>NC_090282.1:86256342-87634785 GCF_037392515.1 Haliotis asinina | reverse complement strand
CTTCGACACCGACCTTGCTTAGCTTATGTCACAGGTTGTGTCATGCAAACTCCTTTTGGTAATGATTCAAATACATATTTATGTAGTTTGATTTTCTAACTTGATGAAAACAAACCATAATCTCATTAATTCAAATGGATTTGACTTCACAATTTTCAAAAATGGCGGCGCCCTGTCCTAGGACGAATGCTATTTAAGTTTCTTTTCACCGATTTACAAAAGCAAAACTACTCTTTACTCGTAATAAAATATGTATTTTATTGATGGACAATAGGATTTTGCATGACATTGCTTATAACATAACAGTTTCACTCTTGGAAGTGAGGTGGAGGTCAGTTTAATATTGCTTGCAATATTTATGTCACTTCGACCCCCACCTTGCTTCCTTGGAAGAAGTCCTCATGTTAAAAGTTGTGTCATGCAAAATCCTTTTGGCCATGATTCAAATGCATATTTAACTACCAGTAAAAAGTAGTTTTGATTTTCTAACTTGATGAGAACAAATCATAATCTCAATAATTCTAACGGGCTTTAGCCCATGACTTCACAATTTTCAAAAATGGCGGCGCCCTGTCTGAGGATGAATGCTATTTAAGTTTGTTTTCACCAACTTACAAAATCAAAATTACTTTTCACTGGTAGTAAAATATGTATATGATGGACATTAGGATTTTGCATGACATTGTTTATATCATAACAATTTCACTCTTGGCAGCGCTCAATCATACGGGTCAATATAATATTACTTACGATAATATTGTCACTTCGACCACAACCTCATTTCCGAGGAAGAAAGCGTTATATCCATGCAAAATCCTTTTGGTCAGCAATGTGTAGTAAGCACTCTTGATTTTATAAACTCGATGAAACTTGAACTCCTTTTTCTGTCCTGGAAGCGTGGTAGGGGGCGAACCATCCGATTTAGTATATACCACAGGCTTCCACAATGCTCACTTCACACACGCTAACAACCAATTTAAGCACTAACTGCAGGGTCCGGTGGAAATCTGTGCATAGTGACACCATCACCCGACCCCAAGGAACAATTGACGGCAACACAACAATTCGGCATGTCTTTGGTGACGTTGAGAAATCAGCAAAATGACAAGCTTCCTACACATTTTCCATACATTTAGCTGAAAATCGTTCCTTCTATGACGTCACTGTAGGGATCTGGCGACAGAGTTACCTAACCTGTCTGTGGTTTCATTTGCGGGTGAGAGAGAAGCAGACAGCTTTTTAGCAACTTTTGAGCACTTGGTATAAATTAACCACAAGTTTTTTGTTAAAAAAATGGTGTTCCGTTTATGACTAACCAGAAGTCTTTCATATGCAGTGATAAAAAGAGTACCAAAAAATTTAGTTTAGTTGTTCTTTAAGTGTGATACCACATGCAAGTCTGTGTAATACCATTTGTGAACTAAGTGTTATATCACAGGTGAGTCAGTGTTATGTCAAAGTGAGTCAGTGTTATACCATTCATGAGTTAAGTGTGATACCATTGGTGAGTCAGTGTTATTCCATTCATGAGTAATATGTTATATTACAGGTGAACCAGTGTTGTACCATTCATTAGTTAAATGTTATATCACAGGTGAGTCAGTGTTATACCATTCATGAGTTAGGTGTTATACCACACGCAAGTCTGTAATAATCCATCATGTTGACATCGTTTATGTATTGCAAGATTCACATTATTACTTTTCTCCAGAGATATCAAAGACTGAAAATTTCATACCAAACATGAGTCAGGTCCTCACTAAATATGAATCAGTTTGAGAACTGTATTGTATTTGCAAGTGTTACGTTGTAGGTGTTCGTCGGTTTATGCGTGAAATGAGCATGGATGCCAAGAGGTATGAGGCCTTCTGGATGGAGCAGGTGTTGGGGCAGGTTTCCCCGGCACAGAAGGAGGAGCAGTCAGTGGAGGAAGGTAAACAATTTCACTTTCCTGTGTCAGTGTGTGGTCGTTTAATTTGGAATCAACTTTAATGTCAGAATTTCATGGCATTGAATAGCCTTCTCAAATCTGATAGCATGATGTGTGCAGACATTGTTAATTAACATGTGCTGGACTCTCTCCCAACATTGTCCCCAATTGTCTGGTATTGTTGTGATGAGAAAAATTGCAATATGTGATTGATGGCAAAAAACATTGAAAACTGGTATTCATATGCAGCTAAAACCTCTTGAAAGTTTTCGTTATATAATTCTGTATAATGTCGAAAGATTTTCTTTAGCTAATCCTGTATAATGTTGGATGATTTCATTTATCTGATCCTAAATACTGTCAGAAGATTTCTGTAGCCAGTTCTGTATACTGTCGAAAGATTTTCTTTATCTAATCCTGTATGTTTTCAGCCAATCAGTTTTTAGCATCACTCATAGCTTCATTTGTTGTAAACAGAGCATGGTTGTAATGAATATCTAAATAAAACAACAGGTTACCCATGTGCAAAATTATTAGTTCTCCATGTGAGTACATTCTAACTGGGTGAAAGAAAATACCCTACCATTATGGTATTTGAAGGTCACATGCAACGTAAAACACAACTTTGCAGATTCTGATACCTTTAGGTATGCACCTACCAAAACAAATCATGAAAAGTGCCGATTCAACCTGAAAAAAAGCCTGCAAAATCGGAGTTCAAATGATTCACTAAATTTCCCCCAGGGCTGGGGGAAAAACAGGTTTCAACAGCTGTGCTAAGCTGCACCCATAACACATGCGCAGTGAATAGGTTTGCGGAGCTTGAAACAGTATGCATGCTCGGAGTATGAGGTCGTGAGCATTAGTCTAATCTTGGTTGTGTCACAGAGAAAGCTCAATGTCTGGTTTATTGACACCTGTATGTCTGCCTGCCTGTCTGCTTAAGACAATATGCAATAGACAGCTTCAATCATTGACCACATGCAATTTGAACTTAACACCTATCAGGCTATACGCCATAAACAAAATAAATTGATTTATGACTCATGCACCCGATTCCAGTCTCTGCCACATTATGTAATTAGGCACGTGTGATACTTGTACACATGACAAGTTTTTATGTCTGTGGGTTGCAAACAAACTACAGCCATATTTTCAGATGACAGGATTTGATGGAAACTGATGCAAACTCTTATCAGCTTCAAGTCCTGCTTTGTACTTGGATGAATGACAGTTTCCAGTCATGCAGTAGTTCACCATCTCTGCTGAGATGATTTTTGATCTGATCGAACTGAAATTCAGAGAACATGTATTTACAAAACCCAACATCTCTATACACATTCTCTATGGATAACAACTTCTAGTGTATATGATTTTGTTTGACAACGGTATATGAATCCATACTGAAACGATGCATCAAGTACAATAAAAGAAGGTTGTTATCCATAAAGAATCTTACTTTCTTGTGACTAGCCATACTTCTAAAATGCCCATCAAACAAATCATCTTTCTGTACTCACAATGAGCCCTCAGCAAATCAGCAAATGAACCAGCCAATCGGAAGCCGTTGTTACACTTTAGTGCACAAACACCCGCTATGACTGGGTTCAGTCTCCCGAGGGCTCCGTTTCGAGGAAAGTAAGCCCAAGTACAAAGTACCCTTCCTCTTTGTCCTAATGTTGTCTGCTGGGGATTGTGGTTTTCATCAGATATAAGTATCTCATTTTCAATGTTGTGACAGAATGGTTCATCTGGGATGATCTTGCCATGAACAGTGACTTAGACAACAATGTGGTCACATCACAAGGGGTGTTTCTTGAATCAATTCGTGGACAAACATTTTCTCCCCTGAGGTCTCGTGGTAGCCGTTCCCGGACCAGGTCAGAACCTGTTGCTGACAACCCAAACACACGGAGAGAGAGTGATGTTAGAGGAAGGGAGAGGACTGACAGTGAGGTTAGTAGCAGCTTCACAGGATGCCACATCTAACTGTACTCCTTCCCCAATACCTTTCTGTAGTCCTGTGTGATTGACAGCTGTTAGATTTCTTATACACAGCATATACCACTTCATTAACCTGGGAGTGATACACAGCATATACCACTTCATTAACCTGGGAGTGATACACAGCATATACCACTTCATTAACCTGGGAGTGATACACAGCATATACCACTTCATTAACCTGGGAGTGATACACAGCATATACCTCTTCATTAACCTGGGAGTGATACACAGCATATACCACTTCATTAACCTGGGAGTGATACACAGCATATACCACTTCATTAACCTGGGAGTGATACACAGCATATACCACTTCATTAACCTGGGAGTGATACACAGCATATACCTCTTCATTAACCTGGGAGTGATACACAGCATATACCACTTCATTAACCTGGGAGTGATACACAGCATATACCACTTCATTAACCTGGGAGTGATACACAGCATATACCACTTCATTAACCTGGGAGTGATACACAGCATATACCACTTCATTAACCTGGGAGTGATACACAGCATATACCACTTCATTAACCTGGGAGTGATACACAGCATATACCACTTCATTAACCTGGGAGTGATACACAGCATATACCACTTCATTAACCTGGGAGTGATACACAGCATATACCACTTCATTAACCTGGGAGTGATACACAGCATATACCACTTCATTAACCTGGGAGTGATACACAGCATATACCACTTCATTAACCTGGGAGTGATACACAGCATATACCACTTCATTAACCTGGGAGTGATACACAGCATATACCACTTCATTAACCTGGGAGTGATACACAGCATATACCACTTCATTAACCTGGGAGTGATACACAGCATATACCTCTTCATTAACCTGGGAGTGATACACAGCATATACCACTTCATTAACCTGGGAGTGATACACAGCATATACCACTTCATTAACCTGGGAGTGATACACAGCATATACCTCTTCATTAACCTGGGAGTGATACACAGCATATACCACTTCATTAACCTGGGAGTGATACACAGCATATACCACTTCATTAACCTGGGAGTGATACACAGCATATACCTCTTCATTAACCTGGGAGTGATACACAGCATATACCTCTTCATTAACCTGGGAGTGATACACAGCATATACCACTTCATTAACCTGGGAGTGATACACAGCATATACCTCTTCATTAACCTGGGAGTGATACACAGCATATACCACTTCATTAACCTGGGAGTGATACACAGCATATACCTCTTCATTAACCTGGGAGTGATACACAGCATATACCTCTTCATTAACCTGGGAGTGATACACAGCATATACCTCTTCATTAACCTGGGAGTGATACACAGCATATACCACTTCATTAACCTGGGAGTGATACACAGCATATACCACTTCATTAACCTGGGAGTGATACACAGCATATACCACTTCATTAACCTGGGAGTGATACACAGCATATACCTCTTCATTAACCTGGGAGTGATACACAGCATATACCTCTTCATTAACCTGGGAGTGATACACAGCATATACCACTTCATTAACCTGGGAGTGATACACAGCATATACCACTTCATTAACCTGGGAGTGATACACAGCATATACCACTTCATTAACCTGGGAGTGATACACAGCATATACCACTTCATTAACCTGGGAGTGATACACAGCATATACCACTTCATTAACCTGGGAGTGATACACAGCATATACCTCTTCATTAACCTGGGAGTGATACACAGCATATACCACTTCATTAACCTGGGAGTGATACACAGCATATACCACTTCATTAACCTGGGAGTGATACACAGCATATACCACTTCATTAACCTGGGAGTGATACACAGCATATACCACTTCATTAACCTGGGAGTGATACACAGCATATACCACTTCATTAACCTGGGAGTGATACACAGCATATACCTCTTCAATACCATGGTCATGTTTCTCACAAAGGCAGGACACTGACATTCAGAGGTGTGTTTTCCTGTAGACCATCTACAGTGTACAAACGGACATGCAAGCCTTGTGGACAACCCTGGTGTGAAGCATGTCATCAATGGTCCCTCTTCTCACAATAATGTGAAGAACAGTGAATAAATCTTTGATAAAACTAATAAGATGCATTACTTGTTATTTTACCAGTATTCATAATTTATATACATCAGCCCTTTCAAAGGTAGGAAAATATATGTCTGTATCATTTTCCAGAAAAACAATGCCTGAGAACTAGTTCTGTTTATTAATCAAACATCACTGTTATATGTCTTTTAAGACTTCAAAAAAGTATAATACTTTATAGATAACAACTTCGATATTTCTATGATGAAAGAATGTGGTGAAAGCAAAGGGAGGTTATAAAATTATAGATGCATCCAGGGTATAGTGGAGATTTATTGTAACAAATACCCTGGAGATAATCAAGAATGGTCTAATGTGTGACACAAAGTTTCAGTGTTACCATGGTTTCCATTTATAAAACAGAAGGACGAATCAGAGGACAACAAAGATGAGTTGTGTGACATCCTAGCAGTGCCTCCCATCATGTCCAACGACATTCTACTGTTCTCATACTGGAAGATGTCTGTAAGTGACCACAATACTCACTAATACTGCTAAAGATCTCATGACTCGGTTGTTTAGAGATGTGTTGTGGGATGTTTGAGCTCCTGTACGCCAATGAAGTTCCCAAACCTGATGCAGATCATGATAACCCTAGTCAAAGTGAGTCTATGACTGATTTGTTGCTTTTAATAAACGAGGGCTCATGTCAGGATTTTACACGCTAAGGCTCATATTTTAGGTTGATAGCTAATGAACAATTGCCCTCATGAAATCCAAAACGTTCATATCATCAAACGTTCCTACAACACAGCCAAGACATTGGAGGAATCTCCATAGACTTAAATGTTGGCAGGGGCAATTTGATTGGTGTACACAAACAGGAATGCAGACATGCCAGATTCCCTTTGGTTAAACTGCCCCTAAGATCACAAACAAAGTGTTGTTCATAACAATTCAATGTTGTTCAATTCAATATCATGAAATTCAGCATCATGGCTTGAGCATAGCGTGTTATCACATTAGCCTGAGGAAGAATTAGAGGTTGAGAAAAGTTACGAGATCGCAGGCTTACACGCTCTAGATATCATATGAACAAAAAGAAACTATCTTGTAATCAGACTGAAGTTGTTAAGCATTTTATAGAGATATATCCAACACAAGCCAAAAGGGCAAATATGTGCCAGGCTCTGAGAGTGTAACTTCAAATCCTGGATGGGAGCCAGCCCCAAAAGTGCTGGAAACTGCTCCATACTGAGAAACTATTATCTCAAATCCATGTATAACATCTATTATCTAGCCTCATGTAAGAATGTCAGGTTTTGATTGGTCCACGTGACTCTGATAAAATACCATGTCCATCCATCATGATCCGCGAGGGGGAGTATAAAAGTCGTATCGCCCCGCTACGAAAGTCATATCACCCCGCTATGCCTCGGTGACGACGCGAAGTGAGAAAAGCGTGCATCGACAAGCCTTTAGTAACATGCGGTGCATTGAGGTCAAACGATCAGCTGGTGTCAACATGGCAGCAATGAAACGTGTTGTGTTGCGTGTTGTTTTGTTTTGATTTAGTGAAAACATTCAGCTAGATTAATGCATTATCACATCGTGTCTAGGGAAATACAGGGTTTTATCAGTCCCTCATAAGGTTGTATTCCCTTCGCCTCCGGAATTTCCCCCATATTTCCCTTGACACGATGTGATGACTTATAATGTATTCAGTGGCTCCAAGTAGCCCTGTCTTTTGTTTTATTTTATTTTTGAAAGTCATTGTCGTGATGTTAGAACAAATATTGGGACTTAGTTTCCTTAAGTCTCTGTAGTAGTTTGTTCCATCAGGAGGCTGAAGTGTCACAAACTGTTTCAGTCAAGGTTGCTGAAGTCTGTGCATCAGCCCCAGCATTCATTCATAACTGACAATGATCAGGTTTGATAAATACGACCTCCTGTACTGATATCAAGCTAAGCTGATTTACTGTCTAGTGAGGCCCCCACCCTTACAAAGTATATCTGTTCTTACAATTTCAGAGACGTCTGGTGGTGACATCACGGTTCCTGCAGCGGTGGTTGTCCAGCTGGATCGCCTTTATCTTCATCTGGTGCGCTGACTACATTATATTCTGGGCCAACCACAGCGCCACACTGACCGGCATCCTGCAGTTTGTCTTTCCTCTCCTTGTCCTGCTGCTTGTCTGCTCCGCCTACGCTGAGGTGAATGCTGAAGGACAGCGGCTGATCAAGGTGTGCTCTAGCTGTTCCATGGTCATCAGCAATTAGTTGTTTGCTGTGTCAGATGTATGTTGGTCTATGTCCCGGGTATATTGTTTTTAGGGGCTGTTGATTCTGTGCTTTACTTCATTGTTTTATATACTGTCAGTATTATTTTATGACCTGTCTATGGTTGTGGCCAAATTTAGTTGGTTTTTGGGGGAGGGGGGTGGTGTGGGTTCAGGTTTTTTTTTCAGGATTTCTTTTATGTTAGTATGCACAGAAGATTACTGTAAATCATTCTTGGATTTTTATTATTTGATAACTGAGAACTTGATATACCTATTCCAGTGTATCTGCCCCACAGAAGGGAGGCTGCCCCTCTTGAAGTTCTTCATCCAGCAGCCGTTGCAGATGCAGGTAGGTGCATGGAACAATGTCATCGCCACAGGTAGGCACAGCACAGACCACTGTCATCACTACAGGTAGGTGCTGCATGGAGCAATGTCATCACCCCAGGTATGTGCGGCTTGGACCACTGTCGTCAGCACGGGTAGGTGCAGCATGGATCAGTGTCATCACCCCAGGTAGGTGCGGCTTGGACCACTGTCGTCAGCACGGGTAGGTGCAGCATGGATCAGTGTCATCACTACAGATAGTGTGGACCATTATGATCAGTACGAGTATAGGTGCAGCATGGAGCCTTATCATCACTGCAGGTATGTGCAGCACGGAAGAATGTCATTCGTTACATGTAGGTGTAGTGTGGACCAATGTCATCATTACAGGTAGATGTAGTATGGACCAATGTCATCATTACAGGTAGATGTAGTATGGACCAATGTCATCATTACAGGTAGCAAGGACCTATAACACCAGTATATTGATTTGACTAATTGATACACTCTGAGGTTCGCCAGCATGAGGATTTTACGCTCTGGGGTTTCGCCAGCATGAGGATTTTACACTCTGGGGTTCACCAGCATGAGGATTTTACACTCTGGGGTTCATCAGCATTAGGGTTTTACGCTCTGGGGTTCGTCAGCATGAGAGTTTTACGCTCTGGGGTTCGCCAGCATTAGGATTTTACACTCTGGGGTTCGTCAGCATGAGAGTTTTACGCTCTGGGGTTCGCCAGCATTAGGATTTTACGCTCTGGTGTTCGTCAGCATGAGAGTTTTACGCTCTGGGGTTCGTCAGCATGAGAGTTTTACGCTCTGGGGTTCGCCAGCATGAGAGTTTTACGCTCTGGGGTTCGCCAGCATTAGGATTTTACACTCTGGGGTTCGTCAGCATGAGAGTTTTACGCTCTGGGGTTCGCCAGCATTAGGGTTTTACGCTCTGGGGTTCATCAGCATGAGAGTTTTACGCTCTGGGGTTCGCCAGCATTAGGGTTTTACGCTCTGGGGTTCGCCAGCATGAGAGTTTTACGCTCTGGGGTTCGCCAGCATTAGGATTTTACACTCTGGGGTTCGCCAGCATGAGAGTTTTACGCTCTGGGGTTCGCCAGCATGAGAGTTTTACGCTCTGGGGTTCGCCAGCATTAGGATTTTACACTCTGACACTTAGGGCCCAGTATCAGGATTTTATCCTGTAACACTTAGGTCCACCAGTTTAAAGTAACTGCTGCTTCTTTCTGGATGCAGGTATTCAGCTTCCCCATCACATACAACGCAATTTTAGGGGTCATCCTGGCATTCTCTGTCGCCTTCGCATCTCGGATCGTCCTTGATGAAGTCTTGTAAACTGCACACACAGGATGCCATACAACGCTCAAAGTCACAGCATGCAGGATTTCATTGAAGCGACAAATAAAACTGTAAATGTTTTCTTTCATTACATAAATTGTGAATATAGTGCCATGTGACTGTCTAAAGATCACAACAGATTTGAGACAAAATGATACAGACGAATTGCAATCTAACACAAAACCAAATAAACACAAAAGAATCAGTCCTTCACAGAGTGCAGTAAAAACATGCAAACTAATATAATTTTTGTCACAAAGATAAAAAAGTTGTTTAAGAAACTGTCATCATTTATTTGCAAGTTGTCCCAGTTTGTTACAAGGGCATCATGTCAACTCAAGGACTGTTGGTCTGTTGTTTCTGTGACACTCCACATTGGTTTGCTTCTTTAATGTCTACATGTTTCTGTGTTCGACTGCAATTCATCGGTATCATTCTAAATAGCCTGTAATGTCTTGCCATGTCAGTGTAAAGAGATGGATTCTTGTCTACTGTGTACAAAGACTGATATTTTGTTGTGAATATGTACAAAGACTGATAATTAGTAATGTGAATATGTACAAAGACTGACATTTTGTTGTGAATATGTACAAAGACGGACAATTAGTTATGTGAATATGAACAAATATTTGATGCATGCCAAAATTGACACTGCATTGTGAATATTAGGTGCAGGATATTGACATTTGATATATTTTTTTTTTTATCATTTTATGACCAATCATCCACACTATGGACAGTTTATGTGTGTTGTGCATTTGTTGAAACATTCCACAGTACCAACACAGTGTGCCTGAACGTCTTAAACATGTATATCCTTTATGTAAGTTTATCTAAGATTTACAGAATACTTTTAGAGCATATATTTTATTCCAGTTATAACTGGGTGGTTTTATCAGACGCTTGTCATGTCATCTACTATATCATTCCAGTCACTTTAGTCTAGGAATTTTTCTTATGAATGTTTAGCTTGCTTGAATGTTAAATTGTGTTTGACGGATTTAATGGATGTGGAAATTTGTGCCAGTGTTCTCATTGGTACATGGTATCTCACGCTTAACACATATTTCTGGAGTTATATCTGTGTAGTCAGAAAGTTGGTTGGCATCAATGTTGAAACTTTCAGTACTCTGTGACACAGATCTGTAATTTACTGTAAACATGTTGCTATGGAAATGTTTTTATTTTATTCATTTGTTATATATGTTGACCTTGGCCCATCCATACAAGATGTCTAATTATCCTGTTAGGGCCAATGCAAGGACCCTTCTGTAGCTGATGGGGATCGAGATCTATTTTGTGTATCAAAATCCAGGTTGTGTCTAAGTACGGCAATGTGCACTAACCTTCATTTCAGTCCCATTGTAAACCTTAATTTTAAGGTCACATGCAACGTAAAACACAACTTTGCAGATTCTGGTACCTTTCGGCGATGGAAAAAAAGCCCACAAAATCAGAGTTCAAACGTTTCACCAAATTTCCCCCAGCGCTGGGTGGGGGGGAAGAACTGGTTTCAACAGCTGTGCTGTGCTGCACCCATAACACATACGCAGTGAATAGGTTCGCGGAGTTTGAAACAGTATGCATGCCCAGAGTATGAGCTCATGAGCATTAATCTAATCTTGGGTGTGTACACAAACAAGTAAATAATCTACTCGTTACGTAAAAAACTTGTTGATTGTGGTAAGCAGTCTCTATCACAGAGAAAGCTCAGTGTCTGGTTTATTCACACCTGTATGTCTGCTAAAGACAGCATGCAGTACACAGCTTCAATCATTGACCACGTGCAATTTGAACTTAACACCTATCAGACTATACAACATAAAGAAATTAAATTGATTTATGACTCGTGCACCCAGCTCCCGTCTCTGCCACATTATATGTAAATAGGCAAGTGTGATACACATGACATGTTTTTATGTCTGTGGGTTGCAAACAAACTACAGACATTTTATTCGGATGATTGGATCTGACAGAAACTGGTGCAAACTCTTGTCAGCTTTAAGTCCTGCTTTGTACTTGGACGAATGACGGATTCCAGTCACGTAGATCGCGCACAAATTCAGGGAACATGTATTTTCAAAACCTAACATCTCTATGAGAGATCAAAAAGAAAATGTTATCCATAAAGAATCTTACTTTCTTGTGACTCGCCATACTTCTAAAATGCCCATCAAACAGATCATCTTTCTGTACACACAATGAACCATCAGCATATCAGCAAATGAAACAGCCAATCGGAAGCTGTTGTTACACTTGAGTGCACATCCACCCACTATGACTGGGTTCAGTCTCACAAGGGCTTCGTTTCGGGGGAAGTAAGCCCAAGTACAAAATATTTTACTTTTTTATCGCGATTGTACGCTTATGATTTTGTTGCAATGTATATTATATGTTATGAATAAGTGATAAATGTGTTTTAATTATGTTTGATTTTTCGGTTGCATGTGACCTTTAAGTTGTCATGCACATGGCAAGCTTGAAGTCCCTATAGGTAACGATCATAGATCGTACAGGTTATTTACTCCAGAGAGTAATTAGATAGGGACATTCTGGTTTTCAGCTATTCTCATATCAGGTGTGTAGGTAAATAGGAGAGATAACTATTCTTAACTCATCTGAACTATCAAATTCTCATGCACTCACAGCTATTTTGTACAAGATGTAGGTTTTGTGATACTAAATGTGTTCTTGTGACAGTAATCAGACACTGTACTTGCATGTAGTGCAATACCATTGTATGATGCTCTCAAATATTTTCCATAAACATTTGTCACTGTCAGTGTTTTGTCATTTCCACCTATTTCTGACTTTGGTTTGGTTGACTTAAGTATGTAGGTGAATCATGCCCATACACAGACCACTGCATGCTCAGTACCTCCACACAATCTCCCAACATGCATCCCCCCTCAGTACCTCCACACAATCTCCCAACATGCATCCCCCTCAGTACCTCCACACAATCTCCCAACATGCATCCCCCCTCAGTACCTCCACACAATCTCCCAACATGCATCCCCCCTCAGTACCTCCACACAATCTCCCAACATGCATCCCTCAGTACCTCCACACAATCTCCCAACATGCATCCCTCAGTACCTCCACAGAATCTCCCAACATGCATCCCCCTCAGTACCTCCACACAATCTCCCAACATGCATCCCCCCTCAGTACCTCCACACAATCTCCCAACATGCATCCCCCTCAGTACCTCCACACAATCTCCCAACATGCATCCCCCCTCAGTACCTGCACAGAATCTCCCAACATGCATCCCCCTCAGTACCTCCACACAATCTCCCAACATGCATCCCCCTCAGTACCTCCACACAATCTCCCAACATGCATCCCCCTCAGTACCTCCACAGAATCTCCCAACATGCATCCCCCTCAGTACCTCCACAGAATCTCCCAACATGCATCCCCCCTCAGTACCTCCACACAATCTCCCAACATGCATCCCCCCTCAGTACCTCCACAGAATCTCCCAACATGCATCCCCCCTCAGTACCTCCACACAATCTCCCAACATGCATCCCCCTCAGTACCTCCACACAATCTCCCAACATGCATCCCCCCTCAGTACCTCCACAGAATCTCCCAACATGCATCCCTCAGTACCTCCACAGAATCTCCCAACATGCATCCCCCTCAGTACCTCCACACAATCTCCCAACATGCATCCCCCTCAGTACCTCCACAGAATCTCCCAACATGCATCCCTCAGTACCTCCACAGAATCTCCCAACATGCATCCCCCTCAGTACCCCAACACAATCTCCCAACATGCATCCCCCCTCAGTACCTCCACAGAATCTCCCAACATGCATCCCCCTCAGTACCTCCACAGAATCTCCCAACATGCATCCCTCAGTACCTCCACACAATCTCCCAACATGCATCCCTCAGTTCTCCCACACAATCTACCAACATGCATCCCCCTCAGTACCCCAACACAATCTCCCAACATGCATCAGTACCCTTAATCTCCCAACATGCATCTCCCTCAGTGACCAAACAGCAGGCAGGAGGAAGCAATCTTCAATCGGTTGGAGAAAGAGTATGTTCAAAGCTGTCATGTTCTTAAACCCTCAGAATTTGACAGCCAGCCACGAAGGTGTCAATATGAAATGCTGGATTGTTATCTTACAGCGAAACATCCATCAACAATTGTCTTGCAAGGTTGATGTATGTGCAGACTGCTAGATAAGTGAGAGGTTTCATGTCGTTTACAGGACACCAGAACAAAGTTGTTGCACAATACTCAGAAGAAGTTTTCAATGTCTAGTAATAATTCACTGTAGGTCAGCCATTTTTTCCACGTTGAAACTATTTCTGTAAAATTGTTGTATGCAGTTTATGATGAGCCTTAAAAGGAATTTTGCATAAAAGACAAAGCTATATCTAATTTACATCACAGTTGTTTAATTTCTGCATCTTTGTTGTTCCAAGAATCAACTGTCAATGTATTTAGATCATTCTCCTCAGCAGAGCATTGATCTTGTCATCACGGTAACCACAATCACCACCATCATTGAAGTGATTGTACTTTCTTCTCCAGCCTCCATTTGGAGTGTTCAACTTGAAGGGCCAGAGGAAGTTGGCAGCCATCTTGAAGTTGGGTCCAACTGTCAGGATCTCGTGGATCAAGTCCTCCATGCAAATGATGTTGTACTTGCCTGAAAACAAATCAAGGTCATCCCAATTCAACAGATCTGGATAAAACATGATATGGTACAGCAACAGCATTCAAGGAATATAAAGGTTGAGAGTGCACATAGACATGACACACACACACATCTCTGAGTAATCTGGTCTAAATGCACACAGTTAAGTAATCATCACGAGATGCACACGGCTAAATAATCATCAACATGCACACGGCTAAATAATCATCAACGTGCACACGGCTCAGTAATCATCACAAGATGCACACAGCTAAGTAATCATCACGACACCCACACAGCTAAGTAATCATCACGACATGCACATGGCTAAGTAATCATCACGACATGCACACGGCTCAGTAATCATGACGACACGCACACAGATAAGTAATCATTACCACACACATACAGTTAAGTAACCGCACACAGCCAAGTAATCATGTCACAACCCACAAAGCAATGTAGTTCTGAGGAACAAGATGCCCTGTGCTAAGGGAATGTCCTTGGCTCCGAAATGAAAAAGTGAAAACACAAAAATGAAATGTACCCAGAGCCTTTTCAATGACGGCATTATCAGTGAGAGGGATCCTCCTGCCGTTCACCTTTCCGTAGCCACGCTTGTAGATGAGTTCACGGACACTCTTCAGGTTGGTGGGTCTGCAACAGCATCAATATACAAATCATACTCAGCAGTGGAAACTTAGACTGTGATGACCAGAACATGTTACGTCAGCAAGAAAGAAAGTCTGTAAGGGTACATAATTCTGTAGCTGCCCTTAGTAAATCTAAACTCACACTGATTGTGGTATAAATGGTATGGTTATGGTAGGACAAACACCGGGTGAATATGTCTATCCTATCAAGGGCAACACACAGCTGTTACCCTGCACTGCTAAAATTTACACTACTGAAAATACTATATGTCGAAATAATCCACTTCGGCCTAACTGGGCGTTCAGTGAGATACAAAATAGGATATCCAAAAAAGCATGTTTACTCATAAAATTGGGCTGCTTAAGAGAATAGATCAGACTACAGATGACGATTAAGTCACAGAACCATGTATGACAACAGAGTATAGACTCATCTGGCATGGAGTGCATATGCTGCTAATGGAACAAGGAGTTTTCTAATGTTGGGTATGTCTCCCACACTGACAACATCTAATGTTGGGTATGTCTCCTACCCTGACAACATCTAATGTTGGGTATGTCTCCCACACTGACAACATCTAATGTTGGGTATGTCTCCCACACTGACAACATCTAATGTTGAGTATGTCTCCTACACTGACAACATCTAATGTTGGGTATGTCTCCCACACTGACAACATCTAATGTTGGGTATGTCTCCCACACTGACAACATCTAATGTTGGGTATGTCTCCCACACTGACAACATCTTATGTTGAGTATGTCTCCCACACTGACAACATCTAATGTTGAGTATGTCTCCTACACTGACAACATCTAATGTTGGGTATGTCTCCTACACTGACAACATCTAATGTTTGGTATGTCTCCTACACTGACAACATCTAATGTTTGGTATGTCTCCTACACTGACAACATCTAATGTTGGGTATGTCTCCTACCCTGACAACATCTAATGTTGGGTATGTCTCCTACCCTGACAACATCTAATGTTGGGTATGTCTCCTACTCTGACAACATCTAATGTGTTGGGTATGTCTCCTACACTGACAACATCTAATGTGTTGGGTATGTCTCCTACACTGACAACATCTAATGTTGGGTATGTCTCCTACACTGACAACATCTAATGTTGAGTATGTCTCCTACTCTGACAACATCTAATGTTGAGAATGTCTCCTACACTGACAACATCTAATGTTGAGTATGTCTCCTACACTGACAACATCTAATGTTGAGTATGTCTGATACACTGACAACATCTAATGTTGAGTATGTCTCCTACACTGACAACATCTAATGTTGGGTATGTCTCCTACACTGACAACATCTAATGTTGGGTATGTCTCCTACACTGACAACATCTAATGTTGAGTATGTCTCCTACACTGACAACATCTAATGTTGGGTATGTCTCCCACACTGACAACATCTAATGTTGGGTATGTCTCCCACACTGACAACATCTAATGTGTTGGGTATGTCTCCTACCCTGACAACATCTAATGTTGAGTATGTCTCCTACACTGACAACATCTAATGTTGGGTATGTCTCATACACTGACAACATCTAATGTGTTGGGTATGTCTCCTACCCTGACAACATCTAATGTTGAGTATGTCTCCTACCCTGACAACATCTAATGTGTTGAGTATGTCTCCTATACTGACAACATCTAATGTTGAGTATGTCTCCTACACTGACAACATCTAATGTTGAGTATGTCTCCTACACTGACAACATCTAATGTTGAGTATGTCTCCCACACTGACAACATCTAATGTTGGGTATGTCTCCCACCCTGACAACATCTAATGTGTTGGGTATGTCTCCTACCCTGACAACATCTAATGCGTTGGGTATGTCTCATACACTGACAACATCTAATGTGTTGGGTATGTCTCCTACCCTGACAACATCTAATGTTGAGTATGTCTCCTACACTGACAACATCTAATGTTGGGTATGTCTCATACACTGACAACATCTAATGTGTTGGGTATGTCTCCTACCCTGACAACATCTAATGTTGGGTATGTCTCCTACCCTGACAACATCTAATGTTGGGTATGTCTCCTACCCTGACAACATCTAATGTGTTGGGTATGTCTCCTACACTGACAACATCTAATGTGTTGGGTATGTCTCCTACACTGACAACATCTAATGTTGGGTATGTCTCCTACACTGACAACATCTAATGTTGAGTATGTCTCCTACACTGACAACATCTAATGTTGAGAATGTCTCCTACACTGACAACATCTAATGTTGAGTATGTCTTATACACTGACAACATCTAATGTTGGGTATGTCTCATACACTGACAACATCTAATGTGTTGGGTATGTCTCCTACCCTGACAACATCTAATGTGTTGGGTATGTCTCCTACCCTGACAACATCTAATGTTGAGTATGTCTCCTACCCTGACAACATCTAATGTGTTGAGTATGTCTCCTATACTGACATCTAATGTTGAGTATGTCTCCTACACTGACATCTAATGTTGAGTATGTCTCCTACACTGACAACATCTAATGTTGAGTATGTCTCCTACACTGACTACATCTAATGTTGAGTATGTCTCCTACACTGACAACATCTAATGTTGGGTATGTCTCCTACACTGACAACATCTAATGTTGAGTATGTCTCCTACACTGACTACATCTAATGTTGGGTATGTCTCCTACACTGACAACATCTAATGTTGGGTATGTCTCCTACACTGACAACATCTAATGTTGAGTATGTCTCCTACACTGACAACATCTAATGTTGAGTATGTCTCCTACACTGACAACATCTAATGTTGGGTATGTCTCCTACACTGACAACATCTAATGTTGGGTATGTCTCCTACCCTGACAACATCTAATGTTGGGTATGTCTCCTACCCTGACAACATCTAATGTTGAGTATGTCTCCTACACTGACTACATCTAATGTTGAGTATGTCTCCTACACTGACAACATCTAATGTTGGGTATGTCTCCTACACTGACAACATCTAATGTTGAGTATGTCTCCTACACTGACAACATCTAATGTTGAGTATGTCTCCTACACTGACAACATCTAATGTTGAGTATGTCTCCTACACTGACAACATCTAATGTTGGGTATGTCTCCTACCCTGACAACATCTAATGTGTTGGGTATGTCTCCTACACTGACAACATCTAATGTTGAGTATGTCTCCTACACTGACAACATCTAATGTTGAGTATGTCTCCTACACTGACAACATCTAATGTTGGGTATGTCTCCTACCCTGACAACATCTAATGTGTTGGGTATGTCTCCTACACTGACAACATCTAATGTTGAGTATGTCTCCTACCCTGACAACATCTAATGTTGAGTATGTCTCCTACCCTGACAACATCTAATGTGTTGGGTATGTCTCCTACCCTGACTACATCTAATGTTGAGTATGTCTCCTACACTGACAACATCTAATGTTGGGTATGTCTCCTACACTGACTACATCTAATGTTGGGTATGTCTCCTACCCTGACAACATCTAATGTTGGGTATGTCTCCTACACTGACTACATCTAATGTTGAGTATGTCTCCTACACTGACAACATCTAATGTTGAGTATGTCTCCTACACTGACAACATCTAATGTTGAGTATGTCTCCTACACTGACAACATCTAATGTTGGGTATGTCTCCTACCCTGACAACATCTAATGTGTTGGGTATGTCTCCTACACTGACAACATCTAATGTTGAGTATGTCTCCTACACTGACAACATCTAATGTTGAGTATGTCTCCTACACTGACAACATCTAATGTTGAGTATGTCTCCTACCCTGACAACATCTAATGTGTTGGGTATGTCTCCTACCCTGACAACATCTAATGTTGGGTATGTCTCCTACACTGACAACATCTAATGTTGAGTATGTCTCCTACACTGACAACATCTAATGTTGGGTATGTCTCCTACACTGACAACATCTAATGTGTTGAGTATGTCTCCTACACTGACAACATCTAATGCATTGAGTATGTCTCATACACTGACAACATCTAATGTTGAGTATGTCTCCTACCCCGACAACATCTAATGTTGAGTATGTCTCCTACACTGACAACATCTAATGTTGAGTATGTCTCCTACCCCGACAACATCTAATGTTGGGTATGTCTCCTACACTGACAACATCTAATGCATTGAGTATGTCTCATACACTGACAACATCTAATGCATTGAGTATGTCTCCTACACTGACAACATCTAATGTTGGGTATGTCTCCTACACTGACTACATCTAATGTTGAGTATGTCTCCTACACTGACTACATCTAATGTTGAGTATGTCTCCTACACTGACAACATCTAATGTTGAGTATGTCTCCTACACTGACAACATCTAATGTTGGGTATGTCTCCTACCCTGACAACATCTAATGTGTTGGGTATGTCTCCTACACTGACAACATCTAATGTTGAGTATGTCTCCTACACTGACAACATCTAATGTTGAGTATGTCTCCTACACTGACAACATCTAATGTGTTGGGTATGTCTCCTACCCTGACAACATCTAATGTTGGGTATGTCTCCTACACTGACAACATCTAATGTTGAGTATGTCTCCTACACTGACAACATCTAATGTTGGGTATGTCTCATACACTGACAACATCTAATGTGTTGAGTATGTCTCCTACACTGACAACATCTAATGCATTGAGTATGTCTCCTACACTGACAACATCTAATGTTGAGTATGTCTCCTACACTGACAACATCTAATGTTGAGTATGTCTCCTACACTGACAACATCTAATGTTGAGTATGTCTCCTACACTGACAACATCTAGTGTTGAGTATGTCTCCTACACTGACAACATCTAATGTGTTGAGTATGTCTCCTATACTGACAACATCTAATGTTGAGTATGTCTCCTACACTGACAACATCTAATGTTGAGTATGTCTCCTACACTGACAACATCTAATGTTGAGTATGTCTCCTACACTGACAACATCTAATGTTGGGTATGTCTCCTACACTGACAACATCTAATGTTGCGTATGTCTCCCACACTGACATCTAATGTTGGGTATGTCTCCCACCCTGACAACATCTAATGTGTTGGGTATGTCTCCTACCCTGACAACATCTAATGTTGAGTATGTCTCCAACACTGACAACATCTAATGTTGAGTATGTCTCCTACACTGACAACATCTAATGTTGGGTATGTCTCCTACACTGACAACATCTAATGTTGAGTATGTCTCCTACACTGACAACATCTAATGTTGAGTATGTCTCCTACACTGACAACATCTAATGTTGGGTATGTCTCCTACACTGACATCTAATGTGTTTATTATGTCTCGTACACTGACAACATCTAATGTGTCTTTCTTTCATGAAGTGTATGTTGAGAGATGTAAAACTGGGTGATACCCATAGAAAGGCTTAAACTCATTGTATTAAATGTCTCAAAATATGTAGGTGGCATGAACGAAAGACCGATAGGAATGGATATTATTTGTAAACTATTACTTCTCCATGTCAATTCTCCTAAAGGATTATCTTAGATGCCATCTCTTCCCCAGCTCCGCCCCCAACAATGTCTCCTACACAGGTCCTGGTTTTGCTTTTGAGATGGACCCTCCTACCTGTTTGTTTTCATAGTGATAGTGACATTCCATGGCAGTTGCATCCTTAAAGATCGTATATACTATATGGGGGTACAAATGCATAAATCATTTGACATCGTTACAAACAAAACCCCATGACAATTCTATCCCACAAACGAAATTTCAACCAATGAGAGGGGCATGCCTCCGTGACACAACATGCGGTAAACCTATGTGGGATGCTGTCGGGGAGGATTATCTTGTTTTTAGAGCTATCTCTAAAACTGCAATCGTAACAACTGTTTTGAAAAATGAAAGCTTTGTTTGTTATATCCTGTGCAATAAATTCAACAAATGATTTTGCTTGTTCATCATCTGCTTGAATGCTCATTAAATCTGTGTCAAAGTTCACACTCTGTAGTCTCTAAAAGCTCTTCAAATTCTGTACTTGGCAATTCTCTTTGAGCAACAAGATGGTAAGCAGTAATGAAATTTTTTTAAAGTCTATCAGTCTCCTCCTCATTTAGAGGTACTATCCCTCTTGCAATACTTGATTCCCATGGCTTTAATTTGGAGGCGTTTTGAAAACCTTTGACCCTGTGACAAAGTAGTTGTTTTCCCATATCTACCAACTACACCGCCAAAGTTTTTGCATGTTTTACGAAATATTAAGTGTTGTTTACGGTCACATTCAAGCCATGATTCAGAGCCAGCTCTGAGGTATTCCACATACATTACTAGTTGAACTAGCGCTAGCAGACTGTTAGATAGCTTTTTCTTTTTACATCTTGAGTCAATTTTTTTTCCCCATCAGTAGTAGAATATTTGTTAATCAGATGCTTTCAGGGTCAGAAGGCTAGATAAAGCTCAGGATGGTTTTCTTTCGAGACATTTTTGTTGCGGGTAGTTCAGTCTGCTTTCAAACAGACCATGACAACATGACAAGACTACCTGTCATGCCACTCACATACAAAATGGCTGCCCCAATGATAAACAGAAAAACTGCAACCACGTGAAAGAAATTGGTTTATGAGTATTTGAAAACGTGTAGTATTATTCAGTTCAGCGAAAACAAATGATTGTTTAGAGGATTAAATGACGAAAGGTGAGTTATGTTTCCCCTAAACTCAGGTGTGCCATAAAGGCACCAAGAACATTTTTTAATCTGTGCCACTTCAATATTGTAACATACAGTGGAAACCAGCACTCATTGGGACTGAATAAATAATCCAGTTTAGACAATGTGCCGGATTGTCGAGCTGATGATAAATGATTTTATGCTGGTTTTGACAACTTGCCGGAATGACAAAATGCCAGTTATGACAACTTCCACTGTATGTTATATCTGGGATCATGCTTTGTTGGTACGTACCAATTCCAGTTCCTTTATTGGGTTGAGTCCAATCCGGAAATCGAACCCACACACTCAAGAGTCAGGCACCTAATCACCAGCTAGAGCTTTCCTTTGTAATACAATATCATCTCACACAAAATGTTCACTGTGAGTGATTTTAGTTTTAAGCTGATTAGAGCAGTATTGCAACATCACAGTGGATGGACACCGGACATGGGCTCGACACATATGGTACCCATGTAGAGAATCAGACCTGGGTCTTCAGCGCAACAAGTGAATACTTCAACCACTTGGCTACCCCACCCTCCCTCTTAAATTCCAGAAGCAGAAGTATCTGTAAATCTAACTGTGCCATTATAGAAAAAAAAGAGAGACAGTATCATAAGGCATGACAAAAATGAGGATTACAGTAGTAAGTACTATCAATCTGTCTTACTTACCCCCATGTGATGTAGGGTTCAATGACCTTCAGCATTTGCAGAGTGGCTTTGTTGAGTCTGACAAATGTTCCATTGTTGATCTGTCGGAGACGTAACAGTTGCATGATCTTCCTGGGCCGGGGATGGACGCCATTGATACTACAAGGACACATAGCAAAATAAACTTTCGTAACTATTCATAATCATACGGTCTAGTGGTGTTCTGATGATTGAAAATAGATTGAAACACGGGCTGAAAATAACCAGTTATCGTAAAAAACATTTATGATTAATCCAAATTACGTTTAAGCATACTTGAACAAAGAAAATTAACCATTAAACATGATGAATAAGCATGAACAAATATGCGCTCTACAGCATAAAGCTATTGCAGATTGCAAAACATTAACCTCATATATTGGTTCATTACAACTGAATTCAATTTTCTTTCTTGCATGTGTACATTTCATTGCATGGCTGTACTAGTCATGAAAAAAAAAATAAGAAAAAAAATGGGGAAAACCCCTTAAAATTGGTGGTTACATATAATTGTTCATCAGAGTCCTCCAATAATCGACAGAGGATATGGTTTCCAATTCCCAATACTGACAGTACAGGATATTGCAATCAGTCACCATGGTGACAAAACTCTACTGCTTGGGTAATAGTAGAAAATCTGAGGAGATATGATTTTGTCAATTCTATACTGCAGAATTATCCGAACTCAACGCCTTGTACTGCAATACATACCATAGCGTTGTACCGTACCATTTCACCCTTAATGTCAACACTATTCCTGTTATACAACAGGTTTTACCCACAAAACTACGGGACGATGACGCTGCAACAAAATGTCAACTACAACGTTCCAAGGAATGTTACAACCATTATGAGAACACCATGGTGGGAATCCATGGAATTAAAGAGGTGGTTGTTTTCGTATAGCAAGATGAAAAATTGAACCATTCCATACGGAATGGCACAGAGTGTTACTTGCATGGAGATGACTATTTACAGAGGATGAAAATTAAATTAGAAGCAGGGTTTGGCATAGAGATCTTTGACAACATTTTCAGCATTATTGGTCATTTACTAAATATAGATTGGGACATTTTTTATTCTAATGTACAAAATGGTCCTTGGCTCCTGCCTTTCCCAATCCTGTAGAAGTGTTACTAATTCCAAAGCACTAACACATCAACAATCTCAAAATGTGAGCAAGACTCACTAATGACCCAACCACATGTCTTAAATCCAGTTGAATAATTTGTTATTCCTAGACAAAAATGTAATTTTCTGAATAAAACTGATATTTTATACTTATCCTGACTCATGCTTACTATGATCGTCTCCTTCTATCCGAACATAGTGGAACACTTGAATCCCTTGAAGTTCCCTTCTTTAAAGCAGATGTAAAATCATTACTCACCCATGAGTAGCCTCCTTTTGCATTTTGGCACAGTCAGTCACATGACATATCATGCTCTTTACTCTCTCTGAATACCTGCCCGGTACCTGGATCTGCAGGGAAATCCAGAGTGTGATGAGAGAGTGATGAGAGTGGGGGATGGGAGGCTTGACCTCACGGAGAGTATGTGCTCGTAAAATAATGGTTCTCGTCCATACCAATATGGTATTTCTTGAACCTTTTGTGGGAGTTTCAGTTGATGTCAGGGTATATAGGCACTTGAATTTCTGTCTCCTTGTCTTAGTCCATTGCAGGTAGATTTTTAATACTCTGACGGGACACAAAGATAAATCCTGTGTGTTGTTTGGACCAAGTAGTGCATATAGTGTTGGGATATGAAATGGTCGTCAGGTTGTCCTTGCAACTGATTTTTAGCAATAAGCGTTACTGATACCTATCTCTAGAGGAGTTCATATGCCTTAGCGCAGGTGAATCCCCAGGTGAGTAGTGAGTAGTGAGTAGTCCTTCAAATGATTCCTGTGCACAGAGTTATGATGATCCTCAAAGTCCGACACCGATGAAGGTCCATGTCTACGATGACTTGTACCACGTCTACATGGGGAGTCTCTACGACTGTGCCGTCTGGAGGTGGTCTATTCTTACTCACAGGTAGACTGTAAACTTCTGCTGTCCTACAACACAGGCATGGACTGGATACTGGTATGTTGGTTACTGTGCAGGTCTTCATCTTGATGGTGAGCTTCTGATCGGCTGTCCATAACATCTTCGTGTGGGACTCCACGACTACTGTAATCTTGGTCCAGTTGCTCTGACGTACTTCTTGTGGTGCTGCTAATTAGGGTTGATGACATTGAGGGGGGGGGGGGGGGGGGGGGAAGAAAATGACTGTGGAGCTCTGATGGCCTTTTCTTCCGTGAAGTGTTGCTCCATCATGGACATCATCTTCTCCGGAAACTGCTGCACAAACTGGCCCCGGTCGAAGCTCTGCGCCGAACTTTGTGGTTGAGACAAAGGGGATGACAAACCTCGTGTCTGTGACGGCAGTCTGGGTTGACCCAAATCTTGCGTCTGAGTTGAAACTGTTGCGCACTAGCTGTCGTAACACGTCAACAATCTCTTCCGACTGGAGACGGTTTCCACCAATGCACCAGACGACTGTCTCCAGGCGCCGCTGGACAATTCACCAGAATGAAGAATTTCAGAATCCGTCAATAGACAGTTACTAGCACTTCTATTCCTATTTTTACCCGACATGACTTGGTTAATGTATTCTATTATAATCCTTTGCATGCCTAAGAACAGCAAATATATAACTACTGAACTGCTGAATAGTTACATTTTTACGAAGGATACAACATGAGCTGAAAGGGCAAACATCCGTGCAAGGACAATATAAATGTGGGTCAGCCACCGACAAGTTTTCAATAAATGTTATAACATACGATGAATGCAAGTTAGAAAGGCAAACAAATTATGCACAATTTGGTAAATAATTTTGTTACATGACGTGAATATATGGACCAAAAACTGAAATCAGCTGCAATTTAGTTCCTTATTAGGCCAAAACTAGTAAAGGATGTGTGCCATATCAGGACCCCGGTGCCCTCATGTCCATCCTCTACGGCGAATAAGGAGAGAGTGAAGAGCATGGTATGTCATCTGACTGAATTGCGTGCCAAAATGCACAAATTCAAGGGTGGGTAGTCGTGGTGAGTAATGATTTCATGTCCGCTTTAATGAAGGGAACTTCAAAGGATTCAAGTGTTCCACTATGTTCGGATGGAAGGAGACAACCATAATAAACATGAGTCAGGATAAGGAAGATACACAATCTGTAATAATTTTTCACTCTACCTATCCAATAGAAATGCTGGGTAATCCAAGTTTTACGGGACGCCGAATTCCTGTGTATTGGACGCAAATATCTGACAAAGGACCCTCAAGAATATGCATAGCTGTCTAATTCAGCGGCTTTCCACTTGCTAATGTGACGTATCAACAGGAAACATCTTTGTATGAATAACATGCCAGACGATTCATTTGATGGCAGGTGTCATTCGAGAGCTCTAAACATCACAGTATCCTTGTCAAGAGTATTTTTTCTGCTTTAAGAAGTGATTTTATTGGATAATTATTGGTTTGTGATGTTGCTTATTGCTCACAGTCTGCTATAAGGATCGTGATTTATCAAAAAGCGACGAAAGCCGAGATGTCAAATTATGTTACACAATCACTCAAAAAAGATGGAAACAAAGTTAATATGTACATTTGACAACTTTCATGAATACTGTTGTTGATTTTATTCTTCAGTTTATTCACTTTGTTTAATTATTTTCTCGAAACACTGTTACTTTGCTCCTGGAGTAGTATACTACTCGACAACTTTGATGTTGACTCATTGCCTGAGCATGTGCCTCAGAAAACAATTTCAGTAGCACTGCGAAAAATAGTTGATCATTTTAACCCTATTTATAGTATAGTCATTTGAAATTTAATAAGTGTTTTAGACATTGTGAAAAGTGACCGATTTGATAAAAGAACCATAGGTTAGCTAGGTTCTAAAACATATATTATTTTGATGCGACTACTGCCTAGCCTGTTTACTGGCCTACGGTGTCAGGGAACTCTAATGTCTTGGCCCAGGGTACAGTGTTGAATGGGTTAAAGTATTGTCATTATGTCAGTTTCTCAAGTCTTATGTTCAACCTGAATAACATACAGTACCATAAGGTGATGTCGAGTCATCAGATATTGCTATATAATATTGATTAATATATTCTGTTTCCAATCATTATTCTAATAACATTGAAAATAACTACATTACAACAAAATAATTATCAAATGGAAAATGTCCATGATCATTGATTTAATGCAAATCTGAGTTTGATGGACTCCCAAATTTGGAAATGGGACTCGAAAAATTATTCCATGAGTCCCCTTGACTCCCAGCTCTGAGGAGCTATGTAAAACCCTGGTGGTCGCCAATTAGAAAACCATTCATCCATATAAACTACTGGTACTGCAGTTATGAAATGAATATCCTGCCTCATAGCACACGTCAATGCAGTGAACCTTGAATTTATATCATTTGCTAGTGGCAAATTGTATTCTTACTATCAATTTTCATAAATTACCTTCAAAACAGTAACAACACTTACTATTTATAGATATGCTGATATCTCAATATTATCCTTTCTTAACAAGCCCTTTGGACCTGTTGTCTTGCTGCCACACACTGTCATTGCAATTCACACAGTACAAGATAATCTTAATCTTCTCCAAAATGAGTAAGTTCTGAGCAATATCACATAAGGGGACACCAGAAAGTGTCCACACATTATATTTAACCAATGTGGGAAATCGAACCCGGGTGTTCCGGGTGTGACAAGAGAACACTTTAACTATTAGGCTACCTCACCGCCCTCTCCACATTGGAAATCAGATACATTATCTACCAGTGTTCACCACAGTGTCTGAATATTCATGGCTGTAGAGTTCTAATTAAGAGTGCTGTGAAGAACTTCATGCATCTCTTACTTACCCTCGGATTCGGATAACGAAGGCAAGCCTTGGTTCATCAGGAACATAAAAGTTGTCACATTTTCTAGCTTGGCGTTGAAGGCGAATTGAATCACGCTCCTTAGAACGATATTCCTTTACATATTTTTCGGCACGCTTGAAGATGATACCCCTCTTCTTCTTCAGACTCTGTAAAGAACCACACACATCTTATCACTTTCCCACGTACATGATCTACCGACACTTAAGAATATATCTAGAGCTTCATATTATAAAAATAATTATAATTTTCAACACATATCCAACTTACAGTTAAGCTAAAATGGATCCCTGGTTAGGCTGAAACTGTGATTCAACCCAGTGATAGAGGACTTTGCCCAGAGTCCTTCTGTGATTAGTCTGATCAAGTTTCATTTTTCATGATACAAAAATGGAGGCATTTCCCAGTGTTTCTGATTACATAAATATGAAACTAAAACAGAAAGAGGTAAGGACATATGAAGATACCCCACAACTGGCAAAAAGCAACTTCATTTTTTGAGCTTGACACAATGAATGCGAAAGCTTACATTTTTACAAAAATGAAGACAAGTTGCAATTGTATTTTTGAATTAATCTGAAACTAAATAACTTCCGCAATTATTAACAGTAAGATCAGACCCTTCAAATGGACAAACCTAATGAAGGAGCAACCATACACTCCAAAATGTTGTTATTCACACTAAAGTAGTTAATAAAAAATCTAGCTTTTCTTCTTTAAATAGTGTATGACATGTAGAGACAATTCTGTTTTACAAGCTGATATCATCCTCGCTAAATGTAAGCTTGGTCCATCAGTCTCTGGGAACTCGGTGTCAAAGCAATGAAACCTGTAAAAACTTCTGGTTCACAGATGTTGGAAGGATCGGGACATACGTACGTGTCAACTAATAGACGATGGATCACTTTGGATTGCCATTCAGAGACTCAAATACAGTAGAACTTGTACAGTGAATGAAAAAACAACATTTATTTACTGTCATACTAAGCTACCAGTTATATGTTTCCAACTCCTTCACTGTTACCAAACTCCTCCACAACATACCAAACGCTTTTAATGTTAGCTATTATTCTTAAATGTAACCTTAGTATTTTCTTTGAGCATATCATTCATCCGTGGTCTGCAGCTGGAGTGATGAGTGATTACCCAACATGTCAAATGACAATGCCCATCCACTCCTACTCCACTGTTTTCAGGTGAACTTTAGTCTGAAGGCATATGATCAACTGACCAGCCAACTTCAATAGGTGATCAAAAACATTACACTGACAAGAACGAATTTTATCACGGGCACCATCACTTCAATCAACCCTTATCAAGCTCATGATTCAAGGGAAGTAACTTCTTCCTATCACAAACTTCACAACCCTGCCAAGGCAATGCATGTTTTTCTTCTTTGCATATGCAAAACAGGAGCACCTTTAGAATACAGCGCCACATCTTCCAGTGAGGACGTTACCCTACCCTAACCCTACCCCTACCCAGCTACAATTACGTACAAGGGTATTATGACATGTTTTTAAAATTTGTGGTGCTGTATTCTAAAGGTACGCCGCAAACAAACCATATGCTATCCATGGTTTGATCCAAATTGGCCTGAGTATACTTACTACATACTTTGAAATTAGTTCTGATACAAATGATTAACATCTAACTTCACCCATTCATCACTGTAGGCTGAAAAATTGGATTAGAATTATCAGCTATTTTTGGCTATGTTATTGAGTAACTATTCTTGCACACATGCTTCAGCAATGAGTTCTCTGGGAACAAATCAGCAATGTTTAAAGGATACAATTAAATCAAATAAACTGAAGATTGGAGAATGGGTGAGTTGAATTTTAAGCCGCACTCAGCAATATTCTAGCTACATGGCGGTGGTCTGTAAGAGAACAAAAAAAAAATCGAGCCTGGCCCAATCCAGTGGTTAACAGCATGAACATCGATCTGTGCAATTGGAAACTGATGAGTCACCAAGTCTGACCACCCAATCCTGTTATGACAAGCATAGTCGCCATTAAGACAAGCATGGATTGCTGAAAGCCTTTTCTACAGAGGGCCTTCATTGGTAAACTGAAGAAAAAAATCAACAATAGTACTCAAAGTTTGTGACGAACATTATCACTTACTTTTTCCATCTCTATTGTGCGATCATGGAATGTAATTTAAGTGACATCTTGAATTTGTTGCTTCAAACTTCACTCTTGGACATGATGTTTAATGCTAAAATATATGCATGAAACTTTCTCGTCATGGGTCATAACCTAGCACAATATGTCCTGTAACGTCCATAAAATGCACATAGGTTTAGATTTCTTTTTAGTAACATGTTCAGAACAGCATGATTTTATTAAAACTTTCATCTGAATCTACTGCTTTTTGTTTACAAAGACAGTATCCACTGCTGTTATCTGATGGGATGACTCAAGTCATGTCCAGGGATAAACCTGGCTCAGAAAACATGTGAGATAAAATCTCACATGGGATCAAAAGCATGAGATTTTTTAAAGTCTTATGAGATTTAACTGTTCATGATCGTTCAGAAGAAAAAGATAACGAGACAAATAAAACATTGTCATAATCAATTTCAAGTCAAGCAATCCTGAATTGCAATGAATTAAAAGTCTGTAGATCTACTAGCATCACCATTGGTGTCTGCATTCTGGTTGTCATCAAGGTCAACGACTTAACTCTTTCAACACCAGTCAACCAGCGGCATAAACTCTGAGCAACTCTGAGGTCATAGATGAAGTTTATGTTTATCAAGAGAAAATATCAACTTATAAATCATTATTGCTACTGCATATCATACACCAGTTGAAAGGACTAATCTTACTGTTTGTAAATCTGAAAGTTATTTTTATCATATGTTTCACGTAATACGACTACAACTTAAATAAGTTAATTTGTAATGAAAATGCAGGCATAGACATTTATATGTCTAGATGAACCACGGAGGAACAAAAACCTGGAGCGTTTTTTTCTGTTTGTAACAAGTCATGACATCCCCTTCACTTTTTCTTTCATATGTTCATTTATACACGATCAGAAAATTATTCTAGAAAGATTTCAGAAGTAATATGTATGGTCGCGTATTTCCCGATATCAGTGGCAATTCGCTTGGTAACATGATACAACAGCGTGAAAAACCTCCGTTTTAAAATCTTTGTCTGATAATGAAGAACATGTGAGGCGATTCGTTTGATGGCGGGTATCATTCGAAAGCTCTGAACATCAACAAAATGACGGTATCCTTGCCTAGAGTATTTTCATAGTTGTAAGAAGCGCGTTTGTTGGATAAACATTGGTTTCTAATGACGCTTTTTAGCCTCAGCCTGCAGTAAGGATCGTGATCGGTCAAATTCAGACAAGTGACCTAAGTCAGCCAATCAGATAACAGCAATGGATACTGTTCCCCCCCCTCCCACAAACGAGAAAGAATGACATGACACGATCGCACAATAACGTTTGAAATAGTAAGTTATAATGTTCTTAGACAATTTTTATGATTACTGTTGTTGCTTTTATTCTTCAGTTTATGTGATTTGTTTAATTATATCCTCTACGCATTGTTGATTTGCTCACTGAGAACTCGGATGTGGACCCGTTGCCGAAGCATGTGTGTGAGAATAGTTTTTTTTAAAAATAACATTGCAGAAAAAGAAAATAGTTTTCAATTCTAACCTTGTCGATAAATATGGCTATCTTAAATGTAATAAGTGTTGACAGGCATTATGAAGAGTGATAGATTTGATAAATGAATCATATGTTAGTTAGGTTCCGAAAAGTATAAATCATTTTCATGCAACTACTGACTGGTCGTTTTTTCGACCTACAGCTCCTGGGGACTGGCGATGTCTTGGCCAATTTTTCTACGGTGTTGAATGGGTCAAGTTGTTTCTTCGTTTTCATTCGTAGTCTTTAAGAATTTAAAGATTTTTATATCGAATAAGATGGTTTCGTTAGAAGCTGCCCTTTGTGTGACGTTGCAGAACACAACTTCCAAATGCGAACTCTGTACACCGTCGCACTGTGCATAAACAACACAGTACTGCGGGGTTCAGAGTTTGCCATACTCCTTGCAGCGCAGCTCATTTTGTGCAGCACTGTGTAACGATGTTCGGTGTTCCATACCAGAAGTTATGTTTCGAAGATTAAAAATAGGTAGAAAGCAACGGGAATATCTTTGACAGGACAAAATAACGACAAATCCTTTCTCAGTAAAACAGATTTAAAAACTTCCTATCATACAGGTAAGCAGGATGCGATTTTAAATCGCTGCAGGTAGATTTGAGTGCGATTTTAAAGCAACTGGTGCGAGAAAATCGCGATATCACGGCCCAAGTCAATCCCTGCATGTCTGATTTTGATCATTCACGGTCCCTAGTGCAGCCTAAGGCAAAAAAGCGTTGTTAGCATCCAATCTTAATCAAATAAAAATCACTTCTTACAACTATCAAAATACTCTTGGCAAGGGTACAATGATATTGTTGATGTTCAGAGCTTTTGAGCTACACCTGCATCAAATGAATCGCCTCGTGTTATTCATACAAAGTTTTGAAAACGCAGGTATTTCACGCTGTTGTATCACATACCAGGCGGAATGCCACTGATATCCGGAAATGTGTAAAAATGAAAATATGAAAGAAAAAGGGAAGGGGATATCATGACATGTCACAAATAAAATAAAACAAATTGCCGCGTTTTTATTTCCATCATGAGCTAACTGGACACATAAATGGGTAAGCCTGCATTTTCAATAAAATTAACTCATTTAAGTTTAGTCTTATCACATGAATAATATGATAAATTCAGATTTATAAACAGTAGGATTAGACCTTTCAAATCGTGTATGCTATGTAGTAGTAATAATGATTTATGAGCTGGTATTTTCCTTGATAAACCTAGGCTTTATTTCTGATCTCAGAGTCTCTGGAACTCAATGTCATGGCAGTATGTGCCTCTAGTTGACTGGTGTTGAAAGAATTCAAGACTGTTTGCTGCAAAATGGTACATGATCATTTGTTTAACAACCGTTACCCTTCTAATGGCCATATAAGACGATTTGTTGATATCAAATGTGTACCTATTTACAATTACATTGGCACGAATTTACAGCAAACGGACCATAACCACCATGTAGCAAAGTCAATTCTCCATTAGTATCATCTCACATTCCAAGAAATGATTACAATAAAGATTCTTTGGTGAAATCTAATTTTTATCCAGTTACTGCATGTTGCAAGTCAAACAATCGACTGCTGATAAACAAATATGAACCAATGATATTTACGGTACAATAACTATCTGGATTGTCTTGCCTAGACTCTGAGCTTCGCACCTATAACATGGACATACACAGCTTCAAACCTATCGGCAAGATATGCTCACCTTTTTGGCATCGAGTGCTGCCCTGGCCCGCTTGGCCTTCAGTTCCTGGAACTGTTTCCGTTTTTTCAACAGGGATTCGGGCACCTTTGGCTTTTTCTTGCTGTAAACATATCAAAATTATACACTTAACCATTGACAGACAATTAATTATGGTGTCAGGAAGGCATAGTATCATAGGGAAAACACATGTATTCTTGTAAAGCTTCATATACCCCGTTTCAGAAGGGGTTATTAATTCGCAATGGCATGTTTAAAACATAAAATAAAACGTTAAATGAACAAACTACTTTCTTGTATATGCCGCTAGTGGCGGATTGCTTTTTATTCCAAATATATACAGAGATGCAAAGAGATTTAACCACGGTATTGGTTCAAACACGTACGTGTCCGCCATGTTGTATTATGGAAAAGGCCGGAAGGTGAGTCGACTATAATAACCACACAACTAGTTTCATATGCTAAAATAGGTATCAGCCTCATAAATTTTACGATTTACGAAATATTTTTCAGTTTGAATTTTTAATGTAATATATTTGGTTGAGAGTCCCTTACAAAAACTTCTGACGATTCGAATATCCACTACGGCAAGTCCACGTATGTACATGACACTTAGTTTCCTTTGGTTCATGATTTTTTAAAAATTCTTCCCTAGTTTTTTTTACGTGCTCAAATCGGTTGTGGGAAACGGGGCCTGAGTGTATGTGCAGTATAAATTTGTGTCAAGCATTATCTTTAGATCTGATAAATTATAAGATGAAGTTGTAATTGCAGAAGAATGTCATCATTTGGTTTGCACTTGGAGACAGACTTGTCTGTTATTAAGTCTTTGAATGTCATTTAGAAGTGGTTTGGTAGACTGTCAGTTTTACCTGAAGTCATGGCGATGCATACTATAGAAATGATCCCTAAAAGTATGATATTGTCTGTTATTAATAAAGTAGGCTACAGTAAGTTGCAAGAATTATATATCTTCCCTGTGCTATTACTCTAGGGGATAACCTGTTCCACGACATGGAGGCAAGCTAGATAATTACATTTACAGCCATATGTCAAAACATTCCCCTTAAATATCAAAACCACAATAAAAGTATCAGAATATGTACTTTACTGAGAGTGTTTAATCCCAAATCTAACACACGAATGAATGAAAATAAATCTAACACATGTTTAAAATGTTAGATCTATAGAAATATATATACAATACGCTGAAAACATATTGCATGATCAAAGTGATTTGGGTACAACCAACGCTGGACATATTGAATATTATTTGTGTCTTGTCGGATTCACTACTTCCATCACTTTTGTTTTCTCAATAGTGTGCAACCCCACTTTTTCAAAAAGCTGTATCACTCTATCTATTATATGGTCTCTGCTTCCATGATTCTAAACATCAGGGCTGGATACAGTTTTTTGAAAAAGTCGGGTTGCACACCATTGAGAAAAGAACAAAAGTGTGTATGCGTGTGCGTGCGTGCGTGCGTGTGTGTGTGCACGCACCCCTCTCTGGATCCGCATAGGGCCCGCATAAAGAACATTCCAAGTTACAAAGGTATAAGTATATCGGTATCCTGCGTAGTAGACTAACAGCTAGTCTCTGAAATGAACATATTTTACTGAAAAAACGTTCATAGTGAAAAAAATAATATAATGAAATGGAGCCCTGAGACTTTCTTCATTTTCAGCCTGAAGCTAAGGAAATCTAGACTTCCCACATTTTCTAGACTTGCGTGGGCTTTCTTGGATATAAATACTTCAGGGTCTGTACGACAGACTACCTGCGTAGTTCCTTTATAAAATAAGTTGTCCTGTAGTTGTATCTTAACAGCAACGTTTACGACATTCTAAATAAATCGTAGTAATATGTTTGAAAATTGAGAGTGGACTAAATTCGCCTTAAGAATCGGAGACAGATTTAATGACTTGGAATTCTTGGATACTCAAATTTTACGACAAATGACATCATTTTTGGTAGGGATGAAAGATCAAAGGGAGCCGCACGCACCTGCCAGTTGCAGACGACAAAGTTCGGGTTCGGTTAGTTATGTCTGCGGCACAGAATCCTAGATCGAGAGAAAACATGAGCCTTCTTCACGAAATTTTAGTGACGATCAAAAATGTATGTGTTGCATATTTCGTATCTTTTTATCGCTTCTTTATTCCTCAGTCACCAAAATCCGTTTTCGGTGACATTGTTTTGATAACGGGATCGGGTAGCGGAATGGGTCGCCAGCTTGCGGTTGAGTTCGCAAAGCGTGGAGCGGTGATTGTTCTGTGGGATATTGATAAAGAAGGAAATAACGAGACACTAACAATAATTGAGGACATCGGAGGGACGGCGCATTCCTTCATTGTTGATGTCAGGTGAGTTAAAACTCTTTAAAGTCACTTTAAACGCACCTGCAGATTTACAGACACTCAAATGCAAGAATTTGGAATTTTAATGTCATATTATGACCTCAAGGGGCACAAGGCCTTCACATTTGACCAGACTGACTCATTGAGTTCGGACACTGAAAGAAATCAATCTCCGTTATTTGAAACTGTTAACATTATGTTACCTATAATTAATGACAAGGTGAACTGGTGGCGTTTTTTTTTTATCGTATGAGATACTGAAAAAAATAAACGTGACGTTAAGTAGCAGAACTCCAGTTTAGAATGTCATTCATGATGTCATCTCCTCCTGATGTACTTGTTTTCTTTAATCTATCATACAGTTCCAAGTAATGTTATGTGCTACACGAAACAAACATTTAATTTATGTTCTGATTTTTTAAATTATAATCAAAATATGTTTATCTTTCTTCCAAAAAAGTCCTTGAGCCCATGAAGTTAACTAGCCGTCAGTTAACATGTACCAAAAGAGAAAAATTTGTCAGTTTTGGAAACCCTGTGTTTGCCCAGGAATTCACCGTGTGTGTGTGTGTGTGTGCGTGTGCGTGTGCGTGTGCGTGTGTGTGTGCGTGTGCGTGTGTGTGAGGGGGGTAGGGGTAAATTTGCATTGTACATAAAATTTAGGGAGTGTCATTCACATTGTACACGAGAGTACGGCGTAAAACTAAACTCACTCACTCACTCACTCACTCACTCACTCATTGTACATGATCCTTCCTTAAAATCATCACAACCCCTCAAGCCATAAATTATGACCAGTCCCTTACATAGAATAACGCCTAATGTTTGACAGACAGAAAGTTATATCTTATGAGCTGATAGGTTAACTATTGCAATGATCTGTGGAGGCTTCTGTCATAGCTGAACACTAAATATGTTAGCCACAACAGCTTATATTGAAAACATAGTAACAGCTAATGGGCACACATATTTGTTCAAATTTTAGAGAAACATGATGTATACTCTTACAAAAAAGAAGGGGAACATGAACTTTGAAGTCTGGTAGAAAGAAAACCCACTGAGGAACGTTACAAAGAAATTCATCTTGTGTATGCAGCATCATTTCACGTTATCACCACACACAAACACAAGGTTAGAGCCTCCTACATGTGCATGGGGTGTCATTATGAATTTTGACGTTTGACAGGCAGGTGGATAGATCACTGTAGACCATTTTTTCTGATAATTTTCTTGCATCTGTGCATAGTCAGGGTTTTCAGGGTCAAGTCACACACTACTGACTGGAAATTGTAAACCTGAAATTTTCATGTCATGCTCCAGTCACCTAACAAGAGGGGATAACTGAACGATTAGCTTTGCCTTGAATGAAATCCATGTGGTGATGCATTCTCAAAACATCCATTTTTATTCTATTAACATTGACTCAGTCCCATATATCTCCCAAGTTTGACAATTGTACATTGAAAGTACAGTTCTCCTACATATTTTTTAGAGCATATGCTTGGTATGCAGCAGTTTGTATTTCCCATTCATAAAATAAACAAAAAAATCAATATTATTGTCTAAACATTTAATACACCCAAACTGAAACAAAACAATAAATCCACGAAAAAGTACCCTACACTGCACATTTATTGAAAGTATGAATAATAACTAAGCTCCTATGACAGCAGTCTAATAAGTAATTTGTAACTCCTGACTAGAGCTCTATGTGGACGTCTTTGTCCCTCAGCAATACTGACAGTGTCTAACTGATTAATATTGTTGCCAGCTATGACCATGAAATGTACCAGGCTTTAAAACCCACGTGCATATATGCATAGTTAAGAGTGTATACAGATGCATTGAGCCAAGCTAAAACTGAAAACATAATGAAAACAATAACTAGGCATAACATAGAATTGCATAAAGTAAAAGTTATTTGGAAAGTTACATAAACAATCCCCAATAAACATTTGGTGAAGCACTTTAGCATGCAAGGTCATGCTGATGCGTGCATTGTTCAATGTCGACAGTCTTTGTGGAGAAGCATTATGGTAGGGGGAGCATCACATCTCATGGTCCAACACAACTTGTCATTGTCAGTGTCAGTCTGACCAATCTGCAAGACAAATATGATAACTTTCAGCCATTCTTGTACTCCCTTGCTGAATGCTAGCTGAATTGGGACAAGCCTTGGTTCAGACATAGAACAACATTCCCCAGACTTTCTTCAGTCACCTAGTGTAGACTGTGCATCACCATTGTCTACCATATATCAATGCCAATGGTGGGCACACTTGATACTGAATTTGTAAGCTCACTTTTGACACCACATCTCCTCATGGGCACGTCACGATGCATCATGTCAAATCATACAGATTACGATATTATCATGTCAACAGTTACATACTAATAAGGGAAACACCACAAATCATGTTATTATCTTATTGCATTATAAAATGGCATAACATCATATAATGCACAGTTTTCTTATTCCAGTAGTATATTGTCTTGTCTTTTTTCTCTTTACTATATTCTATGAATACATGACACTTTTTATGGCATTGGTGAGTCTGTGTGTTCTGAAATGTCAAGGCAGTGCTTTACACCAGAGAGTGATATTGGTGAGTCTGGGTTCAGTGATGTCAAGGCAATGTCTCAGACCAGAGAGTAGCATTGGTGAGTCTGTGTGTTCTGTGATGTTTAGGCAGTGTCTCAGACCAGAGAGTGATATTATTGAGTCTGTGTGTTCTGTGATGTTGAGGCAGTGTCTCAGACCAGAGAGTAGCATTGGTGAGTCTGTGTGTTCTGTGATGTTGAGGCAGTGTCTCAGAACAGAGAGTAGCATTGGTGAGTCTGTGTGTTCTGTGATGTTGAGGCAGTGTCTCAGACCAGAGAGTGATATTGTTGAGTCTGTGTGTTCTGTGATGTCGACGCAGTATCTTAGACCAGTGAGTGACATGGTGAGTTTGTGTGTTCTGTGATGTCAAGGCAATATTTTAGACCAGAGTGACATTGGTGACTTTGTGTTTAGTGACCGACAGGCAGTGTACCGGACAGGAGAGCAGGTCCGACAGGAAGTGGGAGATGTCACAATCTTGATCAACAATGCAGGAGTTGTTACTGGCAAGTCGCTGTTGGAGTCTCCGGATCACTTGATTGAGAGAACTTTTGACGTTAATCTACTTGCTCACTTCTGGGTATGTAAGATCAATTTCCAATATCTAGTGCAGTTAATCACCAAACTCAAAGTGTGTGCTTGAAAATTTACTTTGAGTACTAACAGTTTATGAAAGAGCAAGGTAAACTTTGCAATATGATCTCAATGATTTGAGGTGGCCATGTCTTTTCTTCAGACCTTGCAGATTGTAATGGTCTGTTGCAAAGCACACTGGACATTACTATGAGGCGAAACAAGAAATTGGTTGTGTTGTTATGTAGCTTCTAAAAGCATAGATGCCAACCCTGAATCATATGAAAGCAGAGTCATGCCTTGCCCAAAGCAATTCTTTGCCCTGAAGGTGCGAAATGGGGGTGAGCAGGGGGATCAGGACCCTTTTGACGGTGGGTGTCTGGGGGGGCCTCCCCTACAAAAATAGATTAAGTCTGCTGGAAATATGCAATTTCTAGGCATACTTAACCAGATAATACTTATTTGAAATGACCATATTCAAACAGCAACTTACTAAAATTCTTTCAAACATTCTAAATTTATCAACCTATTTGTATTTTCTAACAATCAGAGTTTTTCACAGACAAATCAGAGAGTAGATTTTCTGAGTAACTTCTCCAAAATTGGAGTGGTTGGCACCTCTGTATTAGCTGTGTACCTGAAACAACAGTAATCCATTTACTGGTCAAAATTTGAATTGCAGTGGAAAAGATACTTTGCGATAACCCTATGGTTCATGATTAGATATTTTGAAAATCCCTTCATTCAAGTACTGTGGCTTCAAACTCCGGACTGTGATAAACTACCGCCTTCTCATAAACTGACACTCGTAGCAATAATCTGTGGTACCAGAAACCTGTCCAGTAGACCTGACGATAATGTCGTCTTTGGTCAGAGAGGGATGTGGCCCCTGCTTAGTTTTTTATTGCCAGCACTTGCATGGCTGCAGTTGCTGGTTCCATACTGTGTGTAGTGTGGTGACCTGTTTCAGGCTGACAAATCTTACCATATTAGCTAAGTCTCTAGTCAGTCTCTAGTCAGTGTATTGTCTGAGCTTTTCTTTTGGTACTATTCCTCCACATGATTCATGGTGCATTGTCTTTGTGTTTCACACTACTGGCTTGCCCTTTTGTGACCATTACCATGGCTTCAGATTCTACAGGTTTGTCCTTTGTTTAAAAAAATATTAGGAGGGAAAATCAGTGTTTTCTTCATTGAAAAAACAAATTTTAAATAAATTTTGTAATGACAATTTATTGGACTCTTTAATAAGAAACAAATACCTTACTTGCTTGATTCTTAACTTAGTCAAGTAATCCTCTGGGAACATTAAATCATCTGCCCCTGGACTTTCAAGCTTAATAATTCCCGTATACTGAATGGCTGCCATATTCAGAACAAGACTGATTCAAAAGTAATTATCTCTTCATTGCCTTTATAAACATGATAGAAATCTCTTCTGCCTGTAAGGGTTCTATGAACTGTAACTCAATTAGTATAATATATGATCCTGGACCGACAGAACTAATCTAAGGACTGTAGTCCATAGTCACTGTAAACTGTTAGTGATGTGATTTAACTTCATTCCACATACACATACCTCTGTAGCAAGACGAGTCTTGGCCTAATAAACTTTTAGGTTTGTGCCCCTTATCTAAAAACTTGGTTGAAGACTGGGTGTGAGGTTTTTGCACACTGTCATGCATGCTAAATGAGTGCAGCTTATCTGCAAAAATAAATGGTGTTTCAAAGCTATTTTATTTGGATGTAAACATGTGACAAAATGAGTTTGTTTTGGTGTAATAATGCATGAATACCAGTTTTCAAATATCATTGTACATTCATAAACAGCATTTGAAATAGCTACTGGACCACTACCAGTACCCAAATGCAAGTGAATACTGTGAATCTGGCCACTAATATACTGTAAAAGCTAGCCAGCTGGAAATGTCAAATAATCTTTTCTTCATTTAATGTTCTTCATGAATATGATGAAGTCATGAAAGGTCTGTCTTCAAAAGTTTTGTGATATTTATTATCTCATGTCACACAAAGATTGCCATATAAAAAATGTCAATAGCATTGTTCAAAAGAGGTTAAGAACTATAACAATAAAAAATTATTATTTCCGAGGGATGACAATAACTTATATATTTAATTACTGGTAGCAATCACATCAATCCTGACCAATGTGCACCTGGATGTTAATATTTTTCTGGGCCAGTGTAGTGTGATTTGAAGTATGATGTGGGCTAGCAACATTTTTTCTTAACAAACCATCCTGGCCAGTGACTTTGTAAAATACATTCATACACTGTTCATAAATACACTTGGTTGGTGGGTTCTGTTTAATGTCAATACGAGTCTTAAGCCAGAATGTGAAGTTTTGCATTATTTGTAATTATTTTATACCTATTATGATTAGTATTTTCCAAGGCCGTGTTAAATATACTAGATGACAACAAAACATCTTGACTCTTTTACTGAGCTTCACCTGATGTTCTTGTCAGTATTTAGGATACATCCCTGTACAGTTATTTCACAAGCCAGACTATTGTGCCAAGAAACACAACTCTTTTCCCACAGAGAACAATGGGGCATGTTGACATTTTTATAGAAGGTCGGGTCAACCTCTTGACCGACCTACATTACCCAGGTAACTCCATCTGAGGGGAACCTGTTTAATTTTTACTTGACAATTATAGAGGAGGTGTTTTATTGAAAGACTGGTCTGGGGCTCTGTTGTCTGTTTGGTTTGCTGAGAAGTACAAAACGTGAGATACTTCTCTTTACTTTACTTCTACTTTACTTTTTGTGAAGAGACACCAAAGTTATGAGGAATGTTTTTGTGACAGTTTATAGAGTGGTTGACATTCATATGAAGTTTGTGTATTGTCAAAATACAAGATACATTTTGTTACCATGCTGGCAACTTCATGTTCCATTACTTCATGCACAATACACCAGGCTGTGGCTGGTAAATTACTATGAAAACATGTTTGAAAACAAGAAAAAACACATTAGTTTAATGCTTACAACAGAAAATGAAAGTCTTGTTCAAGCAGGACAAGCTCAAAACTTTTGTCAAACAGTGAGATACAGTGAACTAAACATCAGGTCTCTGGACTCTGGAAAGAACAGTTATTTAAGGCTGTAGAAAAGTACAGGGTGATATTATTACATTGACAATTCTAGGTTTTCATTGAAGCTGATTAAAACCAGAAAACTCAGAAAGAGAATCATTTCTTGGGTCACTGAGATTTGCTTTTGTAGTATATGAACCTCATTACCAACTGAATGTGATCATTGACAGCTAAGATCACGATAAGAACTCTTTCCTTTCATCTCTGTTTAGAACACCATAGCCTTTTGATTTTCAGGTCTGGAATAAAAACAATGTTCACAGATTAAAACTAATATCCAAGCTAAAAAGTTCTAAGCGGAAGAAAACTTAGAGGTGCTCCATGTCTCTATATGTGAAGTCCTCATACTGCATGGCTAGTGCTGGATTAGCACATACCAACTCAGGAAGTGCATGGACACATCATAAGGCCAAATATAAAACTGGTTCTGATTACACCTCTTTAAAATCTAGGGTAGGTTGGTAGGATTTTGTTTACTTCTTGTTAGAAGTAAACTACAAAGTAATATCACATTTATCAATGTGTGATTATCTATTCAGTCAGTCTTGTCGCCATTGTTGACATTCTGTATCAGAATGAGTGATGTCTCTATGTGCCAGGAGAATACAACAGTATCTGAATGCTAATTATTCTTACTGCTTAAAATAGTGGGGTTCCCACCAAAATTCAAGGATAGATCGTGTAATCAGAGGTACAACAGTTGTGTTAGCCTAAACACAATTAGACCTTGCGTCTGATGAATGTTACAATCAACCTTTTTGTATTTCAGACAGTGAAGTGTTTCTTACCTGCTATGCTACGAAGGAACCATGGACATGTTGTCAATATAGCCAGCTCTGTCGGACTTGTAGGTGTCAACAAGCTGACAGACTATTCAGCTTCCAAATTTGGAGTGGTGGGCTTCACCGAGGTTTTGAACTATGAGATAGTGTTTGCTGGTTATGATCAAGTTCATACTACTGTGGTGTGCCCATCTTATACAAAAACAGGGATGTTTGAAGGCTGTGAAATGAGGTGAGACTTTTGTCCATATTTCTCCAAGGCCTTTGTAACCGATTTGACATAAATGTTTTTTGAATGATGGAATTGCTCAATTTCTTAGTGTTGTCACATATGCAGGCTTCAGAATGTATTTTGTTTTGCAGATATCTCATCCCCTGCCAACTCTTGTCATTTGGGATAATGTGCTCTTCAGCTATGTATATTTAGCATTCTATGCAAATGTTATGAAACAAAATGATCACAAGTGCTGTCTCTGCCATATGTTGACTATGTTGGTGATATGAAGTTACTCTTCATCTGTACATATGTTTTCCAGGACATACCCTATCTTTGAGCATCACAGGTTTGTGGCTAGACTCTGAAATCTTCATCAGGTGGTTCATGTATGTGTGGCTTTATTTCATGTGAACCAGTGGATCATGTGAACTAATGTCATGATGATGCACTGTATATATATATATATATGAAAAGCACTGTCTATAGAAAGGCTGTTCAGGAATCGTTTCTAGTGGGCTGTAGCTAGTGGTTTCAGTGCATCCATGATGATGCACTGTATATATGAAAAGCACTGTCTATAGAAAGGCTGTTCAGGAATCGTTTCTAGTGGGCTGTAGCTAGTGGTTTCAGTGCATCCATGATGATGCACTGTATATATGAAAAGCACTGTCTATAGAAAGGCTGTTCAGGAATCGTTTCTAGTGGGCTGTAGCTAGTGGTTTCAGTGCATCCATGATGATGCTGTATTGGTCTACTGTATGTATAAACACTAGTCAGATATGGACGGTTTGTAAGTTACAATCATAAGAAATATGCAGACATGCGTTACCTTACACCTCCATGAAAAGTTTTATTGTACCTTGTCTATTTATTCTCAAAAACATTTTCAAAATAGTGTTAAACTATTGTTTACCAAATAATGGCATTTTGTTTTGCTTACTCTGAAGTATGTTATTTCATCTTAACAAAAAATATCCTACAAGTCATGTATTGTCTGTGGCTAATAACACACTTGAAATCTCTTGTCTTCAGTCTTTGCACATTTGGAGGGGAATTTTTTTTATGGATGTCAACTTTCTTACTATGAATAAATGAATGGTAGGAGCCAAGAGCACACATATGTACATATAAAACAACAGAAGTAATAAGGCAACAAAGATACAATCTACACAGTGGAAGAATTGGAGGCCAATATTACCAGTTCATTAGCGCTGAATGAACACCAGTACTTAACAGTTTATTAGCGCTGAATAGAAATCAGCACTTAACAGTTGAACAGTGTTGATAGGTGATGAACAGTCGATTGCTAAAGCTGGGATCAGCAGTTGCCGGGGATCTGGTAAATATATCGTCTGGGGTTGGGGCTAGTGCTATTCTTAAAGGCCACATGCAACCAAAAAATCAAACATGATTAAAACACAGTTATCACTTATTCATGATGTATAAAATGCTTTGCTGATTGAGAAAAAGCAAATCAACAAAACTATAAGCATATAATCTTATTATTTTGTCCTTGGATTTACCTCCCTTGAAATGAAGCAGCCACGATACAGAACCCAGACAAAGCCAGTGGGTGTGCGCTCAGGTGTAACGCAACTTTTTCATTGGCCAATGGTTCATTAGTCGATACGCTTAGCCGGCTCTTCGTTTATGGCGTGTAAGCCCGATGAGTGTTAATTGCATGTGGTCAGTGATTGAAGTAGTGCATTGCATATTTTGATTAGCAGGCAGACAGGCAGACTATAAGTGTCAATAAACCAGGCATTAACTTTCCTCTGTGACAGAGTCTGCTTATCACAATCAACATGATTTTTGGGGTTTTTTTTATGTAATGAGTAGATTATTAACTTATTTGTGTACATAACCAGGATTAGACCAGTGCTGAGTACCTCACACTTCGGGCAGGCATACTGTTTCAAGCTCCACAAACCTATTCACTGCACATGCGTTATGAGCGCAGTGCAGCAAAGCTGTTGAAACCACTTCATGCTTTGCCTAGTTTCCGAGTTACAACCCTTGTTTTCATAGACGATTCTGTCAAAATCTCTTGGTGTCGCTAGGCTGTAATCTGTGTCATCATTCACTTGATGCTCAGTTAATGAATTTATAACAGGTATAATTAGTGGTAACGCCACTTAGATTACCCGATAAAGGTGCCCATTTGGCATTTCTTGTGTCTGGATCGGTCAAATGATTGACCGATAACACACTGATTGATTAATTACTTTATGCAGATTTCTCAAAAGGTAGTGTTTAGGTATGCCCATTTACTTATCTATACTGAACTGGTGTCTGCGTAAAAGCTACACCTTTCTTTGAAAGGATTAACCTCCAATACAAAACTAAATTACTTTTTTAAAAGCATAACAGACATTATACAACTAGTTGCCAGGTGAGCTATCTTGTGTGACCATTGAGACTATACACCAGTGTGAAAAACCTGCAATGATACATCATTTTTTCGTATATTAGACTGTTAAAAGACACATCACTTGTGAGATCTGCGGGTGAATGGCATATCACTCATTTTTGTGGACACTGATGGATGCATTCTTGAACAAGGTAATAGAAAGATATTGGTCCTATAACTTTAATTTGTTTTAATTTTAATGTTTGCATTTTGTTTTTAAGTTGTTGTAGCATTCAACAGAATCATTGTTTTCATCATGAAGTGTAATGATACAGACAACATACATTAGGGCGTGAGTGCGAATTATGATTTGCATAGGCAAAGTATAAAATGTAGATATTACATTCCTGTTATACATCTGCTAAAGTATCTGCAGATCGCTTCTTTTTATTAAGTTTCAAAATGCACACAAGTATGATTATAAAGTAATTAGGATTATAAGACCCAATATACTGACAAGTGTCTACATGTAAACGTTTACAAACCAAGTGAATTTAGCAAGTGAAGAAATTTATCCTGATGTATTTTCACTGCGACCCCCACCTCGTTTCCGTGGAAGAAGTCGTTATATGACAAGTTGTGTCATGCAAAATCCTTTTGGCCATATTTAACTACTAGTAGAATGTAGTTTTGATTTTCTAACTTGATGAAAATGTGAAAACGGGGAAACAAGCCATAATCTCAATAATTCTAACGGACTTAAGTCCGTGACTTCACGATTTAAAAAAAGGGCAACGCCTTATCTGAGGTTAAATGCTATTTGTCTCTTGCGACAGAGTTACGTAACCTGTCTGTGGTTTCATTGGCGGGCAAGAGTCAAGCAGACAGCTTTTTGGCAACTTTTAATTGCTTGGCATGAATTAACGACAAGTTTTTGAAGAATGAATTTGGTGTTCCGCTTAAGACTAACCGCAAGTCTTTCATATGTAATGGTTAAGAGAGTACAAAAAAATTGATTTTATTCATCCTTTAACTGGTAGTACTGGCTTCCAATTGTTCCATTGTTTAGCTTGCATCTTTGTTGTCTTATCAGTTTTCTTGTTTATGCATGTACATGTATGTGCTCTCTGCCTCCTACCACTCAGTCACCTGATAAAGAAGGAGTAAGGCTATACTCTGAAACATTGGGTATATTCATAACATAAAAGTTGACATTCATAACAAAAAAACTCTCTTCCTTAATTATATGACTTTTAAATGCCTTTTAAAGACCTTTGTACTTAAGTTTTACACCCAGCTGCCAGATTGTCGGACAGTTGGTCTTTGAATGAATTCAGCCCAGTAACGTAGGAGAACTGGTCAATTTTGGAAATGAGCACTACAATACATATTGAACTGACATGTCTGGGACTCAGCACTTGTGATAATTACAAGTATGTGGTTGCAATGTAGTTCTAGGTACAAGCAGTTGGGATCACACCAAAGCCCTGAAATCAATTCCCTAAGTGTGAAGGTGACTTTATGTGACTCTGTCATGGTATGGTGCCATCAGTACCTCAAGACTCATCAAACTTACTGAGAGAATTCGAATCAGAGCTGCCATGATGGCAATAGTGATGTCCTGCTGAGCCCTTCTTTGCCGTTCATTATTGGCTCATTTTTATTTTATTTGCATGAGTACAGACTACCATTTATGTAAGTCTTTCCATATTTATTTATTCCCCCGATTTGTGTTGCACATTGTCAGCATATGTCCAGTCCATTAAACTATATTTCTATTCAGTATTTGCTGCTAATTTAATCAGGGTTTAGTATCAATAGTTATATCATACATATACACATTTTAGTAAATGTACCTGATATGCTTCCAGGTAAGGATTGACCCCAACAAAGCTTTTAATGGATTACACTTTTCAGCTTTGTCTTCACATGGTTTCTTTCTCTTCATGTCAATCACTACTGAACTTGCACAGTTATTTACAACTGGAAAGATGTTGCTGTTCATGGCGTTGTATAGAGCGTAATTAAACAAAGTTTGACAGTCTGGTTGAATCAAATTTTTGAGAGTGGCTGGACTATACACTTTTTCCTTTCTCCCAGCTGGTGCACGATGTTGTTGCATGACAATGCCACCCTGTTTACGGATACACCTGTAGAACCTGTACATGTATATACTTGTTTATTGTCCTCACACGAGCTGGACCTGTTTTGCTGAAAAAACGCAACACCAGCTACAGAATAATTAAGAAGCGGTATATATATTTTGAGACATTGATGATAAGATTTTGATTATTTTTGCATGGATGAAATATGTTGACTGGTTCTTCAAATTGCCAAGAAAATCATCATATTACGTGTAGTAGTATTAACTTCTGATGTTTTGATATGATTTTGAAGCATGTTTACTCCATGCTCTACAACATGCTGTATAACCTACTATATGATATGAGAATGATGTTGATGCCGTGCAGCATGCATGCTAATGACACTTTCTTGATCACCTGGTGTGAACGCTTAATGTCTAGAACAATCTTACCTGGTTTCAGCTTCTACCCACTTGTAAAGAATTACAAGTCAATAAGCTGATTGATCTTTGATGAGAAAACTGTGTATTAATGTCTACCTCTTCCCACAGATTCCCTGCAGTTATACCACCCCTTGAGACCAAGGCTACAGTGCAGAAGATCATTCAGGGAATTCTAACCAATCAACATCAGATTTGTATTCCACGCCTTGTGTATGTTGTATCAGTGCTGAAGACGTGAGTATATTGCATGCATCTGCCAGATGTGCTGCCATATCTAAATCAGTTTTAGAAACGTGTGGTAGTTAGGTTAAGTGAAAGTATTGCTCATTATCTTTGTTAGTGAGTCCATTAAAGAAAAGCTGAATATACCATTGTGAAACTTGATAAAAACCTAAATAACTCAACACTCTATCACTGAAAGCTTTCTAAGATGGATTTTGAAAGCTGATATCTTTGATTCCATGCCCTGTTCTTGTCAAGAGATGGGTTGTATTCTTTTGTAATTAGTATGAAGCCATGGTTTTTATAGAATAACTCTGAACTTAAGTTTTTAAGTTGGCCATGTTGATTATTGATACTTTTACAATTTGAGCTGTAGACACTGTGTAGGATATTGCCTTGTAGAACTGGATGCTGTCACTGGTCATTTTAACTTTTGCTAAGTCTTCGCTGACAATGATGTAGAGCATTATGGCCATCCCAGTAATTACAGGCAGAACCTATTGATTTGGTAGGATTTAGTCAGATTAGTTCAGGGAAGTGCTCAATGCCTGGCAGTCACCAAGTGTGATGAAGCTCTATGCCAGAATCTCTTAATGTAAAATTAAGTCAATTTTGATGTGTGGAGCAACACTTCAAGTAAATGTACTGATGGTCCTACATAATCAATCAATAATCCTCCCCACCCCTACATCCAGCTCGACCTATCCCCATCTCACCCCATACATCAATTCAAACCCTAACTCACCCACCTATAATGCTGAAAGTTTTGCACTTTAACAGACATATCACTTCAAAGAATAATTAAGTTTTTTAACTACCGGTAATTAAGATATGAAAACAATGACAGTATCTGGTTTCTGGAGATGAGAAAGTAAATGGCAGCTCAAGTAAACTGCTGGATCAGCTGTCTTGAGTGGATGGATTGTATGATCCCCAACAAGTCAGTAGACAAGTCAGAGGCTAGTGTACACTACAGTGACACTTGTATTGATTTCCGAGCCAGAACCTACAGGCAGATACTGTCACATGGTGTACAGGAAGGACAGGCATTACAGATGAAGGTTTGACAGCTGGGGTCAAAAGATCTGTCAGAAAATACTTGACACTGATCTGTGCATTGCGTGGTAGGAGAGCATTAGGCACAACCTGAATATAGAAGCATGTATTTTCAGTCAAGAGTTCGGCAGACTAGTTTCCTGCCATTATTTGCTTGTGTGCAGAATATTAGTTTGTATATAGCAGAACTTATTTATAGAATCTCTGCCATGTTTCATATTGACAATTGGCTTACCCTGAGAGATATAACCCCAGCATGGTGTTTGAGTTGTACTACTGATAGGTGGCTTCAAACCTCTAACCTCCAAACAATACAGATAGTGCTTCCTCCTATGCCTAATATGCAAGCCTGTGAAAAGTAAAATTTTGCAACATGGTCACAATGACAGCCTTGGCATTCTGCAGAAGCAAGTTTCTGTGGACTGCTTATATGTTGGATCTGAGCAAAGGGCAGAACTGTGTCATCTACATTGATTATCAGCATCTTTGTCATACAAGGTGATTAGCATGATTGAGGGGTCAGATTAGCTGACTTGTTTAAGTCATGTCATTAAATCTCAAATTTATGGATCAGTGCCCATGTAGTTTATCATGCATTTGTCTGGTCCAACCTTGAATCTACAGACCTAAGTCTGCTTAGTGTGATACTGAATACAAATCAAATATGTAATCCTAACAGCTGTAGTCAGCCACCATTTCAGGGCTGTGAGTATTGTTGTAGTAGTAATCACGAATATGAGTCTGTTCCCACTTGTATTGCACTTCTTGTAGGAAGCTATAAGCCATTGATTTTTCTGTAACCAGTCGGTTATGGTTGTTTTACATCAGAATGTTTTAGCATAATTTACGTCATGTTGTACTGATCAATAAACTCTCTAAGGCAGCATAAAAATGTTTTTTAAAAAAGTAACGAGGGCAGTAGGACTTTTATTTTTAATACTTTATCAAAAGAAAGTGATGAGGGAGGAACACATTTATATTTTTTTTCTCAGAAATACAGTTTGGAAAGTTTAGCACGCATTAATGAGCTATAGATTCAATCACACTCATTTTTACAGACAGTCATTCATTCAAGTCAAATTTATTTTTTCAAAATGGCAATAGAAAATTGTCACACGCACAAATAAAAGTCATGCGTCGATGCCCGTGAAACATTTCACTTTTTTTATTTAGCCTAGTGCTTCATAGTAGATGACAATTGACTTTTACTTGGCATGCTAAGGTTGAACGAACCATTAAACCAGTAAACCACTGCTACTGACAGGGGTGTGGAATCTGTGCTGGCCGAGTTCTGCCTGGCCCTGACTGAAATACTTAGCTTAATATGATTAACTGTGGAGAAACCTGAGCCTACTGGTAATTGAGTCTAAACCTCTCCAGGCAGAAATAGAACATAAGTCATGGGGAAATAACGCTAATCTGATGACAACAGGTGTCATGCCAGCTCTTGTATCCTGCAGTTGCATATTGCACACGATCTCTACAACAGGGATGTTGGCAAGCCAGGAGAAAACTTATAAGAGCAGTGATCATAACATTTTTAACATAATAAGAAGGAGGGAGAGAGGATGAGAGAGGGAGAGAGAGAGATTTGCATATAACATATTAAAGAGAGTGATGGTAATATTCAGCATTCAGTAACAGTACTCCATCTTGTGAAATTAGGTCTTTTAGCTTGATAATGATGCAGGAACCAACATGGAAACTTTGCTCTATGCAATGAATAAGATTTTGTGTCATCCATAAGGTTATATGTTTCATTTCCGAGTCACCAACTTCTAGAATGCCAATCAAACAGTTAGGTCTGGAGCACTCAAGGTAGTCATCAGACAAAATGCTGCTCTTATTCTAACATGTGATATAATGTCAGATGAGAAGCAAGACAAAACTAACTTCTTATACCTAAGAAAAAGATGTTACAAAATTCTACACTCAGCCCCTTGTAGCTCTTTCCAGACTTCTTTTGTTAGTGTTAAAACAAAAATGCTTTGATTCAGGTGTTTTATACTCATGCAGTTAGGTTGATAGAAATATATTTTTCTTAAATGTGAAGTCACTTTCTGTCAAATTGGTAGAGCTATCATAGCCAGAAAGAGCAAAACATGATGACTTTTGTATTTTACAGTCTGTTAGATCCAAACCACTTTGCAGGCACAGATACTTCACGGAAATACAGTCGAACCCCATTGTCTCGAACTCGGTTGAGACGAATTCTCGGATGTGTCAAACTGACATCTCGGTCCCTGCCGATTTCCTTATATTTATCATTATTTTTACCCTGATGTGTCGAACTAGATGTGTCGAATTTTCGGTTGTGTCGAACTCATTTTAGGGTCCCCAAAGGCTCCAACAAGTACAAATTTACCCTTTTGTCTCGAACTGTCAAAGCTGGTTGTTGCAACTGAAAACTCAATCGGAAGTCATCCTCATAAACGTGCTACTAAAGATCAAAAATAACGATTAACGGACTCAACAATCAAGTGACATGTTCAACTAAGCATCTGTACACACATTGTCAGCACACTTACCAACTGAACTTTACTCAAACAATTAACCATAATTAAGTTGTTACCAGTGACACGTTGATCACTGACCGACAGGATATCTCTAAACAAACAATGGCGCATGTTGTTGTCATGTGACAGTCTATGTTAGCGGTCATGTGATTTCCTTGAAAATACAAAATGAGAAGTGAGGAAAACGGAGTTGGATTATCTAAACTGATGTTTTGTTTTTGGTTTAGTATTTAAGGTGTAGGATCAATTTTTTTAACCAGTTACACGACACTGACACTTTTTCCAACCAGCTTGGTAAACGTTTATTGCAAAGATATATTGTTCGTATGTGTATCCTACTGCAAAATAACGATGTGTTAAGCACCGTGGTCATGTTTGTTCTTGGTCTTTTCAATGCTGACGGATGTGTCGAACACTCGGATAAGTCGAACTTTCCCCTTGGACCCGACGAGTTCGACACAACGGGGTTTGACTGTATGTTTTTAAGAACATCTCTCAAGTGATGGAAATTAACTTCATTTTCAGACAGGCCCTCAAGGGCCAGTAGACATAAAATCTTACTGGCCCAAGCTGTTTTCTACTAGCCTAGTTAAAAAAATGATGCAGTTAAGAAAAACTCATTTTATATTAACCAATTGTAGTGAGGCAAAAACATCTAAATCATGATTATAATGAGACCTTTTCATCAGTTATCAGAATCAGGGATTCAGATGGAAGTCTTTCCATCTTTTTGTTCAGCAATGGCACATACCCTTGTCGCCTAGCGGGCGCATAGTTCTAATTCGCCAGGACAAACTTCTACTCGCGTCGGGCCTGGTGGCAAGTGTTCAATCACTGCTCTCAGTTTAATCTCATCAGTATATTGTTTATTCTGTTCATTTCAGAATGCTGCCAACAGATGCTATGGTGGAAATCGTGAAATTTTTTGGAGCAGACAAGTTCATGGACACATATACAGGAAGGAGGTGAAATTCCTTCATTCAAAACTATTTAGATGTTATATGAGGACCTTGCTCAAGCACTATAGTCATTGTATGAGAAACTTGCTCAAACAGTCACTGGAAATATATCCCGTAAGACCATGAGAAGAGCTTCATAAAGGTTGGCATCAAACATTACAGAGTGACTTCCAGGCCTGCAGTATCACAAGACATTTGTACGGTGCAGTGGAGATCCTTGCAATAAAATTTGGGGGTTTGGGTGAAGACTTAGCAGACTGTTGGGCTGACAACATGACAGACAATATGACAAACTACAGCTGTACATTAAACAATCGTTTACTTACTCAACCCAATATACAAGTACCAGAATCAATACTTTCTGAGATTTTTCATAATTCTAAGTACATGTAACTTGTCAGTGACTTCTTATAACATGTGAAACTCATCTTGTGTCTCATTGTAAAACAGTAATGAGGTCAGATACGGGTTATGAGATAAGGTCATCACAGGAAACTGAGATTTCTTTCTCAGCCAAAGACATGGTAAGGAGACCTGCGGGTAACTGTATCACAGCAGGTTGTTTCATGTTGAAACTGACATGCTGAGGGTTTGAATGCCAGTTGTGGGGAAAAAAGTCGTGGGAAAACATCATAAACTCAAAAAAGTCATTCGACAAGTCATAACAATATTATCATCATCATTTGAACCTGTCATAATTATTCAAGCAAAATGCGTGACATGATAGTATGAACAAATCAAAACACTATCATCTGCAATAGCACTAGAACTACTAAAATGCTCATTTCTTCAGATTTGATAAGATCCAGCTGTTTACAGCATCACACTGAAAGGGCTAATTAACTAGTAAAATGAAATATTATAAACACAGTAAACAGGACCTTTTGGAAACATTTTGCTGTTGAATTAGCTTTTACTGACGATGAAAGTGAAATAATAGTACATATAAAATACAGTACATGTATAAATATGATGTTTTTATTTCTGTCGTTGAAGTGAATGGCCTTCATAAAATAAAGTAAAACGAAGTAAATAGTGTAGATCAGGGTGTTTTATTAGTGATAGTTATTTTTCTGATGATATTTTTTCCCATGACATTTTTACTATGAACTGAATGCCACAGTTTTGAGTGCCTGGCTCTGATGAGCACCCCCTGTGCAACACCTAAACCACTGAGTGTGAGAGTTTTGTGCTGGTGCAAGAACTGTTATCGAAAGAGTTTAACCTAAGTGTGTGTGCTTCACTACACAGTACTATATATGTGATGATAAAGTTAACACGCTGTCATGCTCCATTACCAGGCAGAAATACAAATAGCAGGTAGAACTTTACTCTAGGGCACTGACTATTATGTACAGGTTACATACAACCTTTTAGTAAAGGAACTAAACTGTACTCAAATCAAATTCAGTCATTAGTCTTGTCTACATTGCCAATCTGTGGCCCATGTAAGGCCATCTGTACCCATGTGTGCAACATCTTCCTGGTAGACACAAATTGTAGTCATGCTCAAATTCAGGGTGCTTTCATGTTCAGCCTTTCACCAGTTTCTGTGTTGATCATGCCATAAGAAACAGCTAGTACTCAGTCTTGACAACCAATTGAATACTGCTTTGAAAAAACTGTCACTGACAGTGTAACATTTTAAATCCAAGAGTAATTCACTGTGTTCGACGGAATAATGTTCACAATGAAATGTATTTTCACCATATGAATGGGAAGAAAGTAGCCCAGAAATATTGAATTGTAAATATTTAAAAAGTTGTAAGTCCATACTATACATTGTTATATTACCTTCCAACACTTAAATGCCCATCCAGCTTCTGAAATGTGTTTGTAATTGTGTACTGTGTAATTTTTGTAACGCATTTAGGGAATTGTGCAAAGAGTTGTTTAAACCAACTACATCTCTAGTTTCACAGCTTTTTAAACCTGTATGTACTCAACAGTTGATGTTTTATAATGTTCACATATTGTTTTCATTGTGATGTTGCTGTACTCAGGGAGGGATGCCCAGTCATGTTCGAGTGAGTGAGATCTGGGTTTACAACTTTCTGGAGCAGTAATCCTGTCTGCAGATGGAGAAACCACACCTCTGTCATTATTTCACTGTCTTGCCTGGGGAAGATCCAGTTTTACATGAGTGTTCTCTCCTACGACTGGACATAAAATACAATAAGAAAAGAGACCACAAGAATGTATATCATATGACTTGCTTGGAGCAAGTCTAGTTGTGAGGGATATATTTTACATCTGTTTTGTCCTTTTAATCGAATCTTTCCTTTGTTAATGGTGCTCTTATATTGTTTCTTGTTGAACAGACTGAATGTTGTCACACATTAAATGTATATTGATCGTATATTAGAGGAACATTTTATCCATAAAATCAGAAGTTTACAATATTTGTCTTCCTTTTATTTTATGCATATTTGAACATGTGCTGGGCTTTCTTTGGATACTATCAGCTTCCAGCTGGAGTGACACTGAATCACGTGTCATGCACCACCTCCACAAACATCAGCTGCACATGTCTAGAGTTTTCAGTGACAGTCTGGGCCAGTCAGGGCAACTGGTGTTCCAACAACCTGTTACAGACTTTTAACGTTTTAGGGCAGGTTTTACTTTTTCTGATAAATAATACTGGAGGCAGCAAGTGGAACAACTCAGGAAACTGAAACGGTGTCGGACACATTTGTTCAATTCCTTATCTTGGTCGGGGGGTTGAATAGGCCTTCAGCAACCCATGCTTGCCATAAAAGGCGACTATGCTTGTCGGAAGAGGCGACTAAGGGGATCGGGTGGTCAGGCTTGCTGACTTGGTTGGCACATGTCATCGGTTCCCAATTGCGCAGATCGATGCTCATGTCGTTGATCACTGGATTGTTTGGTCCAGACCGCCGCCATATAGCTGTAATATTGCTGAATGTGGCGTAAAACTAAACTCACTCACTGACTCAATTCCTTATCTTCAATTACAGCCGATGCTGTAACTGCATCACCTGAAGCCACACACTCTGAGACTAAGAGGGGGGTGCTTGGAGACATTGCATATACATTGTATCAGTCGCAGACACCCAGGCTGCGCTAGTCTGAATGTTACTTTTCTTTACATTCCACACACTAGTACCCTGGACTTGGCAGGGCTACTCAACTGAAAATCAAGCACTTGTAATAGCTATACTCTAAACGGAAGTTACAAGAATAGATCTTATCACGTTTCAGTCACATGGGCAATGGCTTCTGGACTGTTACAATGTAACATCAACATAATGAGTAAACCAGCCTTGAAGTTGGACATGATTTTGAACTTGGGTGCCATGACGAGGTGGACTTTTAAAAATTGGAATTTCAGTTTTGAAATGAAATCCGTCCATGTTTTGATGGTTTCTATGTGTTCATAAAACTTTCTTGACAGCATTTACAATTTTTTCGTAAAAAAAAAACATATCTGGTTGATTTGATTTTTATGAGAGAAACATGTAGGCACGTAAAGAGTGAAAATCTTCTTAGTCAAGATTTATAATGTAAGATATATTTGCGCCTGAAACCTGGATCAACAAAAGCAGGAAACAAAACCAAACTACTCATCAGTACGTATTCATTAACATAGAACGAGAGGCCCGTCATTAACATAGAATGAGAGGCCCGTCATTAACATAGAACGAGAGGCCCGTCATTAACATAGAACGAGAGGCCCGTCATTAACATAGAATGAGAGGCCCGTCATTAACATAGAATGAGAGGCCCGTCATTAACATAGAATGAGAGGCCCGGGAATCAGGATGCAGTACATATGCTGTCGCGAATAATTATATTTTTGCTGATAAAAGTCCATGATGAAACTTTACACTGTACTGCACAAATATCAACCCGCGAGGGTGAAATCGGTCAGTATACAGCTTGGCACATCGCTACATGAAACAGTATGTATAATTATTACTTTACTGGGGAAATACATCCGAGACAGGAGTGAGTGAGTTTAGCTTTACGCCGCACTCAGCAATATTCCAGCTATATGGCGGCGGTCTGTAAATAATCGAGTCTGGACCAGTGACCAACAACGTGAGCATCGATCTGCACAATTGGGAACCGATGACCTGTGTCAGCCAAGTCAGCGAGTGACCACCCGATCCCGTTAGTCGCCTCTTACGACCAGCATAGTCGCTTTTTATGACATGCATGGGTTGCTGAAGACCTATTCTACCCCAGAGTGTTCACGGGTCCCAGGACAGGACAACAGCGACCACTTGCATGTGTTTGAAGTTAAAACTGGCATCCAAAAAGTGAAGATTGCCGTCATGACACTTTTATCGTTACGGTTGAATTAACAAGCCGCGTTGTGTTGTGAGTTAAAACACAATAAAGGAGGTCTGATGAAATAGAGTTCAAGGACAGAACGCCTTCATGGTGAAAAGAACAAACTAATAAGGAGAAGCTGAATCAGTTGCGAAGGTCCCGGTTTTCAGAGCAGATCAGCATGAATTCATGGTGTGATAAAACTCTTGATGTATAAATTCGATGCATTACTGGTAAAACATATAAGATGATCCACGACCTGACAAATGACACCAATTTGCATACTTGGGAACGCCCCACAGAACGATCCACTTGAAACAAGAGGGAGACAGGTTGTCTGATAAATATCGAGAAGTTCATTTTCCCCGTGCGTTTCACGCATGAATTGTTATAGCACACTCGATTTGGGAACAGGTACAATCCCAACGAATTGAATCAACACAATATACTGAGCAAATATGTTTAGGACCACCGATCCATTTCAAGAAGCAAATGACATTTTCCTGGTTCTTTTTTTAAACAAAATTGTTGAATATCTAAAATGCTTGTCAATGCCCCAATCATCTATTTGTCTTCGTCTTAACTAAAGATTAGCGTGGAATATCAGTATCTTATGCCTGAAATTGCAGTCTTATCATTCGAAAGTAGTATAGGGAATGACAGTTCTGGCTCACTTTCAAGAAATGTCTCTACAAAGCCTTATTTAATAAATAAGGCTTTGGTTGGGCCATTAGCTCTTGCTACTATTACCCCTACTACAAAAAAGTTGGCGGTAATTACTGTGCCTTGGTAGGAGGTAATACTGTGCCGTACGGTACGATCAATAATTCTTCTCTTACAAACCCCCTACCCGGCCCATCCTTCAAGTAGTACAACTGTGCCTTGGTTGGAGGTAACACTGTGCCGTACGGTACGATCAATAAAGTTAGGTTCGTCGGCTTTCATATCCACTTTATCTATGTTGTAAGTTTTGACTGACCATATAGGATCGGTGGCTCGCTTACGGCTATCGCCCTCGTGTTCCCCTATGTTATGTTTATATCGATGAAACAGTTTAACGTGAACCGCCTACGATCTCTTTGGTGTTCATAATAAAGGCTTGCTGGGCTTTTTGTATTCCCTGTGCTATGTACTTTTTTTTCTCGTCCTCGCTGATAGCAGACTTACGAGACTTGGACCGAATATCATGTTTCATTCCGTTATATTTTGTGAGTTCAGAGAGGATTGAACTAAACTCCTCTTCTGAGATCTTATTATCAGAGAGTGCCGTGGAAATTCGCTCACTCACTGTGTTCAGCTTTGCTTCGGCCAGAACCCTGATCTCGTCGTGTTTCAATGCCTTACGATTAAGTCTGCGTGATACTAACTTAAGCGCCAACCCTACCAACCCTGTCACCCCAGCCGTTATTTCAATACCTAGCACTATAGGTGCAGCCACGATGGTAGCCAACAACCCAACGCCTGCCGCCCCTAGTCCCATGCTGGTTGCCATAAGGGTAGTGTCAGCCCCGTCCACGATATTGAAAGCTCTATTGTACTTTTTACATAGTGCTTTCCGCGTGTCACGGTCTTGTTCTAGTTGACGTTTCACATCACATAACTGCCTCAAGCGGAACCCATCTACGGTTTCCAGCGTCTTCGCTACTTCCTCTACGACTGGGTACAGACCCATCCTATAATATATATTTTGAAAGATATTTTAATTGGGTTTCAGTTAATATTTCACGAATGAATTTGAAGCCTACAAGGGATAGATCATAATTAATGATAATAGGTGTGGAACCAATAGACTTTTCTGTTGTAATAAAAACCCCAGGGAGGCTTATTAAGCGGTTTATAGGACCCGTGGGGGTATCCCGTTGTATAACAATACGGCAATATTGGTCTACGTGTTCGCCAAACCAGTGTATTGTCACCCCGGGTAAAATTTGGTGTCCTTTCGAGGCGTTGTCAAAATACTTAAAGACGACTTCTATGATGATTGTGTAGAGGTAGTCTAGTTGATTAAGATGCTCCTTGGGTAAAAAAAACTTACTGCTAAATGTTAATTTACTTTCTGTGCCAGAACTTAACTCACTTTTTCCCCCAACATAAGACTCTATCGTGATTGTTGCGTTATTCTCCGTAATGAAATCCCCGGGCCAGATACCGTTATTCCTAATCTTAGAGATGTGCCCCCACTTTTCTTCTTTTAATGTGATATAAGGTGAGGTGATTGTTAAGTTGATCAGCCATTTGGGTTCTTTTAAATCTGATAACGACACCCGCCTGTACACGTTGTCTTTGAAGTGCAGGATGTATAATTCATCTTCCTCACCAGGCTGATCGAATCCCTCCGTATCTCCTAGGTCGTTAAGAGTAGTGTTGGGATGATGACTGGTCATTATTATACTATTACGATATAATTTCCAACTGGTTTTCTGATAATAATTCAGGGGTTAACTTCATACCCATGAAGTGTATGTTGTCAGGCAGGAAGATATTGATTAGTGATATCTTGTTTTCCACGATCACGTTGACCCCCTGCAGACTGGTCTTGGAGTCGACACCCACCCGCACGTAAACGTTGCAAACTTGATACTGGTGTCGTTTCACCCACCCGAGTTTGATCCCCTTCACGATCTCGACCTCATTCACCGATGGTTCCCCTAGGTAGACTTTGATGATCAATGTTGAGTTTGCCGGTAGACTCTCTAGTATCTTGACCACGCCTTCGAATTCAGACACCAACTGCAATTTCACGTTTTGCATGGCTGGTTTACTCGATAGCATGTGGGCTGCTATAGTGTTGACTGGGCTGACGACTATGCTACGTCTCTGAGTTGGGACGTAAGCCACGAGCAGGGTTCCATTGTTCACGACTTTGTTTAGGTGGTTGTCTTTGTTATCAGTAAACACGTAGGGAGAGACGAGTCTAATATTGAGAAACCAGTTGTTATCGGGTAACAACACCCACTTGTCATCTTCGGTGAAGACGAGCATATATGGTTTGTTTTTGACGACGGTAGTGCTCTCAACATCGTCTAAGTCGAACAGTTTACCACCGAACGATGGGTATATTACCCAATTATTATCACCGGTGTTGACAAGGGTGTACTTAGTGTTTACTGTTGCTCTTGTGGTATCTACTATATCACTTAGGGCTCCACCGGAGGGGATTTCAACGCGTTTGTAAATGTTGTTTTTCAGTTGCAAGGCGTACGATTTACCATCTACTCCGGGAGCGTCGAAACCGCGTGTGTCTCCGAGGTCGGAGATCCCGATATTAACGCATTTTTTCACTCCGGGCCCTTGTGCGCTGGTCATGTTACATGAAGCGTTAAGCTGAGGTATCCTATATTTACAGGATTATGATTTATATCTAACACCGATATTGTCAGCTCAGGTATGTTGCCCTGGGTTAATCTCTTATACTGCCGTGGTGAAAACGACTCGGTTCTACCGTCGTTGAATTTCTCAGTTTTCACCGGCACTGCTCTCAGTATAGTGGAAGGGTGACCTCCTTGAATGTTGTACGTTGTGCTCACCTGATCGAGATGAATGTACAGCTCTCGGTACGGTACTAGGTCGGGTAACTTCGTGCCTGTGACGGTTGTTGTTGGTTTTATCTCGTCAGGAGACATACCGAGTATCCTCGCTAATGGTCGGCCGAGCCTCAAGGAGGTTCTTCCGTTGTTGATTAACACCACTGTGCCGTTTGAGTCGTTCATCTTGAGTTCGGCTCCCAGGGGTTTGAAGACCTCGTCGTTTAGCGAGCACACGCTGTAGTAGCCGTCAGTTATCTGGCTGCGAGTCCCACTGACGAACAGCTTATTGTTGCTGATATTGATGTTAGTCCATTGTGGTAGGTAGGTGATATCGCAGAGTGCGACTTCGAGTTGACCTGACGTGTTATCGATCGCGTGCGCCAGCTGAACGGCCTCACCGCTCGTTATTCCTGGAAGTGTTATGTACATTTTAGAGTATATATACTCATTATATAATAGTTTTAAAATGTATTCCCATAGTGTGTATTACTCTAAACTGGATGTAGATTTCTCCCCCATGAAGATCGTGGTTGCTCCTGGGTTGTATTTCAATGCCCGGCTTTTTGATGTGTTCGATAAGTATAAGCTTTCGGTGACTAACATTGAGGCAGTCCACGCTTGGTTCTACAACCCTATGCAGTTCTGGCAGAATCAATTCAACTTTGCCGTGTGGTGCGCTACAACAGGGTGTGGTGTGGTATTGACCGACACTAAGCGTGGACCGCTGAGTCAGTCTGTGTTCAAGTTCCACGTGTACTACCAGGTCAGACGTATCCTTAAAGAGATCAGTGCCCCAATCCCACAGGACAAAGCGTGGGATGCAACAAACAACCCGTACGATGGACGGGCCTACGAACGTATTTGTAATGAATTCGAAATAGACCCGAAGACGGATTGGCGTTTGCCGGGTCCGAACTACGGGTTGGGTATTCCTTATGATGGGGGGCGACCAGTGAAAGAAGTCAGTGATGATTTACTGAAACGAGATATACTACGCCAGGACTTTGCTTTGTCGAGTAATGAATGGAGGGATGATCGTATGAACTTTAAAGGTGGGGTTGCTTTCACAGTCCAGAAAGTGGAGCAGTCAAACGCAGACTGGACTAAAATGATCTCAAAAACATCTAAAGAATTCACTCGTGCTGGTACAATACGCTTGAACGATTCAATTCGAACGTACGTGTGGGCGCTGTTGGGTGCGCAGGCGCAAACGCGTTCCAACATCATCGGTAATGGAACTGCTTACGACGCTCAGAAACAGTTCGTTGCCAACGTTGAGGATGCTATCAATTCTCCAGTTGATCTCCCGCGAGCCATCGAACGCTACCAAAACGTGTTAGAACACGCCAGATCGAAAGTCAATTACGTGTTCGCCGTGGGGCTGTACATGGCCCCGAGTGATATGCAACTGAGAATAAAAAAAGTGGTGGATTATAACAACAAAATAGTCATAGCCACGGCGGGCCAAAAGTTGGGTATCAACCCCGATATTAACGCCCCCCATATCCCACACACCCAACCACGTGAAAAGGGTATAGTGGCGCCACCCCCGGAGTCTAAAGTTCATGTGCCCCCCACACACCCTAATGTGTATGTGGGGGTACCCCCCTATCAGCAGCATATTGATAATAAAACAGCCCTAGTGGTTGGTGGGGTAGCTTTGGGACTTATTTGGTTAAAGATTTCTTAGCCGCTACGTACACCAGACCCGCCACGGCGACGATGGCTGCCCACAGGTTTTGACTGAGCCACATGGCAGTTTTAGACAGAGCGCTCAACAACCACGAGACGATGCTACCCAGGATGCCGGGAAGGGCTTCGGCGGCTTTACCAGCCAGTTTAGCTAGGCCTTCCCCGAGTTTTTTAATCCAGTCTTTAACACCACCACCTGTGGGAGTTCCCCCGCCGCCAGGTGTGGGGGGTGTGGGGGTTCCTCCCACCAGTGACACCACCAGGGTTGATATGATGAAACCCAATGCAGTTAGAATGCTGACGATGGTGATCCCTTGCTCCCGGAACAATATCCGAATCCTGTTGGCTAAAGTTGTATCCTCGTTCAGTATTCTATTGATTGTTTCCCGAATACGACTGATCTGGGATCGAAGCTGTTCACGATTCGAGGAAGCGGATTCCAATCGTGTACGTCTCTCGTCTTCTAAATCGCGTAGTCGTTCATTGATACGACGCTTCATATCATCGTTTTCAGTTTCGTTGAGTTTGGTTTTTTCCCTAGCGATGTGCTCGTCGATTTCGTTCAGTTTCCCCATGTTGTTCACGAGTTCTCCACGCACGCGTTTCACGGCTTCGTCTAAGCCGCGCAGTTCCCTTACCGGAAAGTCAAACCCCGGTAACGGTTTGTCCCAGTAGGTGCTCAACAGTTTTTCTATGCTGTCTGAGGCTTCTGTAGCACGCTGTGGTGTCATTTCATCTCTAGTGGTGAGGTGGGATCTGGTAGCTTGCAGATCTTCTTTAACGACCTTAGGTATTGCACCACCGTAATCATTCATGTTTAGATTTGTACGGATAAATTCGACACCATGGCGGCTGGCTAGAGTTGACAAGGCCAGTGGTTTTTTATTGCTCTTGTTAAAGAGGTCAACCCCTGGGTCAGACTTAAGACGTAGAACACCCTTTGTATCAATAAAAAAATTCTTATGGTATCGACCCTGTGGTTCAACGTAGTTTTTATCTCTTCTTAAACTTTCGTAATAATCATTTACCGTTGTTTCCAAGAGTTCTTGGTTCAATGGCGAACTAGTAAATGAGGTCTCCTGCTCATCATCGAATGCCTGGGCACTAGCGCCCGGCATCTCCGTCATATCTATATCTTCATCCATTAGTATTAAAAATATATTTCTTTTATATAACAATGTACGGCAGAAAATTAGATCCTTTCAGAAAATTGAGAGAGCCATTAGGTGCCAGAGCCGTGCGACAGTCGGTGACTATCACCAACAATCCCAGCAAGATAGACCAGAATCAAACTCTGCTGGTTAGATTTCCAAACCTTGGTGAGAATGACCTCATTGTACCAGGCACTGTTCGACTGGCGTTCAATATCACGTTGACCTCCGACAACGACAAACGCGAGCTAGTGCGGAACGTGGGTCGAGCTATCATCAAGAAAACGACCGTCAAGATCAGCGGTAACGAGGTGCTGAGCATCGACGACAGCGACGTGTTTCACTGCTACAGGGATCTCTGGAAAAGCGAGGGAGAACGAGTCAATGATGTGTACCAGGGTATCAGCAAATCAACCCGGGCGCGCATAGGATACGTCTTCACGACAGACCAGCAAGACAAGCTATCGGACGGTGAAAAGGCCATCGCTCTAGCATACGGGAATCGATTCTGCGTGCCGCTCGACTTCGAGTTGCTCACGGGACACGCGCCGTTTTACCAGGCCGCGCTGGGTGATAGGCTCGAATACGAGCTCACGTTTAACGACTATAGCAAAGTAGTGCGTACACCGAACGGTGATGAGGCCAGTTATGCCATAGACAACATCTCTCTGGAGTTCGACATGGTCACTAGCCCGGAGCTGGCCAGGCAGGTTCGAAACCAGTACTCTGGGAAGATGGCTATCCTGTACGATCGCGTACTGAGGCATAGATCAGTCGTGCGAGATAAGAGCGACACTGTGTGGAATATCAACCTGAACGTGCCGGCGCGATCGATGAAAGGTATCCTGGTCGTCCCCGTGGAGGATTACGATCCATTCCGGAGGGACAGCGAGAAGTTTTTCAACCCCGAGATTGAAAAGGTGGAAGTGACCATCGAGGGCGTGCCCAACCAGCTGTTCAGTCATGGCATGAGACCACACCAGCAGTGGGATGAGATAAAAAAGCTACCAGTGGGGGATTACATAACAAAGGACCTGGACCTCGGCTCCGTGCAGATCGGTGAATACCTGACCACCAAGTACGCCCTATGGTTGGACATGCGATCCACGGATGATGATAAACTGCACGGTAGCGGGCGCCGTATAGATAACGGCATCGAAGGGATAACCATCCAGATCACTAAGAAGGCTCAAACCGCTGGTAAGTTGAAATTATATCTGTACGTTATTATGGACGCGCAACTTAATATAGACAATGGGAGATTCGTGCAAGCCATCTACTAGTGGGGGAGACCCCCTGGGGTTACCCACTGACCCACACTGCGCCATAGTGTGCGGGCAGACTGGCTGTGGGAAGACCGTTTTCGTGTTGGATATGTTGGAGGGTTACTACAAGGATGTGTTCGATAACATCGTTATCATGTGCCCTACTCTGAGCATGAATAAAACGTACGCGCGACCTTGGGTGATGACGGACCCGGACGTACACAAAATCGACCCTGGAACACGCCTGCAGGACTGGTTGAAAGCTCTTCACGAGAAATTTAAAGGGGAACCGACGCTGTTCATACTGGACGACTGCAGCGCTAATCGCGAGATAACAAAAAAGAGAGACATGCTATCGTACCTGGCCTTCTCCGGCCGGCATGCAAATCACAGCGTCTGGGTTCTAACGCAGAAGTTCAACTCGGTGTTGAAAGACCTCAGGGAGCAGACGCGATGGGTGGCCTTATTTCACTGCAAGGACAGGGATTCGTTTGAGGAGTGTTTGAGAGAGAACGATGTGATGAGTAAATTAGAACGGGAACGGGTGAAGAAACAGCTCGCTGAAACTAAACACGCTAAGCTCGTTCTAAAAACCGACCAACCAGTAGCATATATAGTATGCTAAAGCTAAGCAAAGCTAAGCAAAAGCTAAGCAAAGCTAAGCAAAGCTAAGCAAAGCTAAGCAAAGCTATGATATTTGAAGTATTTGTCGTGTGCAACTTAACCTTCATTTCTCTGTGTTTTGCCTGTATCGGGTATTATATAGTTAAAACTAAATCTTGCTTGTTATATTATAAGATGGAGTGTGAGGAATTGCTCGAACAATTGTCGTTGGAGGGTTCCCCCACGCCGGCAGGCCCCACTGATGACAAGCGAGAGAAACTGGTGGCGTTGGCTGTTGGCGGCAAAGCCAAACATTACTTTGGAGACTACACTCCGGATAAAATTCACAAAATGTCAGCCGAAGAAATCGATAAGCTGTACGCTAGATACGAGTCCCGGCTCGGAGCAGAAATGACAAAGACAATAGGATCGGCTATGACCCAGATATACACCGGTATTGTATCACACTTCCTTCCCATTCCACCAGAGCGCCGACTTTACCTGTGGGAGGACCTCGAGAAAGACCCTTTTATCGAACACGCCGTGAGCTCTATCAGCTGCGGGCTGTACCACAAATATGGTATGTTGTTGGCTCCAGTGACGGCGGCGATTATCACGGCAAAACATTGTCAATTTGAGAGAAAGAATAATAATAATAGTATAGATGTCCGAGGTGACGGAACCAGTGAGTCCCGAGGTGACGGTGGAAACCCCAGTGGAGGAGACCCCACCCCCAACAGTGACGGTGGAGACCACTTCAACAGTAACCAGGCAGAAGAATCCTAAGAGAGTAGCTGCCGGTAAAAAACGGTGGTGTAACCAACATAAAGTGACCAACCCCCGACTGTTGTTGGCTGTAGGTGTAACTGCTGCCTTGGCTATCTCGTGGTTATACGTGGGGGTACCCTCCCACAGTGAGCCACCACCCAACAGTGAGCCCCCCACTATTGACCCGCATATCATGTTATAATTTTAATATTTTATATCATATACATAATGTCTGAGGGGAAAACGTTCGTCAACGACGCATACCACGCCACAGTGGTCGCCAGTCTAGCCGTAGGGTACGCTCGGTTGACTAAAATGGTGCTTAAACAACCAACTATCAAGCTAGATTTCAACCTGCAGGATATGGGTATGCTCATAATGAACCTTGGTATGGCGATGGCCACAAAAGACATCCTAGTAAAACAAGGAATAATACCTGATAATATAATGAAATAAATATAGGGATGGCCACGATAGCTGTGATGGTCGGTGGGGCGTTAGTGAATGCCCTGGCATTTTCCGGGAGTAATTTCCTCTTCTCGAAACTACGAGATGATCACGCGGCTGAAATACAGGAAGAAAGGAAGCGGCACGATCTCGCTACTGAGAAATTACAAAGAGCACAGGCTGAGTACGCTAAAAAACGTCTCCAGAGGATCGATTTTATTAACGAACAACTACAGCGTGAAAACCATGCCGTTCAAACATTCAACGATGTCGATGAAGCAATGAAAGAATACTATCTAATAACTGGTAAACAATTGGAACCGCTCAATAAACCCACACTCGCTCAGTACTACACACCATCCAAGGGACAAATGAATCGTGAACTGGGCTTCATAGTGTTGGGTATAGCAGCTACTGCGTTGGTTGCGAAGCAATTAAACTAAAATACCTTTATAAGTAAACATGAGACCCGCTCCATACCGATGCGAATACATACTTATGGGGAAGACCGAGGCCTGTGGTAGGAAATGCAGGAATCAGGGGTTCTGTTGTTTCCATATGGGAAGTCCTAACTACACGTGTTCTGTGTGTGGTATCGGGGTTAAAGGACACTACTGTCTATGTAAAGGTCACGGAGCGAACGTAGTCAGACATCAACTCATCTACGAGAATAAAAAAGGCTATATAAAAGAACGTAGGCGACTGCTCAAGATAGCCACTTAAGAGTTACCTCCCCTTACTGTGAACCAATTAGACATTAGTTCTCTTAGGTGTAAACACGATGTCTACTGTAAGCGAGCTCAAGCGGGTCGCAAAACAGAGAGGTGTTATCGGGTATTCTAGAATGCGGAAGTCAGCATTGTTGAGATTACTAGGTTTAGAAGCCCCTCCTACGGTAAAACAATTAAAAGCTCAAGCAAAACAGCTTGGACACATGGGTTATTCAAACCTGGGGAGAGCCGGGTTAACCGCATTGTTATCACATGCCCCCGTAGCACGTCCCACTGTAAAACAACTGAAAGCCGAGGCACACGATTTGGGTTTAGGCGGGTATTCCCGTATGAGAAAACCACAGCTTTTAGAATTATTACGACAGAATAGAGCTATTGACCTACAGTTCGTGAGCACTGAGCGCGCTGTAGGCAACTATTTGAGAGGTTGGCGCATGCACGTTGATAGAAACATAGACATTATAGATATCAAGCCTCTGATAGCTGATAAGGTCAACCAGGAACTAAATAATCTAGGAAGTATCAAGTTTCAGATCACAGTGAAAATGTCGCTCGATAAGCAGGTTGGGGGCCCCACAGGGGCCACTGAGTATGTTCAGCCTTACTTCCGAGGTCAACAAGAGGTCGTCACACATGCAGAGACCATTGACGCATCAATCGATACAAGTTTTCAGCAGATACGAGAATACCTAGAACGCTATACACACTTGGGGTCCGGGTGGGCTGTAGATAAAATCGATAATGTCTATCTAGACATAGCTAACTACGTGCCGTTCAGAGGCGGGTCATACCTAGCCTTGCCTCCCTATTATAGGAACAAACATGCCATAGTAAACGTTAAGAATAGAGGAAACGATTGCCTTAGGTTAGCTATCAGGTCAGCCTTATTTCCAGCTGGCAAGAATTCAGATAGGCTTTCTAGTTATCCCCAAGACGATGGGCTTAATTGGGATGGTATAGATGAACCCACCCCCATATCCCAGATCACTAAAGTAGAAAAACAGAATAATCTGGCTATAAATGTCTTTGGGCACGAAGGTAACACAACAATAATACACAGGGTCAGCCCGGTGAAGGATCGCCAAGTTATCAATATATTCATGATCCAACTAGGTGAAAAGTATCACTACACGTGGATAAAACATCTCAGCCGGTTGTTGCACGACCAGTCGAAACACGATGGGGAAAAACACTTTTGTGTACGATGCCTACACGGTTTCAGTCGAGCTGATTTATTAGAATCCCACCGGGATGATTGCCAAGGTGTGGGGCAGACGGCCATACGGGTCGACATGCCTAAGGAAGGTGAAAATATCCTAAAATTCAGTAACCACAAGAACCAAATGTCTGTACCTTATATTATATACGCCGACTTCGAAGCCTTAGTTGTGGGTGGGGATTCCCCCACACCCCCTAGTGGGGGTAGCTTCACCCACAAGACACAAGAGCATAAAGCCTGTTCGTTTGGATACATTGTCGTCCGTTGTGACGGGGAAACGAAAGCTCCGGTAGTGTATAGGGGCCCTGACGCGGCTGAAAGGTTTCTAAAGTGTTTGCAGGAGGAAGAAAAAATTATTAGGAATGCATTGTATAGAATCGCTCCCATGCGTATGACCCTAGCCGACAGGCTAGCTCACTCTAGTAGCACTAACTGTCACGTGTGCGACTCACCACTTAACGGTGATTCGGTGAGAGATCACTGTCACATAACTGGTAAGTATAGAGGCGCCGCTCACAACGCGTGCAACCTCAAGCTTAAAATCAACCCTAAGACAATAAACATCCCCGTTGTCTTTCACAACTTGAGAGGGTACGACTCACACTTGATCATGCAGGCCATCGCGAAAATCGATGGTAATATAACATGCATCCCCAACAACATGGAGAGATACATCTCCTTCAGCTTAAACGGACTTAGGTTCATTGACTCGTTTCAGTTCCTCCTGTCGTCACTCGACAGTCTGGTCAAGGCCAACAATACCTTCCCTATCACCGATCGATACACAGACGCCGAGACTAGACCCCTGCTTATGAGGAAGGGTGTGTACCCCTATGAGTACATGGATAGTTGGGCTAAGTTCACCGAGACCAGACTACCCCCTATTGACTTTTATAGCAAGCTGAATGAGGCGTCCGTCTCACGAGATGATTACTCGCACGCGACTAACGTATGGAATAAACTGGGTTGTAAGAACCTGGGTGATTATCACGACCTGTACTTGAGGACAGATGTACTGCTGTTAGCCGACGTGTTTGAAACGTTCAGGCGGACCTGTTTAAAGCAGTATAAACTCGACCCCGCATGGTATTACACCAGCCCAGGTCTGTCGTGGGACGCCTTGCTTAAAAAGACCGGAGTTAATTTGGAATTGCTCACAGATTACGACATCGATCCTATATGGTCAGTCAAAACTTACAACATAGATAAAGTGGATATGAAAGCCGACGAACCTAACTTGTACTACTTGAGGGATGGGCCGGGTAGGGGATTTGTAAGAGAAGAATTATTGATCATACCGTACGGCACAGTATTACCTCCTACCAAGGCACAGTAATTACCGCCAACTTTTTTGTAGTAGGGGTAATAGTAGCAAGAGCTAATGGCCCAACCATAGAGACATTTCTTGAAAGTGAGCCAGAACTGTCATTCCCTATACTACTTTCGAAGGAATATGCGGGGTTGTTTTAATGGGTAAAGTTGTCTTTTCGTCTGCTAAATATTAAATAGATAATAACTACATATAGTAAATTGTGTTTCATTTAACTTTTTAATATGTTAAAAGTTATCTGTTACTGAATGGTGGTGGCTAAGTCAGAGTAGCAAGGGGGAAATATTTTTATCCCATAATTTTGTTCCTATTTCTCTGTACGGGCTGATTTTCGTCCATAATTCCACTGGTGATCGACCGGGAATACATGTCTTGGAAATTTATATAACCGGTTCCAGAGAAATGGTTAGTATTCAAACAATATTTCCAAATTTCTGTCATATTTTTATTCTGGTCACCAAAATTGTGTACAGAAAACTGAAAATACCTTTTGACATTGATAAGTCAGTGAGAAATATCTTTGTACACAAATTTGTCGGTTTGGGGATTACTCAGTACCAGACTCAGTAGATTTATCAGTGACTAAAAAATATAAAAAACAGACAACTCACCAAAGATTACTCTTTTTTTATGACAAAGTATGGGAACAGTAAAAACCTGATATAGTATGTGTCAATTATTATACAAGACACAACAATGCTGGAAAATTAGGCGGACTTACTGATTTATGCTTTAATTATCACTCTCTGAATCAGTCTCGGTGTCTGAATCACTTGCAAGTCCTAAGTCAATCACTAGTCTGTCAATTTCCCTTTCTACTGCGATTTCGCGTTGCCAGTAACCATCTTAAATTGTTTTAACATGTTTACACCATTCCGACCATTCTTTTGCACCGATTGCAGACGTCCTTTCATTTATGGCAACTCTTAAGGAACTTTTTGGGAACTGCAAGTTTTGTGAAGCGACATAATTTTTCACATTTGCCCAAATTAACTCAATCGGGTTTAGTTCTGCATGGTATGGAGGGAGACGTAGTACATCATGACTATGTTGCTTCAACATCGTGTCTACTCTGTAGACAGGGCCCGATTTGTTGGATTTTGCAAGAAACAATAGTTCGGCTTTAAGCATTTTCTCATCAAATGAGATATTGTGCCTTTGTAGCCATGCTTTTATGTCATCTTTTCTGTTGGCGGTTGTCGGACATTTGTCCACTTGCTTGCTATGATATGGTGCATTATCCATAACGATCACAGAGTGCAGTGGAAGGTTTGGGATCAACTTTTCCTGGAGCCATTTGGAAAAATTATCAAAGTTCATCTCGTCATGATAGTCTGCTGATTTGAGTTAGGAATCAAAAACAAGCAAAGCATTTGGAACAAAACCGTTTTCACTCCCTGCATGAACCACAATAAGCCGAGGTCCGGTGCCAGACGGTGGTTGTACCCCATTTATTACGACTTCACCCTCAAGTTGCCAACACTTTGGGACAATGTGGTGTACATGCAACCATGTTTCATCGACAAAGATGAGTGTTCGATTTTCTTCTCTGTATTTCTTTATTGCACGCAAGTATTGCAAACGCTTGGAAACAATGTCCTTACGTTCCATTAAAAGTTTACGGTTTGACTGCGTTTTTCGCCACCTAAACCCCATGTCTTTGAGATTTTTTAGAAAACTTTCCTTAGAACCCTTGTAGTTCAACTGGCACTTTGCCATATCACACATCGTATCCAGAGTGGGTAGTTGTTTTTTACGCCATATAAACTTTGTACAAATTGACGGACTGCACACCGGTCGAAATCATCAAGTTTGTAACTGCAAGTTTTGGGTTTGCGCAACTTGGTGGGACTGATAATTGTAGGTCCACTCGCACTCCTACCACCTTCTGCCTTAATGCGCTTTAAAGTTGCCGTTGAGAGTCCAGTGGCAAGGCTACTTTGTGAAAGAGAATCTGCTTTGGTTACACAATTTTTGTCCATATACATGAAAACATTGTATGCTATCTCCCTTGCCTGAGAATGAACTATTTGCCCATGTTTTCCTAACTTGGACATTTTTTACTACAACTGAAATCTGTTTAGCAGTTTTCAGACAGGTGTAAAACAGCAGCGAGACTGGTGTTACACAGTAGTGAGACAGGTGTTAATCAGTAGGGCTGTTGATTTCATGTCACGGTTAGCATGTATTGCACGTGCATAATCGTCAAGCTACCTGTAGCAGCCAAGTGTACTCGCCCAATTCGTTGTACCGCCTCTCTTGTCACAAATGCGTTTAGTGTGCAGGATCATCTAATATGTGTCTAGTAGTAAGACAACTATGACCAAGCAAGGCCAGGTTCGAACACCTTAAAAGATATACGTGGTAGCCTAGTAGTTAAATCGCTCGCTCGTACCACTGAAGACACCGGCTCTCATTTACCATATAGGTACAATGCAAGAAACCCATTTCTGGTTTACCCGCAGTGCTAGTGCTAAACGTGGCGTAAAACTAAAATCACATTTACTCCCCCCAGACTTGCTGACTTGGTTGAAACATGTCTAATACCAGTTGCGTAGAACGAATCGACGATGCTCGTCTGGTCCGGACTCGAGTATTTACAGACCGCCGTCATTTATTTACTAAACTCACTCACTCACCCTTGATGTAGCGACCAGGCGAGTGCAGTCATTGGCGTACACCTTCCCTTCACAATCGGATATGCGATAAGTGCATATTCTAACATGAACTGCGAATTATCCAAACTGTGTCATGAGTCACACAAGCGGTACTATGACAGCGTCTACCCCCACCCCCCACCCCCCCACCAAACCTTTCCCTGACCACGTGTAACCACATGACGGGAGATACTGCGTGGAAATACCAGGCTGTAGTTACCGCAGGCATCTGAAACTAGATGACGCAGACTTCACGTACGATCTACTTTCATTTCATAGTCTCGTTTAATGGGCATGGGGAATTCCCAAAAATTGCCTCATCTCACATGACCAACACACTTCCTTGATGGCAGTCACACTCTTCAGTGGATTTCACATAATAACGTTCCCATATACTGTCCGTTAACCACTTGAAGAAAGCCGTTGTTGCAAACTATGGTGTCAGAAGAAGTCTGACACAACATGATCTTGTTTTTGTGACCTGTTCCTTCGGGTGAAGACGCGGAGAGAATTTACGTCACCTGTTCCTGAAGCGTAAGTGCGACACACAGGACCTGGACCCTTTCCTCTGAAGCATAGGTGCGACACACAGGACCTGGACCCTTTCCTCTGAAGCATAGGTGCGACACACAGGACTTGGACGCTTTCCTCTGGAGTGTACGCGCAACACACAGGACTTGAGCCCTTTCCCTTCCAATGCACGTGCATGTAACACACTGAGGCGGACATCTGTTCCTGGAGTGGATCAAACTTACATACAGATGCTAGACACATGCGGCTGAGTGCACGTGCAGGATCCTAAACCTGGGTACACTCTATATCTAACACTGTGACATTTGTATCAATGGATAATGGCTTCCGGTCTGTGATGGGCAACGAGTGCTCAGCGTTAATGTCTATCCTGACGGCGGTACTGCATGCGATCGGACTGTACAGCCGTCACTGGTGCGTCGTTATAGGAGCCCACAGACGTCACGACGGCGGGGAGCAGTGGTTTGAAGGGCTGTGGCGGACGTGCGTGAAGAACACTACTACTGGCAGTTTTGACTGTATGGTCATACGTAACGTGCCAGGTATGTTTGAGCTATCTCATTTCACTAAAGAATGTAACGTTAACAGCCACACACAGAAGATACAGTTTGTCTAGAAATACAGAGCACATGAACCTTGCCATACAAAACAGAATATGAACCACCACTATGTTCCTTTCTGTCTGATGACCTGATAACCACACTGTCCAACTATAGTCCGATAACCATCACCATGTTCCTTTCCTGTCTTATGTCATACGTGGTCAGTGTGATATCTGATGTCATACGTGATCTGTGTGACTGACGTATGACGCCGTACGTTGCCATTGTGACGTTTCCATGTTGCAGCATGGCTGCTGTGTGTGCAGATCCTGGTTAGCCTGAGTTTCGGGGGAGCCTTGTTGTCAGCGCTGATGAAGCTACTCTATCACTTCAATCCTTTCTGTAACAGCCGGGCAATTGTTGCCGGCCACATAATGATGTCATTCATCGATGGTAAGGATTAACATCTGCATGTTAGATAGCATCCTATTAGTGAGCGAGTGATTGAGATACAGGGTCCAAGTCTTCTGGTGTTGTCTTGCTTAAAGCTGCAGCCCCAACTGGCACTCCAGCACTCATTCTAGATGAGTTTGTGGTTTGAGAGAGCAACTGTTCATTTTAACTGTAACGACAGTGGGTAATATATTTTGAATGTTAAAATAATCTTGTATGAGCACCACCGCTGTTGTCCAGCACCTCAAAGTTAGGGCTGAGCATGCGCAAGACACACCTGTGGTTGCAAACCATTATCCAAGATCAGCCAGTCGTACCCAATCAGGACCAGGCAGTTAAGGGCTATTTGTATATCAGAGAGTCTCGTAGAATGGCTAAGTAGGGACAATCAGAAAGTTCCCCAGTGGCCAGTGTTTGTACGAACTAACATGGTCACTGTGCAGCCAGCATATGTGAGACCATTAGACGTAGGCTGAAAAAAAACACACATTGGTGATGTAGGTTGATTACTGACTGTATTGATATCTCTGCAGCGTTCATGCTCCTGTTTGCTGTGAGCATCTATGCAACAAACTACACTGATCGACTCATGCTTTCATCATCACCCCTCCTTGTCTGTCAGCTGTCATGGAGCTTTGTCATAGAGACCGTTGCCATGGCGTCAAGCGTGGCCACAGGATCACTGGCCCTGTGCACAAGCAGAAGGTGAGCAGCTTCAGTCAAATACTTCATTACTCAGTGTATCTCCAGAAGGTGAGCAGCTTCAGTCAAATACTTCATTACTCAGTGTATCTCCAGAACGTGTGTAGCTTCAGTCAAACACTTTATTACCTAGTGTACTTCCAGACTATAACCTGTTGATAACCAACTATCAATGTTCAAGCTGTGAAGGTAATTGCTATATTCCTATTCCTCCATCAACTGCCCAGTGTTTTGCAAAGAATGTGCAACCACCACATGTCGCCTTCAGCACATTCTCAACTGCTTTCTCTCTTCTTCCAGGGAATACACAGAAATATGACACCAGACCCAGCTGTAGCTGTTAATATTACACAACACAATAGATAGTTGTGTCAAGTACCTGGCTTTCAGAACATGTAGATTATGTTAATCCTTAATAAACGCTTGATGTGAAGTGTTTATAGTATGACAATGGAATGTTCTCCTATGACTGAGAGATACTGACAGGCCACAGGACAGGTACAAGTGATTATCAGGTCTCTCTCAATGTCAGAGTGAGGAATACTCAGGCAAAACCAGAAATGGTCTCCAAACATTGTCCCCAGTTGGGCAATAGAACCAGGATCTTTGGCATTATGAGCGAACGCTATAACCCCAGAGGCCCGCTTCCAGGTGAGAACATGTTCCCAGGACGACATGCTGGATGGACAAGTGACCCCTACTGGTTCTCCCCATTGAGGTAGTGAGTTTTGTTTTATGCTGTTTTTGCAATATTCCGGCAAGATCACAGCAGTGGACACCAGAAATGAGCTTCACATACTGCACACATGTGTAATAATCGAACCCCAGTGATTGGTGTGACAACCAATTGCTTGGACCATTAGGCTACTCTACCACCCCTCCTGGTGAGATAGGTACCATGCAGCCTGTGGCATATGTTTTATGTGGCCAAATGTGTTGACTGCATGTCAGCATATACTAACAGTGTAGACTGTAGCTCTCAATATTGACAACTGGATTTGTCTGGACAAGTGTGAATTGCGGAAAATCATCAAATGAACACACAACATGCATTCCAGCTTTGTCAATAACTTTTTATTTTGACAATAGCTGAATGTTTTGTGAAGAAGTGTGTTTTACTATTGCAGAATACTGACAAAATAGTTAGCAAATGGATAACAACAGCAAAACACACTAAGCTTATACTCCTTACCAATGGAAGAATTAGTTCACCCTCAAAATAACAAGTACCACAAGTACTGGCAAATATAGGTGCCAGCAACACCCAGCACACAACATAACATTCAAAAGGAGGTGGATCTTACCAAACCAAGGAACAAGGTACAGACCCAGACATGTTTGATCTGCTTAATAACATCGACACCATTGTCAATACAGAGTCTATGCTTGCTCCTGTCTGGTAAAGTTCTCAAATTCTGACAAGTGAGCATCATCCAAAATATGACAAAAAATAAAATAACCGCAAATTTTGCTTGACGCTTCATTTCTGGCCTACATCCATTGGTAAGAAAATTCAGCTGGTGAATGCCCAGTCAGTACAAGACTGAGTATTCCCATAAAACAAGGACACAGAAAATAATAAATGCCATTATATATCGACTCAAAACAACTAGATCTCATGTAAAAAAAGTATAACTCAAAACTCATAAAAGAAAACTTTCTTCAGACAATTTGTTTAATTTGATCATATGAATTTAGCTGTTAATGACATTGTTTGTTCTGTTAACTCTGTCTTCAACATCAGATACATGGAGCCATATTGGAGACACATGTTTGACAATGTTTTGATTTAAGGCGATTACCTTCATACAAGTCAAAACAAGACAACAATTTGTCTGAATCAAGCAGCAAAGAGCGATTTAGATCTAGGAGTCGATATAGAAATACAGCATGAACAATCTTAATCCAAATTCTGGCCCTTTGAAGATAACCAGGAACCAGTGAAGAACCAAGACAACATTAAGTTATGTTCACACACTATAATGGAAGTGACATGGTCATCTGTCAAAGGGCAATGTTGAACAATTGGGGCACAATACATACATAATCAACAACACTTGGCTGTCAAACTCTTGATAAACAAGTCCTGCAGTATCCCTCCATATTAACCCTTGACACATGAAAAGCACCAGATTCTGCATTTGCCCACAGCTCCCTGGCATACCCTCAACATGTGTAAGAACCAGTTCTGCTTTCTTGCTTTGCACTTTCGTTCTTTTTGAAACACATGAAATAAACAAAGCACTCTCACATTAGAATGTTGAATCAAAGACTAGTACAGTAAACATAGGATGATAAGACAAGCAGTGTGCAGCCATGCTTGACAGCAAAGGGAAGACAACAACTGGGAAAGCTGGGGCCAGACAGCATCACCAAACAATATTAGTGCAACATTCATATATTGTAAAACTTTTAAAAATGACTGTGCCCTACATAAAACCACTGTAAAGTAGCTATACTTGAAGCCTTGAATTTATTAATGAAACTGAATTTATTTAAGAGTAACCCCTTTCCCTGCCCCTTTAATCAGTTGTCTCCCCTTTGACCATACCTCCCGGGCAAAATGTCTACTTATAACAGTAGCAGGTCTCTGCAGATTACCATTTATGTGATCCAGCCCCCATACAGAGATGAACCGCGTAAGAGAGATCAGGCTACAGATGCTTATCTAGAAAAGTACAAAGATAGAAACAACAGCTGGCAGGTAGCTTACAACCTTGTCTTGCACAATTTCTTATTATGCACAATTATTTAGAGAATATTTGCACCTGGCTAAATAATGTTTTTGACAGGGATCTTTCCTGAACCCAAATACACACAGACTGTCCATGCTACAGTTTGTCCTCCATCAGAAGACAAGACAAGGCTGCTGCTAGGGTCTACTCCTTCTGCATTAGCTGGCTTGTTGCCCCGCCTAGTGTTGGTGGGGGGATGCTGGTGTTGATCTCAGACTTTATCTGCAACCTGAAACACAGAGGCCAAATAAACTTTTCAAAGAATCACTTGTGACTGGGCTCCATCACACCAGGTGATGTTTTCCCACATGACTTCCTCTCCGAGTATACATGTGTGACTTATGGGAAGGAAGACAAGTAACAACCAGGTACCAGAACATCTTGGTTTCTAAACTCATATCTAAACTTAGGCAAAGCTTTGACAAGCAGTAACAGGTTAACAGAATACTGATGCTGATTGGTCAAACAGAAGAATTCCCCACAGTAATGGGCAACAGAACTCATTGACTGGCCAAACTGGGGGTGTGGGGGCAGGTTGTTACCTATGTAGAGTAGCTGGACCAAGTAGTGAACGTAGACATTCCCCATTTCCAAAACTCACCCATCTCCAATGTGTTTCTTATCTTCAATGTAGTAGCCCATATCTGACAACATTTTGAGAGCAGCGAGCGAGGCATTGTCCCGGGAGGTTTCAGGGGTGCTTCCGGAGCCATGATGAACCTGAGGGGGGTTGGTAGACAGCGACAGTCGACTAAGATGCTCCTTGCTGTTGTTCTGTGACAAACATCAAAATAGGGGTAAAGAAATGTGTCTCCTAAATAACAGCAACACCACACTACTACATGGACAACAGCTTCACCATAATGTGCAACACAACCACACCAACAAAAAATGAATATGGATCATGTTATTACTTAGAGACAACTGTAAGTTTGACACAGCAGTGTTTGATTGTACATTTACTCACACAGACTGCATGTGAAGCTATCTTACTGGTGGTTGTCAGGTCTACACCGATCCAGTCAATGATTGTTAGGTCTGACACTCATCTAACCAGTGATTGTCAACTCTACAGAGATCTAACTAGTGATTGTCAGGTCTGACACTGATCTAACCAGTGCTTGTAAGGTTTGCAAAGATCTAACCAGTGACAGTCAGGTCCACACTGATCAAACCAGTGACTGTCAGGTCTTCACTGATCTAACCAGTGAGGTCTGCTCTGTCATTATATTCCAGATGAGTGCTCCTGACAATAGACATTCTAGTCACGACTTGATCATGCTTCTACATAGCTGTAGAGCACAGACGCACAAGTAGACACCTCATCAGTTGGGAGATACTACTAGCAAACAAGGACAAGTTGGATCAGTGCAGAGATTGCATTTACAAAAGGTGGGCAGTGCACAGCAATGAGCAAACCCACTTGTTTGTAAAAGGGAGGGCAGATGTAGGATAATACATATACAGTGCATATGACGAAATTGATTCTGCTCTTAGCTGTTCTATCCATCACACTACACTTGGTCACGGACAACCTGGGTCCCCTTCACTCACAATGGCCAGTGCCAGTGGGCAGCACTCATGCATGTCCATACAGGTCAATAGTCAGGTCAGTGCACAACTTATCTTTGTTTGCCAATAGTTGAAATATGTCACTGTGACATTACATTTAACTCACTGTAAGACAAAACAAGAAAAAAAATAAAATAAAAATAATAATAAAAAAAATTAAAATGACTGACAGAGTTCCAAGATTTACCCAGTAGTTTAAACCTTTTATTACCAATTTTTTTGTCATGATTTGGAGACATTCATTTGGTATTGTTTGAGATGAATGGAATGAAAGGCATTTGTTGCTGCAGTGTGTATTACAGTGTGATGTATGCTGAAAGTCTGCCGCTGCTGCAGTCTAGCAGTCACTTAGTGGCTAAAGATAGATCTGTTAGTCATCAAGGTGACACAAAACTGAGTACCAGAGGTACCTGGCCTGAAAAATCATCGAACTGCACTTGAAAGTTGTTGCGTGCAGCCAGCTCACGAAGCTGCTGTTCAGGCCGTATTGGTCCTAGCTGGCTGCCCATACCTGCAACACAGGAATTAAGGTCAATGTAAGCAAAGTTTCAAGGCAACAGATTTCTATTCATAAGTTTATTTGAAAAGACTGTCATTTCAAAAAAATATATATGACTGCTGTTGGAGACAGGAATTTGGTCTTAAAGTCATCTGTTAATTTGGAAATCCAGCTCAGGGTACACAACTACGTGAGGATGGTAATTCATAAATGAAGGAAAATACACTTTCAGAGTATCCTTAAACACAGAGCTAATGTTGAACAATGAAATATCTACATACTAGATAAAAACTATGAAATACTAAGAAAAAGAAGTAATGGGATATTCTGCATCTACACAACAAATAAGGAGCGTGAGAAATTTGAGCATACTGGATTATTTCCTACAAAAAGGTACAGAATGTTTGAATAAATCAGTACAATCAATGAACTGAATGATTAACAGCATTTTAGAGCAAGTCAACTGATAGCGTCATCAGTACTAGGGGTCACAATATGGAATGATAGTGACACCTATTGTTATGCAAAATCCTGAAACATACAATTGCAACCTAAGATCTGTAATAATAATACATCATTCAAGGAAATAAATGTAAAATACTTAATAAAAACAAAAATAACGCCTGGCATATTAACAATCACTCCTTAGTCATATCCTAAGAACACGGGTAAGGGGATAACTCTGGTCTAGTCATATCCAAAGAACAAAGAGTGTCTAGTCATATCCAAAGAATATAGGTAAAGGGTAAGTCTGGTCTAGTCATATCCTAAAAACACAGATAAGGTGGTAATACTGGTCTAGTCATATCCTAAGAACACAGGTAAGGGGATAACTCTGGTCTAGTCATATCCAAAGAACAAAGGGTGTCTAGTCATATCCAAAGAATATAGGTAAAGGGTAAGTCTGGTCTAGTCATATCCTAAAAACACAGATAAGGTGGTAATACTGGTCTAGTCATATCCTAAGAACAGGTAAGAGGGTAACTCTGGTATCCTCAATGTAAGAACATTGTAGATATGGGAGGTAACATGACCCTGGTCTGGTCTGGTCTGGTCTGGTCTGGTCTGGTCTGGTCATTATGTGAAGATCATAAATAAGGGAAGCAATTCTAGTCTGGTCAGTTCAAAGTCAGAAGATCTTTGGAAAGGGTCAATAACTAAACATACATAGCATTTACACTAGCCACATAAAGAAACTGTACACTGTCAAAATATTATCCCAATTGATAAAGGTACATATAAACTTTAATGTAGGGATCATGAGACCATAACAAGTCGGGAGAATAGCAACTGAAAAGTCAATAACAATGATGTCATGAGTCCACAATCAGGAAAGGGGTCAAAAGACCATGTCACAAGCTCAATAACGGTTATGTCCACCATAGGCACTGAGAACAGCAGTGCATCGACGGCTCAGAGCCTATCAAACATGCAAGGAAGGCTTGTGGCAGGGTCAAGAACGTTATCTGGCGGATGAGGGACATGCTCTATCGGGGAGAGATCCAGCGACTTTGCAGGCCAAAGCAGTAAGTCTTGTTCCACGACATTGCAGAAAAGGAACTGAAACAGGTTGAAGAATCTGATCCCTGTAGTCCACACCAGATAAGCTGCCAAAACAATCACCAAAGGAGTTCTTTTGCGTGCTGTTATTCCACTCCAAATCATCATCCAGCCACCACCAAAGCGATTCCTCTCCAAGATACAGGCCTGTGCATAACGTTACCCACGTGTCTGTAGGCACACTGACGGCCATTAATATGGGAAATATTAAACTTGGACAGATCTGTAAAAACATTTCACCACCAAAACAAGGGTCTGCAGACAATAATTTGGCACCGCATTTGGCAAGCTTGCCGATGAAGTTGTGCCAGGATAGGCTGTATAGCGGGATGTCGTGGTCTGAACCTGTGATGAAACGTTGTCGAACTCTGTGAGGGGAATATGGCGATGTCCTGGGATAGTCGGGCAGTCATCACTGCGGTCTGAAATGCGTGGGGAAGATGGGTCACCCTTATCCATCTGTCCTGTCTTGGCGTTGTTACATGTGGACGTCCAGAATGTGGCCAATTGATGGCATCATTTGTGTTCTGGTAGTGTTTCACCAGTGCAGAAATGGTGTTCTGGTGGCAGTGGAAATGTGCAGCTACTTGTCGTTGAGATATTCCCCCCATGGACCAACCCAATGGGCTCATGACATTGTGCACATGTTAGCCTTGGCATGCTATGTGTTTCAATAGCTGTTTAATTTTTAGAACAATCACAAGGGCAGGGGCTGAGGTTTCCAAAGTGACAGTATTGTGTGGCATTCATTTGCTCTGCTTTTCTTTCCCGGAATCAACATATTGCACATCTCAAGGACGAAACCACCGTCGTCATGGAACATGGCACATGCATGCATGTTGGATACAAGTCACTAATCTCTGAGTCACTATGTCTACACAGTTTCTTCATGTGACTAGTATATATAATAAATGAGTAAAGGAGTAACTCTGCTCTAGTTGTGAATATGAGGTCAGGTAAGGAGATAAGTCTAGTCTTGTCAATGTGACAAGATCGCAGATAAGGCTGCATGTTTTCAAAAGTGATGAGCTCAGCAGGACTTTTAAAAATATTTTGATAGTAAAAAAGCTGTAACGAGAGGAACAAAATTTTACTTTCTTTCTCTCAGACATACAGCTTGGGAAGTCTATCATGTGTTAATCAGCTGTACATTCAGCCACACTTGTTCTTACAGACACACATTTATGTAGTGGACAAATGGATGGTTGGGATGTGGCCAAGTCAAAATTATTCTTTATATAAATGGCAATAAAAAATTGTTACATGCACAAAAATAAAAAAGGGCGCGCCGATGCCTGAGAAACATTTCACTCTTTTTATTTAGCCTAATTGATGTAACACTGGTCTTGACAGTTTGAGAAGATTGTAGGTAAAGAAGGAACTAATACTGGTATGTCAGATGATTGTATGTAATGGAGTTAACTCTCTTGTAACATCTAGAAGAGGGACAGAACTAACTTTGTCCCATGCCAGCTTGAGGAATCAGCAACAGCCCAGGAACCAGCTGCCGACCTGTCTTTGTGATGCCTCCCAGAGCAGCTGAAACAGAGAAACTAACACTATAGGTAGCTGGTATTTCAGTCATGAGACATGCTTTAGTGCACTGGGGTTCAAATGAGAACAAACAAAGTTTCACTAGACAGGCACAAGAACGAATGTGTCTCCTGGCGCTAGTTGTCACAGCTGATATTGCCACTACAAATACAATCCTGGTAGCAGTCAGCGTGTTAACTCATTGCTTGCTGGTCTATGTCACAGTTTCTGCCCATAGGAACACCAAGGTTACACCAGTTTCTATATCCTTACCTCCATTATCTGTGCTGTTGTCACTAAATGTAACTTTCTTATCGCCAGTCCCGACCTTTGAACAAAAAGATATGGGTTACTTCTAAGCCATCTCCCCACTCCCGCAAACTCAACATAGATGTCTAACACCAAGTATCTAGGTGAGTGTGACAGACAACTTTCCTGTTTCAATTATTGACATGAACAATCATCCATGGCAACTGTCCACTAGTGTGGGTGTAAATGCAAGATTTCTTTACATACATATCAATGTACAAACTGTTAAAAATGAAATTGTTTACTAAATTGTTAAAATTGGTTGTAATTATCTTATCTATGGTAGTCCAATAAATAAAACGCTCTGTTAATATCTAAAGTTCATTTCCACTTCAATACTTATCAGCCAAAAGAGTAAACTTATTAAAATCTAAATATTTTAGATATTTAAATACTTACCTTACCATAGGTCTTATGCATATTACCTCTAGCTTCGCTAAACGAGATCAGACAGTCGTTGATTCGCCATCCCCTCGATGGCTACCTCATGTAATCTACGAATGTAGTCACGGAAGTGACGTGATCTCTCCACTCGCGCGAGAGCGCAGAATCCAAAATTCACTTTTACCGTCAACCGGAAGGTCCGAAGAGTCCAAAGTGGGGAGGAGCATCCAGCGTTGGGAGGGAGTCACCGCCCTATGGTAAGGTAAGTATTTAAATATCTAAAATATTTAGATTTTAATAAATTTTTAACTTACCTTACCATAGGTCTTATGCATATGGCTTCGACAGATGGATGGTGGTGTGGACTCCAGAGGACCATCCCTCAGCAAACAGTGCACATGCATCAGGAGAACTCGGGAAAGCCAATGTCAACGGTCTCAGGATAATACCTGGAACAGGACAAAGAGCAACCCAATAGAACTCCAAAGAAAAACCGACGCACCCTGGGGGTGAGGTTAATCTTAAGACCAAAGGTAAGTAGAAGTGTAGTTACCTAATGGGCGGATGGTCGGGTAAGTTGCTGAGCAACCACCAATGGACCAAATGACTGTAATCCCTCCATGTCTTCAACTGCCAAGTCCCTCAAGTAGTGGGATGCGAAGACAGTTGATGACCTCCAGAAACAGCCCTCCATGATCTGCGGTACTGTGCAGTTCCGATGGAGGGCCATCGTAGACGCCAAGGCCCTGATCTCGTGCGGGTTACTTGCTACCGGATGAGGCAGGTGCTTGTCGTCATAGGCCGCCAGGATAGTCGATCTGAGCCAGAGGGCAATAGTATTTCTGTTTACTTCACCTTTGCAGGACACGGCAAAGGGAATGAATAACCTTTTGCGGGATCGTCTCCTAGAGGCTGACCTTTTAATATAGCATCTGAGAGCCCTGACTGGACATAGCAGCTCCTCCTCCAAGTCATGATGACCCAAGATCGTAGACAAAGGAGGGATGGAGAATAACCTGTTAGGCTGCCCGGGAAGCTGGTTCTTAGCCACAAAATCCCAAAGCAAACCCAAATGAGCCCGTCCGTGTCTTGACTGTTCAAATCGGATCTGAGTAACGTCAAGAGCATGGATCTCGCTGACTCTAGCCGCTGTTGCCAATGATAGTAAGAAAACCGTCTTCTTGGAAAGATGTTCAAAGGAGGCTTCTTCTAATGGCTCGTACGGCGGCCCTCTGAGATGTTGAAGGACAACATTAAGATCCCAAGCTGGAGGACGAAACTTGGTCTTCTGGTCTTCCAGCTTGAAAGCTTTGAGAAGCGCAATAAGTTCCGGTATCTTGGAGATCTGTGAATCTGACTTGATAGCAAGGACAGAATTCAAAGCTGACAAATAGGTGCCTAAGGTACTGCCTTTGAGATGTCTAGAGTTCCGTAGGTAGAGAAGGAACTGAGGAGATGCTGCCATGGGATCTTGAGATCTTCGTGTGCAAAAATTCTCAAAAGAGCGCCATTTGTCGTCATATAAAGAACGGGTAGAAACTCTATGCGCGCGAGCAATAACGTTCGCCACGTGCGCAGAGTAGCCCTTAGCCTTTAATGCTCTCTGCAGATGACCCATGCGTGAAGATGGAATCGCCGTGGATCCGGATGCAGCTGTCGACTGTGTGGATGTCGAAGCAGATGCAACCACTCTGGAAGTTTGTAAGGGTCTCCGCTGGCGAGCCGTCGAAGATCGGGAAACCACGATCTGGCTGGCCACCAAGGTGCGACCAAAAGCAGTCGGAGGTTCTGCGTCAGTCTGATCTTGGCGATTACATCCGAGAGAAGAATTGGAGGAGGGAACGCATATGCGTCCAGTCCTTCCCATGATAGAGACATCGCGTCGACTGCCCACGCCTGTGGATCCGGCACGGGAGATACGTACGTTGGTAACTGGTGATTGAAACTGGTGGCAAAAAGATCTACCAGTGGTCTCCCGAGTTGCCAGCAAATCTGGCGAAATGCGTCCGGATGAAGCATCCACTCCGTCGGGGATGGTTTGCCGGGGCGCGACAGGGCGTCTGCCAGAATGTTTTTGCAGCCGGGAATGTGACGAGCCGCGATCACGATGCCGTTGCTGTCTACCAGATCCGCTAACAGGAACATCTGGTCCAGAAGTTGTTTGGACCTGGTTGTACCCTGATTGTGAATCACCCACACGACCGTGGAATTGTCGGACGCTACCAGGAGTCTGGAGTCTGTTAGGACCGGTAGCCAGTGGCGAACCGCTAGGATGACTGCTTGCATCTCCAGGCTGTTGATATGCCACTCCTTTTCGGCGTCTGACCACAGCCCTGAGGTTGTCTGGCCGTTCAAATGAGCACCCCATCCCAAGAGGGATGCGTCTACAAACAATTCGTGGTCGTGGTTGAAGTTTGTCAAATAAACACCGGCGCAGACGTTCCACTCTACCGTCCACCACCTGAGGTACTGATGCAGGTGCGGGGGTAGAAGAAATGACGACTGGAGGTCGTTCTCTCGAATGAATGGTAATAGGAACCTCTGTAGTGGGCGCAGCATAAGCCGTCCTCTGAGGGTGAGGTCCTGCGCCGACGTCAACAAGCCCAACAGAGACTGCCATTCTCTGAGGGTGAGAGGTAGGGACAGAGCTCGATCCGTAAAGGCGAGAATCTTCTGCCATCGATCGGGAGGGACCCTGACTAGATTGAGCCGAGTCAGGAACAACCCCCCAATGAACGTTAACTCCTGCGTTGGTTTCAGTTGCGACTTCTCGAAATTGATAATCCATCCCAACTGTTGAAGTAGGCGTGTGGAGAAGTCCAGTTGTTTGCGTAGCAACTGAGGATTGCAGTGATTTAGAAAACAATCGTCGATGTAAGGATCGAAGTCTATCCCCCGGAGGTGCAGAAACCGGGTGACAGGCAGTGTGACCCGAGTGAAAAGCCACGGGGCCGTAGAAATTCCAAACGGCAGCACTCGCCACTGGTAGTGTACTCCGTTGAATATGAAACGCAGGAACTTCCTGTGGCGTGGGAATACAGGAACGTGCAGGTAAGCATCCTGTAAATCTAGGCTGGCCATCCAAGCTCCGGGTGACAATTTGGCTCGGATCTGATCCAGTGATGTCATTCGGAAATGCGGGGGCTCGGCTAAATACAGGTTGTTGAAAGTCGCCATGTTGTGAATCATCCGCATTTTGGTGGAACCTTTCTTGGGTATCAGGAAGATGGGTGAATAGAACCCCGGGGAGAGATGGGGTTCTGACACTATCTCTATAGCATGTTTTGTTAATAAAATGTTGATGTTTTCTAGGATAAGTACCTGTTGATCTATTGAGTACCCTCGTGACAGGGGAGTGGTAGTCAACGGCGGAGCTCTGGCTAGTGGTAGCTTGTAGCCGGCTCTCAGGATCTTGCAAACAAACGGGTCTTCCAGGAATGTCCAGTTGGCCCAGAAGATCCCTAGTCTCCCACCTACAGGGGTCGGATGAACTGGTACGACTGGGGGTGGGAGGTCCCAGTCGTAGTAGTCCATGGCTTCAGCGGCCGGAGTAGGGACGCTTGCCCCTACCTCGACCGGACGTAGCTGGGGCATCCCTGCCACGTTCTTGAGGCTTGCGCTGGACATCTGAGTCTTTGGTACGACCTCGTCCCCTCCCAAACGAGGAACGGATCGACTCTCTCCTGGGTACATATCTTTTCTTGGCATTACCCCTGGCTCGGCCACGAAATGCAGAGCCCAAGGCCTCGAAAGTTGACAGCGCCACTTCCGTGTTAGTAAGTTCGGCATGTTGTTTATACACCGACGGTATCTTTTCATCAAAGAGGAACTTAGACGTAAATGGTGCACGAAGAAGTTGACGTTTAAATTCCTCTTGCCAAGAACAAGCATCTAAAAATCCAGATCGGCGCATAGTAGTAGTCATGGCTAACGCCGCACGTAAGTGTCCAAGTAGGTCATGGAGTACTCTGCCTTGCCAAGCAAAAATGGTAGTTAAATGATCCACCCTCGAGGCATTATTCTCTGACAAATCCAAGGCTGCAGCGGAGGTGGCTGACGCAAGCGCCGAGATAGGTTTAAGCATACGTTTCAGTTCAGTATCAACAGCTGCTAACTTTGAATCCTGAACTCTGTAAGATGATGGAGTTGAACTTGACAACCTCTTAATTGAATCGTCTAGCGCCGCCCCGTTGTCGGCAAAATCCAGACTGTGCACTTTATAATCTGATTTCTTAGACTTCGACGCTTTGATGGTCGGATTTAAGGATAACTTCGCAAAGTCCGAGTCTAACAAAGTAATCGCATCCGCCACCATAGGGTGTGGTGGAATAAGTAACTCAGGAGTCAAGTGAATCGACGCCGGGTTGTTTGAATCCGAAGAAGGGGAAGGACAGTCCGGTAATCTGTCGGCAATCCACTCAAAGACAGCAGTTAAGGGAAGATAGGTGCCATCACTATCACCAACATTGCCAGGTTCCTCCTCATAGTCTGGGCAAAAGAACTGTTCCTCGTGTTCCTCCCAGGAAATAGAGGTTGATTCTCGTCGCTGACTCGAGTTGGAAGCAGAGTTCTTAGTGTTAAATTCTTTGCCGGAAGTCCGCAGTGGTTCCGGCGATCGCGAACGCTGGGATCTAGAGAGACGTCGTGGTGATCTTGACCGAGATCGCACTCTACGTCTACTTCTGGTACGTGAGTCTTCCTCTAAGGAGCGCCTTGGAGAGCGGGAAACCGACCGGGAGCGCCGGCGCCTGCTACGGTGTGGAGAACGAGAGCGCCGACCCTTCGGGGACCTAGAACGAGATCTGCGCCGGGAGCGCTCAGCCTCTAAACGACGAGCGCGCTCTTCATCCAGCTGGCGCTGTAACATTTCTTCTTTAGTCAGCGTATGAGACACTCTGGGGATCCGATAAGACGTAGTTATAGGAGCAGGGTCCGGCAACAATATTGGCGCTGGCGTTGGTACAGGCGCTGGCGTCGGAATAGGCGCTGGCGTCGGAATAAGCGCTGACGAAAACACCGGTGCTGATGTAAACAAAGGCGCCGGGACAGGCAGTGGCGCCGGGACAGGCAGAGGCGCTGGTACAGGCAACGGCGCTGGCGTAAGTCTAGGCGCTGTCGTTGGTAAAGGTGTAGATACCGAGGTAGGGAGTACAGCAGCGCCCGGCGTCAAGAGAGATCGCAGAAGCCTCTGAACTTCAGGATGGGATAAGGCATCCGGGTGAGATAAATCTACAAAGGCGTCCGAACGCGTAGGCTCTGGAGAGGAGCGCGCCGGCGTAATAGATGAGCGCTCCACACTCGGCGTTGATAGTGGTATTGAAGGCGGTGGTAGATCTTGGTCGTCAGGTAAGGATCCCAAGGAAGACGCTGGCGACGACATTCTTCTCTTACGTTGCGTAAAACGTTTCCTCCGAACCGCCAAAAAGGTCTTGAAATCGGTGAGAGATAACGCTTGACAGTGTAGGCACCGACTATCGATGGAACAAACAGCGGACGCACAATCCGGACACCAGGGATGTGGGTCCTTGGCTGATTTCTGCCCCTTGCAGACAGTACAATAGTTTCGAGTCATACACAGAACTGTAACAGACAAGAAACCACGACTTGACGACATGTTAATACAATACTAGGAGGAAAACCCCCTACATAAAAATGTAGAAAGTAGTTGCACCCCTACGTAAAAAATAGGCACACCCGTAAGTGCGGGGCAGCGAAAAATAACAACCACAATGGCTGCCTTCGCTACGCTGAAATTCATGGCAGAAAAAAGTATGCTAAATACCGAAAACACAAGTGAAAATGACCAAGCATGGGCAGAAACATGACGGGCAAACCACCAACAAGATGAACTACCCTCATGGACGCCATGTCGTTCTCACCTCCAACATGGCCAAGCCAAGCCTGAGTGAGAAAAGAACAACACGAGGTAGCAAGGTAAGCACATTAAATGCTTGTATGACTTGACTTTGATACATAATGAGGGGATACAAACCATACCTACCAAGGAGTAGCAACTTTATTGAAACTACACACAGTAGGAAAAAAAAACTGCAAACCAACACGTCCGTTCGCACGAACGCTAAAGGTAAAAGTGAATTTTGGATTCTGCGCTCTCGCGCGAGTGGAGAGATCACGTCACTTCCGTGACTACATTCGTAGATTACATGAGGTAGCCATCGAGGGGATGGCGAATCAACGACTGTCTGATCTCGTTTAGCGAAGCTAGAGGTAATATGCATAAGACCTATGGTAAGGTAAGTTAAAAATAATGTTAACATGAGGTCAGTAAATTTCCACTATTTGGCCTTAACGCTCATGTGTAATGTCAAAGCTCACATATCGCATTATGACCTCTCTGAGGCTCATGCAATTTGGAACACATGCTTGTCAGTGTGTACTGAACCTTCATGGTGGTCTATAAGTAAGGGTGTCTGGACCAGACAATCCACTGATCAACAGCATCAGCACTGATCTGCACAATGGCGAACTGATGACATGTGTCAACCAACACAGTGAGTCTGACAACCAAATACCTGTTAGTCGCCTCTTACGACAAGCCTAACAGTCAGCAGAAAGCGCAGTAATGTATACTGTGCTTTCCCAACTACTAACAAGACCAGTTATCGCTATTCCTGAATTTCTACGTTATTCACAAAAGTGTGACAAAAATTTGGTAAATAAACTATTTTGTTTCAAACCTTGAAATATTGAATAAAAGAACAAAATTTGCCCTTATTTTGAATGCTGACACTGACATAAGCTAACGGGACTACTGAGATAATGCTGCACGGCTGAACTTATCAAAGTTGACTTAACGAGAAGTTATTTGCAATTCTGATAATGTTTGTTTTCTCAGAGAATGAAGTAAAGATAAGGTGAAAAGAGACAGTTATGTTGTGTCTGTATCTGTTGCATGGTACCTGTTCAGTCCATAAGATGGAAATGTAGGACAATTCATAGTTTAGTGATTGAGTGTTTTCATTTTTGTACAGTCGAACCCCGTTTACTTAGACCCTGCACACCCGGCAACCCCGCAATCCAGATGATTTTTTTATGAAAGGAAATTTATGTTCAGTAACTGTACTCGCTAAAGTGGATCCCACACTTACGGACCTGGAGTGAGAATTTCCAAACCATTTCCATAAATTTGCACTGAAAAATGATCCTATTAACCAGATGAAAAGATCTGTGAACACATGCATGTGTATATGTCACATCAGTACTGTTTACTGCACGACTAAGTGTATTAATTCTTATTCTCTCTGAAGGCATTGGATATGAACTGATTAACTACCCATCAAAACACTAGGGATGTGTGTCACTCAGGTAGTTAACTAGGATTTGGCGGGTGTCTAATCAGTAATGAAAACACATGTTAAGTAGGATTATGGTTATCTACACTGTAATGCACTGTATATAACACTTATAAATTAAACCCTACTATTGTTAGCTGAAGTTGACATGATCCCAGTCATGTGATCTCTGCAGGAAGTTCATTTTCTGCAGACGGCTTAACTTCTGATGTGACGTCAAATGTTTTTCTGGGCAAGAAATGCATCTTTATAATTAAAAAAGAATATGCAGTTGGTAAAAGAGAGAGTTTTTTTCATGGATTTACTTTTTTTGTCAAGGATTTACTTTTTTATCAAACTAACCACCTGAAGCTTCACATGCCACATGATTATGTCTGAGACAATCTACATCCCAGCTTCCATGTATTAGAGGTACACTTACATGTTATGGTGGTTCATTGGTACTACAATCGACAATTGATTTATTCACATACATACACACATACATTTTCAATATTTGCTTTCACTTAATTATAACATTTTGCTTGTCTGATCCGGTTAACCTGACATCTTGCTATCCAAGTCAGTCCAAAACATCCGAATAAACAGGGTTCGACTGCATTTTTAGACATATTAGAATCTACACTTTTTTGGACTGAACTGTATAGTCAGATTTACAATAGAAAGGGTTATTTTCATTCAATTCTCATGATTTATGAAATTTTCATTTCAACACACTACTGGTCATGCGACACCCCTCCCGACATGTTTGAGTGAAGTCTTTCGAAAGAATTCATATTTGTACTGTCTACAGTTTCAAATACTTACAGTGATTTTAACTCTCATAGCCTAAGGCTTTTGTGTTGCATCAATGTGTGAAATAATACTGAAGTACAAGTCAAGCTGTCTGTGTAAGAGCTGCAATAACTAATCGGTAGCCAGTATTGATTTTGTTGTAGTTTTCTGAATGTCATCAACATAACTACTACACTCCTAGTAGCATCAGTTTTCGTAATCTTGCATTAACAGTGATCAGGCTAGGAATGATCATGCAACTTCCTTTCCTGTGATCTGATAGTATGGTCATGTAATCATGGGACACTGTGATCGGATAGTATGGTCATGTAATCATGGGACACTGTGATCGGATAGTATGGTCATGTAATCATGGGACACTGTGATCTGATAGTATGGTCATGTAATCATGGGACACTGTGATCTGATAGTATGGTCATGTAATCATGGGACACTGTGATCTGATAGTATGGTCATGTAATCATGGGACACTGATCTGATAGTATGGTCATGTAATCATGGGAAACTGTGATCGGATAGTATGGTCATGTAATCATGGGACACTGTGATCTGATAGTATGGTCATGTAATCATGGGAAACTGTGATCTGATAGTATAGTCATGTAATCATGCAACACTGTGATCTGATAGTATGGTCATGTAATCATGGGACACTGTGATCTGATAGTATGGTCATGTAATCATGCAACACTGTGATCTGATAGTATGGTCATGTAATCATGGGACACTATGATCTGATAGTATGGTCATGTAATCATGGGACACTGTGATCTGATAGTATGGTCATGTAATCATGCGACACTATGATCTGATAGTATGGTCACGTAATCATGCGACACTGTGAACTGAAAGTGTGGACATGTAATCACGTGACATCGTGATCTGACTGTGGATATGTAATCACGTGACATGTACTACTGAAGTATGGACATGTGACAAAAGGTGCTCTCTTTGATGGACTTACATCAGGCCCTGTGGATGTCTTGATAGACGACTTAGCCGGCTGCGGAGAAGGTCGGCTGTAACCTAGCAACTGTAGCATGGCCTCAGCTGCATTGCGCTTTGCCAACTTCTTGTTAGGTCCAACACCAGTACATGTCTGATCTTCCACCTGGACCTGCATAGTAAAGACGCAATGCAAAAATGAAGATCTACAGGCAGCAGTAAGAAATTATGGCACATTAAATATATACACCATTCAACCAGAGTCAACTATTCAGAATAGAGACAATTTCAATGTCAACTGTAAGTCTCATGTTTATCAAAAAAATGGTTGCAAGAATAAGGATTTCAAATGGTATTAAATAACTTAGCACAAAATCATAAATAAGAAATGAATTTACAGCACAGCTTCAATAACTGACATTTCAATCATGAATGGAAGCAGGCTGAAAAGAAACAGAGAACGATTCTATCAAAGAACTGATGCTTGACAAATAGAGACATTGTGAGAAAACATGGATCTGTGACAGGGACACTCTGGGACAACATGCATCTGTGACAGGGACACTCTGGGACAACATGCATCTGTGACAGGGACACTCTGGGACAACATGGATCTGTGAAAGGGACACTCTGGGACAACATGGATCTGTGACATGGACACTCTGGGACAACATGCATCTGTGACAGGGACACTCTGGGACAACATGGATCTGTGACAGGGACACTCTGGGACAACATGCATCTGTGACAGGACACTCTGGGACAACATGGATCTGTGACAGGGACACTCTGGGACAACATGCATCTGCGACATGGACACTCTGGGACAACATGGATCTGTGACAGGGACACTCTGGGACAACATGGATCTGTGACAGGAACACTCTCGGACAACATGGATCTGTGACAGGGACACTCTGGGACAACATGGATCTGTGACAGGGACACTCTGGGACAACATGGATCTGTGAAAGGGACACTGGGACAACATGGATCTGTGACAGGGACGCTCTTTGACAACATGGATATGTGACACGGACAATGTAGGATGACATGGACCTGTGACATGGACACTGTGGGATGACATGGGACAATATGGATCTGTGACAGGACACTGTTGTACTAAATGGATCTGTAACTGTGACACTGTGGAACAACATCGGATCTGTGACAGAAGCACTGTGGGAGTATGTGGATCTCTGACTGTCTACAATACTTTCTACATGGACATATTCGTGGTGTAGATGCTAACCTGCATGACAAACTCTCTGCGTCGAGGGAGACCTCGCTCAGCTACCAGGGAGTACACTGGTTCCTTCTTCTTCTGGGCCTGCATGATCTGAATGAGGCGACTGATGGGGTTGATGCCACTGCCATAGCTGGGATCCGCCTTCTGAACCTTGGAATCAAACAACATTCGTGTCACTAACAGTCAGGGGATGGATCTATTGTTCAAAGTGTCTCAGGGTGCTAATCTGACCATGAAGGATTAGGCAAAGCAGGACATTATGAAACATTCTACAGTTATACAATACTTGACAGATTCTGTGAGAATGGTGACAGGCTGAAACTGTAATCTCTCTTCCATTTATGACTCTTTATCATAAATAGTTTGGAGCAGCATTTGACCTATATGATGGCAGTCTGTGAATATTAGGTCTGAAAGAAATGATCTAGGGACTAACATCATGAGTGAGTGAGTGAGTGGGTGAGTGGGTGAGTGGGTGAGTGAGGTAACACAGTTTTGGGTAATATGTCGTGAAGGTCTGCATTTAAGACCCGGTTTTAATAATGAACTATTAAACTATTACCCCTTTTTGTAATCAAATGATAAAACCATAATTAATCCTGGGAACAGCACACATTAAATGGAAGAACCACAAGGACTTTCTTACTTTCAATGACTTTTAATGTTAATTACTTTAAACAGGAGAACAAGGAGGCTAAGTTTCAAATGTCAGAGGAAACTTCAATTATATCTGCAAACCGGAATAGTCTTAAACCAGTTTGCTTAACTAACATTCTCCGAAGTTGGAGGCCTTATCACACTCAAAGAGTTCTGGAATGTTTTCCCTTTTGCTGGAAACCCCATGTGAGTTATATGCTCTAAAGAAGTGTGTTTCCATGTCCCCAACCTGTCTCTGGTCTTCAGAGTCCTGCATACAACGAATCTGCTCATGTACAATGAGTGTCACAAATACCAATGTTCGCTACCAGTTTCTACCAAGGGACATAACTCACCAAACCTAATTTTTAGAAAGATGTTTGCACTTGTAAATTTGTGTGTATAAGCGAATGAGAGTGATTTTAGTTTTCTGATGCTTTCGGAATATTCCAGCAATATCAAGGTGGGGGACATCAGGGCTTCACACTGTATCCACGTGGGGAGTCCAACCAGTGAGTTCAGTGTCACAAGCAAAACTTTAACAACTAGGCTACAGCACCACCCCTTGCATGTACAAAGACGGCAGACTTCTGAAAAGCTACAAGCTGTTTTTGACTAACATTGTATAGAAAATCAGAAAATAAAATGATAAAAAGATAATCCACCCTACCCAATCAATATAGTAATGAGAAATAAAAAAAATATATTTTAAGCGGCCTTAGTCAAGAGATGGTAAGACATTGATGACTTAACAATGTGGCCATATATTCTGCACGACCACAAGGGTGCTCCAGCATGCAGCAGAGCGGAAGAAGTCTCTTGTTGTGAAGAACAAAATAATTGTCATGGCTCCAACACCATGGCCATTGGCTGTATTAGTATCATGTTAGTATCAACAAATCAAAACCAACACCAGAGTCAGGCAGCCAACACCAGCCAACAGACAGATGGAGTCCCTACGTCACATGTATTGCTGCTGTTTCCTCTATTATGCTTTCTTCAATTATCAGGATAACTGAAGAAACAGACAGCACATAAGTATGTAAATGGATGCTGGATGAATCAGTGCTTTACTTCTGTCACCATCCTCCACTAGCATGTTTACAGGCCACAGGCCGTCCAGCGGACTCAAGTTTGTATTGACCAATCAGCAGAGCTCTCTCTACCTGGCCAGCATGCAGGCCGTCTGTCCGCTCCACTGCCGCGCCGTATGTGCTCCCACCACTAGGCACCAGGCTGTCCGATAACTGAGGAGACAGACAAGTGTGTTGGAGTTATCTCCCTTTCAAGCATGACCCACAAAGGTCAAAATGGCAACAATCATTACAAATTTTATCTGCATCATTCTGCTCTATTCATGCAACATATGTAGTTAAGGTGTAGGTCATATAGATGTTTTTTACATGAAAAGATCAAAACATCATTATCGTAACTTTGCACATGAAATACATAAAACAAATGTTCTGAAATTTTCAGGAAACATTTAAGTTTCTTCTGCCTCTTTTTAACAGTGTCACAAGCTGCCTAAGTTGACAACAGCAAAACAAGTTGCAGTGAGTGAGACAGAGCCTTTATGTGCACTAAGTACAGTGCAGTTTATGAATACCTGATGCAAGAATAGATAACACTAAGTACTTATGAAACCACCAGTATTTGAACATACCATGTTAGCAAACTGTGACAGGAAAGATGCTTGACAAGATTGGTGAAACATTAAAGGTAGAGTATATTGCTGAGGCTTATGAAAGATGATCTGGGATTGTGTATGTTGAGACAGCAACTAGTCTAACCTATCAACTGTTATGATGCTAAACAGTAAGTGAAACAGTGATCAGAGGATATGGCATCACACACTATACAAATTGCTTGGTGAAAAACACACACAGATTGTTCAAGCATAGAACTAGCAGAGAAGGCAAACAGAGGTTTCATTGAAAAGTTGTAACTACCCATATTAATGATCCACCAGCTCTCAATCATCACCAAGAGAAATTTAAGATAAAGGAGAAAGTGTTTGATGAATCTGTTTCAGGTCTCAGTGTTTCTACCTATTCTATCCTACGCACTGCAATGTGTGGACCCAAACAAACAGGGTGCAGAAAATGCAATCAGAGTAATCACCTTGATGAGATTTCTATTCTTCTTCTTGTTGACTGCATTCTTGACCTTGGGCCTCATGGTTGTTGCTGGCAACGCCGGCAGCTTCTTCAGCTCTTCCAGCATCAGCTCCGCAGCTCGCTTCTTGGACAGCTTCTTGCTGTTGCCCTCAGCCTCTGTCAAGAACTCCCCTACCGTGCACTTGGTGACAAATGTCTTCATGTGAGGCGGTCCGGACTCACGGATCACCTGCACCAGTATACCATTTAAAACAAACTACTATCAAATCAATGACTTAATGGTGTGTGCCATCAATTTAAATGTTACATGAAGACAAGAGGCCCTACATAAAGAACCATCTTGCTCATTATGACGGCCAAATATTCTAGCTATTCCGGTGATCTGTAAATAACTGAGTCTGGACCAGACAATCCAGTGATAAACAGCACGAGCATCTATCTGTGAAGTTAGGAACCAATGACATGTGTCAACCAGGTCAGCCACTTCCATTGGTCACCTTTTAGGACAAGCAGAGTCGCATTTTGTGGCAAGCATGGGTTGCTGAAGGCGTATTCTACCCCGGACCTACACAGGTTGCTGAGGTGTAAGAATGAGTGTGTTTTTGTTGCTTTCTGAGGACAGCCAACATATTTCAGCAAATCTTACAATCAACTAAAACAGTGAGCATGACCATTCAATGGATTTGGTTGAAACTGACAACCAGAAATAACGCTGTAATAATGAGGTCAGTATTGAGTGCAAACAACGGTGACCTGTACACCATAAAATGTCACCTACACAGCATCTGCCGTTACCTGTACATGACCTGTGACCTGCACATCCATTGTGACCTATACAGTGTCAACTGTGACCAATACAGCATCAACTATCGCCTGCACAGCATCTACTGTCATCTGTACAGAATCAACTATCAACTGTGATCTGCACAGCATTAACTATCACCTGCACAGCATCAAGTGTGACCTGCACAGGATTAACTGTAGCCTGCACAGCATCAACTGTGACCTGTACATCATCAAGTGTGATCTACACAGCATGACCTGTGACCTGTACAGCATCAACCATGGCCTGTACAGCATCCACTTTGACCTGAGTTAACAGAGTGAGCACAAGTGACAACCAAACCAGTTGTGTTTTCTACTGGCAAAACCCAGTACTGTGAGACATAATGAAGGAAAGGATACTGTTTCATAATGATTTACTGTCATAACACATCATTAGTTGAACATATGAGAAACATAAATGTTTTCAGAACTTGGCCTCAATGCTCCATTTCCAATAACCTGTGCTGACAGAGTGGTAATATGACCTAACAATATTTAGGAATGAGGATATGTACACCTAACATCCTGGGATATGGAGATTGTGGAACATTTCCCATACAAATTTTTGCTAAAGCTAGAATAATAAAACATTGGATACGTCTGTTAAATATGCCATCTGATAGATACCCTAGACAGTGTTATATGATGTTAATGTACGATAACAACGGGAAGACTAACTGGGTGACTAACATTTGAGAATTGTATAATAACATAATAATGTACAGAAAGTGTGTACTTATATTGTTATTTGTTATGATAATTGATATGGTATGATGAGGTGCAATATACTATGATGTGATATGGTATATGATATGAAATGGGACGATGTGATAAGAGATATATATATGATATGTGATATGTTATGATATTGTATGATGTGATATGACATGATATGTTATGGTATGATGTGATACATGGTATGACATGGTATGTATGATATATGATGGTATGATATGCTATATATGATATGGCATATATGATATATGACATATGTTGTGGTATGATATATGGCATGATATGATATGATATATGATATGATATGAGGTGATATGGGGTGTTATGAATGAGGTGACATGAGGTGTTATGATATGTCATACCACAAAGTAAGTGTAATGTCATGTTATAAGTTGTGATACATTTGATGTGATATGGCATATTGTGATGTGACTAACTTATTCCTTTCTGTGATACTGTGTACCATGTCCTTGAATACTATGGGCTTGTGGCCTTCAGTATGAATAAAGCTTGATTGATTAAAATGACGTATCTGTCTGTGAGCACCTACCTCAAAGTCCACTGGGAGATTTCTTTTCAGGGCAATTTCATGTACCAGACTGATCTCAGATTTCAACTGATCTTGATCTGAAAAGGTTTGACAGTTTCAATTCTGTTGACATAGTTTCATCAAAACAAAACCTGTTGAAACTAATATCTCCCCCCACTTCACAACAACCTCCCTCTCCCTAGTCGAAAAAAAGAGTCATCAGAAGATGACATATCCCCCCGGCCCCATATATTTGAAAGGACAAATCGTCTGACAGTTACTTAATGTCTTTTTAGAAACGAAGCCCATCCGTCTATTTTGAGACTAAGTCTGAATTGTTTCCATGGAAACCAGGAAAAATAAATATGCCAAAACTTTATAAATACAAAAGGCATGACTTTGTAGTCTGCCTCAAATATCTGCCAAGTTTTGCAGAAAAATATTGAACAGTTTTTGAGTTCTGCTCCGGAAACGAAGTCCATCCCTCCATTTTGAGATTAAGTCCAAAACGTTTCCATGGAAACCGAGAAAATAATAAATCACAAGAACCTGTAAAAACCAAAAGGCACCACTCTAGGTCCTGACTGATATATCTACCAAGTTTTGCAGAAAAATATTGAACAGTTTTTGAGTTCTGCTCCGGAAACAAAGCCCATCCCTAAATTTTGAGACTAAGTCCAAAACGTTTCCATGGAAACCGAGAAAATAATAATACACAAGAACCTGTAAAAACCAAAAGTCATCACTTTAGGTTCTGATTGATATATCTACCAAGTTTTGCAGAAAAACATAGAACAGTTTTTGAGTTGTGCTCCGGAATGAAAATGATTATGGACGGACGGCATTACATGTCGCGGGTCAACAACCTCCGCTAGTCCAGCAACTTGTCTGTCACATCTAATCAAGGTTCCTGTGCACCTCTCAAGTCCAACAATGAGCCCATCACATGTAATCAAGGTACTTGCACACCTCCCAAGTAATGCAGCATCAGTCTGTCCACCCCTCAAACATCCAGGAACTCACCATCCTCCTCCACCTCCTCTTTGCTTTCTCCCTTGTTGTCAGCTGGCATACTCATATTGCGTAGGATGCGCAGTGCTTTCGTTGCAGCGCTGTGGCGTGCAGCCTGCCGCGTTGGTCCATCACCAATGAACTCCTTCTGACCAACCTTGAGTGACACGTAGAAGGTGCGAGGCATTCGCCCACAATGGTAACTGAAGGAATCAATCATCAATAATCATCACAGGCGGTGACACAAATTAACTGCTAAGGGGACATGGCATCAGTATCAACATTCAGTGCCACAGTTACAGCTTTGGCAACAGCAGTACAAACACCTCCACATTCAAAATATCTGCAACTATGCATCTGTGTATCAAAACTCTAAGTTCTGTAACAACACATCCACATTCACAGCTCAGAAACAACACGTCCACATTTAGTCAGACAACACAACTTATAAAACTAGGAATTGGTGGAGACACAAAGGACAAATGATACGGACACATGAAGTCCGGTTAGATCCAGTAGAGAAGGACTCACCGCTGGTTATACATGCCTCTGTAGTCAAAGTTTGGTGGAGAGTAGAACTGTGGGTGTCGTGGTTCAATGGGTTTGTAGACAGCTGGTTCTCCTCGCTTCATAGCCAGAGCATTCAGTTCCACTGTTGGAGTGATGTTATTAGCTGTAAAAACAGTGGACTCTCGACTAGCTTCCCACAGTATTCAACAGTGGACAAAACTTTCTTGCCATTCAAACAGAAGCTGCCAGGTTTTCCCAATACGCACTCCTCTAAAGGGGAGATAATTAAGATTTTTGACACATTATCAATGCTTCAAAAGTAGTCAGTTAAGCATGCTGCAGAAATGGAGAAAACCTTTTCAGCTATCGGGCAAACTGACACACACAAAGAAAAAATAAATTTGGTTTAGTTGTGAAACATCTGGAAGTCACTTTGTCTTCTCTTCGTAAGTGTACAGCAATAGCATGTCTCAACATGTCAAATGCTAAATGATCAGTTTTGGAATAACTTCCGCCCGGCAAGCTTCAAGAGCATGAGAGAGACTGACTTCCAGAGTAGGCGACTAGAAGATACACACATTCATACAGAAAGTCCTCAGGTAATCGAGAGTCGACTGAGCAGCATTTATCATACATTAGCTTTTGCTCATCATGAAATCTTTCGCAAAAATGGTCAAAGCAGACAATATTTTCAGCAATGGATCACTATAATCATACACGATGAATGTGTATAATGAACTAAAGTGAGGATACTCCACATGCAGGCAGCATTATGGAGTATACAGATTCAAGACATTCATTTAATAAAAAGGAGAATTGTTCTGTGAATCAGTTTCATATTCTATGATCTGCATATCCAACGATCTGCGAATACTGTACTCTCCATAAAGGCCTGACCATACATAAAAATGATGTTATTTTGTACATTATCAAGTTGGAACTAGACAATCAAGTGATCAATAATGTCAGGGCACATAATAGCCAGAGCTGGACCACCTTTTCTAAGACGGAAATCCCTACGCTAGGTGTAATGTGAAAGGTTGATGTAGACATGGGATCCACCGAATGACAGGGTACTGTTGGACATGGAGTATCAGGCTTGGCTGGACAGTCTTCAGGTCACACATTTCACGTCAGTTGTTCATTTATTTTATTCAAAAGCAACTTACCACAGGGCAAGTGACTTTAAGAAAGTAACTTGTTCTGACTAATTTTCCACTTGCTCTGATTTTAGGATATAATCATGATGATGTAATTATGAAAGAACAAATCAACATGGTATTTGATGTTAATGTTTGTAGCACTATTTATTGAAAAGTGATAAATAACAAAGAAAAATAACTCTACTTCATTACCATTGCAAAATTTAATGGCTATATTTTGAGCAGATATGAAATGAATTCTCAAATTCATCTGCAGTTTGAAACCATAAGTGGAAATTATCTAGTAGCCCACTGACAAGTAAGATACCATTATTTGATTGCCTGAAATAAAAACCGACTTGTGCTTGGCATCGAGCAAGGGGATTTTTGAACCCCTGACAATGTACAATCAAACAACTATCATAATCTATACACAAACTCTAAAAAACATTTCAGTAAGTTCTAAACAAGAGTCTAATGACTGAATGTATTACAAGAAAATACATGAAGTATTTCAAACTTAAAAGAGACCTTGCTTAGAGATGCTTTACCATCAGAGCGAAGCACTGAGAATGAATCCGAGATCTGACTGTGATGGTGGAAGTCTTTTGTCCTCCCACATCAAGATGACAAAAGTGTGATGATCAACTGCCTCTAAATGAATATACTAATTAATTTGTCTTGTGTTGCCTAACCAACTGCCACATCAAGAACTCCTTTCAAATGAAACAGTGCGAAAATGACAAGATGATTACGCCTGTGAGACAAGCTGCCCATGGTACATAAAGGTACTTACTTTCTGTCATACTGCCCATATTGGGTGCGCGATTGGGCTTGGGCGGAGGGTGGGTGAAGCTTGTCTTCTCCAGGGCAATGGCAGCTGCGGAGTGTTGTGCCTTCTTGATGCTGGGACCAGATGCTGAGTACTCTTCCTCCCCTAGCTTGAGTTTCACAAAGAAAGTCTTCTTGTGAGCTGGTCCTTGCTCATCGACGAGCGTGTACTGGTGCAAGATCTGGATATATACAGTGAACACTGTTACCTGGGTTCATAACTCTGTTTCCCCAATCATATAAAGAAAACTTAGCAAGATCCTTTACAAATCTATTTCCCTCCATGCCTAAGTCCATATTGAGGTCAACAAAATACTGAATTGATATACCTTTGCGACTTTTAAAAAATCAGGTGGTTTCCACCACAGCCTTCATGAGAAATATTAACAAAGGAGATCACAGTTATAATTCGTAAACACCCAACACCCACAAATAGAGAGTCTAATGTCAATATGGCTTTTCATGTTGCAATGGGGATACATATTAGGGTCACTAACCTTATTGTATCTGGCTAGCTCATTAATAAGACACATAGGGGTTTTCTCTTTTGTGTTTGCCAAGGCAGACTGTCCTTCCTGCTGCTGCGACGGGGGAAGAGACTGGGGTTCCTCCAGGGTGAGGGACTCCAGCTTGGGGGCAGGGCCACTCTGGGGTTCAACCAGCGTCACACCACCCTGTAAAAATCACATCACCTTCATAACAAGCCTTGACTGAACAACAGTGAGCGTGGAGAGATCTTGGATGGGAGACCATCACCAAGCAACACTCCTCCATTCCAGAACAGTACATGACACCACCAAGCACACATGGCTATTGCAACGCTCCTCTTCTCCAGATCACAACATGACTACAGCCAGCACACATGACTATTGCAATGCTCCTCTTCTCCAGATCACAACATGACACTACCAAGCACACATGACTATTGCAACGCTCCTCTACTCCAGAACACAACATGACACTACCAAGAACACATGACTATTGCAACGCTCCTCTACTCCAGAACACAACATGACACTACCAAGCACACATGACTATTGCAATGCTCCTCTACTCCAGATCACAACATGACACCACCAAGCACACATGACTATTGCAACACTCCTCTTCTCCAGAACACAACATGACACCACCAAGCACCATGACTATTGCAAAGCTCCTAAACTCCAGATCACAACATGACACTACCAAGAACACATGACTATTGCAAAGCTCCTCTATTCAAGATCACAACATGACTACAGCCAGCACACATGACTATTGCAACACTCCTCTTCTCCAGAACACAACATGACACTACCAAACACCATGACTATTGCAATGCTCCTCTACTCCAGATCACAACATGACACTACCAAGCACCATGACTATTGCAACACTCCTCTACTCCAGAACACAACATGACACTACCAAGCACACATGACTATTGCAACGCTCCTCTACTCCAGAACACAACATGACACTACCAAGCACCATGACTATTGCAACACTCCTCTACTCCAGAACACAACATGACACTACCAAGCACACATGACTATTGCAACGCTCCTCTACTCCAGAACACAACATGACACTACCAAGCACACATGACTATTGCAATGCTCCTCTACTCCAGAGCACAACATGACACCACCAAGCACCATGACTGTTGCAAGGCACCTAACCTCCAGATCACAACATGACACCACCAAGCACCATGACTGTTGCAAGGCACCTAACCTCCAGATCACAACATGACACCACCATGACTGTTGCAAGGCTCCTAAACTCCAGATCACAAGATGACACCACCAAGCACACATGACTATTGCAACGCTCCCAAACTCCAGATCACAACATGACACAACCAAGCACCATGACACCATGACTGTTGCAACGCTCCTCTACTTGAGAACACTCTGTGACACCACCAAGCACTATGACTGTTGCAACACTCCTCCACTTGAGGACACTACATGACACAACCAAGCACCATGACTGTTGCAACACTCCTCTACTTGAGAACACTACATGACACCACCAAGCACCATGATTGTTGCAATACTCCTCTACTTGAGAACACTCTGTGACACCACCAAGCACCATGACTGTTGCAACACTCCTCCACTTGAGGACACTACATGACACAACCAAGCACCATGACTGTTACAATACTCCTCCACTTGCAACATTCGTCTACTCCAGTACATAAGTGAACATCACCAAGCACACAAGACTGTTGTAAGACTTCTCTTGTTTCCAAGTCACATACACTTGGAGAAGAATCAACTTACCCCCACACCGCTCTGACCACCTCGCAGACTGCCGTTCTGGCTTGTCATGGGGACGTTAGCGAGGGGGTTTGGTGGAATCGGGGGCGACGTCATCTGTTGCTGGGAGTAACCTGACATAAGGGTCTGGTTGGGGGTAAATGAGGAGGTGGGGCCTCCATGTGGGGTTATTTCTGGGCGACGTTGTTGTATGTAGGGGCCTTTAGGAGCAGGACCTGAAACAAGAAGGGAACAACTTGACATTCCTGAAGTGAGCTGTTCAGGTGTCATGCTGCCAGTATATATTATCATGGATAGTACCATCAAGTCATTCAAGACAAGCCAGTTAACTACTTCCATAAGACAAAAAATGTTCACAGCTGCACATATATCCTGAGGACGTGATATTACATCCAGTCATCTATACCCTTGCATATGACCTGATTTTTCCAGCTGTAGCCTCTGAATTCGATGAATGAGATATGACATCAGAAGTTTTTCAAAGTTTCCAAATGAGGGAGGTGATAACTCGTCTATTCATACTAAAACATATTACAGTTTTCTAGTCGTGTATCCTCGTCCTTCAAATGCAATTTCTGTAATTTACAATGGTGTGTTTTTTAGGATTTACTCGATTATCTCCGCTGGCAAAAATGTGCTAAAAGACAGTGACATCTGGGGACCATACAATGATAAATGGTTGGTCGTTGAAAATTGCATCAGACTCCAAGCTAAGTTCTTCTGCCATCTGTGATGATGAGAGTAATGTTTTCACATCTGACACTTGATAGCTACCAATGATCTTTGACTGTTGCCTGTTCCTAACACTGCTAACACCGATTTCATCACTGTTTGGATGTGATGACATTGTAAGTCCAAGTAATAAGGGATAAATCTACTTGTGGTTGTTGTTCCACAGTAGTGTAATCACTGGATTGAAAGAAATGGTCACAGTTATCACAATGCTGTGTAATTTCCATTATGTTCCTCCTTTCAGAAACAAGAGTCATCAGAAATGACATATTCCCCCGGCCCCCACATATTTGAAAGGACGAATCATCTGACAGTTACTTAATGTTTTTTCAGACTAAGTTTGAATTGTTTCCATGGAAATCATGAAAAACATAAATGTCATATATCTGTAAACAGCAAAAGGCACCACTTCAAGATCTGTCTCATATCTGCCAAGATCTGTTGATCAAATGGTTTTTGAGTGCTCTGGAAACAAAGCCTATCCCTCTATTTTGAGGCTAAGTCAGCATTGTTTCCATGGAAACCAGGAAAAATAAAAATTCCAAAACTCTGTAATTAGCAAAAGGCACCACTTTGTGGTCTGCTTAAAATATCTACCAAGTTTGGCTGTAAGATATTGAATAGTTTTCAAGTAGTGCATGATGGCGAGTGGTCCTTTGCGTAGTGCTCAGGTCACCATCAGTTGAAGTTCAGCACCGTCAAGCTCGGACAGTCCTTGGATGGGTGACCATGTTTGGCAGTTGACTCCTGAGAGTTTCTAGAACTTCGGTCCTGCCCCACAACGGGGAAACATGTGGTCTCACCTTAGGCAAGTGAGTTTGTTCAAATTTGCCTGTGTTCACCCAAAAGAAAATGGGTACCCGGTGAGATAAAGTCCAATAACCTGCTAGTGCCTAAGAGGCAGCTTGAGTCATCTGGGGTAATGATAATCAGATTCTGATTACAATGTCCAGTGAGCAACTAGTCAGATGGTTAATAGGCACTATGTAAGTGAATTATTATCATTATTATGCTCCGGAAACAAAGCCCATTCCCCCATTTTGAGACTAAGTCAGAATCCATGGAAAACTGGGAAAATGATAAATCACAAAACTCTGTAAATAGCAAAAGGCACCAATTCAGGGTCTCCCCTACATATCTGCCAAGTTCTGAAGAAAGATATTTAGAAGTTTTTGAGTTGTGCTACGCAAACTAAACTGATCCCGCCATTTTGAGACTAAGTCCAAAACGTTTCCATAGAAGCCCAGAAAATTATAAATCACAAAAGTTTGAAAATAGCAAAAGGCACCACGTTGGGGTCTGACACATATATCTGCAAGTTTTGCTGACAGATATTAGGAACTTTTTGAGATGTGCTCTGGAAACGAATCACACCTCTCACTTTTGAGACAAAGTCCAAATCGTTTCCATGGAAACCAAGAAACTAAGAAATCACAAAAACCTGTAAATATCAAAAGGCACCATTTTAGCTTCTGACTGGTATATCTACCAAGTTTGGCAGAAAAAAAAGGAAGAACAGATTTTAAGTTCTGCTCCAGAAATAAAGCCCATCCTTCCATTTTGAGAAATAGTCTGCAACGTTTCCATTAAAATTGATAAAATAATGTATCACAAAAACCTGTAAGTACTAAAAAGGCACCACTTTAGGTTATGACTGATGTATGTAACAAGTTTTGCAGAAAATGGTTTTTGAGTTCTGCTCCGGAAACGAAGCCCATCCCTCAATTTTGAGATTATGTTCGAAACATTTCCATTGAAACCATGAAAATAATAAATAAAACAAAAAAATATCAGAAGGCACCACTTCACGTTCTGAATGATATATCTACCAAGTTTTGCAGAAAAATATTGAAGGGTTTTTGAGTTGTGCTCCGGAAACGAAGCCCACCTAACCATTAGACTAACACCGAAATGTTCCACAGAAAAACAAAAATAATAAAAATGCCCAAACTCTGTAAATAGCAAAAGGCACAACTATACGTTGAGATTATTTTATCTGTCAAGTTTGGTCTTAAAATACTGAACGGTTTCTGATTTATGCTCCAGAAACAAAATGATTGTGGACGGACAGACAGACAGACAGACAGATGAGACGTTGACTATATCCCCCCACATTACATGCCAGGGGGATAAAAACTGCATATCCACTGTTTCTGGGATAAACACAACGTAATTTTTCTCTCCTTTAGTCAGAAATATTTTAACGAAAGTGAATAAAGATGTTTTGAGAACAATCCAGTTCATATGGATTTTGATCCAATGTTAGTCATGAATGGTCTTTGTCAATCTTTGCAACCATGGATTCGTGACATCACATCCCTAATATGTAAGTGTAATGACTTAAATGTTGCTAAAAATAGACTTGTATTGAAGGTTGTGACCCTTCAGTCGTAATATCTCGTCCTTTGTATGGAAAGAGTTAATAATCGACATGAAACCTGTGCAATGTTGATTTCGCATCAAGTAAATCACTGCTAGCAAAGCAAAAGCATAGCAAGATTGTTGACATATACACATCTTTCTTAACTGTATACTTCGATTTGTATTGTATTGATCATGTAGACCTATAACAAAATGGCTGTAATGGTCTTTAACTTCCTAGCAGGTGTACCGCAAACCTGTTAGATAGTCCTCACTGACGACCACCGGCACTGACGACCAGAAAAATACTTTCGTGAAATTGTGCCTCATCATTCTTTGGTCCTCAAAATTCGGCTTATACGCGGTAATATACAGTACACATCCTTCTTACATTAGGGGAGAAACGATATACAAGTGGAGTGTTGCATCTCAAGTTTTCGTGCAACTACACACTTCTTGTCTGTATCAATACTGGAAAATTCACTTGCAGAAATATGTACACACCCCTAAGTGACATCCAACTCACCAGCCTTTATGTCAACAAAATATTGCATAATGAATTGTTATTGACATTTGAATTTACTTCCTAAAAACAACTACTTTCAACATGTGTCCATGGTACATGGTATACTGATGTACTGATGTCGAAAGTCATATTCTTCGCATCAGGTTCACAACATAAATATAATTTTTATGATTAAATTCATATTTTGTACTTATCCTGACTCCTGCTTTATTTGCTTATCTCCCATTCATCCCAAAAGGTCTGTGGAAACTTGCATCCCTTCAAATTCCCTAAAAACAAACATACAATCACTCACATGGAGAAAACCTCCCTATTCTTGCCAAAAGTGCCCATGTGAGATATGCAATAAAGCAGGAGTCAGGATAAGGAAACAAACAAGGTTTTATGTATGAGAAACATTATCTCACAAATAATTAGCGTTTTTTTTTCGAATTCGTTAAAATCTCATAATTGCTTTATTACTACCTATCAATCATCGAAAATTATTGGTTAGGCCAGAATAATTTTACAAAAAATTAATTTTCCCCATGCAAAAAAGAAAATTCTAATGTTTTTACAGGCCAAAACTGTAAGCTCACAAGAAAATACTTTTAGGTTGTTTTTTTTTTTTTACCAATATTTACCTCCTATATTGCCAGCAGTAAACTACTTTGAGTATTTAGAAGGAATATTACTTTGATTGGAAATTTTATTTTATTTTTTTCCTGCCTGAATTTAGGTTTAAAAAGAGGGAATAAATCTGTAAAACTAGAAATAGAATTGGTCTGGTCTCAGTGTAATTTATCAAACCTTCCTGGTTATGATAAAGATGAAGATACATTCAATCCTGACTTGGATCTTGCTAGTAGTGGTTATGAAATGTAACAGAGAAAACCAACCAAAATATCTTGAGTTTGACCTTGTGAAAAATATTGTTAATCGTTAATGCAAACAAGTGTTCCAAAATTGTTTGTGATCAACTGCCTTGTTGTTTACTCATAGTGATCAATTTTCGATTATTTCAGTTAATCGCTCTCCCCGGCTCCCCATATTTGAAAGGACAAATCATCTGAGCTACTTATTGTGTTTTTAGACCAAGTTTGAATTGTTTCCATGGAATTCATGGAAAATATAAATATCATATATCTGTAATAAGAAAAAGTCAACATTTCAAGATCTGTCTCATATCTGCCAAGATCTTTTGAAAGATATGAAATGGTTTTCGGGTTGTGCACCAGAAACGAAGTCCAAAACGTCCATGGAACCCGAGAAAACAAAAAAACACAAAAACCTGTAAATACCAAAAGGCACCACTTTGGGGTCTGCCACACATATCTACCAAATTTTACTGACAGATATTACGAAGTTTTTGAGTTCTGCTCTGAAAACGAAACACACCTCTCACTTTTGAGACAAAGTCCGAAACGTTTCCATGGAAACCGAGAAAATAATTAATCACAAAAACCTGTAAGCATCAAAAGCCACCACTTTAGGTTCCAACTGATACATTTACCAAGTTTCTCAGAAAAACATTGAACTTTTTTTAGTTGTGCTCCGGAAACGAAGCCCACCCGACCATTAGGCTAACACCAAAATGTCCAATGGAAAACCAGTGAAAAATAAGAATGCCCAAACTCTGTAAATGGCAAAAGGCACACCTACAGGTTGAGATTAGATATATCTATCAAGTCTGGCCTAAATATATTGAACGGTTTTTGATATGCTCCTTAAACAAAATGACTATGGACAAATGGATGGGTGGGTGGACGGACAGACAGACGAGGCGTCGACTATATCCCCCACATTACATGCCTGGGGTATAATAAGTGGGACAATAAACAAAATCATCCATTTCTGTCTGGCTTGATAAAGACAAAGACTTGTTTGATGATTCCCAGTACATGATCTGCTGACTCAGCTACATGTAATTCTAAACAGTCCTCCTATCAACAACACTAATTCATGCTAAATTAGAGAGAGAACTGGGATGAACCATAAACCTCTCCTCATTCAGAGGATGCTAAAAGAACAAATTCTAAGGGAGGTAACTTCTGCCTCTTGTGTGTGAATATTAAAATGTTATTTTGCTATAATCACTGTTCTTGTAATAACTTAGCATTATTACCGTCAGATACACTCTGTCACTCAACTTTGTGCTGTCACAGCCATACCCTTGTAGTCATTTGTGAATACAGTTAATCACAGAACATAACTGTTAACAACAGCACATTTCTTTGTTGCTTGTTGGTCTCACACCATTTTATCAATAATTGTTAAATCTGATAATATAAAGTTCAATTCTAACATCAAAGTTTGGTATTCAGTATATATGTGTTGGCATGGCACCTATATGACTGTTCAAACAGGTGTTGTGGCAACGACCTGTCTGTTTAAGGGTGGTGGTGTGGCACCTACCCGTTTGTTGAAGGGGAGTCACTGCATGTCCACTTCCCATGTGGCACAGCCTATGTCATGTGAGCAGTGGACCAGAAATGGAATGCGTGGCACCTACCTGTCTGTTGAAAGGGGATGGCATGGCACCTACCTGTCTGCTGAAGGGGGACGGCATGGCACCTACCTGTCTGTTGAAGGGGGATGGCGTGGCCAGCAGCAGCAGCAGCAGGATTCATACTAGTGTTTGTAGCTTTCAGCATCTGGGACATTAAGACTTGGTTCTACAGTTACTGAAACAAATCATAGATTAAGAATGAGCCAAGATTAACACAAAGGAGGACTGACACACCTGGCTGGCGGGGGCAAATAACATAGAACTGAATTAGGTAGACTATAGGGCTTATTATGACACTGTATATTATATAGCCTTTCACTTTGTAATACCTGGCATGCACTCTTTGAACAACTCTCCTTGAAGGATATAATACATAAAGGTAGCAATTTAAACATACAAAAAAGAATTGTTTCTGACATATTTTGGAAAAGCAATTTCAAAGGATTTTTGAAAACTAACAATGATCATGTCACCACCATAACAAGACTTTACACAACATTACACAGTCCTTGATACTGAAACCATGTTGCACAAGCCCGTGACAGTTACATGTGTGTAACTTGAATACATGCTGCTCCCTGGAAACCCAAGCATATCCATTCCTAACACCATCCTGTCAATACTCCAATGTATATTGTGTTTAAAGGACACTGAATCCATGCAGACCATATTTTCATCTCAGAAGATAATAGGTTAATGGGGACCTATCTTCAGTCTGAATAAATAACTGGGCTGTTTAACAACTATGATAAAAAAAGACAAAAACAAACAACCACTTCAACCTATTCAATCTTATTTTGTTGTTGTGTATTTGGAAGATGAACTGAGTGAATGTTCAAATTGCATATTTGCAAAATTGCCTTTCTAAATGGTTTAAGCCATTTACCAGGGCTCAAGATAAGGGCTGTATCAGCGTACGTATGGTTAAAAAAATATGCATATATGAAATGAAATACAAGATTACTGATAGTGATACTCAATTAAGTTCCATTCAGGGTATAAGTACTCCTATACTGAAAATATAAGGTGTATGTACTCCTGATATTGACAAATTATCTGTGCAGTTATACTGAAGATATTATAATGGACAAAAATAGTTAGGGATATCATATATTTCTGTCATTAAACACACCATGACTGTAGCTATCCACTAATTCATAAAACAGGGCCTGCGTGCACAGAGCAATCTGGACCAATTGTAGGTTTCGACTGTAGCTTACAATGACTTTAGCCTATCATCGTTTTGTGCAAGAATTTCCTGAACTCTTCGGTGATATTGCAGAGTCCTCATAAAAAGTATTATTACATGACCAATGTTTTCAACATCAAACTACACATTTGAAGAAAAATAACAAACTGTGCATTTTCTCAGCAAAAAACCCAGTATACTTTAAATACCTATGACCATAAATACTGTAATGAGAAATCAAAGTAGACCAGACAAGGGAGGGAACCGTTAGTGATGAGCTCCACAGAACTACACACACATCTCAGTCATGGCTCGATTTAGTGCTTTGTTACTTGCACTGGTGCAACCCAATGTTACAAAGTGCAACCTTGTTATTGGTCTAACTTGCACCAAGTGCAAGTCAGTGTTTGAGTTGGTAAACTTCTGAACAAAACATCTAAATAATTCAATAGCATTTTCTTTCATTGAAGTAAAAGCAGTGCAACTGGAATTTGCAACTAGGTTTTCATTTTATGTTGCACTAGTGCAAGTGGGTTTTTATTTTAGGTTGCACCTGGTGCAAGTGGGATAGTATCTCTTAAATCTAGTCTTGTCAGTAACTTTATCCACATCAAAGACACGGAACCACCAGCTTCTGTAAATATCTGGAGTAGCCTCCACAACATAGCAAGTTGCCTCTTCTTGCTCAAGATCAGATGCCTATCCCCAAATGGGAAATCTGTTGCCATACGTCATACAATGCCCAGGTCAAAAATGTAATTTGTATGATAAAATTGATATGTGATACTTGTCCTGACTCATGCCTTCTTGCTGATCACCCCTTCCTTCTGAATGATTAGTGGAAACTTGAATCACTTCAAATTCCCTGAAAGTGAACATACAATCACTCACCTTGAGCCACCTCCCCTTTTCCCGCCAGAAATGCCCGTGTGACTGCATACATGTCAAACCTCACTCTCTCTGACTATACGCCTCCACATAGGCACAGGAAAGCCTGAGTGGTGAGAGGGGATGGTTGGGAACGGCTTCATCTCTTGAGGCAGGATAAGTGTAAAATATCAGTTTTATCATAGGAAGCGTTGTAACGGTCTTGACTGAAGTCTTCCTCTGCATGTAAGATCCTGTGCCAGCGTCAGTAACCATAATAGATGCTGCCATCCTCTGAGGTTTAGAGGCTTGCTGAGGGCTTCTGGTATTGACAACAGTAGGGCATTGTTGATTGTATGGTCTTCCATCTCTCGTCTGGAACCTGAATGCTAATCTCTGTAGTTAAGAATCGGACGCCCAGGAACTTCAAGTATTGTGATGGTTCCAATTCTGACTTCATGAGATTTACCAACCAACGGAACTGCAGCAACAGGCTGATTGTAAATTTCAGCTGTTGTTTGAGTAGATCTGCTTCTTGATGTGCCTACATGCCATTGTCTAGGTAAAAGGCTCTGCATAGACCTTTCTAGATGACTGGTTTGGTTATTCACATAAATAAACAGCTTGTGAAATTCTAAATGGCAGTACCTTTCATTGGTGGTGTTTGCATGAACAGGAAGTGAAGATATTTCCTTGTAGCCTTCTCGTAGAACACCTACAACGTAATTGTCCTGTAGCATTTTCAGCTTCTTCCAGTACTGTGCTAGATGTCCACCCTCAATTAATGGTCCTACAGGAACGTCTGGGTGTGGCAGCAATCAATCGTTCTGAACCAGATCTTCAGCGGTGGGATCTTCATGCACCCCTGTAGGAACGCCCTCAGCCGGAGTAACTGCTGTTACCCAGAGTAACCACAACAAGAGGTCTAATACTTCTTCTCTTTGGACCACTGGATTCACGAAAAATGCCTTCGTGTAAACATCTGGCCATGTAGAGGAGCAGCAGCAACCCTTGACGATGTAGGAGTGTAATAGCTGCCAACATAGAAGCCAAATGATCGGATGTAACTCCTTGATCTTCATACTGTGTAACAAATGCAGACAGGATCATCAGCTCTTCTTCAGTCTTGGGATTCTTGAAGGCGCTTAAAAGCATCTCAATAATCACCCTTGATCTCGCTAAGCTGAAGAATACTGTCTGGATTGTTTTACCACACTGGGCTAACCTCAAACCTTTCCCTTCAGAGACCACTGGCACCTTCATAAAATGTTCCATGTTGTGACGTCTAAATCTTCTTGCGCTAAACGCAGGAGTATGTTGACCCTGAGTCTTCGAAGCTTCACCAAAAGCTGCTTTCAAATTATCAGCAATGTCTGAGATGGGCTTCATCGATGGGACAGAGATAAACTCAATGTCTGACTTTGTCAGGAGGGATATCGGGAGGCCTTCAAGATAAGACTTCAGCATTTGGGTAGATATATGTGTCATCTTCAAAGTTGCGGCTGTCTTCTACAAACAGATGCATATCTTCAAAGTTGGTTGCTGATAATGCAGTACAAGACTGCTCATCAAGACCTCACTGACTACTGCGAGAAAACTTGCCATCTTCAACATTGCCCTGGCTAGACGTCTACTTCTGCTGGATATCGAGTTTCTTTTCTACTGCCTAAAACACCCTATGGGTGATCACGTCTACAAAGTCTTCAGGGTAGTAATCTTCAATGTTGTTACAAGACCGCTTCTGCATGACAACTGTCAGAGTCTCATCTTCAGATCTCTGTGATGGTGTAGCGTTTTCAAACACTAAAGGGTTCTCCACAGACATCTGCTTTGGCTGGATCAGCATTGCCCCAGGTGTATTGTCCCTCAACAGGTGCAATGATCCTGACATTGGCAATGATAGACCTCTCAACAGCATCAGATGAAGTCTCAGACAACACTCTGAAGACCTGCGTGTCAATTACTGGAGGGTCATCATAGATGGCAGTGAGGGCTCCACCTTCAGGCATCGGCACGCTACTTGGAGATAACTGTGAACAGACATGACTCACCTAATGTGTAGATTTCGCGTACTGCGATGATCTAGATGAATGCCTAGAAGATGAAGACTTTTTGGATTATGAAGTCAACCTGATCTTCTAATATTTCAGTGGAGTCTTGACTGGAGAGGATTTCCTCTTACCTGCGGCATGGACTGTTACCTCTGCCACCACGAGATGGCGCTGACTTCCACTGAGACGACATCATAACCTGAATATGAGATCACGATGGAACTGCAACACTGTGTCAAACATCACAAGTTATAAATAAATAACACAGGTGAACACCACGACAGAGTACAAATATATGCATATATAATGATAATAGTATAAATACAACAACATCAATGCATAATCAAACCAAAATACAGCAATAGAAAAATGCCAGGATGCGAGTCAAGCGCTTTATGTGATGTAGGTGAAAAAACATACATTAATTGACAAAACTGTGATAACATTTGTTCCAATTATGGTGAGTAATACATTAACAAAGGCATTCAAGGCAGAATTTGGGCTAAATATTCAAAATTAAACAAATGATAAGCCGTGAAGGGATCCAAGAAACACCACCCACCCGTTGGGTCAGGCGATTAAGGAGAGTGAGGTTTGACATGTGTGCGGTCACATGGGTACTTTTGGCAGGAAAAGGGGAAGTGGATCAAGGTGAGTGACTGTACGTTCACTTATAGGGAATTTGAAGGGATTCAAGTTTCAACTGACCATTCAGAAGGAAGGGCAGATAAGCAATAAAGCATGAGTCAGGATAAGGAAAAATGAAGATTCTGTGGTGTAGTAGCCCCTGCTGGAAATGTAGGTCCCAAATGACCTAATAATATGTATTATGGTTTAGATCTGGGTTTTGAGCATTGTTCCAAAGATCCATCACAGCTGGTTTCAGTGGGGTTGGACATTGCAGTCCATGATCACGCCAAGTTGGAAGACAGTTATCAGGATGTGGCACAATCTAACCATCCAGTATGGTAATCTGGTAATTTCTTCCAAATAATGGTTCAGGTGTCACCAAGTGAAGCTTACAGTCACAGGAACAGCAGCCATATACATGACATGGGTGCCCACCAAATACACAAATGCCTCATGGAAGCCTAAACGTGCTGCATGGATTGGCCACATGAATTGGGTGATGCAATACTTTTGATGAGATACATATTTTGGTGCCTTGTCTGTTCACTCTGCTGTGACTACAAAGTATAACTATCTTCATAAGTTTGGTACTATAATATGACATCTCACCTCTACCATAAATGTCATTCAGACAGAAACTAGTCAAATGGGCCGAAGGACAAAAGGGCTGAGAAGTGCCAAGTCAAATGGGGAGGAGTGAATGAGTTTAGTTTAACGCTGCACTCACCAATATTCCAGCTATATGGCAGAAGTCTGTAAATGATCGAGTCTGGACCAGACAATCCAGTGATCAACGGCATGAGCATCGACCTGCACAATTGGGAACCGATGACATGAGTCAACCAACTCAGCCAGCCTGACCACCCGATCCCATTAGTCGCCTTTTACGACAAGCATAGTCGCCTTTTATGGCAAGCATGGATTGCTGAAGGCCTATTCTACTCCGGGACCTTCATGGGTTGCCAAGTCAAGTGGGCCATGACAGAAAGTCAAAAGGGCCTTATGTCTAGTCACATGGGCTGAACAGACAAAAAGTTTAGAAAGGTTTTACACAATTTATTGACACATATATAGTATTGAAACAAAATAATAGCATGGTAACAGCCAAGCATGTAGCCACGCTTTGATGTAATGGCAATACATATAGTTAATAATTTACTTAAATAACAAAATCATAATTAACACGAGTTCATTTGTTCACAAGTTCATGAGTTAGACACTGGTCATTTGTTTATAATTAACACAAGTTTATTCGTTCATAATTAACACATGTTCATTTGCTCATGATGTATCTGACTTGGGGCAGGCATGGTATGACATGAAGGATCTTTCGCATGACTATAACATCTTGGATGTCCCATCCACCAACCTCTCTCCCTGACCTGGAAGACTTGAATGTGTCTTTTGTGTTGCAGTCTTCTTCACTTAAAACATATAACAACAATCATGATTGATCTAAATAAGAATCAATTCGATTTGTTAATATCTCCAAATAACAATCAAACTAAGTTCAACTACAAATTTAGCTACTTCTAATTAAGAATCAATCGGACATACTACTCACCTGAGTTCTCACTTGGACTGAAACAAGTTTGCCTGCCTCTGCTGTGTGGCTGTGGTTATGTTTTAATTAGTTCTAGATTAAAAACTTACAACAACAACAACAAACATCCCATGCCGATTAGTCAAGACACTGAATCAAGAAGAGACATGTTCAAATTCCATCACAACAAGAAAGCAAACACTATTTACACTATTTTAAAGTGTAATTTATTAAATTTGTATTTTTGTCCCTTTTTTGGCCTTTCTGACTTTCCATTATCGCCTGACTTTCAGCCTCGGCCCTTTTGTCCTTAGGCCCATCTGACTACAACTCTATTCAGACACCTGTTGTGGCCAAAATTGCAAGAACATAGCATTAAGGTACACATTGTCACTTTTGAGTCCCTACAGCATATGACAAATGAAAGTTAATTCATAACATCAACACACCAAGCTCATTCCAGGATCACAAGATATCACACCGATCAATGCCTCATTTTGGGAGCTTGCGATCTGATTGGGTATATTCTTTGTATAGCCAGACAGATTGCTGGCACTTTTCAGTGCTTATTTGGTCAAGGCCAGGGTCATCAATGGTGAGTGAGATTAGTTTTATGCTGCACTCAGTAATATCCCAGCTAAATGGCAGTACTCTGTAAACAGCTGAAGACAACTGAGTCTTCAGCACACAATCCGGTTATCAACAGCATGAGCACTGATCCACGCATTTAGAACATTATCACTTGTCTCAACCAAGTCAGTGAGTCTGACCACCCTATTCCATTGCCTCTTATGATCATCAGTGGAGAATGGCACGCCACAGGCATAACTAAAGGGTGCTGGCAAAGCTAGTACAGTTATGTTAGAGGTATTCGCTGGATGGAGGTGGGGGAGGGGTGACCATCCTCTCACATGGTGCTTAAAACCCTATAGTGACGATAAATACTTTGAAGCCGAATCTGTGTTTGTCTATTAAAAGTCATTATGCAGATGTAGCAACCACAAAATTTCTGAGTCTCGTGCTGGGATTTGAACAACGGACCTTCTGATCCGAAGACGGATGCTTGTCCACATGACCAAAGAGGTTAACCCTGTCAGCAAGCTGACAAGGTAAGGATGTCATATGTGGGATGACTCCACGCCCTGCTACACAGACACTGTCTCTTGCAGACAAAAGTGTGATTATGAAAGTTTGGGGTACAAAGTATCATAATCCTACACATTTCAGCATATTTTTTACTTTTAACACCAAGAGTGTTTTTGAAACTATGGCAAGGAAGTTGAGTAGGACTTACGAATGAAATTGTTGTTCTAGATGCATCTAATTGCTTTATATAAACGAGCTTGTAACGTATATTCCTGATGTATCAGTTGAACAAGAACAACTACAAAACGTTGGGTTTTGGGTGGCGGAACGTTTTTTTCAGTTCTGCCTACAGAAACAAACTTAGGGTTCTGCAGTATGTAACTACTACCTGTGCCGACATTGACCCCATGTCTGACGGGTCTACGTTTTCCATGACAGCTCACAAGCACATACATGGTCACGGAAGACACACTGCAGGTATTGGATTATGTCCTATAAATTGCATTTGCACATACACGTTACACATGCACCAGTTCTTGCAAGTTGTGCATACTGTACCCGATTTATCACCGAGACAAATAAATGCGTTATCATGCATTGTTGACAAACGTATCTTTAAACTGAACATAAAAAAAACAAAGTATAAAAATTACCTTGATGTTTACGTTTCCGAAATAACTAATATGTTAATAAGGTTTGAATTTTGAATAGTTCAGCACAATATCCCAGACAAAAAGAGCATTAAAACGTTGGCAAACAGTAAAGAAAATGCCAGACTAACATGCGGCCATGTTGGTCTGCACCCAAGTGGTCCTAATCGACTGGTAACCTTCTCTTCGCCTCCTTCAAGCACAAAGCTTTAAGTACAGTAAGAAGCGCAAGCGCTGTTGGGCACGCAAACCAATCTGGTCCCAACGGCGCATGGCCGGGAAAATATGCCGGTGTGTGTCGCATTCTTGACATAAACTTTTTAAATAATATATTTTTGCCAATATATTTGATAAAAACAAGGCACATAGTGTTCTCTGATTTAAAAAAGAATGTGAACACATTTGCCCCAGCAACCCCGCTCGCTTCAAAATGGCGGATGTGTTTTGATGGAATGGATACAGATAGCGTAGAATTTGCATTTTTTATCATTTAGGTGGACAGTTATCCACGGTTATCCGTACAAACATGTCGATGATAGCCAAGAACAGAACTAAAAGTACGTGGACGCCACTGAGCAACGATGAAACGAACAATAAGGTATGTTCCATGTTGTAGTTTATGTCGGAACATGACTGAGCAGGTGCTCGTTTTAGAGGGTGCACATTCGAAGGCAGTGATCTCAGTGTGTTTTGGCGAAGATGGTAGTTTGCATTAACGGAGAGAGTTCCGGGAGTAGTGCACTTTACCGGGCGCACTTTCCCCGATTTTTTCGGATGGATATACTCGTACAAAGGGTAAGCCAACCCTAACCTTTACTCAGTCACTAACCCTAAGGATCTAGGGTGCGTATGATGGTTTTGGTACGACTTGCCTAGTGATTAGTTGTAATCATATATTTTTTACATTGATAGACCTGCAAGAAACAATGCTAGATCATATTCTCTTGATAAAAGTAACAGTTCCAGATACAATATTTTCCCGATAACTATATCAGATTCCATGCCGGAAATTGCTGACAGATCGTGTTTGGGATACCTGTGCACAACTGATTGCTATAATAAACCGATTGCTCAGCATACGAGACACATACACACGGTAACTTTTCCCTGCTACAAACTGGCTTTTTTTCCTAATAATTAGGCTTATCAAGTGTAATATCAGTATATGTATAGGCATGTAGAAAGTCTCACAATTGTTTCATCCAATGGCATCGCTTCTTATTCATTGTAAGCTAATACGGGCAATTTCATTGGCTGATGCTTGGAGGAGCTGTCGAGTGCTATATATATTTATTGTTTAGAATTACATGATAAAGAAGCAGCACATGTGTAGTTAGGAGAAGTTCACAAACATGACTGACAGTAGGAAAACCAACAAACTTAGTAACTTCTTCAGTGTCTTGTGAAAACGAACAGTGAAACGACGTCTTAATATTGGCTCAGAAAATTGCGCTGAATCTGTTAGCCGTGACGATGCCGTTAGACTTAATGGGAATTAAACTGAATGCGAACGTGTGACTGGTGATACGATTACTACAGAAGCAGCAAGTCTGAATGATACTGAACATGAAAATAGCACAGAGATGGACATTTCTTCAGGGAAGAAATGCAAAACTCATGCAACATTTCAAGATTCGCGGAAGAAAAAATACATGTGGTTGGACACAGAGTGCAGAGGATATGTATGTCATGCATGTGCAGTGGGAAAAAAACCCATTTACATTACAAGCAGACAGGGATGTACAAATTTCCGAACTAGTACTCTTACAAGACATGCAGAATCTAAGTAACATTTAGAAGCAGTGCGAGACATTTTGTGTAGACAGAATTTTATTCAGGCTGAAAAACATGCCCATAGAAAAATAATTGCCAAAGAAAAGTCATTAGTGACCGCAATGAGGACAGCTTATTATATTGCTACACAAAACATTCCAATAATGAACTATCCTTCTTTATTGGAATTACAGGAGGAAAATGGTGTTGATTTGAGTGAGTTGAAAGTTGGTGAAAATGCTACATATTCATCACATGCAGCATTCTCCTCCCACAGAGGTTACTTGTCATATCTTCCTACGAACCTCTGTTCCAATACAACCATATTTCGTGGCTCTCATAAAATCCCCTTGCGGCGAAAAATGGCATCAGATTTATCTCCTTTTTTCTGTCCATTTAGAACACGTTACATCGACCTAGATTCAACTGGACAATGCAAGCAATGTGGAGAAACAAATGTGACATGACTGAGTTCTGTCTAGAAGAAACATTTGAGTTCCGCGCTCGAGAAGAGATTCTAGTTTTCACAATGCATCCGGAAATTACCAACATCTTGCGAACGATCACTTTTGAAACAAGGTTGCTGATTGCACTACTAAGTCTTGAACACTCGCACCATGAAAGGATCGTATTAGAACAGAGGTTACGTAGGAAGATATGACAGGTAACCACTGTGGGAAGAGAATGCACGTGCAGCAGCTGACGAATTTATTCAAGTGTTTGCAGAAGTTGTACAGAAGAGAATTGATGAAATGATTAAAGAAAGTGAGTTCATTTCCATTATGAAAGATGAAAGCACTGACCATGCTGACATTTCTGTTCAAAAGAAACTTCTGGTATATTGCAAGACAGTGTCTGACTGTTTGCAGTGCAGTACACACTTTATTGGAAATGTAAAAATTTCTGATGTTGTTTAAAAGATTAACACAATTTCTGACTGGACGGGGAATACAGTGGAAAAAAGTGATTGGATTTGGATCAGATGGAGCAAGTTTAATGACTGGTAAAGAGAAAGGGGTTCCTACAAGGATCAAGAAGGAGGCTCCACATAGTGTGTCTGTACACTGCATGGCTCACATATTGAACTTAGCCACATCTAAAGCTGGAGATAGTGTGGTGTATATTGAGGATACTTTTCAAAATGTGTTGACAGACCTTTACTATTCTTGAAATCTACAGCAAGTACAGAAGAACTGAAAGAAATTCAACACATTCTTGATTTACCTGAGGTAAAGATGAGAGAGGTACATGAAATAAGCACTGTGCAAATATTTCCAGTCACACATGACAGACAGTGGCAGAACAAAAGGTTTATTTGAGAACATAACATTACAAGTTTGTATGTTGCATGTATCTGATGATGGTCATCATGCCCTCCTTTAGCATGACAATGCAGATGCAACACCTTGATTTATTAATCGCCCATGGAAGATATCGCAGTGTAATATTTATCTAACTAGTGTAATACTGCCACATGTGAAGCAGTTCTAATGGAACTACTTTTGGTCATGTGATGTACCACATGACAAATCAAAATGGCTTCTGTCAAAGTTTTTAGTCCCGTCATTCCCTCATTTAATAAATATGGTATTACACGGAGGGTTGTTTAGTATCCTCTACATATCATCTGTTCGGCCAACTATTGATGGTATCTTTTCTGCAGTAGACCAGGCATTGAGTAGTAAGAGCTACTATCAACAGTTACTTCACTCATCCCGTATGAAGAAGGATGTCAACATGAAACAGGTCACAGTTCAAGGAGTGAAAGTCAGTGTGTCAAAAGATGAAACCATAAGAGAAGCACAAAAAGCATTTGAAAGCACAAGAGCTTCCTTCCTCAAATCTCAGGGACCAACTTAACAGAAGGTCCCTAAAAAGGATCTGAAGGTGGCCACTTCATTTCAAGTCCTAGGTCTGAGACCACTATCTTTCTTATCAGGGGAAGAATTACTGACATTTGGAAATGAAGAACTGGATGTCCTGATTCAACATGATGGTCAAGAACAAACCAGAGCTGGTAGTGTCAAGGCACTGATTAATACTGATGACACAAGTTCAGAATGGTCCTTAGTGAAACCCTTGTTCTTGAGCAAAGATATCCTGGAGACAGTCTTAATACATTGTGGAAGCTGGTTAAATCAAACCATGGAAATCAGTTACCTAGTCTTGTGAAACTCGCTAAGCTTGGCTTGCACATTCCCCTTCAGACTGCAGACTGTGTGAGGGGCTTTAGTTGCCAGAACATTATCCACACTAACACTAGAAACAGACTTGATCCAGACAAAGGGAATCAGTTAATGAAATCCAAATTGAGGGACTTAGCTCCAAGGAATTTCCTTTTGATGCTGCTATTGCAGCTTGGCGAAGTAAGAAAGAAAGACGCATATTTCGAAAGTGTTGAGCCAAAAGGCAAGGTAAGAAATTTCATTTGAAGAGTTAAGCAACCTTGTGACGGCATCAGCATTATAGTAAACCTATCATTAGTCAGTATGTGATCCCCCCTTTTTGGTGTCAGGTCCCCCTTTTTTGTAACAGTTAAGGGGGATGTCCCCCATAATCTCAATTTCCTGGATGCAACACTGCAGTCAACCCAACAATTGTTCATTGTCCAGCACAAGTGTATCTGTTTTACTTACTCAAAATATTAACACCAACAATAGTAGTACTAACACTGCTCCCGTACCTTCTGCAAATCCTAGTACATCGTCTCCTCCTGTTAAACACTCCCTAAATGCATTATTAAACATCCCATTCGCTGAACCATCTGAAACGAGCTGCCCCCGTAAGTGCAGTGTAACTCCTGCAGACCCCTTCCAGTCTGTCTCACCTCCACACTCTCCCATACCTTCACCTGTGAGTTCAGTGTCTCACCCCACACCCCTTCTCCCCAGCACCTCGTCCAGCAACTCGAGTTTTTGCACTAATTTCGAATTTAGGTATCACCGAGAGCACTGTTTCTTTTTGCAGGCAGTACGGTGTGTTGCCAACCCATGCAACTTGTCCTAACTGTCAGCAAGTACTAACTCACAATTACACAGCTAATTGCAAGGGTAAGGTTCCTGACGATCGTTTCTAGCGTAACCGCAAAGTATGTTAAAAAAGTAACAAAAATCAAGTTGCAGCACGGAGGGGTATGTGGTTTTCTGGGTCGAATGTGTCACTGAGAAAAAACGCTTTGCTCATAAAATGTCATATGCAGACAAAATCAGAGAAATGAGTATTGATTTTGATGGTGACTGGTAAGTCCTAGAAACCCAAAGAGAAACACATATTGGACTATTTCATGTATTGTAGAGAGGTATATGCTCTGCGATGGTTGAAAAGAATGGTTCGGACAGAATTGGTGGGGCGGGCTTGACGGTGGAAACTGACGAAAGTAAATTTTGGAAACGTAAGTATCATAGAGGTAGAATGGTAGAGGGTCAGTGGGTTTTGCGTGGTATTTGTAGGGAGACCAGACAGTTCTTTCTTGTTCCTGTAGAGACACGCGACCGACAGACATTACTTGGTATTATTTGTAGGAAAGTGGTAGGGGGTAGTCATATTGTTGCGGACTGTTGGAAGGCTTACGACGGACTGTCTGACCTGGGTTATATCCATAGTACACTGAACCATTCAGCGAACTTTTAAGGTAAGTGTATGCAGTATAGTATATGCGCTAGAATAATTTGCAAATGATCCGCCATTTCCAGTAATGATTATTTGTATTTAGTACCAAATCCCACCACCGGTGCCTGTACAAACCTGTTCGAAAACTGGTGGTGGTGCATCAAAAGGCAACTACCGACAACACACACTTGGCGACACTACTTTGCTCTACATCTAGCCGAATATTTGTATCACTAGTGCTGAGAAAGACATTTTTATGCAAATCCTAGAGGACACTGGCTCCATTTACTCTGGAGGACAGTAGATGTTGTACTTTTCTTTTGTATTGATCAGTTGTGTGGAATATAGCTTACAAACGGCGATGTTGTTATGCTGACCTCAGTCTGTGTGGACACCTGTTCGATTCGCGAGACTGAATACAGGAACGGCAGTTATTGCAGGTCATATATTGTTTTTCATGCCTTACACACATTATTGACGGTATAACTAGTGATTAATTTGAGTGACAGTTCATGTTTTTGGATCGGGGATACGGGTGGAACTCTTACCGCATTAACATCTTAGAAGTATGTATATATCTTAGAAGTATGTATATATCTTAGAAGTATGTATATATCTTAGAAGTATGTATATGTTAAGGGTAGACACTGAGCTTGGATCATCTGTCAGTCGCAGAAACTTGTAAATTTGAATGCACCTAAAGTGACTAAACCCATTCCGATTTCTTCATTCATCATGTTCATTGACTGGCTACATCATGTTGTTTTAATTTTAAAGGTCACATGCAACGTAGAACACAAGTTTGCAGATTCTCATACCTTTTGGTTTGCACTTACTGAAACAAGTCATCAAAAATGCCAGTTCAACCTATAAAATTGAAAAAAACCTGCTATGAAAAAGAGCCCGCAAGTTCAAATGATTCACTAATTTTCCCCCAATCTGGGTGGTTTTAACAGCTATGGTACGCTGTGCTCATAATGCATGTGCAGTGAACAGGTTTGCGGAACTTGACACAGTATGCCTGCCTGGAGCATGTGAGCAGTAGTCTACTCAAACAAGTCAGTAATCTACTCTTTACATTAAAAAAACCTCAATGTCTGGTTTATTGACATCTGTATGTCTGCTGATGACTATAAACAATGCACAGCTTTAATTGTTGACCACATGCAGTTTGAAATTAACACCTATTGGGCTTATGAGCCATGAACAACCCACCTAAGCATATCGGCAAATGAACCAGTGGCCAATAAAAAGGCTGCGTTGCACTTGAGTGCACACCCACTGGCTCTGACTGGGTTCTTCGCTGCTTTGTTTTGAGGAAGGTAAAGCCTAGTACTAAATATTGCACTTTTGATTTGTGATTATATGCATATAATTTTGTTTGTTTGTTTTTTCTTAATCAACAATGTATTTCATATATCATGAATAAGTGATAACTGTGTTTTAATTATGTTTCATATCGTTGAAAGCACACCAAGGGCGAAAATGCAGTTTATCGGGCACTGCTTACTGCTGTGCATTCAACAGACCTGCAACCAATTCTCCATTTGCAAATGTGATTTTCCATTTCAATCATTTCGGTTAGGGTAGGCAACTTTCGAGTGCACTTTTTCTTTATGCATGAAGAAATACTGACTTCATTAATTAGTAATGTAATTAGTGGATGCTTTGGCTCGGGACCACATGCACCATCACAATTAATGAATACTTGTTCAAAGGTCACATGCAACCAAATAATCAAACATAATTAAAAGACAGTTATACTTATTCATGACATATAATATACGGTGATGATTGTGAATAAATTCCAAATAAATAAATTATAAATAAGTGTACAGTTGTGAATCAAGAATGCAATATTTTGTATTTACGTTTACTTACTGGGAGACAGAACTGAGTCAGAGCTGGGTGTGCACTCAAGTGTAACAAACATTTTTCATCGGCTGGTTCATTTGCCAAAACGTTGAGAGCTTATTGTGTGTATATAGGATGATCTATTTGATTGACATTTCAGAAGAATGGTGAGTAATAGGAAAGAAAAATTTTTTATGGATAACAACTTCTTTTATTGTATATGATGTAACATTTCAGTATGGATTCTTTTACCCTTGGCAAACAAGTGTGACAGTGGTATAGGAATCCATGCTGAATCGTCGAATCATATACAATAGAAGTTGTTATCCGTAAGGAATGTATGTAAAGATGTTGGGTTTTGTAATTTGTAAATACATGCTGTATGCTTTTGCTTTCGATCCAAGCAACAAACACTGAGATGGTGAACTACTGCATGGCCAGAAACTGTTGTTCATCGAAGTACAAAGCAAATCTTGGAACTGACGATGTGAATTTGCGTCAGTTTCTGTCCGAGAAAAATTGATGCAGTTTGTTTGTAGTCTGCAGACATAATACGATGTCATGTGTACAAGTATCACACCTGCCTGTCTGTGTAATTACATAATATGACAGAGACAGAACTCAGGTGCATGAGCCATAAATCAATGTATTTTGTTTATGGTGTATAACCTGATAGTTGTTAAGTTCAAATTGCATAAGGTGAATGATTGAAGTTGTGTATTAGCAGACTGACAGACAGACACTGAGCTTTATCTGTGACAGAGACTGCTTGTCACAATCTACATGTTTTTCTATGTTTCCGAAGAGATGTATTAAAACATTTCAGTTTTCAAACTGAGCAATTTATAGAAATGAAATTAGTTTTTCTAGTGCTACACTTATTTGAAATCTTACGGGTATGAGTCCAGTGGATGTTTATTACTGAGACCATAATCCTTGCATGCATCACTTGCTGTGTCTTCATGAGTCGCCTTCCTGGTTCAAGCTACATGAACCTAATCCCTGTGCATACTCTATGGGCGCCCAGCACTAGGGTGAAAGTAGTGAACCGTTTTGAACTCCTATTTTGTGGGGGTTTTTTTACATCACATTATTTTTCCCCTTAGTAGGTTGAATTTGCATTTTTGATGATTTGTTTCTGCAAGTCCATACCAAAAGGTATCAGAATCTGCAAAGTCGTGTTTTACATTGCATGTGACCTTAACGGGTCATTAGTACAGGAGTGAGGCAGAAGCATGAGAAATGAAAACAAACCACTGTGGATGCGCAATGGTTTGTTTTGTTTCTTGTGCTTCCGCTTCACTATACCTCACCATTCCCATTCATATTTTTGTGCCATTCTTTCTGGGACTGTACTGATGAGACCTGGATGGCGCAAAATGTGTTTCAATTGGGTTAAATTAGATTTCACTGTCCTAAGGTAAGATATAACTGTAAACCTATGGGTTGTTGAAGATGAAGATGTCTCAGCTCTCTGAAGTCAAAGATGTGAAAGGATACTAGAGCATAACCCCAAGCCTTAACTTCAACCTTACCCTAAGAATTCTAAAGGGTGATTAACCCTAGCCCCAAACCCTTACCCTAAGAATAGAAAAAGGGTGCCAAACCCAAACCCCAAGGATCGTAAAGGGTGCCAAACCCTAACCCCAAGGATCGTAAAGGGTGCAAAACCCTAACCCCAACCAACCTAAGGATTGTAAAAGGTTGTTTGTCTCTAAAGAAGATATCATTGAAACATGACACAATAAGTGCTGTAGTGAGACAGTGGGGGCTCTATAGTGAGATAATTGCTCTGCAGCACTGGCTGGTGCTGTGTCCTGGTAAACTGCATTCTTGCCCAACTCCATACTCTCTCTTTAGTCCTTGCGACGAACATCTTTCCTGTGAAACAGCTCTTTATGATCTGCAGGGTTTGATAAAGTTCCCTGCATTATGTAGAAGCAGGGCTCCAGATAATTTTTCCACATTGGGAGTAGGTACACCTTATTTTTTCAGTATAGAGTACTTAAACCCATGAAGTACATTTAGAGTACTGAATGGAACTTAAAGGAGTATCAGTAACCTTGTAGTTCATTTCATATATGCACCTCAACATTGCTATGCTTGTGTAAGCAGGTCAGTAAAGAATAACAGAATACTTTTTCTAATAAACATGTCCATAAACGATTCTAAGACTGTACACCATTGCTGTGGTGTGTATCTGCTACTTTGTCTAAATGATCCTTACCGGATGGTACATATGGAGCTCTGGAGAAAATGGCTTATGTGCATGAAGTGAGACAATCTTGCTCTTGGACTTGGTGAACCAGCCTTATTTGTGATAGTGTCCTGCATTCATTTTAGGTCTGTGTCTTACATAGTGCGATATATTGCGATACACTCTTCTATATTGTGACAAGAAGATTAAGGAAGCTATAGGTATAGTGGCCTATTTCCCTAAACTGTTAACATGGTAACGTGATGCAACATCGGGTAATGCCTCCATTTTTGAAGCTTCATGCGAATAACTTATTTCGTAAATATCCTAACATGCCTGTAAAGTTAATGTTCAAATTATTTGATAGCAAAGTTAAACCAGTGTTATCATGGTTATTATACTGTTCCGAAATCTGGGGATTTGAGGAAAGGAAATCGATCGAAATATTTCACACTAATTTCTGTAAATATGTTGTTGGCGTTGGAAAACATGTCTCCAGTAATGGTATTTTAGCATAATGTGGTAGAACAAATATTTATGTGGATTACTACCAGAGGTGCATCATGTATTCGTGTAAATTGTTAAGGATGTCTGAGGATCGTTACCCCAAACAGTGTTATTTACTTATGAAGAAATTAGATTCAGCTGGTCGAGTGACTTGGGCGACATCGGTTAAATATCTTTTAAATGCCCATGACTATGGATATGTATGGTATAGTAAGGATGTTGGCAATATTCCCCACTTCATTTCCCTTTTTAGGAAAAGACTTCTTGATTGTGATAAGCAACATATTCTTGGTAATATCAGAGAATCTGTCCATTTAAGGTACCTTAAAGAAGTTAAGTCATTGTTAAATACTGAATATTATGTCTCTTCCATCAGTCAAATAGCTATCAGAAGAAATGTCTGTTTGCTCAGATTACATGCACTTCCTTTGATATGTAATATTCGAGATAATAATTTTGATAAGATATGTAAAATATGTGACTGTGGCTCGAAAGAAGATGAAATTCACTTCATGTTTGAATGCAAAGCATATGATTTTATTAGAGATAGGTATCTTCCATAATCTAGAATGGATAGCATACTGAACCAAACACTCGAGAAGATTCATTTGATGGCACTGGAAAACTCTAATCATCAATAATATCACAGTAACCTTCCCAGGAATATTTTTGCAGTTGTAAGGAGCAATTTTATTGGATAAAGATTGGTTTCTACTGATGTATTTTTCCCCCAGTCTGGTATAAGCTACATGATCAGGAAAAGCAGTTTGCAGGCTAGTGGGGGAGGATAAGAAATCGCCCATCAGTTTTCATGTTTTGACCGATAGCCTCGGGTCTTCATTAACAGACAATGGGAAATAACCAGCGGGTCTTCATTAACAGACAATGGGAAATAACCAGCGGGTCTTCATTAACAGACAATGGGAAATAACCAGCTTGGTATTCATTCAGTTATTGTGTTTAAGTTTTTAAGTGAGTGAAAATTTGAAGTTATACTGACCACTGCTCCTGATTCTGCTGATATTTGACCATGCTCATGGTATTTAATAGTTCTCACAGTATTAATTCATTCTACTGATTTTCTTTTCAGATATTTGAAGAGAGAAGAATTCTTGTGGGAAAATGGGTAATGACTTTAAAACTTATATATTACTAGTGTCTCCTGTCTAGTCAACTCTCTATTTTGTGAGAGACTGCTGTCTAACATGACAAAGTCTTTTGTTTCATGGTGGTGGTGGTGGCTCATACCTCACTCGAGACTTGTTGAATAGTATCTGGTCACAGATGGTAGAGTAGTTATAACATGATAATGTGTAGATATCCAGACTTGCTGACAAAGATGATTCATGTCACCATATCCCATTGGCGTAGATGGATGCTCACGATATTGATCACTGGATTGTCTGTTCCAGACGCAGTTATTTACAGACTGCAGCACTGTAGCTGGAATATATTGCTGAGTGAGGCATCAAGCAAACAAAACAAAAACAAAATGTTTATCCAAACTGATTATTGACAGAGTGAGTTACATGTCACTGTATCGCATGGTTACAGGGTTGTATATGTGGAGGTGTTGGCCGTGACTTACAAGTATACACACTGCTGAAATGTTTTGTTGAGTTTTATTGCTGCTGAATTCAAATTTGAGAGAATACTTTCCCTTGACTCAGTAGATGATGATAATATTTTTTCTTATCCTATTAGGTCATTTGAGACCTACATTTCGAGCACAGGCCACTACACCACAGAATCTTCATTTTTCTTTATCCTGACTCATGCTTATTTGCTTATCTCCCCTTCTTCCAAACAGTCAGTGAAAACTTGAATCTCTTCAAATTTCCCAGAAGTGAACGTACAGTCACTCACCTTTAGCCACCTCCCTACATCATCCCGCCACAACCGACCACATGACCACCCACATTGTAAACATCACTCTCTCCTGAATCGCCTGAGCAGACAGTTGGGCGATGTTTCTTTATTTCCTTCAATTAACCCAAATTTAGCCATGATTGCATTTGTAAATGTATTTACTATCATATTCAAAACATATATTATTTAAAATGTCTAATAAATTTACGTTTTTTCACCATATTGCAGGTCACTGTTTGAACTTGTCAACTGTGCAGACATCTGGGGATGTTTTCTGCAGTTGTGTTATGAACTGATTATGCTGCATATTATGCTGCATATTACTATCATCATTAGCATATGTCTGTACTTCTGATGTGGTGTTCAGATTCTTAAATATGCAGAATTGAATTCAAGTTCCAGGCGACAGATGGAACAACATACTATCATCAATACTAGAAGCCCTCAACAAACCATTAAACCTCAAGGCGTGGCCATGTCTATTAGGGTTACTGACGTTGGCACAGGATCTTACATGCAGAGGGAGAATGCAGTTAAGACTTTTACAACACTTGCTGATAAAACATCCTGAGAACACTCAAAACTTCAGCCTACCACAACATTTGAAGCAGTACCTGCTATGGTGGATGTGAGATCAAATGTTTGCAACAGAACTTATTTGAAAAAGTTGGTGTTCAATCTCCACCTCTGCATAGAAGCGTTTCCCCAAGTATGGGGGAGCATATCTCAATGATGAAGTTGGCAGGCATGTGGATAGTAGAAATGAGGAGCCTCCACATCAATCAGTTAGAACTGAAAGCAGTAAGAGTAGAGGTCCTACTCTGGAGATCGCAGCGAGATCAAGCCCTGATTATACATGTGGACAATTCAATGGTGGCCTTTTACATCAGCCTACAAGGATCTGCCAGATCAGCACTTCTACTGCAACTAACCTTCCAGTTATACAAAGGTCAGGGGTCGTCACATACCAAGAATGTCCTAGCTGATACCTTATCCAGACCACTTATGCATATTCTCCACTGATCCTGTTTCCACAGGTACTACACAAGATCGACCAGATGAACAATCTACAACTGATTTTGGACGCGCCTTACTGGCCGATGAGATCCTGGTTTCCAGAACTCAGAGAGAAACACGGCGAACCTCGGTTACACCTCCCAGACTGGCCAAATCTTCTCATACACCCTCACATCAAGCAAAAGCACTGGAACCCAGGTGGGTTCCACTTACACATATTTTTGCCTGTCAACAGAGAAGAGTGTACTCCACCAGAGCAGCAAAAACTGTAACACTGGCATTACGTCGATCTACTCGTAACCTGTATGATGACAAATGGAGGTTTGAACCAATATGTTATTCATAAAGCGTTTACAGCCACAGGAGCGACTCCCCCACTGGCAGCAGACTACTTATGTCTTTTGAGAACTACCAGACACCTAAAAGGCTCCACATCATATTTGGCAGCAATCAGCTCAGTCATTGCTATGAAGACAGGAGTAAAGTTGACAAAAGTCCCAGAATTAGTAGAATTATTGAGATTTTTAAGTTAGAAGATCAACAGCAGAAGTTCAGAGCTCCTGCATAGTATCTTAATGTAGTGCTACGTCACCTCATCAGTGAGGACTATTAGCTGCTGATGTGGACATGTTTTGAGTTCCTCACTCAGAAAACAATATTTTTGCTTCCATTGGCAACTGCAGCCAGAATGTCCAAAGTCCACGTTTTAGACTTCAGTCATACAAGATTTGAAACTGGCAAAAACGCTGCAGTCCACCTAGGACTTAGATGGGAAGAACCAACTGCCGGGACAATCAGACCATCCGTTATATATTCTGGTTCAATTGAACATCCTTCATCCCACTGACTTGTCTTTGAAGATATGAAGATATACTTTGAAGATATATTTAGAATGGAACTGCTCAATTTCGTCAATTATGGAAGGCTGTTTTTGGAGATCAGATACAGTTTTCGCTAACCACTATCTACGAGATGTATCCAGCATACATCAATTTTGGTCTCTAGTGGTAGTGAAGCAACTCACAACGGCAAATCGATGTTGAAAGAAAAAATCTCTCCTTGTCATGCAGACTCGTTGACGCCAGCCAACTGTTCCATTGCCTCTGGTTGAGAGTCCATGTTCCCCCGTCTTACAAGTCAGCACATGAGTGAACCAAAACTCAGTTTTGGTAAAGTCCTTACCTTAACATATGTATCATTTAAGATATCTAGATAACGAGGCATTTAGTATATCTAAAATCTACAAAATCTACAAAGACTACACGGATAACAGTACAATCTGTCGAAGAATCATGAAGGTAGTTGACACGCCGTCTGTCCCGTCAAATTCTATAAGCAAATAAGCATGAATTAGGAAAAGGAAAAATATGTAATTTTTATGATACAATTGATATTTTATACTTACCTGAATCACGAGATGAGGTCATTCCAACCTTCCCAGCAGGCCTATGTGGATACAATTCTGTCGGAGAGAGTGATATTTACAATGTGGGTGGTCACGTGGTCGGTTGTGGCGGGATGAAGTTGGCAGGTGGCTAAAGGTGAATGACTGTACGTTCACTTCTGGGAAATTTGAAGGGATTCAAGTTTCCACTGACTGTTTGGAAGGAAGGAGAGATAAGCAAATAAGCATGAGTCAGGATAAGTATAAAATATCAATTTTATTAAAAAATTCATGTTTACCAGTGGCTACTTGGGCTCCTTTCAGTATGAAAGATGGAGTGATGACCAGCGCCGACGCCTGCTGGAGGATTTGGTTGCGAAAAGCAAGAACAAGCAGTTAGACTATGCCAGGGATCTCATCAAGGACAAGGTCCCAGCACTGAGAAAAGACTTCACAAGAGTCATGCCAAGAGTGGTCTCCCTTTATATAATGTCCTACCTTGACCCACGAAGTCTTTGCAGGTGTTCAAGGGTGGGTACCAAGATTACTTACTCTCCAGTAACATGATAGAATCTGTGAAATTAATTCAAAGTGATATATCTTTGGTTGGATATGTTTTCAAATTTTGCCCTGATATTAATTAATCATTCTTTGAATGTAGTGTTCTCGGGTGTGTCAGATCTATTGAAGGATGTGATATAGATGTGAACTGCCATTACAGGTGATCACTTTGTTCTTATTCCTTATACAGATTTGTCTGAGGCATACAACTATTTCACAAGAAGCTTGATGCATATTTTCAGTGTTATATATATCTATATTAAGTCAGGACACACCTGTACAGTGTTAGTCAGGACACACCTGCACAGTGTTAATCAGGACATACCTGTACAGTGTTAGTCAAAACACACCAGTACCATGCTAGTTAGGACACACCTGCACAGTATTAGGACACACCTTCACAGTGTAAGTTAGGAAACACTTGTACAGAGTTAATCAGGAAACACCAGTACAGTGCTAGTCAGGACACACCTGCAGAGTGTTAGCCGGGACACCTGTGCAGTATTAATCAGGACACAGCTGTACAGTGTTAGTTGGGACACACCTGCACAGTGGTAGTTAGGACACATCTGTGCAGTGTTAGTCAGGACACACCGCACAGTGTTAGTTGGGACACACCTGCACAGTGGTAGTTAGGACACAACTGTGCAGTGTTAGTCAGGACATGCCTACACAGTGTTAATCAGGACATGCCTGTACAGTGTTAGTTAGGACACACCTGCACAGTGTTAACCGGGAGACCTGTGCAGTGTTAATCAGGACACAGCTGTACAGTGTTAGTTGGGACGCACCTGCACTGTGGTTGTTAGGACACACCTGTGCAGTGTTAGTCAGGACACGCCTACACAGTGTTAATCAGGACACGCCTACACAGTGTTAATCAGGACACGTCTGTACAGTGTTAGTTAGGACACACCTGCACAGTGTTAACCGGGACACCTGTGCAGTGTTAATCAGGACACAGCTATACAGTGTTAGTAGGGACACACCTGCACAGTGGTAGTTAGGACACACCTGTGCAGTGTTAGTCAGGACACACCAGCACAGTATTAATCAGGATACACCTGTACAGTGTTAGCTAGGACACATCTATACAGTGTCAGTAAAATTGCTAGTAATGTGTAACGACACACTTGTGTAAAACTGTCAAGATGATGCTTAGAGAATCTTACCCAAGTGTCATCTGATATCAATTATGTCAACTTACAAGTTACAATCAAGGCTTGCAGAGATTTCTTTTATCATCCAAAATCGCTCTTCATTAGTTTCCAATGAAATGTGTTCCTTTCTGAACACAGCACTCCATAAGACTTGCGGTACAGTGATGCCATAGCATTATGAGATCATCAAGTTCATGACATCATAGCATTGTTAGGGCACTGTACAAAATATACTGTCAAAACGATATCACCTAGGACATACCATATGATCTCACACAAGTGGCATCTCCTGGCCAATGCAGTTTTGGATGATAATTGATACAGGAACAGAAGCTATATTCAACTTTTCAAGCTATTGTAAATAAAAAAAATAGTTTTTGTTGTATTTGTTGTGATGCCTATGTGTAGTGAGGTGTGGTCAACAGGTGTGTTGGTATTGGAAGTACCTGTCAGAGCTGGATCAACTGTGGATGCCAAAGTGTCTTCGACTGGGATGGTTCCTCTCCTTCACGCCCAGCCCATTTGAAAACGGAGTATGGAAGAGGAATTATCTGGAGCACATCAAGAGTCTGCAGGTCCTACGCCCATCAGTAAGCCGACCTTTGTTTGAACAGTCTACAAAGTGGTATTACCCAGCAGTTCAGATCTATTTCGTTGCATGTCCTATGCCCATGTTATTATAAGTTATCACATCGTGTCGAGGGAAATACAGGGTTTTATCAGTCCCGAGTAAGGTTGTAACAACCGGAGGAATACAACCTTACGAGGGACTGATAAAACCCTGTATTTCCCTTGACACGATGTCATAACGTATTTATCTAGCTGAATGTTTTCACTAAATCAAAACAAAACAACACGCATCAAATCGACTTGCTGCCATGTTGACACCAGCTGATCGTTTGACCTCAATGCACTGCACGTTACTAAAGCCTTGTCGATGCACGCTTTTCTCACTTCTCACGTCACCGAGGCGTAGTGGGGTGATATGACTTTCGTAGCGGGGTGATATGACTTTCGCAGCGGGAGTATAAAAGTCGTATACTCCCGCTGGCGGATCGTGATGGATGTACATGGTATTTTATCAGAGTCACGTGGACCAATCAAAACTCTACATTCTTACATGAGGCTAGATAAGTTATGTTAGCTATTAGCCAGCTCTATGTATTGTTTCCTAATCAGTAAAGTAGGACTAACAAGTATGTGCATACTGTATGTAGACACTTGTCAGTGTTGGTACTTAAACCATTCCAGCACCGGGTGGGTGCGCTGTCTGAGACACCAGGCACCTGATCTAGTGAGCTTCTGATGCTGGGATCGAGCCTACCTGTGAACGGGTGTCAAAACCTTGGAGTCAACTTTGTAACTTTCATTGTTGGCACAACCCCTACTGATCAGTACACAACTTTGTACAGACACAAGAACCCACGAATCCATTGGTTTATGTCCAGATGGTGGCCATATGAATATGTGCAAACACATAGTTGTAGGTATGCCGATCCAGTAACTTGGACAAAGTACTGTCCATATAGATGGTAAGGATGGGAAAACCACATTAACTTGGTGTGTCTAGTGGATGCAAGAGTTGTATGATACCCAGGAAGCTGAGATTGATTGAGTGTGGCAACCAGCGAATGAGAGAAACTCAAATCGCACCCTTGCTATTGGTGGTATACAAAGGATTGTATGGTAGTGCTATATGGCTGTGCTGTGTGTTTACGCAACGTGTAAGACAAACACTGATGATATACGCTGTGGGAGAACAATAGCATAACTTGAGCAATGTCACTGTAATGTGTGATTTTTTCACAGGAGCAGCCCTTTATTGACTTAGAGAAACTCAATTTGCACTCCAAGAAGGATGACAAAAACAGACATTCCAAGAAAACGAAGCCATGGCGTGGCTCTGACCCTGTCCCGAAGGACACTTGGAGATACAATGTGTTGGAGAATGATGATGTTGTGCAGGATATTGGTCACATGTGAGTATCGGCAAGGTTTTTGATGATACACCTTGAGTACACCTGACTGGTGCTGGTACACCTTCAGTACATCTGACAATTGCTGATACACCTTGAGTACACCTGACTGGTGCTGGTACACCTTCAGTACATCTGACAATTGCTGATACACCTTGAGTACACCTGACTGGTGCTGGTACACCTTCAGTACATCTGACAATTGCTGATACACCTCGAGTACACCTGACTGGTGCTGATACACCTTGAGTACACCTGACTGGTGCTGGTACACCTCGAGTACATCTGACAATTGCTGATACACCTTGAGTACACCTGACTGGTGCTGGTACACCTCGAGTACACCTGACTGGTGCTGATACACCTTGAGTACACCTGACTGGTGCTGATACACCTGATTGATGCTGACACACCTTGAGTACACCTGATTGGTGCTGATGCGTCTCAAGTACACCTGCTGTACAGGTGCTCATGCATCTCAAGTACACCTGCTGTGCAAGTGCTGGTGCATCTTGAGTACACCTGCTGTGCAAGTACTGATGCATCTCGTGTACACCTGCTGTACAGGTGCTGATGTACCTCGAGTACACCTGCTGTACAGGTGCTGATGCACCTTGAGTACACCTGCTGCACAGGTGCTGATGCATCTCGAGTACACCTGCTGCACAGGTGCTGATGCACCTCGAGTACACCTGCTGTACAGGTGCTGATGCATCTCGAGTACACCTGCTGCACAGGTGCTGATGCACCTCGAGTACACCTGCTGTACAGGTGCTGATGCATCTCGAGTACACCTGCTGTACAGGTGCTGATGCACCTCGAGTACACCTGCTGTACAGGTGCTGATGCATATTGAGTACACCTGCTGTACAGGTGCTGATGCATCTCGAGTACACCTGCTGCACAGGTGCTGATGCACCTCGAGTACACCTGCTGCACAGGTGCTGATGCATCTCGAGTACACCTGCTGTACAGGTGCTGATGCACCTCGAGTACACCTGCTGTACAGGTGCTGATGCATCTCGAGTACATCTGCTGTACAGGTGCTGATGCATCTCGAGTACACCTGCTGCACAGGTGCTGATGCACCTCGAGTACACCTGCTGCACAGGTGCTGATGCATCTTGAGTACACCTGCTGCACAGGTGCTGATGCACCTCGAGTACACCTGCTGTACAGGTGCTGATGCATCTCGAGTACACCTGCTGTACAGGTGCTGATGCATCTCGAGTACACCTGCTGTACAGGTGCTGATGCACCTCGAGTACACCTGCTGTACAGGTGCTGATGCACCTCGAGTACACCTGCTGTACAGGTGCTGATGAATCTCGAGTACACCTGCTGTACAGGTGCTGATGCATCTCGAGTACACCTGCTGTACAGGTGCTGATGCATCTCGAGTGCTGTGCAGGTGCTGATGCATCTCGAGTACACCTGCTGTACAGGTGCTGATGCACCTCGAGTACACCCGCTGTACAGGTGCTGATACATCTCGAGTACACCTGCTGTACAGGTGCTGATGCATCTCGAGTACACCTGCTGTACAGGTGCTGATGCATCTCGAGTACACCTGCTGTACAGGTGCTGATGCACCTCGAGTACACCTGCTGTACAGGTGCTGATGCATCTCGAGTACACCTGCTGCACAGGTGCTGATGCACCTCGAGTACACCTGCTGTACAGGTGCTGATGCATCTCGAGTACACCTGCTGTACAGGTGCTGATGCATCTCGAGTACACCTGCTGTACAGGTGCTGATGCACCTCGAGTACACCTGCTGTACAGGTGCTGATGCACCTCGAGTACACCTGCTGTACAGGTGCTGATGCACCTCGTGTACACCTGCTGTACAGGTGCTGATGCATCTCGAGTACACCTGCTGTACAGGTGCTGATGCACCTCGAGTACACCTGCTGTACAGGTGCTGATGCATCTCGAGTACATCTGCTGTACAGGTGCTGATGCATCTCGAGTACACCTGCTGTACAGGTGCTGATGCACCTCGAGTACACCTGCTGCACAGGTGCTGATGCATCTTGAGTACACCTGCTGCACAGGTGCTGATGCACCTCGAGTACACCTGCTGTACAGGTGCTGATGCATCTCGAGTACACCTGCTGTACAGGTGCTGATGCACCTTGAGTATATATGACAAGTGCTGTTGATAATTATTGACATGCAAAGGTTAACTCAGAAGTCGTACAAATTGAGTTAAAATCACAAAATCATCTGTTTATGTTTACAGTCATAAAAGACAGAGATTAAAGATGCACTAGAAGGTAACAGGCCCTGTTTTTAGTTGCAAGTGGCCTTGAATGAGCATGGTTGAATCAGACATACTGTTTGAGGCTGGCAGGACAACATGACAGGCAACCAAACAGATAGTCTTCTAGAAACTGTCCCATTAGGATACTCATGTTATCGTTATGAAGTCTTGCCTTTCCAGGAGGAAGAAAAAGACGTACCCAGGAGATGACTACATTAAGAATGTCAAGAGTAAAGTGAACACCCACCAGAGTCTCTCCCTCACAAGGAGATCCCAGTCCTTGTCTGTAAGTAACCACGTTACAATGACTACCAGGATGCTACTCGTGGTCAAGTGAGTGACCGTGGTTGGGTCCCACTGCCCAGGTCTCATGTATCTGATAGTCACCAACCCAGTCTGTTGTATGTGATAGTCACTAACATGGTCTGTTGTATGTGATAGTCACTACGCTGGTCTGTGTGTGATAGTCACTACCATGGTCTGTTGTATGTGATAGTCACTAACATGGTCTCTTGTATGTGATAGTCACTACCATGGTCTGTTGTATGTGATAGTCACTACCATGGTCTGTTGTATGTGATAGTCACTACCATGGTCTGTTGGATGTGATAGTCACTAACATGGTCTGTTGGATGTGATAGTCACTACCATGGTCTGTTGTATGTGATAGTCACTAACATGGTCTGTTGTATGTGATAGTCACTACCATGGTGTTGTTGTATGTGATAGTCACTACCATGGTCTGTTGTATGTGATAGTCACTACCATGGTCTGTTGTATGTGATAGTCACTACCATGGTCTGTTGTATGTGATAGTCACTACCATGGTCTGTTGTATGTGATAGTCACTACCATGGTCTGTTGTATGTGATGGTCACTAACATGGTCTGTCGTATGTGATAGTCACTACCATGGTCTGTTGTATGTGATAGTCACTACCATGGTCTGTTGTATGTGATAGTCACTAACATGGTCTGTTGTATGTGATAGTCACTAACATGGTCTGTTGTATGTGATAGTCACCACCATGGTCTGTTGTGTGTGATAGTCACTACCATGGTCTGTTGTATGTGATAGTCACCAACCCAGTCTGTTGTATGTGATAGTCACTACCATGGTCTGTTGTGTGTGATAGTCACTACCATGCTCTGTTGTGTGTGATAGTCACTAACATTTTCTGTTGTATGTGATAGTCACTACCATGGTCCGTTGTATGTTATAGTCACTACCATGGTCCGTTGTATGTGATAGTCACTGCCATGGTCTGTTGTGTGTGATAGTCACTACCATGGTCTGTTGTGTGTGATAGTCACTGCCATGGTCTGTTGTGTGTGATAGTCACTACCATGGTCTGTTGTATGTAATAGTCACCAACCCAGTCTGTTGTATGTGATAGTCACTACCATGGTCTGTTGTGTGTGATAGTCACTACCATGGTCTGTTGTATGTGATAGTCACTACCATGGTCTGTTGTATGTGATAGTCACTACCATGGTCTGTTGTGTGTGATAGTCACTACCATGGTCTGTTGTGTGTGATAGTCACTACCATGGTCTGTTGTGTGTGATAGTCACTACCATGGTCTGTTGTATGTAATAGTCACCAACCCAGTCTGTTGTATGTGATAGTCACTACCATGGTCTGTTGTATGTGATAGTCACTACCATGGTCTGTCGTATGTGATAGTCACTACCATGGTCTGTTGTATGTGATAGTCACTACCATGGTCTGTTGTATGTGGTAGTCACTACCATGGTCTGTTGTATGTGATAGTCACTAACCTGGTCTGTTGTATGTGATGGTCACTACCATGGTCTGTCGTATGTGATGGTCACTAACATGGTCTGTTGTATGTGATAGTCACTAATATGGTCTGTTGTGTGTTATAGTCACTAACATGGTCTGTTGTATGTGATAGTCACTAACATGGTCTGTTGTATGTGATAGTCACTACCATGGTCTGTTGTATGTGATGGTCACCACCATGGTCTGTTGTGTGTGATAGTCACTACCATGGTCTGTTGTATGTGATAGTCACCAACCCAGTCTGTTGTATGTGATAGTCACTACCATGGTCTGTTGTGTGTGATAGTCACTACCATGGTCTGTTGTGTGTGATAGTCACTAACATTTTCTGTTGTATGTGATAGTCACTACCATGGTCCGTTGTATGTTATAGTCACTACCATGGTCTGTTGTATGTGATAGTCACTACCATGGTCTGTTGTGTGTGATAGTCACTACCATGGTCTGTTGTGTGTGATAGTCACTGCCATGGTCTGTTGTGTGTGATAGTCACTAACATGGTCTGTTGTATGTAATAGTCACCAACCCAGTCTGTTGTATGTGATAGTCACTACCATGGTCTGTTGTGTGTGATAGTCACTACCATGGTCTGTTGTATGTGATAGTCACTACCATGGTCTGTTGTATGTGAGAGTCACTACCATGGTCTGTTGTGTGTGATAGTCACTACCATGGTCTGTTGTGTGTGATAGTCACTACCGTGGTCTGTTGTGTGTGATAGTCACTACCATGGTCTGTTGTATGTTGTAGTCACTAACATGGTATGTTGTATGTGATAGTCACTAACATGGTCTGTTGTATGCGATAGTCACTACAGTGATCTGTTGTGTGTGATAGTCACTACCATGGTCTGTTGTATGTTATAGTCACCAACCCAGTCTGTTGTATGTGATAGTCACTACCATTGTCTGTTGTGTGTGATAGTCACTACCATGGTCTGTTGTGTGTGATAGTCACTAACATGGTCTGTTGTATGTGATAGTCACTAATATGGTCTGTTGTATGTGATAGTCACTACCATGGTCTGTTGTATGTGATAGTCACTACCATGGTCTGTTGTGTGTGATAGTCACTACCATGGTCTGTTGTGTGTGATAGTCACTAACATGGTCTGTTGTGTGTGATAGTCACTACCATGGTCTGTTGTATGTGATAGTCACTACCATGGTCTGTTGTATGTGATAGTCACCAACCCAGTCTGTTGTATGTGATAGTCACTACCATGGTCTGTTGTGTGTGATAGTCACTACCATGGTCTGTTGTATGTGATAGTCACTGCCATGGTCTGTTGTATGTGATAGTCACTACCATGGTCTGTTGTGTGTGATAGTCACTACCATGGTCTGTTGTGTGTGATAGTCACTACCATGGTCTGTTGTGTGTGATAGTCACTACCATGGTCTGTTGTATGTAATAGTCACCAACCCAGTCTGTTGTATGTGATAGTCACTACCATGGTCTGTTGTATGTGATAGTCACTAACATGGTCTGTCGTATGTGATAGTCACTACCATGGTCTGTTGTATGTGATAGTCACTACCATGGTCTGTTGTATGTGGTAGTCACTACCATGGTCTGTTGTATGTGATAGTCACTAACATGGTCTGTTGTATGTGATGGTCACTACCATGGTCTGTCGTATGTGATGGTCACTAACATGGTCTGTTGTATGTGATAGTCACTAATATGGTCTGTTGTGTGTGATAGTCACTATCATGGTCTGTTGTATGTGATTGTCACTCCCATGGTCTGTTGTATGTGATAGTCACCACCATGGTCTTTTGTGTGTGATAGTCACTACCATGGTCTGTTGTATGTGATAGTCACCAACCCAGTCTGTTGTATGTGATAGTCACTACCATGGTCTGTTGTGTGTGATAGTCACTACCATGGTCTGTTGTGTGTGATAGTCACTAACATTTTCTGTTGTATGTGATGGTCACTACCATGGTCCGTTGTATGTTATAGTCACTACCATGGTCTGTTGTGTGTGATAGTCACTACCATGGTCTGTTGTGTGTGATAGTCACTGCCATGGTCTGTTGTGTGTGATAGTCACTACCATGGTCTGTTGTATGTAATAGTCACCAACCCAGTCTGTTGTATGTGATAGTCACTACCATGGTCTGTTGTGTGTGATAGTCACTACCATGGTCTGTTGTATGTGATAGTCACTACCATGGTCTGTTGTATGTGATAGTCACTACCATGGTCTGTTGTATGTGATAGTCACTACCATGGTCTGTTGTATGTGATAGTCACTACCGTGGTCTGTTGTATGTGATAGTCACTACCATGGTCTGTTGTATGTTGTAGTCACTAACATGGTCTGTTGTATGTGATAGTCACTAACATGGTCTGTTGTATGTGATAGTCACTATCATGGTCTGTTGTATGCGATTGTCACTACAGTGATCTGTTGTGTGTGATAGTCACTACCATGGTCTGTTGTATGTGATAGTCACCAACCCAGTCTGTTGTATGTGATAGTCACTACCATTGTCTGTTGTGTGTGATAGTCACTACCATGGTCTGTTATGTGTGATAGTCACTAACATGGTCTGTTGTATGTGATAGTCACTAATATGGTCTGTTGTATGTTATAGTCACTACCATGGTCTGTTGTATGTGATAGTCACTACCATGGTCTGTTGTATGTAATAGTCACTACCATGGTCTGTTGTGTGTGATAGTCACTACCATGGTCTGTTGTATGTGATAGTCACTACCATGGTCTGTTGTATGTGATAGTCACTACCATGGTCTGTTGTATGTGATAGTCACCAACCCAGTCTGTTGTATGTGATAGTCACTACCATTGTCTGTTGTGTGTGATAGTCACTACCATGGTCTGTTGTGTGTGATAGTCACTAACATGGTCTGTTGTATGTGATAGTCACTAATATGGTCTGTTGTGTGTGATAGTCACTACCATGGTCTGTTGTATGTGATAGTCACTACCATGGTCTGTTGTATGTGATAGTCACCAACCCAGTCTGTTGTATGTGATAGTCACTACCATTGTCTGTTGTGTGTGATAGTCACTACCATGGTCTGTTGTGTGTGATAGTCACTAACATGGTCTGTTGTATGTGATAGTCACTAATATGGTCTGTTGTATGTTATAGTCACTACCATGGTCTGTTGTATGTGATAGTCGCTACCATGGTCTGTTGTATGTAATAGTCACTACCATGGTCTGTTGTGTGTGATAGTCACTACCATGGTCTGTTGTGTGTGATAGTCACTACCATGGTCTGTTGTATGTGATAGTCACTACCATGGTCTGTTGTATGTGATAGTCACCAACCCAGTCTGTTGTATGTGATAGTCACTACCATGGTCTGTTGTATATGATAGTCACTAACATGGTCTGTTGTATGTGATATTCACTACCGTTGTCTGTTGTATGTGATAGTCACTAACATGGTCTGTTGTATGTGATAGTCACTACCATGGTCTGTTGTATGTGATAGTCACTACGCTGGTCTGTTGTATGTGATAGTCTCTACGCTGGTCAGTTGTATGTGATAGTCACTACGCTGGTCTGTTGTAAGTGATAGTCACTACCATGGTCTGTTGTATGTGATAGTCACTACAGTGATCTGTTGTATGTGATAGTCACTACCATGGTCTGTTGTATGTGATAGTCACTAACATGGTCTGTTGTATGTGATAGTTACTACCATGGTCTGTTGTATGTGATAGTCACTACCATGGTCTGTTGTGTGTGATAGTCACTAACATGGTCTGTTGTATGTGATAGTCACTAACCCGGTCTGTTGTATGTGATGGTCTCTGTTGGGCCATTTCAGAGACTCCATAACTCTGTGACCTCCATGACATTCCCTGACCGTCCAAAGTGGGCAGTGCACACAACAGGTGCCCCGCTGATGAACCGTGACTCAACACTGCATAATGGCGTTGCATCCACAATAACTAGGCCACAGCCAGTTGGTGGTCAACCCAAGACCCCAAAGTCTTTTCGTCCGATCAGGTCGGAGAGAGACCCACCAAGTGAGTCAAAGATTTACCTCCAGCTCCATGTAGTTGTATCATTGTTTACCAGGGTAAACTGAACACAGTTTCTACTTTTGCGGTTTTAAGATGTCTTTTTTTCGATTTTTGTTCACGATGTAAGATTTTATTTTGACCAATCACTTTGCAACCAGGAACAACTGGAGATAGCAAGTGCATAAGCCCCCTTCATCTCAATTCCAAAAACCATGCCAATGAATGAACTCACAAGATGGAGACCATGTAGAAAAATCTATTGCCCTGTTCTTTTTCCAGGTACAGACTTGTTCCCCAGTAAACCATGGAAGCTGCTGGATGGGAACCTCTCTGATGACAACTGAAGAGTTCCGTTAATGTGCAGATGGTCACACATTCCCGTGGGGAGTGTACATGTTGTGTGTTGTACACCACCGGTCACGTGATGGAGTCAGCTGTAGAACATTCTGTTGACCTAGTGCCGTGTAGAAACAATACAGTCTGTTTTTTTTTTTTCTAAAATACAGATAGGAATATTGCACACCAAATTTTGTACACTTTTATGCATTTTCAGGAATATATATTTAAGTTCTGTGTTTTGTTAACCTGTGTCCAAAATGTCAGTGCCAGAATTATACAGTTGAATCCCTCTAAACCATCAAAAATATGCCGGTATAGTGAGCATGCCAGTCTAGCAAACCATGCTTTTTTCAACCTGAGAATGATATTCCGTGTATTGTAAAATGCGACTGAACGTGTTCATAGTCATCATCAGTGTGTTAATTTTGTCAAATTTACTGTTTTTCAGTCACACGTTTTGTTTTGGAATGGACATTTTGTTCAAATTTAGTTTCATACACTTGACATCTTGACATGGCGAGAGACTGACAAATTAGGAAAGGCCAATTAATTTAATTTGCCAAGTGACACGTGCCGCTCACCAATTTACCCCACCTACTTATGCTTGAACATTGTAACCCACTGTGTTGTTAATACATTGTACTTAACTGTAACCCACTGTGTTGTTAATACATTGTACTTAACTGTAACCCACTGTGTTGTTAATACATGGTCAGCCAGTCAACAGCAGAACCAAGAGAGTGGATGCTGCTTTTGTGAGTGTTAACTACTGTACTAACTTTCAATTGGGCGATCTTTATTTTGACGAAGTATGGAGAAGGCTGATGCTGGATTAGAGGGTGTGCAAATGAATTAACTAGCTTCTGCCAGGACCAAATTCTAGTGCCGATATATTGAGAGCATGCTGGATTGGAGGGATGCCGGTTTTGAGGACTTCCACTGTATTTGAAGCATAGTTTTCTGTCAGTCTGTGACTGCATAATCCATTGTAGCACGTTCAGATTATCTGACATATTTACTGTATATTCTTACACATTCTCTCTGATGCAACATGTTCATTTCCGTCCATTGCAAGTAGCATGAGAGAGGTCATCACTGTAGGACAACCTCTCTGTCTGCTTGAAACTCAGTGGCTGGTGTACTCATTTAGTGTACTGATATGGTGCACTGGCTGGTGTACTGATGTAGTGTACTGGTAAGGTCTACTGGCTGATGTACTGATGCAGTGCACTGACATGGTGCACTGGCTGGTGTTCTAGAGTAGTGTACTGATAAGGTATATTAGCTGGTGTTCTGATGGAGTCTACTGATACGCTGCACTGGCTGGTGTACTAGAGTAGTGTACTGGTAGGATGCACTAGCTAGTGCACTAATTACTGATATGGTATACTGGCTGGTGTACTAATGTAGTGTACTGATAAGGTGTACTGGCTGGTGTACTAATGTAGTGTACTGATATGGTGTCCTGATTTTGTGTACTTAATTAATGTACACAGTTGGTTCTTCATTTGGTTGTTACACCTCTGCTCAGTTTTGTAGAAGGTGTATTCTAGTATGTGATAATGTTATCTGAAGATCAGAATACAAAATCAGCTTGTTTATTTTATGACTATATTATTTATATATATTTACATACTTGGTAGTGTTTGTCAACTATTTCATTGCATATATTCAATTCTATGGCTATTTACATTCCTACACATTTTAAACTTGTGTACTCATAAGCATGTGAAATTAGCAGAAGAGATTTGAGAGTTAGAGCTGTGAGCACATCCTAAATTACAAAGGATTGTGTGGCAGGTGTCTGGCACCATGTGCATCTCTGGTTCAATGTGTGATGTCAGTAACAGCATGCACTGTTTCATACCAGTGGCCTTGATATTAATTGGTATTGCACTATTTGATATCCATGGTGTTTGACTATAATATCATTTGTATTTGGCTGTTTTCAGAAGTATTGCATGATATGCTATTATTGATATTAGACTTCATGATGTCAGTGGCATTTGTCTTGTGGAATGACAAATCTATTAAACTGTGAACAGTTTTACAGAATAAACTGTGATATCAGTGGTTTCCACTGTCATATAAGTTTGTTGTACGGTTTTCTGTAATATCTCTGAAACAGAATGTGCCTTTGTGAAATGAAGAACAACAACAGCAATAAACTGAAGTGCATTTATGTGAGTGCTCTTATCTTCCACCTGAACACCGCCTTGACAGTGAAATACTTAAACATGTTTACAAGAGGAAGTTAACCGAAACTTGCCAGCAGTAACCTTACTGCCTGTATTCTATAAAATCGCATCAAAGGCTATTTCAAAAAGGTAAAAACTGTGTTGAATCTATTGATTAACGACGACCAACAAGGATTTATAGCTGGGAGATATAAAGGTGAAATAATAAGACAAATTTCTGGCCTACTGGACTACACAGATACCAACCAGATACCAGGTTTATTAGTACTTGTAGATTTTGAAAAGGCATTGGATACAGTTCACTGAGGATTTATAGGCGAAACAGTAAACATTTTTCCATTCGGTATTTCATTATGTGGTTGTGTGTGATCTTCTGCCCAGAGGTCAGGTCACGAATCAGTTGAAGTTTAAGCAGCCTCGAGCTCCACCAGTCCTTGGGCTGTTGTGTTACGTAGTCGGACTCCTGTAAGTTTAGAGGACTTGAGTTCTGCCCTACAACGAGGGACATGTGATACATGTGGTCTCATCATGGGAAAATGAGTTTGTTCAAAATTGCCTGTGTTCACCCAGCAGTAAATAGGTTCCTCGCTGGATAAAGTCATATGACTGCGACCTAGCGCCAAACAGGCAGCTTGGATTTCTTGGGGTATTGGGAATCACGTTCTCATGAAGCACTGCGAGCAATCACTTGGTGTTTGGAGACTGTGGCTACAGAAGAAATTATTCTAGACATTATTATTATTGTTAAGAAGATGGATAAAATCTTTTACGATGAAGTTCAATCGTGTAATTGTTAATGGCTTTGGATCCCTCCTGTTAGAAATATTTAGTGGTTGTAGACAAGGTGGCCCCTTAGCTCCCTACATCTTTATACTATGTGCTGAAATACTAGCAATAATGGTGAGAAACAACTAATGGTATTAGGATTGTTAGCACTGAACAATTACTTCCACAATCTGCAGATGATACAACTTGTTCTTTAGATCCTTCTGTGTCGAAGGATTCCTCTACCATGTACTACAGATTCTTTATTTCTATACAATATTTTTATGGTTAAAAGTAAATACGTGTATTGATAAAACAAGGATACTCTGGATAGGATCCAAAACTCATTCTGGAACTATGCCAAGACTGGAACCTGGATTGGGGACAAGGACCATTGGATCTACTTTAAATACAAATTAATGAAATGAGTGACTAGAAGTATGACAATGTATATATAAAATGCAAATGGGTTTCAAGAAGAGCAACACACCGTGGGAGAAACGGCGTGCGGACAAAAACACCTGTGCGCAATACCCCCTACCACGTTGGACAAAACCTCCAAAAGCTTCAAATGAATAATGAAGATTGTTTAGCAGTCACATATTTATTCAGCCAGCACGAAGCTGCTAAGTGTCTAAGAGAGTTTTCAGAAGCAAATACTGTCACTCTAATCGATGAGCTGGGTTCACTGTCACCGATGAGAAATGGCTGAGGATTGGTTCCGTCTGTTGTAGCCCATGGATCTTCAAAAGGCAGATCATGTAGAAACTTTGGTACTGGCGGAAAGGCAGCTGACTTCTGACGCCGGATGCGGCGTTTTACAGTATCTAGTCTTCCACCTTCAGCACGGACCTCTGTTGGTGCTGTCTGTAGGGCGTTGGTAAGAATCGTTCCTGTTAAGGTCAGGGCAACTGGAGCTTGGTCCTTCAGATGGGATCTGAACTTGGTAACCTCAACTGCTGTCATGTCTGCAGGATGACTGTGTGTGGTAGTTGTTACTGGATCTTCCATCTGTAAAAGAATATATGTTATGAAACTGATATTCATGTTTATGACGTTTTATATATTTATTTATATTTTTTGTAAAAAAGCGTTACGCTTTCATTTTGGGAGATAATCCCGACAAAGTAAGAAGCCAGATTATACATGAAACATCAGATGAGAAATGTCATGTCCCGAAGTAATAACAACTTCTTTTATTGTACTTGATGTGTCAGTATAGATTCATATACCGTTGTCAAACAAAATCATGTACACTAGAAGAAGTTGTTATCCGTAAAGAATATACATCTTGGGTTTTGTAAATACATGTTCTCTGAATTTGCGTTCGATCCAGTCAAAAATCATTTCAGTAGAGATGTGAACTACTGCGTGGCTGGAAACTGCCATTCGTCCAAGTACAAAGTAGGACTTGAAACTGACTAGAGTTTGCAATTTAGTGAATCGTTTTAACTTTATAGGTTGAATTGGCATTTTTGATGGTTTGTTTCGGCATACCGAAAGGTCTCGCAATCTGCAAAGTTGTGTTTTACGTTGCATGTGACCTTTAAACTGAAGCAAGTGCTCGTAACATCTTCAGTTCTTTTAGTATATATCATGTGGTGGAGCTGACGTGGACTGACATGGTCAACACCTCTTCCATCCACGGTTCCTTTCACGGAGGAACCTTTACTAAGGTTAACCTCAACTTCCATTCTTTAACCCTGCACTAAGGTTACCACAGTGACTTACGATCATCTTAGTGCTATGGGAATGGAGAACCAGGATTTGTATCTTTCATTAGGATGGGGCACGTGGTAGCCTGTGCTGTACACCATCGCATGCTGCATTTCATCTTCCCATCTCCCAGGTAGCATGACTTCGACTGTCCCAGGTGTCCCGGTAGCATGGCTTCGACTGCCCCAGGTAGCATGACTTCGACTGTCACAGGTGGCCCTGGTAGCATTACTTCGACTGTCCCAGGTAGCATGGCTTCGACTGTCCCAGGTGTTCCAGATAGCATGACGTCGACTGTCCCAGGTAGCATGACTTCGACTGTGCCAGGTAGCATGACTTCGACTGTCCCAGGTAGCATGACTTCGACTGTGCCAGGTAGCATGACTTCGACTGTCCCAGGTGTCCCAGGTAGCGTGACTTCAACTGTCCCAGTTTGTGTTATTTCGACTGTCCCAGGTATCCTCCCATGTCACACTTACCTGGGCAGAGAAACCCGAGGGAAGACACCGACTCCTCCTCAAACATCGGCAGGTTAGATGACCGGAGGATTTGTGTTTAACGTTTTGTTATGTGCTTCAGCTTCAGAAATACGTAAAACGTTGAGAAAATCTATTCTGTAGAACTGTTGATACGCCTTAAAGTAACATTCAATCAGAAATCCCATATTGTACAGTATGGGTAGCAGAAAATAATCCTCCGAGGTTTTGGTAGAAAATGCAAAACCGGAGAGGAGGGAAATTTCCCTATCTCGATGGTGTTACACTGTCTACCAAAACCGAGGAGGAGTGTTTTCTCTCACATATATTCCGTCAGTAATGGATAGTTACAATGTAGATGATCATTTAATGAAACTACATAACAATATCTGAAGCACGCGTAAAATGGATTTAACGACAGAACCTATAAGTAGATAATTTAACCCCACCATGTTCGTCATCTCGCTACGAATCTGAGAGTTGCAGTTCCAATCTCGCTAGGGAAAACATTTGTACTTTGAACTTAATTTTAAACGATGGTTTTCAATTGCTTTCAAACACTCATATATCATTTGAATGTTGTTGTTCATATAAAGTTAGGAAAAGTAAAACCTGGGAAGAGGTTTTTCTAGCGAAAAGTAAAACGTGTCCCTCCAAAACAAAATCCTGAAATGCGGTTATACTGGGAAAACAAGAGCTGACCTAATATATAGAGAGAAGCACACTTCAGGTTTATATTAACAGTAAACGTGTCAACCTTGTGCACAGTACACGACCTCCATTTTGTCGAAACTCCACGTTGTGTATGGGTTAACAGAGGACATCATGGTGCTTTATAGATGACCCTCAAAAGGTACTGTATGCAGTACTGTTAATGCTCAGATGGTTCAATGTGTGTTTTAGCCTGGGGATTGCAATATAGTTCACACAAGCACAGTGCTCAAGTACAGTGCACAAACACAGTGCTCAAGTACAGTGCTCAAGTACAGTGCACAAGTACAGTGCTCAAGTACAGTGCACAAGTACAGTGCTCAAGTACAGTGCTCACGTACAGTGCTCAAGTACAGTGCTCAAGTACAGTGCTCAAGTACAGAGCACATAACATGTAGGTTGACAATGCTTGAAATAAGCTTTGCACGTTAGCAATTGTTTTCCAAACACTCCAACTTGCGACCCTGGACCCGAGGGCATGTGGAAAATGTAAATTTCTGTGAAAATTATTCTACAGATTAGCATATGTTCTTCCCGCAACCCTAGTTTTTGTATATTCATGCGATGACCAGCAGTTCGTTCAGACCACCTGCCTCCCCTCGGGGAGGATCTGACGTCACCCCCTAAATGGACCTCACATTCCGCTGGTACCAGTAAACGCTCACGTGTGTTTCCGGGTGCAGAACCACGCACCTGCCGATGATTCCTGGATAACGCGGAGGGATAAATACTGATGAAGTGGTTGTGTCTGAACATAGGACGACGGTTTGCGAGTTGTCAGCACTCTTCTGTGAGCGACACCACCAAGGTATGTGTTTTCAGCTTCTTGTTATTATGATATTATCTAAGGGCTCACAGTGTTCACTGTAGAATTATTGTAAGGACGTTCAGTGTTCACAACAGAATTAATATAAAGCCTTCCAGGATTCACCGTAGTGCTACTCTGGGGGCTTTCCGTGTTCACCACAGTATTACGGTAAGGGTATTACTTCCAGGATTCACCGTAGTGCTACTCTAGGGGCTTTCCGTGTTCACCACAGTATTACGGTAAGGGTATTACTTCCAGGATTCACCGTAGTGCTACTCTAGGGGCTTTCCGTGTTCAACACAGTATTACGGTAAGGGTATTACTTCCAGGATTCACCGTAGTGCTACTCTAGGGGCTTTCCGTGTTCAACACAGTATTACGGTAAGGGTATTACTTCCAGGATTCACCGTAGTGCTACTCTAGGGGCTTTCCGTGTTCAACACAGTATTACGGTAAGGGTATTACTTCCAGGATTCACCGTAGTGCTACTCTAGGGGCTTTCCGTGTTCACCACAGTATTACGGTAAGGGTATTACTTCCAGGATTCACCGTAGTGCTACTCTAGGGGCTTTCCGTGTTCACCACAGTATTACGGTAAGGGTATTACTTCCAGGATTCACCGTAGTGCTACTCTAGGGGCTTTCCGTGTTCACCACAGTATTACGGTAAGGGTATTACTTCCAGGATTCACCGTAGTGCTACTCTGGGGGCTTTCCGTGTTCAACACAGTATTACGGTAAGGGTATTACTTCCAGGATTCACCGTAGTGCTACTCTGGGGGCTTTCCGTGTTCAACACAGTATTACGGTAAGGGTATTACTTCCAGGATTCACCGTAGTGCTACTCTGGGGGCTTTCCGTGTTCAACACAGTATTACGGTAAGGGTATTACTTCCAGGATTCACCGTAGTGCTACTCTAGGGGCTTTCCGTGTTCAACACAGTATTACGGTAAGGGTATTACTTCCAGGATTCACCGTAGTGCTACTCTAGGGGCTTTCCGTGTTCAACACAGTATTACGGTAAGGGTATTACTTCCAGGATTCACCGTAGTGCTACTCTGGGGGCTTTCCGTGTTCACCACAGTATTACGGTAAGGGTATTACTTCCAGGATTCACCGTAGTGCTACTCTGGGGGCTTTCCGTGTTCAACACAGTATTACGGTAAGGGTATTACTTCCAGGATTCACCGTAGTGCTACTCTAGGGGCTTTCCGTGTTCAACACAGTATTACGGTAAGGGTACTACTTCCAGGATTCACCGTAGTGCTACTCTAGGGGCTTTCCGTGTTCAACACAGTATTACGGTAAGGGTATTACTTCCAGGATTCACCGTAGTGCTACTCTGGGGGCTTTCCGTGTTCAACACAGTATTACGGTAAGGGTATTACTTCCAGGATTCACCGTAGTGCTACTCTGGGGGCTTTCCGTGTTCACCACAGTATTACGGTAAGGGTATTACTTCCAGGATTCACCGTAGTGCTACTCTGGGGGCTTTCCGTGTTCACCACAGTATTACGGTAAGGGTATTACTTCCAGGATTCACCGTAGTGCTACTCTAGGGGCTTTCCGTGTTCACCACAGTATTACGGTAAGGGTATTACTTCCAGGATTCACCGTAGTGCTACTCTAGGGGCTTTCCGTGTTCAACACAGTATTACGGTAAGGGTATTACTTCCAGGATTCACCGTAGTGCTACTCTAGGGGCTTTCCGTGTTCAACACAGTATTACGGTAAGGGTATTACTTCCAGGATTCACCGTAGTGCTACTCTAGGGGCTTTCCGTGTTCAACACAGTATTACGGTAAGGGTATTACTTCCAGGATTCACCGTAGTGCTACTCTAGGGGCTTTCCGTGTTCAACACAGTATTACGGTAAGGGTATTACTTCCAGGATTCACCGTAGTGCTACTCTAGGGGCTTTCCGTGTTCAACACAGTATTACGGTAAGGGTATTACTTCCAGGATTCACCGTAGTGCTACTCTAGGGGCTTTCCGTGTTCAACACAGTATTACGGTAAGGGTATTACTTCCAGGATTCACCGTAGTGCTACTCTAGGGGCTTTCCGTGTTCAACACAGTATTACGGTAAGGGTATTACTTCCAGGATTCACCGTAGTGCTACTCTAGGGGCTTTCCGTGTTCAACACAGTATTACGGTAAGGGTATTACTTCCAGGATTCACCGTAGTGCTACTCTAGGGGCTTTCCGTGTTCAACACAGTATTACGGTAAGGGTATTACTTCCAGGATTCACCGTAGTGCTACTCTAGGGGCTTTCCGTGTTCAACACAGTATTACGGTAAGGGTATTACTTCCAGGATTCACCGTAGTGCTACTCTGGGGGCTTTCCGTGTTCAACACAGTATTACGGTAAGGGTATTACTTCCAGGATTCACCGTAGTGCTACTCTGGGGGCTTTCCGTGTTCACCACAGTATTACGGTAAGGGTATTACTTCCAGGATTCACCGTAGTGCTACTCTGGGGGCTTTCCGTGTTCAACACAGTATTACGGTAAGGGTATTACTTCCAGGATTCACCGTAGTGCTACTCTAGGGGCTTTCCGTGTTCACCACAGTATTACGGTAAGGGTATTACTTCCAGGATTCACCGTAGTGCTACTCTAGGGGCTTTCCGTGTTCACCACAGTATTACGGTAAGGGTATTACTTCCAGGATTCACCGTAGTGCTACTCTGGGGGCTTTCCGTGTTCACCACAGTATTACGGTAAGGGTATTACTTCCAGGATTCACCGTAGTGCTACTCTGGGGGCTTTCCGTGTTCACCACAGTATTACGGTAAGGGTATTACTTCCAGGATTCACCGTAGTGCTACTCTGGGGGCTTTCCGTGTTCAACACAGTATTACGGTAAGGGTATTACTTCCAGGATTCACCGTAGTGCTACTCTAGGGGCTTTCCGTGTTCAACACAGTATTACGGTAAGGGTATTACTTCCAGGATTCACCGTAGTGCTACTCTAGGGGCTTTCCGTGTTCAACACAGTATTACGGTAAGGGTATTACTTCCAGGATTCACCGTAGTGCTACTCTAGGGGCTTTCCGTGTTCAACACAGTATTACGGTAAGGGTATTACTTCCAGGATTCACCGTAGTGCTACTCTGGGGGCTTTCCGTGTTCACCACAGTATTACGGTAAGGGTATTACTTCCAGGATTCACCGTAGTGCTACTCTGGGGGCTTTCCGTGTTCACCACAGTATTACGGTAAGGGTATTACTTCCAGGATTCACCGTAGTGCTACTCTAGGGGCTTTCCGTGTTCAACACAGTATTACGGTAAGGGTACTACTTCCAGGATTCACCGTAGTGCTACTCTAGGGGCTTTCCGTGTTCAACACAGTATTACGGTAAGGGTACTACTTCCAGGATTCACCGTATTACGGTAAGGGTATTACTTCCAGGATTCACCGTAGTGCTACTCTAGGGGCTTTCCGTGTTCACCACAGTATTACGGTAAGGGTATTACTTCCAGGATTCACCGTAGTGCTACTCTAGGGGCTTTCCGTGTTCACCACAGTATTACGGTAAGGGTATTACTTCCAGGATTCACCGTAGTGCTACTCTAGGGGCTTTCCGTGTTCACCACAGTATTACGGTAAGGGTATTACTTCCAGGATTCACCGTAGTGCTACTCTAGGGGCTTTCCGTGTTCACCACAGTATTACGGTAAGGGTATTACTTCCAGGATTCACCGTAGTGCTACTCTAGGGGCTTTCCGTGTTCACCACAGTATTACGGTAAGGGTATTACTTCCAGGATTCACCGTAGTGCTACTCTAGGGGCTTTCCGTGTTCACCACAGTATTACGGTAAGGGTATTACTTCCAGGATTCACCGTAGTGCTACTCTAGGGGCTTTCCGTGTTCACCACAGTATTACGGTAAGGGTATTACTTCCAGGATTCACCGTAGTGCTACTCTAGGGGCTTTCCGTGTTCAACACAGTATTACGGTAAGGGTATTACTTCCAGGATTCACCGTAGTGCTACTCTAGGGGCTTTCCGTGTTCAACACAGTATTACGGTAAGGGTATTACTTCCAGGATTCACCGTAGTGCTACTCTAGGGGGCTTTCCGTGTTCAACACAGTATTACGGTAAGGGTATTACTTCCAGGATTCACCGTAGTGCTACTCTAGGGGGCTTTCCGTGTTCAACACAGTATTACGGTAAGGGTATTACTTCCAGGATTCACCGTAGTGCTACTCTAGGGGCTTTCCGTGTTCAACACAGTATTACGGTAAGGGTATTACTTCCAGGATTCACCGTAGTGCTACTCTAGGGGGCTTTCCGTGTTCAACACAGTATTACGGTAAGGGTATTACTTCCAGGATTCACCGTAGTGCTACTCTAGGGGCTTTCCGTGTTCAACACAGTATTACGGTAAGGGTATTACTTCCAGGATTCACCGTAGTGCTACTCTAGGGGCTTTCCGTGTTCAACACAGTATTACGGTAAGGGGTATTACTTCCAGGATTCACCGTAGTGCTACTCTAGGGGCTTTCCGTGTTCAACACAGTATTACGGTAAGGGTATTACTTCCAGGATTCACCGTAGTGCTACTCTAGGGGCTTTCCGTGTTCAACACAGTATTACGGTAAGGGTATTACTTCCAGGATTCACCGTAGTGCTACTCTAGGGGCTTTCCGTGTTCAACACAGTATTACGGTAAGGGTATTACTTCCAGGATTCACCGTAGTGCTACTCTAGGGGCTTTCCGTGTTCAACACAGTATTACGGTAAGGGTATTACTTCCAGGATTCACCGTAGTGCTACTCTAGGGGGCTTTCCGTGTTCAACACAGTATTACGGTAAGGGTATTACTTCCAGGATTCACCGTAGTGCTACTCTAGGGGCTTTCCGTGTTCAACACAGTATTACGGTAAGGGTATTACTTCCAGGATTCACCGTAGTGCTACTCTAGGGGCTTTCCGTGTTCAACACAGTATTACGGTAAGGGTATTACTTCCAGGATTCACCGTAGTGCTACTCTAGGGGGCTTTCCGTGTTCAACACAGTATTACGGTAAGGGTATTACTTCCAGGATTCACCGTAGTGCTACTCTAGGGGCTTTCCGTGTTCAACACAGTATTACGGTAAGGGTATTACTTCCAGGATTCACCGTAGTGCTACTCTAGGGGGCTTTCCGTGTTCAACACAGTATTACGGTAAGGGTATTACTTCCAGGATTCACCGTAGTGCTACTCTAGGGGCTTTCCGTGTTCAACACAGTATTACGTAAGGGTATTACTTCCAGGGATTCACCGTAGTGCTACTCTGGTGCTTTCCGTGTTCAACACAGTATTACGGTAAGGGGTATTTACTTCCAGGATTCCACCGTAGTGCTACTCTAGGGGCTTTCCGTGTTCAAACACAGTATTACGGTAAGGGTATTACTTTCCAGGATTCACCGTAGTGCTACTCTAGGGGCTTTCCGTGTTCAACACAGTATTACGGTTCCAGGATTCACCGTAGTGCTACTCTAGGGGCTTTCCGTGTTCAACACAGTATTACGGTAAGGGTATTACTTCCAGGATTCACCGTAGTGCTACTCTAGGGGCTTTCCGTGTTCAACACAGTATTACGGTAAGGGTATTACTTCCAGGATTCACCGTAGTGCTACTCTAGGGGCTTTCCGTGTTCAACACAGTATTACGGTAAGGGTATTACTTCCAGGATTCACCGTAGTGCTACTCTAGGGGCTTTCCCGTGTTCAACACAGTATTACGGTAAGGGTATTACTTCCAGGATTCACCGTAGTGCTACTCTAGGGGCTTTCCGTGTTCAACACAGTATTACGGTAAGGGTATTACTTCCAGGATTCACCGTAGTGCTACTCTAGGGGCTTTCCGTGTTCAACACAGTATTACGGTAAGGGTATTACTTCCAGGATTCACCGTAGTGCTACTCTAGGGCTTTCCGTGTTCAACACAGTATTACGGTAAGGGTATTACTTCCAGGATTCACCGTAGTGCTACTCTAGGGGCTTTCTTTCCGTGTTCAACACAGTATTACGGTAAGAGTATTACTTCCAGGATTCACCGTAGTGCTACTCTAGGGGCTTTCCGTGTTCAACACAGTATTACGGTAAGGGTATTACTTCCAGGATTCACCGTAGTGCTACTCTAGGGGCTTTCCGTGTTCAACACAGTAATACGGTAAGGGTATTACTTCCAGGATTCACCGTAGTGCTACTCTAGGGGCTTTCCGTGTTCAACACAGTATTACGGTAAGGTAATTACTTCCAGTCCGTTGTAGTATTACTGTAAGGGCTTTCCGTGTTCAACACAGTATTACGGTAAGGGTATTACTTCCAGGATTCACCGTAGTGCTACTCTAGGGGCTTTCCGTGTTCAACACAGTATTACGGTAAGGGTATTACTTCCAGGATTCACCGTAGTGCTACTCTAGGGGCTTTCCGTGTTCAACACAGTATTACGGTAAGGGTATTACTTCCAGGATTCACCGTAGTGCTACTCTAGGGGCTTTCCGTGTTCAACACAGTATTACGGTAAGGGTATTACTTCCAGGATTCACCGTAGTGCTACTCTAGGGGCTTTCCGTGTTCAACACAGTATTACGGTAAGGGTATTACTTCCAGGATTCACCGTAGTGCTACTCTGGGGGCTTTCCGTGTTCAACACAGTATTACGGTAAGGGTATTACTTCCAGGATTCACCGTAGTGCTACTCTAGGGGCTTTCCGTGTTCAACACAGTATTACGGTAAGGGTATTACTTCCAGGATTCACCGTAGTGCTACTCTAGGGGCTTTCCGTGTTCAACACAGTATTACGGTAAGGGTATTACTTCCAGGATTCACCGTAGTGCTACTCTAGGGGCTTTCCGTGTTCAACACAGTATTACGGTAAGGGTATTACTTCCAGGATTCACCGTAGTGCTACTCTAGGGGCTTTCCGTGTTCAACACAGTATTACGGTAAGGGTATTACTTCCAGGATTCACCGTAGTGCTACTCTAGGGGCTTTCCGTGTTCAACACAGTATTACGGTAAGGGTATTACTTCCAGGATTCACCGTAGTGCTACTCTGGGGGCTTTCCGTGTTCAACACAGTATTACGGTAAGGGTATTACTTCCAGGATTCACCGTAGTGCTACTCTAGGGGCTTTCCGTGTTCAACACAGTATTACGGTAAGGGTATTACTTCCAGGATTCACCGTAGTGCTACTCTAGGGGCTTTCCGTGTTCAACACAGTATTACGGTAAGGGTATTACTTCCAGGATTCACCGTAGTGCTACTCTGGGGGCTTTCCGTGTTCAACACAGTATTACGGTAAGGGTATTACTTCCAGGATTCACCGTAGTGCTACTCTAGGGGCTTTCCGTGTTCAACACAGTATTACGGTAAGGGTATTACTTCCAGGATTCACCGTAGTGCTACTCTAGGGGCTTTCCGTGTTCAACACAGTATTACGGTAAGGGTATTACTTCCAGGATTCACCGTAGTGCTACTCTGGGGGCTCTCCGTGTTCAACACAGTATTACGGTAAGGGTATTACTTCCAGGATTCACCGTAGTGCTACTCTAGGGGCTTTCCGTGTTCAACACAGTATTACGGTAAGGGTATTACTTCCAGGATTCACCGTAGTGCTACTCTGGGGATTTTCCGTGTTCAACACAGTATTACGGTAAGGGTATTACTTCCAGGATTCACCGTAGTGCTACTCTGGGGGCTTTCCGTGTTCAACACAGTATTACGGTAAGGGTATTACTTCCAGTGTTCGTTGTAGTATTACTGTAAGGGCTTCCAGTGTTCGTTGTAGTATGACTGTAAGGGCTTCCAATGTTCACCTCAGTATTACTGTAAGGGCTTCCAAAATTCACCACAGTATTACTGTAAGGGCTTCCAGTGTTCGTTGTAGTATTACTGTAAGGGCTTCCAGTGTTCGTTGTAGTTTTACTGTAAGGGCCTCCAATATTCACCACAGTATTACTGTAAGGGCTTCCAGTGTTCGTTATAGTATTACTGTAAGGGCTTCCAGTGTTCGCTGTAGTATTACTGTAAGGGCTTCCAATATTCACCACGGTATTACTGTAAGGGCTTCCAGTGTTCGTTGTAGTATTACTGTAAGCAATATTCACCACAGTATTAGTGTAAGGGCTTCCAGTGTTCACTGTAGTATTACTGTAAGGGCTTCCACTGTTCGTTGTAGTATTACTGTAAGGGCTTGCAGTGTTCGTTGTAGTATTACCGTAAGGGCTTCCAATATTCACCACAGTATTACTGTAAGGACTTCCTGTGTTCGCTGTAGTATTACTGTAAGGACTTCCGGTGTTCGCTGTAGTATTACTGTAAGGGCTTCCAGTGTTCGCTGTAGTATTACTGTAAGTGCTTCCAGTGACAACCAGAGAAATGGTATATGGGCTTCGACTGTTTACTGTAGTATTACTGTAAGGGCTTCCAGTGATCACTGTAGTATTACTGTCAGCGATTTCAGTGTTGACTATATGTTTACTGAGAGGGCGTGCAGCGTTCACCTCAGTATTACTGTAATGGGTTGTGGTGTCCATTTTGTCTTTTATAATATCTTATTTTCCACTGTAGGAAAGCTCTGTATATGTGTGTGCTTACCTTGTATATATATACCTGGTATTGTCCCGGTCACTGACTCACCCCGCTTCCCATAGCAGTTTCCGTGTCTCCTTGACGCCCTGTTTGTGTTTGCAGGTCACCATGAGAGCAACAGTTATCGCCCTTTCTCTCCTCTACGTCATCACTGTCGTCGTTCATGACGTTGACGGCACATTCTTTCGGAGACGTTTTGGTTTCCGAACATACAGGCGCCGGATTCCCTACAGGCCGCGCATAATACAACGCCCTTATTATCCAAAAACCGCCAAACCTCCCCATCCAACTCCAAAACCTCATTTTCCAGCGACAACGCCAGCACCAACAACGTCCAAACACCACCCACCACCTTCAATAAAACCTAAATTAACTGATGTCCCTACCGTCCCGCTGCCACCAAAACAAACAGACGACAAAACCCCGTATCTCCCGTATCCGTACCCTCCTTATTATCCTCCGCCTCCACATTACTACTACCCCCCTCCACAACCGTACCCGCCTCAACAGCCATATCCCCCTCAGCAGCCGTACCCCCGACAACGTAAGTATAGTGTGGAGCCCGTCTCCCCCATTAAAAATCAAATGTGCTGATTTAGGTACATAAGCTATGTTAACTAAGAAACGCACAAATATACGCTGGTATAATGTCAGTAGCCCCCCAATCGCTATGCGTCCTTTTGGCTACATGGGTCTCACCGTGAGGTGACTGTACTCTTTGCATTGCCCTTCGAGAGGCAAATATCTACATGGTCCTTCCCACGCTAAGCTGCTTTACCGTCAACTCCAAACTGTCTATATTGCAGCGACTGTAACAGTCCGCGACTGCGTCAGTGACGGCTGTGACAACTCCTGTTCGCACATGACCTACATCAGCGGCGTCAAACACTGCTGCCCTCAATGTTCCAAAGATGTCTCCATGACGACGGGCACAAACGACAAAGGGGACTTCTGCTTATGCACCTATCAGCGTACTGTCCAGTACTGAATATGACGACATCACTACGCTGGTAGTGCGATATAGTGGACACCACTCGTTGACGTTGAAGTGAGATGTATTGTAAATGACTTCGCCGAGACTGATGCCTTGTACCGTGACTGGTCGGGCTTCATGACATTCAATAATTTGGACAATAAACGGTCATCATTTAGCCCAATATTTGTTATCATTCTCAGCCATACACAATGTGCCTGTTTGTCATGGCCCAGCAGAACGAGGGGAGTGTCTTTCTCTGATGTGAGAGAAGGTTCACCACCATTGATACCATTAAATGTCCATTCATTCATTCACTCATTGATTCATTCACTCATTGATTCATTCACTCATCACGAGTCTTGCTGACTCTTGGGAGGTAGAGCAGCTCAGCGGTCACTGTAGTCACCCCGCCACCAAGGACAAGCCTCCCAATCCCCAGTGATACAATGATAACGCATCCACTTTCATTATAATAAATACTTTTATTAATTATGTTCAACAATAATATATTATTCGTATTTACAATATTTACATGGGAATGAGGTACTATGTACATGAGATGGTGATACGGCATGGGTGAATGGCATTTGTCCAGAGATGACAAGAGAAGATGATTTAATCTAACATGCTTATGATTGATTGATTGAATCTAACATGCTTTTATGAAATACCAAAATAATTAAAACCATCAATTCACCATTGAAGAGGCCGTTGCTCTCCAATTAGACACCGCTGATTAAAAGGAAGATAATTAAAAAAAACCCACACACTATTGTTTCAATTATCGTCCGAAGAGATTCCGCTAAACACACAGGACAAACATTAAGTGCACGAATCAGGGATGACAGCCGGCGCTGGTGATGACACCTTGTGATAAAGTTAAACGTGGTATGTCCTATCGGTAGCAGCCGCCAATCACACTCTTTACATTAACACGAAATCGTTTGTTGCCTTGTGCCTTGCCATGCTAGTTAACGATTTGAATGGTGATACCTGATAGCACTCAGCACGTGGCTGTGGATCACGGTAAGAGAAAGTTCTTGGCGTACAATATTACTGGGGATCACTGTATAGGAGAACGTTGTTGGCTTACAGTGTGACGGTGGATCACTGTAAGAAAACGTTCTTGGGGTACAGTGTGACTGGGGATCACTGTAACAGAACGTTCCTGACGTACAGAGTGACTGGGGATCACTGAAAGAGAACGTTCCTGTGTACAGTACGCCACCCGGTGCTTCCACGCCCTTGCGCATGTGCATAGATGTATCTATTTCCTGTTCCGCCTCAGCCATTTGCTCCTCCAGCTTGTCCATTGTTCTGAAACAGGTTTTGGAAAATTGACATGAAAAATATGGCTTCATACAAAATATATTCTTGAGGTTTATACAAATGTCGGTTTCAACACTCAGTGAAATGCGGGCAACATGATGTCCTAAATGTAAGAACGTCATGGACGTACTACGTGTGTGACAACATGAGATTGACGCTATCTCCTATTCATTAGGCGAATACTAGACAATGCGATGTAACGTGTTAGTCACTAAAAACGTTAAAAAGAGTTATTCTCCCAGAAACAATGTGACCTTGATACAATTTCACAGCCTTTTCCAAACGTCCCGCCATTGGTACAGTTGGGATTCTACCTCCGAACAAAACGTAGATAAATTTCTCCGTCAGCGCACGTCAGCCATGTCGCCTCGATCTTTACAGCTGGTATATGTTGAAACCCAGTGTAAATGAAGTGTTTATAAAGTTTCGATTTGTTGGAAAATCAAAATCACAGTTGTGATTCAGGAGAATGAATTAACCCTAGTGATGATGGTCCAAGAATTAACCCCAGTGATGATGGTCCATGAATTAACCCCAGTGATGATGGTCCATGAATTAACCCCAGTGATGATGGTCCATTTCACTTCTTCTCGGTGTATTTTAAAGGTTGTGTATGTGCAGTGAGCAGGATCCTGTCACTTATGGAGCAACATCAGGCTGACAATTGGAACACATCACAACGTTTTAATGACAAGGCAAGCAACAAGTACCTGTAGGGTCCGGTGTCGTCTCCTTCCAGCACAAGATGACGTAAAGGGTGCATAAGCAAACACGGGTGCAGCAAACAAGGACGTACAGATTGTTCGGTGAATGAAAAGTCATTTTAACAGTTATCAATGCAGACATTGATCGTGCTATCAACCAATAAATAAAGCGTTCCACATTCACAAATCTGATCTAGACAACATATTATAATTGACAGATACACTTGTTACACTCCAGTGCTACTTCAGTTACACGTCATACACATCAGGAGGTTTATGAGATTAAGTATCAGACTTATTGGTAATAGAGCGCATTACGTGTGAACTGTATTACAACAAAAGTAATATGATTAACAAAACAACAAAGTGGAATCCCAGTAACGACACTGGTTTCTATAAACAGAACCAGCATCAGCAAAACAGTGACGGCAATACAACATGGCCAACATGTGGCACGCACATTCTCAGGCAGGTAGTCAACAAGTAGTCGTGGAATGGTGAAATATTCATATTCAAACACTCATGTAAACGAAACGTTCGCAAAGCTTGAAGCAAATCACAAGAAACGTTGCCACGGAAACAGAGTGAAAGCGAGCACAAGTGACAGCTCCAGTGTGCACCAAAGGGAGGTTACTCGGGCACCTGAAGAAGGACAAGGGATTCCATAGCCGGGGACGTCCTTGCACACTCGACAACGAGGCTGTCCCATGCCTATATAAATATGACGAACAAATTCGTCGTTTTCCGAAAGCATCCAGGTAGCTCCGACTAGCTTGAGGTTATGTGTTTTTACCAGAGAACTTAGAGAGTAACGGCACCTGAAATGAGAGAGATAACCTGTAAAGAAGTGACAAGTGCGCAAAAAAAAAATACATTTCGGCAGATGGAGAGTCAATGAGCCACCTCGACAGTAACATTTAATACCGTTGTAGGCTGAAATACCGTCATAATGTTGTTATACCAGCATTCGACCAGTGGAGGCAACTATATGTAAGGAACTGGTGTCAGGTTTCTCGATGCCTTTGCGACGTCAGACAGCTCCCTGGGCGGAGGAGTGCACCAGTCACAGTGTAAGCGCGGTGCCGGCAGAGGCAACACCGCATGGAACACATGGCCACAACATCAGGACACAGCGTTACCACAAAGAACAGCTCCGACAGAAAGATAACGTTCCAATATCTGGTAGTACTGTTGCATGGATGAAGGCTCATAAAACAACACTATATGCTCTCTAATTTAAACTGTAAGGCTCATAAAAACAACACTCTATGCTCTCTGCTTTAAACTGTAAGACTCAAAAAAACAACAGTCTGTGCTGTCTGGTTTACTTTGTAAGGCTCATAAAAGCAACACTCTATGCTCTCTGCTTTAAACTGTGAGGCTCATAAAAACAACACTCCATGCTCTCTGGTTTAAACTGTGAGGCTCATAGCAACAACACTCCATGCTCTACTTTAAACTGTAAGGCTCATAGCAACAACACTCTATGTTCTCTGCTTTAAATTGTAAGGCACACAAAAACAACACTCTATGCTCTCTGCTTTAAACTGTAAGGCTCATAAAAACAACAGTCTATGTTCTCTTTAAACTGTAAGGCGTAGACGGGATGAACGATGACCAAGACAATACTTAACATTTTCAATACTTTGTCCAGAATCAGACTTTTAAATGTCCTAATACTGGCCATATGGTGATCTTGAGATGAACACTAAACCACGTCAGGGAGATTTGAAGTTGATCTCTTGTGGAGGATACAGAAAAGGATCCAGGAACCTATACAGACATGTCTGTAATTGCTGTGAACTCAGACTTACCTGCCCTTGAACATCTTGGAGCAGTTAGCCGCGGCGTAGGACGAGACCTCTGACGGCTCCAACTCGTAGCCCTGCTCAAACACCAGGAAGTAGTAGTTGTGGGGCTTCTTGTCAGGAGGAGCCGGTCCGATGTAGCTCTGGACTACCTCGCCGTTATCAACCTGACCGTCACAGATGTTCACAACCAACCAATGAACGAACGGTATTTCTTTGCTGCCGAATTCCGGAAGTGGAACATCGGGGTCAACCACGATCAGTGTGAGGAGTTTGTCTGAAATTATTGATAGCTTTTACAGAACTTCAACAAATACCCAAACTGGTATTGATGAATTGTTTCCAGTATACGACACAAATGTATAGCCTAAGCAACAATTTTGGTGATTATACTATACCCCGGAAGTCCCGTGTGGCGCTGGGGAATGCAGTTGCCATGGAGAGTTCAACTTTAGGAATAACCTCTTGCCGTGCGAACGCAGCTTTCACTTTGGCATTTCCTATTGGATTGAGAATGATCGTTTTTTGTCTGGAAAACAAACGTAGATGGTGAATCTGTGACATTGGCAAATGTGTAGAGAGTGATCATGAAACCAATATACAGCTGATGCATTAAAAATCAATGAGGATTTCTTGCAAACTTTATCACGTGTTGGATAGAATATTGCACTGGGTAGTCAACTGCTATAGACGATGTCACGTGAACGATGAATTACGTCTTTGTGTTAACAAAGCTAACAGCATATCACGTGCACGCGTCACGTGACGACAGGGATCATTACTGTTCATAAGCTACTACAGTGGGACATTTCAAGGCCAGATGACACGCACGTCGTCGTCGTCGTTGCTGCTACTTACGGCAACGTGAAGAAGGAGCAACAGGAGTTGAAGTTGACGGGGGGCGACTGGAAGGTGACGTTCACATAGACATTCATGTCAGGGCGGTACTTCTTCTCACGGGGAATGAACGGTGTTTCCTTCGCCTTGAACGCTGCAATGACACGTGACATCTCCAGATATCTTGTGCACACCTATCACTTATTACAAGGTGTGTTTGTGTGTGTATTTGTCTGTGTGTTTGTATGAGTGTGTGTGCGTGTGTGTGCGTATGCGTGGGCACGTAGGTCTAAGCTTGCGCATGTGTGGGACCAAGAAGCCCCGATCTATTCAGTCCCATCTCCCGACTTACGTGCAAGCATGTGTATACATGTGATCTGGTTGCTGGAAACGATCTGTTTCCATTTGTCAAACTGAATGGACTTTCCCTCAACCGGAGCATATATCGGGAGGCTCGCCTGAACAGGTGCGAGTTCTTGTGCTAAGGAAGCATTGAACATCGGGGTCGATTGCGATCAGTGTTAGGAGTTTAATTATCTGAAGTTATATGGGGCTCCCGTCGCTGGACACAACACCCAAGAGTCCGGGCATCAGGAACCAACACGCTGTAGACATGTGTTCAGCTGATTTACCCTCGCCAATACACTGTTAACATGTGTTCAGCTGATTTACTCTTAAAAATAAACAGAGGTATGTGTTCAGTTGATTTACACTCGCCAATAAACTGTGGTTTGTTTTAAACGACTTACCCTCGTAGATAAACTGTGGGCATGTGTTCATGTAGCCCTTCTTCTTCATGATGTCTGCAGCGTAGGGGTCTCCAACAACCTTCACCCACGACATCGCAACCGGCCCTACAACACACATTCTATTTTAAGTTTGTAAATTCTTGTTGGGAAACAAACTGGGGGGTCTCCAGACGAAGATGTTGTATGGTATAATGCTTGCTATTTATTGGGAGAGAAGGAGCCAAGTTGGGAGAGTATTTACCTGTGAGTATTCTTCTGTGTAAGGAGTATTTACCTGCGGGAGAGGTCATTCATCAAATGCGAAAGGGGTATTCACCAGTGATGGAGCATTACCTGTGAGAGAGAACTGCTGTTTGAGCTCCCGGAAGTCAATGGGGCTGGACCTGTGGAAGAACTTCTGCCTCCAGATGACTGGCATCTTGATGTAGGCCTTCTGCTTGAACAACAGGAACACGTAGGGGTTGACATTCTTCGTGGGGTTCTGGGGTCCCTCATATACCTGTATTGCCTGCACATGTACAAGGAAACCACTTAGCACCTGGATCGCTGCACACCTTGATCACTCACCCCACCGGATTACTGCACCCCCTTATCATTTACACGCCTTGGTTACTGCGCACATTGATCACTTCATCCTTGATAGTAATACACCTAGGTGCCGTTGTTCAAAGCGATTGTAAATCCAATGCAAGTACCACACACCTAAGGTAGTCTTAGGTCTTAGGACTGGTTTGTACAACGGTAACCTAGTTTGCCTGCCCTTGCCTGTTTGTTACAGCACAGGAACTACTTCCTACCATGACTGTAGCTGCAAAGGACCAACGTGTGACCCCTGTTTTATGACCGTGTGATCCCATGTTACGACAACACGTAAATTCAATAGTCTCATGCCAGTTTACTGCATGTATCAAGTGACCACTTTCTATCCTTAAATAAACAGTTGATTCTTAAGATAAAAACGGCTGACTTTGGGTAGTATGAACTGATTAACAGGTTGAATTCACCTGAATTCATCGTGATAACTTTCTCATATAACCTTGGTCATCTCATAGCTTAATGAATATGTTTTTGAAGAAGGCCTTAGCTAGGGCATGGTAAAGAAAGCGATATACACGCGTGCATGTTGCCATGGGTCAGAGAGAGATGAAAGCCGGTTCCGCACTAGCATGGACGCTGCAGTGAGACCTGATGTGGACACCCACCTCTCCCGTCGTGACGTTGGAGCCCCTGATGTTGATGAAGAAACCCTTAATGTTGATATAGCCCGGGTCGAGGATGATGAGGGAGAACATATCCTTCTCCTCCGACTCCCACCAGAAGTAGGGCATGTCCTTCAGCTCATAGGGGGTGTACACCTGGTTGGACAGGGGGTCCACGGAGATCAGCTTGGAGTGCAGGGATCGGAACTCATTGCCACACGCTTCGTACTTGCCTGTACAATAACAACATGTGTTACTTTTGTGCATTCTGTTGTAAAGGTACACATGGGGTGGGTAATAAAAAAAACATTCATTTGCATATAGCTTCATTTCCTGAACACAAGTCAAATCCTGTGGTTATTGTCTCTGCAGTGTTATCGCAGTAAAACTGATTCTATCCCATGTGTGTTTTTGCTAAAAATTGACAGAGGATATTGTTGAGAAGGAAGTTGTGAGGACTGACATCACACGCGGATTAACATAAGGCCCGTTTTATCTGCACCAAATTTCCTAACCATGTAGTCCAAGAGATAGGCAAGTACCATTGCTCTCAGTAATATTATCTTTCATTTATTCGCTATCCTTAATTTAACGCACAGCACAAATGTTTTGGTTTACTTTTTGATTTCATAAATTACAAATAAACTCTATAGATAATGATACACTGGTGTATTCATGAAAGACCAGCCTACTTTGCTGAGACATAAGATCCACCATAACTGGAAGGACGATGAAAGTATTATATCAGTCGACTACCTGCATGGTTGAGCCATTGTATTCATGTAAATGACTATCCTGTCTGGCTGCGCTAAGAATGTGATCAAGTATAAACCCATCTTATCTGGCTGAGTTATGGATGTGATCATGTATAAACCCACTCTATGTGGCTGAGCGATGAATATGATCGTGTATAAACACACCCTCTCTGGCTGAGATATGAATATGATCATGTTTAAAGCCAACATATCTGGCTGAGCAATAAATGTGATCATGAATAAGCCCAACTACCTGGCTGAGCGATGAAAGTGATCTCCATAAACTTGTCTAGGCTCTTCTTGTCGTAGGCGCCGCGCTGGAAGATCCTTGACACTACACTATCCTCAGAGTAGGGTTTTGGGTTGTAGCAGTCCACGCTGAACTCTGACTTCTCCCCGCACTTGGACACATACTCAGATCCGAACCAGAACGTCTTGATGTTCTCTGCTCGCCGACGTATTGCGCTAAGGCAGGAGGGCAGGTCCCAGGTTCTCCTACTCTCGGAACACAAAGTGTTCTCACTCTTATCTGGAAGAAACACACTCAATCCATAAACACAAAGTGTTCTCACTCTTCTCTGGAAGAAACACACTCAATCCATAAACACAAAGTGTTCTCACTCTTGTCTGGAAGAAACACACTCAATCCATAAACAAAAAGTGTTCTCAATCCATAAACACAAAGTGTTCTCACTCTTGTCTGGAAGAAACACACTCAATCCATAAACACAAAGTGTTCTCACTCTTGTCTGGAAGAAACACACTCAATCCATAAACAAAAAGTGTTCTCACTCTTGTCTGGAAGAAACACACTCAATCCATAAACAAAAAGTGTTCTCAATCCATAAACACAAAGTGTTCTCACTCTTGTCTGGAAGAAACACACTCAATCCATAAACAAAAAGTGTTCTCACTCTTGTCTGGAAGAAACACACTCAGTCCATAAACACAAAGTGTTCTCACTCTTGTCTGGAAGAAACACACTCAGTCCATAAACACAAAGTGTTCTCACTCTTGTCTGGAAGAAACACACTCAATCCATAAACACAAAGATTTTTCACTGACAGATTATTTTTCGTTACAACCTTCTGTTTCATAACATCGAACAAGTTTGAACGGAAACGCTTTGACTATTTATGTCCTAGATAATATTCGTACCGTTGTACAAAATTGGTTGGCCAGTTGTTTTACGTCATGTAACTTTTGACCAATGTTAGCACACGTTAAGTGTTTTACGCCATATATTGATTGTCCAATCATGGCACGTGTCAACTGTTTTACTTCACTTGTGTTGATCAGTTATAGTACGTGTAAGCTCATGTAAAATCTCTCGCTCTGTTAGCGAACAATGCACACCCCCATTATTTCCTTCTCACCTGAGAGATATTGCTGTGTGAGCTGATCCACTCTGTCTTTGATAAAGCTGTTTGACTTCCCCAGTGTTTATAAGAGTGTCTTGATGATATGTTGAGTGGCAGTGTTATTCACTGTAAGATGTAAGGCAGTGTTGCAACTGTTACGTTCAGTAAATGTCATTGGGCTCCCGTATTTAGGCTTGGCGTCAAACGTAATGTGGAAACTACTAGAAGGACACGTATCCTGCATATACGGGACGTTCCGATAGAGATTAATGTAATAGGTATTGGGCATGTGCCTTCTCATCTCACAGTACATCAAGTCCAGCAGTGTGTGAATATCACTGACTTCAACCTGGATAGCCAGCCAAGAGAATATGACCACTGCTGACCGAGGCTAGTTATTTTATCAAACCTGTTCTGATCAGTGGACGTGTTGTATTACTAACACGTACAGGTGAGCAGGACAGGTGTGAACTGTGATGTGACGAGGAGGTAATCTAGCAGGCTGCACCGCACGACACTGTCTTCACCTATCCCATTGACAAAGTGCACTAGGTGAGCAGCAGCATCTCCGGCACTGCTGCGACATCACGGACGGCAGGAGGAAGCACTGCAGCTCAGTGTTTCTTCCGCTGACACATACACAGTTCTCCATCCTACTGACTTCAGTCTGCCTGAGTTCATTCATATCCTCACTAATCACTGTATATATGTTATTGTCTTCAAGATATCCCCACGAACAGATGAACAGAGCGGGATATACATGGACTCCATAATGATATCCAGTAGAGAACAAATATATATATACAATGAATATATGTATAACAACACCATTTATTTCGTGGTTGTGACATTTCGATACATCTTTACCGTCAAGAAACAACAGTACGAGAATTTGTATCAAAACGTGTCACTCCCAGAGCAGACAAAATTAGTTGGTATCCTTGACGTTTGTTCTGTATTGTACTTTCCAGCATCTAAAAAGCCACTCAAACAATCAATGATATCCCTCTAGGTTTCCAACCTCAGATGTAACAAGAAGACATGTGGTAAGTAGCGCGACCACTGCACGTGTACTTTCAACACGGGATTGTCATCAATAAGTGCAGCCGTTCTGTCTTCAAAGTTTGTCATGTATTGAGCTATGCTCGTACAGAATTCATGAATACCCCAAGGTAGGCGCTCCACCTGTAGGTACACCATCTTGGTTTCCTCACACTCTGCGCTTCCGGTTGAAGCTTACATACGTGTATACAGCTGCCATGCCGTTATGGATATGGTGTTTAACGCAGCTCATTCACTCATACGCAGATCAGGGCAGGACATACCATTGCGGCGTGTCGAAAGGTGATATTATTAAGGTGTAGTTCTAGTATTCGACAGCATGTAATGATGAAAACAGTTCGAAACACGGACACAAGGGATATGCTGATCAACACGAGTCTATTCTTTGAAGATGATCAGATGGCCTGAACAGATTATCAAACAAACACCAGCATCTAATCACGCCTATCCTCTCGTTTGTTAAGCGTGAACAGAGCGCGAACTTTGACATATCGTAACATCTCGTGAACTCTCAACACTTTTCCTCTGATCTCGTTCAAGCCACTTTCTCCAGCCTTTCCTCCCGGTATAATTAGTCAGGCGGTCGGGACCGACATATGGAGCGCTTGTCACGCGCAAACATTGACTTTAATTTACGGTGTTTAAGTGACAAAGATTCCTCACAGATTGGCCATGTGGAGTGATGTTCAAGTAATTACCTTGTTTTCCCGTCGAGTGGCCGAGCATGGTAGATACCCGAGGTCGTATCGTACCATGAATCATTTTATAAACATTTAAAGGAACAGTTTAAAAAGCCGGACGGTTCTTTGTTACCAGCAAACATTCAAACGTGATGCGGAAATAGCACAGGAGCCACGAGAGCTCGCGTTATACCCTTCACTAGATACCCGGCGTCAACGTTACGACAACTACATCAACAGGACTGGGAGTTTGAGTTGGAATAAGCATCTTGCTAGTTCTTTACTGCAGGCCAGTGAAGGTTTTATTTTGTGTAATAAAGTAACATGAAATGTTAAACCAATGAGATGTTTGACTCAAAGGTTGTTCCTATCCTTTTATATGGGACTGAAGTATGGGGACTAGATAATATTGAGGAAATAGAATCAGTTATTCTTAAAAGTTAATCCTTCTACGCCGACCACTGCGTTCGCGTTGAGTGTGGAAGATATTACCTCTATATTTAAGCAGGGTTTAACAAATCCCAACGCCCGACGCCCGGGACAAGTCAGTTTATATTTCGTGCAATCCAATAAGGGCGTCTTACTTGTCCGTTGGCTGTTACATAATCTCTGCTTATGGTTTCAATCTGAAAAAAAACTCAGTTCTCTTTTCATTCGGCTCAAAAGGTGTATAATAGAGTAGAGTCATCCTCCTTTGCCATTTACCACTTCTCGATAAACAGTCCAATAAATATTATGTTGAGTTAGTCTTTCATAATTACATCATTATGATTATGTCATAAAAACCAGGGCAAGTGGACAATTAGCCAGACCAGGTGACTTTCTTAAAGTTACTTGTGCTGGCAAGTGCGTCTAATAAAATTTGAACCTCTGACTTCAGTTTTCAAACGTTGTTTGACACAATGGTGTAAACTTTTGAATACGTCGTATTCGCACTTTCCTAGGAAAGGGTATAATATATATGATGTATCTCGAGGCTTCTCGTGGGAAGACTGACTGGGAATCACAAAATAAATCCTTGCTTTATCCTTATGGTTTTGGCTATATCTGGGAAGTCCAAAGTGTAGATTTCCCTGTCTCTTTTCTGGCAGAATTTGAATCTAGATTTAAAGCGATTTTCGAACAGAATCGGCATTCTGCTCTTGAAAATAACCATAAGATGTGTTTGTATTCTCGATTCAAGACTGCTGTCATTGTTGAGCCTCATTTACAACCACTAAACCTTGATACGTCTAGAACAACTTCGGTGCGTTTCCGTTGTAGTTCTCATTCTTTTAACATGCAGGTCTCATAATATTCCATGAAATGGAAGGGTCTATAAACTCTACAATAATGGTAATGTCGAAAATGAATTTAGTGTTGTACTTGTATGTAACACGTACGGTGATCTTAGAAAACAGTTTATGCCACATACATATTTCATAAACGCTACAATCAATAAGTTTAACCCCTTATTGTCCAATACTTATGCTGAGATTATGAAACGTGCAACAATATCTCTACTATCTGCCAGCGAATATGGAAACTCTGTGGCCTATGGTGTGTTCCATGGCCTATGGTGTGTCCCATGGCCTATGATGTGTCCCATGGCCTATGGTGTGTCCCATGGCCTATGGTGTGTCCCATGGCCTATGGTGTGTCCCATGGCCTATGCTAATGTTGAAATAATGAAACGTGCTGTAATGTTTGTACTATGTGCGAGCGAATACTGAAACTGTTGATCAATGATGTATATTTACTAACGATAAAATTATGAAACATGTTGCACAGATCGTACTATGTGTGAGGAAATAAACTGTGGACAGGCTATCAATGCATCATGGGCCGATGGCCTACAGTTCAGTAGTAGCTGAAGTGATGGTGATCTGGCAAATGGGGAGGTGGGGAGACTGATTCTTCCGTACGTAGGAACGTTTGTACAGTTTTATAAGCCATCACTGAGCTATGTACAGAGGTCGCGTTACAGGTCTAGAACTATGATTTCAGCACATTCACACGGAACAGTACTAAACACAAGTTTTCACAACCAGCTCTCTCCACAAAAATATAAATAAACGAAACCAATCTTCATGCTTAGTCTGATATACTTTTAGAGAATTTTCAGTCAGGATACGTATAAATAATATTACAACTGAAGACACAGCATGTATAACAGAACATCTATATAACATCATTATGTGCATAAAACATAGAGTATCTACAAAAGTATCGTTGATCCTAGGAAAGGCGTCACCACCATACATTGTTCAAATATTGCCAAATGCTGCGGAAATCTCAATTATTGTAATCCTGTGATCATCACTCGTTTTCGAATATTCTGCAGTTTTGGTGGAATGTAACTTTGAATAGAATAGACAGTGGACAGAGAGAACACAACACAGCGCGGGTGTCATGAGGACGGTCCCGTAAAAGGAAGGGGGTCAAGCAGGTGTCAGGAGGGTGGTCCCCTAAAAAGGAGGGTGTCAAGCGGGTGTCAAGGAGGTGGTCCCCTAAGAGGGAGAGGGTCAAGCAGGGGTTCCAAGTGAGGATGCAGGTCTTCCACTGAGAAGTTGATCGACGCAGGTGGGTATCAAGCGGGTGGTAGAGGGTGGAGATACACATGTGTTCCTCTAAGAAGTAGGATTATGTAGGTGGGTGTCAAGCGGGTGGTAGAGGGTGGAGATACACATGTGTTCCTCTAAGAAGTAGGATTATGTAGGTGGGTGTCAAGCGGGTGGTAGAGGGTGGAGATACACATGTGTTCCTCTAAGAAGTAGGATTATGTAGGTGGGTGTCAAGCGGGTGGTAGAGGGTGGAGATACACATGTGTTCCTCTAAGAAGTAGGATTATGTAGGTGGGTGTCAAGCGGGTGGTAGAGGGTGGAGATACACATGTGTTCCTCTAAGAAGTAGGATTATGTAGGTGGGTGTCAAGCGGGTGGTAGAGGGTGGAGATACACATGTGTTCCTCTAAGAAGTAGGATTATGTAGGTGGGTGTCAAGCGGGTGGTAGAGGGTGGAGATACACATGTGTTCCTCTAAGAAGTAGGATTATGTAGGTGGGTGTCAAGCGGGTGGTAGAGGGTGGAGATACACATGTGTTCCTCTAAGAAGTAGGATTATGTAGGTGGGTATCAAGCGGGTGGTAGAGGGTGGAGATACACATGTGTTCCTCTAAGAAGTAGGATTATGTAGGTGGGTGTCAAGCGGGTGGTAGAGGGTGGAGATACACATGTGTTCCTCTAAGAAGTAGGATTATGTAGGTGGGTGTCAAGCGGGTGGTAGAGGGTGGAGATACACATGTGTTCCTCTAAGAAGTAGGATTATGTAGGTGGGTATCAAGCGGGTGGTAGAGGGTGGAGATACACATGTGTTCCTCTAAGAAGTAGGATTATGTAGGTGGGTATCAAGCGGGTGGTAGAGGGTGGAGATACACATGTGTTCCTCTAAGAAGTAGGATTATGTAGGTGGGTGTCAAGCGGGTGGTAGAGGGTGGAGATACACATGTGTTCCTCTAAGAAGTAGGATTATGTAGGTGGGTGTCAAGCGGGTGGTAGAGGGTGGAGATACACATGTGTTCCTCTAAGAAGTAGGATTATGTAGGTGGGTATCAAGCGGGTGGTAGAGGGTGGAGATACACATGTGTTCCTCTAAGAAGTAGGATTATGTAGGTGGGTGTCAAGCGGGTGGTAGAGGGTGGAGATACACATGTGTTCCTCTAAGAAGTAGGATTATGTAGGTGGGTGTCAAGCGGGTGGTAGAGGGTGGAGATACACATGTGTTCCTCTAAGAAGTAGGATTATGTAGGTGGGTATCAAGCGGGTGGTAGAGGGTGGAGATACACATGTGTTCCTCTAAGAAGTAGGATTATGTAGGTGGGTGTCAAGCGGGTGGTAGAGGGTGGAGATACACATGTGTTCCTCTAAGAAGTAGGATTATGTAGGTGGGTGTCAAGCGGGTGGTAGAGGGTGGAGATACACATGTGTTCCTCTAAGAAGTAGGATTATGTAGGTGGGTTTCAAGCGGGTGGTAGAGGGTGGAGATACACATGTGTTCCTCTAAGAAGTAGGATTATGTAGGTGGGTGTCAAGCGGGTGGTAGAGGGTGGAGATACACATGTGTTCCTCTAAGAAGTAGGATTATGTAGGTGGGTGTCAAGCGGGTGGTAGAGGGTGGAGATACACATGTGTTCCTCTAAGAAGTAGGATTATGTAGGTGGGTGTCAAGCGGGTGGTAGAGGGTGGAGATACACATGTGTTCCTCTAAGAAGTAGGATTATGTAGGTGGGTATCAAGCGGGTGGTAGAGGGTGGAGATACACATGTGTTCCTCTAAGAAGTAGGATTATGTAGGTGGGTGTCAAGCGGGTGGTAGAGGGTGGAGATACACATGTGTTCCTCTAAGAAGTAGGATTATGTAGGTGGGTGTCAAGCGGGTGGTAGAGGGTGGAGATACACATGTGTTCCTCTAAGAAGTAGGATTATGTAGGTGGGTGTCAAGCGGGTGGTAGAGGGTGGAGATACACATGTGTTCCTCTAAGAAGTAGGATTATGTAGGTGGGTGTCAAGCGGGTGGTAGAGGGTGTAGGTAAACAAGTGTTCAACTAAGACGGTATATGCAGACGTTACTAAGGGGATTTCACGAGGAAGTCGTCCCGAGACAACGTACAGGTGAAACACAGATTGCCTCACAGGACCGAACGGACCACAGTTGTTTACTGTTAGTGGTGACATTACCACCATTGGCCCCTGTGAAGTGATTTTCTCACTGACCAGCCTTGACCAGCAGGAAATACCGAACCGACCTTGACCTTACACAGAAACACGAAACCCAAACACGAGCTGTGGGGTTATGTATAGTGGTCATTAAAGGACAAGGTTTGGTTACAGGCCGACCAGTCAGAGACCCACCCGGTCAAAGGTGAATGTTCCGTCTGTGAACATAATATATGGACATGCTCCGAAACAATGAAAGTTTTTCAACAATTAACATCCAACACACTCCACCGTGAGTAACCGATACATTTACACCCCACTGCGAGTCACCGACACATTTACGCCCCACCGTGAGTCACTGATACATTTACACCCCACCATGAGTCACTGATACATTTACACCCCACCATGAGTCACTGATACATTTACACCCCATCGTGAGTCACTGATACATTTGCACCCCACCGTGAGTCACTGATACATTTACACCCCACCATGAGTCACTGATACATTTACACCCCATCGTGAGTCACTGATACATATACAGCTCACCGTGAGTCACTGATACATTTACACCCCACCATGAGTCACTGATACATTTACACCCCATCGTGAGTCACTGATACATATACAGCTCACCGTGAGTCACTGATACATTTACACCCCACCATGAGTCACTGATACATTTACACCCCATCGTGAGTCATTGATACATTTATAGCTCACCGTGAGTCACTGATACATTTACACCCCACCGTGAGTCATTGATACATTTGCACCCCACCGTGAGTCACTGATACATTTACACCTTACGGTGAGTCACTGAAACATTTACACCCCATCGTAAGTCACAACACGTTTACACCCCATCGTGAGTCACTGATACATTTACACCCCACAGTCAGTCACTGATGCATTTACACCCCACCGCGAGTCATTGATACATTTACACCCCATCGTGAGTCATTGATACATTTACACCCCATCGTGAGTCATTGATACATATACACCACGCTTTGAGTCACCGACACATTTACACCCCACCTTGAGTCACTGATACATTTACACCCCATCATGAGTCACTGATACATTTACACCCCGCTGTGAGTCACTGATGCATTTACATCCTACAGTGAGTCACTGATACATTTACACCCTACAGTGAGTCACCGATACATTTACACCCTACACTTAGTCAGTGTATATAAGTCCCGGCTGCTGAGACGGTAACCACAGTCACTACCAGCTGAGTTGAATCACACCCAACATCAGGCTAAGTTATGTGATTCACGTTTGATTGGAGTTTAAATTTATTTTAATGCAATTATTTTGCAGACATACGTAAATCATTGTTAAAGGAACCTTATTGTTCCTTGTCGAATTTGAATAAGTGAACGTATTTCAAGTAAAATATCTACCCTTAAATATGTCATAAAGATTGTTTGTAAACACTTTAATTGATGTATTATTGGGGCATGGTGAGCATGGTGGGCGTGGTGGGCGTGGTGGGCGAGCTGGCTAAGGCGCCAGGCTAGTGATCCAGCGAGGTTGAGGTGCCGGGGTCGAGCCAGCCTGTGACCGGGTGTAAAAAACCTTGGAGTCAACTTTGTGTGCAGACACTTACAGTGTTGTCACATCCCCAAGTGTACAGTACACAGCGCTGTGCGCTTAAAAGAACCCACGAATGCGTTGGTATATGACCAGATGATGTGCTGTTGAGATTGACATCCAGTGACCGAGGGATAAATACCAACGCCTTGAGCATGCACTAGTGCGTGGATATGTGCGCTATCTATCTCTCTATCTCTCTATCTTATTCAGTCATCTCGTTGTTCATTTTGTACATACTCTTGTGTTATAATCATGCGCCGTACCACCATGCAAATTGCGATAAACAAGCGGTGATGTTTCATGTCTCTCGTTAGGAATAATATTCGATGTGTTGAGCTAAATAATCATCCCTGCAATTAAAGCAATATGCATCCGTGTCATACAATTAATAAACCCAGGGTGCCTCTTGTCATGTCTCTGTGAGTCTGTGTCACACAATTAATAAACCCAGGGTGCCTCTTGTCATGTCTCTGTGAGTCTGCTGTCACACAATTAATAAACCCAGGGTGCCTCTTGTCATGTCTCTGTGAGTCTGCTGTCACACAATTAATAAACCCAGGGTGCTTCTTGTCATGTCTCTGTGAGTCTGCTGTCACACAATTAATAAACCCAGGGTGCCTCTTGTCATGTCTCTGTGAGTCTGCTGTCACACAATTAATAAACCCAGGGTGCCTCTTGTCATGTCTCTGTGAGTCTGCTGTCACACAATTAATAAACCCAGGGTGCCTCTTGTCATGTCTCTGTGAGTCTGCTGTCACACAATTAATAAACCCAGGGTGCCTCTTGTCATGTCTCTGTGAGTCTGCTGTCACACAATTAATAAACCCAGGGTGCCTCTTGTCATGTCTCTGTGAGTCTGCTGTCACACAATTAATAAACCCAGGGTGCCTCTTGTCATGTCTCTGTGAGTCTGCTGTCACACAATTAATAAACCCAGGGTGCCTCTTGTCATGTCTCTGTGAGTCTGCTGTCACACAATTAATAAACCCAGGGTGCCTCTTGCCATGTCTCTATGAGTCTGCTGTCACACAATTAATAAACAGAAGGTGCCTCTTGTCACGTCTCTGTGAGTCTGCTGTCACACAGTGAATAATCACAGGGTGCCTGCTGTCACGTGTCTGTCTCGCACAATGAATACGTTCAGGGCTCCTGGTCTCAGGAGTCTGTGTCACACAATGAATAAGCCCAAGGTGCCTTCTGTCATGTGTCTTTGTCATACAATGAATAAGCACAGAGTGCCTTCTGTCATGTGCCTGTGTGCCTGTGCCTCACAATTAATAAATCCAGGGTGTCTTCTGCCATGTGTCTGTGTCACTAAATGAATAAGGCCAGGGTGCCTGCTGCCATGTGCCTGTGTCACATAATGAATGTGCGCAGAGTGTCTGCAGTCACGTGTCTCTGTGTGTGGGTGTGTAACACGCAATGAGTATTCCTCGATTGCCTGGTGTCATGTGTCTGTGGGGTGCATTGGATGTGGAATGACATGAAGCTAATTTACAAAGGAATTGGACTACACGTGCACGTACTGAAGATCATCCTCCCCCCCCCCCCCCTCCACACATACACACACACACACTCCACCCACACCCACCACCACCCCTCTTCCCTCCCGACATATAAATATTGCAATGTCCGCCGACAGTTCAAAGTCAATGCCAGCTTCTGTGTACGGAGATAGAAACCGTCTATTTTTAAAATCGATTCAACATATTTATATTTTACGCATGGTATTGTCCTCATCGCACACGTGCAGTTTGTGTTGGCAATGTAAACGACGCAGATACGACGTCTGGTTAACAGTATTAACAGGCTACACAGATGCGTGTCAATACCGCGGCACATGCTGGTCGTGGCGGGAGCGGGTATCTGTATTGACTGCGGTCAAATACTCCTTTCAGTAATTGCTTCAGTCAACTCGTGTCTTGCCTTGGAATTGATAATGATAGATTCCCCTCATAATGTTTGGGGTCAAGTTCAAATCAACTGAAAAGAGTTTGAATGAACCCGAACAGCCTTCTTACAAACTCAAGCCCGCTGTCCATATAAGCTGCTCCAGGAAGCTGTTTCCACACGCAGGAACACACGGGTAACTGGTCCTTGAATGGTATTTACAGTGATACACATGAGAATGAGGTGTTTTATGGATGTCAACTTCTTCATAACGAGCAACGCGACGTTTCGGAGTATATCCTTACTCCTACATTCACCCGAGGAAAGGTGTAAGGAATAAGGATAAACGTCTAAACGGTGTGTTCCTCATTATGAAGAAGTTGACATACATAGACACTTCTTCTGGATACTCGGCGTCTAAGAGCAGCGCTCTTTATTGTCATACTGTTAAATGTATTTTGGATTTAAGCAACGCTCTTTATTGTCATATTGTTAAATGTACTTTGGATTTAAGCAACGTTCTTTACTGTCATACTGTTAAATGTACATTGGATTTAAGCAAAACTCTTTATTGTCATACTGTTAAATGTATATTGGATTTAAGCAACGCTTTTTATTGTCATACTTTTAAATGTACTTTGGATTTAAGCAACGCTCTTTATTGTCATATTGTTAAATGTACTTTGGATTTAAGCAACGCTTTTTATTGTCATACTGTTAAGCGCGTAATGGATTCAAGCAAAGTTTTATATCGTTTAATAATGTTAAGTGTAAACTGGCAAGAGAGATGCTGAAGGGAAATGAAGGTTGCAGACAGTGATGGGGAAGTCACACTTCGACAGACAGTGATGGGAAAGTCACACTTCGGCAGACAGTGATGGGAAGGTCACACTTCGGCAGACAGTGATGGGAAGGTCACATTTCGGCAGACAGTGATGGAATGGTAAAGCCCCCGGACACAGTGAGGAGATGGTCATATCTCGCCAGAGGCTGAAGGGAAGGTCACAACACGGCAGACAATGATGGAAAGGTTATATGTCGGCAGACAGTGATGGAATGGTAAAGCCCCCGGACACAGTGAGGAGCTGGTCATATCTCGCCAGAGGTTGAAGGGAAGGTCACAACACGGCAGACAATGATGGAAAGGTTATATGTCGGCAGACAGTGATGAGGACACAGCAGGACATACACTAGGCACTGACAGCTGTAATTGTGGAAATACTGTCATGCATGAAATCAGAGTACAGTGGAAGCTGTCTAAACCGGCACTCACAGGGACTGAAGAAATAATCCAGTTTTGACAATGTGCTGGATTATAGAGCTGATGATATATGTACAAGCCATGGATGGGACTGAGATTATATGCCAGTTTTGACAACTTGCCGGATTGGGCAGGTGCCGGTTTTGACAGTTTCCACTTTACTAAAATCCCAATAACAGACAATCTGCCATTGTTGTTTTTCTCCCACGGGTTAATCATACAGTGTACAGTTGTTGATCACAGGCCTGTGTGCACGTGTATATAACACTCCTGTTCAGACACGATGTCTCATGAACATAATTATCATATATACCTATTATCATATATACCAGCCTTAAAGGTCACATGCAGCGTAAAATAAAACTTTGCAGAAGTAAATAATCTAGTCGTTACGTAAGAAAGCTCAATGTCTGGTTTATTGACACCTATATGTCTGCCTGCCTGTCTGCTAATGACAATATACACAGCTTCAGTCATTGACCACATGCAATTTTAACTTAACACCTATCAGGCTATACGCCATAAACAAAATAAATTGATTTATGACTCGTGCACCCAAGTCCTGTCTCTGCCACATTATGTAATTAGGCAGGTGTGATACTTGTACACATGACATGTTTTTATGTCTGTGGCTTGCAAACAAACTACAGCCATTTTTCTCGGATGACTGGATCTGATGGAAACTGATGCAAACTCTTGTCAGTTACAAGTCCTACTTTGTACTTGGAGGAATGACAGTTTCCAGCCACACAGTAGTTCACCATCTCTACTGAGATGAGTTTTGATTGGATCGAACGCAAATTCAGAGAACATGTATTTACAAAACCCAACATCTCTATATACATTCTTTGTGGATAACAACTTCTTCTAGTGTATATGATTTTGTTTGACAACGGTATATGAATCCATACTGAAACGACGCATCAAGTACAATAAAAGAAGTTGTTACCCATAAAGAATCTTACTTTCTTGTGACTCGCCATACTTCTAAAATGCCCATCAAACAGATCATCTTTCTCTACACACAATGAACCTTCAGAGTATCAGCAAATGAACCAGCCAGTCGGAAGCCGTCGGTACACTTGAGTGCACAGACACCCGCTATGACTGGGTTCAGTCTCCCTAGGGCTTCGTTTCGAGGAAAGTAAGCCCAAGTACAAAATATTACACTTTTGAATCGCGATTGTACGCTTATAATTTTGTTTATTTGTTTTTTCACAAGCAGCAATGTATATCAAATGTCATGAATAAGTGATAATGGTGTTTTAATTGTGTTTGATTTTTTGGTTGCATGTGACCTTGAAGCTGCTATCCACCTGCTTGACAATACCCGAGTGTATGTATGCCTTAAGACAGTGGTCCTAGCGGTGTCTGGTCAAGACTAGAAGGATCTAGATCTTCGCTTTCTGCACTAGATATCAACTGTGAACTATTTGACATTTTGTCAGTATACCGGCGTTTTTTTGTTGATATTCTCTGATATACACTGGAGTGGTTATTTGTGATTGATATTCTCTGATATACACTGGAGTGGTTATTTGTGATTGATATTCTCTGATATACACTGGAGTGGTTATTTGTGATTGATATTCTCTGATATACACTGGAGTGGTTATTTGTGATTGATATTCTCTGATATACACTGGAGTGGTTATTTGTGATTGATATTCTCTGATATACACTGGAGTGGTTATTTGTGATTGATATTCTCTGATATACACTGGAGTGGTTATTTGTGATTGATATTCTCTGATATACACTGGAGTGGTTATTTGTGATTGCGGCGACGTTCAGCTTTACCCCAACAATCAATGCGCCCAGTCAGCGTCTTCATGTGTTACTCCACCGTCTGCCACAACCACAACATCTGCTTCGATCAAACACACTACCATAATGCGTTTTCTCTATAGAAACACTGTCATAATATTTATAAATAGTTTCAGATATTTTGTGAGCTTTTAAAAAGTTGTGCTTATAAACTGTTAATGTCACCGCAGTTGAGAATGATTGCGGTTAAATAGCTATTGTTATTTACGTGAAATGTTTGTCTTTCAGCACGCATTGTATGCTAACGTGTTGTTGTTGATGCATGTTTTTAATTTTCCATGCTTCACGTGTTATGCTTCCAATGTTATTCAAATGTTTTGATACCGGTTCTGTAAATGGTCATTCAACCTGAGAGCTCCCCAATTCCGTATGATATTCAGTAGACCCAGGGTTTAATACACAACAATCAGGACAGAGGCATGGAAGTCACTTTTTAACAAATATATACCTGTCACAGCAAAACCACGTGTGTCCTGCAATGACGATTACATTTTGTAAATTAGGTTCTGAAACACATACATGCATTGTCATCCTGAAAGTAGACTTATAACTATTACATACGTAAGACAAGGAACCCAGTACAGTGTGAATAATCACCAAATTTAAATTTTCACACATAAGTCACAATTTTAGTGAAAACGTGTCACATGAACTAACAAGAGCAATCCTTCCGGTGGATGTGAAAACACAACTAGAGTAAAGAAAGTCTGGGAAGTGGAACGAGTTACGGAAGACTTGGTTTTTATCAAGTTGAGCGTCCGTATTTCCTTCTTGTCAGCGGGCGGTAAGCCTGATGTACCGATCGTAGATCGTCTTATGTATGCAAAAAAATGACAGTCTTATCACTCTAGCCATAACTACCTTGCATAACACGGCTGTGGGAATACAAATGCCCAACGCCTCCACATGATCACAAAAGCACCTGCTACAAGCAGCAGTCTAGATACCAGTCCAACTAATCACAGCCACGTTGTCTGATTATTTATTGTTAATGATGATGCCGGGGTTAGCTCAAACTGTGACCCAATTGTTTCACGCATTCCTAGTCCAGCTGGATAGATGGATGACCGGATGGAGAGAAAGTTATCAGTGATCCACATACCCAAATCTGCAGCTGAACATCATGCTAATAAGTATTCAGGCAGAAACCGACTCCTGCGATGAAGACACAGTTGAGCTGGTGCCCTGGGACATGTATCCGTCTACTTCAGTCACCCCCAACTGTTACTTCTCATGTCAGGTTCTGACAGCCTGGATAGGGTTGTACAAAGCCACCCTGGTGCTGAGGTGACGGTACCTGTCGACCTGTCGTACATTAACAGCCACGTGCGACAACATTAGCGCTAAGGTTGTTTTGCACAATGGCATCCTGTACTGCCACCCGTCTACTCCCGTGTACTTCCGTGTGACACCCCATCTACCCGTTTTTGTGTGACGTCACAGAAGAGGCATGTGAAAGGCTTTGCCACCTGAAAGCGTCTATAGCGACATTCTTCATAATGTGTTAACACAGTTCTTGAAGAACGGCTGTCTATAGTTCAACTATGTCACAGACTACACGGTGTTCAACTGTACAATGTGCTGAGTCAAGGTACCAGTCTATCCCCGTCTTCTGGCTGGTGTATGTGTGTCACACCGTGTCTTTACGTTGCTCGCTCGCTCCTCCCCTACTGTTCGCTGTACAAACATCTACAAAGCTGAAACAACTTACGCTCAAATGATAGCCATTTTTCTAATCAAGTTTTTTTTTACATTTTTTTACATTTTTTTGTTCCTTGGAAAATACTTGAAGTTTGCGATCTCCAAAGTATTTTCTAAAAACACCTGTTTGCATTTTGCACAAAATAAGATTAAAGAGCAAGAAACAGGTAAAGGTATGGTAACTAGATTAACTGAAGTAACTAGTTAAACATTAACGGATGCTAGGCGAAATCACAGAAGATAAATATCATCCAATGTTAGGAGAACTCATGTACAAGATATACAGATAACCACAGAATGTATGACAACGATATACTTATGAAACGACAATCAAATGTTTTCTGATATACAGATAACCACAGACAGTACAACAACGATATACTTATGTAACGACAATCAAATGTTTACTGATATACAGATAACCACAGACAGTACAACAACGATATACTTATGTAACGACAATCAAATGTTTACTGATATACAGATAACCACAGACAGTACAACAACGATATACTTATGTAACGACAATCAAATGTTTACTGATATACAGATAACCACAGACAGTACAACAACGATATACTTATGTAACGACAATCAAATGTTTACTGATATACAGATAACCACAGACAGTACAACAACGATATACTTATGTAACGACAATCAAATGTTTACTGATATACAGATAACCACAGACAGTACAACAACGATATACTTATGTAACGACAATCAAATGTTTACTGATATACAGATAACCACAGACTGTATGACAACGATATACTTATGTAACGACAATCAAATGTTTACTGATATACAGATAACCACAGGCAGTACAACAACGATATACTTATGTAACGACAATCAAATGTTTACTGATATACAGATAACCAGGGACTGTATGACAATGAAACAACTGATGATAATGAAAACGATGTGTTTTGGGAAAATAAGGGGGAGGGATAGTGCACTAACTTTGCACAAACATTGATCGGGATTACTACTTTTTTTCACTCAAATTTGAATGCGTGTTTAATAAACAGCTTCATTTCCTGAAATATGCCCCTATATTTGAGAGGCGTAATTACACAAGTGGGAAATTGTCAACATTTCGTTTTTTCATAGCATGCGTGTTTACCAGGGGTCATGATGAGCGCACTGACCAGTCGCGCGGGTGTATGCATGATGTGTAGGTAGTTGAGATATATTTGGGTTATCTCCCCTACTTGCATAAAGAACAACGTGGTTTGACGCGCGTAATGGTTCTCGTCATATATATTGAAAACGTTCGAATCATACCTTGAATATGTTTCCTCACCAATGTCGATAAATTTGACAGTCTAACAAAAAAGACTGTCATCTTTACACAGAGACCCTCGTTCATCATGCGAGGATAATAGCTGCAGACACAGTTGGGGGCGCTGAACACAATGGGATGAAGGGAAATGAACCATGGAGAATGGAAGGAGCATGTTAAACAATGTAGAGGGTGTACTGACGCAGGGATAACAGTTTGTCCATTGTCTATGTATATCACTCACTCACGCCAAGACGGTGCGGACATTGATACTTCATTCCGTCGGAGACAGGACAGTTCACAGTTTAACATGCCCTTGTTCCAACTCTAACCAACCGGGCCATTTTGTCACAGCGCAGTTAAAACGAACTGAAACACCACTCACGCACTCAAACACGCACACACGCACTCACGCATAAACTCACTCACGCATTCAAACAGCACAGCAGACAGCTAGACGAGACGGTTTCCACAGCACTAACAGAAACTTCTACGCAGAGGAATATAACATAATTCCAACTAAGTGGTCTACAAACATTTGAATGTTTTGAAGTCTTTGATAAAGCAGTTTGCAACAGCAAGTTCACTGCCACTATAGAGGTTATATAGTGACCCACTTAATGCCCACATATCAAACTACATGAAGCCGTCAGTCAAAACCTCTCGATATTAAATTGTATAAAATGTTCACTACAGACAGCCTCCTTATTTTGCCGTCTTTATTTAATCCCAACTGAAGGAATTGCTTAACGCCTCACAATGCGATCTTATGCCGTAACAAGCTTACCTCCGCATCAAAGCAAGTCCACATGCCGCAGGCCGAGCACGTTTCGTTGTTTTCATCAGGTAAGGTTTATATATCGGAAGTGTTTGTGCTGGACAGGGGAAGGCGCGGAGGTCAGGGCAAGCGACTGTACTACACATGAGACCTGGGTTCCAGCTTGTGACTGATTCGGTTACGTCATTAAACAGTAACCCATGATGGAATCACGGGAGATCAGCGAGATAAAACAGAATGCCCGCCATTCACAGACAAACATTAGATATACGGAACTTTACTTATTTATTTCAACAATAATGTTGACTCACACTGGGAAATAGTGTTTAAGTTGTTTCAATCATCACCTTCATGAATCACACGTCGTAGTGCGTTGTGGGAGAGATAGGCGAACACACGCTGTCCAGGTAACACGGTGGAACAAGTCGTGGGAGGGATCTCTTTGTATTGTCTGGGCAACACGGTGGAACAAATCGTGGGAGGGATCTCTTTGTATTGTCTGGGTAACACGGTGGAACAAGTCGTGGGAGGGATCTCTTTGTATTGTCTGGGTAACAGGAACAAGTCGTGGGAGGGATCTCTTTGTGTTGTCTGGGTATCACGGATGGACAAGTCGTGGGAGGGATCTCTGTATATTGTCTGGGTAACACAGGTGGACAAGTCGTGGGAGGGATCTCTGTGTATTGTCTGGGTATCACGGATGGACAAGTCGTGGGAGGGACCTCCTTATGTTGTCTGGGTATCACGTTTGGGCAGCTCGTTGGAGGGATCTCCTGGTACTGTCAGCTGGTAGGGTTTGGGTCAGAGAAGTGCCTTAACCCAGCGACTCCAATTAATGTGCCTACATTCAAAGAAAGAGGGACGACATTGGGAGATATTTAGCAGTGTGCGAGCTGTTTCCATTGATGAATTGTCGATTGCGAAACATTTACACTTTCAGTTCAGATGAACTTTAAAGTGTATGAAGCAATTGTACTTGGGCGGAACTGTTACCTGCAGGTGCACTGACATTTGGAAAGTTCCCGACTCTTGAAATTTGATGTGTAAGTGTCATGATATTTCCTGCCCCGACACATGGAAAGATCTGCAACTATCATGATCTATCTCATCCGACACTTGCAAAGATCCGTAATTATCATGAGTTTCCTCACCCGACACTTGGAACAATCTGCAAATGTCATGGTTTTCCCTGAGAAAAGACTTGGAACAATCTGTAACTATCATGCTCTTCCCTCACGTCATGCATGTTGTGTGGCGATACATACATGTAGGGATTATCTGCTTCTGGATAGCCCCGCCCGACACCTGCAGGGCCCACGATAAACATTCGTAAAAATGTGACGCACATTCTTGTCCTGATTGGCTTCTGTGAAGTAGTGTTTCGGCGACTCAAGTGTGTATAAAAGGTCATGAACCCCTCAGACCCACCATCTGGATGGGTGAGGGACCTCCGTTTAAGGTTGGGGGCTTGGTGTGGTCTGTGGGGTGCTCGGGTGTGGGTGTGGGTGTGGGTGGGTAGAACATGCAGTCATGTGGACAATATAATATGGTTTGATATATCTTACACACATAGTTTATTATTAGATTGTGTAAAATAAGGGAAAAGATAACGTGTACGGGATGGTGACAGCTAAGTACTTGTGTTCGCCCTGATGAAGGGAGTGCGAATAGCAACTTGTGTATCAACATGCTCTTGGGTGACCGGACCGGCTGTTCAGTTGACAAGGATAGATATTTTGATATGTTTAGTCAAGTGTCCACGGTATTCATTTATCCCAAGAGCACCGCTATGTACCATACAAAACAAGCATAAGGATCACGGAGACGGTGGGATGACAGAATTACACGGCGAACACCACCAGTCTTGTGCCTGAACACTCTAACGACTCATTAACACGTGGTAGGGAGGCAGGTCTCCTGGTTATCAGTGACAGTGCAGAGACCAGGTTGTCAGTTATAACTACCAACCAGGAAATGTAAAAGTAAGAATGATCGCAATTTAATATGTAAAACATACCGAACAACAAATGATCTAATCCTTTTTATCACACTTGGTATTTTTTTAACCACAAATGAATAACTTTTGAATGAGGTTAAAGATATACCCAGATCCCACTGACATATGTCCAGAACCCTACATGACTGCACAGTTCGCTGACTACAAAGCGACCTGGACATTAACAAGATGAACCATCTCTGAAAGAAACATATAACAACACATGAACCGGCTTCCTACCTTTGACATAGGAGGTTTTCGCTCCGCTCAGAAGAAACGCTAAACAAAGTTGCCGAAAATGCATCCTTACAGTTCCACACACGAATCCTTCCTAACTCAACACTTACTGCAGCCTTTCCTTGGGTGAGCTTTTGGTTTTATAAACGTACAAGTCACATGACCATGTCACATGACTTGATTGATCCGGAGAAGCTTAAGCACGCAAAGATGTGTATTCTCGAGTTTGAAGAGTGTAAATAACAGCCCATCCAATGGCCGTGCCCCTTGTGCTATACACGTCTTTCTCACTCACAATATTCCCTCAACGTGGATAGGAAATAAAGCATACATTGTTTATCTGTGAGGTTAAGGTCGATGTCTTTTGGTTTCTTATTATCATCAGCACAGGTGTCACTGGAATGAAATGATAACAAAAGTATAACAGACCTTCCCAGATGAAACAATCCATCAGTTAAACAACAGCTAGCTTTCATTTAACAAAGGTCATTATCTTAGTTAAGGTAACGCTGTGTTGAATTCAATGGCAGGTCACGCTGACGCTGATACCACGTTCTGTCTTACAACTAGTATTACAAACTCTCATGTACAACTTTGTAAAGCTTTCCATACGTACAATGAACATATGACACACGCTACAATGGGTTATTTCGCTAGGACTAAACAGTTATTTGAGTACATTTAAGGCTAGACAACATACTGACACACAACTGACAGATGAGTGGATAGACTGACGGGTTGACGTTGTGCAAGCACGCCAGCAAACAGACATAATTAACAGGTTCACGAAATGCTTACATTGCAGCACCAGGACAGGCAAACTGTCCATCTGGCTTGTGGTCAGTGGTGGATGGAGCGGATTACACATGAATGTTCACATGACATAGACTCAAGAAAGTGTGCAGAAACTGAAATTTCCTTATAATCCTGTCACCTTATCAACCAGACCTGGAAACTATGACCAATATGTCAATAGTTGTTTACAAAGAGTCAAAGGTGTTGGACGTAATCAATGATTTTGTTGGCGGGTCTTTGCTGCTAGAAACATAAGAGTTTCGTTTTGCTTCTCCGGGTTAGCCACTTCAAACTTGCAACCGTCAAAGTGTGATTTCACGCCGACTTGTAATATTTACGTACTGAATGTAATGAATACACTGACTGTCCAACATACTGTCAGCGGATCCCAACCATCGACACAGGTGTAGTATCGTATGTGACATGATGGCGGTGCTTGGCCGTCTCCATGTTTGTGGTTTTAGGCTCCGAGGTCCATTCATGATACAACCCCAGCCGCAGACATGTCCAACCAGCGAACATGATCTTGTTTTTGGCAAATGTTAGGACCTTGAATCGTCTCACCTGCGTCTCAAGTACACTGTCGTCAGGCTATCCATTGTTCCCGGTGTCCTTGGTTTGGTAATACCTGATATCTTGACGCCGATGGGGAAAGTGCTGGTTCTCGGTCGGGAGCACAACCCTTCTGACACTCTGGGTAATACAGAATGCAGTATTAGGGAGTCTCCATACACCCAGGGAGAGGTCTTAGAGGGGTCATAAAGACAGCGACTTTGTGTGATGTCCTAGACATCCCTCGTCGTCACATCACAGACTTTGTTCACAGGAAGCCCTTTCTCAAAACAGGACAAATATATTTTTCTCAAAAATTGAAGACTATCTCAAACCTCAGAGCCCACTTAAATCTGCTCTGACAGAGAGCGTGACAACATTCATTGTCCAACATATTTTGTGGGAGTCACGCCAGAAGAAGAACATACCGACCAGTAATACAAAGACACAGATGTCACCATGTAAACGTGGTGAACTGAAGTCGATATTGATGCGCTTTTCGTAGGTCGATATATGTCCGTCATATAGTATTACTACCGCACTTACATTGTAGCCTCAGGAGTTGGGATTTGCAGTTAAAAAATATGCTTGCTATTAGAAAGGAATCCAGGGGCACGCCTTCATACTTATCTGACTATCCACAGACGTTCGTATGGACTGATTTTATTACAAAACGCTTGTCGCCAGACGGGGTACCTATCTGTACAATGTAACCCACGATGGAGAATCCTGAAAACGTTTTTGAAATAGCATACATAAATATTCTATAATGCTGTTCTCTCAAAAAGAAATAAAAGAATGGCGTTTAAATATAATTTTTAGCCGAATTTCCACTTTTACATTGTCTCCAGTATATGCGTAATTTACGTTACTGTTAAATTATCAACATCTAGAACACGCAAATACTTTGTTAAAATTCTTAAAATGATGTGAAATAGCTGAAGAAGTAATTAGGAAGACATGTTAAACCTAAACAACCGATAACTCCAGATGCCTTTACAATATAAGTATAATTAGAGCTTATATCGTTTAGTTTTTAATGATGTAATGTACGTGACCTACTTATATCAATATACAACATGAAATGCTGGAAATAACCGACAATAGCGAGGCAAGTGCTTCAAGGGGATGCAGCAGATTGCAGTAATATGTCACAGATACACAGAGACAGTCTGTGACACTGAATACACGTAAATGTAATCACTGTGATGTAATATACGTAATGTGATGTGACCCACTTGGCATTCTTTTCATATACAGCTATACCTAGCGTCATTACACTAAAGTGAACATTCTTAACACTATCGGACACCCTCAATTAATGCTACACTTCGATAATTTTCTGTAGCATCTATTCGTATTGTATCATCAATACATAGTGTTACTTGTTTTGTGATAATTTATGGTAATAAGTTACAGAGCAACCATACAATGTAAGGTAACACAGATTACCAACATGTCATATTTCTCGTAGTTCGTCTGTGTCCTCATCTTGCACCTTTTCCATTTTTTCCAAGCAAGACTATTACATTGATTTCTGGTCAGTAGTGGATGATATTATGTGCTAGGCAAAATGGCATTCCCAATTCGTTCCATGTTACATCATAATGATTGAAGCAAAATGGTCAGGTAGATTGCACATGGTGGTAACGTAGATTGCATGATCTCTTTGGGGTGCATTTTTGTCCAAAGTTAAAAGCTGTATCCCACCGACTGTCATTGATTCTGATGGAGAGAATTGTACATCTTAAAAGGGAATATCAACATTACTGTAATTACATTTTTGTTTTCTTTATCTGTGTTATTCGATTTGACAGAAATCAGGTAGATTACGAAACAAAAAAGATGCCTGCATTGTCATAAGACAGCACACTATGTTCCATGAGTTATTACACTCTTAAAACCTACTAAACTTTCACAGAAAGTCAAGACTTTTCAAAAGTACATTTGACTATTGGCTCCACGTTACAGAGAAATGGTGAGATACATTTTCCGTGCTCACAGTTATGTCCTGTTGATTTCGAGGCATGGAAAATGGGTTACAGATTTTTGTCTGTGTATGTTTGTTTACAATACCAAGGTAATATAATGTGTAGGTGTTCGTCCATAAGATATGCTTGGTAACTGTCGACATAGCATCCGTCTGTTGAACTTTGCTTTGCGAAAATAAATACGCTATGACACATCAGGCCACGAGTGGAGTAACAGTACTGATAACTGTGACACAATGACGCTTACACGCTGCACTCAGCATCGAGGTGTGATGCTGGTCACTAATTAAAGATGCAGATTCAACCATATTGACGCAGTAAGTCACGTGGTCAATGATCATCCAGGTATTTAGTTTGAACACATTGTGTAATAGGGCGTTTGTCCGCTACATTGTCCACGCCTTCGTGGCGAGGAAGTAAATGAGAGGTTGGAGTTGATAGGAAATAAACAAGGCTGTTGTCTTAAGAGGGCCAACGTGGTCGGCAATGACAACCTCCTATCTTGTCGACAGTCGACGTATAAAAGATGAAACCTAATATATTAATATTTCGTTTGAAAATTTTACAAGTGTATACAATGATTTTGTCACATTGCCTGTGCATCCATGATCTCGCAGCTTGGTACACAACAGAACGATTCACGGCCTACCGTATATCTACCCCGAGGACTATCTTATTGTGGAAGTATCCATCATGATAGTAGAGCAAACACGGCCATCTTGTTGTCGAGCCCAGGTTTGACTGGACGTGGGCGAGTGAGAGTGAAATACTGAGTGTGAAATACTGAGTGTGAAATACTGAGTGTGAAATACTGAGTGTGAAATACTGAGTGTGAAATACTGAGTGTGAAATACTGAGTGTGAAATACTGAGAGTGAAATACTGAGTGTGAAATACTGAGTGTGAAATACTGAGTGTGAAATACTGAGTGTGAAATACTGAGTGTGAAATACTGAGTGTGAAATACTGAGTGTGAAATACTGAGTGTGAAATACTGAGAGTGAAATACTGAGTGTGAAATACTGAGTGTGAAATACTGAGTGTGAAATACTGAGTGTGAAATACTGAGTGTGAAATACTGAGTGTGAAATACTGAGTGTGAAATACTGAGTGTGAAATACTGAGTGTGAAATACTGAGTGTGAAATACTGAGTGTGAAATACTGAGTGTGAAATACTGAGTGATAACTGAAAACATAGATATAACATGCATCATGTGCAATGTTTGTCACAGTGTGTCAGTTTTACTGTATATTATATTTACTGAACTGTTTTCCACTTGCCGATGAGGGATTATAGTTCTTATTCTGATTGTGGAATTCCATAGGTTTTCTGGCACAGTTAGTGTACGACATGAATCTATTTTGTCACATGCAGCTCAAACCTCTCGTGATCGGAATGAATGTTTTGCACAGAACATGTCATCTAGGCTGACCAATCTGGTGGTGTGGTTGTCATGATGTGGGGAAACATAACCTAAAGGCAAAAATCTAACTTTGTGCGCCATCAGGGCAGTTTAACTGCTCTCTGGTACTGAGATGACATTTTAAGGATTTAAGTAATTCCAATCATTGACCGCCAGAGGGAGTTGTTCCAGCAAGATAATGCCAGGTCTTACACAGCGCGTGCCACTATTCAGCATCTTCAGAATGAGAACATTGCAGAGCGCCCATGGCCCTCCGAATCTTCCGACCTCAAACCAGAAAAAAGCATTTGTGGAATGGCCTCCACCCAAAACGTATGTGAACGTTAACCGGGGTTCCATAGAGCTGGTACATAGGCTGTCTGGCATTGCAAGGGGAATGGGCCAGAAATCCAGAAGGTCTGATTTAAATATTTATTCAGTCCACGTCGAGACAGTACAGAGCATGGTTGGTAGTTCATGGAGCTCTACGATAGATACTGAAGATAAGGCCCAGCTGGGAACGGACACCCTCCAGACCTCTATACAAGACATTTAGACCATGGCACAAATGGTTAGCAAACATGCTCGGGTATCATACGCTACTACTGGTTATGTGTGTAGGGAGACTGTGGACCATCATTACCCAACATATTTGTGGTGGAGGCGGCTAAAAGATTAATGGGATAAATGTATTTTTAAAAATGACGTTCCTGATAAGTATTAACACCACGTACATGTTCATTCTTCCTCATCCATTTGCCGTTTTCCGTTTGGAAGTCGAAGGTCTTGACCACGGTTTCCGTATCTTCAGTATTACTTATACAGTAAAGTTCCTGAACAGCAATGTAGAAAGGAAAGATTAAGTGATATAATGTGAATGAATTGTGTCTTGTTTTTGCACTTTGCAATATATCCTGAAATGAAAAAGACGAATGCATGATATAAAGGTTGTTCTAACTGCTTGTTCATTGCGCCCATCTCTGTATGGCGTCACTGTTATCTCGACAAGCTCGGATTGTTGTGTGGGAATAGTCTGCATTTGTCCCTGGTCGGCAACAGTTCTAGCACTGTACACTGCTGTACAAGTAAGGGTGATCTGCACCATTGAGGGTTATTGTTGATGTAACAGATCCTGAGCCACGTACACTATGCTTGTGAGTTCTCTCAGAGGCAATTTAGAAGTTGAAAAGGAGAACGAAAACAAAGTTCCATGGACAATCAACTTCTTTATTGCAGTGAGTGCGACGTGTCAGCGTAGGTACTAAAGATGCTTGATAACGATGTTATCAAACACCGCACTCACTGCAATAAAGAATTTGGATATCCATAAAACTTGGGTTTTCCTTCACCATGCTCATGGTCAGAAGCCTCATACATTTGAGAAATGTTTACTTAACTTTCTCATTTGTTTTAGATGCATTTGAAGAAATATTTGTCAAAACGTCACCATGAAACCACGCATAGCAAAATGCGAAAGTAAGCGAAAAGGCACGTGTATCGACCACTACAAAAAGGCAAATGTTGTGTTTAATGTTGTCATTCGTTTTGCATGGAAAAGCGGAAACCATAACCGCCAATAGAAACAACGCCGTAGGCCATCTTGAGGCTGGAGAGTCGCAGACTGTAGTCGCTGTCTGCAGTTATCGGAGAGCCACATCTCGCCTGTGGGATTCCGTCCAAGCCCAGGACCGCTACATCCAGGTAGTGTGTCATCGTCTTTACACAACTGTGGTGAATGCACAACGCATAACAGGTGTCAGAAGAATATCCGACCAAACTGCCAGGAATCGATGGCATGAAGTGGAGATTCATCCATGAAGGCCAGTTGTCGCCCATACTTGCGGTGGCGTCGTAGGGCACAGAACTGGAACCTTGGAGGCGAGACTGATTCAGTGATGAATCGCGATTTCTTCCTCATCGGCGAGATGGAAGACGTGTCTATTGTCGGCGAGATGGAAGACGTGTCTATTGACGGCGAGATGAACGTTTTGCCCCTAGGTCGACAGTTTCGGTGGGAAGAGACAACCATGACCTAAAGATCTGACATACTTCCGACATGGACCGACAGAGGCAGTTTTTCCACCTACTTTAAATACAGCACGCGTCACCTGACCAATTCTAATGTCAGTGTCTTGCCATGCCCTTCTCGATCACCGGATCTAAACTCGATAGGACACCTATGGGGTGAACTCCTTCCACATCGCATTGCAGGAAGAGTGATGTGGACTTCGTCGACATATCCAGTCTGTGCTGAGACGAGGGCCGAGCAGTAATTGCTGACAACAGTGGTCATGCAAAGTACTGACTTGGACACCATGTTGTAGACTTAGATAAACATAAATACATGCACAGCAAAAACACCCCTGGGTTGTTGTCGAACCCCTTGTCCGTAGACCTTTTTATCATTGAAATTACCTGAAATGACCGCTTTAAAACTAACGTAATAAATTCTATAAAAATGGCTTACCTGTTTCTTTTTTAAAGTCTACTTTATCATTAGACAGAAGCCACACACATCATATTTCTGGTGAGAAGCCACATACACCATGCTTCTTGTGAGAAGAAATTCACACCATACCCCTGACGAGATGTTACTTACGGTATGTCTATGACCAGAAGCCACATACACCATACCTTTGGACACAAGCCACATACACCACACCTCTTGTGAGAAGCCAGTTACGCTATAACCATGGCGACTTACGCCATGTCCATGGTGAGAAGCCACGTACACCCTACCTGTGGTGAGAAGCCACTTGCGCCATGTCCGTGGTGAGAAGCCACGTACACTCTACCTGTGGTGAGAAGCCACTTACGCCATGTCCATGGTGAGAAGCCACGTACACCCTACCTGTGGTGAAAAGCCACTTGCGCCATGTCCGTGGACAGAAGTCATATACAACATGTCAGAGTTCACTTACACTATGTTCATGGACACACATACGCCGTGTCCCTGGTCAGCATACCCTACATTCCCTGACACAGGAGGGCTGCTGATGACCACCTTATGTCCGAGCTGGGCGTGTCACGCTGACCACAGGACGCCAGCTCTTTCACACTGTCATGTGACGTCGCTGACACACCCGAACGCATGCCTTATGATGGGTGGCCGCGCCCCGAAACATTGGATAAATGAAAAATGGTATGAATTGGTTCATCTTACATGGAACAACCCGCCTCTCTCTTGGTGGATGAGCATGTTATTATAGATCTGAAAGTTAGAATCTTAGAGCGGACCATGGAAAGTCATAATGAGAGCTACACGTATATGTATGTGTATGAGTATATGTAGATGTACAAGCTCAGCGTTTCATGAACCCCGCGGGATGATTTTCTGCTATAAATCTCTTCAGACGTGATGATATATACGCACAAGTGTTGTGTTATACGACCACCCCACTCTGGGATAACGAGGAGCGCAGACTCATTGTTGTAACTTGAGGCTGAATGGCTGGATCAACTTGTTTTCCACTCGTGTTTGTTTGCGAAGAAAAGCCAACAACTGAGATACAAACAATCGAAAATCATATCGGCCTTTGGTCATAAATAAGATCCTGTCAGGAATAAATTTGGGAAGAGAATTTAATTACCAAAATGGACATACGTTATGTGCTTTCTTCCCACAATCTCACCCGATAAATGCACGTACGTTCAGCCATGTCGGAACTGCTATATGAGGAATCGCGCGGAATCCCACGGGGATTGTTGTCGAGTGATTTGGAAATTCTCATGTTTCATAATTTCGTTTACAATTTCTGTGTTAAAATATTTTCCTCGGCCAAGTGTTTGCAGCAGAAGTAGCAACAAGTAGCAAAGCGTTACATTCTAATACTTAGAGCACTACACTTAATATTCAAGCGGATGTTATATTCAAAGAATTGTGCTTTATAAAAATGTAACTTCCGGTTCATCAGTTTCAGCAAGGACAGAATGACGCATTGGAGACTGACAACATTCTTAACGAAAAATATCTAAAAATTAAAATTTGAAGCATCCAACAAATGTTATTTCACAGTTAACTATCAATAAAAATTATTTTTTTTCTTCCGAAATTGGTAATTTTTAAGAACTATTGGCTTTTGGTTTTCGATGCAAATGCTTCTTTGCAAAATGGAGACATCTGCGATATTTCTCGACAAAGTGTTAGTTTGAAAATGAGACGACATCATGTCCTCATGATCAATGTCGTAATACCGCACGTGACTTCCACAGTTGAATCAGTCACTGGTCCTGGTCTGATTGATTGTACATGTTTATCTTGTGCCGTTACTCTTGCCAGCTCCACATTCTCTTTATACAGCTAATTCTTGATCAATAAAATAATTATCAGTTTCCTTCAGCAAATTAAAAACCTATAACATATGCATAAAGACCAAAGAATTCTTCTATCAGAGTTTGTGTGACGTAAGACAATACTACCTCACCATTTCCACACCTTGCTACATAGTACCACCACACTGGCTGGCAATACTACCTCACCATTTCCACATCTTGCTATATAGTACTACCACACTGGCTGGCAATACTACCTCACCATTTCCACACCTTGCTATATAGTACTACCACACTGGCTGGCAATACTACCTCACCATTTCCACGCCTTGCTACATAGTACCACCACACTGGCTGGCAATACTACCTCACCATTTCCACACCTTGCTACAAAGTACTACCACACTGGCTGGCAATACTACCTCACCATTTCCACACCTTGCTACATAGTACCACCACACTGGCTGGCAATACTACCTCAGCATTTCCACACCTTGCTACATAGTACCACCACACTGGCTGGCAATACTACCTCACCATTTCCACACCTTGCTATATAGTACTACCACACTGGCTGACAATACTACCTCACCATTTCCACGCCTTGCTATATAGTACTACCACACTGGCTGGCAATACTACCTCACCATTTCCACACCTTGCTACATAGTACCACCACACTGGCTGGCAATACGACCTCACCATTGCTAGACTTTGCTACATAGCACTACTAATAGTAACCTCTGTATACGGGTGACTAAATACCACCCAAATGCGTAAAACCTGATAAAATCACAAATCCGATAATGAGCTAGATCATTCAAAATATTTAGAAGTCCTGAAATAGAGAAATAGCAACAGTATCAACAGACAACGTCACCGCAACCACTTCACCCACAACAACAGCATGACCAGATGGAAGAAATCACGTGTAGTCCGTCATGTGGCGGACGATTTGAGAATACAGATAATTTGAAGAAATCGAAGGCCTCGTTAGGTCACTGCCCGTTCCTCTCATGTCGAAATGTCAGTGTTCCCCGGTGGCCTCGACAAGGGCCGCGGTATTTCCACGTCTCAGTGAATGTTGTTATGAGACATCCACTACAGCAGCTGAAGAAAAGTTCATTTCATTGATGTTTTTATGAATAACGCTGGTACGTAGGGTTACATTGTTTCTCTTTTAAACGTGAAATATTCGTGATTGGCTAAAGTAAAGATGGAGAGAAGGTCAGCGCTTCGGGACCCTCTGTCAACAGAATGGGATAGCATCTCCGTCTGCTTGTTGTTGTCTTGTCACGTCTCCCTGCGAAAATCAGTAATCAAACTCGCCCGCTTGTAAACACTGTCAAACACTGTCCATATCCAACATTGTACAACACAACCAACGATAGCTACAGACAGGCAGTTCGCAAGACACCTTAAACAACATTTACCGTTCAGTGAACAGATAAGCTACTACCTGTTACCTAGACATTATAATGGAATAGTCAAAATAATAACACAAGAAAAAAACTGAAACAATTACGGTATTATTTACTTTGAAAGATACTGCATCAATATTAAAACAGTTGATTTTCATAACCATTTGGGTTTAATCTTCTCGTAAAACGACTTCTGAAATGATTAGGCACTAAACAAACAATGGGATTTACTCCCACCTGTAGCAGGCGCACCGGACAAGCTGAGTTTTGAAACTTCGATACGTAATTTTAGCCAATCACGTACAAGATTCAACATCATCGTGTATTCCACCAAAAGTTAAAGTGTGGGATAATATTCCCTTAGTTGTTAGAAATTGCTGTTGCATTTAATTTACTTAAAGAAAATAGTGAACCTGAATATTATTCATATGGATAAGTTTTGTCTCCACAAGATTAAGATACATGATGAGTACACTTAAATGTGACTTATTTTGTACTTAAAAATACCTTTGAGAAGAGAAGACGTTACTTGTCACTAACACACCTGTTTCTTGTAACCCTAATTAACCTTCCTGGTCAGTGTCTGTCAATTGTCTGTCTGTCAAATGGGTGTCTGTCAGCTGGGAGATAACAAATACGATAGGTTGAACGAGATTATCATATAGAGTTGATCTAAGATAATTCCCAAAGCCCTGCTGGCTGATTTAGCAATTGCTTTAGCAGTGTAATTCAGGTCTAAGTGTTCCTTTATCCAGATAACTACATATTTATATGAATGAGGTATTTCGATACGTTCTGATCCACATGTAAAATTGTAACATGGTTGTCCCATCGATAGACTTATTACGATAGTGTACAATTTTTTTGTCTTTTGTCTATTAATTAGAATGCGTCATTTCCTACACCAGTCACTTACACAATCAAGCATACAGTGCAGTGACGATTCGTCAGGTGCTACGAATGCAATATCATGTACATACAGCAGAAGACGCATATTAGTATCGATCTTTATACCACAACTCAGTTCGTAAATTTCGTAAGCTAAATCATACACAAACACGGAGAATAGTGTTGGCGACAGACGCAACTCTGTTTTACGCCGTTATTTACATTGAATCCATCAGACATATTACCGTTAGCAAACACACGAGATCGGTTGTTTTCATACAGGGGTTTTACTGCTGGAAATACTTTACTGTCGACTGCCAATCTCAGCAATTCATAAGCCAAGGCAATCACGGTTTGCGCGGGTTTCAGCGCCTTGATTTAGCAAAGGTACGTGGAAAGATTTGAAGACTGTTTTTCACAATGGAGAAAAGCGTGTCAATGTGGTCGGGCGTACTACGTTTGATGAGAAAACCGTTTTGCTCTTCCATGAAAAAGTTGTTAGATTCTAGCCACGCTGAGAATCGCGACGCGAATTAAGTATATCGGCATATATTTTACAGGGAATGGACAACAGCGAGATTACACGTTTCCCATCGGTTTCCCAAGCGTGTCCGTGTCAGCTTTCATAATTGGTCATATTAGACTGTGCCGGCACACGCTCGGACACGCGCTTTTATTAAAACAGTATGAAAATACAATAAAGTATCAATGCAGTGTAAGTTTTCAGCCGGGATCAACTCTCAGCCTGCTGCTTTGCCACATTTGGCTTAAACAACTGCAGATATAACCTCGCTCCGTGTAACAGGAATATCCAGTAAACCTGAATCTACAGCATGTTAGAGATACTGTTTACTACATGCTGCAGGTGACTACCATCAAAATGTTTACTTGCGGCGTCATTATACAGTTTACAAAAATCAGTACTTCCACTTTTCCAAAACTTAAACCCAATCAGAAACAATAGCCCTGTCCCCAACAACCTTCCACGGCATAGGGGTATGCCTATTATTACCTGTGTATGCCTAGTTTTCCTGTGGCCTTCCAGAACTGCCTTGAGTCTTTGTTTCTATACTTATCAAGTGATTTCTCTAGCTGTTGTCTGTGGTAAGACCATTTCCTCGAGCATTTTATCAAACGCTTTACGTCAAAAAGTGTAATCCTTTTTAAGATTTGTTTTTTAGATGGAGACTTCCTGTAAACCATCATACCAATAAGTCTTATACTTTCATGTACATTTTACAAGTAGTCCAGATGTGTGCCTTTAATGCCATACATTTACTTTAACCTGTCGAAGGAGAAAATACCAGTGCTGTCACACAGATAATTAATTGTTAGAATCCCTTCGGCTACTCTATTGCGTTGCTGTTTTTTGTTGGAATTATGGTTAAACCGTAGTGGTTGGGCTAGGATATCATAAATATTACCAGAACTCACATGACGTATTTTACAGAATTTGTTTCAAGTTTCCAATGACATCAAAGAATATAACAGAGATTCCCAACTCTTGTTTTCCACAATATAATATCATGTTAGCTAATTTCAAAGCTTCACAAAAGGTTACAGTGTCAACCATCCTTAAATTGCCATTTTTGTATACTCTTTTCAAATTGTTCCTCTTGATTTCATCAAGTTTGTCATGCCATATGAATCTGAAAAAGATATTATCCATTGAAGTAATGAAAACTTTAAAAGGATTATGCAGAATACTGAATATATGACGAAGTTTTGACAAAGTCAAAATTTTTAGGACAGATCTTTTTACCTATCAGTGTCCTCTGTATTTTTCCTCAGTTGTGAAAGCAATCTAGTCTTTTTCTTGTATTGAATATCCACAAATTGTTAAGAACTGAGCGGAATTGAATTCCCAAGACTTCACGCGCACCCTTTTGCCATTCTATTTCAGTGTCTTTACATAGCATGTCCGTACTATTTCTCTTAGAGCTAATCCACATTGCTTTTGTCTGATCAATGTTTATTTTAAATCCTGTATACAGTATATATGTTTATCATCCAAACACTGGCCCCCAATCAGTATCTAACCACTTATCTACCAGCAATGTCTACATCGAGGATACTAAACGACCTTCCGTCTAATACCATTTTTTATTAAACGAGTTAATGATTTGGTAATAAACGAGCGAAATGGAGTTTGATACTACATCTTTAAGGAGTTTAATAAAATGGTATTTCACTGAAGCGAGTTTAGTTTTCTGTTTATTACTCGCCAACATAAATTGACAGAAACTACGGCGAAATTGCTTACAGTGTGAGGGCTCTCAGTTTTCAAGTCAAGCAGGATCTAGTAAAATTGCGACAGCGACATTAGCATTGTGACGTCACAACTTTGAACCATTTTGACGTCACACGTAAAGCGGTATTACACTGCAGTGTCTTCAACGGGCGAGTAATATGGAGATATCGCAATATCCGAACTGTCATTACATCATCAGTCAATGACCTCACAATGCTTTGACGTCACTAAAAACAAATCTGACAAATCTTCAACGTCACAAAGTTGATGATATCCCAGTGCTATGATGCCATAAAGCTGATGACGTCACAATGCCATGATGGCTTTACGACCACTCAGGAAGCCAAATGGCAGCTTGTGTTCAGGTAAATTCGTTCTTTTACTGATAAAAAAATGAAGAATGATTTTGGATGATAAATAAAATCTCACCCTTGTGTCTTCTGATATCAAATGTATCATCACTCATCGATTAAAGAAAGAATATCCTTGGCAAGCAACGGATATTTGTAAGTTTAATCAACTCGTGTTGATATATTTTTTAATATTAGGAGACACGTCTCTATTCAACATAAAGTATACTCTTGGAGAGAAGTTGTGTATGTGTTCAGTATTATGGGAACACAACGTTCAGGATTATATTGACACATTCTCTCCTGAAAGTGTAATATGGTTAGAGTTACACCAGGGTGCTGCACTGTTGACGGTTTACACCTCACATCCTACACCCCACATCCCACCCCACACCCTAATCTCCACCCAAACACCCCACACCCCACCCTCTACGCTCCACACCCTACATATCCACATCACAACGTCCGTCTGTCCCTAAAAGCTGTAGCTTGTATCACGTGGTATTGGGTGAATGAAGACATCAATATGAACCGACACACACGCAACCATGTGACATGTAGGGGTTTGTGTCATGTCCTCCCTTGTACTCGGTCACACAAAGACCTGTTTAGCACACTGACCACCTGTCTAGCACACTGGATACTATTGACCCACTTGACTGAGCCAACTGTCAGTTGTGTAATGCAAAGATAATGTCTACATGATAAATAAACAGGTTACTGGTATTTCATAAAGATGCGAAATGAAAGTGCCATCTGAATGTTTATTTGAAAATGAGAGCAAACTGCTACATTAGGAGATTACAAGAGATTAGATCACGCTGACATTGCCACCTCCACATCATTTGGCTACCTGTTGGGTGGTCCTCAAATAGTGCTATGTATAACATGATATGAATGTGTGTATAAATACCAGCTTTAGCTATGTCACCGGGTGACACCTCGATGTTATGTGAGTGTTATGTGTGACGTGACATACATGTGTGTACAAATACAAGTGTTGTGTATAACATGATATAAATGAATACACGGATACCAGTGATATGTATAACATGATATAAATGAATACACGGATACCAGTGATATGTATAACATGATATAAATGAATACACGGATATCAGTGATATGTATAACATGATATAAATGAATACACGGATACCAGTGATATGTATAACATGATATAAATGAATACACGGATACCAGTGATATGTATAACATAATATAAATGAATACACGGATACCAGTGATATGTATAACATGATATAGATATGTGTATAGATACTGGATGCAAATGTTTGTAGAAATACTTGTGTTATATATCACGTGCTGCAAATGTGTTTATACTAGAATTGTGTGCAACATGACATCATTGTGTGTTTAAATACTAGTGTTATTCATCACATACTGCATTGTGAAAAACATAGAAATGTGTGTTACTACTAGTGAGTGAGTTCAGCAATATTATAACAATACCAGTACTTTTACTTGACGTATGTATAACGTACATATACGTATAAGTGCAAGTGTTACGTATAACATGATATAATGTTGCATACAAACAAATGTTTGTCATAAAATGAAATAAATGTGTACAAATACCAGTGTTACGTATAACATGATATAATGTTGCATACAAACAAATGTTTGTCATAAAATGAAATAAATGTGTACAAATACCAGTGTTACGTATAATATGATATAATGTTGCATAAAAACAAATGTTTGTCATAAAATGAAATAAATGTGTACAAATACCAGTGTTACGTATAATATGATATAATGTTGCATACAAACAAATGTTTGTCATAAAATGAAATAAATGTGTACAAATACCAGTGTTACGTATAATATGATATAATGTTGCATAAAAACAAATGTTTGTCATAAAATGAAATAAATGTGTACAAATACCAGTGTTACGTATAATATGTAAATCTATGTAAACATGTAAATGAGTGTATTAATATTATAGTTATATCTTACATGATATAAATGTGTTTATAAATACCAGTGAATTACGTAATATACATGTGTGTACATATATCAGTGTTCTGCATGGAATATGTATGTAAAACTAGTAGAGGTGTGTATAACATGATATAAATGTGTGCACAGCCACTATTGTAACGTCCTACCTTCCTTGGAAACCCTTAGTTGTAACTATCACACTTACAACATTATCATATTCTCTAGGCAACGCGAGGCGCTGGTGAAGTTCCTTACTTTTACTATACACCCATCTCGCGGTTGTTGTTTGTGTGGACAATGTCTGTTTTGCTGCTCCACATACCGAGTGGAATACAGTCTTCGTGCAGGGCATGTTCAGGTCATCTGGAGCAGGGCAGGATCCCAAACACCAATGTCACCAATACGAACTGCATACGACCTAAACTGTGGAAACACACCTCCAGATAATTATGTGTTTATTTAAATGTCACATGATAAATCAATAAAATATAATCTGGTAAAAACTGAGCTGTAACCCAATTGCCCTATCATCTGAGGCTAGTGCATTTGACAAAGTTAACTATCGTCTTCAGTATTTAGATTACTGACAAAGTAAGGGATTGCACGCGTGACCGGAACTGTGGTCCAGGTGACTGTGTGAGTGTGTTTATGGCGAATGATGACACCTTCAGTTTTCCCACAAGCACGTTTGTAGCTTAGCTGGTGAAACCTCTCAAATAATTGAATCGTTGCCTTAAGAATGTTTGATCCAAATACTGATTGTGACAGGTAATTACCGAGTACAAATGCTGTATTTTGTCACACTGCACTAAACAAACTCTTCTGTGTTAGTTGAATGCACTGCGCCTAGAGAGGAAGGAGAGCCGGAAGACCCTCACGCCACAGACATGTGTAAACACCCTTAAACCCAACACAAACTAAAAAGAATTCTGTGACAAGACAATTCTACAAAGTCATATTTTGTGGGTTACAAAGCTTTTCTCTCTCTACACCCCCTCAACTGACCACTCTCAGCCTCTGCCACTGCACCACGCCAACTGACCACTCACAGTCTCTGTCACTATACCCCGCCAACTGACCACTCACAGTCTCTGTCCCTTCACCCCGCCAACTGACCACTCACAGTCTGTTGAATTCTGCCGGGTTCTTGTGTTATATCAATTTTGTAATTTGATCGGTATTCAAATTCCATTACTGATTTTTGGAGAAGTCAAGAACCCCTAAGATCTATTTTCTGACAAAGTAAAGGAAACTGAAACAATTAATAAGACCCTCCAAAATGGACCCGTCCTCTTGACACAAGTGACTCCTCTGTACCTATTTGTTGGACATTGTTATTTCATATTCCCTATGCATTCGTATGTAAACACTCAAATCTGTAAACACGTAAATTTGGTTCTTGTTTGCAAGTTCGTGGTTACGTAAAGCGTGCAGTTCGGTTAATGACTGTATTGAAGCGATATTGACATCATAGCGAGGTTCAGGTTGGACGCGATATTTACAGCATAGCGGACATGGAGTAAATCATACATTTGCGCATCATGCACACCCACAACAAGTGGACAGCAAGCTGATCTCACTGCCCAGCATGTGTGTTCACTGCCGAGGTGCCACGTTCCTTATTTGGTAACATTGCACCAACAATACGCAACGACGTCCGGCGCGAGCACGTTGTGACAACAGCGTCCAGACTGTGCAGAAGATGACCTCCCTCTGGACCAACCAGCTGACCGAAAACTGGCCAGTCGAACTGTCAACAGATTCAGCACACACAGGAAGGGCACAACTTTAATATCAGCTATTTAATGACAAGTTTAAACATCTCTCAGATGGGTGATGTGAAAGAGCTCTTCGCCTCTGTGTGCTGGTCGATGGTGTCGATGGCGGTGGTGCGGCACCTTACTGCGAGTAGACAGACGCTTGGTCACCTCCACATCACCTGCACTGGGCCAATAACGCACTCCTGATGATGCAGGTTACAGCGCCAATGTTCAAGGTCAACCTGCTTTCACGTTGACTCTGTACACAAAAGAAAACACGTGTAGGTATTTGAGAAGATGCTCTGGTCACGCATGATCTATGGGTAAACTGTATATAAGTTATCCTCTACCGTTAAAAAAACACGTCGAATTGCTTCATCTGACCGTTAGACTGAAAGTAATGCAGTACTTAACTAGAATTCGGTTCCTAGAAGAATTTGGTATGAAGCCAGTTGTACTAAAGTCAACTATTTTTTAAACACAAATATCACAAAAGACCACAAAGGTGCAACAGCTGCTGTACGAGTGGCACTATAAATTCGGTATAGTACAAGAGCAGGGATTAAAGTAATACAGCTGGACATGGTAGCATTCATCTGCCCGCAACAATGCTAAATGTGGTTAATGGTTAATAATATGCATTATGCATCATGAGAAGTGTTTACACACAGACATATCACGTCTGATTTCACCTTTCACTGGTGGAACCATTTCTTCGATGTTTGTGAAATTTCCTTGAAAAAGAACAAACAGAATGATCAAAGCCTGCTGGGGCATGTTCCAGCACCAATATCACAACGTCTACTGCCACTCTGAAAGGTATCTCAGTATTTGGTGTCTGCAGAATTCATGTGAATAGCCTTAAGTTTCGCAAAAGCAGGTTAAAATTGCTGCTCCAAACAAACATAAATATTTCTATGACGACTGAGAGGTGTTGCAAGAAGTGAGAATTGGTGACAAACCTTACTTGTGGCAACCACTCATTAGTGTTGTCGCGGAGAACTGGAATTTCTAAATCGATTCAACCCTCGCTTGGAGAGTTATTCCTGACCTTAGCCCATGACATGACTCAAGCACACTTAGTTAATATAAATTCTGGTTGGTTTCAATGAGTCTTTCGAGCAGGACACGTGTCCTCTTCAGGTGTTACTCCATTTCCGTGTAGTGAGTGATGGTATCGTCGATGTGGGCGAACCCTCATTCTATATCACCAGGTATGCCAAGAAGCAGCTGAACGAATTCTTGAATTAAGTCTGACACATGGACATGTCACCCAGGTTACAAATCTCCTAGTTCAACAAGGTAGCAAGAGTTCAGAATTGAGTAGTTTATGACTGATGCAGTCAGTAATACAAGTGTCGCAAAGTCACATTTCTTATCAGTATCAATACCTCCGACACCTCCTGGAGCTGCAGTGGCAGGACACTTTTACATTGTACCTCCTGATACTTTCACATTTGTACAACAAGGGTGTGTCATTTTGTGACAGCTTTTTGTCAGCAGAACTTAGTCAGTATCACTGCATTTCTTTTCAATAACACGTGGTTCATGGTGCTTCACAGTCACAAACAGTACGTCCTTGAGATCCTGGCCTTCAGGAGGATATGCATTGGACGTTCCTCTAACTTGTAAGAATCTTTTTTCTCAGAAACATTTGGACTTGAAGGTGCCAGTAAAATGATTCTCAGAAGAATATTAGGCAAAAAGGCCTCTGTTAATGTGCACAGTTTAAGTGTGCTTCAATTTCTCATTTGCTAATTTTAGGAACAACACGAAGCGACTGGAGAATAATAGTTACAATCGTCAAAACTATGAAGTGTATCAACTTCAATCCTAGGTTTGAAGTAAAAATAAAAACGATATCTCCCGAAAGTTATTTCAAGCAGCGAGACAAACGAGAACATCCTGCCACTCACTGACCGCCGCGATGGCCATGACGCTGCCAGCAGCAACAACCAAATAATTCGGCCAAATGTTACACGGGCACTTGAAAAGTCACGCCACGGAATAATCCTTGTTGGTGGTGCGCCTCAGATTAAGCATATATTTAACCACTCCAGATATCCATACTGGATACCACCTTCCCTAACATTGTGTCACATTAGGCAAGCCTAATGAACATGGGCTCAAGTCTAATTTACCTGCTATTTTATCGATCTATAAAATCTTGTGGGAACGAAATCAGTTTTACATTCGCATTTAGCACATTCGACACACGTTCTTAAGTGACGTTTTCTAAACGCTGAACGTGTATGATGGTGTATTATTTGTGTTACAAAACCCTTCCTGTGGTGCCTTTGCTCAAATAGCTATGTTACTCTTACGATATTACTCTCACTTTGTTCCTCGTGCTATGTTACTTGTACTATGTTACTCGTACTATATTACTTGTTTAGTATCCATAGTATGAATATTGGGAATTTAAAGCTTGGGATATTCTATATTTTTCACTCATTACTCACGTATTAAATGTGAATACTAGCAGAACATAACTCCAGATTCAAAGACAAGTGAACAGTTAGTATTTTGTCAAGTCACCATGGGCAACAATGCGGCGGGGCATACTACTGATCAAACAAGTTAGAAAGTCATGGCCCATGCTGTCCAAACCCAGACTTGTGAACGATGTTTTGGGTCGTTGTTCTGCTGGAAAATAAAAAACATCTTCACAGAACACGAGAACAGATGGAAGAAAATGTCCCTCGAGAATATCTGTGTACCGCTCACTGTTCATATTCACTTCAAATCCACTGACTGTACTGATACAAAGGTTTTCAGTTTGTTTGGCCCTGAATTTCAGTGTATTAGGAAACAGCCACACAGAATTCTCATCCGAGAAAATCACATTGTCCGAGTTAAATGTTCTATGCTGTAAGCACCAGTTCAGTTGTTCTTTTGTTCAGTTTTCATGATCGGTGATGGAATTCCTCGACTTTTCTGCCAACCCACTGCATTCTGATTGTCTCCTTACATATAGCCACAGTTCCTCTAACAACCACATCTAGCCACGAGTTTTCTAAACTCCTTCGTTTGCTTTTAGAAACAAGGATACAGGGGTCACCTCCTGTTACCGACAATCAAATTCTGGGCCAACCTGCGCCTCCCTGGTGCTCAATGCCATATCGAATATTTCTCAAAACACGATAAACAGCGGAGAAAGGGATGCTTTTTCTACCTGAGATCACTTTAGTTGATCTGACGTCCTTGTAATAATACTCTAAAATCAACTTCCTCATCTCTAAATCATCCATACTGAGGATCACTGAAAATGTCGTCTGCAAGCAAGTAAACAAAGGGGATAACAGTTCACTTATGAAGAAAACCAAAACGATTGACGGAGTTGTCTCTCTTGAATGAAGCCAAGCAGTTGATAGTTCGTCAAGGCTGTTTATACTAGAAGTCCGATTTAACATATTCCTATTAATTCTCAATAATTTCACACTATGTTACCCGTGCTATATTACTCGCACTCTGTTTCTCATGCTATATTACTCATATTTTGTTCCTCGTGCTGGAACTTGTACTATAGTACTTGTACTACGTTGCTCGTGTTATATTACTTGAACTGAGTTTCTCGTGCTATATTACTCGGAGTATGTTATTCGTGCTATATCACTTGCACTGTATTACTTGTACGATGTTACTCACACTTTGTTCCTCGTGCTGTATTACTTGTACTATATTACTGTGCTATGTTACTCGTGCAATAGATGTTACCTGTACTAAGCTACCCGTGCTATATTACTCGTACTAAGCTACCCGTGCTATATTACTCGTACTAAGCTACCCGTGCTATATTACTCGTACTAAGCTACCCGTGCTATATTACTCGTACTAAGCTACCCGTGCTATATTACTCGTACTAAGCTACCCGTGCTATATTACTCGTACTAAGTTACCTGTGCTATATTACTCGTACAATGCTACCCGTGCTATATTACTCGTACTAAGCTACCCGTGCTATATTACTCGTACTAAGCTACCCGTGCTATATTACTCGTACTAAGCTACGCGTGCTATATTACTCGTACAATGCTACCCGTGCTATATTACTCGTACGAAGCTACCTGTGCTATGTTACTCGTATAATGCTACCCGTGCTATATTACTCGTACTAAGCTACCCGTGCTATATTACTCGTACTAAGCTACCCGTGCTATATTACTCGTACTAAGGTACCCGTGCTATATTACTCGTACAATGCTGCCCGTGCTATATTACTCGTACTAAGCTACCCGTGCTATATTACTCGTACTAAGCTACCCGTGCTATATTACTCGTACTAAGCTACCCGTGCTATGTTACTCGTACAATGCTACCCGTGCTATATTACTCGTACTAAGCTACCCGTGCTATATTACTCGTACTAAGTTACCTGTGCTATATTACTCGTACTAAGGTACCCGTGCTATATTACTCGTACAATGCTGCCCGTGCTATATTACTCGTACTAAGCTACCCGTGCTATATTACTCGTACTAAGCTACCCGTGCTATATTACTCGTACTAAGCTACCTGTGCTATATTACTCGTACTAAGCTACCCGTGCTATATTACTCGTACTAAGCTACCCGTGCTATATTACTCGTACTAAGCTACCCGTGCTATATTACTCGTACTAAGCTACCCGTGCTATATTACTCGTACAATGCTACCCGTGCTATATTACTCGTACTAAGCTACCCGTGCTATATTACTCGTACTAAGCTACCTGTGCTATGTTACTCGTACTAAGCTACCCGTGCTATATTACTCATATCATGTAACTCCTGCTATGTTTCCCGTTTTGTAGACGAAAACATTTCCACATTCATAAGAAAGTGATTGTGTGTACAGTTATATATCATGGCTATATCATGAGTATATATTTGTTTCAGCAGCTGTACAGCTGGGTGATGTTGTTTGTAAACCAAGTCGAGTCTGACCAAACAATCCATTGGTTCTTATCATGCGATACGATGAGAGGGCATAACTGGTGCCAATGAGAAAGTCCATAACTTCACATATTGTTTTTCTCTGTGAATTCCATCAAGAAATGAAGTTTTCCCTTAAGTTTGAGGGATAAGGGTGTATAACGATAGTGGTGTATAACGATAGTGGTGTATAACGATAGTAGCGTATAACATTGAAAAATCAAAGACAAGAGTTGCAGTGTCAGCACACTTTACCTACTGTTGCTGCTGCTGTTGTTGCTGATGTTGCTGCTGATGTTGCTCTGATTTCAGTAGGCCAAAGTTCACCAACAGAGTAAGTGGTCAGAGACACACGTTCTTCAAATGAAAAAAGAAAAAAACCCCATAAAATCTACACACATATTTGTTGTTAAGATCAAGGCGAGTACCTACCCTCTGCCTGGTGTGTCAACAAGGACTCATAGAGACTCTCAATCTATCAGCTGTGTAAACAACTATGTACTGTTAAAACTTTCCTCCTTTCATCTCTCCTCTGTGATTGTACATACCTAATTACATTTATGTGCTTGTATATACATCTTACCTCTCTGGCTTCATGTTTACCTATATATATTCTGCAATGTTACCTATGCTCATTATCCACCTGACGAAGGGGCAAGAATTAGCCTTGAAACGTCGTGTTAAAAGAATTAAAGAAGTTGTCGTCCATAATAGTGTCTTGTATTACCTCACCAACTTCTAAATGCCTTTGAAGAATTCCAGATGTATGTGTGATAAAACAACTCACTCTGCCAGTCAATGGTCGGAACCATGTGACATACAATGTATTTTATATCTGTACCAAATTGCAGTGAAATTGCCTCTACACATGTTTATTGTTAATATCAGGGAAAGTTAGATTTCTGCGTGTAATATATGACACCCTACATGATGACCCTCATTTCGACTTCGATGGACACGTATTCTTCCGTTACCGGCAATGAAGAAGAAAACTTGATTCGTCACTGAACCATACAGAGTTTTGTACATTCCAAAGTGGAACTTTGTGTAGAGGATGCACATGAGCAGTCAAGGAAGAACAGCCTTTGGACTGAATCAGTGAAACAATGGTGTTGGAACACATGGTCCAGTTTGCAACACCGTCATCCCTTGCATCGTATCAGGTTTGGTCTTTTTAATTGTTAATGCTTTTATATCATTACACAATCGAACTATTTCACATCGTCTTGCACATATCGTCACGACATCATGCACTGGGTAGCTCTCTCTGTGTCGTCGCGCCTCTGTATCACGACTGACGGTGCATCTGTGCATGTTTCAATCAATATTTGATTTCCACGATTCAATACATGGGGCGAGGATTAAGCACACGGCCACAGACTGCACAAACACTTCTCCCCAAAGTTACATATACTGACACAACAAGCTCTGCAGGAAACACCACTGTATCATTCTCAGATTACCTTTCCGCCCCCCTCCCACTACCGCCGCTCGTGTGAGCCCATATCCCCGTATGCCACATCTACACTCGAACCATTATCTAACCCATTTTTTGATTCATACAAAAACATAAGAATATTGAAAAGTCGGCGCCTCGTTGTAGAGATCTAATGCAAGGGACATAACTCGTCCATTCCTAGAAAATACACGTCTGTCCTTTATTCATGTTTCAACGTTCGTAACTCAGCAAAATTTCAAGCACAACTGTCACCAGCACCGTTTCTATTGGTTTTAAAACGAAGTGACCACCATGACGCTGATGCATAAATATACACCAATGGAGCACCCTCATCTTCTCGTTAACACCTGGTGCTATGTATAGAATGGTACAAACACACGCACTCTTTCAATGGAACCATCCATCCAAGGAATATACACTCTTCACAAAAAATTAGCGAGTGAATGAGTAAGTTTAGTTTTTATTATTCCAGCAATATTCCGGCTGTCTGTAAATAATCGAGTCTGGACCAGACAATCCTGAACTGCGCTCTACCTCTACATGACCCGTCAGCGTTCTACCTGGGACCACCCACCACGATTCGTCAGCACTGTCTGGTACCATCCACCAACATCAGCCGTACGGGGTACTATCTAAGACGATGAGTATGAGGCGTCAGCGTGCTACCTGGGACCATCCACTACCATGAAACTTGAGCATGCTACCGGGAACCATCCACCACCATGAGCTATCACCTTTACCTGGGACCATCCACTACCATGAGCTATCACCTTTACCTGGGACCATCCACTACCATGAGCTATCACCTTTACCTGGGACCATCCACTACCATGAAACTTGAGCATGCTAAATGGGACCATCCACTACCATGAGCTATCACCTTTACCTGGGACCATCCACTATGAGCCGTCAGCTCTATTTGGGACCATCCAACACCATGGGACCACTACCATGAAACGTCAGCATGCTGCCTGGAACCACCCACCACTATGTGCCATAAGTGCTACCTGGAACCACAAACCACCATGTGCCATCAGTGATACCTGGGACCACAAACCATCATGTGCCATCAGAGCTACCTGGGACCATCCACCACATGTGCCATCAGAGCTACCTGGAACCATCCACCACCATGTGCCATTAGTACTACCTGGGACCATCGACCACAATGTGCCGTCAGAGCTACCTGGAACCATCCACCACATGTGCCATCGGTGATACCTGGAATCATCCACCATTATGAGCCATCAGAGCTACTTGGCACCATCAACCACCATGTGCCATCAGCGCTACCTGGAACCATCATCAACCATGTGCCATCAGTGCTACCTGGAACCATCAACCACCATGTGCCATTAGCGCTACCTGGAACCATCATCAACCATGTGCCATCAGTGCTACCTGGAACCATCCACCACATGTGCCATCAGTGATACCTGGGACCATCCACTACTATGAGCCATCAGTGCTTCCTGGAACCATCATCAACCATGTGCCATCAGTGCTACCTGGAACCATCCACCACATGTGCCATCAGTGATACCTGGAACCATCCACTACTATGAGCCATCAGTGCTTCCTGGAACCATTCACTACTATGAGCCATCAGTGCTACCTGGAACCATCCACCACCATGTGCCATCAGAGCTACCTGGAACCACCCACCACCATGTGCCATCAGTGATACCTGGGACCATCATCAACCATGTGCCATCAGTGCTACCTGGAACCATCCACCACATGTGCCATCAGTGCTACCTGGAACCATCCACCACCATGTGCCATCAGTGCTACCTGGAACCATCCACCACATGTGCCATCGGTGATACCTGGAACCATCCACTACTATGAGCCATCAGTGCTTCCTGGAACCATTCACTACTATGAGCCATCAGTGCTACCTGGAACCACAAACCACCATGTGCCATCAGTGATACCTGGAACCATCCACCACCATATGCCATCAGAGCTACCTGGAACCACCCACCACCATGTGCCATCAGCGCTACCTGGAACCATCCACCACCACGTGCCATCAGTGCTACTTGGGACCATCCACTACTATGAGCCATCAGAGCTACCAGTGCTAATCGGTGTAACAGGCAAAAGTCCCTAGTCCAAACTTTCCCCACCTTTGAATCAACTTTAACGACTACTTCTTTGCCACCCTGTTGTCGTATCCAAAGTGGAAGATTCTGGCATAGCAAGGCTATTTCTTCCCAAACCTTGTTTTCATGTTTATGTTCGTATAAACGCCAGAAATGAAAACATGTGATGTGAGTCCACACTGCTATAGTGATTGAAAGACCAGCAATGTAGATAAACGCTGCTATTGGAAATGGTCAATAGTGTATTCATGGGAAACTAAATCCGGAAAAATATTACAAGAATAAGAGTGAGAAAAATATACGATTTATTTCAGTTCATTACTAAACAATTAAGTGTGAATCGTCAGCTTGTTATGTATGTAATAGATATTTCAGCTTGATGGGAAATTAAATAGTTTTGTATGAATACGTATCTCTGTGACATGGATCACATAAGAACCAGTGTGGACGTGACCTAGCTGGGCGAGAATTTCCCCACTTTTGATATCATTAAAATAGGGTGGCAAAGTAGTGACCTAGCTAGGCCAGAATCTCCCCAACTGATACAAAAACAAGGGTGTGAAAGATGGAGCCTAACTAAGCCAGAGACCTCCGCCCCTCGGGGTTGGCTGAGATGCACTGAGCATGCACATTCCATTCAGTAAGTGTAGCTCTTGAAAGTCTACTACTTAATCAAAGCAAGTACAAATAATTATGACTGGCACTCTACTGTAACGACTGAATTCGGCACATGGATGCCAGTGTGTGGAACATTATACTGTCCCTATATACTACTGTCAGTGTTGGAGAACATATAGCCACTGCTGTACAGGCTTTCATGGCCAGTTGACACAAGAAAGTGGCAGCCTTCATAGGGAGCTCACCTCTCGGTCATTGCTTGAGCATAAAATACCCAGTATGTTCACAGATAAAACCACAAAGAGCAAAATGCGCTACTTGTTTTCTTACTTACATGTCCAACAAATACCGTTTACTTCCATACTGACCGCCTGTGTCAACTGGTGTGAAGGCCATTGTGTCGCCGTTAAAAGAGCGATGATCATAACCCCAGGTGGCCTGCTGTTACCACCCACACGTCAGAATGGGGGAACGTACACAGGGCGAGTCCTGCCTGGTCAGCTAAGAGGTGTGGCTCTTGTGTGACATCATTCACTCACTTCGCCATTGAGGGTAGGGTTAAATTGTTCTGTAACTGTTATTATTGTTTATGTCAATCAGGCTCTCTGGGAACTGCTCAAATTACATCTCCTGGTTCTTGTAACTTTTACCCTTTAGTATTGGTTACGTGTAACACGTTTTTCTGTGCTGTTTTCTGCTTCTTAACATATATATTTAATGATGTGTTAACGTTGTTCTTCACAGTGTTCTAATATACAAAACTGCTCCGTTACTAGACACTGTACTCTTTCTTAGTTACTTTACTGTCTACGATGTTTTACTGCCTTATAGGTACAGAAACGTGTGTTGTTTAGATAAAAAGCCACGGTCTGACATAGTCACATTCACACTTCACACGGTGTCTAGTGTGGTTACGTTCACACTTCACACGGTGTCTAGTGTGGTTGCATTCACACTTCACATGGTGTCTAGTGTGGTTACATTCACACTTCACACGGTGTCTAGTGTGGTTACATTCACACTTCACACGGTGTCTAGTGTGGTTACATTCACACTTCACACGGTGTCTAGTGTGGTTACATTCACACTTCACACGGTGTCTAGTGTGGTTACATTCACACTTCACACGGTGTCTAGTGTGGTTACATTCACACTTCACACGGTGTCTAGTGTGGTTACATTCACACTTCACACGGTGTCTAGTGTGGTTACATTCACACTTCACACGGTGTCTAGTGTGGTTACATTCACACTTCACGTGGTGTCTAGTGTGGTTACATTCACACTTCACACGGTGTCTAGTGTGGTTACATTCACACTTCACGTGGTGTCTAGCATCGATACATTCACACTACACGCTGTGTCTGGGACGGTTCCTTTCACTCTACAGGCTGTGTCTGGCATGGTTACATTCACTCTACACGCTCTGTCTGGGATGGTTCCATTCACACTACAGGCTGTGTCCGGGATGGTTCCATTCACACTACACGCTGTGTCTGGCATGGTTCCATTCACACTACATGCTGAGTCTGGCATGGTTACATTCACTCTGCACGCTGTGTCTGGGATGGTTCCATTCACACTACAGACTGTGTCTGGGATGGTTACATTCACACTACAGGCTGTGTCTGGTATGGTTACATTCACTCTATATGCTGAGTCTGACATGGTTACATTTATTCTATATGCTGTGTCTGGGATGGTTCCATTCAAATTACACACTGTGTCTGGCATGGTTGCATTCACACTATACGCTGTGTCTGGCATGGTTCCATTCACTCTACACACTGTGTCTGGCATTGTTCGATTCAAACTACACGCTGTGTCTGGCATGAATACATTCACACTATACGCTGTGTCTGGCATGGTTCCATTCACTCTACAGGCTGTCTCTGGCATGGTTCCATTCAAACTACACACTGTGTCTGGCATGGCAACATTCACACTATACGCTGTGTCCGGCATGGTGCCATTCACACTACAGGCTGTGTCTGGCATGGTTCCATTCACACTACACGCTGTGTCTGGTGTGGTTCCATTCAAACTACACACTGTGTCTGGCATGGTTACATTCACACTATACGCTGTGTCTGGCATGGTTCCATTCATTCTACAGGCTGTGTCTGGCACGGTTCCATTCAAACTACACACTGTGTCTGACATGGTTTCATTCACACTACAGGCTGTGTCTGGGAAAGTTCCATTCACTCTACAGGCTGTGTCTGGTATGGTTCCATTCGCACTACAGGCTGTGTCTGGTCATGGTTACATTCACTCTGCACGCTGTGTCTGGTATGGTTCCATTCACACTACAGGCTGTGTCTGGGATGGTTCCATTCAAACTACAGGCTGTGTCTGGCATGGTTCCATTCACACTATACGCTGTGTCTGGCATGGTTACATTCACTCTATATGCTGAGTCTGACGTGGTTACATTTATTCTATATGCTGTGTCTGGGATGGTTCCATTCACTCTACATGCTGATTCTGGCATGGCTCCATTCACTCTACATGCTGATTCTGGCATGGTTCCATTCAAACTACACGCTGTGTCTGGCATGGTTCCATTCAAACTACACGCTGTGTCTGGCATGGTTACATTCACACTATACGCTGTGTCTGGGATGGATCCATTCACTCCACAGGCTGTGTCTGGCATGGTTCCATTCAAACTACACGTTGTGTCTGGGATGGTTCCATTCAAACTACACACTGTGTCTGGCATGGTTACATTCACACTATACGCTGTGTCTGGCATGGTTCCATTCACTCTACACACTGTGTCTGGTATGGCTCCATTCGCACTACAGGCTGTGTCTGGTATGGTTCCATTCACACTACAGGCTGTGTCTGGGATGGTTCCATTCACACTATAGGCTGTGTCTGATATGGTTCCATTCAAACTACAGGCTGTGTCTGGTATGGTTCCATTCACACTACAGGCTGTGTCTGGGATGGTTCTATTCACTCTACAGGCTGTGTCTGGCATGGTTCCATTCACACTACAGGCTGTGTCTGGTATGGCTCCATTCGCACTACAGGCTGTGTCTGGTATGGTTCCATTCACACTACAGGCTGTGTCTGGGATGGTTCCATTCACACTACAGGCTGTGTCTGGTATGGTTCCATTCACACTACAGACTGTGTCTGGCATGGTTCCATTCACTCTACAGGCTGTGTCTGGCATGGTTCCATTCAAACTACACGCTGTGTCTGGCATGGTTACATTCACAATATACGCTGTGTCTGGCATGGTTCCATTCACTCTACAGGCTGTTTCTGGCATGGTTACATTCACACTACATGCTGTGTCTGGGATATGGTTCCATTCAAACTACAGGCTGTGTCTGGCATGGTTACATTCACTCTGCACGCTGTGTCTGGCATGGTTACATTCACACTATACGCTGTGTCTGGCATGGTTCCATTCAAACTACACGCTGTATCTGGGATGGTTCCATTCAAACTACACACTGTGTCTGGCATGGTTGCATTCACACTATACGCTGTGTCTGGCATGGTTCCATTCACTTTACACACTGTGTCTGGTATGGCTCCATTCGCACTACAGGCTGTGTCTGGGATGGTTCCATTCACACTACAGGCTGTGTCTGGGATGGTTCCATTCGCACTACAGGCTGTGTCTGGCATGGTTCCATTCACACTACAGGCTGTGTCTGGTATGGCTCCATTCGCACTACAGGCTGTGTCTGGCATGGTTCCATTCACACTACAGGCTGTGTCTGGGATGGTTCCATTCAAACTACACACTGTGTCTGGTATGGTTCCATTCACACTACACACTGTGTCTGGCATGTTTCCATTCACACTACAGGCTGTGTCTGGCATGGCTACATTCACACTACACAATGTGTCTGGTATTGCTACATTCACACTTCATGTACGACTATTTGAAGCACCGTGTGTAATGAATGACACATAATACCGATTTTACCTAATATTCAGTTTTTGAACATTTCACTTCTATGTATTGTCCAGCAGATCAACATATCTTGTCGGTAGAATTGTTATACCGAAATTTTAGCAATATATCATCAGATAACCATTAAACATTCAATTAAATGTACACTCAGATTCTCCTCCTTTATGTGTTTTGACACACTCCCAGAAGTTCACCATTATTGCTATAATCATGTCATCCGGGTGAAAACTGTTGAACCAGCTACACAAAGACTGTCCCGGGCTAATTAGGGTCGCTGTAATGGGCAACATTCCCTACTGTCGTACACCGCCAACAAGGGAAACACCGGCTTTCTTCAGCAGTACACGAACACAATGCAGGTATCTTTATCTACTTGTCCTGGTCCCACAAGTCACAAGGTATATCTGCATCACTGACTGCTCTGTTTCACCACTAAATCCATCTTTTCATCATACCCCGGATTCAGTTGTTGGGTGAACTGTATATTTGAATTAGCTTTGATCCGGAACTAATGAGTCTGACTTGGTGTCGACGCGCCACAATGCATCAACACAAACACTGATGACGGGACAGTTGCGCCTACAGCAGTTACCTCCCTTACTAACTTGCCTTGCCATGCATGGTCAATAGGCAGAGGTCGAAGTGCGGAATTAGGTCTTGCTAAAACATGGAAAACTCGTATAGATACATATTTACCAAGGAGTCGTTATGGTCGGGACACTTCGACAAGGGGTGTATTGAAACATCGCACTTAAAAGTAGATCGTGTCAAACGCGTTGAAAAATATATCACTTCTACATCTGCGGACGTAAGTGTGTGTGCGCGTAGATGTGTGCACTGGTCGTGGCTAATGCCGTGTCTATAGTGCTGCCTCTAACATACTGCCGTCCACCATGGATCCGGACTAAGTCCTAGTTTGTTGACGTTCGTGAAGACCTGATAGGCAGCATTACAGCATTGTTGTAAAAGGTAATACTCTGGGAATTTCGTGTTATTTCCCGCCAGTCTAAGATGTAGCCAAAACACTCAGCGTGGCGGCCCGAGTACATCCGGGTTAGAATCGATCTCCAGGAATCCATGTTCTTCTCCAGTGAATATACGGGTGAGGAAAAGGTCTTCTGCAATGTCACCTATACAGAATAAAGAAGTTGTATATCCATAAAGACTGAATATTACAGATCGCCGATATATAGCCTGTATATTACTGACAGCGGCGTTAAACAACAGTCAAACCCAGCCGGACGCTCTCCTTGTGGCCAGCAACTGCTGTAGTGCGATGTCCACACACTATCGCACAACTTTCAGCTAACGTAAATTTATGCTTCATGTTGAAATTCATTTTCCTGTAAAGTTTGCTACATGTTGCATGTGTGAATATGAGATCCATGACATGCACGCACGTGTTGGGGTGCACGACAGACTCACAGCAGGCCCTGTTCTTGCACGTTGTATTGTGTAGCCGTGTGCTGTAGGACATCGCGTTAACCCCGGAATATATCTACAGATGCCTTATTTACTGTCGGTAATGTAAACGTGTTATGAGACAGGATCTAGTCCGTGACGGTCAACGAGGGACTGCTCTAACGTTCGATATGATCATTTCATCACAAAATCTGAAAGTTATATTATAATCAAGTTATTAAAGTTGACATGCATCTGTTTCCTTGAAGGATTACGTCATCACGATGTAGGCACACAAACTTCATACACGGTACTGTACCTGACCTACCCGTCCACAGAGGAACATTGGGTGGAATGTGAAATAGTTGCAGGATGATTCCGTATGCCTTGGAGACACAGTAGCGGCAGCTGCACAACACTGCTATTACTGTAGATCTTCCTGTTGACATATCGACTCCCGTAATGGTTTACCACCATCTGTTCCAACAGGCAAGGGTAAGCATGAAAAGAGGCGGTGTTACAGAACAAGAAAAGGCTAGGAAGTACTGAATATTTCAGACACGTGTAGCCACAATGTTGGAAGCTGCATGTTTCTTGATGTCTCAGCTTGTTTACTTTTTTAACAATTCCCGGATGACTGCATGTCATACTCATACAATCATGACATGCCAGACAAATGACTTAACTAAATGACAGTTCGTTTTTTGTGTGGTTGCCAAGCTAGTGTTATATGACGGAGTCAAGTCGGATTCAATTCGACCATGACTTATAGATTAAACTCCCTTTTCTTTAACGAGAAATGTTTTCCAGAGCATATGCTCATTGCATGTGTTCTGAAATGATGACAAAATGCATGAAAAACACTGTTTCTGCATCTAAATGTATTACATTCATTCTTAATTACATTCATTCTCTGAAGTCTCGGTTTAATGTTGTAGGCGAATCACATGATGACACCAATTACTGCATGGGCTTGACAACACGTGTCACCTAAAATTTATTGTACCGAAAGATGCCAGACTTATTGGTAGGGTATAGGTAGACAAATGCTGTATTAACCGGAACCGTCCAGACTTGTTGGGGTTTACATAGACAAATACTGTACTAACCGGATGATGCCAGACTTGTTGGGGGTTTACTAGGACAAATACTGTATTCACCGGATGATGCCAAACTTACTGGCGGGGTTTACTAGGACAAATACTGTACTAACCGGATAATGCCAGACTTGTTGGGGGTTAAATAAGACAAATACTGTACTAACCGGATGATGCCAGACTTGTTGGGGGTTAAATAAGACAAATACTGTACTAACCGGATGATGCCAGACTTGTTGGGGGTTTACATAGACAAATATTGTACTAACCGGATGATGCCAGACTTGTTGGGGGTTTACTAAGACAAATATTGTACTAACCGGATGATGCCAGACTTGTTGAGGGTTTACTAAGACAAATACTGTACTAACCGGAAGATGCCAGACTTGTTGGGGGTTAAATAAGACAAATACTGTACTAACCGGATAATGCCAGACTTGTTGGGGGTTTACATAGACAAATATTGTACTAACCGGATGATGCCAGACTTGTTGGGGGTTTACTTAGACAAATATTGTACTAACAGGGTAATGCCAGACTTGTTGGGGGTTTACTAAGACAAATACTGTACTAACCGGATGATGTCAGACTTGTTGGGGGTTTACTTAGACAAATATTGTACTAACCGGATAATGCCAGACTTGTTGGGAGCTAAATAAGACAAATACTGTACTAACCGGATAATGCCAGACTTATTGGGGGTTTACATAGACAAATACTGTATTCGCCGGAAGATGCCAGAATTGTTGGGGGTTTACTAAGACAAATACTGTATTCACCGGAAGATGCCAGACTTGTTGGGGGTTTACTAAGACAAATGCTGTATTCACCGGATGATACCAGACTTGTTGGGGGTTTACTAAGACAAATACTGTACTAACCGGAAGATGCCAGACTTGTTTGGGTTTACTTAGACAAATACTGTATTCGCCGGATGATGCCAGACTTGATGGGGTTTTACTAAGACAAATACTGTACTAACCGGAAGATGCCAGACTTACTGGCGGGGTTTACTAAGACAAATACTGTCAGAAGAGGTGTGTTGGGTACGTGTCTACATTGGGTACGTCAACCTAAATACGTATTGTCAGATGAATGGTGGATATGTCCTTACTTATTCCGGGGTGCTTATACACGTCATCCTCAATAAAATTTAAGTACTTTTTAAACTCGCCAATCCGCCAAGTAAAGCATGAACGCCAAAATGCAGCTCCAGTCATTGTTTTCAGATGTTTCAATTACCTCTACAATACAGTGTAAATCATATATGTTTGATTCATGTCTAAAAGTAGTTATGTTTAGGTACTAGGGTATTTCTGGGAGGAACTAATCAAGGTACATGCACAACGTTCTCTAACATGTGCTTCAACAGCGCCCGAGCAGCGCAGGTAGTGTTACCTGCGGTTCCGGATGAAGGCCCCCAGCTGCAGTATTATCTGACTGTTGACAGCCGTCAGGGTGGGGGTATTAGGACCACAATGAGGGTATAGTCAATGGAGGTAAGGCGGATTATAGGGTGCCGCCTTCAACCGCTCCGCTGACCGCGTCTCATCACAAGGGACAGAGCACCACCTTCAGATAACACATGCATATTTGATGGATAATCGACAGATGAAATATACATCAGCGGTTTCATCCGGGCGAAGGTATGTATAAGTCATCCACTGTTTCATCCAGATATTGCTATTTTGTAAGAGCACAGTTTTAAAAGTTTCTTTAAAAACACTAAAAAGGTTAGTCACATGTTGGCAATACAATAAGACATAATGTATTGACATGTGGATCACTGCGGTGTATGGATTGTAGTATCTGTCTGGCTTCATGACGGAAACTGTCCTAGCGCACAGGGTTAGTCCAGTTCTAAAACACAGACAACTGACTTGATGGGTATAGTTTCCTACTCACACCGAATAAACCCACACTTGAGATGCGAAGGGAATTAACTCATGTCAAACTCACGTTATGTTAGTTGCATTGGGAGGACCTCGACAAATGGCGAACTGTGTTATTCTTATACTCCTACAATACGCGTTCTGACTTTCTGATCATTCATTTCATCTTGCATGGGAAACTGCATTGAACCGTTGTCAACTAAACATTTAACAGCAAAACAGATATCTCGTGTGGTAGAATGCAGATGCTAGTTTACTGAATTACCTGAATGTCTGTAGCTACTGTGGACACCGGAGTGTCTACCATAGAGTTCGCGTGAACCATGTTCTTAAATGCTTCTTATGATTCTAGTAATTCTAGGACTGGAAATGCACAGAAAAAGAAGAAAACAACTCTTAATTAGTAAATACAATACGTATGTAGTTGGTATATTCACCAAACACCAGTGTACATCGATACTGGACAGGACTCCAGAGCAGGTGTTGGTTCATGCCATACCCAAATGCAAGAGTCATCATATATCATCGTCAGATGTAATTGTGAAGGTGTGGGAGATTTACGTGAGCGCCATAATTACTCCCAGAAGTAATAGATCCAGGTGTGTTTAACACGGGGATAAGTAGAGGTACTGTGTTCACGTAAGTATAAGTCTCATGGGGGCTCACCCACTGATATAATGGTAACCATGAAACGCAGATAGCTTGAACACAATCCCGTATCACACTATAATGTCTGACAGATATACACCATGGCAGGGACTGACGCCAGGCGGTTAGACGGGCATACCGTGTAGCTCAATGTTCTTAGACGGATCTAGGTGTGTGCGTGTGTGTGTGTGCGTGTGTGTGTGTGTGTGTGTGTGTGTGAGAGAGAGAGAGAGAGTGAGAGAGAGTGTGTGTGTAAGTGTGTGTATATCTGTCAGACATTATAGTGTGATACGGGATCGTGTTCAAGCTATCTGCATTTCATGGTTACCATGATATCAGTGGGTGAGCCCCCGTGAGACTTATACTTACGTGAACATTTGAATTAAAATGGGTTTGTTTGTTCCGATCAAAATTGTATATATTCAGTGACTGAGCTTTAGTCTAACGTTGGGGAGAAAGAGACGACTAGTGTCTTAATGAGAGCTGTGCACGTTCCAGGGAGAATAATATATATTGACTTGGAAATTTGCTGAGGTTTGTCTCCAATGAATGTTACACATTCCCTGGTATTCCTAACACCAGTCGCCAAAGTGCTCGTGCACAAGGCTAGGTACACCTGGATGTTTCCTGGGCACCACGCAACGTGATTAACTCAGTGATCTCACCGTTGAGCTCGGAGTTTATGTAAACCTTTTTCCAGGTCCGTTTTGTAAGTGCAATGAATGAATCAACAGTAATTAACGATTAAACATTGCGCCCTGGTGGTGGAACCACCAGATACGGAGCGTGCTGGTGTAGCCTGATTGGTCCAGGACTAGTTGTGGTTTAACTCGAATATTGCCCACCCTGGCATTAAACATCAAATCTCGCAACACAACTGAGTCTTTGTATGATCTGGTTCCATGACATCATTTACAGCCTCTGACACAGCATAAGGTTATGAAACCCTCTAGACCTGACACCAGGATGTTTCAACCTTAACTAAGACATTGTTGTCTAACATGTCGCAAGTGCACGGCTTGAGTGAACTCCCAACACACCGCGTTTCACTAACCCAGGCCATCGCTTCCCCAGCCTTGTTGTCACTGGAGCGCACAGCCAGCATTATGGGACTCTCAATATAAGAATGAAGTCCAACTGCGTTCGTTTCAAAACTAATTCTACGCCTTTCATTAAAATCACACAGCGTAGAGTTATCCGCGTCATTCCCCCCAATTTTCTCCTTCCTGAGATCCTTGCGACGAGACGCCCAGAGAGTTCCCCCGGCCCCCACCCCAGCTAACACAAACTCCAGGCTGATGTACCCACCATGTGCAGGACTTGGCGGCCCCAAAAGCGTGCAACAATTATACTGAACAAAAATAAAAACTCAACATTTGGGGAAGTGAGTTATACTGAAAACTGGTTGGTACAAGGTGCTTAGTATGGACGAATACCTAAAATAGACATTAAGGCGAGGATTTGTGGATGTCAGTTTCGACAAGTTTGAGGGACACGACGTTTGAGAGTATAGTCTTACAGTATTATTTATTTACATGTTAAATAACAATAACAACGGTGACAAGATAACAAGGGAATCCAGTAGTTAATTAGCACTAAATTGGTTAGAGATGGATAAGAAAAGCACACGTTAACAATCCTTTAGAGACAGACAATTCTTATATGCCACGCCTCACATATGTTGAACGTGGAGGTGTATTTGTCATGCTCCAGGTCTACCTGTCTGCTGTGGCAGTTGCACGTACTATGCGATGCAGCAGACGTGTGGCGTCACATGCATGTGACATGCATGCAGTCCGATTCGACATGTGACCTCAACCTCAACCAGTAGAGGTCACTGCAACTGCCCAGACCATGAGCATCTTTGTTTGTTTGCTGAACACAGCGCTCAGTAAGTTTTAGTTATATGACTGCAGTCTGTAAAGAGTGTAGTGCAGTCCAGATACTCAGAGACTGGTATTATGACTATCGGTCTACACAATTGTAAGGCAGGCAATGAAACAACGTTGTCTCGTTATGAATGAGAGCGGCGACATACACAGCGCGGGACAAGCTCCAATACAATCATGGCAACACTGGTGAAATGGCAAAGGGACTCCTTGTTGCTACTGTTGTCCGTGGAGGGATGATTGTGAACTGTAGTAAATGTGATTACAACATTCTTTGCATAAGACACAAAATCCTTGGTGTCGTCCCGAATCAACCAGTAGATGTCGATGGGCGTCTGTACATGACTTAATATCAATTAGTAATGGTACAGCAGCTATGGAAACCCAAGTGTCCTGTCCACTCGGTGTCATAACAAATGCAAGGCAACTGTTCACCCGAAAAACACGGGATGTGACATGATATGACACGGGATGGTATGACAAGGATTGCATGACGTGGAATAATATGTCATGGTATGGTATGGTATGGTATGGGAAGATGTGGCACGGGATTATATGGCACGGGATGATATTTCATCGGATGGTATGACACGTGATGATATTTCATCGGATGGTATGACACGGGGTGATATGGCTTGGGATGATGTGATACGGGATGATATGGCATGGAATAATATTTCACGAGATGGAATGGCATGGGATGTTTTGACAGTGGATGATTTTGCATGGGATAATATGACACGGACTGATATGGCACGTGAAGATGTGATATGGGATGATATAAGACATGGTGATGTGACACGGGATGAAATGACACCGGATGATGTGGCATGGGATCATATAGCACGGATGTGGCACGAGTCTATATAGGGGAGAGGATGGTACGTCATTTCATGTTCAGTGTAAAGTAGAACGTGTCGGTTTCATGGCCGTCTGTCTGTCTGTCTGTCTGTCCACGTCACCATCTGGTGTATGTTTTCAGGTATTTTCACGATGGCGTAACGCTCCAGGGCTACTCATAGAGACAATGATGGTTGGACGTAAAGACGAAAGCAGTTACACTACCAAAGACAAGCGACGCCATCTTTCGGTCATCAAGGAAGATTCTGACGGAGATGAACATTCGGCGAATGCTACGGAAACTACCGAAGATCACCGACGAAGCGTCGATCACTCTTCAGCTTTGTCGAAGTTGAAAGAGACAACTGCGAGGTTGAAACTGATCACGCGCAGGGCCAGTATACTTGCCTGGCAAGCTGAACACATCGAGAAACCTAAGTTTCCACCCAAAGAAGTTCTACTGAATGAAAACGACGGAAAGTTGACTGACGACAGAAAGAAGCGGATCAACGACGCCCTGGAGTGGTTACGTAACGAGCTGGTCAGTTGGCCCAGTTAAGACACCTGTGTACAATCAATCTTTTATCCACTGAATACCCCGCGTAACCAGACGTAAAATCACTGGAATTTATACATGTCCTAGTCAGCTTGTCATTGTCATTAAATTTCAGGTTACATCTATTAGAACAAATTCCCCCTGTATTAGGGGGATTCTGATTTAAGAGGACTCGCTGAAGGGAGGGGCATTTCCAGATCTGCGGGGTTAATTGTTTGTTTTGCTTAGAACGTAACTGGCATTTGACACGTACCTACACAAATTTATGCTTTTCAGTCTGTTACCACCACTGTATTCCCTATCAACCATGTACTTGACACCGTGTACTCGTACTTGTCTCAACTTTTAAATTTACCCTTTCATGTCACAGGAAGAGATGCGCGCGCAGGATCAAACACTCGCGAGACAGTTTCTGACCATCAAACAAGACATCGCGCAGCTAAAGTTGCGCAGAAGTTGTGAAGAACACCAGGAAATGTTAGAAGATGTCCAATCAGAGCTCGAGGAGATTGACGAGATGTCGGATGTCCTTGACCTTCCCGTATCGACACTGAGTGACACTCCTTTGAAACATCTCGGCATTACACGGATGAACATGTCACGCCGGAGGTTCTCCATGTGTTGATGGGCCGCTGCTTAGTGGCTACATCTACACATTGCCGACTCGGGTTCTATTCTCCACGTGGCTATAGCGTATGATATAACGGCGCCATGTTGCTACATCAGAGGTTAGTCAAGGGTCGAGGAATACCACCCGCTCACAAAACTGTCAGGGGAATATCACATGTTAGTGTGCACAGCGTAACTCATATCTTGCATCAAACTCTATCGAAGATCACGTTCGCCTTAACGCTTACTCAATGCTTCACAGTGGAAGGTAGTTTGTGCTGGGAGAAATGACTGTCTTAGCTCGTGGAATACTCTTATCCAATGGAAGATAGTAGCATGAACTCGTTCCCTTGACAACATACAGCAGACAGTGTCTCATGGTGTGTACTGCAAGCACATTCCATTAGACGTGGTATCTTGCTTGAGGGGAAGTGTTGTACACAGTGTTGTACAGACCGTATACTCAGCTCGTGTGTCCATGTCCCGAGAATGTCAGGTGGTTCACGTGCACAAACCACAATGAAATCAACTTCTAATCTCAGAACCCTTATATATTCCTTAAAATTTCAAATATTTATGTGTATTTAGAGTCCCAAATGTACCAATGCAGGCAGCTATCAATGTGTACAGTTTAAACAAGTGATATGATGTATTTGTTAGAAAACGTGACTTTTTGTCATTATTTGATCACCCCATCGACACCACATGCTTAATGTTCTTCAATTAACAAGTCGTAGGGAACATTGTATAAACACAACAAGCACTGAAGTGATTCTCTGTAAGAACACATGCAGGTTTTTGTTGACGCAGGGATGTCCTGTGGCATCATCGTCAGCATTAAGTCGACTTGTGTGCTGCACGTGGCAGCTGCACTTTGTTGGATTCCGAAAACCATCCTAATGCCAGTTGTATTACAGTCAGACAACACTCAAAATCGCGGTCGGTAGCTGTGTTGGTCAGCTGTGAGGTGATTGTAGTCGGTAGATGTGCTGGTCTCCTGTGACATGCTAGTAGCTCTGTCGGTCAGCTGCGAGGTCTATTTGTCATATTTTCGATTACATCGTTTCCAATGAGCCACTTACTCACCCAACCACTGACTGACTGACTGACTGACTCACTCACTGTAACAACTCTGTCCCAAGACATACAACTAACACGTGAACTCTGTGCCATGTAAGCGTGCGAATATTTTAAGTGTGTTTCGTTTACCTGAACAGTCTGTGCGTCACAGCCTCGAATGCACGTGTGGGGTGAAGGTATTGCGTGTAGTGTGTGGGGGTTTGGGGTGTAGTGGAAGTGGGGTGTTAGTGGGCGTGGGGTGTGGTCGGTAGGTGGGGATTGGTGTAGGTGTAGGGTGTGGTTGGTGTAGGATGTAGTGAGTGCAGGTGTGGTGTAGTGAATGTGTGTGGGGTGTAGTAAGTGGGTGTGGGGTGTAGGTTAGTTCGGATGTAGGTCAGCTGTGTTCATGCAATGACAGGTTATGGTAACATGTAAACTTCATGAAACGATACCTGTCAGCAGAGTTTGTGTGTTGGATTACCATGACGGATTGCAAAGATATAACTCGATTTAATACAACACTGCCGTGAAGAAATACTGGTAACCTTAGAACAAATAACTGTTACAAACAAGCACATCAGTTACAGTTTTATTTTTCATATGCATGTCTATTTACAGTAAGGCTATTGAGCGCATATGGTGTTTGCTATAGCACGTATGACCAATGTTGATGTACATATGCACAAAGTTACTACATACCTGTACAGTGGTTGAACACGTGTCAAACGTAAAACACGCATATACAACGTTCTAACACTCACACAGATCATTACAACACGCATGGGGAACATGGTAATAGGTATTATTTCTCAGTGTATGAAGAGATATACAACATGGCTGTGACTGTCGGGACATTGATACCACACTGCCATGTGACATTTACCACCGATTCATTCCATACAGCATCAGGCAGCAGTTTGTAAACATGTTAACTTCAGCTTTCAGGCATATGCGATGAAATATATCATGCAAAGATTATTGGACATTTTTTTAAGATGAATCTACAGGAGCATCCTGATCGTTCTGGAGGCACAATGACAGTGATGCCAATCATGACAACTAGCCTTACAACTAGCCTTACAACTAGTCTTACAACTAGCCTTACAACTAGCCTTACCACTAGCCTTACAACTAGCCTTACAACTAGCCTTACCACTAGCCTTACAACTAGCCTTACCACTAGCCTTACAACTAGCCTTACAACTAGTCTTACAACTAGCCTTACAACTAGCCTTACCACTAGCCTTACAACTAGTCTTACAACTAGCATTACAACTAGCCTTACCACTAGCCTTACAACTAGCCTTACAACTAGCCTTACAACTAGTCTTACAACTAGCCTTACAACTAGCCTTACCACTAGCCTTACCACTAGCATTACAACTAGTCTTACAACTAGCCTTACAACTAGCCTTACCACTAGCCTTACAACTAGCCTTACAACTAGCCTTACAACTAGCCTTACAACTAGCCTTACCACTAGCCTTACAACTAGCCTTACCACTAGCCTTACCACTAGCATTACAACTAGCCTTACAACTAGCCTTACCACTAGCCTTACAACTAGCCTTACCACTAGCCTTACAACTAGCCTTACAACTAGCCTTACCACTAGCCTTACCACTAGCCTTACCACTAGCCTTACCACTAGCCTTACAACTAGCCTTACAACTAGTCTTACAACTAGCCTTACCACTAGTCTTACAACTAGCCTTACAACTAGCCTTACAACTAGCCTTACCACTAGCCTTACCACTAGCCTTACAACTAGCCTTACAACTAGCCTTACCACTAGCCTTACAACTAGCCTTACAACTAGCCTTACCACTAGCCTTACCACTAGCCTTACCACTAGTCTTACAACTAGCCTTACAACTAGCCTTCCAACTAGCCTTACAACTAGCCTTACAACTAGCCTTACAACTAGCCTTACAACTAACCTTACAACTAGCCTTACCACTAGCCTTACAACTAGCCTTACCACTAGCCTTACAACTAGCCTTACAACTAGCCTTACCACTAGCCTTACAACTAGCCTTACAACTAGCCTTACCACTAGCCTTACAACTAGCCTTACAACTAGCCTTACAACTAGCCTTACAACTAGCATTACAACTAGCCTTACCACTAGCCCGATCCCGTTAGTCGCCTAAGCATGGGTTACTGAAGATCAGCTGTAGTCAGGATCTTCACCTGTGGAACGCCATGAAGGTGATGGTCGATGCTGGGGAGCTTATATTTCAAGGACGTTAACCACACACAGACTGTTTGCTTTGAATTCTATGGACGTTAACCACGCACAGTACGGTTGTCTTACATTCTATGGACGTTACGCACACACAGTCCGGTTGTCGTGCATTCTATAGACGTTAACCACACACATTCAGTATAAGTTATCACATCGTGTCGACGGAAATACGGGGTTTTATCAGTCCCGAGTAAGGTTGTATTCCCCGAGCCGGAGCCGGAGCCGGAGCCGGAGGCGAGGGAAACTGATAAAACCCCGTATTTCCCTCGACACGATGTGATAACGGATTTATCTAGCGGAATATTTTCACTAAATCAGGACAAAACAACACGTATCGAATCAACTTGCTGCCATGTTGACACCAGCTGATCGTTTGACCTCAATGCACCGCACGTTACGAAAGGCTTGTCGATGCACGCTTTTCTCACTTCGCGTCGTCACCGAGGCGTAGCGGGGTGACACGACTTTTATACTCCCGCTCGCGGATCGTGATGGATGTACATGGTATTTTATCAGAGTCACGTGGACCAATCAAAACTCGACATTCTTACATGAGGCTAGATAATGGACGTTAACCACGCACAGTCTGATTGTCTTACATTCTATGGACGTTAACCACGCACAGCCTGGTTGTCTTGCATTCTATAGACGTTAACCACACATAGACTGGTTGTCTTACATTCTATGGACGTTAACCACTCACGGTCTTGTTGTCTTGCATTCTATAGACGTTAACCACACACAGACTGGTTGTCTTACATTCTATGGACGTTAACCACTCACGGTCTTGTTGTCTTGCATTCTATAGACGTTAACCACACACAGACTGGTTGTCTTACATTCTATGGACGTTAATCACTCACGGTCTTGTCTTGCATTCTACGGACGTTAACCACTCACATTCTGATTGTCTTACATTCTATGGACGTTAACCACACATAGACTGGTTGTCTTACATTCTATGGACGTTAACCACTCACGGTCTTGTTGTCTTGCATTCTATGGACGTTAACCACGCACAGTCTGATTGTCTTACATTCTATGGACGTTAACCACACACAGACTGGTTGTCTTACATTCTATGGACGTTAACCACTCACGGTATTGTTGTCTTGCATTCTATGGACGTTAACCACTCACAGTCTGGTTGTCTTACATTCTATGGACGTTAACCACGCACAGACTGGTTGTCTTACATTCTATGGACGTTAACCACACATAGACTGGTTGTCTTACATTCTATGGACGTTAACCACTCACGGTCTTGTTGTCTTGCATTCTATAGACGTTAACCACACACAGACTGGTTGTCGTACATTCTATGGACTTTAACCACTCACGGTCTTGTTGTCTTACATTCTATAGACGTTAACCACACACAGACTGGTTGTCTTACATTCTATGGACGTTAACTACTCACGGTCTTGTTGTCTTGCATTCTACGGACGTTAACCACTCACAGTCTGATTGTCTTACATTCTATGGACGTTAACCACACATAGACTGGTTGTCTTACATTCTATGGACGTTAACCACTTACGGTCTTGTTGTCTTGCATTCTATGGACGTTAACCACGCACAGTCTGATTGTCTTAATTCTATAGACGTCCTATAGAGTCCTGTTGTCATACGGACTGGTCCACGGTGGAATGAGAGGAAACGCTGACAGTCCGAACTGCGTTCCATATTGGCCATGAAAGGGGCATTGCTTCATTCGTGTTACATTTGTGTCCAACAGTGGTGGTTTACCCCTACATTTGTGACCCATGCAGCACAATCACATCACACAAATTATCAAAACCATTGTATCCTGCACCTTCTTCAAAGCACGTTCAGAATGTTTCCATAGGCCCGGAACACGTGGATCAGAAGGTGTGCAGTCATGATTCACCCTAATATTTTGACATTAGTAAAGAAAACGACTGCATCTTTCGTATCATCAAATGCTACCTCACATCACGCCCTACAGGTCATAGATGGGCCTCATACTTTCTCAATAAATACATAAGCTAGTAGGTATTCACTGTTAAATGTCTCGGGATTGTAGTCAAGTAGATGGTGCTTCAGGTCAGTATAGAAGTCGTCAAGGAGGTCGTCTTTCTCGGCAGCTCTTCTGGTCGTTGAGAGAGCAGACTCCATTGTGCCGTGTGTCCATACACGAACCATCTCGCCTATACTATTGGCAAACCTTTCATGGTCGTCTATCCCGTCTGTAAACGTAAATTCACACTGATATAGAGGAAGTCGGGATGACAAAACATCCAACGCCATGCCATATCTAAAGCTGGTCTGCTGCATGCATTCTTCAAGAATACAATCACTTGTAAGACATGTTTGGGAATGTGTCAAACAGATGCATATAATCACGTTTAAAATCCATCTAACTCCCCAATCCAAACATCTTCACAAGTTGAACAGTTTTACGATTTGAAAAAAAAGTAGTTGAAAAGAGTGTGAATAATCTAAACATCTAAACATGTTTAGATATAGCGCACATATATTCAACTGTTGATAAGGTGAATAATGCGATCTGAAATTTGATATTGACATTAGAATCAAAGACACTACCATGACGCATTTGTACTTGGAATATTCTGTGTTTGTGGTATTCATCAATAAACAAACAAACATCTTCAGAGAGACATACAATACCTTCCATGAGTCTCTGCCTCCAGGTTGTCTTGTGCTGACATTCTATTTGCTTGACATCAAGTCGGGACAGTTTAAGTCCAATTGCTATGATGGGCGATGACAGGTCGTCAAAGGGTTGTCTGATTTCTTTAACTGTTCGGAAGTATTCCTTTAATACGGCTTTTTTCATCTCCGCCTGAAGTATACAAGTTGTACTCATAGTTACAATAACACCCGAGTCAGTATACTCTTTGATCGGGGTTACTACATCTGACATTAGAAATGTACTTGAGCTGAAGCGTTATAAAACGCGGGGCATTTCCAGGCATCACGAAACAGGAACCAAATCATTGCACTGCGCATCACACACACTTTCACAAGAGCATACCGTTTTTAGTCCAGCTGAACACTTGACGTGGTTGTACATGTGTTTGTGATCAGTCGGCAACTTCACTTTATGACCGATAGTGACCCACATACATGATTCTTAGAAAGTTAGAATTGCACAATTGCCTCGTCTTATTTCAGCAGAGATTTTCCCCGATAATAAATTATCTTTTTGGTGCTTTCATATATTTCCTTGCATTTCCGCTGCACGATGGTAAAGGCCCTCAGTAAAACCCTCATTACATAACATATGGACACATATATACGATATACACCTGGCAGGTACTGTACGGAAAATATGAACAGGACTTGATGTCGAAGTGGTACTGTACTATGTAGTGATACTCCACAAACTGAGAAGTAAACAATATTGGTGTGATGATATCTTTTAGCGACCCCAGACACTCAACAAACCTCGGTTATCTTCCCTTGTCTACAATAAGTCCACAGCATCACATTGAAGACTGTACAGAGACCGTCTGCGGAGGACACGCCGTTACCGTTGAGGAACTCGGGGTCTTGAATTGGGATGGAGCAGACAAGATGACCGCCTGTAGGCAGAGGATTGAGGTATGGCTTGAAGTTTTCATATCTATGTACCTTCGATTTGATATAAATGAATGACTTTAAAACCGCAAATTGATTAAAGGTGTATTTCGTTGATGATGTCTTTATGGTACGACATCACAGAGTGTTCCGACACCTTTCCGACACTAGTCCGAATAATGGACACGTTGCAAGATGGAATTTAATTGTTGTTTGTAATGTAACACCGTATCTTAACTTTCAATCTGTGGTTCTCGGCCTCTCGCCTTCACCAACAGACTTTCAGCATGTTGTGAGAACACGCCCCTTGTCGAGTATCGTTGAGATTACAAATTCATCCAAGAAGGGGATCTGCTCAGATTGTTGTGAAAATTCAGTTCCAGACAACAGTCTCCCCACCTTTCTTGAGTTCCCGCGCCCTACAGTGAAGGAAGGCGTTCCAGTCATCAGCTGCGATTTTCATTGCAGCGTTCCTGGCCATTGTGTTGAGAAATAGGTTAGAGGTCACGTAACCATTGAGGTCAACTGGACTGTGGAAGAAAGGGGAGACAACTTCAAATAATGCCACTGGAAAAAACATTCCAATTCCATATAAAATCGTAAATATACGTATTTTACGTCACATACGGTTTGAAAAAAGTGAAATTAATTCCGACAAAATATGAAAAAAGTACACAAGTAATTGCTGAATCGCATCGCATTGAAAACAGAGCGTAGCGCTGTATGTTTATCCATATAGGAGGACAGCAGCATCCACTGTAGGATTCCGACCATATCATGAACTTGTGTGTATGAATCACTATCAAACTGCGCCATCTATATAGCTAGAGCCACCCATCGCAACCAAGAGACAATTCAAGTGTTCACCTGAACTCGTATGGAAACAGTCTGCACACATCAAAACAGGAAAGTATAGTCCCAGGAGCGTCCGGTTTGAAAATATGCTCCACACGTGTCAGTCATCAAGATTTACAAAGGCCTTGAGAGTCGTAACCCTGACCCTGATCAACAACGTTTAAACGCGCACTGACATGTAAAGAAGATAGATGGACCATATGTTTGGCTATATCTTAGACCATAGACGTTTGGCACTTTCATAAACCTTTGGTAAATCTTTGAGCAGACATTGCGAGGCCGAGGTTAAGCAATGCATCTATGTTCTTGGGGGTTGTCTAGGTCCTAGACCAAAGATTCTACGTAATGTGTCTTGAGTGTAAAACGATGAAATGCTGGCTTACCTGGAGAGCCAGTGCAGCGCTATGAAACACAAAATCATGTCCATGGATTTTGACGGTACGCACTGCTTGTAGAAGTTGGTGGCGCAAGCTGATGTGAAGAGGCATGTGTCGTCCCCGATGTAGCTTGGGGGGTCACACACGGGTCCTGCAAGGTAAAACACATAAATACACGTGATTCCACTGCATCTCTCTCTCTTTCTTTCTTTCCTCCCCCTCCCCCCTCTCTCTCCCTCTCTTAGATATAGAACATGACCTTTTTTTTCACTTTTTAACCGATAGAAAACTGTGCATGATCTGATATGAAAATAGTCCATGCACACATCACGTGACAATGGTAGCATATCACCAACGTATATGCATACCATACAGTTTGTGGAAGAGAGTGTTGTAGTCATTCTTGTAGGTGTCTTCATATAGAACACTGATCTCTACATCATGACCATGGAGGCAGCGGATTTCACCTGAAACGAAAACAAAACACCCTGGAAAAGATGCACAGGAACCCAACAACTATCAGACAAATCTAAAACCTTATGTACCAAAAACTGTCAGTAGTGAGCGGGTGAGGGAGCGAATTCCCAAATATCAGCAGGATCGCCATGGCGACACAAACAATGAGCTTAACACATTTCACCAATATAAGTAATCTAACACAGGCCGTGAGCGAGAAGAAGATTGCACAGTTTTGACTGCACAATGAGCATATATTTATGTAGCTTTAAGATCTTCTTTCGAGCAAATCGATCAAAAGATAAACCACTAGATCGTAGAAAGTGAAGGCTCCATTAGCGATAATGGTGATGTCCGCTGCAATTCCGTTGGTCTGACCCGCGTTCCTGTATACTTTCAGGTGATACACTCGTCTTCGAGCGAGCGCCCGATATTATCACTTCTATGGTCATTCAGTCTCATTATATTGTCAGAACCCCACAAACTACGGTCCTCTGACAGGTCACGAGTGTGATAAGGGAGGTGTCATTTTCATCAGACAGTGAAGGCTGCCTAATGTTAATCCTCTATATATCAGACAGTGAAGGATGCATAATGTTAATCCTCTATATATCAGACAGTGAAGGATGCATAATGTTACTCTTCTATATATCAGACAGTGAAGGATGCATAATGTTACTCTTCTATATATCAGACAGTGAAGGATGCATAATGTTACTCTTCTATATATCGGACAGTGAAGGATGCATAATGTTACTCTTCTATATATCAGACAGTGGAGGCTGCCTCATGTTAATCCTCTATATATCAGACAGTGGAGGCTGCCTCATGTTAATCCTCTATATATCAGACAGTGGAGGCTGCCTCATGTTATTCCTCTACATATCAGACAGTGGAGGCTGGATAATATTACGTCCCCTATATATCCGACAGTGATGTCTCGATAATGTTACTACCCCTATATATCCGACAATGATGTCTGGATACGTTACTGTCTCATACATGAGATACATGACAGGTCACGGATGTGTGAAGAGATAGGTGTCGTTGTTATCAGACACTGAAGACTGCGTAAGGCATACACACACACACACACACACACACACACACACACACACACACACACACACTTGAATGATCAATTGGCAAGGTAAATATGAGGATTCACAAACTTAATTTCACTTTATTTGGTTTACCTTAACGTTTAAATTGAAATTCATTGGTACGTTTTCACTGCAAACGGACTATAGCCGCCATGATCGTAAACATGGCAGTGAAAGTATTATAACTCCAACCAGTCATTCCGTGATTATTGCATGTAATTAGATCTTCACCAGACAGCAGACTGACAGACACTCACCAATGATTGCCCGTATGAGGTCCATGGATATGGACACGTCGGCCACGCCATAGTCACCTAGGTTGAATGTGTTAGACGTCACTGGAGTCTGACCTGCATGGACGTAATATTCATATGTAACTAACCTGACACTTGATTAAAATCAAAACGAATGTATCAAAGATCACGCAAAAGAGCGACCAGTTGACATTTAAATCAATAACCGTATATATTATCCAAAACCAACCTGTTTTTTTAATAAAACGAAATAAAGAGTGTAACTATTTCAACAATGTGATGTTCAATTTTATGAACACAAGTTAAATGAAGCCTTACTATACAAGGCATAAGGATTCTTCAATTTCTGCCCGCCCACATATAGCACCTGGGGGAAACGATCACAACCTTTCAAGCTTAGTATCGAGAAGTACATTTATAATTGTAAAGTTAAGTTTGAATTAACGGTCAAGAAAATGGTCAAGCAAGTCAATGGCTGACAATCAGCCTAATGTATCGTTATGCTGGTGTACAAATCACAAAAGTCACAAAAACATCTTTAAACTGCCACATCCTATGATATATAGCATGTTTACATATTGCACTAACGGGTACACTTACGTAAAATGTCAATGATGTCATGTTGTATGGCCGCCGCTGCGTCACGCTCACCGTTAAACTGAACCTTATGATCGAGTCGCTTAATTCCATTCATTCTGTAATCAGTAGAGTAGGAAGCTGGTAGATATATTTAAACATCTGTATTGGTGTCGAAACGAAGCATCTAATCCCATCGACGAAACGTGCACAGAAACGAATGTTTTAAACCAAGTCAGTACTCTAATAGTTGCTAACTTACAGATCATCAGAACTGCCCTTGTAGCCAGTCACAGTCAAGTTCTATGGAATACCATTTTGATTTCGGATTTCCAGATGATAGATATGATCAAGGCGTAACCTCAACAAACAATATTCATTTTTCCAAGGCGTTTTCAGCAAATAGAACCTACCTCGAAATTCTCCGATTTCTTGTAACATGGTAGTGCTTGTGGACTGTTGTCCTATATATAGTATTGAGGGGTGATCAACACATCCCTTTCTCGTGGCCTGATAAGATAACAAACAAACTGTTCCGTGCTCGGTCAGTGATGAAATTAACATCACGGGTCAAAGTCCATGACAGTTTGTTCAAGGCCATAGAGCCACTGGAACCAGTACACACTGCTGGTTAAAATGTTCTGTGGACATACGTGGACTTATAGTTGGTAACCAAGAGAGTCTTTTTTATTAAATGCTGAAAGTGTTTGAGAATAAGGGCAAACTTTATGGATGAACAACTTTATTTGGGAGATGCCACGTTTCGAGAAAGGTTCTCGTATGGTTGTCAAGTGTGAAGTTTGTTCTTACCTAAATTCCAATAACAGAATATTCGACTAACATGATGCAGACTTTCTGTGGACAACCGAGAAGCAGGACTTCTGTATAGTTTCTCACTCATCACCCACACTGACATGCGCTGAGAAACATCTCGCGGAATTAAACCTTCACTTTCTCATTTCTAGCTTCTAGGTAACCACCTTCCACCGCACTATCTAGAACCACTGTTCATTGTTCAATATCTTGGTAAAGGAGACATACATTCTACTTTGCCTAATATTTAGGTGTGTGCTAGCATGCACTCTTACATAGAAACGTGCGCTACTTTATACGGGCTTGATGGGTTGACAAAGAATGGAATTAAGTCTCATGTCAAAGGGCCATCTTCATGCATGCAAAGTCCTTGTTGTCCTTGCAGGAAATCTACAAATATTGCCTTTTGCTACTTGATGCAGTAACTCACTGTGTCGTTGATGTAATCCTCTTGAAATAGGCTGTTGTCATATTGCTGTATCCCCGCTCCACTGCTCGCTGTATACATTAATGCAATGTACTTGTAGTTTTTGGTACTAACATATCTGTATTCTCTCTGTTGGTCTTTGAGACGCTAGTGTTGTCCTTATTGCTTCTGCTTACATTGCCCATACAGAGGAACTCCGCTGTCCTGTATGAATGTACCTAGAATGACTACAACTCTTCCACAAGCTCTATGGTATGCATTTACACGGGTCACTAGTCACCAATATCACGTGGTGTGTGTATGGACCATGTTTCTGGCAGATCATGAACAATGAATGTTTGATTTTAGAGTAAAGGAATTCTCATTGTGTGACATCGACCTGCCTGTCAAACTTTCTCTGAGTATAAAAGTAACTTTGAAAACACTTCTCTCGGTACCATCGCCTACCCCATGTATTAGGACAGGGAATGACCCAATAGTGCAAATACAACGTGAGGACAAATATTTCAGCAGTGTGGTACGTATGCACTTCTTGCTACCTTGTATAAAAACAAAACTAAACAGTCTGATGACTTCACAAATATTATTATGAACTTATATTGGCTTGACGCTATCATGCAATGTCCGTGTGTATACACTGTGATCGGACATATAAACAACAATGGTCTAACCAGGTTAGGGGTGGTGCCCCTATCAGTGGACACACGTTGAACATTCACTGCTGTCCTGCCGCCCACACACCGGTCACTGCTCCGTGGCCCAGCAGGTCAGGCTTATAGTTTGACATATTACCAAGGCTTTGTAGGCCAGACATACAGTTTGTCATACTCTTAAGGCCCTGCAGATCAGACTAACAGTTTGCCATATTACCAAGTTCTTGCAGGTCAGACTTCTGTTTATTATATTACCAAGGCCCTGCAGATCACACTAACAGTTTGTCGTATTGTGAAGGCCCTGCAGATCAGACATACAGTTTGTCATATTGCCAAGGCCCTGCAGGTCAGACATACAGTTTGTCATATCATCAAGGCCCCGCAGGTCAGAGTTACTGCTTCTCATATCATCAGGGCCCTGTAGGTCAGAGATACAGTTTGTCATATCATCAGGGCCCTGTAGGTCAGATTTACAGTTTGTCATATCATTAAGGCCCTGTAGGTCAGAGTTACTGTTTGTCATATCATCAAGTCGCTGCAGGTCACATATACAGTTTGTCATATCATCAAAGACCTGCAGGTCACACTTACATTTTGTCAGATCATCAAGGCCTGCAAGTCAGATTTACAGTTTGCCATATCATCAAGGCCCTGCAAGTCAGACTTACAGTTTGTCATATCATCAAGGCCCTGCAAGTCAGATTTACAGTTTGTCATATCATCAAGGCCCTGCAGGTCGGACTAACAGTTTGCTGTTCTGTACACTGTCTTTAATTTAACATTTACAGTTCGCACAAGTTTCCTTGTATAGATAGCTGTCACGGTTGCATTCACCTTTCTGCACTGGCTCTCCAGCTAAGACAATTTGCCACAACACACTTTCTGTCCAGGAAAGTAGGACATGGATATAGGGCATGACCCAATTAACAAATGTCTTTTTCCAACCCATGCCAGTCTCGTGATGTCACACCAAAACACGTTTGGAAAGTTCAAAGTGCATAGTAATCGTGGCGTCGACTGTTTCATGTGAATCTTAATGGAACCAGGGCTCTGGGAGTGTAAACAAAGACTGCGAGGTGCTGCCCTGACGCACACAGTCACACGAGATAAGCCAGTAGGTAAACAACTTGACCTCGCCAGCAGGAGAATCCTCCATTGATCATTGCACTGGCTAGATACAAACACCATTTCTTGGACGGATAGTCATTATTGTAAACATTTGTCACATCAAATTTCTAATACGGTTAGTTCGGGTTAAAGAAGGGGCAGATTGATTTATTACATAAGTGTCAGACCGTTTTATAGTATGTCGATCGTCAGAAACACATATGATAAGCTTAAGAAAACCTTGTTTAAACGTCAGTGTTTGCAGTTTTCATATAAAGGTTTTTATGTGTGGTCATCGCGTAGCTAACAAGCGAAAACATAACACCAAGCTGAATCTGTGAGAAATGCCTCTAACGATGACTAGGAGTCATTATACGACCTGAAATCCTCGTTGAATGTTCCTTTTTGATTAATGATTGAACTTACCCATGAAGGATTGTGTCCATTTAGATCACCCATGATGATTTAGTTTGGTTTTGACTTTCCTCTCTCAATTTAATACAGGGAAAAAGAGATGAATATTATCACAGCAAGACTGGACAGTCATATTCCATTAAAACTAGTATTCGTCATTTTCATAAACTTCCATTAAACATTTTGATTGATATATTTGATGTAAAGGTTTTATATATTCTTCTGTGTAGCTCAGAGACTTGGGTATTTCATCGCTCACCAGATATTATAAATGCACATGCAAAGTTTTGTAGACGTATTTTGGATTTTAAACGCTGTGTCCCAAATATATACATGTATTGTAGCAATGAGTGAACTTGAGCGATTTTCCTTCAGGTCAGCCAAAACATAAACATTGTAACGTACTGGTTACGATTAATTCATCGGAGTGAAAAATCTGTATGTATCTTTATCGATATAACCGTGCAGAAAAAAGTTTGGATTGTTGAACTTTTAAATTTAGAAATCTCTTCTATACATAATCTGTTTTATGTAAAGAATAATATTGATATTGGTAATAAAACTTGTTTGACTATTTCTTTTCTAATTGTTCTTCTTTTAGCCTTTATAATTCAATAAAAGTACCATTTGGATTTGAAAATTATATAAAAGCTGTGAATATTACTGTGTTAAGGAGTACGTTGTCACAATTTCTTTCGTAAAGCATTAACCTTTAAGTTATGATTTGACAAGGAAACCTAGGAATACCTAAATGTGTCTAGTACCTTGTATTGAAACATGATTTAACATTTCAAGTAATGATTTCTCGCAGTATTATTGGGAATATCTCTCAGAAAATAACTTTGTTTTTTCCTCTGTTTACTTCTAATAACAGTTTACTCTAAACTGCAAGTTTCTTTTTTATAACTTGTTGATTGTGTGGTTTATATGTTATTATTGTAGCGTGCCCTCGCTTACTGAAGCGCTCTTTGCGATAATCTCTAGAGAAGTAAGCAGTTAATTGGCCTACTAGCTAAAGAACACGCGGAAAAGAATGAGTTTATTGGTGCATTTCATGCTTGTCGTCGATTCCGGGAACAGAGTGCAGTACGAATAAGTTCTCTCCTTCTTCTCTTTAAGAACAAATCAACAAGTCTTGCCATTTTTAGGCATGGTAGGTTTATCATCAAGACAGTCACAAAACATTGCAATCCAGGATAGCTCCCAGTCTTGGTTTCAAGACCAACAAATTCTTGCATAAGCAAAATGTGTTGTAAGGTGTTTGGTGAAGACATCTACACCTTCATGTTTGGATGTCTTCGCACTGAAATCGTCGCATGAAAAAACGTGTCCTCACTGCATCAGCATGTTCAACAATCCTTTGCAGACTGGCTAGAATGGAGACGATGACACTAATCTTTATGAGGTCCCATCGCAAAAGGAACATGTCTCTGAACATCCAGGTAATGGATCAACTTGTGCCTTGGTTCTTTGCTCTAGATCACACCATCTACGCACGATGGCCGTCAGTTCAGAGCACAGATATGACTATATGACTGCCCTTCCTGGTGAAAGAAGTCAGTCCCTTCAGGGAGGTTAGGTTTTATGACAGCAACCCCCCCCCCCCAAAAAAAAAACAACAACAAAAAACAAAAACAAAAAAAACACACAAAAAACAACAACAAAAAACAAACAAACAAAAACAAAACAAAATAAACAAACAAACAAACACAAAATACAAAAAAAACCAACAGCATCAAACACATTTGTGCCATGCTTTTGCTTCTGGATCAAGCTCATGAACAAAACAGCAATGTTTGAAAATACACGTGCAGCTGGATTTATAGGAAGTGGACTAAAACAAGCAAGAATCATGCTTGAGTTTTAGAAGCAAGATGTAGGGGTGGATACAAGGAACAATGGACATAGTCATTCTACATTTAATATTCCAACAATGTATGTGGCACTGTTCGACGGGAAATCCCTTGCTGGAAGAGTTTACTGAATTGATGAATTGATGAAGTTAATGGAGAAAACTGGAAAAGGCAAATAAGAGAAGTTTGTAAAGGATGTTTTTGTGTGGAAATGACAGAGTCAACTCACAGCCCAATCACGAACCATCACCTCCCTTTTTCACAAGTGACCACCTCAGTCTAAATCAAACAGTAAACGAATGACCTAAAAGTGAGTGCAGACGCTTCAGTCAGATGTCCATTAAATGCTAGGTACGTCAGTCTGATTTTAATCAGAACCACATCATGGAAACCACCGTGTCAAAATCAGTATTTTACTGCACACTAGAAATGTTGTTTATGAACATGTAACGGATCAGGATGAAGACTTGTTTGGATATGCGACTTTCTTCGTACAGTGGATGCGGCGTTTTGATGTAGATCCTAACACCTTTATCTTTTGCTTGATAATCTATTGCGAAAACATCCTTTTCAGCCGAGTTTTAATGATCATTTGATAAACTTTCAGAACAAAAGTATTTAATTGGACGTGTACACTTGAAGTCTCTAAAACATGCAGCTGGTCTGAGGATGTCAACACCTAACTATATGGTTTCCGGTGAACTTGAGAGAGAAGCCTTACTCATACAAATAGATAGACGTGCTATAGCATACTGGTGCAAGCTATCATGTACTAATCCTACCAATAAAATTGCCTCATTTCTGCTGAACTACATGATTAGTATATGTACGCATGGCTGTTCTTATCCTTGGCTAAATTACATCCAAGATATGTTAAGAATTTGTGGTACCCCGCATTGTTTTGAACATACACATCTTTTTTGAAAGGTATGGTTAGTATTCGATTATTAAAGATTCACCATATTTTGAAAAGTATTTATTACATTTATAAACCTTTACTGTGTTTTAGAACAGGTAATCACAAATTGCAAACCGAGAAGGATCGCTGGTCGAACATACCTCGTGAAGAGAGATTTTGTACATGGTGTAATTCTCAACAAATTAATTCCATTATTTATGTAGATGTAATTATTTGACGAAGGAACGTTCTTCATTTATTAGTGAATATGTTTTTTATGAATGGCCTAACATGTCAAAATATAAGCAACTTGTTGGGAATACTAAGACACATGTCCTGAAAAAAACCGTCAAGATTTCTGAACCTTGTGTATGCCATCCTGTTGTAATTTCTACATAACTATGTATAATGTAACTCATGTACCACCGTTGGTGGTTCCTTTGAGTAATAAAGTGTGTTGGACATGTTGTGGGCAATGGCTGATTTAGAATCATTCTTCCTAACTGATCATGAAGTCTGATGTTCCTTGATCCTGGGAGAGAGTGGTGTTGATGTTTCTCCAGCACAGGAGTCACCGCACTCACATTCTATGCGGTAAACCACTTCCGAGGGGTCTTGCTTCTGGGACGACCTGGACCTTGCTGTGGCCTGCAAGAGATTCTGGGTGCTGTTGACTCTTTGGAAGATGACGTCTATGTCTGCTTGCTGCTTCAAGAGCTGATACCGTCTCCACAGAATGAAAGAAGTTGTATAACCATAATAATTGTCATTACTCTTGGAGGACTGTCATTGTATTGATTTTTGTTGCATCTACAAAGAAGGTAGCCTGAAGGAGACAACACGAAATAAGCGAAGAAAAGGCAGTAGTAGAAAGGTTTCCCGTCATACTAGACTACCTATGATCTTTGCTTCTTTTCTAAAAGAATCACGGGACAAAGAAGAACATTTTGCATTCTTACCAGACAGTGTGGCTAGCAGCTTACCAACAAAGGTGGTGTGAGGTCAGTGGTGACAGTAGAGAGTGAAAAAGATAGGCAGTGCACTGGCCAGGAAGAGGCAGATACCCTTGATGAGGCCTGCCCCTTAATGTCAAACACAGTAGTTATCACACAGGTGTTCTTGTCAAAACTGGGTTTCAGCACTCTTTTATTTTGGCTGTCCTGGATTTTGTTTTGAAAATAGGTAAAAAGATTCGGGCACACACCAAAAATATGATTTATTATGATGTCCCCCAGCATATGCACCCGCAATATTTTTATGATAGTATTGCGCATTGCAAAGTTTCGTGCTTTAGTGCGCAAAGTATCTATTTTGACCCCTTGCCACTGCATTATGAAAAAGATCAACACTTTTACATTTAATCTCTTGACATTTTTTATTTCATTTGGGGCACATCACCGAGTGGACAGAAGGTAACCATTATTGCCTCGTTTTCTTTATCATTCAATATCTTTAGTTGCCATCGCCATCATTACCGTCGCCGTCATCATCATCATCATCAACATCATCGTGTCCACCTGTTGATATTAGCATTGATTGTAAGAATAACTGCTACGATATACCGAGGATTACGACAACCATGTGTAGATTCGGAAGGTTGATACACATCCAAGTCAATCTTTGCTTTACCTACAATACTGTGGTACTCTGGTACGTCGAGAAGAGCGTGTGGCATGTGCCAGACAACCAACGTTTTATCCAAGGTCCAGTTAAGGTCCCCTATTACATTATCCCACTCCTCGGAAAATAGAAACAAACATGACATTTCAATCTCGATAGAACTAAATTGTTTTTATGACTTTTCAAGGTTGTTACCGTGATTCCGTCCGTGATTTCCTGGGTGATTTTTCCATCCGTGTTATCCTATATTTCTGTTTTTCCATCCCTGATGTCCATGTTTCCCATGTCCCTTTCCCGGATGTCCTTCCTCATCCTCATCCTCATCCTTATCCTCGTCGTCGTCGTCGTCCTCCTCCTCCTCGTCGTCGTCGTCATCGTCGTCATCGTCGTCATCGTGCCCACCTGTTGATATTAGTATTTATTGTAAGAACTGATATGATAAGCCAATACCAAAGATTGCGACAACCGCATCCATAAGGTTAATACGCATCTATCTTTGTTCTACCTGCAGTACTCTGGTACCTCCAGAAGAGCGGGTGACATGTACCACTGAACTAACGATTTATCCAAGGTCCAGTTAAGGTTCTTTATTACGTTATCACACATACAGGAAAACAGGAACAATTATGGCATTTCAGTCTCTAGAGGAAGCAAATTGGTTTTTTTAATGTTCAAGGTTGTTACCGTGATTCCATCCGTGATTTCCTGGGTGATTTTTCCATCCATGTTTCCATCCGTGTTTTCCCATATTTCTGTTTTTCCATCCGTGATGTCCATGTTTCCCATGTCCCTTTCCCGGATGTCCTTTATCATCGTCGTCGTCATCATCGTCGTCGTCGTCGTCGTCGTCGTCGTCGTCCTCATCATCATCATCGTCGTCGTCGTGCCCACCTGTTGATATTCAGCATTTCTTGTAAGAACTTATATGATTGGCCAATACCCAGAATTACTAAAACCACATCCCTCAGGTTGATACGCATGTAAGTCAATCGTTGTTTTACCTACAATACTCTCTTACCGCCAGAAGAGCGGAGCACCAGAATGGTAACTTGTGCATGCGCGCAGTCAAGTCACGATTTACCCATGTTCTGACGTCTCCATGGTAACTGGTGCGTGTGCACAGTCAAGTCAAGCCAAAGTAACTGTTGTATTGGTCAGTCAAGCCGCAATTTACCCAACAGCTACATTTAGATGTCTTACACAATATTCAGTTTCATATGAAAATGGGACACATACTACCGGAAATGTGTATATCATAAATTGCAGTATATAACGTTATTTGAAAACTTAATTTAAAATGACCCTAAAACCGTTCATGGTTTCCATTGACTTCATCCTTGGCTGGATACAATCGCACCTGCAGTATAATGTAGGTTAGCAAATAACCATTGATTGTTTCGCCGACAATGTTAATTAATATATTTATTAGGTTTAGACTGTAAATAAACCCGGGGACATCTCCAAGATAGACTTCCATAATACAATTAGAGTGTAATTTTATACTGAAATCTACATTTAAAATGCTTGAAGTATGCAGGAATGTAAAATATTAAAGCAGCCTGTTTGATACTGTGGCTAACATAGAGCCTGTGTGATCTTGGTAGTCTCAAAAGTGGATCTCCGGACCGCCTGCTTAGGATGAAATGGATAAAGGTTTACGCTAAGCCCAGAATCAGATATTGGCGTTAGCTGAATTGGTTAAGACGGCATCAACGCCAATAATTTTTTAAGTGACTTTTAGCAACACATCTCTTACAGTGCGTGTCAGGTTGCCTAGAGTCAAATCATACATATCTCGAGATCATCTTGTGAAAAATCAAACAATTATTGAGGAAAACACCTCGTCATGTTATTATCCTTCTGGATCAAGAATGGCCTGGCACAAATAAGGCTCAGTTACCTCATCCCGACATTTCAGTCACAAAGGGGAAGTAAGAAGTAGTTGTTATGACTTTTTAAGGTTGTTACCGTGTTTTCGTCCGTGATTTCCTGGGTGATTTTTCCATCCATGTTTCCGTCCGTGTTTTCCCATATTTCTGTTTTTCCATCCGTGATGTCCATGTTTCCCATGTCCCTTTCCCGGATCTCCTTTATCATCGTCGTCGTCATCGTCTTCCTCCTCCTCCTCCTCGTCGTCGTCGTCATTACCATCGGCGGTGGAGGGAGAGGCAGCGTCAGTGTCGGTTTTATCGTCACTCCCTTCACCATTCTCATCTGCACCTGTTTATTGAGGTTTATTATTTATTGTATTGGTGACATGTTTTCTTATGTGTGTACGTGCGTACGTATGGGTGGTGTGTGGATGTGTGGTGTGTGTATATGGGTGTATGTGGTGTCTGTGTATGTGTGTGTATATGTATGGTGTGTGTGTGTGTGTGTGTGCGTGTGTGTGTGTGTGTGTGTGTGTGTGTGTGTGTGTGAGGTGTTTGTGTGTGTATGTGGGTGTGTCAGGTGCATGTGGGGGTGTCTTGCTCAGGAAATACAAAATGATCAAGAGCGATTGTTTCGTCATATCGTTAATTCACATGTTCATGCTTCCAAATGAATTTTTTGAAAGGAAAGACACGAGAGGTGTTCCAAAAGTTTCCGACCTCCTTAACTAATATGTATACGATTGTCATGAAAATTGTTGAACTTATTTTTCAACATAACCTCTCTTCACTTCAGTGCAGTCCCACCGTCTCTCCAGCATATTTAAGTCGTCTGAAACTATTATTGTCACTTCAGTGTCGTCTGAAACTATTGTTGTAACATGACCCTACAAACTCCTCCACGGCAGTAATGACCTCCTCATCCGTCTCGAAATTTGCGGAGGAAGAACTGAGACGGGGCAAGATCTGGAGAACAGACTGCGTGAGGGATGATCATAACGCCATAGTCATGTGCAGCACCCACTGCCTGTCGAGCCATGTCAGCTAGAACATTGGCTCGGAGGAGGACACCTCGGCGCTTTTCTCTGATCTGATCACACAACCTACGCAGTTCCTCAGGGTAATATGCGCCATTTATTTTGGAACCATCCTTTAAATTTGTGTATTATGATTACGCCCTCAGAATCCCAGAAAAGAGAGGCATTCACTTCCTTTTTACAGTTTTGTGGCATTGGTTTGGTGCTTACTTTGGCTTTTTGTCTATGGATCAAAGTGATGAAGCCGAGTTTCGTCCTGCGTGTATAAGCACCCTGAGTCGGTATGGCGATACCCTTCAGCAGATTTATAATCTGAGTACATTTGTCCACAACATGATAAACATTGGAGGCCCAATGGTAGGCTCTCGTCAACATAGGAAGGAACTTTCTTAAGCCTTAAATCCCTATTTACGCAAACACATAATGATGTCTAAGCATTTGTGAATAGATTTAATAACAGCCAAACAGCACAAATTATAGTTACTGAGTGATCGTCCTTGAATCTGTGGAAGGTTCACCAGCACCGTCCCCAGCAGCAGCAACACCAGCCACGTCTTCATGGTGTCTGAAGAACTAACAGGAAAACATCAGTCATTATTGTCAGTGACATTTTCTCAAGGTTATTCGGGTGTCATGCGTGTGCTTTTCAGAACATTTGCTTGTAATCTAGCTTTAAAGGTCACATGCAACGTAAAACACAACTTTGCAGATTCTGATACCTTTAGGTATGCATTTACCGAAACAAATCACGAAATGTGCCAATTCAGTCTATAAAGTTAAAAAAAACGCGATGAAGAAAAAGCCCGCGAAATCGGAGTTCAAACGATTCTCTAAATTCCCCCCAGCGCTGGGTTGAAAACTGGTTTCAACAGCTGTGTGGCGCTGCGCCCATAACGCATGTTCAGTGAATAGGTTCGTGGAGCTTGAAACAGTATGCATGCTCGGAGAATGAGGTCGTGAGCAGTTGTCTAATCTTGGTTGTGTACACAAACAAGTAAATAATCTACTCGTTACATAAGCAAAAACATGATGATTGTAGTAAGCGGCCTCTGACACAGAGAGAGCTCAATGTCTGGTTTATTGACACCTGTATGTCTGCCTGCCTGCCTGTCTGCTAAAGACAATATACAATATACAACAGACAACTTCAATCACTGACCACATGCAATTTGAACTTAACACCTGTCAGGCTATACGCCATAAACAAAATAAATTGATTTATGACTCGTGCACCCGAGTCTCTGCCACATTATGTAATTAGGCAATACTTGTATACATGACAAGTTTTTATGTCTGTGGGTTGCAAACAAACTACAGCCATTTTTTTTCGGATGACTGGATTTGACGGAAACTGGTTCAAACTCTTGTCAGTTTCAAGTCCTGCTTTGTACTTGGACGAATGGCACTTTCCAGTCACGCAGTAGTTCACCATCTCTACTGAGATGATTTTTGATTTGATCGGACTCAGATTCAGAGAATGTGTATTTACAAAACCCAGTCTACCTATATACATTCTCTAGGGATAACAACTTCTAGTGTAAATGATTTTGTTTGACAACGGTATATGAATCCATACTGAAACGATGCATTAAGTACAATAAAAGAAGTTGTTATCCATAAAGAATCTTACTTTCTTGTGACTAGCCATGCTTATAAAAGGCCCATCAAACAGATCATCTTTCTGTACACACAATGAGCCCTCAGCGTATCAGCAAATGAACCAGCCAATAGGAAGTCGTCGTTACACTTGAGTGCACATCCACCGGCTATGACTGGGTTCGGTCTCCCGAGGGCTTCGTTTCGAGGGAAGTAAGCCCAAGTACAAAATATTGCACTTTCGAATCGCGATTGTACGCTTATAATTTTGTTTATTTGTTTTGTAACAAACTGCAATGTATATTAGATGTCATGAATAAGTGATAATTGTGTTTTAACTATGTTTGATTTTTGGTTGCATGTGACCTTTAACAATCACAGGGCAACGACCACTGTCCTATTAGTTTTAGACGGTTCCACATTATTTTGTGCAGGGAACATCGCCTTCATGTGCCCAGAATGATCATCACCCTATTAGAATATACCGAAGTCCGGCACTTGGCTGTACCAGTTTCTGGTATACCTGTTGCCAACCGCTCACCCAGCCAAAGGTGGTTTTCAGAACCTTTGCTTGTAGTCTGGCTTAACAAAATCATACTCTTGAGAAATGTCCAAGGCTTTCGCTGAATGATATGCCAGGCCTCGTCGTTAGGACAAACAACACGTCTCTCGATAAATCTACGGTGGCGTATAAGACAGCGCTAACCAGTTTACTTGAACTATCACGTTAAACCTAAACCTAAACCCAATGAACTAGTTTACTGACAATTGTAGATGTCCTGATTGTTTGTCTTACCTGGACACGTGTGGACACTAACAAAGGGTGAAGTGCTTGTTGGACAAGGTACCTGCAATCATAGAACAACGAGCATTGTATGAGTTGAGTTTCAGATGATGTCCTCCTCAGGAATACAGAAGTCCTATACTTGGCTGTACCAATGTTTTTGATATACCAAACTTCTTACCCAAACCTGTTTTTCCTGTGTTATAGAGATTTGATCGAATCCAGCCGCAGTCAGAGAATAAACACGTTGACAAAGAAAGTGTATGTATATATAGGCTTGTGATGGGAGGAACTGATGACGTGGACATGCGCAGTAAGACAAGACTGCTGACTGGCTGACGAGTGCCACAAGCGTCGTGTCTGACAAATGGAGCTCAGTGGCTGGAAAATTTGTGGTAATCGCGACAAGAGAGTACATCCTTTGCTGGGCATACTGGTTGCCATGAATGATCAAATAACATATAAGCGTCTGCTTCTCCATCGAAAGGAAATTGCGTGATTTGAAGCAGTTAGACAAGATAATACATCATGGTCCATGTGCCCTATAGGACTGTAATCACACCCCTTCCACAACGTGCCCATATCCCAACCCACTAAGACTGTAATCATACCAGGCTAGACTCACCAAGCGCCCATTTTCAACCCCACTCCCAAGGCCATATGCATATGTAACCTGTCTCCAGCTTCATATGCCACATTATGTCTGCAACAGTTGTATACTCAGAAACTATCTTTAGAGTCTATCTGTAACCTTTTTATTGAATAAACATGCATATATTACACAGATAGTGATATCTACGCAGAAGATCTCCACGTGACAATGATCGCACATTTATGTACTCAGACGGTGATACTGTGTTCTGAAGTTTGAAGATGCGACCCTGTCGGGATGCATTTTCACCACACTTTGGATATATTTTACGCAAATATGTATCTAGTTTTGCTAAACAAAATATTTAGTCGAAATTCTTCCATTCTAATGCTGATGCTTTGAAAGGACTTCAGTTGTGAAAATGAAGAACAGGCCAAATGAAAACACACCGTGTATACTTATCTATAACTGGTACATGTCTATATATAGTTTCCTCAACATATTAAAGTACTTCAGAAAGTTGTTGAACCTGAGATCATATAAAACAGACCCGTATGTATTGTCGCTTGCTGGAGAGCTGGAGAAATTATGATTATCAAGCTGATAATCTGATACTTTAATACCTTATCCCAGTAGTTAATAAATATCACATACGTATGTTTACGTATAGTCGACCTTTCATCAGTGTAAATGTTAAAAAATATTGTAGACTGTGCCACAAATATGCCTCCACATGTAATAAACATGAAAAGGTTTGTTTTTGTCGTACAACATTTTTCAAGTGCCTATACCCGTACACATTAAATAATATATGAACAATGTCAGTAATTGCCGGGGAACCAGATACCCTGTTTGTGCATGTTATGATGCATAAACAGTGGGTTGTTAAGGTGTGATAAGGCATACACATGATGCAAGCTCTTAAAAAAAACCGAATTCGGTTCACACATAGCACATGTGTGGACACAAGGGAGCGTTCAGATCGGTACCTGGTGACCTCACCCTTGTGTGGACACAAGGGAGCGTTCAGATCGGTACCTGGTGACCTCACCCTTGCAGCCGTCCCTGCTCGACACCTCTTTAGAGGGATTGAACAAGTCGTCAGATTTCTGGTTTATGAATTCTTAGCCATCTCCCCTGCAACGCGTTGTAATTGTGATATGGAGCTGTGGTGGACGTGGGAGTTGTTGTTTTCCCATCCGCCGATTAGGACTCATTTGCGTGCAAATGTCCAATGACAATATTTGGATCAGTAGCATTTAATCGTTGCATCTTCGTTTACGTGGTAAATGTCTTAATGAAATGATGAAATTGGCCAGTGTCTCCACTCATATTTCCCACACACTGTATGCGCATTGCGTAGTAAACATTTCTGCATGCACTTTTGAAGTATCGTGTTCATATTTTTATGGCAAAGTTTACAAACACGCCCTGATTAACGAGATTTAACCATTTGAATTGTCTTATTGAGAACTGCGCATTCATGGAAACATCCAAAGTTCGTCATGTATGTTAATTTAGAAAATCCCAGAACAGGGTGGGGGCAGTAGTTACACAAATAGCACAAGAAGTTCTCCACGAGTCCGTGTGTTGGGTTTCAGTCCATCTGGCACAGTGTGGCAATGTGTCAGCTGAATGTGGGAGGAAACCCGGAGTATCGCAGGTCTTAGACGTGGATACCTTTGGTAGGAGCCCCGAGCACTGGTATGTGCTGACAAATGTGGAAACATTGTCAGGGCGAACCGGGATTTGAACCCACAACCGTTAGTTTCAGGCATTTCAAGGGGTGTAACTCTGCGAGCCTTACTGGCCGGGTCACCTGTATAAAACTGTCACCAAAGATGAAAGAATGTATTTTAACGCCGCACCCTGCAATATTTCAGTATATGGCTGCGGTCTGTAAATAATCGACTCTATACCAGTAATCAACATACTTTGCATCATTCAAAGCAACTTGGATACGATGACATGTGTTCGCCACGTCGACGAGTCTAACCGTCTGATCCCTTTGGTCAACTACTGTCAACAAAGAGGACAATCTGCTGATGTGTTCGGTCTGTTGGAATCTGTGATCTGGGTCATATCTTACATACTTACTATCAAATTAATAGTGAGTCACTATAAAATTAATAGTGATAACACCAAGTGTTGGAAGAGGTTTGGTCGTTTTCTGTCCCAATGTAGGCTCCCTTCACGTTCACCTGGACAAATGTGGGGACATAAGGCACAAATGTCATCAGAACATTGTATGCATGCTACTCATACTTGCTACAGCTTTGTTCTTGCACTCGTTGACGTAACCCTGACCCAACGACTCGGAGCAACTCGGAGCAAGATTCACATGACGGAAATACATCTGCAACAATAATTTACAGCAGGTTACAATATGGAAAGAAAAAAAATAACGATATATTTGAAGAACAAGCAGGCTTTAGGCCTGAATGTGCAGGAAGGGACAACGTGCTAACTGCTTGTATACAAAAATATTTAAGAGAACGTAGAGGTAGATTCTATGTCGCCTTTGCACACTTCAAAACGCCTTTGATTCTTTTATTACACTTAGGATAGTTCTAAAAATGTGATCTTCCTGCTGGAATGTTAAACAACTTCAGGGTATGCCTTCATCTGTAACAGCATGCATACTGTTCAATGCTTGCTTTGATTGCCATACTGGACTAAGACAAGGTAAAACAAGGCTGTGTATTAAGCCCCAGTTTATTGAAAGATTAACAAAGTGGACAAGAGAAAAGGAATATTCTAAATGACAACAGTTCAACATAAAAGTTGAATGTCAACCTTTTGGAAACAAAAATAGTTGTTTTTCGTGAAGGAGTAAATGTCTGTGAAAATTATGTGGAAAATGGTATGATCGTAATGGAAGTGCAGAATTTGTTTCAGAATATAAGTACCTTTATACTTTTGATGACTCCAGTATACACTTTCACGAGAGACGAATCACATTTAAATGGGAAAACGGTTATAATGAATGCTTTCAAATTAGGTTTTGACACATGGAACAGTCCCACTAAGAACATTTCCCTAAATATTTGTTTGAAAAATGAAACCCAGCCTTCTTTGTGGATTCGAACTATGGGACATGAAAAAATAGAGGGGATTGAAACACGAACATGTCATGATTCTAGGAGAATGCGGACTGTGCCCACTGTTTATAGACATTCACAATACAAGCAAAAACAAATGTTCGTGCCACGAAAGACTATCGAAATAGTAGTTAATCCTGTAGGTACAGAATTGGACATGTGATATTAGCCTCTCTACAGAATACACCAAATGTGTTATAATATGATGATCATGTATGATAATAAACCTGAGTTAAGGGACAACTGCTCTCTAAATTCGGTTTGGTAATTTATGGAATAATAAAAAAATGACCCACAACGCAATTTTATCATGTCAATGGCACAAAGATTGAAAGGCATCCATATGCAATCTGTATCATTATTAATACTTGCTTTTATCATAAACTGTTCAAACTTCATTTCAGTAGAGAAGACTACTTCAGTATTACACCTGTCAACAATTACAGACTGGCGTTCCCTAGTCTCCGTCGCTATCATCAGCTGGTATTAGCATGCAACCTTCCATATGGCACATCACCATAGTAAACCTTCAGTCAAGGCGATATATTGCAAACGTATCGTGCACTTAATGCGATAAGATACGAATACCGATATACAGGTGTCGATACGATGCGTGTACCAACACTGAAACCTTGAATTCAAGCACCAACTATAAAACACTTGGAGAGAACCTGTATCGCTAAAGACCCGTGAAGGTCCCGGGGTAGAATAGGCCTTCAGCAATCTATGCTGGCCATAAAAGGCGACTATGCTTGTCGTAAGAGACGACTAACGGGATCGGGTGGTCAGGCTCGCTGACTTGGTTCACACATGTCATCGTTTCCCAATTGCTCAGATCGATGCTCACGTTGTTGATCACTGGATTGTCTGGTCCAGACTCGATTATTTACAGACCGCCACCATATATACCTGGAATATTGCTGAGTGCGGCGTAAAACTAAACTTACTCACTCATTGTATCGCTAACATTCGTATGACGTCATAACATGACGCATGCAGTGTCCGGAGTGCGAAAAAGTTCGATTAGCTGTCTTTAAGTTACTAATGCGCACATTTATTTTACTGCTATAATATTATTCACTGCTACATTTAAATTTTTTAAAATTTACATATTAAGTCGTTTGCACATAAAACGTGAACACAATTAACCTTTCAATAGCAGGTTTAAGCTTATCAGAATATGTTTCACTGATATTAAACATCCAGTCGAGAGGAAGACGCCATTTTGTTTCCATGTCATATAGTCGGTATCGACATTATCGATCTTCAATATGAAATAAAATGATATTTTGTACACTCAACATGGCGGTAAGATAAATCACGTTATACGCATCATACTGCACGCCTTCTTGTAACAGTCTTCAACAAAATCTGTATAATATTATTTGCTTCACATTGAAATCATTCAGCGTATGTTTTTGGGGGTTCGTGCAGGAACTGAAGGATCTTCTGGGATAGAAATTTGAATATTGTAAAATAATTTGCCACAGTTTTTTGACTGACCTTTAATAACCTAAACTTGCGCGGAGCCAACATTCATCGTGTTGTTTATGTTGTTTACCTTCGTCGGGCAACATTCAATCGTGAAGTCCCTGACTTCAAAAAGTCTGACATTGTCACAATCGGATTACAAACGCCACAAGCATTAAGGCTCCTTCACACTTATTTCGAATTGACAGGAATACAGAAGAATCAGCCAGAAACAAACCCAAAATTCTAACCCTATTCGTGAGAGAATGTCAAAACAAACATTCGTTTCCACCTTTGTATGCGGCTCCCAAGATCTATCTGACGCTGCAGTCACAGTTGCCCACGTGTTGATGGGATTTGGCGGGATCATTTGAAGAGCATTCGAGACGTTCCAAATGCATTCCCGGTGTATTCGAGGTATACTCGAGCTTTATTCCAACTTCAATCGAAGTATTCCGATCCATTTGAAGAATATTTCATCTGAAGTCCAGCAGCAATTCTGACTCAATCGAGTGACATTCGAGACATTATCATGAAGTGGTTTATCTTTCTTTCTCCCTGGAATATTTTCAGAATACATAACATGCAGTAATACCTAATGCAGTTAGAATGCAGCAAGAAAACTTAAAATGCAGTTCGAATCCAAATACTCTTCAATATTTTTCCACTTCGAATGTACCTTGAAGGTTTTAACATGTTCAAAACATTCGGGCATGTTACGAAAACTGAATCGTATAACTGAAACACACTCAACACGCGATAAGACGTTATAGAATTCAGTTCAATTTTCCGGAATCTCCAGAAATTTTCATTCTGACAGCATTCAAACTCATCCCGCTTCAAGCGTGACGGGGGTATTACAAATGTCAGGTATGTTGCAGGCTAATGTCAAGGTGTGGGTGGGTGTGCGTGCGTGCGTGCGTGCGTGCGTGCGTGCGCGTGGTATATTGTTTACCGCCGTATTCGTCAACATTATATATGTGTACTGTTGTATTATATATATTTATGTGTACTGTTGAGTGACGGGGGCCTCTCAGTAATCGAGTAGAACAGGAAGCCGGATCTAGCCCGAGTTTTCTCAGGGCATCTGTTGGGGAAGGCAGTATCAGGATGATACTTTGGCATGAGAGAAAGAGGGCAAATATGAACAGTGAAATGAAGCCCAGCAATTTGGTTTTCCCCGAGAAAACACTCATTTGCAAGCACTCGTGTGTGTACCGCTCATGGTACTATCCGTATTCAAAACCTCACATTATGCCGTGCTATTCTGCTAAATATGGACTTTGTTCTCCCTCCTGCCCTCGTCTCTTATCCTCACGTGGAAAATGGGTGAAAACGAATAAAAATGAACTGTGCAACCTCCCTCCCCATCCCTTTCTGTACTGTGCAGCCCCCCTCCATTTCTCAATTATGACGGCGGTCTGTGGATAATCGAGTCTGGACCTCATTCCTTATGTGTCTCCTGATTGGTATTTTCACACATAACAAGCACCGAGAATTCATCACGTGTCGTATCGTGTGACGTGTTTCTGTTATTAGATGAAAACCTCTGGACATAACAGAAATTGGTGTAAATAGGAAAAAGAGAGAGAATTTCAGATTAACCAACAGTGTCCGTAGGTCTCATGGCGTGCCACTTCCGCTACCAGATTTCCGGTCACGAGCATACATTCACAAACCAGGTCTGGCTCCGACATTTGCGGCTGCCAAATTCCTTTGGCTGTCAAAGCTGTTGACAGTCGAAATACTTGGCGCATTTCGGGATGATAAGATAGCATATTTGTCATTCCTGCAACTATGTAACCATTGGTAAAATGCGGATAGGCTGTACCTTCACAAAAATTTGGACAGGTATATCTATCTGCAGAGTTTCAGATCAGTTTTCAAAAGTTAAAGCAAATGCCATTTTATGTTTACTGGAAAACAATCTGAGAAATGCTGGACTTCCTAATTGATGACTTCCGCCCTTTGTCCTTTCTGTTCAGTCCTGGAACTGATTGGATGTAAGCCAGGAATGGTCCGAGCTGTCCACATGGAAGTCTGGAATCGATTCTTCAGACGAGGCAAGCTGAATGTGGTGTAATATTATGATTATGTTTTACAGATTAGGATTGATATGCAGCAGAGAGGGTTTGGGTGATCCTGGCACAGTCAGGTTGGTAAAGCTCGTCATCAGCTCAGGGCCCTCACCCCCTCTACACGCAGTCCAGACAGCGAATGGGACCAGAAAACACTGCCTAGTCGAACCCACCAAGAACTTTCCGAAGAATGTGAAGGCTACCCAACACTGAGGCCTTTTGCATTGCTCAGATTGTCAGACGGGCTGTGCTCCCAGTGGAGACACGGGGCACTCTCAATCATTGCTCCGAGAACAATGGGGAGCATGACGACAGTGTACTTGGGGTGCAAGCGAGACATTTCAAAGGCGAGGTCCGCATATTTATCATGCTTTTCCTGAATCTTGCCAATCGCATTGCTGTCAAAAAGGACATTCAATGATATAAATGATTTCATTGGTTTTATCAAAAAGGACAAGATCAGGCTTGGCGGAGACGATAGTAAAAGCAGCAAGCCATGCCATCTTGTCTTTTAAGATATGCTGTTTGTGCCAAGGAAGGACATCCACTGACAAGGCGTTGGACAGTCTCTGTGAATTCATTGCAAAGACGACATTTGGGTTAAGAATCACATTCTGGTGATTGCGAGTGGAAAGTGACTGGTCTTGAGCAGCCAAAAGGAAGCCCTCAGTTTCTCATTGGAGACCAGCTGATTTCATCCAGGCGAAGAAGTCGGTTGGATTGCTGTTCTGTTCCACACACTGCATGTACACACGATGTAATGGCTTCTCAGACAGCATCTCCACAAAGGACCGACTCAGAGCAGACTTGATAAAGGACTTCAACTGGTTTACTCCCATCACTGTACCGTCCAGCAGTACATCGCCATCAACAAAATCAACTTCAAATTTCAGATTGTGTCCAACAACCTTGGCACGCTTAAAATAGCTATGGAATTCCTCAAACAGGACGACTGGTCCGGGGTAAATATCTCGTGTTCCCACTATGTCGAAAACGTCTCCAGAGAGATGAGATCGTATCTCGAATACTTCGAAAGACAGCAAAATGTACGGCCTCTTCCTTTTGGGCCATTCCATTTTGGGGCAAATTTTCTGAACGCCGTGGAATGACACAGTCGGCAGCTACTCTCGGTGGACATCAGAACTCTCTGAGTTTTGGTGGTCGTCTTGGAAAATAGGTCCTAAATACGTTTTAAGCCTGATGTTCCCCAGTCACGCTTTAGTCGGCAGACTTTCTGTTTTCACTCCATACCACTGCACTTTAAAAAATATCAAGACTGTTAAATTCAATTAGGACCCATCACGATGTGGACAGATTGTTACCATCCATGTATTCCTTGATTTCATTAATTCCATCCATCATCGTCATCGTCGTTGTCATCGTCGTTGTCATCATCATCATCATCATCATCATCATCATCATCATCATCATCATCGTCGTCGTCGTCGTCGTCGTCGTCGTCGTCGTCGTCGTCATCGTCATCGTCGTCCTCGTCGTCGCGCCCACCTGTTGACATTAGGATTTATTCTTAGCATAACTGATATGATAAGCCAAAACCGAGGATTATGACAACCACATCCCTACAACCACATGACATACATGGATGTCAATCGTTCCTTTACCCACAGTACTCTGGTACCTCGAAAAGAGCGGGTGGCATGTATCAGTCGACTTGGGGTTCTCAATTACATTATCACATACCCCTGAAAATATGAACAACCAGGACATTTCCATCTCAAGAGAACTAAACCTATGTTATGACTTTTCAAGGTTGTTACCGTTATCGTCATCGTCGTCGTCATCGTCATCACCATCATCATCGTCATCAACATTAAAGTAGTCGTCGTCATCACCATCATCCTCATTATCATAGTCATAATCTTCCCCGCCTGTTGATATGAAGATTTATTGTAAGAATAACTGATACGATGGGTCAGTACCGAGGATTACCACAACCATGTTGCTGCCCTTGATAGACATCCATGCTGTCTGACTTCATCTTCCTGACTTCCATCTTGTGTTGGTGGGTGGCGGAGGTGTAAGGAGGAGGTCGTGGAGGGTGTGTGGATGGGTCTGAATACATAGATGTATGATGGTGCGTGGGTGTGTAGATCGTAAGTGGGTGGGTGTAGACGGTCTGTGGGTGTGTAGGAGTCCTTGGGTAGGGTGTGGAGGGTGCGTGGGTGTGTAGATGGTATATGGGTGGGTGTAGACGGTCTGAGGGTGTGTATGGCTCCTTGGGTGGGTATGGATGGCGTGTGAATGTGTGTGGATGGGTTTGGATGGTGTGTAAGTGTGAATGGTGCGTGGGTGTGTAGATGGTGTGTGTGTGTGGGGGGGGGGAGTGTTGCAATTGGTGGTGCGTGCTTGTATGAAGTGTTTGTGGATGTGGATGATTTGGATGGTGTTTGAGTGTATGTTTGTAGGGGTGGTTCATGTGTGCATGGTGTTTGGTGTGTGAGAGTATTGTGGTGAGTGTGGATCTTGTGTGTCGGGGTTTGTGTGAATGTGTGTGGATGTGTGTGGGTTAGCGTGAATGTGGGTGGATATGGGTGGATGCGTGTGTGTTTGTGTGAATGTGTCTGAATGTGGGTGGATGTGGGTGGATGTCTGTGAATGTGGAAGGATGTGTGAGAATGCGAGTGGATGAGAAGATCCGAGGTACATGCAGATGAAAAACATACTTTGCTCATAGTCCGAAATGCATGCAGACGAAAAAACATACATCGTTTGTAGACCGAGGTACATGCAAATTCAAAGTCTGTGATGCATGCAGACGAAAAGCATACATCATTCATATACAGTTTAGTTCATGTGGAAGGGGTCCTTGGAAGGAGTTTCATTCTTCATGCCATCCTATTTGTGTATGGAGTGCATGAACTGTGAATCATCTTGTTTGCTTGATGTGCTTCCAGGTCTTGTGGAAGAAATTCCAGGTAAAAACAGCAGCCAGCGAACGGTAGGTCCACCTTTGGGCTGTTTCTAGCATCTGCCGCACCTTCTGGATATCCAGACGGGTCTCTTCTTGTTCCTCCTCGATGTCTTCTATATTCTCTTCGACTTTTTCTATATCCTCTTGGAGTTCTTCTTTGTCCAGCTTAGACAAGATGTCAGCCAATACATTCGTTGTTTGGTGTGCCCGATCCGTCAACATCAACGCAGTTTGCTCCACTAGAGCTGACACCATCTTCGCATTTTGCTCCGAACGAGTCTCAATCTTCTACGGACGATCGTAGAAGTCCTTGATGGTTGGATTTGGTGGTGTCTCAATAGTGGGCAAGAGGGTCGCAGGTTCTGCATCAGGCAATACTCCTGGTGCAATACTAGAGGGTGCAGTCAGATTTGGAGCTTTCTTGTCAGCGGGCAAGACATCAGGATCTCACCATATCTCATACAGCCTTGTGGATCCAATACCGAAGCATTTTTTTACGCGTTTTTTTTTCTCGCTTGGAGTGACCACACCGCGAAGGGAGCGTATTTCTTTGATGTCCTCTGAAGACAAGTCTGTTTTGGTGGCATAGGTTTCTGGGTATATACTATACCTACAAAAAATGTCTATATAGAAATGCCAATACTATACCCGGAATCCCAATACTATACCAAGAATCCCAATACTATACCAGGAAACCCAGGAAATCCAATACTATACCAGGAAACCCAATAATATACCAGTGGATTAACAAGTAATAGTTAGTAAATGTTAGTGATGTTTTAGTAATTACTTAGTTAAACTAAAAGTAACTAAGTAATTACTGAAATATTACTAAAATTGTTTTTCATCTGCATGTACCTCGGACTACGAATGATGTATGTGTTTTGTTTGCATGCATCTTGGACTGTCAGCAATGTGTGTTTTTCGTCTGTATGCATCTTGCACCTCGAACTACAAACGATGTATATTTTTTGTTTGCATCCAGTCCTTGTAGAAAAAAATATTGAGGGAGTGACTTGTATTTTTCCACAGAACCTATTCTCGTCCAAAGTCTGGAAGCAGCATCTCAACTTCTCTGAAAGGGTCTAGATCTTTGTTAATGCTATTAATTAGTGGTTTAATTAATGGTGGTCCCGTACCCCCATTAATTATACTGCTGGATGTGTGTGGATGTGTGTGAATGTGGATTGATGTAGGGTAGATGAGGGTGGATGGTCGCAGGTGGTTGGAATACTGCCTTCTCTGTCATCACGTGATTCTGCCATTCTACATATCAGATTGTAATTGTTAATTTGTTATTCATAAACTTCCTTGTCAATAAGGCGACTGGACAATGCATTGGTCTGGAAGTACAAAATAGCCAAGTGAAAGTGTATCCTCATAAATACCACCGCTATGGTGAAGTGCAATCAAATGTTCATGTTTCCAAATAAAAACTGACGGGCAAAAGAAACTATACCAAATTTTGGATTCCAATATTTTGAATATTTTTACTGAATTTGTTTCCAGATTATATGAACATGAACAAAAACTCAACACACAAGAATTTGAGCACGAGGTATGTGAAAAAGCACTGGTTCCTGCGAAAATCAGTTTTAATGATGAAAAATGTAATACACGGGCATCGCATGTTCAGACTAGTAATCGGTGTAAACACTCTGCTGTCAGTATTCCAAGACCATAAACCATGAAGATTACTTCAACTGACATGCCTGGATTAACCACAGAACAGCGCGATTGGTATGCTTAGAGGGCGATTGGTATGCTCCAACTTGGGGCCAGGCATGCTCATATGGCAAGAATCTTTCGTTGCACTCAAACAACAATAACAAAGCTGCAGACAAGACTAAGGCAAACAGGAAACACTGCTGACAGGCCACGACAATGAAGACCGGTACCTGCGTTTATTGCATCTTCGTAATCGCTTCATCACTGTGACGTCAACAGCAGCAACATCGTTGAATCATGTGGTCAGTCTAAGAATAGTTACCAGACGACTGAGACATTATGGAATTTGTGCTTATCGACTATTCCGTGGGATGACCTCTCGTCATCCACGTGACAGGTTGAGGTGGGCCCGCACTGTGCAGCATTGGCAGAACTGGAATTGGAAACGAATTCTGTTTACTGATGAAGGCCGTTTTCAGTTACTCCGTCCAGATGGTCGGGTTCGAGTCTAAAGTCTTAGAGGTGAGAGAACCGTCTTTGGTCTGGGGCGGCATATGCAGAGATTTGACGAGACAGTTGGTACTTTTCGATGCAGGATTGTACAGGGCATTCTCCAGCATAATAACGTGAAAGTTCTGCCAGGACCAGTTCGATCCCTAGACCGACTGAACACTTGTCGGATCACCCAGACAGACAAATTCGTTCACGTAACCCACCCCCTGCAAATCGTCAATACTTAATAAATGCATTTAAAGTGGAGTGGCAGGACCATTGGAAACAACGTTATTCGGCGATTGATTATCTCTGTTAGACGCCGTGTTCAAGTATGCATCGATGCATATGGAGGAAATACCCGTTACTGACATTGAATTGTGTCTGATAATGACTCCTCTGATCTGATCTGATCATCAAGCTCCAATAAGTCTCATAGCAAACTGTATATTTACACATCACACATTCTTCATTCAAACTTCAGTACATTTCAAAATGTCAGCCTCACATGCTGTAATTTTTATGAATATCCATTGACAAATGATTGGTTGAACAATGAGTTACACAACTTTTGACATTTCTTCTTGTTATATTTTCTAATTTTTTTATTGGTATAGTTTATTTCCAAATTAAATAGGAAAGATACGAGGGGTATTCCAAAAGTGTCCGGCCTCCCTAAATAAAATTGGATCTGCATGGAAAATTGTTGTATGTAATTTTCAACAAAACTGAAACTATCGTTGTCACTTCAGTGCCGCCCCACCGTCTGTCCAGCATATTTAAGTCGTCTGAAACTATTGTTGTAACTTCAATGCCGCCCCACCGTCTCTCCAACATATTTAAGTCGTCTGAAACTATTGTTGTCACATGAGTGTCGTCTGAAACTATTGTTATCACATGAGCGTCGTCTGAAACTATTGTTGTCACATGACCTACAAACCCCTCCGCAGCAGTAATGACCTCCTCATCTGCCTCGAAATTTGCGGCGCCTGAGTTGAGGGAAGAGGAAGAAGTGAGAAGGGGCAAGATCTGGTGAGGGATGATCTTAACGCCATAGTCATGTGTAGTACTCACTGCCTCTAGGATCGTGTCAACTAGATTATTGTCTCGGCAACCCAGGCAATTCATCAGAGTAATATGCGAACCATTCTTTAAATTGTTTATCGTGATTACGCCCTCAACAGTCCCAGAAAGGGAGGTCATGACTTTCCTATAATTGTTCATGGCATTGGTGACGTCACATACTTCCACTGCATACTTTGGCTTTTTATCTCTGGATCAAAGTGATGAACCCGAGTTTCGTCCTGCGTGACAGTTTGACCGATGAAAGCATGTGGATCTCACCGATAGTCATCGAGAAGCTGACGACAAATCATGACTCGCCAGTCCTGCGCAGTTACTTGACGTATCTAGGCGCATATCTTTTTTTTGTAAATATGATATTTCCAGACAGCCCTGCATACGGTTCTCTCCAGTTTGAGAGCACTGAATAGGCACATGCTCTTTGACAGCTATATGTAGCGAAATCATAGCACGTGGAAATCCATGTTTTACATGTCAAGCGCGTGCCAAGATACTATTCTGGAAATACGGCGAGTTTTGTCGAGTTTGGACAATCCGTTCATGATGAGGCCAGAAACGTTTGTGATATCCCACGTATAATATGTTAATTTTGCAAATATGTTTCAGTGCCATCAACTGTTGCCATGACATTCTAATTCAAAGCAACTACTAAAACTACTGCTGTGTTCTAGAGGAACATATCAGATGAAGCCCTGGGGAGATTAAATAGATATTAGATTATCATAGAATAGCTGAATAATAGTTGATTTTAGATTGCATTTTGTACTAAGGAGACATGAGATCACAACGAATGTTCAAAGGCCCAGAGCTATTTCTAAACATCAAGCGCTGAAAAGGAGACACCCAAACATATTCGCAAATATTTTGACAGAATACGATCAAGTTTCCTAGGATGACACGATAAGGCAATCATGAATACCTGGCAGCAGCCATAGTCCAACGTTGGTAGAATTAATGTTTTATAAAGCAATAACACAGAACGTGTATCGGCTCCCTGTGTTGGTTTGACGATACATCATTTCAGCTGATTTATAATCGTAGTGCATTTGTTCACAACATAACCAGTGTGCAGGCCCCATTGCTGGTTTCTGGTCAAGGCAACGAGAAACATCTACAGGCATACAATTCTGTTTTGTGGCCATCAAGATTTTACGTCTCGCTATCCTCCTTGCAACAGTTTAGGACACGGAAGCCTCAAGTCCCTATAGTCAACATAGGAAGGAACTTTCTTAAGCCTTAAATCCCTATTTACACAACACTACACATAATGATGTCTAAGCATTTGTGAATAGATTTAATAACAAACTGATAAACACAAGTTATGGTTACTGAATGCCCCTGAATCTGTGGAAGGTTCACCAGCATCGTCCCCAGCAGCAGCAACATCACCCACGTCTTCATGGTGACTGAAGAACAACAGGACGACATCAATCATTATTGCCACTGACATTCTCTCAAGGTTATTCGGGTGTCATGCGTGTGCTTTTCAGAACATTTGCTTGTAATCTAGTTTTAACAATAACAGGACAACGACCACTGTCCTATTAGTTTTAGACGGTTCCACATTATTTTGTGCAGGGAACATCGCCTTCATGTGCCCAGAGTGATAATCAGATAATCACCCTATTAGGAATACCGAAGTCCGGTACTTGGCTGTACCAGTTTCTGGTATACCTGTTGCCAACCGCTCACCCAGCCAAAGGTGGTTTTCAGAACCTTTGCTTGTAGTCTGGCTTAACAAAATCATACTCTTGAGAAATGTCCAAGGCTTTCGCTGAATGATATGCCAGGCCTCAGCGTTAGGACAAACAACACGTCTCTCGATAAATCTATGGTGGCATATAAAACAACGCTAACCAGTTTACTTGAACTATCACGTTAAACCTAAACCTAAACCCAATGAACTAGTTTACTGACAATTGTAGATTGTAGTCCTGATTGTTTGTCTTACCTGGACAAAGGGTGAAGTACTTGTTGGACAAGGTGCCTGCAATCATAGAACAACGAGCATTGTATGAGTTGAGTTTCAGATGATGTCCTTTATTCCACGTTATTTGTACAGGGAACATCACCTGCATCTGCCCAGAGTGGCTGATCACCGCTCTACCAGGAATACCAAAGTCCGGAACTTGGCTGTACCAATGTTTCTGATATACCAAACTTCTTACCCAAACCTGTTTGTCATGCGTTATAGAGATTTGATTGAACCCACCCATAGTCAAAGAATAAACACTTTGACAAAGAGAGTGTGTGTATATAGAGGTTTGTGATGGGAGGAACTGATGACGTGGACATGTGCAGTAAGACAAGACTGCTGACCGGCTGACGAGTGCCACAAGCGTCGTGTCTGACAAACAGAGCTCAGTGACTGGAAAAGTTGTGGTAATCGCGACAAGAGAGTACATCCTTTGCTGGGCATGCTGGTTGCCATGAATGATCAAATAATAAATAAGCGTCTGCTTCTCCTTCTTCATAATACATCATGATCCATAACCATGTACCCCACAACGCGCCAAACCCCTCTCAGACTTGTAATCACATCACGCCACACCCATCATCCACCCCTCTCAGACTGTAATTCCACCATGCCACACCCACCTCGATCCCATCTCACACCCCTCTCAGACTGTAATTACACCATGCCACACCCAGCTCGCTCCCATCTAACACCCCTCAAAGACTGTAATCACACCATGCCACACCCACCACGCACCAACTCCCACCCTTTCAGAAACTGAAATCAACACATTGTTTAAATATTTGGGAAACTGGATACTGATGCCCATATCGATAATATAGAAATGCATCAAGTGTCTTCAACTTACATGGTCTTGTCAGACGGTCGGATGATTGATGCTGAAATTATGCCATGTACTAATGATTGAAAAAATATAGCAATGTCTGTGGTTTGGATAATGTTCGTAACGCATATTTCAAAGCCTCTGCTTGTGTAATGTTACCAGTCTATGTTTAAGTGTTTAACCTGGTACTGGTCCACGGGTTTTTTACCCAGACCTGTTGGCGATATAAAGCCCATTTTCAAAAACAAAGGTACCCACGCCGACCTCAATAACTACAGTTGAATACTCGGAAGATTGGTGGACAAATGTCCATGTGAGAGGAAAGATTCATGTACCTTCCGACAGCAGGGAAAGCACAAACTCTATGAACACGCGACAGCACAGCAAGTGGACTTCGAGAAATAGGAGAGGTATCTGGTACCACTCGTAGAAGGTGTGGCCCAATAGCTCTAGGATTTGTTTGTCTCAGTCGGAAAGCAAGATGAAGAGACAATTCTCCAGCATGGTCTTGATGACTTCGTGATATGTGGTATTTCCTCTTCGCTTCCCGAACGGACAAACGACCTGATCAGATCTCTGCATAGGCTTCGTGCAATGGCTTGATTCCTGGCATTGTTCAATGCCTGTGTACCTGCATGTCTCTAACTGGGATTACCTTTGTTATGGAGTTGGGTTCAAAAGTATCTGCACATGAGGAGTGTTTCTTATTTTTCTAAAGTTTTTCTCAAGTTTCTAATTTTTATAATCATTGATTAGGTCATAGCTATAATGGATCACATTTCGCGCCATATATGTTCAATGGCAATAGTATTTTTAGCGGCAGGCCTTCTTGAGCGCTCAAGTTACGAAGTTGGAAATCGATTGTTTACTTCCTGTTAGCGAATGTCGATACAGCCACGCTTTGATCGAATGTTCCTGACACTGTGTCAGTATATATAAAGACTGGTTGTTGTGTCTATGCACACACGGACTTACACTGGAGTTTTCATATTATTGGAGTTGGGTACACCTACCATCAGCGTCTGTCTGTCGAAACATCTCACCTACATCCAGGACTGATACCTCTTGCCTGACTGCTCTATGTAAACAGGCTTCGTTTTAGTATATCTGCTTTCCCTGTAATACCAAGATTCTGGTGAGTTAATATTTGATACGTCTTACCTTAGACTTGTTATTCAATTGCGTTGTACTAGAAATCTGTATTGTGATTCATTGTAACTTCACTGTTTGCTCCATATATTATTGAATATTTTAGAATTGTTTGTGTTACATTTTGTTGGTTCAAAGAGGATCTCTTATACCTTTTGTCACGGCAATTTATCAACCGTAACAAGTTATTAACCACTCACTTTGAAATTAGCCAAATTGAAATTAGTCACTTCGTCCACGCGTCCATCTCCCACCCTCTCAGACTGTAATCACACCTCGTCACTTCTACCACGCGTCCATCTCCCACCCTCTCAGACTGTAATCACACCTCGTCACTTCTACCACGCGCCCATCTCCCACCCCTCTCAGACTGTAATCACACCTCGTCACTTCGGCCACGCGCCCATCTCCCACCCCTCTCAGACTGTAATCACACCTCGTCACTTCTACCACGCGTCCATCTCCCACCCTCTCAGACTGTAATCACACCTCGTCACTTCTACCACGCGCCCATCTCCCACCCCCCTCAGACTGTAATCACACCTCGTCACTTCGACCACGCGCCCATCTCCAACCCTCTCAGATTCTAATCACGCCTCACCCATCGTACTCTCGTACTGTTTTGTCTCTTGTATGCATTTGCCTTACCTCATTTTTCAGGTGCTTATACCCGTAAATAAGAAATAATATATGAACAGTGTCAGTAATTGCCGGGGAACCAGATACCATGTTTGTGCACGTTATGAACCATAAACAGTGGGTTGTTAAGGTGTGAGAAGGTATACACGTGTGAAAGCTCTTCGAAGAAAAAGAAATGCATCAGCCCAAAATGAGAACATGTATTGAGTGTATTTGAGTGTACATTTGTAGATTGCGCTTAAAAATAGAGAAGGAAATTCGACACACTGATGATCAGTGCTCATCCCATGATACCCCTATTGAAACTCTAAAAAAGTAATCAATCACCCCTCTCAGACTGTAGTCTCCCGCCCCTCTCAAACGGTAATCTCCCGTCCCTCTCAAAGGATAGTCTCCCGCCCCTCTCAGACTGTAGTCTCCCGCCCCTCTCAGACTGTAATATCCAGCCCCTCTCAAACGGTAATCTCCCGCCCCTCTCAAACGGTAATCTACCGCCCCTCTCAGACTGATTTAAAATGAAATTAACTCTTTTGCCCACTATACTTACCACTTAGAGAAACAAAATATGTTTCCTTGTATGATTACATAATCCGAACGATATTTTCACTAAACGGAAAAATACTTAGAGATAGCCCCACATGCAGGAATAATTTGATAAATGAATAAATGTAATCAATAACCACTCAGGAGATGATTTGGTTGAGATCCGATGTGTTTGCAAACAACACCATAAACCTCTAATACTGGTGAAACAAATATCTGCTCATAGTATGGTCACAACTGTACAGTCGACTCTGCTTTGGGCAGAAAAATCATATGAATGTGGAATGTGGAATGTCGTGTCGTTTCTATTTATATCAGTAAGAATATGCTGCAGGAATTGTTTACATGCTATTAATATTGGATTGTATCGTTGGTCCGTGGCCTTGCGAGCACTGGAACAAAGATTGGTCCTTAACAGACACTTACAACAAATGTCTAATTGGCCCTTTAGTTCAACAATGAATTTTCCCTATGATAACCACCGATTACCAGGATATATTATCTGCTGTGTTATACTTCAAATATGCTCGCAGAAACGGACTGACATGTGATTCTATTGTTAACATTATCATATACTGTACACCAAATATATGGACCTATTGTTGAAATGGTCATATACTGTAATGTGTACAGCAAATATATGGACCTATTGTTGAAATGGTCATATACTGTAATGTGTACAGCAAATATATGGACCTATTGTTGAAATGATAATATACTGTAGCACATGAACACCAAATGTATGGACCTATTGTTGAAATGATAATATACTGTAGCACATGAACACCAAATGTATGGACCTATTGTTGAAATGATAATATACTGTAGCACATGAACACCAAATGTATGGACCTGTTGTTGAAGTGATAATATACTGTAGCATATGTACACCAAATGTATGGACCTATTGTTGAAATGGTCATATACTGTAATGCGTACAGCAAATATATGGACGTATTGCTGAAATGGTCATATACTGTAGCATATGTACACCAAATATATGGACCTATTGTTGAAATGGTCATATACTGTAATGTGTACACCGGATGTACGGACCAACTGTTTCATACAATAACCATTTGAATTTGAAAACACGTTTAATCGATGACTCGCTTACCTCTGATGTGAAAGGCATTGGAGATAAATATTTAACACGGTTTATGGAATTCTAGTTATTCTTTATACGACGTTTAGGAAATACTTTTTGCTCCTTCATCAGGTGTCCTGCATATGTATTCACTTCATGAAGGATCAGGAATATACAGAATAAAAACTTGTTATCCATTAAACGTGTCACGTATGAATGAAAACATAAAGCTCTAAATCCAGCACTCGGAAAGTTAGCTTTCCATATTTCCAAAACAGACACCTCAAGTAGGAAGTTGGAGGAGATGTTGAATTCTCAATCTTCTGTCTTTCAAAATATAAACTTTTCCTTATATCTAGCAGACTATTGCATCTGACGGTTGCAACAGGACTACCAGTCATAACCGCTTGTTGTTGGACGTGATCACATACAGGTACACACAGTTGTACGGTCTTCTCCTCCGCAATGTTTTCGCATCTACTTTTCAATAATTAGTTTTGTCAATACACATGTGATTCGCACCTCAATTCTTCACTCAAACTGACACTTGAGTGTCATTTCATCAGATCATAATTAAAATGTATACCCTTCGTTGGTATGGAAGGTAGATTTGTGTTATAAGTAACTATTACTTTCTGACATTAATTGTTCTAGTGTTATAAACATGTCATATTTGCAGTTATTCATTGTTACATTTATAAAAAGCTATTGTTTGTTTGTCTTTTGCATTCTTTTCTCCTCGTGATTGTTAGATTTATAATTTATTTGTATTCAGGGGCGATACTCAGATACGCAACACATTGCTTGTTCACCAATCCGGTTCCAGTTTTGGAAATGTATATGTTTACAGCACGCGCTCGCTCGCGCACACGTGTGCTCGTGGTAGAGACTGGCGCTCTCAGTATTTCCGTGGGATGGATTTCTATGTTTATTGCGTGACATGGAACAGCGACAAACCTGCAATGTGACTGCGGCCTTTACAGAGCTGAACAGACAAACCACTGACGTACGGCATTATTCGCACCGAGCACGATTAGGTCCAATGAGTTTGGAGGTGTGAAACATCCATGTGCACTACTCAGATGGGGATAGCATTTCATGTGGTGCTGCTAATTCGACATATTCCTGAATATTCCCCTTACATTTTTGGGGCAACTTGATCAGGTCGTTAATGATGTGACTTTCATTGAAAAGTTTTCAGTTGTTGGCACAGTGTTACTTCTCTTTGTTTCAAGCATACACAGAATTCATTAAATTACCAAGTCTCAAATACACAATGGGGAAATCATGCCTTTATTGACTACCGACAGGCTGCCAACAGATGGTTAGACCATACTGACTGTTGAAACAGTTAAATATGTTAAAGCAGATATCAAAGTAACGTCTCAAGTAAATGTGTCATGTCATTTTACTGTAAATGTAAGGAACTTGTTAAGTTATAATTTCAATAAAAGGCTTTCATATCTTCTTGAACGACTGGACGTACATTTCTGTTTTTGTTTTTACAACAACGATCTACCTAGTTCAGACTGTGGTAGACTCCGACACCTGTGGTACATTATCTGAGTGTGTTTTCATAGATTCCTTTTCATGTTTCAGCGGATTATCTAAGGATCTCACTGAGACCCGCATACCCCAGTTAGGAAAGCCGTTACTAAAAATTTCCACCGCTTCCTCCATGATTTCCACCTCTTCCTCCACGATGTCCACCGCCGTGACCGTGATTTCCTCCACGATGTCCCCCGCCGTGACCGTGATTTCCTCCACGATGTCCCCCGCCGTGGCCGTGATTTCCTCCACGATGTCCACCGCCGTGACCGTGATTTCCTCCACGATGTCCACCGCCGTGACCGTGATTTCCTCCACGATGTCCACCGCCGTGACCGTGATTTCCTCCACGATGTCCCCCGCCGTGACCGTGATTTCCTCCACGATGTCCACCGCCGTGACCGTGATTTCCTCCACGATGTCCACCATGGCGACCGTGTTTTCCCCTGTGGTTTCCACCGTAGTCCTCTTCCTCGTCCTCGTCCTCGACTTCGTAGTTTTCATGGTCGTAATCATCTTCGCCTACGACGTCGCCTTGCTCGTCCTCACCTGTTGGTTACACGCATGTTTTATAAGTCAGCACATTATTGACACATTTTCAAAGATCACGCGTATTTTTCGATTTTGCGCTTCTGGTCTTTCAGTGTAGTGTCGAATATCTCAGGAGATGTAGCATTTGTCTGACGGCATACCTACCCTCTGTTGGCATCCCGGCCGACTGTGCCATCAAACCCAGCACCAACAACAGGATCAGCGAGAGCGTACTCATACTAAGAGAAAGCAGAACAATACATGGCATTGTTAACGAAATGAACTGATTTACATTTGAAAACTTTATTTGCCACAAATATGTCTGTGATAATGAATGCGACTCCTGAGAACCAGAGAGAAAAATTAAAGTATGTTCATCATCTTACAGTTTACGATGGTTTATCTTACCTGGATACTTTTGTAGCTTGTATGTGGTGTGGTACTTGAAAACACCTGCAGTCATGAAAGACATCGCAACGTAGTATATCATGCACACAGTCTCCGAGATACGCTTTAAGTGTTACCATTGCATAAAGACTGTAGGGTGCACGTGGGGAGGGGTGTGTTGCAGTTGTTGACAGATGGGGCCTTCATATGCCACCAAGACCGTATCTGTCAACAACAGCAACTGCCAGCAAAGGAAATTGCAAGTGACCATAGACATCAGAAGAAGCCGACCAGCTATCAACTGTGACCAAGGAACACATTTCCCTAGCGCTTGGGACTCATAAATATTGGAATCATTAATTATCATTGCTGCCCACATCATCCTTGTACACACTACCAATAAGGCCCACCCCCACTTGTCTCTTACCAATTTGTTACATGCCGCCACTGTTACCAGATCAGCCTCGCCTTGATTAACACTCCCGGGCTTCCCATTGTCCATTATATCCCACCCCATCTGGCTTCTTATTGTTTGTCTTACCAATTATGCCTGGGTTAACACTGTACACGTAATAATCACAATACATGCTTGGAGAGTTAGCTTGCTCAAGAACAAAAGTTTCTGCCATTTTGCATGTGATGTGGCCTGCACCAGCTAAACATTGAGGTAAACGAACTACTGAAGGGAGAAAACCATGACTTACCTGACGTGCAGTCCGAGCTGGATGAACACGCTGACAATACATGGAGGCATTTATAGGACTAGGCAAACTGCACGTCTTTCTCACACTCAGCCTGATTGGTTGGTTAACGGAAGTAGACTCGTTTATGATATAATATAACGACCAATCAGCGACAAAAATATTGCCACGAGAAAGATATCTCAAATATTAAACATTCAGAATGGCATACAATTTCTACAAGGTATCACGTCAAGAACGAACGCTTCTGTGTTCCAGTAGTCAACTTTTCCCTTCGATAAGTTAAACAGCAATCAATCAAGGATGGTTTTCATTAACGCCATAAGAGTTTAGCTCAAAGGCTGTGTGCTACAAGGTAACTTTGAATGAAGGCTTTAGTAAATCGCTTAAACGATGTATGGATAGATATTAATGGACCTGTTTGTGCTTGTAGTTGTGATTGAACACACGAGGTTTCAGTGAATATGTACTCTGGGGTTATGAAACAAAGAAATATTACCCTATCACCCTGCTGGGACAATGAACTGGACAACATTACACAACAGAAATGCTAAACATTAAGGGCAGATAGAGACAATAACATGGGTATCTCTTTGTTCAGATACGTACGCTCCTTCTTCAAGAAAACCTTTTTAAAGATAAAAAAACTCCGAGTACTTTCGTAAACAGGAATATACACTTGTAGAGGCAAGAAAGGACCCTAAGCTATTTTGGAAAATACTTAAGGAAAACCGGAGTTCCCAGGGTTTATCAAACCAAATCATACATTACACCCGTTGTACATGTCCAGAGGGATTAAGTTTTTGTGCAGACTCATACATATGCCACAAAATAGACTCCTATATCGATGTTATTCAATATTAAGATCACTAGATAGCTTAGGCTATAATACCTGGGTAACAAAAGTTAGACAAATCCTGTTTTAATATGGATTTGGTTACGCTTGGCTAAGCCAAGAATTGGAAATGTGGAATATTTTCTACCCTTTCACGCTAAGGCTAGGTCATAGCTTAAAACAGTCTTTTTTCTCATCAATTAATGAATTTCCTAAATGTATATTTTACAAGGAGTTCGAACTTTGTTAAATGTTGAACGATATTTGTGTTTCGATATCCCTTTGCATTTAAGAATTGGTACATGAGGTTAGATGCAGTAATTTTAATACGGCTGTTAAAACTGAACTGAACACAACGAAAGGCTATGTCCCTTTTGTAAAACACACACCTGAATTATATAGAAAATGAATGTCCTGTAACATTTATTTGTCGTGCCTTAGAACGAAACATTCAGTAAATAACTATCTACTCATTACTCTGTTGTGCAAGAATGATGCCGTTGTATACAATGTTGGCCTCTATTTATACTATGTGCAGAAACTGATAAACTCCAGGACATAGAACTGCCAAATTGTTTTGCGCACTCAGTGAATATGTCAGTCTGATTGTGTTATGGACGACGGCCTCTCCACTGAATAAATTATTTCTGTCTGAAATGTGTAAACTAGCGTATGAATCAGTGGTAAGTTTATAGTACATGACTTTTTTTCAAAAGAGGAAAAACATTGCCTTTGAAGCCGCATTTACAAGTGCTTTAACTGCATGAATAAATCTATTACGATGAATGGAAACATCAAGGTTACAATAATGAAATGGAAACAAAGCCAGCTACAAGAGCGCCCGACATGTTACCATGTCGTGCCTGTTCATCTCCCCTCGCCGCCATCTTTGACGATAGGCATGCCATTTCCGGTTGCTGTGACTGCCGTACTGAACGCTCGTCGACAGTTCTCGGGCGCTCTTGTAACTGATGCACGAGCTTTGTTTTCATTTCAACGTTTCCCGTTTGTTTCGGTTTTAGAGGATATTGTTGAAGTTTTGGAAATTTATTTTCCTATTTTCGTGATTCTTGTTCTGTTTTGGTGTATATGAGTTGAGTTTTGATAATTTGTTCACCGTTTGTAAAATAGACCAGACGAATGGTTCACGCAAACCTGCTTCTTTAAACGGGTAATATGTAAATATATACATGTAGCCACTAGTCTGGAGTTATGCATGTCATTCGATTATAAAGTAATTTTTGCTTCTTCTTGCCATGAAATAATGTTTGTTTTCAACTCCCTGTCATGAGTTTATGTAGTCCATGTACAACACATTCTATGCCTTCAAGCTGCGGTATCACAAGCCCATCAATATGCAGAAGGATGCCAAGCATGAACTACATGTAGAAGGTCAAGGTCAGAGAATAGTGTGGTGGTCTTTCTCACGAGAGCCAATTTTTCTGTGAATGTGTGACTTTTAATGCAGTGTAATTACTCTAAGAAGTGACAGAAGACGGGTGAAACTCCGGAGAAAAGGATCTGCAGAAGATTCTACCCGATGAACTACATGTATTGCCAGTTTTACACCGATGCGATGAGCAATTGCTCGTGAGCTATTGCGTTACGTTCCTAAATAGTCGCGTTGAGGTTTCTAGATACATAACGTAAGCAGACATATCATACACCGTGGAATCATATGAGATCAATTTTAGTAACGTTCAGCTCAGATGGATAAAAGAATGCGCAATGGCAATATCGCTATGACTTTTGCTTTGCTCGGAGATTACAACTCGCGTGTTTCCACTATCGTATATCCCATATGTTGGGAGCACAAAGTAGATTCCAGTATATGTATTCAAAAAGACTGGACATAAGACATTTTATATTTTTGGGTTATGTGTTAAGGCATTTACTAAGTTGTTGCCAAGCTGTTACTAGATACACACAAATGGTTGTTGAGGTAAACTAAATATGAGAATATCAAACACGCCCGTAGTCATAGTAGATATATGAGATGTAATCAACAACCTGATAACAGCAACTACTGCTAGTATTCAAACATATTTCAGTAACACATTCTTACTGGTTAGGTATTTAGACAAAATTTGTTCTTTCTTTTTCATAGCTATAGATTTTATTCATTACAGATATTTTGATAGTTTACATAAGTTCCACAGTATTTCAAAACAATATTGGCAAATTCATTTTCCATAATGACCGTGATAGGTTATTGTATCAACTGTTTCAGTCATTTGATTTCCAATGTTTGGACACTACTGGTATGTCTGGAGATGTACTCTTCAACAGATGAGAGTCATGGAGAATCTTAACAAGATTTCAATGGTCAGTGCACTGTTTGGTATACTACTGATATAAATGTACCTTTTCTCAGCTAGAAGATTATGATTGAAAAACGTATGTCCAGTATTAACAACCAACAGTGTCTCGAAAGCTGAAAGGTTTACGTCAGTATTACATGCTGTATGTATGTGCAGTTTCATGTTATTCCAGAAATCCTTCACATATGTCCAGCCAACAAAGACATGCGTTATACTCTCAGGTAACAACAAACGATTTTGTCCACCCAATTCATATTTTTCGTAAACGGACAGTTATAAATGAAACTATACGGAAAGTCCAGGAACTCTGTGACCTTGGTACAATTCCGTAGTTTGTGAAAATACTTTTCCATGGGATATCTATATGGAGATGATTTTCCCATTCAAAACCAGACATATACAACTGATAATGAGGAGAATTGGCCAAAACATCACAAAACATTCGACAACCTTTTAAAGGAGAGATTACATTAAACTAAGAGCAAATGTATGTAAAGTCAAATATGGCCATGTTTAATATTATCTATTGTATCTCCCTAATATTTTGGAAAATTATTTATTATTTCTAAGAAGTCTTGGACTGAACCTCTCGCTTCTTACCCCATTCTTCAAATGAGGGTAACCCGTCTAGGGCATCCGTCTAGGGCATCCGTCTGAATTGCAACGATCTTTAACGATATGGATGCCTTTTGAATGCCAATTTCTTACTATGAACTTAGAACTTTTAGACTGATGATTCAACCACAGTGGTTCATCTAACAATATTGTCTAAATTGTTCTGGTCAGTGGTCAATTTGAATCCATACCTTTTTCAGGAAGTGAAAGCATAAATCCTACAGTATACTACAAACAAAACAAGAGTCTGAAGCAAATGATTCAATATTCATTGAGTTTGAGTGCAATGAAACATTGTCAAAAACCACGAAATGCAAGGCTTCTGAAACACACCAACACAGAAGACAAACTCCCTTTGCAGCTTGTGTCAACGTTTCCGTTAAAAGAAGCGAGGACAATACTGATACCTGACAGTTTCTTCACTATGCCATAGCGGAGGCCGTTAAGGTCCCACGGCAGATGCAGGGCCATTGCATGGTTACATGATGGTGAATCCACACAACGTGTTTCTCGCTGCCTCGCTTTAGGATGTTCACATATTTATTTTCAGTAAACTTCCAGTGTTGTCAAAGTGCGCTCTCCAGATACTCCCTTTTCTATCTCTGTACAGCTTCACAAACCAAATCACCCTCTTCACACAATCATGTCGCACTCAGTCCTACCTCGTAGATGGACAGTTGCGTCGGTGTTTTTTCTGTTTCCAGAATAAACATGTGTCATGAAAAATGAGGCAGACACCTCTCAAGACTACTATGTGGCTACACCTTTGCCCTAAATAACTGAGATTGACACTAAATTCTTATCAGCATGTTGAAAGGGTGTTCGTATTTACATTTACACGTGAATTCATGATTAAAGAAATATCGAAAGTATTTCATCCACATTGAGACTCAAATATCATGCGAGGACCGATTTATAACTTTTCAACCTCACGTAGAGATACTGAAGACATTGATTTTGATTGAATGGTTTGTTGTTTAACACTGAACACAGCATTGATTGGATGGTGTTTTGTTTAACACTGAACACAGCAATGATTGGATGGTTTGTTGTGTAACACTGAACACAGCAATGTGCTAGTTACGTGGAGACGGTCTGTAAATAATCGGGCTTGGACCAAACTATCCAGTGATCGGCACTAAGCACTTAGGATACGATGACGTGTCAACCAAGTCACCGAGCCTGACCACTCGATTCCGTTAGTCGCCTCTTACGACAAGTAAGGGTTGCTGAAGATCAGGTCTAACTTAGATCTTCACGTGTCCGGATGACATTGATTGCATTACAAATAGTTAATGTTGCAACACAATAAATATTTGTTTAACATTTCTGTATGCTTTACATTTAATTCGTCAGCGTATATGTTTCTGGATTCGTGTTACAGAAGCTGAAATTTCATCTGGGATAGACATTTGACATATTACAAAGTATTTTGCCATAATTCTTGGATTAACCTTCAATAACCTAAATTTGCGCGAAGCCAATGACCACCGTGATGTTTAGAGTACCTCATGGTGGCCAACATTCTTTTGAAGTCTCTATGTAAAAGAAAATCTGAAACTGTCATATTGTAATTACGGTTGAAAACGATAAGAGAATTACAGACTTGAGGTATGTTGAGTCTGGTGTGAAAGGGTGTGTGTGTGACAACTCATGTCTGTGGTTGCTTGTATGTTAAGGCTGATGTGAAGGGGTGTGTGTGTGACAACACATGTCTGTGGCTGCTTGTATGTTGAGGCTGCTGTGAAGGGGTGTGTGTGACAACACATGTCTGTGGCTGCTTGTATGTTGAGGCTGATGTGAAGGGGTGTGTGTGACAACTTATGTCTGTGGTCTGCTTGTATGTTGAGTCTGATGTGAAGGGGTGTGTGTGACAACACATGTCTGTGTTCTGCTTGTATGTTGAGTCTGATGTGAAGGGGTGTGTGTGACAACACATGTCTGTGGTCTACTTGTATGTTGAGTCTGATGTGAAGGGGTGTGTGCGACAACTCATGTCTGTGGTCTACTTGTATGTTGAGACTGATGTGAAGGGGTGTGTGCGACAACTCATGTCTGTGGTTGCTTGTATGTTGAGACTGATGTGAAGGGGTGTGTGTGACAACACATGTCTGTGGTCTGCTTGTATGTTGAGTCTGATGTGAAGGGGTGTGTGTGACAACACATGTCTGTGTTCTGCTTGTATGTTGAGTCTGATGTGAAGGGGTGTGTGTGACAACACATGTCTGTGGTCTGCTTGTATGTTGAGGCTGATGTGAAGGTGTGTGTGTGCGACAACTCATGTCTGTGGTTGCTTGTATGTTGAGACTGATGTGAAGAGGTGTGTGTGACAACACATGTCTGTGGTCTACTTGTATGTTGAGGCTTGAGCATCGATCTACGCAACTGGGATACGACGCCATGTGTCTACCAAGTCAGTCAGTCTGACCACCCGATCCCGTTGGTATTACTTCAGTCCTTACACATGTTCTGACTGGTCTCTCGAATGATGCTTCAAGAGGGGCCAGTCTTCTTGGAGATTTCGAAACGGGGCGAGTGGTGTCGAATGTCACGGCAAACACACAGAGCGCGTGAATACATTATTGACTAATAGTGCCCCTTGGAACCTCGTGCCACTTCTGCAACCAGATTTCCGGTGATGAGCATATATTCACACACCAGTTCTGGTCCCAAAATTTGCAACTGCCAAAAAGCTTTGATAGACAGGACCAAGGGTACTACCAAAAGTGTTTGTCAAAGCTGTCGACACTCGTAATAGTTGGCATATTTCGTGGTGATAAGATAGCATATTTGTCATCCCTGCAACGATTATCGCTTTCAGACAACCGACAACTATTAACTATTCGTAAAACGTACGGCTAGCCTTATGCACATTTACAATAATGTTTTGACACGCATGTCTATCTTCAGAGCTTAAGCTCAGTTTGTCAAAATGAAAGTCATTTTAAGTTTACTGAGAAATGGGTAATCTTTGTTTTACAAAGCCACAGACATGGACATATTCCTAAAGGATGATTAACTGTAGACAAATACACCAAGCAGCATTCCGACGTAACGCTGAATCGTCGTGCGACAGGCATTTTGTATAGTTAAGACAATTTCTATATACACTAAGGAGACAGCTGTGATAACTCCTTATGATCACTTATGGTGGGTATATACGGGAACATTCCCAAGTTACAAAATACATTGTGTATGTGATAGCCATAAGAACCCAGATATACCCTTGAATTATTACTTCCAAAGCGATAACGTTGTTATGTGAAGTACTTAGTGATAACTGTTGAAAGGATAACATTGTAATCTGTATGATTTAACACAATACATTGTAACAAGTGAGTACACTATAGTCGTTAATGCAGGCTTAACAACGGCGAAGCACAAACGACAGTAAGCGATCAGTGGCTCATTCTGGGTCCAATTCATCCCAGATTTCTTCGACATGGACAGGTCGCTAGGGACCGTGGAGAACGTTCTGCGGTCTGTACAAGACGTGCGACATGTGGATGGGCATTATCTTGCTAAAGCGTGATGTCACGTCTCTGTCGTTGAATGAACGGCTGGACGATCTCATCCATATATCGCACACGTGTCAGATTACAACTGACATTGACATGATGTTTGACCATTGAGATGTGATGACCATCACGCTGTTGTCGCTAAATTGTCGCACAAATAAACCATCATCCCGATATAGTCTCCTGAAGAGTGGATGCTGAAAACATGAATGGTCTCTCAATACATAAACTGAAATATCCTGAACGTCTCTTGTTAAACATTAAAATTCATTTGTTATATATATGTATAATATTATTGTTTTGAAACACGTAGCGATTTATAGTCACATTTCATCATAAAAAATGTTGAAAAGCACACATACAATCTCCTTATTCAGAGCAATTACTCTCTCAACTTGTAAACTCAATACTGCACTGAATAAGAGACTGCAGTTATGGACAGAATCAAATGATATACTCAGTGATTCTGAAGATGGCATAACTGTGGCCCATGTACAACCTCTCACGTCTATTCTAGATACCGTAAAGCCGGCAAAAAAATCAACGTTTGGGGCGTTCACTGACTTAATAAAAGCATATGATTGTATCAGCTGAGATATACTTTGGGACGAGGTTTTAACTGTTGGTGTAGGTGGAAAGATGATAAGTGTCCTACAATCCATGTACAAGCATGCACCGAGTTGTGTGATGCTAAAAGAACATTTAATGCACCCGTGTTTTTAACTTGTTTATCAGTTTATCAATGGCCTCCTTATTTTGCTGAATGACAGCGATATCGGTGTTGACAGATAATTTCAAGATTGCCTCAACACCATATGCTGATGATTTAGCATTCCTTGCGGAGAATGAAAATACATCTTAATTTCTGCTTAGATATTCATCATACCTGGTGTTTGAAAAATATATATACTTATTTTAACAATAAAAAGTAGAAAAATACATTTTAGGACCTCCTTTATATTGGGCCATGAATTTTAGAAGTTGTCAGTGGTTATAGCTATCTGCGAACAGGGCACTTGGGTTGCATATATATTGGGTAGCATGCACAATGATACATAAACCAAAGTTTATGGTAGTACGTTGTGGTCTGTTGAATATGACTCAGCTATATGTGGTACTTATAGATGATGTTTCTGCTGTTAACGCTGTACAGCATAGAGACATTACATTTTCACGCCCCTAAAGTTGCCACTGACGGGAATCTGGGTTGGATACCACCCAGCGCAAGACAATCTACAAGTGTTTCTAGGCAATGGCTGATAGATCAAACAGTTGTGGGCTGAAGTTAAAGCGGGGTTAAATATAACATTGGCATAAAGAAAATAAATAAATAAATAAACAGAATAAAGAAAACGTCGATATGTCGCATGTTTAAAATGTATCCTATAGCACAGGTAAAAATTGTATTTGTACAGAAGTAAAGCGTAAGAGTATGGCAGAAAGTATTTTATAATGAAAATATTTGTTAACTAAGGAAGAAGGTCGACTGTTAGATTTAAGTATCCTTGTGTCATTTCCTTCTGTGGCCTACAAAGACTATATGCCTGTTGTTGCCTACGAGGACACTTCAAACTTCAAAGGACGTGGAACGTGGCCTCTACTCCCTTTTCCTCTGTGGCCCATGGAATCAGCGGTGTATGACAGAGACCGCGGCAGCCGAGGGAAATCACCGGTATGTACTCTGAACATTTTGATATGACCAGATGTTAACGTTCAGCTGTGTTCTAGTTTAAATGTGGTCTAGCCCTAATAAGACGATATAAACTTTACATGTTAGTGTTAGGAAATATTTTCATTGTACAGATATGCTTTTTTATATCACACACGCCTTCTATATCCATAAAATGTTTTTCTCCCTCCATTTGTCACATCTTATATATGCTTGTAAGCTTTTGAAGCGACTGTTGTCTCTCATAACTCGGCCCGTGAAGGTCTACCCGGGCTAGAACAGGCCTTCAGCAAGCCATATTTTCCATAAAAGGCGACTATGCTTGTCGATAGAGGCGACTAATATCATGTTTAAAATCATGTTGTACAGAAGTGTGACGCAAATAAACACGTGACTGTTTGCCCGAGACAATACACTAAATTGGATATCTGAAAGCCGTTTTGTAAAGAAATGCATGTGCCTGTATTTTGAAACTCTTTGGCATTATTTGGCATTATTCTTGTTAAAAACTTCACGTTAAGCAACAAATTCTGTTAGCTCCGTTCTTTGTAATTTCAATGTGATGATGTAGATTTTTCATGATTTTATGTAAGTGGCATAATGCCATGGGCATTTCAAGTACATGGGATCGTGTTCCTAACGCACGGCTTGATTGGTTTGTCGTATTTTTTCACATTACAAGCGTCAAGACGAGGACGAGTCATCTTGAGGGTTTCGAAGGGTTGACTAGTTACGACTAGCCAACATGTGTGCTTCACGTAGTGTCCTCACTGTCCTCGTGGATTCACTATTCTGATTTTCCCAGCTACCAGGGAACTGTAACTGAGTACACTGACGTCTTACATTTCATTGCAATGTTAAAGTCACACGTGACCTTCATGTACAAACAAGGCATGTTGAAAGTGACCAAAGAAGTCTACATTAAGACATCTGGTAGGGCATCACTATAACACTTTAACACTGTTTAATGATTCAGGAACCGGTGCGGTAATCACAATGAAAACTAGATCGCCTATTGCAAGGGTTGGACATTCCCCAATGCACTGATCAAGAGGTAAAGCTCAGATCTGGGTTTAGTTGGCCACGTGATGTGCACCACCGTATCTTTCATGGAATGCTGCTGAAGCCGAAGGAAAAGCCAGGTCACTGACCCGCTTACTCATAGCCAGGTCACTGACTCACTTACTCATAGCCAGGTCACCGACTCACTTACTCATAGCCAGGTCACTGACTCGCTTACTCATAGCCAGGTCACTGACTCACTTACTCATAGCCAGGTCACTGACCCGCTTACTCATAGCCAGGTAACTGACTCACTTACTCATAGCCAGGTCACCGACTCACTTACTCATAGCCAGGTCACTGACTCGCTTACTCATAGCCAGGTCACTGACTCACTTACTCATAGCCAGGTCACTGACCCGCTTACTCATAGCCAGGTCACTGACTCACTTACTCATAGCCAGGTCACCGACTCACTTACTCATAGCCAGGTCACTGACCCGCTTACTCATAGCCAGGTCACTGACTCACTTACTCATAGATGTAAAGTACGCAGTGAGTCTTTATATATCATTTCCTTCTTGTCCATGGTTATGTACTCAGTTCACAAGTCAGTTCTGTACGTACCGATTTCTTTGGGTATCAGGAAATACTAGTAACGATACTGTGGTGATGACGAGGGCATATGTTACAACCAAGAGTGTGTGATAACCTTGGTGATGGTGGGACCTCTTTACAAGGAACTGTACAGGAATATGGAACATAAGTGAACCTCCAGAGGCAGTGCGTAAAAACAATTAACGGTTGGTTAGTTGCCTCTTACGACAAGCATAGTCGCCTTTTATGGCAAGCATGGGTTGCTGAAGGCCTATTCTACCCCGGGACCTTCACGGATCTGGATGTAACTAGCCACCATGCTACACTGACAGAATGGTTGACGCTAAACCACAATGACAGAATGGTTGTAACTAGTCACTATTCCACACTCAGATAATGGTTGTAATTAGACAACGTACAGCAGTGACAAGTGGCAAAATGGTTGAAACTAGTCACCAGACTACACTGACAAAATAGTTGAAACTAGTCACCAGACTACACTGACAAAATGGTTGAAATTAGTCATCAGACTACACAAACAAAATGGTTGAAACTAGTCACCAGACTACACTGACAAAATAGTTGAAACTAGTCATCAGACTACACAAACAAAATGGTTGAAATTAGTCACCATACTACACGGACAAAAATAGTTGTAACTAGTCACCATACTACACGGACAAAATGGTTGAAACGAGTCACCAGACTACACTGACAAATGGTTGAACCTAGTCACCAGAGTACACTGACAAAATGGTTGTAACTAGTCATCAGACTACACAAACAAAATAGTTGAAACTAGTCACCAGACTACACTGACAAAATAGTTGAAACTAGTCATCAGACTACACAAACAAAATGGTTGAAATTAGTCACCATACTACACGGACAAAAATAGTTGTAACTAGTCACCATACTACACGGACAAAATGGTTGAAACGAGTCACCAGACTACACTGACAAATGGTTGAAACTAGTCACCAGAGTACACTGACAAAATGGTTGTAACTAGTCACCAGACTACACTGACAAAATGATTGAAACTAGTCGCCATGCCACACTGACAAAATGATTGAAACTAGTTTTTGTTTTATTTTTGTTTTAAACATATTTTATTCTTGAGAAAAGGATCGGGTACAAGTTATACAACTTAGAACACCTTCTCCGTAGTATTTACGTAATATTATTTACATTCATTATACAAGACAGACAGACAAGAACAGAAAGATTAGAAAGATTGGGGCAATAATTAAGAAAATCTTGTTTTGTTTTGATTGACAAATATACGCTAGAACATTTTTAAATACGTTTTGATTGACATGATCAGTTAGATCTGCATTGCCATGTAGCAGTAACTCAGAGTTTATAGTAACATTGGTAACACTGCGTAAATTAGCCATCATGTTTTGATTGACAAATATACGCTAGAACATTTTTAAATACGTTTTGATTGACATGATCAGTTAGATCTGCATTGCCATGTAGCAGTAACTCAGAGTTTATAGTAACATTGGTAACACTGCGTAAATTAGCCATCATGGTAGATCTCTGTTGAGTATATAGTTGACAGTCAAAATGGTAATGATAAGAATTTTCACAAACACCTCCACAAGAACATTTTGGATTATCTGTTATACCAGCACGGAATAGATTGTAATTCAGTTGACTACACGTTTAACGTGGTTTTGTAAAGGTGATATTAGTGTTTCTCGGTCCAAAAACAAAGTATTGGGGAGCTGTGTTTTGTGTTTCAACAATATTTGATTTAAAAGAATTCAGTGACACGCTTTTTCTAACTTCAACTGGAAATTCATTCCACATTCTAATTGTGGAAGGAAAGTACGAATTATACGAAAACTTTAATAGGGAGAAGGGAAGCGAGATCGTCAAAGTTACGAAGATTATAGCTACGTTTAGACACTACCTTCCCAGGAACAAGATCATTTAGGTACGATGGTGCCACATTATGCTGTATTTTGTAGAAAAGACAAAGTTTTCGCTTTCTCCTACGCTCTGCTAAAGATTCCCAACCAGTTTCATAATAGAGATGTTCGTGATGAGTATGTTTGGGTAAACCTGTCACAAATCTTGCTGCTTCTAATTGCAGTTGTTCTAATCTATTTGCCTGGTATTGACCACACTCACCCCATACCTCACACGCATATTCGAAATGGGGTCTTATGAACATTGCATAAATTCTATTCAATACACAGCGCGGTAATAAAAATGGGTTTACGTAGTGAGGATATCATTTTTGAAGTTGTTTTTACAATATTATCAATGTGGTCAGACCATTTACAATGTTTTGAAAATGTTAACACCAAATGTTTATGATTTTCAACGGTTTTGACCCGGACCACGTTGAAGTAGAGATTAAGTGCCTCAATATTCTTATGCAAGGTGAAAATAATTGCCTCAGTTTTATCAGGATTATATGTTATAAGCCACCGTTTTGCCCAAGCCCGCAGCCTTTCCAGGTTTGAATTCAGTTCTCTTTCAATGAATAGACGATCATGAGAAGATAAGCCTAGCGACGAATCATCAGCAAATAGTCGTGCCAAGTAGTCTAAGTCATCAGCAATATCATTGACATAAACGAGAAATAAGAAAGGACCGAGGACTGACCCTTGAGGGACACCAGCTTGTAAATACCTCGGCTTGGATAGGGCTCCATTTACAAAGACGCTTTGTGAACGATTACTTATGTAATCAGCTAGCCAATTTAACAATGAACCATGAATTCCGTACTTTTCTAATTTCAACAATAAACCTGTATGCCACACACGATCAAAAGCTTTAGAGACATCACAAAAAACATACATTAGTGTTTTTTATCATCTAAGGCCTCACACATTTGGTCATAAATTTCAATTAATTGATGGACAGTTGAATGGCCAGACTGAAATCCTGATTGGTACTTATATAATAATTGATTTACATGAAAATAGTTGTACAAATGTTTGAACATCACTCTCTCAAACACCTTGCCCACACAACTGATCAAGCATAGGTCGATAAGTTGAGACAATTGAGCGGTCGCCTTTTTTTAAATAAGGGCATTACATGTGCTTCTTTCCACACACTTGGATATATAGTCTGGTTCATAATTATTGAGAATTTTTCTTCTTACTTTGAGCTATCCTAACACCTCAACTGATTCACTGATACTTAAAACTAAGTAATGGTATAAGGGAGGTAACTCATCTTGGCCTACTGAGTATAGTACAATTAGAGTTACCTCCCCTGAATTTGTAGCAGACGTCATTTTCCTCAGCACTGTCAACAATGTCTGCTGAAGATAAAAGAAGGTTGATTTTTGAGTTGTGTAATCAAGGAATTGATGATGTAAATACATGGGCAGAGAGAACAGGAACTCCTCTTTCTACTGTGTATAGGATTAGGAAGAATTTTAAAGAGGGAAGGGATTTGGGGCACCAGAAAGGAGCAGGGAGACCCAGAAAATTGGACTTCTCAGATCGCGTCCGGCTGGGAATTTTAGCGTCTAAAAAGCAAAGGGCAAGCATCTCCAACATCAGGTATGAAATGATAGAAAGGGGATCAACAGTTGTATCAAAATCTACAGTTAGAAGAAATTTGATTGATCTTGGATGGGAGAAAAAGACTGGAATTCCTTCTCCTCTCATGAAACAAGAACATACAGACAGGCGTGTTGAGTGGTGTTTGGCACATGAAAACTTTGACAGGGAAAATGTGATTTTTACTGATGAAAGCTCAATATGGGTATATCCCAATAATGTGAAAATATGGACAAAGTCTGCGTCAGCACCGTTGTATCGACGACCTAAATACAGCCCAAAGTTTCATGTATGGGGAGGGATATCCTTATTAGGAACGACCCCGCTGTGTGTGTTTGAGGGAAATCTGACAAGTCAACGCTACACTAACATATTAGATAATTTTCTCCTTCCAAGTGCACATGTGTTTTATGGAAATGACTGGATTTTGCAGCAAGATAATGATCCTAAACACACCGCAAAACATGCCAAGCAGTGGTTTCAGGACAAAAATGTGACTGCATTACCATTTCCTGCATATAGTCCTGACTTAAATCCCATTGAGAACATTTGGGGGATGATGAAGGAATGTGTGAATCAAAAGGGGTTGACAAAAATTGAAGACATGAAGAGAGAAGTGGTCCGATACTGGGACAGCATAACTCACGAGACACTAACCTCTCTGATAGGAAGTATGCCTACCCGTCTTAGACTGTGCCGTGAAGCTCAAGGAGACTTGATAAAATATTAAATTGTTACCTACACAACATGAAAAGGTCAGTTCACTTTCACAATACATTCAGTTTTATCTGATTTGTTCTCGTTTAATAATATGAAATGCTTTAGCTATTCTCAATAATTTTGAACCATACTGTATACGAGCCTTTAATGATTGATTGAATAACATGCATAGTGGGGTACTTGTTGAATGTGCTACATTTTTAAGAAACTTGTGACTGATTCTGTCCGGGCCAGAAGCTTTTTTAAGATGTAAACATTTGATTATATCAGACACTTCATTTACATAAATAGTTACACAATCTAAAATAGAATCAGTGCGTTTGTGGAAGAATGGCATATCAGTGTTTACTTCGTTAATACTAGATATAGACTGAAACTACTGATTAAGTTTCTCTGCTTTCTGCATATCAGTGAATAAAGTTGGATTTTCATCTGCATCATTTTGTTTCAAAGGTGGAATACCAGTGACGAATCTTTAGTCAAGAACCGAAGTAATTTCTAATAGGAATTGCTATTACTGCAATACAAATCAAGTAAAAAATCTTTTGTAAGACTGACATGAAATGAATTCTTTGCATAACATTTCATATTATTTACTTTGTTTCTTGTAAGCCAGGATATCTACTGGACGGCTTGTTTTCTTGGCCTTTTTTCTTTTTCTACATTCCCTTCGAATTTCTGAATTCAACCAGGGTTTATCCGTTGGTCGAGCGGTGAACGTTTTAGAAGGAATGCGGATGAGATGTTTGTAAAATTGTGCACAGGCTTCATTAATATTCCTGCAGCAACTAAATATGTATTTCCAATTTGTCCCATTAATCATAGTATTGAGTTGCCCATAGTCGCCTCTTTCATAACATAATACTTTTCTCTTGTAGGCTAACTTGGCATTTACATGAGCATCAACAGTGATGTACCTTTGTGATCACTGATACTTTCACTGAAATCTATAACACCCATCTCTAAAACATCAACATCTTCAGATATAATAATGGTATCAAGCAGTGTGCACGTTGTTTTAGTTACTCTCGTTGGCTCTTTAATAAGATTTCTTAGACTTTTTTCCTGCTAATTAGATCGTGCAGATACGTGTTATTATTCGATAAAAGGTTTGCATTGAGGTCGCCAACAATGGTAACTTTATCCTTACTTTGAAACCAGTCACCAGACTACACTGACAGAATGGTTGTAACTAGTCCATGGTGGGCATGGTGGGCGAGCTGGCTAAGGCGCCAGGCTAGTGATCCAGCTAGGTTTCGGTTTCGGGATCGAGCCCACCTGTGACCGGGTATGAAAACCTTGGAGTTTGTATCAAGTCATCATGCCACACTGACAAAATGTTTGCATCAAGTCATCATGTCACACTGACAGAAAGTTTGTATCAAGTCACGATGCTACACTGACGGAATGTTTGTATGATCATGCCACACTGACAGAATGTTTGCATCATGTGATCATGCCACACTGACAGAATGCTTGTATCAAGTCATCATGCCACACCGACAGAATGTTTGTATCAAGTCATCATGCCACACTGACAGAATGTTTGTATCAAGTCATCATGCCACACTGACAAAATGTTTGTTGCTAGTCATCATGCCACACTGGGAAAATGATTCTAAGAAGGCACCATGCTCAGTGATCGCGTTAACGCAGAAACATGCGTTTTTCAAGCAAAATAATTAATAAAACCACTCAAAACTTATTTTGTGCGCGTGTTTTGGACGCATAGATTCTGATCTGCATAATTTTAAAAATTAGCTTAACACCGCAACATATAGACAAACAATGAATTTTAAGATGATTCAGGAATCTACTAAAGAATTCACACGCAAAAGATTTGGACTACACATACAGAATGTTTATGTTTACTCGTACAAAACCTACCGCGATCACTGAATACTGTGCTCACAGAACTAGTCACCATGACACACTGACAGAATGGAGGAAACTAGTCACCATGACACACTGACAGAATGGTTGTATCTAGTCACCTCTCTCCAACAATGGTCACTTTTCCTAAAACAGGCTGTTCGGGGTATGAATGTTTCCACACTATTGGTGGTGTGCTTGGTATGTGAACTGTCATGTGAGATGAGGGCAAGAGTTGACTGCACCGACGTACTTACCGGAACATACTGAAGGAGAATCTCCATCTCCCTGTGTCACAGTAATACAGTGGAAGTTCCCGGATGACTGTAATACAGTTTGCTCACAGAACTCTAATAGGGACGGGGTAGCATACTGGTTAAAGCATTCGCTCATCACACCGAGGACCTGGGTTCGATTGCCCACATGGTTACAATGTGTGAATCCAATTTCTGGTGTCCCTGTCCTGATATTGCTGACTGGATATCAGAGATATTGTTCGAAAAGCATAACAGTATGGGAGAGGTATTGATAGGTGTTCCGAGGTTTAATCACCAGGATATTGTTCGAAAAGCATAACAGTATGGGAGAGGTATTGATAGGTGTTCCGAGGTTTAATCATCAGGATATTGTTCGAAAAGCATAACAGTATGGGAGAGGTATTGATAGGTGTTCCGAGGTTTAATCACCAGGATATTGTTCGAAAAGCATAACAGTATGGGAGAGGTATTGATAGGTGTTCCGAGGTTTAATCACCAGGATTTCCCACGAACACACTGAGCTCTGGACCTGAAATATCCGTTTACACAATGAGTATAATATAATGCTACCGACATATTACACGACACACTCTCTAAATAAATCTCTGTCTTCCATCATGGGTATCGTATGTAGTAAAACAATGGCTTTCAGTGAAGAGACGCTCTCCAACAATAGCACGTAGCCTGGTTCTCCGTCACCAAATAGTATCCTCGTCGACATGGCACCTGGTGTATTCACCAACACGTAGAGGCGTGCTCCAACACACAGGCTGTCCCGAGTCCTGGGGCCCGTGTCAGGTTCCAGTTGAGTCTCTGTGTCAGCATCTGATTCAACATGGCGTGAGATAATTCAACCCCTGCCATCCACTCACTCGGCCACTTCTCTGGCAGAACAGAACATATCAGATTTTAGTGTTATTGTACTTTTAGATTTTGTAACGTATTCAACTTGTATGTAAATAGACTTCACACTTCACACTGGAAGATAAGAGAGAACATAAGTAAAGTGGAGTTTATTCTCGAATACTACATCCTTCTCTTACACGAGGGACCGTATAAGGAATGTGGTTAGTTTATTGACAACATTATTGACATCCATAGTGTATATAATCAACATGCGAACACCACCGATGGAGTTCTGGTCCGTAAAGGAATAGTTTCAAAAATGCAATAATAGAAGGCATTGCAATACAATAGGAAAGAAGCATACAATACGAGTGAAGTAGCTACAAATAACAACAAAAATAATCATGTATATATCAAAGATTATTTCAACAGTACCCCAGACAGTCCATGAACATGACAGGCTGCCGTTCAAATCGAAACATGAGTCTCATTAACATATTCAGACAATGACCTACGTTTCAGCCGATTCGAATTCTCACGTGTGAAAGTGAAAATAGACATCACAAATCCTTGTATTTTCATTTACAAATGAATTTTAATTTTAAACTTTAATAACACCGTATGTCTATATTTTATGGCGAGGTATGACGTCACAGACTGTCCCTGTTTGATGAGGTCGAAGAATGATTCACAATGCACAGATGGCTCACTGGTGACATCTGGTATGCGTTTTATGTGGTTATTCAGTGTAGTTCTGTAACGCACAATGAGATTGATATGATATCAGTTCCATACCAGACCAAAGTTTTCTAGTGGCAGAGCCTCGTTTTGTGATTTCCACGATTTCCAGGTCAAAGCTCGCGGTACGACAGACCACGATGTACGACAGAGCTCGCTGTACGACGTATTTGCAATGATTAGAAGGAGCGCATTGTTGCCTAAATGCATCAAATCATGCAGATTAATATTTATGTATCCATTTAATTGAATTAGTCTAAAAATTCTGGACTGTTTATCGCACTAAACTGCGTAATAGGACGTAACCCAGTGAACAGGAAACGAGACTGCTAAGTACTGTTTTGACTTGGTTATACCGACTGTACAGATGAATCTACGACAGTGGCGGCGTGACCTGACTTAAGACGAACCAGGATCCTTTAATTTGGTTAGAATCCTAGATTCACCTTGACTAAGATTCTTGGTTTGTCAGCACCAAACCTGTGGTCATAGATTTCCCCTCATGACGTTAACGCTCCGTAGTAACTCTCAAACGCTAGCCATGTGGATAGAAATGGATGGGTCAAGTAGCGAAACTGAAAAAATCTAATGTTGTTCTCTAAATGGAAATATGTGGTGGGCATTATTCACCCTAAACTTCAATTGCGCTCGACGGGTTCCGCTCCACCATGGCGTCATAGTCCGGCGTGTTCGGGATGCAGCGTGGCTTCTCTGCGTTACCGTATCTCACCACCCGGGCGCCCTTCTCGGGGTGGTTGCTGTCCTTATACTCCACCCTGATGGAGTCACGAGACTGGGAGGACGGACACTCCTCGAAGTAGTTGTAGGGAAGCAGGGCAAAGCTGAGGTGTGCCCCGGGGGTGGGGGTGATGGGCATGTCCTCAGTGTGGGGGATGTGATGGACGCCCATAGTGATCCATGCAACCAGGTCCTGAAGGAAAGAAAGAAACAAACAAACAGTGTTTCCATGTATACGAACACAAACCTTTTGCTCACGTCACGTGACGATTTAGTCCTGAATAGAACATGATTGTTGCACATTAATCACGTCTCTACCTCTTCTGGTTTGAGTTTTGTGACAAACAAACAAACAAACAGTGTTTCCATGTATACGAACACAAACCTTTTGCTCACGTCACGTGACGACTTAGTCCTGAATAGAACATGATTGTTGCACATTAATCACGTCTCTACCTCTTCTGGTTTGAGATTTGTGATATGAAAAGAAAATCACAACGTTTTCTAAATACTCTGTCAACCAAATACCGCATATCAAAATGGTAACACATTTTACACTGATTACAACAAATACAAAACTGCAGTTGATATCTAGAAACACTTTACTTGACAGGAATACACAAAAGCGAGAGCATTGTCACCATGACATTCACGAATTCTCAGCATTGGAATTTTGTTCTCTTCCCCATGGAGTATCTGCATCAGTTCCTAAAGAGTGTGAGCAGGAGTCTGTCTAGCACGACACTAGCGTCAAGTATAGTCTCGAAGTTATTAAATGGGCATCACGTCGGGGCTCCTTGGGGCCATGGTTATGATTCGATTGCGTTGTTCAGCAAATGTGCCGTGATGATTCGAGAACGGTTGGGGGGGGATGGGGGGGGGGGGGGGGTCTGTCTAGCGTTTTGATCTATGAATATCGGATGACTGGTAAAGAATGGTTATAAAAGTATGGCAGCCGTCGTCAACGTGCGGAAGACAGCGATTTTCATCACCCACAGCCTCCGGCTAGTTTGCCTCCGGCCAGTAAGAGCGCCGTTCCCGTTCAAGAGCGGTCTTGGGCGATCCAATACTTCACCGTTGACATGCTACTTCGCAAGTCGGCCATGGTTACGTTCCAGTTAGCACTAGTGTTGCGACAGCCATCCCTGCGTCTTGTATCCCTGCGGGAATGTCGATGGTCTAGTGTCGTTCAATGCCAATCAGCTGGCCAAATCAGTGCTATTGATCTACCCACCTGAACCTAAAACGTAGAAAACAAACGAGACCGTCTCGTGTGTTTCATAATTACATTTGTGTTTAGGGCTTCATGGTGACAAGTGCCCTCCACAGTCCTCCCTCTCATGTCGGGCAACACCCCAGCAGTAAGCTTTCCCTTCATGTCGGGCAATATCCCAGCAGTCAGCTTCCCTTTCATGTCGGGAAATGTCCCAGCAGTCAGCTTTCACTTCCTGTCCGGCGGTATCTCAGCAGTCAGCTTTCCCTTCATGTCAGGCAATATCCGAACAATCAGGTTCCCCTTCATGTCGGGCAATATCCATACAGTCAGCTTTCCCTTCATGTCGGGCAATATCCCAGCAGTCAGCTTCCCCCTCATGTCGGGAAATGTCCCAGCAGTCAGCTTCCCTTCGTGTCTGGCAATATCTGAACAGTTAGCTTTCCCTTCATGGCGGGTAATAACCCAGCAGTCAGCTTCCCTTCGTGTCTGGCAATATCCGAACAGTTAGCTTTCCCTTCATGGCGGGTAATAACCCAGCAGTCAGCTTCCCTCTCATGTCAGGCAATATAACAATAATAATAATAATACACGAGATTTCTACAGAACCTTATTTGCTTATTATGAAACACTCTAAGGCGCTTAACATATTGCATACTATATGGTGATGTACAGGTGACATACAACTCATGCTAAAAGATGGAAAATTAAACACGGTAAAACACATAAATGAGGAGTAAAATTTTACATAGTGATGAAACCAATGATACATTAAGTGGAATAAGCAGCTTTGAAAAGATACGTTTTATGAGCTTTCTTAAAAATGTCGACTGAGGATGAATTTCGTGGACTAATTGGTAGACTGTTCCAAAGATTAAATGAAGTGCTGTCAAAGAGTCAATATGTTACTGTACTTGTCTTCGGTTGACAGAGACGAGATTCAGATTCTGATCTAAGTGACCTGACAGGATGATATAGCACCCCAAGTTCCTGAAGACAGTATAGGGCCAAACCGTGGACACATTTAGAAGCATACACCAGGACTAGCATCTCTGACTGGGAGCCAGTGTAGCGTCTCTCTCACATGCGTAATCGCCTCATGTCAGCCAGTTTTGGTAATGAATCTAGTTGCACAGTTATGCATCTTCTGTAGACGACTAGTGAGAGTTTCCGGTAGTCCACAGAGGAGACCATTTCCATAATCCAGTCTAGATGTCACTAGAGCGTGTACTAGGGTCTTACAAAAGTCTTCTGTGATGTATCTGCGTGTGGCTGATATACTTCTGATCTGGAAGTAGCATGACTTGGCGACGGCATTGGCTTGTCTCTCCATTGTCAGTTTGTTGTGGAAGTGAACACCGAGATTCTTCACAGATTCAGTTGATTTAACATAGGTGTCTCCAACTTGTACTTGCATGTCACTGATGTCAACTTCAGAATTCTTGGAACTGAAAATAATAAATTCAGGTATTTCCTGATTGATTTTAAGCACATTATTGCTTGTCAAGTCGATGACATCTGACACACAGGTTTCCATTGCTCTCGAAGTAGGCGTCCAAGAAAACCCAGGTTGAACCACTCTGTACATCTGTTGATCATCTGCATAAACCATGTGCGAGAGATCGTGTTGTTGACAAATGTTGCTCATCGGCTTTGAATATTGGCAGTACAAAATAGGCACCAAAAACGGAGTCCTAGGGTACACTTAAATGAATGTCCACACACTCAGAGACTGTAGATCGTATTGCCACAGTCTGTGTTCTGTTTAACATATAGGACTGAACCCATGATAATACTTCTCCGGTCACACTGTAGCTGTACTGTAGTCTTTGTAATAGTATTCCATGATCATTGAGATTGAATGCTGCTGATTGATCAAAAAACACCATTGCAACTGAAGTTTTGAGGTCTAGAGCTTTGATGATGTCATGATGCACACGACGGAGGGCAGTTTCCATCGAATGACCTGATCTGTCGGCAGACGGAAATTTATGCTGGAGGTTATTGACTTGAAGATGTTGACTTAGGCGAGAAAACACAACCTTCTCTAAGATTTTGGAGCTAAAGCACGAATTGGAGACAGGTCTGTAATGCTTCAACATCCCCTTGTCCAGGTCAGCTTTCTTTATCTTTCTTTGGTCTCACCAAGGCTTGCTTGAAATGCCGTGGGACACGTGACTCCTTAAGGGACATGTTGACAATGGCCGTGTTCAATGGCAGCACCTTGTCCAAGTCCAATTCACATGACTTGGGGGAGTTTTCATGACGAATTTTCGAATTTCTGATTCTGTAGTAGGTGAGAAATTAGACAAACATTCTCCTTGGAATTCAGCATCGGCACTTAAAGTAGAACGATTCGAAGAATCAGACTGAATACCGTTCCTGCACCGCGTGTCCCATCAACGCTTTGCTGACTTTGAAAAGTTGTTTATAGTCAGAGCCACTTCCGATGATCTTATTGCAAAAGAACTCACTCTTGGTCTTTACAAGTAGCTTGTGATATGACTGACACATACCCCTAAACGACTGATGGTGTACGACAAGTTTAGACCTCTGCCAGAGTCTCTCTGCTTTACGTCGCTGGTGCTTAGGTTCACGGAGCTCATCACTATACCATGGAGAGTTCGGCCTCAGTGTTACGTCCTTCGTCTGTGCAGGAGCTTGTTAACAATCAGAGTTTGAAATCCGTTGTTGTAGGCACTCAGAAGGTCATCCAGTGAGCCGTTTGTCAGCTGTTGGGATTCACTGGATTCTTTGAGAAACTCTTGGATGGAAATAGGTCTGTACAGAAGGTACATGAGTGTTACTGCAAATGATCTCAAGTTGAATTACCATTCTTGTCACAGAATCCAGGATAGACTACCACAGGATCACTTTATAGAATATGACTGTTGTTTCTGGTAATCAACACATTTAGTGTGGATATGTGTGGGTCCGGTAATATACTACATCGATGGCCTAGTTGGATAGAGGATAGTGTCAAAACTATGCAATAAGTATTTGACAAGTATGTGTTCAAGCCCCGTTTCACAAAACCATCGTAGCGTTACCGCTGTCGTAAGTCTATGTTATAGTATAGGAGGTCAACAACGATTTAAAAACATTCATACATGTCATGGAGCCATTTTGGTGGGATATCGAAACTGAAGTACTGTTGGAAATATGAAAAACTGTTTTTTTTAGATTTGTCCTAAACGACTGATCTGACACAGACCATGGCTTTACGCAAATTAGTGTGCTATTGGTATTAGTGGTATTGTGTTTTTTTAAATGCCCATTTTGGAATTAGACTTAGCTTCATTAACTTAGCTTCGTGACGTAAAACTATATTAACTTTTTACCAATCATTACCTCGTCAACTATGTCTTCGTTGTCAGCATAAAACGACGTAAAGTTGACTGTGGGCTCCATGGTATCGAACAGTCCATAGACGGAGCTGGCATCTCTTTCGCCGTCCTTGAACTTGGTGACAGTCATCTGGTTCCTAGCCCAGCTGATAGCTGGTTCATTACCAATGTCTTCGGGAATCAGCACTTTGGACATTCCGTCCAGGTGGATTCTAGAAGAATACGGAGAAGAAAAGTGAATATCGGATATATATAAACAACATCTTCACACAATAAAGACCTTGACCTTCAGATATTTCAACACTGTTCATTTCACTGTTCACTGTTCACTGTTCAGAAGTGCATTGTTACGCACGTGAAACCAGGACACCTATAGTTTGAGAAAAAAACAACAACTCATGTATCAAAGAAAACAAGTGCAGAGTGACACTACTTATACCTGTAAGCCTTGATTGCCCCAAATATGGTTGGGTTGTCGTTGTTGTGGAACACGTGGTATTTTGGCGTCTCAAAGTTGAACTTATAAGCTGCATCAATCTCTACACTCTTGAGAGAACGCTCATACTTGATCTGGTAGTACTTGGAGTTGGGGTCGTCTGTCGTTTGTGAGTTGGGGGAAACGTCACGTGATATGTCAAGAGTTTCGTATCTGTTGTTCAGCCCATGAATGTCAAGGTCTGCTTTGAAGAGGAACAGATGGTGATGGATACTGCCAATGGTATTTTGTTTCAGTTGGAAGCCATATGGATCTTCTTTGGGGGTATAGAAGGAGGCGAATATATACCCTGTTGATAGAACTCGAACTTCCATAGCTCCACTTTGGTGAAATATAAAGTCCATCACATAATCGTAGTTTACAACGGTTAGGATACTTCTCAGAATTAAGACATTGTCCTCCATTCCGGAATAGAATCCACCCTCAACTTGGCTGTATGAAAGATGGCGACGAAGAGGAATTCCTTGGTTCAGTTCAAACAGACAGAAAGCTCTCTGAAGAACAACTGGTTCCTCGGACGATTCACCCAAATAGGAATAGTTGAAGAATGTACTCATCTCTGGACAGTCTGCACCAGGAACCAGAGATTGGGAGTGGGTACCAATGAGAGCACCACTATCGATGAAATCAGCACTCCGTGTAGCGGGGTTATTGGACGCATAAAAGACAGCTATCTCCTGCAGGCCAACTTCATAAGCAATCCTCTCGTTGTTGAACCGGATGTCGTAAATCTGTGGCCCACTTAAAGTGGACATTCTGAAGTCGAAGGCCCACTGCATGTATTCCACATGGCGATGGTGCACACTGTATCGCTTACCGTCAGGCTCGTACATTCGGGGAGGCCTCTGTGGCTTCTTTGGGACAGGATTTCCTCTTCTGTGTAATGAAGACTTCAACTCCTTGACGTTTTCGGGAAATGGTATGTTGGATTTTGGGATTGAACCGGCTCTGTACTGAGTGGCGAGGTCGTCAAGACTGGAATACTCCTTATCAGCATATACCAGTTTTTCAATATAGAAGTTTGCGGGGTCATGAGAGTTGATATTTGCAAGCATAAGTAAATCAACAGGGTTAAGGTCATAATACTCAACAAAGTGACTTGTTGTTAACCACATCTTCCTCACTCTAGATTTGCTAACACCAGAACCCACAGGTGATGGGTAGAAATTCAGGCATCTGTCACCACAGTCTGTAAATGTGGCACCATAACTCTCCTTCAAAATAAAACCAATCTTTTTGTCTACCTCTGGGAACAAGTTCGTGTAGAATGCCCCATATTCCACGTATCCAACAGGTCTGAAAGCATATGGAACTGGATTCACACGGCCTGGCACCGTCAACAACTCGCAGCTGTTGGGGTTGGGGAGAGGACCAACAATATATTCTTCTGACACTGGTGGAACAGCGTCACCCCTGAAGATCACAATTCTAGCCTTCCTCTCTGGTTTAGGTCCGGACCCACTTAAGTAAGCCAGTGCTTCTGATTTCAATGGTGGGTGAAGATCTGACACATATATATAGCTGACATTGACTGCAGCTTTGTCTGGCTTCTTAAGGTTTAACTGCGTCTTCAAGCTGTATAGGTAGTCCTGGATGGCTTTCAGCTCCTTCACAGTAAGGTCATCATACAACCCTGGCTCCTCTGCCTCAGACGTGTCAATATCGGGCTTTCCAAATCTTTCTCCGCAATCATTGGCAGCCTGGCGTTCAAACCTCCTGTCCTTCATCATGGAGACAGCAATAAGAGCCACGACTAATGCCAGAACCACAAGAAACAAGGCTATGGCCGCACAGCGCCATCTACCGATACTCTTGCAGTATTGCTTGTGAAGTTCAGTCATGATACTTGAACTGAAACAGTTAAGGAAATATTGAAAAAGGAATATCGTTCGGTAAACAACACAATGCAATAATTTCCGGAAGGACAAGGAAGTTCAGCGATGGACAGAAAATGATGGAACAGAAAGGTTCAACATGACCATAAAGAACAATCATTGAGAACAAGGTCAACGGGAGAATATATATTATTTACAGCTGCAAAATCATATTGTCTCTTAGTTCAAACTAAGCCTACACGACACAGTGTAGAGCACCACTCCATGAATTTGTAAACAACGTAGATACAGGGTAGAGCACTGCCCTATAAGTCTGTTCACGGGACACTGGCTACAACACCACTCGCCTTGGCGGTTTAAGAGAAATGAAGTCTCAAATTTTGTACAATTCTTGCTGTCTACCTTGACTGAATTGTATTTTCTATCGATGTAGATGCTTAATACCTCCCAATTCTGTTATGTTATGAAGTATTACCGATCGTTAGTTAATCGATATGCTGCTTTTGAAACAAACTGGACACGGCAGGGTGAAATCCTGCCCGTTTTAAACAGTGTGGTTTTCAGGATTAAATGGGAACCGTGTTACTGAGCTTGATGTACCAGATCTCACACTGTATTGGGTAAAAATGGGCAATTCAACACTGCGTCCTGTGTCCTTCTGGCAAATGTATCTTCACTAACTATTTTGTGTGGGTTTTGGCTGGCTATAGACAGCACCAATACATCAATCCTAATGCTGTGAGGGTCTGTGAGATTAAATTTCAGGTTTGATCTGTACAGGTGGCTGCGAGTCCTCCCTTCCTTTCAGACGTAGATAAATCCCATGTAACACTTCGTTCTTGCAAAGAAATATTTAAACCAAATCAATCATGCACAACCTTCATGTGCAGTTCTAACATCACATTCCTTACAGTCATAACTAAAGACAAGTCTTTCTCTTTGCACTTCCCTCATGTGCGTAATCGTGTCAGGTGAACCTAAACCTGACACATCATGACAGTAGATCCGTTATAGTGTGACTTGGTCTCACTAAATTCAGCTTAGTGTTAGGCAAGTAAGGCTCAACATGGGCACGTTTACAAGGCATCGCATTTGCCGCTCGTCCACGAATCCGTCAATGCTCACCTCCACCAATGCAACATCCACAGAATGCTGTATGTGATTAACAGGCGCTACAAACACCACTGGGTGTGCAAAAAGTACTTTGTTCTCCAGTTTTCATCTAACAAATATTTCATGAATACTATTGTGAAAAGAGAAGCAGATGTACAAAATGGCAGAACCAAGCTTCATATAACTGTAGAGAATCATGAAAGATTCTGAGTGATCGAAGCGAAGGAAACGCGTCCTTCAATTCTTTAAATTTATTACATCATAACAAACAAAGGGCGTGACTTAATTTCAGAACCTCAAACCATTATCCACTGTAAACGGGATGATGATGTATTAAAACCCCCAGAAATGAAAGATTATTTTCTCTCTGTAATAGCAACGATATCGGAAATGACTTTCACTTTTTGTTTATCTGCTATAGCTTGACCCAAGAAAGAAAAAAGTACATTAACAGCTATTTCTGTAGAAACCCAAATATGCACAAATGAACCAGCTATTTCGCTCAAACAAACTAGGAACAATCAGGAAATTAGCAATATTCTGTAAGACAATAAGCGTTATAAGCAATGCCACCACAAAAGATTACCGATAACACGCGACTGTAAAATTGTTTATCAACTGGCTAAATGTATGTACATACGGCTCATGCCTGCAATCAAGCAATATGTGTATATGTCCATTTTATGTTTTACAACTGTATTTAAGCAATACATCGTGATGTAATCTTGTACCTCTTATGCCGCAGACCGAGGCCGGAGTGTAAATAAAATTCAGTTCAGTTGAACAACCATTAATACTCCGTCGGGAAGTGACGTACAAATCAGTGCCTTGGGTGGTGGCACTGAATCTCCCATATGTGTTTTGTTGTTAACATGATTGAAAACACGTGTCGCATGGATTGAATGTCACACAGGCAATCACCTATAAACTACACAACGTGTTGACCATCAACCACTCAATATATCAACCATCAACTACACAACGTGTTGACCATCAGCCACTCAATATATCAACCATCAACTACACAACGTGTTGACCATCAACCACTCAATACATCACCTGTTAACTGCACAACGTATTGGCCACCAACCACTCAATATATAAACTATCAACTACACAATGTATTGACCATGAACCACTCAATATATCAACCATCAACTACACAACGCGTTGACCATCAACCACTCAATATATCACCTGTTAACTGCACAACGTATTGGCCACCAACCACTCAATATATCAACCAGACAATCGGTAAACCGTCAATAACAAAATGCGTTTACCATCAAGTTGTGTCAACCATCAACAACACAACATGTCAGCCATCAGTTACATAATGTTTTAACCGTCAATTACACAATATGTCAACTATCAAGTACAAAATACGGCCAGCATTGCACTCTTAACGTGACTACAGTGGCAATGTTGGCACTGGATTAACGTTGAACTAACGTAATGCAGTTATCATCGGACCAACATGACTGACTGCTGTGCAACCATTTTACACCAGTATCATGGTGTGCCAGCGTTCAGTATAACATGAGGTCAACAATAGCCCAACAACATTGTGTTTCTCAGTTCAAGGTGTAACTGGTATGTGAAGGAATACTTAACGCGACGCCGACTTAAAGGTCACATGCAACGTAAAACACAACTTTGCAGATTCTGATACCTTTAGGTATGCACTTACCGAAACAAATCATGAAAAGTGTCAATTCAGCCATTAATTCAGTTGAAAAAACGCCATGAAAAAATAGCCCGCTAAATCGGAGTTCAAACGATTCACTAAATTCCCCCCAGCGCTGGGGGGAAAACTGGTTTCAACAGCTGTGTGGCGCTGCGTCCATGACGTATGCGCAGTGAATAGGTTCGCGGAGCTTGAAAAAGTATGCATGCTCGGAGTATGAGGTCGTGAGCAGTAGTCTAATCTTGGTTGTGTACACAAACAAGTAAATAATCTACTCGTTACGTAAAACAACTTGTTGATTGTGGTAAGCAGCCTCTGCCACAGAGAAAGCTCAGTGTCTGGTTTATTGACACCTGTATGTCTGCCTGCCTGTCTGCTAAAGACAATATACAACAGGCAGCTTCAATCATTGACCACATGCAATTTGAACTTAACACCTGTCAGGCTATACGCCATAAACAAAATAAATTGATTTATGACTCGTGCACCCGAGTCCAGTCTCTGCCACGTTATGTAATTAGGCAGTTGTGATACTTGTATACATGACAGGTTTTTATGTCTGTGGGTTGCAAACAAACTACAGCCATTTTTTTCGGATTACTGGATTTGACGGAAACTGGTTCAAACTCTTGTCAGTTTCAAGTCCTGCTTTGTACTTGGACGAATGGCACTTTCCAGTCACGCAGTAGTTCACCATCTCTGCTCAGATGATTTTTGATTTGATCAAACTCAAATTCAGAGAATGAGTATTTACAAAACCCAGTCTATCTATATACATTCTCTAGGGATTACAACTTATTCTAGTATAAATGAATTTGTTTAACAACGGTATATGAATCCATACTGAAACGATGCATCAAGTACAATAAAAGTTGTTTTCTATAAAGAATCTTACTTTCTTGTGACTAGCCATACTTATAAAAGGTCCATCAAACAGATCATCTTTCTGTACACACAATGACCCTCAGCGTAGCAGCAAATGAACCAGCCAATCGGAAGTCGTCGTTACCCGCTATGACTGGGTTCGGTCTCCCGAGGGCTTCGTTTCGAGGGAAGTAAGCCCAAGTACAAAATATTGCACTTTTGAATCGCGATTGTACGCTTATAATTTTGTTTATTCGTTTTTTAACAAGCAGCAATGTATATTAGATGTCATGAATAAGTGATAATTGTGTTTTAATTATGTTTGTTTTTTTGGTTGCATGTGTCCTTTAACGCGGCAAATGCATATAGTTATACAAACCCACATGTTGCCGTCAACTATAAAGTTTTGGAGTTCCGAAAGATGAAACGTGACTTATGAAAGGGATGTCGGTAACTGGAACTTCTTTTCTGAAAGTATTCTGAACCGTTGGATAGCGTTAAACGGAGGTTCTTAAAGCTTGTGAACAGTTTAGCTATTGATATTCCCACTCTGTGCAACAGTATACAGGTATTTCTGCATTATACAAAGCACTGCATTTTGTGTGTTGTGCATTGATTCCGAGGTCAAAACCAAAAAGTTAACCAGGAATCTGTCCGTTAAAGAACAACGTGTGAACAAACAGCAAAGAAATGTGATGTAATTACCACTTGTATTAACTAGATTCAGACAGTATCACTATTGTAGTACTAAACAAAGTGGTGCTAGAAACAGTCAAGATTAATTATAGCAACAAATATAGTGACGACAATAGTCACCTTTCAGCAACTATTATAAAATTTGGAAATGAGACCAATGCAGGGCACTATAACCATGCAACAGAATGTTGGTCTTCTGGTATCTTTAGGTGTCAAATGAGATGAGAGGAAATAGCCCACCTCCTTTGTATCCAATGAAAACGTCTAGAGAGTTTTACAGGACCACTACTCCCCTGCATCAGATACCTGCACTACATTCCAGACCTTTCTGTCCAAATCTGGTACACGTCAGAATATAGCTCAACACTGCCCCTTACTGAATCGCCATGTACGATGTTTGCTGTTTGAAACTTTGTCACATACTGAATAACACTGCCACATAACATATTTTGGAGTATGTTATAGATTTTCCAATATTACGAGAGGTTACTAATCGATACATTTAGAAGGGTATCGATACAAGAATAACACCGCGTGAATTTAACACCATGTTCAACAGCGCCCAGATAGTGTTGGCGTGACTTTCGTTGGGACGCCTCAAGACACGTCTTAGTCTTTCTACAAAAATTAAACTGATTTGACGGCATGCCATGGAAATGTCCAAATCCAGATTGCCCCCAAATCGTGTGTGGAGAAGCTGCATGGTCCATCATGTGCAGAAACTAATATGTCGCGTGTACAGACGCTTGTTCTGTCTCTGATAGTCACTTGTCAAAGCTCATCTTTCTTCTGAAAATCCATCATGACAAAATTTTAATGATCTCCTACATTCACTGAAACTCCCTGACATGTCCGCTTATGTCATTGTCACCAGAACCTAACCCCCCACCCCCCTCATTCCTGGAATACATTTACGAGTTGAAGGTGAACATAACATAGACTTCTGTCTGTGTGCATGCATATATTTGTCGGTGAAACGTCCTCTGATGTGCATGCATGTATCGAAAGGTGAAAGTAAGACAGACTTCCCATAATGTGCATGAGGTTCAGGTTTTTATATAAACCACCTATGAGAAAAGCTATAAACCAGGAAACTGGATTACAATGAGATCAACACACTCCTAGTTGATCCACAACTAGCATAAATGTAATAATGCAGAATTTTTTAGTAACAATGCAGAATCATTTAGTAATAATGCAGAATCATTGAGTAATCGCTTCTTGTTCGTTATACGTTAAGCCGCCATCAAACATGGTGGCAGGAGGGAAACCAAGAAATTCTCTGCGGGAGTTGTTTACATCCCGTTTTTACGTAATGTGCAAGTGCAATTATGATCAAATCATTGCATTACGGCGCAGTATGTGCAATGTACTGAAGGATCATCTGATACATGACGGTAGTGCAATAGTATATGAACATCAGTAGACCATTGTAAGAAATGTACGAAAACTCTTTACATATTATGCTAGAGTCTAGTGAACTGATTTAAACAACACATCATGATCACTTTCCGTGGAAGGATGAGATGTTTCATGATGAGACCATGATGTGTTGTTGAAATTCTATCTAACATTTTCTGGAACTGAAGCAGTCTTACCTTGTTCCGGGCAATGGTGTTCCCCTTGTGACGGTCGCGATGCCCTCCGGGTAATGACACCACTAGCTTGTATATAGGTCATGCATCAGACTGAGGCTATGGGTGTAACATCAGTGTCGCTGTTGTCAGATAGCTGCTGGGGACGGGGCGCGGTGTTTATATGTATACGGTTGGCACTGATACTCCCCCTGTTTGCCACTGCTGCAACAAGCACCTCACCCATCACTGAACACTGAGTGAGAGGGTTATGAGTATAAGCTACCATCACCATCAACTTGTAGCACCAACGGACAGACTCGGACAGGGGCAACAACACATTAACATTCTAACATAAAACGTTATTAGAAGCGAGTTGGAACAGACAGAATATCAGATCCCCGATAGCAGAGACTCGGTGGAGTAGATAGGTTAATAGTGGTCTGAAAGCAGAGATCCGCTGGAATAGAGGTATAGAGGCCCGACAGCAGAGACCCAGTGGAACAGAGAGGATGATAGAGACTGGATGTCAGAGGCCTGGTGGAGTAGAGAAAATGATAGAGACTGGAGATCAGAGGCCTGGTAGAGTAGAGAGGACGACAGAGACTGGGTAACAGAGGCCTGGTGGAGTAGAGAAAATGATAGAGACTGGATATCAGAGGCCTGGTAGAGTAGAATGGATGATAGAGACTGGATAACAGAGGCCTGGTGGAGTAGAGAGGATGACAGAGACTGGGTAACAGAGGCCTGGTGGAGTAGAGAAAATGATAGAGACTGGATATCAGAGGCCTGGTAGAGTAGAATGGATGATAGAGACTGGGTAACAGAGGCCTGGTGGAGTAGAGAAAATGATAGAGACTGGATATCAGAGGCCTGGTAGAGTAGAATGGATGATAGAGACTGGATATCAGAGGCCTGGTAGAGTAGAATGGATGATAGAGACTGGATAACAGAGGCCTGGTGGAGTAGAGAGGATGACAGAGACTGGATATCAGAGGCCTGGTAGAGTAGAATGGATGATAGAGACTGGATAACAGAGACCTGGTAGAGTAGAGAGGATGCTAGAGACTGGATATCAGAGGCCTGGTGGAATAGAGAAACTGATAGAGACTGGATATCAGAGGCCTGGTAGAGTAGAATGGATGATAGAGACTGGATATCAGAGGTCTGGTGGAGTAGAGAGGATGATAGAGACTGGATAACAGAGGCCTGGTGGAGTAGAGAGGATGATAGAGACTGGGTAACAGAGGTCTGGTGGAGTAGGGAAAATGATAGAGACTGGAAAGCAGAGGCCTAGTAGAGTAGAGAGGATGAGAGAGACTGGATAACAGAGGCCTGGTGGAGTAGAGAGGATGACAGAGACTGGATATCAGGGGCCTGGTAGAGTAGAATGGATGATAGAGACTGGATAACAGAGACCTGTTAGAGTAGAGGGGATGATAGAGACTGGATATCAGAGGCCTGGTGGAGTAGAGAAAATGCTAGAGACTGGATAACAGAGACCTGGTGGAGTAGAGAGGTTGGTAGAGACTGGATTACAGAGGCCTAGTGGGGTAGAGAGGGTGAAAGAGACTGGATATCAGAGACCCGATGGAGTAGAGATATAGATAGAGACCCGACAGCAGAGACCCTGTGGAACAGAGAGGTTGATAGAGACTGGATAACAGAGGCCTGGTGGGGTAGAGAGGATGATAGAGACTGGATAGCAGAGACCCGGTGGGGTAGTTTTATAGATAGAGGCCCGACAGCAGAGACCCGGTGGAACAGAGTGGTTGATAGAGACTGGATAACAGAGGCCTGGTGGGGTAGAGAGGATGACTGACACGTGATAACAGAGGACCGGTGGGGTAGATAATGAGCTCATAACAGAGGCCCCTTGAAACAGAGAAAAATACAGGCCCGACACCAGAGGCTCGGTGGAGTAGAGAGGATGATAAAGGATATAGGAAAGAGTGCAAGAGTAACAGAAAGAATACGGAGAGCCCTTAAAATAAGAGGTCTGTGTATAGCCATGTGCCTCAAGAAAGTCAAAATACAGAAACGTACTGGGCTCCGTTCATGAATGACGAGTCCCTAGTACAAACTGTATCCGCATGTAATTGTTCCTGGTCGACTGCGAATACGAGGGGGTATCAAAATGTTCTAATCATCACCAATACGTTACTGAGCATTCAGGATCAAATTTGGACTGTAACATCGGCGATCCTTGTCTCGTTGATGGACCAAGAACTGTTTACTTCACTATATCGAGTCTTGTGCTATTTGCTCCTACACACCAGTACTTATCCAAGCACGGAGAAGACTGATGCGCACAGTGTAATTAAGTTTGTTGTACTTAAAGGACTGCACGATAAGACATCTTATGACACTCTTGAGAGATGGAAAAGGTATTTCCAAACCAGTCACATGTCCCTCACATGTGAGCTCAGAATTGGGCTGACTGATGATATGGACACCGTGAACAAAGCCGATTTATCCGTGTCGTGTAACAATACAAATGGTTATGCATAAGACGAGAGTGTTACCAGAGTGTATTTTCTGTAATTTGTACTCTTATTGATTAAGTGATAATTATTATTGGGTCACAATGTTTTGAGTTTTGAGAGATAGTTATTATGGGTCACATTTCGTATCACAGTAATGGTGTTTTAGTAGCACGCCTTTTAAAATAGCTTCAGAGTTGCCTCCCTAAGGCCCTCTTCTGCATACGAGTATGTGTTTTTGACTTGTTGGTAAACACAGGCCGATCGCGAAGGTTCCATACTTCGCTGGAATGCTCAAGAATCAGTGACTGTGTATATATAAGGCTGGTTGCTGTGTTGACGACATACACACGGACGTATACACGGATCTACGGAGGTGTCATCCATCATTCTGCATTTGTCTATCTCTGCGTCAACTTTCAGTTTTAATAGAACTGTTTCTCACTGAAACCAAGACTTTGGTGAGTTGATATAATATTTGTGACCCATTCCTTTAGATTTGCCTCAGCTGCATTGTACATGATTCCACGATTGTGAATCTTTGTATCTTGCTCTTTGGTCAACACATAATTTTGAAAATTTTAGACTTGTCTGTGTTATATTTTGCTGACTCTGAGACTCTTTGTATATCTTTTGTCACGGCATATTATTAACCGTACCAAGACGACGTGAGTTATGGAACACCATTTATAACAACTACACACATGTCATCATGCTGGGTTTCTCGACTTCATGGAACATGTCACGACAGACATTGGAGCTTCTGGAGCAGAATGAAGAGGAATTCTTCAGAGTCGAGTAACCATGGACGCATGTTTTCTCTATTTAAATGATCCAGAGATGAAGAACCCACTTCGTGGACGTCGTTTCGATGACATGAATTCTGTCATTCAACAAGTGAAATCAGGAGACTTCTATTCAGTCGGTCTGTGCAAGGTCAAGAAACGGTGGTAGAAATGTGCTATTCGGGATGGTGACTATGTAGATAAGTCATAAGAACAAGAAAGCAAAATAAAGTTTCTACCCTGAATGGGTCTTGGTGATAATTAGAAACCCAACCCCACCCCACCCCACCCCCGTAGTCGTTACTGTGTTTCTCTATTCGCATTTAATGCATTCAAATGCATCTAACACAACAGTAACATATCAGTCTAATGTATGCTTCTGTACAAGGATGTCGACTAAGGTACCTTGGATACACACACACATCCCGTGCTGACATCCGACTTCGACCCAAGTAAGGCATGTGCATACTCAGTTAGATATTTTTGCATTAGATATTATTATATTTTCACACAAACAGACCATTATATCAAGTAATCCCTAACATTACAATATACTGAACATTACCCCTTTAAACCACTTGGCTACGAAATCTGACCTTTCAGTTGTGGCGTTCAAAACTTAATTTGACAGTTTCAGCCTTGTCACTCTCTAACAATCAATGCTAAACCTGTGGGATCTGGGTCAATGTATGCCACCAGACCTCTATGTCTGGTTGTAAGCGCTGACTAAACTAGAATTATTGTTTGAAGCTTGTAGCTATAAAGTATTGCTGGCCGTGTCTGGTGGCAGATCATCTGGCCCCCTTCACAAAGTGACCCCAGGGCCGTGTCTGGTGGCAACTGTTCAGGCCTCATTCACAAAGTGATCCCAGGGCCGAGTCTGGGGTGGGATCACATCAAAGTAGGGGGGCATACGATTGTTTTAGCACTAAGATCGCTTTGTCGGACAAACAGTAGACGTGTAATGACATCGACAAGACGGACCACAGATATAATGTTGGTGTGTAGTTTATACTGTAATATCTGAACCACAGATACTGTATTCTGCTGGAATAGCGTCCCCGGGCCACGGGATTTACACTGTGATATTTTTGCAGATATGAGCTATTACTCCTTGGTGTCAAGCATCAGTCAGTCGGTGGATATACGAGGACCAAGTTAAGTGTTAACATCACATTGAATGTCAATGGTTGTCCGGGGCTATTCCTCACATACCTGGATATACGAGGACCAACTTAAGTGTTAACATCACCCTCCACCCATGACACCCCACGTGACACCCCGGATTAAGTGAATTAACATAGTAAACCAATAAATCTGTAAGCGGTGCGCCTGACCCAGTTCCCATGTACTCCACTAACTCGCAACACGTTACTAGTCTGTTTCCATGATTGGCTGTTTCTTTCTTAGATATACTTCTGTTCTTCAGGCTTTCCCCTGAGAAACATTAGAACATCTGAACATGACATTAAGTACCCAATCTTACATTATAAAATTGACACGTCATTCCTGATTCCCAGTGGGCTCAGCATTATTATATGTGATCCATATGTCACCAATTGATGGCGCGGTGCCGACTTGATCACAAAACTAGATCATACCGAAAAGTGCCCCGGTTTCCAGGTAAGAGCTGGTTCCAATTGGACTGGTAGTGAAATACGATTAATTGACTGGTTCCAACTGGACTGGTAGTGAAATACGATTAATTGACTGATTCCAACTGGAATAGTAGTGAAATACGATTAATTGACTGATTCCAACTGGAATGGTAGTGAAATACGATTAATTGACTGGTTCCAACTGGACTGGTAGTGAAATACGATTAATTGACTGATTCCAACTGGACTGGTAGTGAAGTACGATTAATTGACTGGTTCCAACTGGTAGTGAAATACAATTACTTGACCGGTTCCAACTGAATTGGTAGTGAAATGCTTGACTGGTCAAGTCAGCAAGAGATACCATACTGAAAACATGTCAACGTACGTGGCGCCATATGCAGCCCAACCCTTGTGTCCGTGTGTACCATGTACTGTTTTGTGTTTACAATTACAGATGACTGTTCTGTCTACCTCAATACCTCTTTGTTGAGTCTCAAAACGTAGTATTTGAAGCAAGTACGTTGCTTATAGTCAACCCTATTTTCTAGACATTCTCAATAAAGGCACAGTATCACAAACTTTCGGTCCGACTTGGCCCAAGCTCTGAAAAGCAACTTAAACCTAACTCATGACACCGGAAAAGAGTAACACAGTTCTGTGAAATATAGTATACAAAACATAATGTGCAACCATCCGATCTTTTCCCCACCCGCTGAATTCTGAAATATCGAATCTCAATAACTTATCTGTAGTCGGACAATGCCTTGGCGTTTAGACCTTACTTTGCGACCGCTTGTATAAGTAAATGTCAGATTAAACAGTTCTTAAACAGCTCATAAAACGTAACAGGTATTCAAATGTCATTTTTTAAACAGGTGCATAAAACTAGATGAAATACCTTTGGTTCCGTTTCCTTATAATGTCAACCAGTTTCGAAAAGTTGACCCAGACCTGCCCAGGCGTCCTAGCCATGTACGTCAGGTCATTAATCCCTGCGTGGACGATGATGAACTGGAAACAATTTAGAATTAAAAATTCTGAAATGAAACCATATGGGCGATCAAAATATAATATGCGCTTTGTAGCTTGCAATATCCAATGATACATTACGACTACGCAAGTGAAATAATTATCCTCATTCTGTGCAAAATCCTACTTTCTTCAACTGTCTCCTACCTTAAAGTTAATGTCCCACAAGAGATCGGGAATGCCAGCCACCTTGGCTCCGGACAGAGACCTTGTCACGATCCCTTCTTTCTCCGTATAACGTCCAACATGCTTCAACAACGAGTCGCCAACAAGTAATGCAGACATTTTCAGATCATATGACTTGAAAACAGGCTGATACTGCCCAGCTCGGCCAGTTTTATAGGGATACATTTGGACAGAGTTACGTGAGACACTGAGGGTTTATGAAAACATATATACTTCTCCCACGGCCCTTTTTAATGCTTTTATTGTATGTGTGGTCAGGAAAGCAAGTTTATCTGAAAGACTGGAAGTTTACAACATCCGGAAACAGCATCTCCGAGTAGCCTTTGTGTTGCAAAGCTCATGCAGTGAAAACAAATTTCTCCTGGTCCGGAGCTGGACAACCTAGAGACGTACTGGATGTGTTTTCATAGTTTCGTATATTCAAATAATGTAACCATAATATGTCATACGCAAATTCCGTATGATGTCTCGTGTTACCTATCTTCTGATAGGTATTAAGTTTCTGATATGTTTAAATCATGCCATGAATAGCCTTACTCGTCTATCTGTATCTGTGATAGTATTCACTGATGTGTGTGCAATAAAAAATGAAGAAACCTTTTATATTCCTAACCACTGAAAAAAACCCAAGCCTTTCAAGCGTTTCATGTCATATAATTGGGTGTGATATCTTCTACTATTTTTTCAGTTTATTATATGTGTTTATGTTTATATATATGATGAAACAAATGTTTCATTTTAGTATTTGTAATTTAGTCAGCCATTGTGAAAAACGTTATAAAGAAACGGTGGAGTAATCAATAACCCCGAAGGCCCCAGGACAGATAATTAAGGGCAACAGTATGCTGATTGAATCACATCACCTGGCTGATTGCAATTAGACAAAGGTAATTAAGCAAGCTGGATGCAATACAAGACACTATTATGGATGACAACTTCTTTAATTCTCTTAACACGACGTTTCAATGCTAATATCCACCTGACGAAGGGGCAAGAATTAGCCTTGAAACGTCGTGTTAAAAGAATTAAAGAAGTTGTCGTCCATAATAGTGTCTTGTATTACCTCACCAACTTCTAAATGCCTTTGAAGAATTTTAAGCTGGATGCAGTCGTAATTAACAGGTCCATCAAGTTCATTAGCCCGCGCAGTGCAGACCAAATACTGGGCGTCACTTTAAGCAAGGTGTTTGCTTCAAATACTCCGTTTTGAGACTCTATAAAGAACTAGTTAGGTAGATATCATACTATTCTATGGATATAAACATTAATCAGTATACGTGTGGGGTTTAAGCTGTTCTTAAGAGAGCGGGCCGAGTCGGGTTCTCTTTAAACAACATCAGTTAATAGAAACCTGTATATCTTGTTACCATTTGTTATCTGTCTGCTGTTATGTGTATATGTACTACATCCCTTTAGGTTTACCCTCACTTCACCTGAAGAAGAGACTAGGAACTGTCTCGAAACCTTATATAATAAAGAATTTGAACCATAAAGCATTTTAGTTTGATTCCACCAACTTCTAAATGCCTTTGAAACAACTGTTTGTTTCCAATACAACCATCTGAAACTCTGTAAAGCGATATGTAGGTAGATATGATACTAATCTATATGGACAAAAATAGAATTTAAGATACAGCTATGGGGCGTAGGATGCTTTAAATTTGACGTCCTGAGAAAATCCTCAGTATCAGTGCTGTTTCAGGTACAAAAGCAAACAATAACAGCAATATCAAACTCCAACGGCTACAGTACAACACGGGATCGAATCACTGACTTTCCACTTTCCTGGCAGAGTGAGTGGAAGGGCCGCTCGAACATGTGAAGCTAACAGAAGGGAGATAACCGTGTTTCTTGTATACTTCAAGACACGATGCGTTGTCTTTGTGGCTATATGAGCATAAAACCTTTTCATCTAATTAGATGTCCGACTAGACTACCTTCCCTGCAGGTCGGGATATCATCTAATCACGAATGTCCTTGAATTATGCAACATGAAGTAACATAAACACTTTCTTCACATGTACACGAGACATACATCCCTTTGAGCTTACTTGTGCCTGTCAAAGTGTTGCACACCAAATATCAATATGCCAGTTCTTTAAAATGACCTTCCACACGGTATTGCAGTATAACTCTTTGGGGCTTTTCTTTCCTTACAGGCTGCAGTATCTTGGCACAGATTTAGCGTTTTGATTCCACAAAATGAAAATGTAGCGTAACAGTACATTGGGTCGCATAGTTTATCATGTATAGTATAAGTTGTTCACTGATCGCGAGCGAAGCATAAACCGACATCGAGGGTACATCAAGCCATGTGCTTCCAGGGACATGTGAACATGTACTTATCTTAATGTTGAATTGTTTGGAGCACGGTTACAAATCATTTTTAACCCTCGCGAGACAAGAAAAACAGATTTAGAGTTATCTCCCTTCCATCGATTTGCACTCTCAAAACATCGGTACTTTCCGTACACAATACGTGATCCAATGTTATTCCAGATAACTGCTACCACGAAGTACCAAATGAGTTCGGCATTCCCAGTGGCGGACATACAAAATGTTACTCGCGTCTAAGCAGCTACGTACATTGAAAATAACAGAAGAGCACTCAGCCAGTCAGACAGAGACATTATAATGTGAGGTAAGATAACGTTTGTTACACGCCGCTGTCGCATGGCAAGGGTAGAGATGATCATGGCTTGGCTACTGACGAGCATAACTTACATACTGTTGTGCTTGTCTTGGATAGCGTTGAGAATGGCTAGGGTACTGCTGACTTTGGCTACGGTACTGCTGACCTTGGCTGGGGTATTGCTGACCTTGGCTTGGGTACTAATGTGCATGACTTGGATACTACTGTGCATGGATTGAGCACTGCTGCTGTGCAAGGCTAGGGCACTGCTGTGCATGGCTAGAGTACTACCCTTCATGGATTGAGCACTGCTGTGCAAGGCTAGGGCACTGCTGTGCATGGCTATGGGACTACCCTTCATGGATTGAGCACTGCTGTGCATGGCTAGAGTACTACCCTTCATGGATTGGGCACTGCTGTGCATGGCTAGGACACTGCTGTGCATGGCTATGGGACTACCCTTCATGGATTGAGCACTGCTGTGCAAGGCTAGAGTACTACCCTTCATGGATTGGGCACTGCTGTGCATGGCTATGGGACTACCCTTCATGGATTGAGCACTGCTGTGCAAGGCTAGAGTACTACCCTTCATGGATTGAGCACTGCTGTGCATGGCTAGGACACTGCTGTGCATGGCTATGGGACTACCCTTCATGGCTAGGACACTGCTGTGCATGACTAGGGTACTACCCTTCATGGATTGAGCACTGCTGTGCAAGGCTAGAGTACTACCCTTCATGGATTGAGCACTGCTGTGCATGGCTAGGACACTGCCGTGCATGGCTATGGGACTACCCTTCATGGCTAGGACACTGCTGTGCATGACTAGGGTACTACCCTTCATGGATTGAGCACTGCTGTGCAAGGCTAGAGTACTACCCTTCATGGATTGAGCACTGCTGTGCATGGCTAGGACATTGCTGTGCATGGCTATGGGACTACCCTTCATGGCTAGGACACTGCTGTGCATGGCTATGGGACTACCCTTCATGGATTGGGCACTGCTGTGCAAGGCTAGGACACTGCTGTGCATGGCTATGGGACTACCCTTCATGGATTGAGCACTGCTGTGCAAGGCTAGAGTACTACCCTTCATGGATTGGGCACTGCTGTGCATGGCTAGGACACTGCTGTGCATGGCTATGGGACTACCCTTCATGGATTGAGCACTGCTGTGCAAGGCTAGAGTACTACTCTTCATGGATTGGGCACTGCTGTGCATGGCTAGGACACTGCTGTGCATGGCTATGGGACTACCCTTCATGGATTGAGCACTGCTGTGCAAGGCTAGAGTACCACCCTTCATGGATTGAGCACTGCTGTGCGTGGCTTGAACACTGCTGTGCATGGTTAGGAAACTATTGTGCACGGCTAGGAGACTCTTATGTATGGTAGGGTACCTCTGTTCATGGTTAGGGTACTGTTGTGCATGGGCAAGGTACTACTAAGCATGTTGTGGGTACTTCTGATGATGGCTAGGGTACTGCTCTGCATGGCTTGAACACTGCTGTGCATGCCTAGGGTAATGTAGAGCCTGGCTAGGGTACTGTTTATCATGGTTTGGGTACTGGTGTGCATGGCTTGGTTACTGCTGAGCATAGCTAGGGTACTGCGTGCATGGCTAAGGCACTGCTGTCAATGGCTGGTGCACTACTGTGCATGGCTAGGGCACTGATGTGCTTAGCTAGGGCACTGCTGTCAATGGCTATGGCACAAGTGTGCATGGTTAATGCACTGCTGTACATGGCTGGGTCACTGATGTGAATGGCTGGGGCACTGATGTGAATGGCTAGGGTACTGCTGTGAATGGCTATGGCACTACTGTGCATGACTAGGGCTCTGATGTGCATGGCTGGGGCACTGCTGTGCATGGCTGGGGCAGTACTGAGCATAGCTAGGGAACTACTGTGCATGGCTGGGACACTGGTGTGCATGGGTTGGGAAGTATTGAGCATAGCTAGGGCACTACTGTGCATGTGTTGGGCACTGATGAGCATGACTAGGGTATTGCTGCGAATGGCTAAGGCACTACTGTGAATGTCTGTTGCACTACTGCGCATGGCTAGGGCACTGATGTCCATGGCTAGGGCACTGATGTGCATGACTAGGGTACTGCAGTGAATGGCTAGGGCACTACTGTGTATGGCTAGGCTGCTGCTGTGCATGGCTAGGGCAATGCTGTGAATGGCTGGGGCACTACTATGCATGGCTAGTTAATTGATGAGCATGTCTAGGGTACTGTTGCGAATAGCTATTGCACTACTGTGGCACTGATGTGAATGGCTGGGGTACTACTGTGCATAGCTACGGCACTGTTGTGAATGGCTTGGGCACTACAGTGAATGGCTTGGGCACTACTGACTTCTAGCCTACTTCTAGGCTACTGATGTGCATGACTATTGCCCTTCTGTGAATGTCTAGGGCACTACTATGCATGGGTGGGGCACTACTATGAATGGCTAGGGCACGCCGTTGCATAGTTAGGGCACTACTGTGAATGGCTAGGGCACTGCTATGAATGTCTTGGGCACTACTGCGCATGGCTAGGGCACTGATGTGAATATCTTGAGCACTACTGTGAATGGCTAGGTCACTACTGTTCATGGTTTGGGCAGTACTGAGCATAGCTATGGCACTACTGTACATGGCTAGAGCACTGCTGTGAATGACTTGGGCTCTACTGTGAATGGCTACGTCACTACTGTGAATGGCTAGGGCACTACTGTGCATGGCTAGGGCACTGATGTGCATGGCTGTGGTACTCCTGTGAATGGCTAGGGCACTACTGTGCATGGCTAGGGCACTGCTGTGCATGGTTTGGGCAGTACTGAGCATGGTTAGGGCACTACTGTGCATGGCTAGGGCACTGCTGTGCATGGTTTGGGCAGTACTGAGCATGGTTAGGGCACTGCTGTGAATGGCTAGGGCACTGCTGTGCATGGTTTGGGCAGTACTGAGCATGGTTAGGGCACTACTGTGCATGGCTAGGGCACTGCTGTGCATGGATTGGGCAGTACTGAGCATGGTTAGGGCACTACTGTGCATGGCTAGGGCAGTGATGTGCATGGCTAGGACACTACTATGAATGGCTAGTGTAACTACTGTGCATGGCTATTGCAATACTGTGCAGGGCTAGGGCAGTGCCGTGAATGGCTTGGGCACTACTGTGAATGGCTAGGGCACTAATGTGAATGGCTAGGGCACTGATGTGCATGACTAGGGTACTGCTGTGAATGGCTAGGGCACTACTGTGTATGGCTAGGGCACTACTGTGCATGACTGGGGCACTACTGTGCATGGCTAGGGAGCTGCTGTGAATGGCTAGGACACTGCTGTGAGTGGCTGGGGCAGTACTGAGCATAGCTAGGGCACTACTGTGAATGTCTTGGGCACCACTGTACATGTCTATGGCACTGATGTGCATGGCTGGGGAACTACTGTGCATGGCTAGGGCACTGCTGTGAATATCTTGAGCACTACTGTGAATGGCTAGGTCACTACTGTTCATGGCTAGGGCACATTATCTAATTAAACAGGTGTGATACTTGTACATATGACATGTTTTTATGTATGTAGGTTGCAAAGAACCTACATCCGTTTTTCTCGGATGGCTGGATCTCATGGAAACTGGTGCCAAGGCTTGTCAGTTTCAAGTCGTGCGTTGTACTTGTACGAATGACAGTTTATTGTGGTTCACCATCTCTACTGAGGTGATTTTTGATTGGATCGAACGCAAATTCAGAGATAGATTTACAAAACCCAACTCGTCTACACACATTCTTTATGGATAACAACATAGTGTATATGATTTTGTTTGACAACGGTATGTCAATCCATACTGAAACGACGCATGAAATACAATACAAAAACTTGTTATCCATAAAGAATCTTACTTTCTTGTGACTCGCCATACTTCTAAATTGCCCATCAAACACATCATCTTTCTGAACACACTATGGGCCAAATCTTATGAGCCCTCGGCGTATCAGCAAATGAAGCAGACAATCAGTAGCCGTCGTTACACTTGAGTGCACATCCACCAGCTATGACTGGGTTTGGTCTTCCATGGGCTTCGTTACGAGGGATGTAAGTCCAAGTACAACATATTGCACTTCTGAATCGCGATTGCACGCTTGTAATTTTATTTATTTGTTTTCTTACAAACAGCAGAACTGATATAATGGAATATATATTACTAGTACTTGGAGGAATATTTGACATGTTGATATTTCATATGTTTTTGGGTTTTTTTTTCGTGATCAATAGTGGTAACGCCAAATACTAGTAAGTTCTTATCCACCTTGTGCCTGTACAAAACACAGAATTGCCTTCATTCGACTTTGTGCATTTTATTCACATAGAACCATATTTGAGATGTGGCGAGTCACACTGCTTCCATTTCCCTCGCTATAGTTAGTACACTGCTGCATCTTTATTGGATAAAAAAACATTTTTAAATTGTTTCTGCTGAGTGGTAGGCTGGTTTGACATCTTGCGGTGTCATTATCGCGATAATGTGCCGAGGAGTGGGTTGTTTAGGTGGTGAAAGTTGTAATGTGCTGAATTTGGTTTATGACGTGTGAACAAGGAATTTATCATATCATAACATTGAAATAACGTTAATGTTCGCTTGATAGTGCTCCATGGTCAGTACTGCACTGTTGATGGAAATGGTATTCTATAATGCGGAATTTGTTTCACTTTTATAATACTCCCGTCTTTCATGCGAATTAAATTACCCCAAAACAAATGGACAGTGTCAAGTTTACACTAGATGTTTATTGCCTTCGGGAAGGAATTATCAGATTACAACAAGAAAGAGGAAGATTAAATTTCATACAAAAACATTCCATTTACAAATTTACGGAAAATATGTCACACATTATTATCAACTATTCAATCAAAAACAACGTGGTAGCATTGTAGTTGTGCATTCTTTAATACTTGTTCATATTTTGCTTTCTTATGGCTGGGGAGGTCTGCCTGTCGCATCCTTTCGACTCGATTTCTGAAGAAAACAGTCAATATGATTATACTTGCATTACGTGAATGGTAAACCAATGTGAAAATAGAATCAATGGTTATTCTCATAATCTCATAGCAAGTATTATTGATACTTGTGTATTTAGTGCATTAGAACACAGGTGTTGTATGGTACAACCTTTTTTCTCCTTTGAAAGATCACACGGCTTAATACTGTGGGGTGATTCTTACTGTGTCTCCCAGCCTTGAACAAAGCCTCACCACAGAACAAGGCCTAATCCCTTGTTCATTGATCATCTCAGTTAAGATTCATCAATTAACATGCCTTCTTCCTTGTTAATTGATGGTAAGCCAAGTTACGTAGTGTATCCTCTTAAAACAGTTTCATCTAATTTTTTATTCCCAAAAGCTAGTTAAATTGTTTGTTTTTTTCATGTTTACTTACTGTAGTTTTTTTCTGGAATATTTTCTCATGACGTCATTGTGTTTGTTTTGGTTGTTTTTCTTCCTTAAGACGGTTTCCCTTTTTGTCAGCAAACATCTTGTCATAGCCACTGCAACAAACAAAATACAATACCCTAACAGAAACTTTATGTTTCAATAAAACTGACATATATTATACAGTGATTACAGAATTATAACAAGAAGTCATCACGACTAAACACATGCACCCGATTCAAACGGTTGAACAAAATCGCCCTTGAACATCACATTTTCTTGCATAATTTTACTGTGCAACAAAAGTCACGTTTGGAGCTCAAGAAATGAGCATTCTTATATATATGACAGTGGGTTGTGCTCATTTTTTGTTGTGCACTGATGCATATAGGACAGAGCATTAAGCAGAACTGCAATACCTTGAAACTCAGCGTGAGGAATAACAGGGAGAGCTGCTTTAGCGTCCTTATTCAGTCCTGTTTCCAACCTGAAAAAATACAATTCTAAATTTATTGTCGGCACAATGAAGATAAATTCATGTCGAGATTATTGTAGAAACACTGTAAGTTTTACTTGTTGAATGGTTTAATGCATTGAAACTCTTGCGGTTACGGTATTTAATCATATTAAAGTGTATTCTTACGTGTGTTGTGGATTTAGGGTCATTCCTCTTACAGACTCAGCATTCCGTAGAGCCTGCGTGAGTAAATGGGTTTATATGTATTAAAGTCACTATTCCATCCATATAATGACGTGTGATATGGGAACCCAAAATACGTATATGCATGAATACTGGGATTAGTCGGTGTTGCTCCGTCATTGTTGTTTTTGATGAAACCCATCTCTTAAAACATAAAACACAACGGTTTACGTCTGTAAGAATACATCCAAAATCAGTCTTATACTAATTATACATTATAATTGAAATTAAATGCGAAAGGTAATCATTCAGCTACCTGGGGAATATATTCCACCCCCACAGCCTGATTAAGTCCCAGGAAGGATATTTATGACATGTAATAAACCTTTGATCAGCCAATTAGTCGGGCTGTTGTTCTCATATCGTGATTCAGTATACTAAACACTTTCTGAATGCAGGAATACTCTACGACTCTGTGTATTGAGCTCCCTGCTAAATGGTTTGGTAGTCTTGAGTGTAAGATTTCTCAACAACCATGCTGCTGAAGGAACACATGGTGTCATCAGGATTGCCTAACTGATTTTACAAATAATATACTTGCGTCATCTGCAATATACTCACCTGAGCTGAATGTGCCGTCTGAAGAAATATCGCTGACAGACATTCTGAACGGCTTTGTAGATGTAAAGTCTCAAATTCACGATAGCAAAAATGCCCGTATGTTGGTGTGCAATGATCAACTGCATTTTCCCATCGGGTATTCATATATTTACTTAGATCTCAAATGGTCATCAAATTACTTTGAGTTACTCTTCCTCTGTGTAACTTCTCCAACTTTCTGCTGATTTCAGACAGACACACAGACATTTTTTTCTGCTGATTTCATCTGCCTTGAATTACCTGTTAACAGTCTGGATGTTACTAATTAAAACCCCTTTCTCAAAATGCTTATATTCACCAGCATACATTTCCGATGAGTCTACATCATTAATTCTTGTTAACGCATGTCACGAGCCAGTAGTATTCCTATTGTATGCTTTGGTACAAGAAATACAATGGACAGTGCACGTGTACACATCGGTTTGTGAAACACGTAAATAAAGGTATGTCACTTTAATACGAATTTTACCAATTGACCATGTTGTTTAAATAGACTATTGTTCATCAAGACTAAGCGTTATCAAAACACTAACCCAAATCCGCCAAACACTCACACTAGTGGTATCTTTTTTTGCCAGTGGACTGAACTTGTTTATTTTAAGACTAACAGGTTTATAAGGCATGGTCAACTGGGTTTGTTCGTTTAACTAATCCCACACAGCCATCACCAGCAGCGGGAATGATTTACACATCTCATTTTTTGTGCTTATTTATTGTGTTTGTTTTTTATTGATAAAAAATGAAATGGGATTGTGAACAGATTTACAGTTTATATCGACACCGGTACCATACAACATGCAATACAAAATTTAAATGCAGCATGTGTTGCCACATATGTATATAAATTTAAATTACAAACATGGGTAAAGCTTGAAGACAATCTTATACGGAAATAGCGAATTATCTGATCTTAATAATCTGTCCATCTTAAGATCTGCCTGAATCTTCGTTACTGCTTCTTTTAGATTTGATACTAAATCAAATAATGATTTATTAATTAATTTGAGTATTTGCTCCAATCCACATGTACTGACAACACAACCTATTATTTATTGTCATGTTTATGAGATTTCATGAATACGCCAATTGCGTAACACCGTTAATGAGCACCAACATAAATGGTCTAGTGACAGGTGTTATTTAGAGAATGCATATAGTTCCCACGGAGTAGAGTGGTAAAATCACTGGAATGAGCTTGGGATGATGATCTCGAACTAAGGCAAGACATCTGTTTTAACAGGCACAAGTATTTGGTATATAGATCAATGCTGGCCGTACACATAAACTTTCATGTTTTCACGCACCAGAGGCAGTTGCATTGATATAAGGCACAAATGGACTATACAAAATGTAGCTTATTCCTTCAGTTTTCATGAATAAATATGTCACATGCAAGATCCATTATGCATATCAACAGTAAGAACTCTAACAGAATAAAAGAAATGATGAAATAGTAAGTTTACAGAGTCTTGGGATTCTTGAGAAATGGCAAAATTGAAAGAAGTAGTGGTAAAATCCTTCCTAAATCTACAAAAATTTACAAACCTTGTAAACATCACCTTTACAATCGTTGTTAATGTTTGTAACTATGACATTTACATTTTCTAATTTTTTTAAATCACCATTTTTTTCTTGTGTACTGTGCATGGCTAGGGCACTGATGAGCATGGCTATGGTACTGCTGCGAATGGCTAGGGCACTACTGTGCATGACTGGGGCACTACTGTGCATGGTTAGGGCACTGCCATGAATGGCTAGGTCACTAATGTGAATGGCTAGGGCACTACTGTGCATGGCTAGGGTACTGCTGCGAATGGTAGGGCACTTCTGTGAATGGCTTAGGGACTGCTGTGCATGGCTAGGGCACTAATGTGCATGGCTGGGGCACTAATGTGAATGGCAAGTGCACTGATGTGCATGACTAGGGTACTGCTGTGAATGGCTAGGGCACTTTTGTGCATGCCGAGGCTACTGCTGTGCATGACTAGGCGACTACTGCGCGGGGTTAGGGCACTACTGTGCATGGCTGGGGCAGTACTGAGCATAGCTAGGGCACTACTGTGCATGGCTAGTTCATTGCTGTGAATGGCTAGGGCACTACTGTACAAAGCTGGGGCAGTACTGAGAATAGCTAGGGCACTACTGTGCATGGCTGGGGCACTACTGTGCATGGCTAGGGCACTGCTGTGCATGATTTTGGCACTACTAAGCATAGCTAGTGAACTACTGTGCATAGCCAGGGCACTGCTGTGAGTGGCTAGCTCACTATTGTGCTTGGCTAGGGCACTGCTGCGAATGGTAGGGCACTGCTGTGAATGGCTTAGGGACTACTGTGCATGGTTAGGGCACTGATGTGCATGGCTGGGGCACTACTGTGCATGGCTAAGGCACTAACGTAAATGGTCAGGGCACTGATGTGCATGACTAGGGTACTCCTGTGCATGACTAGACCACTACTGTGCATGGCTATGGCACTGTTGTGAATGGTAGGGGTACTACTGTGCACTTCTAGGGCACTAATGTGAATGGCCAGGTTACTGCTACTGTGCATGACTAGGGCACTACTGTGAATGGTTAGAGCACTTTTGTGCATGGCTAGGGCAATGCTGTGAATGGCTAGGGCACTACTGTGCATACCTGGGGCACTACCTTGCATGGGTAGGGCACTGATGTGCATGGCTGGTGCACTACTGTGCACAGCTAGGGCACTGCTGTGAATGGATATTGAACTATTGTGCACGGCTAGGGCACTACTGTGCATGGCTAGGGTACAGCTGCGATAGGCTAGTTTACTACTGTGAATGGCTGGGGCACTACTGTGCACGGCTAGGGCACTGCTGTGAATGGCTGTGGCAATCCTGTGCATGGCTGGTTCTGTACTGAGCATAGCTCGGGCACTACTGTGAATTCCTATTGCACTGCTGTGCATAGCTGGGGCAGTGCTGTGCACAGCTAGGGCACTGCCGTGAATGGCTAGTTCACTGATGTTCATGGCTAGAGTACTACCATGCATGACGAGGGTACTGCTATGAATGGCTAGGGCACTGCTGTGAATGGCTGGGGCACTGCTGTACATGTCTAGGGCATCGCTGAGCACCGTTAGGGTAGTAGGCTTGGCAGTCAGGCAATACGTTTTTCGTGCAAATTGTGTGAATAACGTGTTACATTGATTATTGTTTTCCATTTGAAAACAGGCAACACCTGATCGCAGCAAGAGGCAGATATTTCTTCATATCCGGAATCATGAAGGTATTGTGTCCTTTGACGTGTCTGGTGCATCCCAAGCGGTCACCCAAGTCATTCAGGAGAGGTCACCTAGGTCAGTCAGGTGACACAGGTAAGGTCCCCCAGATCACTCAGGTCACCCAAAGCACTCAGTTGAGGTCACCAAGGTCACTCAGGTGTGGTCGCCCAGATGACTCTGGTCACCTAGTTGAGGTGACTCAGGTGAGGTCATCCAGATCACTCAGGTGAGGTCACCCAAGTCACTCAGGTCACTCAGGTGAGGTCACCCCCATCACCCAGGTCACTCAGGTGAGGTCATCACGATCACTCAGGTCACTAAGGTGAGGTCAGCCAGATCACTCAGGCCATCCAGGTCACTCAGATCAGGTCACTCTGATCACTCATGTCACTCGGGTCACAAAAGGGCGAGTGAATTAACGTCGTCATATAATCCAGAGACCTCGTAGACAAGCAAACCAAATGGAACACGAAGACAGTCTGTGCTGCGATCTCTTTGTCGTTATGTTGGGACACAGACAACAATATTCCAGCAACCTGTCACTGAAGGCCTGAACAACGAGTAAGACTCCTGGGAGGAGAACGCAGTCGAGAACAGTCGAGATTCATAAATATCAATTTGATCGGAGTTCTGCGAGATTGTTCGTGATTCAAACTGACATTTAGGAAAGAATACTTGGTTCATCTGACAAATCTTATTTCAAAATACATTTTAAGTAATTCATCAGCATTCATACTAAAGAAAGAACATATACCAGACGGCAGCCCGAAGAAGTGCATGGTGTTACCTCCAATACCGGACATGGAAACTTGAGCACACGAGTGTCCGGGAAACGGTAATTGAGCCTGTGAGGCCACATGCAGGAAGTTTCTGCAGATTATACGATGGAATGGGTACTCAGTACGTGATAAGAAAGCATGGAGTTTATAGACGCCCTCATACACGATTACTTGATATGTTGGAGTCCACTGAGTATATATGAAGCATGCACCAGACTCTGGGCCTACACAGACCTGAGTCTCTGTGTCCCAGTCGGAACACCGGGGACAGGATACGGAGACAATCTAGCTATATCATATTACATGACCTTCGATCACAACCAGCATTTAGACATGTAAAAGGTGATGAAGTCATAGCTATATACTTCGGGTACATGTTCAGATGTATACAAAGAAAACATATGATTATTCATGAGCACAATATTTACACACATAACACGTGAAGACACGTGGCAACGTGAGGAGATCGCAGACAAAGTTCACCCTTGTTTCAAAACCCGTGCCAATGTGTGTTATTGGGACGATAAAACTCCAGACATATCTGAATGCAGTTTGGTGCTCAGTGTAAACATGACATTAGTGGAACCCTCCAGATAAGAATCATAAAGTACCGATTACATGCATTCCTTTTTTTGTAAATTTTCTGATATAAAGTTATATTCGACATCCAGACACTGCTTCCCAATAGCCTGCGTTACACCTGGAGGAGTGCGTGCCTTACAGGAATACCGATATGTTTATTGTCCAATGTGCATAATGTTTGTTGACATGTAAGAGTTCAAAAACAAGTATGATCACAAGCCCAGCAAAGCTTCACATCGTAGCGCTGGCACAAATAAAACTTCTCATAATACCACTTCACAAAATAACGGTACTTGAAAAATAGTTTGTGCCTAAAACGTTGCTGCTGCGAGATATCTTTGATAGTATGTTTTCCTAAACGTCAACACCACCGATGGTCTGGGTCTAATGGTGGTCGTCATTTCCATTGGCGGACACATGCTCCTCTTGGTCGTGATGAACATACGAACTTTCTATAGCGCATGATGGGTTCCGCTCCACCATGGCGTCATAGTCCGGTGTATTCGGGATGCAGCGTGGCTTCTCTGCGTTACCGTATCTCACTACCCGAGCGCCTTTCTCGGGGTGGTGGCTGTCCTTATACTCCACCCTGATGGAGTCACGAGACTGGGAGGACGGACACTCCTCGAAGTAGTTGTAGGGAAGCAGGGCAAAGCTGAGGTGTGCCCCGGGGGTGGGGGTGATGGGCATGTCCTCAGTGTGGGGGATGTGATGGACGCCCATAGTGATCCAGGCCACCAGGTCCTGAAACAGCATGGAAACCAACTGTTATATAATAGTTAATAATGCGTCTTTTCAGGACATGTTACACAAGAGTTGCCAAAGATCAAATGGTGTTGATCAAAGTCAAACGATTAATGTGGTGACAATATGGACAATATGTACATGCCACATAAACGAGGGACATAGACAAGCTGTACATGCCACACGGAGATGGGATGAGAACAATATCTACATGTCATGTGAAGGAGGGACAGAATGCCTCTTTCTTCCTGCCCTGGTTGCAGTTTCCATGTCTAATTACACCGAGAAGAGGATGTGACATTACAAGAGGCAAAACTTTTAATCTTTACCTGATCAACAATGGTGTCGTTATCAGCATAAAACGACGTAAAGTTGACTGTGGGTTCCATTGAATCGAACAAACCGTACACAGAGCTGGCATCTCTTTCATCGTCCTTAAACTTGGTGACAGTCATTTGGTTCCTCGCCCATGACACGACTGGCTCGTTGCCTTTGTCCTCGGGGATAAGCACTTTTGTCATTCCGTCCAGGTGGATTCTATGGCAACACAAAAACAACACATGTATATATTTATAAATAATACACATACATAACACGTATATATATATATATATATATATATATATATATATATATATATATATATATATATATATATATATATATATATATATATATATATATATACACACATACATACATACATACATACATACATGCATACGTACAAACATACATACATACATACATACATACATACATACATACATACATACAAGCTCCGTTGTTAGTTGTAATTAAATAGTCAGTACCTACCAAATACACTAAAGATAATAGCGAATGTGGGTCAAACCTTTAAAACTTTACTTACGGCATCATTTAATCACAATCGCCATATCCCCAAGATCTACCGCCATTTTAGACTTGCTATGAGATTAATGAGGTTCCTGAAACATACAGATGTACTGAAAATTGTTTGTTCTACTTTGACTGTTAAAATGATCATTGTACGACATAAGACTGTATGTGCCTGAAGGAACACGTGAGTAGGTGTTAAAGTCGCTCCTAAATACAGTCCTACTTTCGGCAAAGTTGCTTCCTAATCACCTGTAAGCCTTGATTGCCCCAAATTTGGTTGGGTTGTCGTTGTTGTGGAACACGTGGTATTTTGGCGTCTCAAAGTTGAACTTGTAAGCTGCATCCATCTCTACCCTCTTGAGAGAACGCTCATACTTGATCTGGTAGTACTTGGAGTTGGGGTCGTCTGTCGTTTGTGAGTTGGGGGAAACGTCAGGTGATATGTCAAGAGTTTCGTATCTGTTGTTCAGCCCATGAATGTCAAGGTCTGCTTTGAAGAGGAACAGATGGTGATGGATACTGCCAATGGTATTTTGTTTCAGTTGGAAGCCATATGGATCTTCTTTGGGGGTATAGAAGGAGGCGAATATATACCCTGTTGATAGAACTCGAACCTCCATAGCTCCACTTTGGTGAAATATAAAGTCCATCACATAATCGTAGTTAAATATTGTCATGATACTTCTCAGAATTGAGACATTGTCCTCCATTCCGGAATAGAATCCACCCTCAACCTGGCTGTATGATAGATGGCGACGAAGAGGAATTCCTTGGTTCAGTTCAAACAGACAGAAAGCTCTCTGAAGAACAACTGGTTCCTCGGAAGATTCACCCAAATAGGAATAGTTGAAGAAAGTACTCGTCTCTGGACAGTCAGCACCAGGAACCAGAGATTGGGAGTGGGTGCCAATGAGACCCCCACTATCGATGAAATCAGCACTCCGTGTAGCGGAGTTATTGGACGCATAAAAGACAGCTATCTCCTGCAGGCCAACTTCATAAGCAATCCTCTCGTTGTTGAACCGGATGTCGTAAATCTGTGGCCCACTTAAAGTGGACATTCTGAAGTCGAAGGCCCACTGCATGTATTCCACATGGCGATGGTGCACACTGTATCGCTTACCGTCAGGCTCGTACATTCGGGGAGGCCTCTGTGGCTTCTTTGGGACAGGATTACCTCTTCTGTGTAATGACGACTTCAACTCCTTGACGTTTTCGGGAAATGGTATCTTGGATTTTGGGATTGAACCGGCTCTGTACTGAGTGGCGAGGTCATCAAGACTGGAATACTCCTTATCAGCATATACCAGTTTTTCAATATAAAAGTTTACGGGGTCTTGAGAGTTGATATTTGCAAGCATAAGTAAATCAACAGGATTAAGGTCATAATACTCAACAAAGTGCATTGTTGTTAACCACATCTTCCTCACTCTAGATTTGCTTATAGCAGAACCCACAGGTGATGGGTAGAAAATCAGGCATCTGACACCACAGTCTGTAAATGTGGCACCATAACTCTCCTTCAAAATATAACCTATCTTTTTGTCTACCTCTGGGAACAAGTTCGTGTAGAATGCCCTGTACTCCACGTATCCTTCAGGTCTGAAAGCATATGGAACTGGATTCACACGACCTGGCACCGTCAACAATTCACAGCTGTTGGGGTTAGGGAGAGGACCAACAATATATTCTTCTGACACTGGTGGAACAGCGTCACCCCTGAAGATCACAATTCGAGCCTTCCTCTCTGGTTTAGGTCCGGACCCACTTAAGTAAGCCAGTGCTTCTGATTTCAGTGGTGGGTAAAGATCTGACACATATATATAGCTGACGTTGACTGCAGCTTTGTCTGGCTTCTTAAGGTTTAACTGCGTCTTCAAGCTGTATAGGTAGTCCTGGATGGCTTTCAGCTCCTTCACAGTAAGGTCATCATACAACCCTGGCTCCTCTGCCTCAGACGTGTCAATATCGGGCTTTCCAAAACTTTCTCCACAATCATCGGCAGCCTGGCGTTCGAACCTCCTGTCCTTCATCATGGAGACAGCAATAAGAGCCACGACTAATGCCAGAGCCACGAGAAACAAGGCTATGGCCGCACAGCGCCATCTACCGATACTCTTGCAGTATTGCTTGTGAAGTTCAGTCATGATACTTGAACTGAAACAGTTAAGGAAATGTTGAAAGAGTAATATTGTTCGGTAAACAACACAATGCAATAATTTCCCAAAGGATAACGTACTTCAGCGATGGACAGATAATGGCGTATTGGCCATCAACCACTCAATATATCAACCATCAACTACACAACGTATTGGCCATCAACCACTCAATATATCACCAATAAACTTCACAACATATTTGCTATCAACCACTCAATATATCACCAATAAACTTCACAACATATTTGCTATCAACCACTCAATATATCACCAATAAACTTCACAACATATTTGCTATCAACCACTCAATATATCACCAATAAACTTCACAACATATTTGCTATCAACCACTCAATATATCACCAATAAACTTCACAACATATTTGCTATCAACCACTCAATATATCAACCATCAACTACACAACATATTTGCTATCAACCACTCAATATATCAAGAGGATTACCTCTTCTGTGTAATGACGACTTCAACTCCTTGACGTTTTCGGGAAATGGTATCTTGGATTTTGGGATTGAACCGGCTCTGTACTGAGTGGCGAGGTCGTCAAGACTGGAATACTCCTTATCAGCATATACCAGTTTTTCAATATAGAAGTTTGCGGGGTGGTGAGAGTTGATATTTGCAAGCATAAGTAAATCAACAGGATTAAGGTCATAATACTCAACAAAGTGCATTGTTGTTAACCACATCTTCCTCACTCTAGATTTGCTTATAGCAGAACCCACAGGTGATGGGTAAAAATCAGGCATCTGTCACCACAGCCTGTAAATATGGCACCATAACTCTCCAAACTAAAACCAACCTTTTTGTCTAGAATGCCCTGTACTCCACGTATCCTTCAGGTCTGAAAGCATATGAAACTGGATTCACACGGCCTTTCCATCGTATTGGCCATCAACCACTCAATATATCAACCATCAACTACACAACGTATTGACCATCAACCACTCAATATATCAACCATCAACTACACAACGCATTGGCCATCAACCACTCAATATATCAACCATCAACCGCACAACGTGTTGACCATCAACAACTCAATCTATCAACCAACAACTACACAACGTATTGGCCATCAACAACTCAATATGTCAACTATCAACTACACAAATTGTTGACCATCAACCACTCAATATATCAACCATCAACTACACAATGCATTTGCCATCAACTACTCAATATATCAACCATCAACTACACAACGTGTCAGCCATCAACCACTCAATATATCAACCATCAACTACACAACGTATTGGCCATCAACCACTCAATATATCAACCATCAACTACACAACGTGTCAACCATCAACCACTCAATTTATCACCAGTGAACTACTAAACGTGTCAACCATCAACCACTCAATATGTCAAACATCAACTACACAACGTGTCAACCACCAGCGACGCGACATGTTAACCATCACCCACTCGACATATCAACCATCAACTACACAACGTACTGACCATCAACCACTCAATATATCAATCAACTAAACAACGTGTTGATCATCAACCACTCAACACATCAACCATCACCTACACAACGTGTTGATCATCAACCACTCAACATGTCAACCATCAACTACACAACGTATTGGCCATCAACCACTCAATATATCACCTATTTACTGCACAACTTATTGGCCATCAACCACTCAATATATCAACCATCAACTACACAATCTATTGGCCATCAACCACTCAATACATCACCTATAAACTACATAATGTGTCAACCATCAACCACTCAATATGCCAACCATCACCTACACAACGTATTGGCCATCAACCACTCAATCTATCAACCATCAACTACACAACGTATTTGCCATCAACCACTCAATATGTGACCAGTAAACTACACAACGTGTCAACCATCAACCACTCAATATGCCAATCATCAACTACACAACGCATTGGCCATCAACTACTCAATATATCAACCATCAACTACACAACGTGTTGACCATCAACCACTCAATCTATCAACCATCAACTGCACAACGTATCGACCATCAACCACTCAACATATCAACCATCAACTACACAACGTGTTGGCCATCAACCACTTAAAATATCACCAGTAAACTACACAACGTGTCAACCATCAACTACTCAATATGTCGACAATCAACCACTCAATATATCAACCATCAACTGCACAACGTGTTGACCATCAACCATTCAATATATCAATCATCAACTACATAACGTATTGGCCATCAACCACTCAATACATAAACCATCAACTACACAACATGTTGACCATCAACCAATCAATATGTCAACCATCAACAACACAATATGTCAACCATCAGTTACACAATGTTTTAAGCGTCAATTACAAAAGGTTTCAACCATCAGCGACACAATATGTAAACTATCAAGCACAAAATACGCCCAGTATTGCACTCTCAACGTGACTACAGTGACAATGTTGGCACTCAGTTGAACAAACGTAATGCGGTTATCACTGGACCAACATGACTGACTACTGGGCAAACATTTCACACCAGTATCATCTTTTGGTGTTGTGCCAGCGTTCAGCAAAGCATGAGGTCAACAAAAACCCAACAACATTGTATTTCTCAGTTCACAGGTGTAACTGGTATGTGAAGGATTACTTAACTCGACGCTGGCTTAACGCGGCAAATGCATACACTTACACAAAACCACAAGTTACCGTCAACCATAAACCAGAAGTTTTTGAGTTTGGAAGGATGAAACGTGACCCATGAAAGGGATGTCGGTAAATGGAACTGCTTTTCTGAAAGTATTCTGAACCGTTGGATAGCGTTAAACGGAGGTTCTTAAAGCTTGTGAACAGTTTAGCTATTGATATTCCCACTCTGTGCAACAGTATACAGGTATTTCTGCATTATACAAAGCACTGCATTTTGTGTGTTGTGCATTGATTCCGAGGACAAAACCAAAAAGTTAACCAGGAACCTGTCCGTTAAAGAACAAAGTGTGAACCCAACAAACGGCAAACAAATGTGATGTAATTACCAATTGTATTAACTAGATTCAGACAGTATCGCCATTGTAGTACTAAACAAAGTGACGCTAGAAACAGCAGAGATTAATTATAGCAACAAAGACAGTGACGACAGTGTTTGTCAAACTGATCTGTCTTCTGAAAATCTATCATGACATGATAATTTTATTGATCTCCTACATTTTTGAGAGAATATACTCTTGTGTGTATTGTCGCCATGGCACGCCTCTATGGCACAGATGTCAGATCGGCGATACTGTCATTGCTGTCTCTGTTTGTCAGTCTGTTATTCCAAGTACTTGTGGTAAGGACGGCTACAAACCGTGCCGCTCACTGAAACTCCCTGACATGTCTGCTTATGTCGGTGTCACCAGAACCTAAACCCCGTTCTCATTCCTGGAGTACATGTACGAGTTGAAGGTGAAAGTAACGTAGAATTCTGTCTGTGTGCATGCGTGTATTTAAAGGTGGAACGTCCCCAGATGTGCATGCATGTATTTAACGGTGGAACGTCCCAAGGTGTGCATGCGTGTATTTAAAGGTGGAACGTCCCCAGATGTGCATGCGTGTATTTAACGGTGGAACGTCCCCAGATGTGCATGCGTGTATTTAACTTTGGAACGTCCCCAGGTGTGCATGCGTGTATTTAAAGGTGGAACGTCCTCTGATGTGCATGCGTGTATCTAAAGGTGAAAGTAAGACAGACTTCCCATAATGTGCATGAGGTTCAGGTTTTTATATAAACCACCTATGAGAAAAGCTATAAACCAGGAAACTGGATTACAATGAGATCAACACACTCCTAGTTGATCCACAACTAGCATAAATGTAATAATGCAGAATTATTGAGTAACAATGCAGAATCATTGAGTAATCGCTTCTTGTTCGTTATACGTTAAACCGCCATCAAACATGGTGGCAGGAGGGAAACTGAGACATTCTCTGTGGGAGTTGTTTACATCCAGTTTTTACGTGTTGTGCAAGTGCAAATATGATCAATTAATTGCATTACGGCGCAATATGTGCAATGTACTAAATGATCATGGCTACCATTTTGCGATAATACCTGGCGGCAGTGCAATACCCACTGCTTGAGTATATGAACATCAGTACAACACTGTAAGAAATATACGAAAACTCTTTACATATGATGCTAGAGCCTAGTGAACTGATTTAAACAACACATCATGATCTCATCATGAAACATCCACGGGGATGAAGTGTTGAAATTCTATTTAACATTTACTTGAAGACAAGCAGTCTTACCTTGTTCCGAGCAATGGCGTTCTCCTTGTGACGGTCGCGATGTCCTTCAGGGAATGACACCACTGGCTTGTATATAGGTCATGTTTATATGTATATGGTAGGCACCGATACTCCCCCTGTCTGCCTCTGCTGCTGCAACAAGCACCTCACCCATCACTGAACACTGAGTTAGAGGGTTTGAGTATATGTTACCATCACCATCAACTTGTAGCACCAACGGACAGACTCGGAAAGCGGCAACCACATTTAGAAAGTGGTCAAAGGCAACATATGTCTAAATGGCATCGTGTAATCAATTGTTTTGTGGAAGTCGCGGTGGCTGAGCGGGCTAGGCGGCTGACTTTGTGTGCTGGCGATTAGGTGCCTGACTCTAAAGGTTCGGGTTCGAATACCTGATGGGACTCAACCTAAAAAGTACTAGAATTTATACTTTACTAAGAAAGTGAAATCCTAAATATGACATATGTTGCATTTGACCATTTTCTAAATGGCATCGTGTAATCAAAACGTACGGCCGTGGGAGCCGTGCTAATTTACACTCGTCAGAGGGGTACACAAAGTACGCAGTCTAGATTACCAGTTGTCCGACTTTCATTTTTGTGGAAGTCGCGGTGGCTGAGTGGGCAAGGCGGCTGAATTTGTGTGCTGGCGATTAGGTGTCTGACTCTGAGGGTGCGGGTTCGAATCCCTGATGGGACACAACCTAAAAAGTACTAGAATGTGTACTTTACTAAGAAAGTGAAATCCCAAATATGACATATGTTGCAATATTGAGACCAGATAACAGAGGCGCGGTAGGGTTAATATGGACTTGCTAACAGAGGCAATGCCCACTGCTTAAGTATATGAACATCAGTACACCAAGTACATGAGTATACGAACATCAGTACACGGTGTACATGAGTATACGAACATCAGTACACCACGTACACGAGTATATGAACATCAGTACACCATGTACATGGGTATATCAACATCAGTACACCACGTACATGAGTATATGAACATCAGTACATCATGTACATGAGTATACGAACATCAGTACATCATGTACATGAGTATACGAACATCAGTACACCACGTACACGAGTATATGAACATCAGTACACCATGTACATGGGTATATCAACATCAGTACACCACGTACATGAGTATATGAACATCAGTACATCATGTACATGAGTATACGAACATCAGTACATCATGTACATGAGTATACGAACATCAGTATATCATGTACACGAGTATATGAACATCAGTACACGGTGTACATGAGTATACGAACATCAGTACACCACGTACACGAGTATATGAACATCAGTACACCATGTACATGGGTATATCAACATCAGTACACCACGTACATGAGTATATGAACATCAGTACATCATGTACATGAGTATACGAACATCAGTATATCATGTACACGAGTATATGAACATCAGTACACCACGTACATAAGTATATGAACATCAGTACATCATGTACATGAGAATATGAACATCAGTACACCACGTACATGAGTATATGAACATCAGTACATCATGTACACGAGTATATGAACATCAGTACACCACGTACAAGAGTATATGAACATCAGTACACCACGTACAAGAGTATATGAACATCAGTACACCACGTACATGAGTATATGAACATCAGTACATCATGTACATGAGAATATGAACATCAGTACACCACGTACATGAGTATATGAACATCAGTACATCATGTACACGAGTATATGAACATCAGTACACCACGTACAAGAGTATATGAACATCAGTACACCACGTACAAGAGTATATGAACATCAGTACATCATGTACACGAGTATATGAACATCAGTACATCATGTACACGAGTATATGAACATCAGTACACCACGTACATGAGTATATAAACATCAGTACACCACGTACATGAGTATATGAACATCAGTACATCATGTACACGAGTATATGAACATCAGTACACTACGTACTAGAGTATATGAACATCAGTACATCATGTACACGAGTATATGAACATCAGTACACCACGTACATGAGTATATGAACATCAGTATACCATTGTAAGTAATGTATGAAAACTGAAAATTTAAACAACACATCATGATCTCATGAAACATCACATCCTGAAATTCTATTTAACATTTTCTGGAAGAGAAGCAGTCTTATCTTGTTCCGAGCAATGGCGTTCTCCTTGTGACGCTCGCGATGTCCTTCAGGGAATGACACCACTGGCTTGTATATAGGTCATGTTTATATGTATATGGTAGGCACCGATACTCCCCCTGTTAGTCTCTGCTGCTGCAACAAGCACCTCAACTATCACTGAACACTGAGTTAGAGGGTTTGAGCATATGTTACCATCACCATCAACTTGTAGCATCAACGGACAGACACGGGGCAACAACACAACAACGCAGGGGCAACAACATATTCTAACATAAATTAACATTCTAACATAAAACGTTTTTAGAAGCGAGTTGGAACAGACAGAACATTAGATGCCCGATAGCAGAGACTCGGTGGAGCAGATAGGTTGATAGAGGCCCGACAGCAGAGAGACTCGGTGGAACAGAGAGGTTGATAGAGGTCCGATAACAAAGACCCGGTTGAGTAGAGAGGATGATAGACACTGGATAAGAGAGGCCTGGTCGAGTAGAGAGGATGGTAGAGACTGGATAAGAGAGGCCTGGTCGAGTAGAGAGGATGGTAGAGACTGGATAAGAGAGGAATGACCGAGTAGAGAGGATGATAGAGACTGGATAAGAGAGGAATGACCAAGTACAGAGGATGATAGAGACTGGATAAGAGAGGAATGACCGAGTAGAGAGGATGGTAGAGACTGGATAAGAGAGGCCTGGTCGAGTAGAGAGGATGGTAGAGACTGAATAAGAGAGGCCTGGTCGAGTAGAGAGGATGATAGAGACTGGATAACGGAGACCCGACGGAGTAGAGGCGATGGCTGATAACCTGATAACAGAGGTCAGGTGAAGTAGATACTGACCTAATAAGAGAGGCCCGGTGGGGTAGATATGGGCTTGATAACAAAGGTCCTTTGAAACAGAGAGAAAAATACAGGCCCGACAACAGAGGGTCGGTGGAGTAGACAGGATAACAAGAGTCTGCCACACATATCTATCAAGTTTTGCTGACAGATATTAGGGAACCTTTTCAGATGTGCTCCGGAAACGAAACACACCTTTTGAGGCAAAGTCCGAAACGTTTCCATTGAAACGGAGAAAATAATAAATCACAAAAACCTGTAAAGAGCAAAAGGCACCACTTTGGGGTCTGCTACATATATCTTCCAAGTTTTGCTGACAGATATTACAAAGTTTTTGAGATGTGCTCCGGACACGAAACACGCCTTTTGTGACAAAGTCCGAAACGTTTTCATGGAAACCGAGAAAATTAATTACAAAGAGCAAAAACCTGTAAAGAGCAAAAGGCACGACTTCGGGTTCTCATTGATATATCTACCAAGTTGTACAGAAAAATATTAAACGGTTTTCTAGTTCTGCTCCGAAAACCCCACCATTAAACTAACACCAAAATGTTCCATGGAAAAACAAAAAACAAAATAAAATAAAAATGCCAAAACTTCTTAAATAGCAAAAAACAAAATAAAATAAAAATGCCAAAACTTCTTAAATAGCAAAAGGCACAACTATAGGTTGAGATTATTATATCTATAAAGTTTGGTCTAAAATATTGAACAGTTTCTGACTTATGCTCCGGAAACAACATGATTACGGACAGACAGACGAACAGACAGACAGACAAACAGACGAGGCGTCGACCATATCCCCTCGCATTACATGCCGAGGGGATCATAAAGGATATAGGAAAGGGTCCAAGAGCAATAGAATGAATAGGGAGAACCCTTAAAATAAGAGGTCTGTGTATAGCCATGTGCCTTAAGAAAGTCAAAATACAGAAACGTACTCGGCTCCGTACATGACTCACCAGTCCCTCGTACAAACTGTATCCGCATGTAATAGTTCTTGACTAGTTCCAACTGGACTGGTAGTGAAATACGATTTCTTTACTGGTTCCATGTGGACTGGTAGTGGAATACAACTACTTGACTAGTTCCAACTGGACTGGTAGTGAAATATGATTACTTGACCTCTTCCAATTGGACTGGTAGTGAAATAAAATAACTGACTGATTCCAACTGGACTGGTAGTCGAATACGATTACTTGACTGGTTCAACTGGACTGGTAGTGAAATACGATTACTTGACTGGTTCCAACTGGACTGGTAGTGAAATATGATTACTTGACTGGTTCCAACTGGACTAGTAGTGAAATACGATTACTTGACTGGTTCCAACTGGACTGGTAGTGAAATACGATGACTTGACTGGTTCCAACTGGACTGGTATTGAAATATGATTAAAGGCAGGTACCAACTGGACTGGTACTGAAATATGACTACTTGACTGGTTCCAACTGGACTGGTAGTGAAATACGATTACTTGACTCGTTCCAACTGGACTGGTAGTGGAACAAAACTACTTGAATGGTTCCAGCTGGACTGGTAGTGAAATATGATTACTTGACTGGTTCCAATTGGACTATTACTGAAATACAATAACTGACTGATTCCAACTGGATTGGTAGTCGAATACGATTACTTGACTGGTTCAACTCGACTGGTAGTGAAATAAGAATACTTGACTGGTTCCAACTGGACTGGTAGTGAAATACGATTACTTGACTCGTTCCATCTGGCCTAGTAATGAAATAAGTTTACTTGACTGTTTCCAACTGGACTGGTAGTGAAATACAAATACTTGACTGGTTCCAACTGGGCTGGCAGTGAAATATGATTACTTGACTAGTTCCAATTGGACTGGTAGTGAAATACAATAACTGACTGATTCCAACTGGACTGGTAGTCGAATACGATTACTTGACTGGTTCAACTGGACTGGTAGTGAAATATGATTACTTGACTGGTTCCAACTGGACTGGTAGTGAAATACAATAACGTGACTGGTTCCAACTGGAATGTTTGTGAAATATGATTACTTGACTGGTTCCAACAGGACTGGTAGTGAAATACGATGACTTGACTGCATCCTACTGGACTGGTAATGAAATACGAATACTTGAATGGTTCCATCTGGACTGGTAGTGGAATACAATTATGTGACTGGTTCCAACCGTGCTGGTAGTAAAATATGATTACTTGACTGGTTCCAACTGGACTGGTAGTGAAATATGATTACTTGACTGGTTCCTTCTGGGCAGGTAGTGGAATACAATTATTTGACTGGTTCCAACCGTGCTGGTAGTGAAATATGACTACTTGACTGGTTCCAACTGAACTGATAGTGAAACATGATTACAGGCAGGTTCCAACTGGACTGGTAGTGAAATACGATTACTTGACTGGTTCCAAATGGACTGGTAGTGAAATACGATTACTTGACTCCTACCAACTGGACTGGTAGTGAAATGCGATTACTTGACTGGTTCTATATGGACTGGTAGTGGAATACAATTATTTTACTGGTTCCAACCGTGCTGGTAGTGAAATATGATTACTTGACTGGTTCAAGCTGGACTGGTAGTCGAATACGATAATTGACTGGTTCATCTTGACTGGTAGTGAAATAAGATTACTTGACAGGTTCCATCTGGACTGGTAGTCGAATACGATTACTTGACTTGTTCAACTGGACTGGTAATGAAATAAGTTTACTTGACTGATTCCAACTGGACTGGTAGTCGAATACGATTACTTCATTGGTTCAACTGGACTGGTAGTGAAATAAGATTACTTGACTGTTTCCAACTGGACTGGTAGTGAAATACAATTACTTGACTGGTTCCAACTGGGCTGGCAGTGAAATATGATTACTTGACTAGTTCCAATTGGACTGGTAGTGAAATACAATAACTGACTGATTCCAACTGGACTGGTAGTCGAATACGATTACTTGACTGGTTCAACTGGACTGGTAGTGAAATATGATTACTTGACTGGTTCCAACTGGACTGGTAGTGAAATACAATAACGTGACTGGTTCCAACTGGAATGTTAGTGAAATATGATTACTTGACTGGTTCCAACAGGACTGGTAGTGAAATACGATGACTTGACTGCATCCTACTGGACTGGTAATGAAATACGAATACTTGAATGGTTCCATCTGGACTGGTAGTGGAATACAATTATGTGACTGGTTCCAACCGTGTTGATAGTGAAACATGATTACTTGACTGGTTCCTTCTGGGCAGGTAGTGGAATGCAATTATTTGACTGGTTCCAACCGTGCTGGTAGTGAAATATGACTACTTGACTGGTTCCAACTGAACTGATAGTGAAACATGATTACAGGCAGGTTCCAACTGGACTGGTAGTGAAATACGATTACTTGACTGGTTCGAAATGGACTGGTATTAAAATACGATTACTTGACTCCTACCAACTGGACTGGTAGTGAAATGCGATTACTTGACTGGTTCTATCTGGACTGGTAGTGGAATACAATTATTTGACTGGTTCCAACCGTGCTGGTAGTGAAATACGATTACTTGACTGGTTCCAATTGGACTGGTAGTGAAATACAATAACTGACTGATTCCAACTGGACTGGAAGTCGAAAATGATAATTGACTGGACTGGTAGTGAAATACAATTACTTGACTGGTTCAACTGAACTGGTAGTGAAATATGATTACTTGACTGGTTCCAACTGGACTGGTGGTGAAATACAAAAACGTGACTGGTTCCAACTGGAATGTTAGTGAAATATGATTACTTGACTGGTTCCAACAGGACTGGTAGTGAAATACGATGACTTGACTGCATCCTACTGGACTGGTAATGAAATACGAATACTTGAATGGTTCCATCTGGACTGGTAGTGGAATACAATTATGTGACTGGTTCCAACCGTGCTGGTAGTGAAATATGATTACTTGACTGGTTCCAACTGGACTGGTAGTGACATATGATTACAGGCAGGTTCAAACTGGACTCGTAGTCGAATACGATAATTGACTGCTTCATGTTCGCTGGTAGTGAAATAAGATTACTTGACTGGTTCCAACTGGACTGGTAGTGAAATACGATTTCTTGACTGGTTCCATCTGGACTGGTAGTGAAATATGATTACTTGACTGGTTCCAACTGGACTAGTAGTGAAATACGATTACTTGACTGGTTCCAACTGGACTGGTAGTGAAATACGATGACTTGACTGGTTCCAACTGGACTTGTATTGAAATATGATTAAAGGCAGGTACCAACTGGACTGGTACTGAAATATGACTACTTGACTGGTTCCAACTGGACTGGTAGTGAAATACGATTACTTGACTCGTTCCAACTGGACTGGTAGTGGAACAAAACTACTTGAATGGTTCCAGCTGGACTGGTAGTGAAATATGATTACTTGACTGGTTCCAATTGGACTATTACTGAAATACAATAACTGACTGATTCCAACTGGATTGGTAGTCGAATACGATTACTTGACTGGTTCAACTCGACTGGTAGTGAAATAAGATTACTTGACTGGTTCCAACTGGACTGGTAGTGAAATACGATTACTTGACTCGTTCCATCTGGCCTAGTAATGAAATAAGTTTACTTGACTGTTTCCAACTGGACTGGTAGTGAAATACAAATACTTGACTGGTTCCAACTGGGCTGGCAGTGAAATATGATTACTTGACTAGTTCCAATTGGACTGGTAGTGAAATACAATAACTGACTGATTCCAACTGGACTGGTAGTCGAATACGATTACTTGACTGGTTCAACTGGACTGGTAGTGAAATATGATTACTTGACTGGTTCCAACTGGACTGGTAGTGAAATACAATAACGTGACTGGTTCCAACTGGAATGTTTGTGAAATATGATTACTTGACTGGTTCCAACAGGACTGGTAGTGAAATACGATGACTTGACTGCATCCTACTGGACTGGTAATGAAATACGAATACTTGAATGGTTCCATCTGGACTGGTAGTGGAATACAATTATGTGACTGGTTCCAACCGTGCTGGTAGTGAAATATGATTACTTGACTGGTTCCAACTGGACTGGTAGTGAAATATGATTACAGGCAGGTTCAAACTGGACTCGTAGTCGAATACGATAATTGACTGCTTCATGTTCGCTGGTAGTGAAATAAGATTACTTGACTGGTTCCAACTGGACTCGTAGTGAAATACGATTTCTTGACTGGTTCCAACTGGACTGGTAGTGAAATATGATTACTTGACTGGTTCCAACAGTACTGGTAGTGAAATATGATTACTTGACTGGTTCCTTCTGGGCAGGTAGTGGAATACAATTATTTGACTGGTTCCAACCGTGCTGGTAGTGAAATATGACTACTTGACTGGTTCCAACTGAACTGATAGTGAAACATGATTACAGGCAGGTTCCAACTGGACTGGTAGTGAAATACGATTACTTGACTGGTTCCAAATGGACTGGTAGTGAAATACGATTACTTGACTCCTACCAACTGGACTGGTAGTGAAATGCGATTACTTGACTGGTTCTATCTGGACTGGTAGTGGAATACAATTATTTTACTGGTTCGAACCGTGCTGGTAGTGAAATATGATTACTTGACTGGTTCAAGCTGGACTGGTAGTCGAATACGATAATTGACTGGTTCATCTTGACTGGTAGTGAAATAAGATTACTTGACAGGTTCCATCTGGACTGGTAGTCGAATACGATTACTTGACTTGTTCAACTGGACTGGTAATGAAATAAGTTTACTTGACTGATTCCAACTGGACTGGTAGTCGAATACGATTACTTCATTGGTTCAACTGGACTGGTAGTGAAATAAGATTACTTGACTGTTTCCAACTGGACTGGTAGTGAAATACAATTACTTGACTGGTTCCAACTGGGCTGGCAGTGAAATATGATTACTTGACTAGTTCCAATTGGACTGGTAGTGAAATACAATAACTGACTGATTCCAACTGGACTGGTAGTCGAATACGATTACTTGACTGGTTCAACTGGACTGGTAGTGAAATATGATTACTTGACTGGTTCCAACTGGACTGGTAGTGAAATACAATAACGTGACTGGTTCCAAATGGAATGTTTGTGAAATATGATTACTTGACTGGTTCCAACAGGACTGGTAGTGAAATACGATGACTTGACTGCATCCTACTGGACTGGTAATGAAATACGAATACTTGAATGGTTCCATCTGGACTGGTAGTGGAATACAATTATGTGACTGGTTCCAACCGTGTTGATAGTGAAACATGATTACTTGACTGGTTCCTTCTGGGCAGGTAGTGGAATGCAATTATTTGACTGGTTCCAACCGTGCTGGTAGTGAAATATGACTACTTGACTGGTTCCAACTGAACTGATAGTGAAACATGATTACAGGCAGGTTCCAACTGGACTGGTAGTGAAATACGATTACTTGACTGGTTCGAAATGGACTGGTATTAAAATACGATTACTTGACTCCTACCAACTGGACTGGTAGTGAAATATGATTACTTGACTGGTTCTATCTGGACTGGTAGTGGAATACAATTATTTGACTGGTTCCAACCGTGCTGGTAGTGAAATACGATTACTTGACTGGTTCCAATTGGACTGGTAGTGAAATACAATAACTGACTGATTCCAACTGGACTGGAAGTCGAAAATGATAATTGACTGGACTGGTAGTGAAATACAATTACTTGACTGGTTCAACTGAACTGGTAGTGAAATATGATTACTTGACTGGTTCCAACTGGACTGGTGGTGAAATACAATAACGTGACTGGTTCCAACTGGAATGTTAGTGAAATATGATTACTTGACTGGTTCCAACAGGACTGGTAGTGAAATACGATGACTTGACTGCATCCTACTGGACTGGTAATGAAATACGAATACTTGAATGGTTCCATCTGGACTGGTAGTGGAATACAATTATGTGACTGGTTCCAACCGTGCTGGTAGTGAAATATGATTACTTGACTGGTTCCAACTGGACTGGTAGTGAAATATGATTACAGGCAGGTTCAAACTGGACTCGTAGTCGAATACGATAATTGACTGCTTCATGTTCGCTGGTAGTGAAATAAGATTACTTGACTGGTTCCAACTGGACTGGTAGTGAAATACGATTTCTTGACTGGTTCCAACTGGACTGGTAGTGAAATATGATTACTTGACTGGTTCGAACAGTACTGGTAGTGAAATATGATTACTTGACTCGTTCCATCTGGCCTAGTAATGAAATAAGTTTACTTGACTGTTTCCAACTGGACTGGTAGTGAAATACAAATACTTGACTGGTTCCAACTGGGCTGGCAGTGAAATATGATTACTTGACTAGTTCCAATTGGACTGGTAGTGAAATACAATAACTGACTGATTCCAACTGGACTGGTAGTCGAATACGATTACTTGACTGGTTCAACTGGACTGGTAGTGAAATATGATTACTTGACTGGTTCCAACTGGACTGGTAGTGAAATACAATAACGTGACTGGTTCCAACTGGAATGTTTGTGAAATATGATTACTTGACTGGTTCCAACAGGACTGGTAGTGAAATACGATGACTTGACTGCATCCTACTGGACTGGTAATGAAATACGAATACTTGAATGGTTCCATCTGGACTGGTAGTGGAATACAATTATGTGACTGGTTCCAACCGTGCTGGTAGTAAAATATGATTACTTGACTGGTTCCAACTGGACTGGTAGTGAAATATGATTACTTGACTGGTTCCTTCTGGGCAGGTAGTGGAATACAATTATTTGACTGGTTCCAACCGTGCTGGTAGTGAAATATGACTACTTGACTGGTTCCAACTGAACTGATAGTGAAACATGATTACAGGCAGGTTCCAACTGGACTGGTAGTGAAATACGATTACTTGACTGGTTCCAAATGGACTGGTAGTGAAATACGATTACTTGACTCCTACCAACTGGACTGGTAGTGAAATGCGATTACTTGACTGGTTCTATATGGACTGGTAGTGGAATACAATTATTTTACTGGTTCCAACCGTGCTGGTAGTGAAATATGATTACTTGACTGGTTCAAGCTGGACTGGTAGTCGAATACGATAATTGACTGGTTCATCTTGACTGGTAGTGAAATAAGATTACTTGACAGGTTCCATCTGGACTGGTAGTCGAATACGATTACTTGACTTGTTCAACTGGACTGGTAATGAAATAAGTTTACTTGACTGATTCCAACTGGACTGGTAGTCGAATACGATTACTTCATTGGTTCAACTGGACTGGTAGTGAAATAAGATTACTTGACTGTTTCCAACTGGACTGGTAGTGAAATACAATTACTTGACTGGTTCCAACTGGGCTGGCAGTGAAATATGATTACTTGACTAGTTCCAATTGGACTGGTAGTGAAATACAATAACTGACTGATTCCAACTGGACTGGTAGTCGAATACGATTACTTGACTGGTTCAACTGGACTGGTAGTGAAATATGATTACTTGACTGGTTCCAACTGGACTGGTAGTGAAATACAATAACGTGACTGGTTCCAAATGGAATGTTTGTGAAATATGATTACTTGACTGGTTCCAACAGGACTGGTAGTGAAATACGATGACTTGACTGCATCCTACTGGACTGGTAATGAAATACGAATACTTGAATGGTTCCATCTGGACTGGTAGTGGAATACAATTATGTGACTGGTTCCAACCGTGTTGATAGTGAAACATGATTACTTGACTGGTTCCTTCTGGGCAGGTAGTGGAATGCAATTATTTGACTGGTTCCAACCGTGCTGGTAGTGAAATATGACTACTTGACTGGTTCCAACTGAACTGATAGTGAAACATGATTACAGGCAGGTTCCAACTGGACTGGTAGTGAAATACGATTACTTGACTGGTTCGAAATGGACTGGTATTAAAATACGATTACTTGACTCCTACCAACTGGACTGGTAGTGAAATATGATTACTTGACTGGTTCTATCTGGACTGGTAGTGGAATACAATTATTTGACTGGTTCCAACCGTGCTGGTAGTGAAATACGATTACTTGACTGGTTCCAATTGGACTGGTAGTGAAATACAATAACTGACTGATTCCAACTGGACTGGAAGTCGAAAATGATAATTGACTGGACTGGTAGTGAAATACAATTACTTGACTGGTTCAACTGAACTGGTAGTGAAATATGATTACTTGACTGGTTCCAACTGGACTGGTGGTGAAATACAATAACGTGACTGGTTCCAACTGGAATGTTAGTGAAATATGATTACTTGACTGGTTCCAACAGGACTGGTAGTGAAATACGATGACTTGACTGCATCCTACTGGACTGGTAATGAAATACGAATACTTGAATGGTTCCATCTGGACTGGTAGTGGAATACAATTATGTGACTGGTTCCAACCGTGCTGGTAGTGAAATATGATTACTTGACTGGTTCCAACTGGACTGGTAGTGAAATATGATTACAGGCAGGTTCAAACTGGACTCGTAGTCGAATACGATAATTGACTGCTTCATGTTCGCTGGTAGTGAAATAAGATTACTTGACTGGTTCCAACTGGACTGGTAGTGAAATACGATTTCTTGACTGGTTCCAACTGGACTGGTAGTGAAATATGATTACTTGACTGGTTCGAACAGTACTGGTAGTGAAATATGATTACTTGACTCGTTCCATCTGGCCTAGTAATGAAATAAGTTTACTTGACTGTTTCCAACTGGACTGGTAGTGAAATACAAATACTTGACTGGTTCCAACTGGGCTGGCAGTGAAATATGATTACTTGACTAGTTCCAATTGGACTGGTAGTGAAATACAATAACTGACTGATTCCAACTGGACTGGTAGTCGAATACGATTACTTGACTGGTTCAACTGGACTGGTAGTGAAATATGATTACTTGACTGGTTCCAACTGGACTGGTAGTGAAATACAATAACGTGACTGGTTCCAACTGGAATGTTTGTGAAATATGATTACTTGACTGGTTCCAACAGGACTGGTAGTGAAATACGATGACTTGACTGCATCCTACTGGACTGGTAATGAAATACGAATACTTGAATGGTTCCATCTGGACTGGTAGTGGAATACAATTATGTGACTGGTTCCAACCGTGCTGGTAGTAAAATATGATTACTTGACTGGTTCCAACTGGACTGGTAGTGAAATATGATTACTTGACTGGTTCCTTCTGGGCAGGTAGTGGAATACAATTATTTGACTGGTTCCAACCGTGCTGGTAGTGAAATATGACTACTTGACTGGTTCCAACTGAACTGATAGTGAAACATGATTACAGGCAGGTTCCAACTGGACTGGTAGTGAAATACGATTACTTGACTGGTTCCAAATGGACTGGTAGTGAAATACGATTACTTGACTCCTACCAACTGGACTGGTAGTGAAATGCGATTACTTGACTGGTTCTATATGGACTGGTAGTGGAATACAATTATTTTACTGGTTCCAACCGTGCTGGTAGTGAAATATGATTACTTGACTGGTTCAAGCTGGACTGGTAGTCGAATACGATAATTGACTGGTTCATCTTGACTGGTAGTGAAATAAGATTACTTGACAGGTTCCATCTGGACTGGTAGTCGAATACGATTACTTGACTTGTTCAACTGGACTGGTAATGAAATAAGTTTACTTGACTGATTCCAACTGGACTGGTAGTCGAATACGATTACTTCATTGGTTCAACTGGACTGGTAGTGAAATAAGATTACTTGACTGTTTCCAACTGGACTGGTAGTGAAATACAATTACTTGACTGGTTCCAACTGGGCTGGCAGTGAAATATGATTACTTGACTAGTTCCAATTGGACTGGTAGTGAAATACAATAACTGACTGATTCCAACTGGACTGGTAGTCGAATACGATTACTTGACTGGTTCAACTGGACTGGTAGTGAAATATGATTACTTGACTGGTTCCAACTGGACTGGTAGTGAAATACAATAACGTGACTGGTTCCAACTGGAATGTTAGTGAAATATGATTACTTGACTGGTTCCAACAGGACTGGTAGTGAAATACGATGACTTGACTGCATCCTACTGGACTGGTAATGAAATACGAATACTTGAATGGTTCCATCTGGACTGGTAGTGGAATACAATTATGTGACTGGTTCCAACCGTGTTGATAGTGAAACATGATTACTTGACTGGTTCCTTCTGGGCAGGTAGTGGAATGCAATTATTTGACTGGTTCCAACCGTGCTGGTAGTGAAATATGACTACTTGACTGGTTCCAGCTGAACTGATAGTGAAACATGATTACAGGCAGGTTCCAACTGGACTGGTAGTGAAATACGATTACTTGACTGGTTCGAAATGGACTGGTATTAAAATACGATTACTTGACTCCTACCAACTGGACTGGTAGTGAAATGCGATTACTTGACTGGTTCTATCTGGACTGGTAGTGGAATACAATTATTTGACTGGTTCCAACCGTGCTGGTAGTGAAATACGATTACTTGACTGGTTCCAATTGGACTGGTAGTGAAATACAATAACTGACTGATTCCAACTGGACTGGAAGTCGAAAATGATAATTGACTGGACTGGTAGTGAAATACAATTACTTGACTGGTTCAACTGAACTGGTAGTGAAATATGATTACTTGACTGGTTCCAACTGGACTGGTGGTGAAATACAAAAACGTGACTGGTTCCAACTGGAATGTTAGTGAAATATGATTACTTGACTGGTTCCAACAGGACTGGTAGTGAAATACGATGACTTGACTGCATCCTACTGGACTGGTAATGAAATACGAATACTTGACTGGTTCCAACTGGACTGGTAGTGACATATGATTACAGGCAGGTTCAAACTGGACTCGTAGTCGAATACGATAATTGACTGCTTCATGTTCGCTGGTAGTGAAATAAGATTACTTGACTGGTTCCAACTGGACTGGTAGTGAAATACGATTTCTTGACTGGTTCCAACTGGACTGGTAGTGAAATATGATTACTTGACTGGTTCCAACTGGACTAGTAGTGAAATACGATTACTTGACTGGTTCCAACTGGACTGGTAGTGAAATACGATGACTTGACTGGTTCCAACTGGACTTGTATTGAAATATGATTAAAGGCAGGTACCAACTGGACTGGTACTGAAATATGACTACTTGACTGGTTCCAACTGGACTGGTAGTGAAATACGATTACTTGACTCGTTCCAACTTGACTGGTAGTGGAACAAAACTACTTGAATGGTTCCAGCTGGACTGGTAGTGAAATATGATTACTTGACTGGTTCCAATTGGACTATTACTGAAATACAATAACTGACTGATTCCAACTGGATTGGTAGTCGAATACGATTACTTGACTGGTTCAACTCGACTGGTAGTGAAATAAGATTACTTGACTGGTTCCAACTGGACTGGTAGTGAAATACGATTACTTGACTCGTTCCATCTGGCCTAGTAATGAAATAAGTTTACTTGACTGTTTCCAACTGGACTGGTAGTGAAATACAAATACTTGACTGGTTCCAACTGGGCTGGCAGTGAAATATGATTACTTGACTAGTTCCAATTGGACTGGTAGTGAAATACAATAACTGACTGATTCCAACTGGACTGGTAGTCGAATACGATTACTTGACTGGTTCAACTGGACTGGTAGTGAAATATGATTACTTGACTGGTTCCAACTGGACTGGTAGTGAAATACAATAACGTGACTGGTTCCAACTGGAATGTTTGTGAAATATGATTACTTGACTGGTTCCAACAGGACTGGTAGTGAAATACGATGACTTGACTGCATCCTACTGGACTGGTAATGAAATACGAATACTTGAATGGTTCCATCTGGACTGGTAGTGGAATACAATTATGTGACTGGTTCCAACCGTGCTGGTAGTGAAATATGATTACTTGACTGGTTCCAACTGGACTGGTAGTGAAATATGATTACAGGCAGGTTCAAACTGGACTCGTAGTCGAATACGATAATTGACTGCTTCATGTTCGCTGGTAGTGAAATAAGATTACTTGACTGGTTCCAACTGGACTCGTAGTGAAATACGATTTCTTGACTGGTTCCAACTGGACTGGTAGTGAAATATGATTACTTGACTGGTTCCAACAGTACTGGTAGTGAAATATGATTACTTGACTGGTTCCTTCTGGGCAGGTAGTGGAATACAATTATTTGACTGGTTCCAACCGTGCTGGTAGTGAAATATGACTACTTGACTGGTTCCAACTGAACTGATAGTGAAACATGATTACAGGCAGGTTCCAACTGGACTGGTAGTGAAATACGATTACTTGACTGGTTCCAAATGGACTGGTAGTGAAATACGATTACTTGACTCCTACCAACTGGACTGGTAGTGAAATGCGATTACTTGACTGGTTCTATCTGGACTGGTAGTGGAATACAATTATTTTACTGGTTCGAACCGTGCTGGTAGTGAAATATGATTACTTGACTGGTTCAAGCTGGACTGGTAGTCGAATACGATAATTGACTGGTTCATCTTGACTGGTAGTGAAATAAGATTACTTGACAGGTTCCATCTGGACTGGTAGTCGAATACGATTACTTGACTTGTTCAACTGGACTGGTAATGAAATAAGTTTACTTGACTGATTCCAACTGGACTGGTAGTCGAATACGATTACTTCATTGGTTCAACTGGACTGGTAGTGAAATAAGATTACTTGACTGTTTCCAACTGGACTGGTAGTGAAATACAATTACTTGACTGGTTCCAACTGGGCTGGCAGTGAAATATGATTACTTGACTAGTTCCAATTGGACTGGTAGTGAAATACAATAACTGACTGATTCCAACTGGACTGGTAGTCGAATACGATTACTTGACTGGTTCAACTGGACTGGTAGTGAAATATGATTACTTGACTGGTTCCAACTGGACTGGTAGTGAAATACAATAACGTGACTGGTTCCAAATGGAATGTTTGTGAAATATGATTACTTGACTGGTTCCAACAGGACTGGTAGTGAAATACGATGACTTGACTGCATCCTACTGGACTGGTAATGAAATACGAATACTTGAATGGTTCCATCTGGACTGGTAGTGGAATACAATTATGTGACTGGTTCCAACCGTGTTGATAGTGAAACATGATTACTTGACTGGTTCCTTCTGGGCAGGTAGTGGAATGCAATTATTTGACTGGTTCCAACCGTGCTGGTAGTGAAATATGACTACTTGACTGGTTCCAACTGAACTGATAGTGAAACATGATTACAGGCAGGTTCCAACTGGACTGGTAGTGAAATACGACTACTTGACTGGTTCGAAATGGACTGGTATTAAAATACGATTACTTGACTCCTACCAACTGGACTGGTAGTGAAATATGATTACTTGACTGGTTCTATCTGGACTGGTAGTGGAATACAATTATTTGACTGGTTCCAACCGTGCTGGTAGTGAAATACGATTACTTGACTGGTTCCAATTGGACTGGTAGTGAAATACAATAACTGACTGATTCCAACTGGACTGGAAGTCGAAAATGATAATTGACTGGACTGGTAGTGAAATACAATTACTTGACTGGTTCAACTGAACTGGTAGTGAAATATGATTACTTGACTGGTTCCAACTGGACTGGTGGTGAAATACAATAACGTGACTGGTTCCAACTGGAATGTTAGTGAAATATGATTACTTGACTGGTTCCAACAGGACTGGTAGTGAAATACGATGACTTGACTGCATCCTACTGGACTGGTAATGAAATACGAATACTTGAATGGTTCCATCTGGACTGGTAGTGGAATACAATTATGTGACTGGTTCCAACCGTGCTGGTAGTGAAATATGATTACTTGACTGGTTCCAACTGGACTGGTAGTGAAATATGATTACAGGCAGGTTCAAACTGGACTCGTAGTCGAATACGATAATTGACTGCTTCATGTTCGCTGGTAGTGAAATAAGATTACTTGACTGGTTCCAACTGGACTGGTAGTGAAATACGATTTCTTGACTGGTTCCAACTGGACTGGTAGTGAAATATGATTACTTGACTGGTTCGAACAGTACTGGTAGTGAAATATGATTACTTGACTGGTTCCTTCTGGGCAGGTAGTGGAATACAATTATTTGACTGGTTCCAGCCGTGCTGGTAGTGAAATATGACTACTTGACTGGTTCCAACTGAACTGATAGTGAAACATCATTACAGGCAGGTTCCAACTGGACTGGTAGTGAAATACGATTACTTGACTGGTTCCAACTGGACTGGTAGTGAAATACGATTACTTGACTCCTACCAACTGGACTGGTAGTGAAATGCGATTACTTGACTGGTTCTATCTGGACTGGTAGTGGAATGCAATTATTTGACTGGTTCCAACCGTGCTGGTAGTGAAATATGATTACTTGACTGGTTCAAGCTGGACTGGTAGTCGAATACGATAATTGACTGGTTCATCTTGACTGGTAGTGAAATAAGATTACTTGACAGGTTCCATCAGGACTGGTAGTCGAACACGATTACTTGACTTGTTCAACTGGACTGGTAGTGAAATACGATTACTTGACTCGTTCCAACTGGCCTGGTAATGAAATAAGTTTACTTGACTGATTCCAACTGGACTGGTAGTCGAATACGATTACTTCACTGGTTCAACTCGACTGGTAGTGAAATAAGATTACTTGACTGTTTCCAACTGGACTGGTAGTGAAATACAATTACTTGACTGGTTCCAACTGGGCTGGCAGTGAAATATGATTACTTGACTAGTTCCAATTGGACTGGTAGTGAAATACAATAACTGACTGATTCCAACTGGACTGGTAGTCGAATACGATTACTTGACTGGTTCAACTGGACTGGTAGTGAAATATGATTACTTGACTGGTTCCAACTGGACTGGTAGTGAAATACAATAACGTGACTGGTTCCAACTGGAATGTTAGTGAAATATGATTACTTGACTGGTTCCAACAGGACTGGTAGTGAAATACGATGACTTGACTGCATCCTACTGGACTGGTAATGAAATACGAATACTTGACTGGTTCCTTCTGGGCAGGTAGTGGAATGCAATTATTTGACTGGTTCCAACCGTGCTGGTAGTGAAATATGATTACTTGACTGGTTCCAACTGAACTGATAGTGAAACATGATTACAGGCAGGTTCCAACTGGACTGGTAGTGAAATACGATTACTTGACTGGTTCGAAATGGACTGGTATTAAAATACGATTACTTGACTCCTACCAACTGGACTGGTAGTGAAATGCGATTACTTGACTGGTTCTATCTGGACTGGTAGTGGAATACAATTATTTGACTGGTTCCAACCGTGCTGGTAGTGAAATACGATTACTTGACTGGTTCCAATTGGACTGGTAGTGAAATACAATAACTGACTGATTCCAACTGGACTGGAAGTCGAAAATGATAATTGACTGGACTGGTAGTGAAATACAATTACTTGACTGGTTCAACTGAACTGGTAGTGAAATATGATTCCTTGACTGGTTCCAACTGGACTGGTAGTGAAATACAATAACGTGACTGGTTCCAACTGGAATGTTAGTGAAATATGATTACTTGACTGGTTCCAACAGGACTGGTAGTGAAATACGATGACTTGACTACATCCTACTGGACTGGTAATGAAATACGAATACTTGAATGGTTCCATCTGGACTGGTAGTGGAAAACAATTATGTGACTGGTTCCAACCGTGCTGGTAGTGAAATATGATTACTTGACAGGTTCCAACTGGACTGGTAGTGACATATGATTACAGGCAGGTTCAAACTGGACTCGTAGTCGAATACGATAATTGACTGCTTCATGTTCGCTGGTAGTGAAATAAGATTACTTGACTGGTTCCAGCTGGACTGGTAGTGAAATGCGATTACTTGACAGGTTCCAACTGGACTGGTAGTGAAATATGATTACTTGACTGGTTCCAACAGTACTGGTAGTGAAATATGATTACTTGACTGGTTCCTTCTGGGCAGGTAGTGGAATGCAATTATTTGACTGGTTCCAACCGTGTTGGTAGTGAAATATGATTACTTGACTAGTTCCAACTAAACTGATAGTGAAACATGATTACAGGCAGGTTCCAACTGGACTGGTAGTGAAATACGATTACTTGACTGGTTCCAAATGGACTGGTAGTGAAATACGATTACTTGACTCCTACCAACTGGACTGGTAGTGAAATACGATAACTGACTGATTCCAACTGGACTGGAAGTCGAATATGATAATTGACTGGACTGGCAGTGAAATACAATTACTTGACTGGTTCAACTGAACTGGTAGTGAAATATGATTACTTGACTGGTTCCAAATTGACTTGTAGTGATATATGATTACTTGACTGGTTCCAACTTGACTGGTAGTGAAATATGATTACTTGACTGGTTCCAACAGTACTGGTAGTGAAATATGATTGCTTGACTGGTTCCTTCTGGGCAGGTAGTGGAATACAATTATTTGACTGGTTCCAGCCGTGCTGGTAGTGAAATATGACTACTTGACTGGTTCCAACTGAACTGATAGTGAAACATGATTACAGGCAGGTTCCAACTGGACTGGTAGTGAAATACGATTACTTGACTGGTTCCAACTGGACTGGTAGTGAAATACGATTACTTGACTCCTACCAACTGGACTGGTAGTGAAATGCGATTACTTGACTGGTTCTATCTGGACTGGTAGTGGAATACAATTATTTGACTGGTTCCAACCGTGCTGGTAGTGAAATATGATTACTTGACTGGTTCAAGCTGGACTGGTAGTCGAATACGATAATTGACTGGTTCATCTTGACTGGTAGTGAAATAAGATTACTTGACAGGTTCCATCAGGACTGGTAGTCGAACACGATTACTTGACTTGTTCAACTGGACTGGTAGTGAAATACGATTACTTGACTCGTTCCAACTGGCCTGGTAATGAAATAAGTTTACTTGACTGATTCCAACTGGACTGGTAGTCGAATACGATTACTTCACTGGTTCAACTCGACTGGTAGTGAAATAAGATTACTTGACTGTTTCCAACTGGACTGGTAGTGAAATACAATTACTTGACTGGTTCCAACTGGGCTGGCAGTGAAATATGATTACTTGACTAGTTCCAATTGGACTGGTAGTGAAATATGATTACTTGACTGGTTCCAACTGGACTGGTAGTGAAATTTGACTACAGGCAGGTTCCATCTCCACTGGTAGTGAAATAAGATTACTTGACTGGTTCCAGGTGGACTGGTAGTGAAATGCGATTACTTGACTGGTTCCAACTGGACTGATAGTGAAATGTGATTAGAGGCAGGTTCCATCTGCACTGGTAGTGAAATAAGATTACTTGACTGGTTCCAGCTGGACTGGTAGTGAAATGCGATTACTTGACTGGTTCCAACTGGACTGGTAGTGAAATATGATTAGAGGCACTTTCCAACTAAATTGGTTGTGAAATACGATTACTTGACTTGTTCAACTGAACAGGTAGTAAAATAAGATTTCTTGACTGGTTCCAAGTGGACTGGTAGTGAAATTCGATTTCTTGACTGGTTCCAACTGGACTGGTAGTGAAATACACTGGTTTTACCTGGACTGGTAGTGGAATACAATTATTTGACTGGTTCCAACCGTACTGGTAGTGAAATACGATTACTTGAATGGTTTCAATTGGACTGGTAGTGAAATACAATAACTGACTGATTCCAACTGGACTGGTAGTCGAATATGATAATTGACTGGTTGATCTTGACTGGTAGTGAAATAAGATTACTTGACTGGTTCGAACTGGACTGGTAGTGAAATATGATTACTTGACTGGTTCAACTGGACTGGTAGTGAAATATGATTACTTAACTGGTTCCAACTGGACTGGTAGTGAAATACGAATACTTGACTGGTTCCAACTGGACTGGTAGTGAAATATGATTACTTGACTGGTTCGAACTGGACTGGTAGTGAAATATGATTACTTGACTCGTTCCAACTGGACTGGTAGTGAAATTTGATTACAGGCAGGTTCCAGCTAGATTGGTAGTGAAATACGATTACTTGACTGGTTGAACTGAACTGGTAGTGAAATATGATTACTTGACTGGTTCCAACTGGACTTGTAGTGAAATATGATTACAGGCAGGTTCCATCTGCACTGGTAGTGAAATAAGATTACTTGACTGGTTCCAACTGGACTGGTAGTGAAATATGACTACTTGACTGGTTCCAACTGGACTGGTAGTGAAAGTTGATTACAGGCAGGTTCCAACTAGATTGGTAGTGAAATACGATTACTTGACTGGTTCAACTGAATTGGTAGTGAAATATGATTACTTGACTGGTTCCAACTGGACTGGTAGTGAAATATGATTAGAGGCAGGTTCCATCTGCACTGGTAGTGAAATACGATTACTTGACTGGTTCCAGCTGGACTGGTAGTGAAATGCGATTACTTGACTGGTTCCAACTGGACTGGTAGTGAAATATGATTAGAGGCACTTTCCAACTGGATTGGTAGTGAAATACGATTACTTGACTTGTTCAACTGAACAGGTAGTGAAATAAGATTTCTTGACTGGTTCCAAGTGGACTGGTAGTGAAATTCGATTTCTTGACTGGTTCCAACTGGACTGGTAGTGAAATACACTGGTTCTAACTGGACTGGTGGTGGAATACAATTATTTGACTGGTTCCAACCGTGCTGGTGGTGAAATACGATTACTTGACTGGTTCCAATTGGACTGGTAGTGAAATACAATAACTGACTGATTCCAACTGGACTGGTAGTCGAATATAATAACTGACTGGTTCATCTTGACTGGTAGTGAAATAAGAATACTTGACTGGTTCCAACTGTACTGGTAGTGAAATGCGATTTCTTGACTAGTTCCAAATGGACTGGTAGTGAAGTATGATTACAGGCAGGTTCCAAGTGGACTGGTAGTGAAATATGATTACTTGACTGGTTCCAAAAGGACTGGTAGTGAAATACGATTGCTTGACTTGTTACAACTGGACTGGTAGTGAAATATGATTACTTGACTGGTTCGAACTGGACTGGTAGTGAAATATGATTACTTGACTGGTTCCAACTGGACTGGTAGTGAAATTTGACTACAGGCAGGTTCCATCTCCACTGGTAGTGAAATAAGATTACTTGACTGGTTCCAGGTGGACTGGTGGTGAAATGCGATTACTTGACTGGTTCCAACTGGACTGGTAGTGAAATATGATTAGAGGCAGGTTCCATCTGCACTGGTAGTGAAATAAGATTACTTGACTGGTTCCAGCTGGATTGGTAGTGAAATGCGATTACTTGACTGGTTCCAACTGGACTGGTAGTGAAATATGATTAGAGGCACTTTCCAACTAAATTGGTAGTGTAATACGATTACTTGACTTGTTCAACTGAACAGGTAGTGAAATAAGATTTCTTGACTGGTTCCAATTGGACTGGTAGTGAAATACAACAACTGACTGATTCCAACTGGACTGGTAGTCGAATATAATAACTGACTGGGTCATCTTGACTGGTAGTGAAATAAGAATACTTGACTGGTTCCAACTGTACTGGTAGTGAAATGCGATTTCTTGACTAGTTCCAAATGGACTGGTAGTGAAGTATGATTACAGGCAGGTTCCAAGTGGACTGGTAGTGAAATATGATTACTTGACTGGTTCCAAAAGGACTGGTAGTGAAATACGATTGCTTGACTTGTTACAACTGGACTGGTAGTGAAATATGATTACTTGACTGGTTCCAACTGGACTGGTAGTGAAATATGATTACTTGACTGGTTCCAACTGGACTGGTAGTTAAATATGATTACTTGACTGGTTCGAACTGGACTGGTAGTGAAATATGATTACTTGACTGGTTCCAACTGGACTGGTAGTGAAATTTGACTACAGGCAGGTTCCATCTCCACTGGTAGTGAAATAAGATTACTTGACTGGTTCCAGGTGGACTGGTAGTGAAATGCGATTACTTGACTGGTTCCAACTGGACTGGTAGTGAAATATGATTAGAGGCAGGTTCCATCTGCACTGGTAGTGAAATAAGATTACTTGACTGGTTCCAGCTGGACTGGTAGTGAAATGCGATTACTTGACTGGTTCCAACTGGACTGGTAGTGAAATATGATTAGAGGCACTTTCCAACTAAATTGGTTGTGAAATACGATTACTTGACTTGTTCAACTGAACAGGTAGTAAAATAAGATTTCTTGACTGGTTCCAAGTGGACTGGTAGTGAAATTCGATTTCTTGACTGGTTCCAACTGGACTGGTAGTGAAATACACTGGTTTTACCTGGACTGGTAGTGGAATACAATTATTTGACTGGTTCCAACCGTACTGGTAGTGAAATACGATTACTTGAATGGTTTCAATTGGACTGGTAGTGAAATACAATAACTGACTGATTCCAACTGGACTGGTAGTCGAATATGATAATTGACTGGTTGATCTTGACTGGTAGTGAAATAAGATTACTTGACTGGTTCGAACTGGACTGGTAGTGAAATATGATTACTTGACTGGTTCAACTGGACTGGTAGTGAAATATGATTACTTAACTGGTTCCAACTGGACTGGTAGTGAAATACGAATACTTGACTGGTTCCAACTGGACTGGTAGTGAAATATGATTACTTGACTGGTTCGAACTGGACTGGTAGTGAAATATGATTACTTGACTCGTTCCAACTGGACTGGTAGTGAAATTTGATTACAGGCAGGTTCCAGCTAGATTGGTAGTGAAATACGATTACTTGACTGGTTGAACTGAACTGGTAGTGAAATATGATTACTTGACTGGTTCCAACTGGACTTGTAGTGAAATATGATTACAGGCAGGTTCCATCTGCACTGGTAGTGAAATAAGATTACTTGACTGGTTCCAACTGGACTGGTAGTGAAATATGACTACTTGACTGGTTCCAACTGGACTGGTAGTGAAAGTTGATTACAGGCAGGTTCCAACTAGATTGGTAGTGAAATACGATTACTTGACTGGTTCAACTGAATTGGTAGTGAAATATGATTACTTGACTGGTTCCAACTGGACTTGTAGTGAAATATGATTAGAGGCAGGTTCCATCTGCACTGGTAGTGAAATAAGATTACTTGACTGGTTCCAGCTGGACTGGTAGTGAAATGCGATTACTTGACTGGTTCCAACTGGACTGGTAGTGAAATATGATTAGAGGCACTTTCCAACTGGATTGGTAGTGAAATACGATTACTTGACTTGTTCAACTGAACAGGTAGTGAAATAAGATTTCTTGACTGGTTCCAAGTGGACTGGAAGTGAAATTCGATTTCTTGACTGGTTCCAACTGGACTGGTAGTGAAATACACTGGTTCTAACTGGACTGGTGGTGGAATACAATTATTTGACTGGTTCCAACCGTGCTGGTAGTGAAATACGATTACTTGACTGGTTCCAATTGGACTGGTAGTGAAATACAATAACTGACTGATTCCAACTGGACTGGTAGTCGAATATAATAACTGACTGGTTCATCTTGACTGGTAGTGAAATAAGAATACTTGACTGGTTCCAACTGTACTGGTAGTGAAATGCGATTTCTTGACTAGTTCCAAATGGACTGGTAGTGAAGTATGATTACAGGCAGGTTCCAAGTGGACTGGTAGTGAAATATGATTACTTGACTGGTTCCAAAAGGACTGGTAGTGAAATACGATTGCTTGACTTGTTACAACTGGACTGGTAGTGAAATATGATTACTTGACTGGTTCCAACTGGACTGGTAGTGAAATATGATTACTTGACTGGTTCAACTGGACTGGTAGTGAAATATGATTACTTGACTGGTTCCAACTGGACTGGTAGTGAAATACGATTACTTGACTGGTTCCAACTGGACTGGTAGTTAAATATGATTACTTGACTGGTTCGAACTGGACTGGTAGTGAAATATGATTACTTGACTGGTTCCAACTGGACTGGTAGTGAAATTTGACTACAGGCAGGTTCCATCTCCACTGGTAGTGAAATAAGATTACTTGACTGGTTCCAGGTGGACTGGTAGTGAAATGCGATTACTTGACTGGTTCCAACTGGACTGGTAGTGAAATATGATTAGAGGCAGGTTCCATCTGCACTGGTAGTGAAATAAGATTACTTGACTGGTTTCAGCTGGATTGGTAGTGAAATGCGATTACTTGACTGGTTCCAACTGGACTGGTAGTGAAATATGATTAGAGGCACTTTCCAACTAAATTGGTAGTGTAATACGATTACTTGACTTGTTCAACTGAACAGGTAGTGAAATAAGATTTCTTGACTGGTTCCAATTGGACTGGTAGTGAAATACAACAACTGACTGATTCCAACTGGACTGGTAGTCGAATATAATAACTGACTGGTTCATCTTGACTGGTAGTGAAATAAGAATACTTGACTGGTTCCAACTGTACTGGTAGTGAAATGCGATTTCTTGACTAGTTCCAAATGGACTGGTAGTGAAGTATGATTACAGGCAGGTTCCAAGTGGACTGGTAGTGAAATATGATTACTTGACTGGTTCCAAAAGGACTGGTAGTGAAATACGATTGCTTGACTTGTTACAACTGGACTGGTAGTGAAATATGATTACTTGACTGGTTCCAACTGGACTGGTAGTGAAATATGATTACTTGACTGGTTCAACTGGACTGGTAGTGAAATATGATTACTTGACTGGTTCCAACTGGACTGGTAGTGAAATACGATTACTTGACTGGTTCCAACTGGACTGGTAGTTAAATATGATTACTTGACTGGTTCGAACTGGACTGGTAGTGAAATATGATTACTTGACTGGTTCCAACTGGACTGGTAGTGAAATTTGACTACAGGCAGGTTCCATCACCACTGGTAGTGAAATAAGATTACTTGACTGGTTCCAGGTGGACTGGTAGTGAAATGCGATTACTTGACTGGTTCCAACTGGACTGGTAGTGAAATATGATTAGAGGCAGGTTCCATCTGCACTGGTAGTGAAATAAGATTACTTGACTGGTTCCAGCTGGATTGGTAGTGAAATGCGATTACTTGACTGGTTCCAACTGGACTGGTAGTGAAATATGATTAGAGGCACTTTCCAACTAAATTGGTAGTGTAATACGATTACTTGACTTGTTCAACTGAACAGGTAGTGAAATAAGATTTCTTGACTGGTTCCAAGTGGACTGGTAGTGAAATTCGATTTCTTGACTGGTTCCAACTGGACTGGTAGTGAAATACACTGGTTTTAACTGGACTGGTAGTGGAATACAATTATTTGACTGGTTCCAACCGTGCTGGTAGTGAAATACGATTACTTGACTGGTTCCAATTGGACTGGTAGTGAAATACAATAACTGACTGATTCCAACTGGACTGGTAGTCGAATATGATAACTGACTGGTTCATCTTGACTGGTAGTGAAATAAGAATACTTGACTGGTTCCAACTGTACTGGTAGTGAAATGCGATTTCTTGACTAGTTCCAAATGGACTGGTAGTGAAGTATGATTACAGGTAGGTTCCAAGTGGACTGGTAGTGAAATATGATTACTTGACTGGTTCCAAAAGGACTGGTAGTGAAATACGATTGCTTGACTTGTTACAACTGGACTGGTAGTGAAATATGATTACTTGACTGGTTCCAACTGGACTGGTAGTGAAATATGATTACTTGACTGGTTCAACTGGACTGGTAGTGAAATATGATTACTTGACTGGTTCCAACTGGACTGGTAGTGAAATACGATTACTTGACTGGTTCCAACTGGACTGGTAGTTAAATATGATTACTTGACTGGTTCGAACTGGACTGGTAGTGAAATATGATTACTTGACTGGTTCGAACTGGACTGGTAGTGAAATTTGACTACAGGCAGGTTCCAGCTAGATTGGTAGTGAAATACGATTACTTGACTGGTTGAACTGAACTGGTAGTGAAATGCGATTACTTGACAGGTTCCAACTGGACTGGTAGTGAAATATGACTAGAGGCACTTTCCAACTGGATTGGTAGTGAAATACGATTACTTGACTTGTTCAACTGAACAGGTAGTGAAGTAAGATTTCTTGACTGGTTCCAAGTGGACTGGTAGTGAAATTCGATTTCTTGACTGGTTCCAACTGGACTGGTAGTGAAATACACTGGTTCTAACTGGACTGGTAGTGGAATACAATTATTTGACTGGTTCCAACCGTGCTGGTAGTGAAATACGATTACTTGACTGGTTCCAATTGGACTGGTAGTGAAATACAATAACTGACTGATTCCAACTGGACTGGTAGTCGAATATAATAACTGACTGGTTCATCTTGACTGGTAGTGAAATAAGAATACTTGACTGGTTCCAACTGTACTGGTAGTGAAATGCGATTTCTTGACTAGTTCCAAATGGACTGGTAGTGAAGTATGATTACAGGCAGGTTCCAAGTGGACTGGTAGTGAAATATGATTACTTGACTGGTTCCAAAAGGACTGGTAGTGAAATACGATTGCTTGACTTGTTACAACTGGACTGGTAGTGAAATATGATTACTTGACTGGTTCCAACTGGACTGGTAGTGAAATATGATTACTTGACTGGTTCAACTGGACTGGTAGTGAAATATGATTACTTGACTGGTTCCAACTGGACTGGTAGTGAAATACGATTACTTGACTGGTTCCAACTGGACTGGTAGTTAAATATGATTACTTGACTGGTTCGAACTGGACTGGTAGTGAAATATGATTACTTGACTGGTTCCAACTGGACTGGTAGTGAAATTTGACTACAGGCAGGTTCCATCTCCACTGGTAGTGAAATAAGATTACTTGACTGGTTCCAGGTGGACTGGTTGTGAAATGCGATTACTTGACTGGTTCCAACTGGACTGATAGTGAAATATGATTAGAGGCAGGTTCCATCTGCACTGGTAGTGAAATAAGATTACTTGACTGGTTCCAGCTGGACTGGTAGTGAAATGCGATTACTTGACTGGTTCCAACTGGACTGGTAGTGAAATATGATTAGAGGCACTTTCCAACTAAATTGGTAGTGAAATACGATTACTTGACTTGTTCAACTGAACAGGTAGTGAAATAAGATTTCTTGACTGGTTCCAAGTGGACTGGTAGTGAAATTCGATTTCTTGACTGGTTCCAACTGGACTGGTAGTGAAATACACTGTTTTTAACTGGACTGGTAGTGGAATACAATTATTTGACTGGTTCCAACCGTGCTGGTAGTGAAATACGATTACTTGAATGGTTTCAATTGGACTGGTAGTGAAATACAATAACTGACTGATTCCAACTGGACTGGTAGTCGAATATGATAATTGACTGGTTGATCTTGACTGGTAGTGAAATAAGATTACTTGACTGGTTCGAACTGTACTGGTAGTGAAATATGATTACTTGACTGGTTCAACTGGACTGGTAGTGAAATATGATTACTTAACTGGTTCCAACTGGACTGGTAGTGAAATACGAATACTTGACTGGTTCCAACTGGACTGGTAGTGAAATATGATTACTTGACTGGTTCGAACTGGACTGGTAGTGAAATATGATTACTTGACTCGTTCCAACTGGACTGGTAGTGAAATTTGATTACAGGCAGGTTCCAGCTAGATTGGTAGTGAAATACGATTACTTGACTGGTTGAACTGAACTGGTAGTGAAATATGATTACTTGACTGGTTCCAACTGGACTTGTAGTGAAATATGATTACAGGCAGGTTCCATCTGCACTGGTAGTGAAATAAGATTACTTGACTGGTTCCAACTGGACTGGTAGTGAAATATGACTACTTGACTGGTTCCAACTGGACTGGTAGTGAAAGTTGATTACAGGCAGGTTCCAACTAGATTGGTAGTGAAATACGATTACTTGACTGGTTCAACTGAATTGGTAGTGAAATATGATTACTTGACTGGTTCCAACTGGACTGGTAGTGAAATATGATTACAGGCAGGTTCCATCTGCACTGGTAGTGAAATAAGATTACTTGACTGGTTCCAGCTGGACTGGTAGTGAAATGCGATTACTTGACTGGTTCCAACTGGACTGGTAGTGAAATATGATTAGAGGCACTTTCCAACTGGATTGGTAGTGAAATACGATTACTTGACTTGTTTAACTGAACAGGTAGTGAAATAAGATTTCTTGACTGGTTCCAAGTGGACTGGTAGTGAAATTCGATTTCTTGACTGGTTCCAACTGGACTGGTAGTGAAATACACTGGTTCTAACTGGACTGGTGGTGGAATACAATTATTTGACTGGTTCCAACCGTGCTGGTAGTGAAATACGATTACTTGACTGGTTCCAATTGGACTGGTAGTGAAATACAATAACTGACTGATTCCAACTGGACTGGTAGTCGAATATAATAACTGACTGGTTCATCTTGACTGGTAGTGAAATAAGAATACTTGACTGGTTCCAACTGTACTGGTAGTGAAATGCGATTTCTTGACTAGTTCCAAATGGACTGGTAGTGAAGTATGATTACAGGCAGGTTCCAAGTGGACTGGTAGTGAAATATGATTACTTGACTGGTTCCAAAAGGACTGGTAGTGAAATACGATTGCTTGACTTGTTACAACTGGACTGGTAGTGAAATATGATTACTTGACTGGTTCAACTGGACTGGTAGTGAAATATGATTACTTGACTGGTTCCAACTGGACTGGTAGTGAAATACGATTACTTGACTGGTTCCAACTGGACTGGTAGTTAAATATGATTACTTGACTGGTTCGAACTGGACTGGTAGTGAAATATGATTACTTGACTGGTTCCAACTGGACTGGTAGTGAAATTTGACTACAGGCAGGTTCCATCTCCACTGGTAGTGAAATAAGATTACTTGACTGGTTCCAGGTGGACTGGTAGTGAAATGCGATTACTTGACTGGTTCCAACTGGACTGGTAGAGAAATATGATTAGAGGCAGGTTCCATCTGCACTGGTAGTGAAATAAGATTACTTGACTGGTTCCAGCTGGACTGGTAGTGAAATTCGATTACTTGACTGGTTCCAACTGGACTGGTAGTGAAATATGATTAGAGGCACTTTCCAACTAAATTGGTTGTGAAATACGATTACTTGACTTGTTCAACTGAACAGGTAGTGAAATAAGATTTCTTGACTGGTTCCAAGTGGACTGGTAGTGAAATTCGATTTTTTGACTGGTTCCAACTGGACTGGTAGTGAAATACACTGGTTTTAACTGGACTGGTAGTGGAATACAATTATTTGACTGGTTCCAACCGTGCTGGTAGTGAAATACGATTACTTGACTGGTTCCAATTGGACTGGTAGTGAAATACAATAACTGACTGATTCCAACTGGACTGGTAGTCGAATATGATAACTGACTGGTTCATCTTGACTGGTAGTGAAATAAGAATACTTGACTGGTTCCAACTGTACTGGTAGTGAAATGCGATTTCTTGACTAGTTCCAAATGGACTGGTAGTGAAGTATGATTACAGGCAGGTTCCAAGTGGACTGGTAGTGAAATATGATTACTTGACTGGTTCCAAAAGGACTGGTAGTGAAATACGATTGCTTGACTTGTTACAACTGGACTGGTAGTGAAATATGATTACTTGACTGGTTCCAACTGGACTGGTAGTGAAATATGATTACAGGCAGGTTCAAACTGGACTCGTAGTCGAATACGATAATTGACTGCTTCATGTTCGCTGGTAGTGAAATAAGATTACTTGACTGGTTCCAACTGGACTGGTAGTGAAATATGATTACTTGACTGGTTCGAACTGGACTGGTAGTGAAATATGATTACTTGACTGGTTCCAACTGGACTGGTAGTGAAATTTGACTACAGGCAGGTTCCAGCTAGATTGGTAGTGAAATACGATTACTTGACTGGTTGAACTGAACTGGTAGTGAAATATGATTACTTGACTGGTTCCAACTGGACTTGTAGTGAAATATGATTACAGGCAGGTTCCATCTGCACTGGTAGTGAAATAAGATTACTTGACTGGTTCCAACTGGACTGGTAGTGAAATATGATTACTTGACTGGTTCCAACTGGACTGGTAGTGAAAGTTGATTACAGGCAGGTTCCAACTAGATTGGTAGTGAAATACGATTACTTGACTGGTTCAACTGAACTGGTAGTGAAATATGATTACTTGACTGGTTCCAACTGGACTGGTAGTGAAATATGATTACAGGCAGGTTCCATCTGCACTGGTAGTGAAATAAGATTACTTGACTGGTTCCAGCTGGACTGGTAGTGAAATGCGATTACTTGACTGGTTCCAACTGGACTGGTAGTGAAATATGATTAGAGGCACTTTCCAACTGGATTCGTATTGAAATACGATTACAAGACTTGTTCAACTGGACAGGTAGTGAAATAAGATTTCTTGACTGGTTCCAAGTGGACTGGTAGTGAAATTCGATTTCTTGACTGGTTCCAACTGGACTGGTAGTGAAATACGATTTCTTGACTGGTTCCAACTGGACTGGTAGTGAAATATGATTACAGGCAGGTTCCAATTGGACTGGTTGTGAAATACGATTCCTTGACTGGTTCCAAGTGGACTGGTAGTGAAATTCGATTTCTTGACTGGTTCCAAGTGGACTTGTAGTGAAATATGATTACCGGCAGGTTCTAGTTGGACTGATAGTGAAATACGATTACTTTACTGGCTACATATGGACTGGTAGTGAAATACAATAACTTCACTGGTTCCAACTGGGTTACTTTTGAAATACGATGACTTGACTGGTTCCAGCTGGACTGGTAGTGAAATACAATAACTGACTGATTCCAACTGGACTGGTAGTCGAATACGAGTACTTGACTGGTTCAACTGGACTTGTAGTGAAATAAGATTACTTGACTGGTTCCATCTGGGCAGGTAGTGGAATACAATTATTTGACTGGTTCCAACCGTGCTGGTAGTGAAATACGATTACTTGACTCGCACCAACTGGACTGGTAGTGGAATAAAATTTTTGACTGGTTCCAACCGTGCTGGTAGTGAAATACGATTACTTGACTGGTTCCAATTGGACTGGTAGTGAAATACAGGAACTGACTGATTCCAACTGGACTGGTAGTCGAATATGACAACTGACTGGTTCATCTTGACTGGTAGTGAAATAAGAATACTTGACTGGTTCCAACTGTACTGGTAGTGAAATGCGATTTCTTGACTAGATCCAACTGTACTGGTAGTGAAATATGATTACAGGCAGGTTCCAACTGGACTGGTAGTGAAATGTGATTATTTGAGTGGTTCCAAAAGGACTGGTAGTGAAATACGATTGCTTGACTTGTTACAACTGGACTGGTAGTGAAATATGATTACTTGACTGGCTCCAACTGGACTGGTAGTGAAATATGATTACTTGACTGGTTCCAACTGGACTGGTAGTGAAATATGATTACTTGACTGGTTCCAACTGGACTGGTAGTGAAATACGATTACTTGACTGGTTCCAACTGGACTGGTAGTTAAATATGATTACTTGACTGGTTCGAACTGGACTGGTAGTGAAATATGATTACTTGACTGGTTCCAACTGGACTGGTAGTGAAATTTGACTACAGGCAGGTTCCAGCTAGATTGGTAGTGAAAAACGATTACTTGACTGGTTGAACTGAACTGGTAGTGAAATATGATTACTTGACTGGTTCCAACTGGACTTGCAGTGAAATATGATTACAGGCAGGTTCCATCTGCACTGGTAGTGAAATAAGATTACTTGACTGGTTCCAACTGGACTGGTAGTGATATACGATTACTTGACTGGTTCCAACTGGACTGGTAGTGAAATATGATTACAGGCACTTTCCAACTTTCACTGGATTGGTAGTGAAAAACGATTACTTGACTTGTTCAACTGGACAGGTAGTGGAATGAGATTTCTTGACTGGTTCCAAGTGGACTGATAGTGAAATACGATTACTTGACTGGTTCCAAGTGGACTGGTAGTGAAATTCGATTTCTTGACTGGTTCCAACTGGACTGGTAGTGAAATACGATTTCTTGACTGGTTCCAACTGGACTGGTAGTGAAATATGATTACAGGCAGGTTCCAATTGGACTGATAGTGAAGTACGATTACTTGACTGGTTCCAAATGGACTGGTAGTGAAATACGATTACGTGACTGGTTCCATCTTGACTGGTAGTCGAATACGATTACTTGACTGGTTCAACTGGACTTGTAGTGAAATATGATTACTTGACTGGTTCCAAGTGGACTGGTAGTGAAATGCGATTACTTGCCTGGTTCCAACTGGACTGGTAGTGAAATATGATTAGAGGCACTTTCCAACTGGATTGGTAGTGAAATACGACTACGTGACTTGTTCAACTGGACAGGTAGTGAAATAAGATTTCTTGACTGGTTCCAAGTGGACTGGTAGTGAAATTCGATTTCTTGACTGGTTCCAACTGGACTGGTAGTGAAATACGATTTCTTGACTGGTTCCAAGTGGACTGGTAGTGAAATATGATTACAGGCAGGTTCCAATTGGACTGGTTGTGAAATACAATTCCTTGACTGGTTCCAACTGGACTGGTAGTGAAATTCGATTTCTTGACTGGTTCAAAGTGGACTTGTAGTGAAATATGATTACCGGCAGGTTCTAGTTGGACTGGTAGTGAAATACGATTATTTTACTGGCTACATATGGACTGGTAGTGAAATACAATAACTTCACTAGTTCCAACTGGGTTACTGGTGAAATACGATGACTTGACTGGTTCCAACTGGACTGGTAGTGAAATACAATAACTGACTGATTCCAACTGGAGTGGCAGTCGAATACGATTACTTGACTGGTTCAACTGGACTTGTAGTGAAATAAGATTACTTGACTGGTTCCAACACTACTGGTAGTGAAATATGATTACTTCACTGGTTCCATCTGGGCAGGTAGTGGAATACAATTATTTGACTGGTTCCAACCGTGCTGGTAGTGAAATACTATTACTTGACTCGTACCAACTGGACTGGTAGTGAAATACGATTACTTAACTGGTTCTATCTGGACTGGTAGTGGAATACAATTTTTGACTGGTTCCAACCGTGCTCGTAGTGAAATGCGATTACTTGACTGGTTCCAATTGGACTGGTAGTGAAATACAGGAACTGACTGATTCCAACTGGACTGGTAGTCGAATATGACAACTGACTGGTTCATCTTGACTGGTAGTGAAATAAGAATACTTGACTGGTTCCAACTGTACTGGTAGTGAAATGCGATTTCTTGACTAGTTCCAACTGTACTGGTAGTGAAATATGATTACAGGCAGGTTCCAAGTGGACTGGTAGTGAAATGTGATTATTTGAGTGGTTCCAAAAGGACTGGTAGTGAAATACGATTGCTTGACTTGTTACAACTGGACTGGTAGTGAAATATGATTACTTGACTGGTTCCAACTGGACTGGTAGTGAAATATGATTACTTGACTGGTTCCAACTGGACTGGTAGTGAAATATGATTACAGACAGGTTCCATCTGCACTGGTAGTGAAATAAGATTACTTGACTGGTTCCAACTGGACTGGTAGTGAAATACGATTACTTGACTGGTTCCAAGTGGACTGGTAGTGAAATTCGATTTCTTGACTGGTTCCAACTGGACTGGTAGTGAAATATGATTACTTGACTGGTTCCAACTGGACTTGTAGTGAAATATGATTACAGACAGGTTCCATCTGCACTGGTAGTGAAAGAAGATTACTTGACTGGTTCCAACTGGACTGGTAGTGAAATACGATTACTTGACTGGTTCCAACTGGACTGGTAGTGAAATATGATTACAGGCACTTTCCAACTGGATTGGTAGTGAAATACGATTACTTGACTGGTTCCAAGTGGACTGGTAGTGAAATTCGATTTCTTGACTGGTTCCATCTGGACTGGTAGTGAAATACGATTTCTTGACTGGTTCCAAGTGGACTGGTAGTGAAATATGATTACAGGCAGGTTCCAATTGGACTGGTAGTGAAATACGATTACTTGACTGGTTCCAAGTGGACTGGTAGTGAAATTCGATTTCTTGACTGGTTCCAACTGGACTGGTTGTGAAATACGATTTCATGACTGGTTCCAACTGGACTGGTAGTGAAATATGATTACAGGCAGGTTCCAATTGGACTGATAGTGAATTACGATTACTTGACTGGTTCCAAATGGACTGGTAGTGAAATACGATTACGTGACTGGTTCCATCTGGACTAGTAGTGGAATATAATTACTTCACTGGTTCCAACTGGGTTACTGGTGAAATACGATTACTTGACTGGTTCCAACTGGACTGGTAGTGAAATACAATAACTGACTGATTCCAACTGGACTGGTAGTCGAATACGATTGCTTGACTTGTTACAACTGGACTGGTACTGAAATATGATTACTTGACTGGTTCCAACTGGACTGGTAGTGAAATATGATTACTTAACTGGTTCCAACTGGACTGGTAGTGAAATACGATTACTTGACTGGTTCTATCTGGACTGGTAGTGGAATACAATTTTTGACTGGTTCCAACCGTGCTGGTAGTGAAATACGATTACTTGACTGGTTTCAATTGGACTGGTAGTGAAATACAGGAACTGACTGATTCCAACTGGACTGGTAGTCGAATATGACAACTGACTGGTTCATCTTGACTGGTAGTGAAATAAGAATACTTGACTGGTTCCAACTGTACTGGTAGTGAAATGCGATTTCTTGACTAGTTCCAACTGTACTGGTAGTGAAATATGATTACAGGCAGGTTCCAACTGGACTGGTAGTGAAATGTGATTATTTGAGTGGTTCCAAAAGGACTGGTAGTGAAATACGATTGCTTGACTTGTTACAACTGGACTGGTAGTGAAATATGATTACTTGACTGTTTCCAACTGGACTGGTAGTGAAATATGATTACTTGACTGGTTCCAACTGGACTGGTAGTGAAATATGATTACAGACAGGTTCCATCTGCACTGGTAGTGAAATAAGATTACTTGACTGGTTCCAACTGGACTGGTAGTGAAATACGATTACTTGACTGGTTCCAAGTGGACTGGTAGTGAAATTCGATTTCTTGACTGGTTCCAACTGGACTGGTAGTGAAATACGATTTCTGGACTGGTTCCAACTGGACTGGTAGTGAAATATGATTACAGGCAGGTTCCAATTGGACTGATAGTGAAATGCGATTACTTGACTGGTTCCAAAAGGACTGGTAGTGAAATACGATTGCTTGACTTGTTACAACTGGACTGGTTCTGAAATATGATTACTTGACTGGTTCCAACTGGACTGGTAGTGAAATATGATTACTTGACTGGTTCCAACTGGACTTGTAGTGAAATATGATTACAGAGAGGTTCCATCTGCACTGGTAGTGAAATAAGATTACTTGACTGGTTCCAACTGGACTGGTAGTGAAATACGATTACTTGACTGGTTCCAACTGGACTGGTAGTGAAATATGATTACAGGCACTTTCCAACTGGATTGGTAGTGAAATACGATTACTTGACTTGTTCAACTGGACAGGTAGTGAAATAAGATTTCTTGACTGGTTCCAAGTGGACTGGTAGTGAAATTCGATTTCTTGACTGGTTCCATCTGGACTGGTAGTGAAATACGATTTCTTGACTGGTTCCAAGTGGACTGGTAGTGAAATATGATTACAGGCAGGTTCCAATTGGACTGGTAGTGAAATACGATTACTTGACTGGTTCCAAGTGGACTGGTAGTGAAATTCGATTTCTTGACTGGTTCCAACTGGACTGGTTGTGAAATACGATTTCATGACTGGTTCCAACTGGACTGGTAGTGAAGTATGATTACAGGCAGGTTCCAATTGGACTGATAGTGAATTACGATTACTTGACTGGTTCCAAATGGACTGGTAGTGAAATACGATTACGTGACTGGTTCCATCTGGACTAGTAGTGGAATATAATTACTTCACTGGTTCCAACTGGGTTACTGGTGAAATACGATTACTTGACTGGTTCCAACTGGACTGGTAGTGAAATACAATAACTGACTGATTCCAACTGGACTGGTAGTCGAATACGATTGCTTGACTTGTTACAACTGGACTGGTACTGAAATATGATTACTTGACTGGTTCCAACTGGACTGGTAGTGAAATATGATTACTTGACTGGTTCCAACTGGACTGGTAGTGAAATACGATTACTTGACTGGTTCTATCTGGACTGGTAGTGGAATACAATTTTTGACTGGTTCCAACCGTGCTGGTAGTGAAATACGATTACTTGACTGGTTCCAATTGGACTGGTAGTGAAATACAGGAACTGACTGATTCCAACTGGACTGGTAGTCGAATATGACAACTGACTGGTTCATCTTGACTGGTAGTGAAATAAGAATACTTGACTGGTTCCAACTGTACTGGTAGTGAAATGCGATTTCTTGACTAGTTCCAACTGTACTGGTAGTGAAATATGATTACAGGCAGGTTCCAACTGGACTGGTAGTGAAATGTGATTATTTGAGTGGTTCCAAAAGGAGTGGTAGTGAAATACGATTGCTTGACTTGTTACAACTGGACTGGTAGTGAAATATGATTACTTGACTGGTTCCAACTGGACTGGTAGTGAAATATGATTACTTGACTGGTTCAACTGAACTGGTAATGAAATATGATTACTTGACTGGTTCCAACTGGACTGGTAGTGAAATATGATTACAGACAGGTTCCATCTGCACTGGTAGTGAAAGAAGATTACTTGACTGGTTCCAACTGGACTGGTAGTGAAATATGATTACTTGACTGGTTCCAACTGGACTGGTAGTGAAATATGATTACAGGCACTTTCCAATTGGATTGGTAGTGAAGAACGATTACTTGACTTGTTCAACTGGACAGGTAGTGGAATGAGAATTCTTGACTGGTTCCAAGTGGACTGATAGTGAAAAACGATTACTTGACTGGTTCCAAGTGGACTGGTAGTGAAATTCGATTTCTTGACTGGTTCCAACTGGAGTGGTAGTGAAATACGACTACTTGACTGGTTCTCTCTGGACTAGTAGTGGAATACAATTTTTGACTGGTTCCAACCGTGCTGGTAGTGAAATACGATTACTTGACTGGTTCCAATTGGACTGGTAGTGAAATACAGGAACTGACTGATTCCAACTGGACTGGTAGTCGAATATGACAACTGACTGGTTCATCTTGACTGGTAGTGAAATAAGAATACTTGACTGGTTCCAACTGTACTGGTAGTGAAATGCGATTTCTTGACTAGTTCCAACTGTACTGGTAGTGAAATATGATTACAGGCAGGTTCCAAGTGGACTGGTAGTGAAATAAGATTACTTGACTGGTTCAACTGAACTGGTAGTGAAATATGATTACAGACAGGTTCCATCTGCACTGGTAGTGAAATATGACTACAGACAGGTTCCATCTGCACTGGTCGTGAAATAAGATTACTTGACTGGTTCCAACTGGACTGGTAGTGATATACGATTACTTGACTGGTTCCAACTGGACTGGTAGTGAAATATGATTACAGGCACTTTCCAACTTTCACTGGATTGGTAGTGAAAAACGATTACTTGACTTGTTCAACTGGACAGGTAGTGGAATGAGATTTCTTGACTGGTTCCAAGTGGACTGATAGTGAAATACGATTACTTGACTGGTTCCAAGTGGACTGGTAGTGAAATTCGATTTCTTGACTGGTTCCAACTGGACTGGTAGTGAAATACGATTACTTGACTGGTTCCAACTGGACTGGTAGTGAAATATGATTACAGGCAGGTTCCAATTGGACTGATAGTGAAGTACGATTACTTGACTGGTTCCAAATGGACTGGTAGTGAAATACGATTACGTGACTGGTTCCATCTTGACTGGTAGTCGAATACGATTACTTGACTGGTTCAACTGGACTTGTAGTGAAATATGATTACTTGACTGGTTCCAACTGAACTGGTAGTGAAATATGATTACATGCAGGTTCCAATTGGACTGATAGTGAAATAAGATTACTTGACTGGTTCCAACAGTACTGGTAATGAAATATGATTACTTGACTGGTTCCATCTGGGCAGGTAGTGGAATACAATTATTTGACTGGTTCCAACCGTGCTGGTAGTGAAATATGATTACTTGACTGGTTCCAACTGAACTGGTAGTGAAATATGATTACAGGCAGGTTCCAACTGGACTGGTAGTGAAATACGATTACTTGACTGGTTCCAATTGGACTGGTAGTGAAATACAATAACTGACTGATTCCAACTGGACTGGTAGTCGAATATGATAATTGAATGGTTCATCTTGACTGGTAGTGAAATAAGAATACTTGACTGGTTCCAACTGGACTGGTAGTGAAATGCGATTTCTTGACTAGTTCCAACTGGACTGGTAGTGAAATATGATTACAGGCAGGTTCCAACTGGACTGGTAGTGAAATATGATTACAGGCAGGTTCCAACTGGACTGGTAGTGAAATATGATTACTTGAGTGGTTCCAAAAGGACTGGTAGTGAAATACGATTGCTTGACTTGTTACAACTGGACTGGTAGTGAAATATGATTACTTGACTGGTTCGAACTGGACTGGTAGTGAAATTTGATTACTTGACTGGTTCCAACTGGACTTGTAGTGAAATATGATTACAGACAGGTTCCATCTGCACTGGTAGTGAAATAAGATTACTTGACTGGTTCCAACTGGACTGGTAGTGAAATACGATTACTTGACTGGTTCCAACTGGACTGGTAGTGAAATCTGATTACAGGCACTTTCCAACTGGATTGGTAGTGAAATACGATTACTTGACTTGTTCAACTGGACAGGTAGTGAAATAAGATTTCTTGACTGGTTCCAAGTGGACTGGTAGTGAAATTCGATTTCTTGACTGGTTCCATCTGGACTGGTAGTGAAATACGATTTCTTGACTGGTTCCAACTGGACTGGTTGTGAAATACGATTTCTTGACTGGTTCCAACTGGACTGGTAGTGAAATATGATTACAGGCAGGTTCCAATTGGACTGATAGTGAATTACGATTACTTGACTGGTTCCAAGTGGACTGGTAGTGAAATACGATTACGTGACTGGTTCCATCTGGACTAGTAGTGGAATATAATTACTTCACTGGTTCCAACTGGGTTACTGGTGAAATACGATTACTTGACTGGTTCCAACTGGACTGGTAGTGAAATACAATAACTGACTGATTCCAACTGGACTGGTAGTCGAATACGATTGCTTGACTTGTTACAACTGGACTGGTACTGAAATATGATTACTTGACTGGTTCCAACTGGACTGGTAGTGAAATATGATTACTTGACTGGTTCCAACTGGACTTGTAGTGAAATATGATTACAGACAGGTTCCATCTGCACTGGTAGTGAAATAAGATTACTTGACTGGTTCCAACTGGACTGGTAGTGAAATACGATTACTTGACTGGTTCCAACTGGACTGGTAGTGAAATATGATTACAGGCACTTTCCAACTGGATTGGTAGTGAAATACGATTACTTGACTTGTTCAACTGGACAGGTAGTGAAATAAGATTTCTTGACTGGTTCCAAGTGGACTGGTAGTGAAACTCGATTTCTTGACTGGTTCCAACTGGAGTGGTAGTGAAATACGACTACTTGACTGGTTCTCTCTGGACTAGTAGTGGAATACAATTTTTGACTGGTTCCAACCGTGCTGGTAGTGAAATACGATTACTTGACTGGTTCCAATTGGACTGGTAGTGAAATACAGGAACTGACTGATTCCAACTGGACTGGTAGTCGAATATGACAACTGACTGGTTCATCTTGACTGGTAGTGAAATACGAATACTTGACTGGTTCCAACTGTACTGGTAGTGAAATGCGATTTCTTGACTAGTTCCAACTGTACTGGTAGTGAAATATGATTACAGGCAGGTTCCAAGTGGACTGGTAGTGAAATAAGATTACTTGACTGGTTCAACTGAACTGGTAGTGAAATATGGTTACAGACAGGTTCCATCTGCACTGGTAGTGAAATATGATTACAGACAGGTTCCATCTGCACTGGTAGTGAAATAAGATTACTTGACTGGTTCCAACTGGACTGGTAGTGATATACGATTACTTGACTGGTTCCAACTGGACTGGTAGTGAAATATGATTACAGGCACTTTCCAACTTTCACTGGATTGGTAGTGAAAAACGATTACTTGACTTGTTCAACTGGACAGGTAGTGGAATGAGATTTCTTGACTGGTTCCAAGTGGACTGATAGTGAAATACGATTACTTGACTGGTTCCAAGTGGACTGGTAGTGAAATTCGATTTCTTGACTGGTTCCAACTGGACTGGTAGTGAAATACGATTACTTGACTGGTTCCAACTGGACTGGTAGTGAAATATGATTACAGGCAGGTTCCAATTGGACTGATAGTGAAGTACGATTACTTGACTGGTTCTAAATGGACTGGTAGTGAAATACGATTACGTGACTGGTTCCATCTTGACTGGTAGTCGAATACGATTACTTGACTGGTTCAACTGGACTTGTAGTGAAATATGATTACTTGACTGGTTCCAACTGAACTGGTAGTGAAATATGATTACATGCAGGTTCCAATTGGACTGATAGTGAAATAAGATTACTTGACTGGTTCCAACAGTACTGGTAATGAAATATGATTACTTGACTGGTTCCATCTGGGCAGGTAGTGGAATACAATTATTTGACTGGTTCCAACCGTGCTGGTAGTGAAATATGATTACTTGACTGGTTCCAACTGAACTGGTAGTGAAATATGATTACAGGCAGGTTCCAACTGGACTGGTAGTGAAATACGATTACTTGACTGGTTCCAATTGGACTGGTAGTGAAATACAATAACTGACTGATTCCAACTGGACTGGTAGTCGAATATGATAATTGAATGGTTCATCTTGACTGGTAGTGAAATAAGAATACTTGACTGGTTCCAACTGGACTGGTAGTGAAATGCGATTTCTTGACTAGTTCCAACTGGACTGGTAGTGAAATATGATTACAGGCAGGTTCGAACTGGACTGGTAGTGAAATATGATTACAGGCAGGTTCCAACTGGACTGGTAGTGAAATATGATTACTTGAGTGGTTCCAAAAGGACTGGTAGTGAAATACGATTGCTTGACTTGTTACAACTGGACTGGTAGTGAAATATGATTACTTGACTGGTTCGAACTGGACTGGTAGTGAAATTTGATTACTTGACTGGTTCCAACTGGACTTGTAGTGAAATATGATTACAGACAGGTTCCATCTGCACTGGTAGTGAAATAAGATTACTTGACTGGTTCCAACTGGACTGGTAGTGAAATACGATTACTTGACTGGTTCCAACTGGACTGGTAGTGAAATATGATTACAGGCACTTTCCAACTGGATTGGTAGTGAAATACGATTACTTGACTTGTTCAACTGGACAGGTAGTGAAATAAGATTTCTTGACTGGTTCCAAGTGGACTGGTAGTGAAATTGGATTTCTTGACTGGTTCCATCTGGACTGGTAGTGAAATACGATTTCTTGACTGGTTCCAAGTGGACTGGTAGTGAAATATGATTACAGGCAGGTTCCAATTGGACTGGTAGTGAAATACGATTACTTGACTGGTTCCAAGTGGACTGGTAGTGAAATTCGATTTCTTGACTGGTTCCAACTGGACTGGTTGTGAAATACGATTTCTTGACTGGTTCCAACTGGACTGGTAGTGAAATATGATTACAGGCAGGTTCCAATTGGACTGATAGTGAATTACGATTACTTGACTGGTTCCAAGTGGACTGGTAGTGAAATACGATTACGTGACTGGTTCCATCTGGACTAGTAGTGGAATATAATTACTTCACTGGTTCCAACTGGGTTACTGGTGAAATACGATTACTTGACTGGTTCCAACTGGACTGGTAGTGAAATACAATAACTGACTGATTCCAACTGGACTGGTAGTCGAATACGATTGCTTGACTTGTTACAACTGGACTGGTACTGAAATATGATTACTTGACTGGTTCCAGCTGGACTGGTAGTGAAATATGATTACTTGACTGGTTCCAACTGGACTTGTAGTGAAATATGATTACAGACAGGTTCCATCTGCACTGGTAGTGAAATAAGATTACTTGACTGGTTCCAACTGGACTGGTAGTGAAATACGATTACTTGACTGGTTCCAACTGGACTGGTAGTGAAATATGATTACAGGCACTTTCCAACTGGATTGGTAGTGAAATACGATTACTTGACTTGTTCAACTGGACAGGTAGTGAAATAAGATTTCTTGACTGGTTCCAAGTGGACTGGTAGTGAAACTCGATTTCTTGACTGGTTCCAACTGGACTGGTAGTGAAATACGATTTCTTGACTGGTTCCAACTGGACTGGTAGTGAAATATGATTACAGGCAGGTTCCAATTGGACTGATAGTGAAATACGATTACTTGACTGGTTCCAAATGGACTGGTAGTGAAATACGATTACGTGACTGGTTCCATCTGGACTAGTAGTGGAATGTAATTACTTCACTGGTTCCAACTGGGTTACTGGTGAAATACGATGATTTGACTGGTTCCAACTGGACTGGTAGTGAAATACAATAACTGACTGATTCCAACTGGACTGGTAGTCGAATACGATTACTTGACTGGTTCAACTGGACTTGTAGTGAAATAAGATTATTTGACTGGTTCCAACTGGGTTGCTGGTGAAATACGATTACTTGACTGGTTCCAACTGGACTTGTAGTGAAATAAGATTAATTGACAGATTCCAACCGGACTGGTAGTGAAGTACAATGGCTTGACTGATTCCACCTGGACCGTTAGTGAACTAGAAGAACTGATTAGTTCGTACTGGACTGGTATTGAAAAAAAATTACTTGTCTGGTTCCAACTGGACTGGTAGTGAAATATGATTACTTGACTGGTTCCAACTGGATTAGTAGTGAAATACGATGACTTGACTGGTTCCAAGTGGACTGGTAGTGAAATGCGATTAATTGACTGGACAAGTCAGCAAGAGATACCGGACTGAAAACATGTCAACGTTCGTAGCGCCATGTGAAGCCCCACCCTTGTGTCCTGGCCGGCGTCATGTAGACGGTGCTTTACTGAACCAGCAATCAAAGCAATGCATTTTTTACAAGCAGCCGGTTCAGTTATTCAGTGAATGCATATTGTCAGTCTCCATGTCACCTATCGACAATGGCAGGATGTTGTCGTAAAAAGAAACATAAAGTATGTGATGTTAGGATGTTTGTTACACAGCACTGTTGGTTCGTGTAGGAGAAGGTCAATAATAATTTTTCATTCTCAACTTCATGACAAATACCAAGTTTGAACAAATAAGCAGATGCAAAAGGCGCTTCTGTTTTCTGTTGTTTTGTTTCTTCACAAACAAGCTTTGATGCTTAGTATCTAATTCCAACGGAAGTTCAAATAGTCTGAGCCTACATTAACCCGGTGCACCTCAACCATATGAGGCTGGTCAACCACGGGGTGTTCTGCCGTCAGCTTTAAAGCAATGCTTGCTCCAACTGGACAACTGAAAACGTTTGGATTTACACGAGTGAAATAACCTAACCTCGTAAAATTACCAGCTGCAGTCAACATTCTTAACCATCTAGTTTAAGTATCAGTGCTGTTTCAGGTACAAAAGCAAACAATAACAGCAATATCAAACTTGAACGGCTTCAGTACAACACGGGATCGAATCGAGTGGAAGGGAGATTCGAATGGCCGCTCGAACATGTGAAGCTAACAGAAGGGAGATAACCGTGTTTCTTGTATGCTTCAAGACACGATGCTTTGTCATTGTGGCTATACGAACATAAAAACTTTTCATCTAATTAGATGTCCGACTAGACTACCTTCCCTGCAGGTCGGGGTATCATCTAATCACGAATGTCCTTGGATTATGCAACATGAAGTAACATAAACACTTTCTTCACATGTACACGAGACATACATCCCTTTGAGCTTACTTGGTGCCTGTCAAAGTATTGCACACCAAATATCAATATGCCAGTTCTTTAAAATGACCTTCACACGGTATTGCAGTATAATTCTTTAGGGCTTTTCTTTCCTTACTGGCTGCAGTATCTTGGCACAGATATAGCGTTTTGATTCCACAAAATGTAAATGTAGCGAAACAGTATTTTGGGTCGCATAGTTAATCTACGTATAGTATAAGTTGTTCACTGATCACGGTGGTTGATGCAACCTCACTTCCGGTTCAGAGAGCTGAGGTTAAACACAGGGTACTGCTGAGCATAAACAGTCATCGAGGGTACATCAAGCCATGGGCTTCCATGGACCTGTGAACAACATATCCATCTTACTGAACACATCAATGCTAAATTTCGATTTGTTTGGAGCACGGGTAAAAAAAAAAATCTTTTTTAGCCATTGCGAGACAAGAAAAACAGATTTAGGGTTATCTCCCTTCTATCGATTTGCACTCTCAAAACATCGGTATTTTCCGTATATAGCAGGGCGTGGAGTCATCCCAAAGATGACATCCTTACCTTGTCAGCTTGCTGACGGGGTTAATCTCTTTGGTCATGTGGACAACTTCGGTCCGACTTCGGATCAGAAGGTCCGTCGTTCGAATCCCAGCACGGGACTCGGGAATTTTGTGGCCGCTACACGTACATAATATGTGATCCAATGTTGTTCCAGATAACTGCTACCACGAAGTACCAAATGAGTTCGGCATTCCCAGTGGCGGACATACAAAATGTTACTCGCGTCTAAGCAGCTACGTACATTGAAAATAACAGAAGAGCGCTCAGCCAATCAGACAGAGACATTATAATGTGAGGTGACACGGCGCTGTCGCATGGCAAGGGTAGAGATGATCATGGCTTGGCTACTGACGAGCATAACTTACATACTGTTGTGCTTGTCTTGGATAGCGTTGAGAATGGCTAGGGTACTGCTGACCTTGACTGGGGTACTGCTGACCTTGGCCGGGGTACTAATGTGCATGACTTGGATACTACTGTGCATGGATTGAGCACTGCTGCTGTGCAAGGCTAGGGTACTACCCTTCATGGATTGAGCACTGCTGCTGTGCAAGGCTAGGACACTGCTGTGCACGGCTAGGGTACTACCCTTCACGGATTGAGCACTGCTGCTGTGCAAGGCTAGGACACTGCTGTGCACGGCTAGGGTACTACCCTTCATGGATTGAGCACTGCTGCTGTGCAAGGCTAGGACACTGCTGTGCACGGCTAGGGTACTGCTGAGTATGGTTAGTGTCAGGATGTGCATAACTGAGGTATTGCTTAACATCGCGAGGGTACTACCGTGCATGACTAGGGTACTGCTGTGCATGACTATGGTACTGCTGGTCACGGCTAGGACACTGATGTGCATGGCTATGGTATTGCTGAATATGGTTGGTGTAATTCTGTGCATGACTAGGGTAATACTGTGCATTCGCCGAACACTGCTGTGCATGACTAGGGCACTACTGTCCTTGGCTGCTGTTGTGTATAACTTGAACACTGCTGTACATGGCAAAGGCAATGTGGTGCATGGCTAGGGTACAGCTGTCCTTAGCTTGAACATTGGTGTGTTTGGCTAGTGCACTATTGTGCAAGGCTAGGGTACTGTTGTGCATGGCTTGATAACGTGTCCCAAGCGGTCACCCAAGTCATTCAGGAGAGGTGACCTAGGTCAAGGCCACAGAGGTGAGGTCACCCGGGCCTCAGGTCACCAAAGTCACTGAGGTGAGGTCAGCCAAGTCACTCAGGCCACAGAGGTGAGGTTACTGAGGTGAGGTCACTCAGTTGAGGTCACCCAGATCACTCAGGTCACTCAGGTCACAAAAGGGCGAGTGAATTAACGTCGTCATATAATCCAGAGACCTCGTAGACAAGCAAACCAAATGGAACACGAAGACAGCCTGTGCTGCGATCTCTTTGTCGTTATGTTGGGACACAGACAGCAATATTCCAGCAACCTGTCACTGAAGGCCTGAACAACGAGTAAGACTGCTGGGAGGAGACCGCAGTCGAGAACATAATTCATAAGTATCAATTTGATCGGAGTTCGGGGAGACGAGATTGTTCGTGATTCAGACTGACATTTAGGAAAGACTACTTGGCTTGTATTACAAATCTTATTTCAAAATACACCTTAAGTAATTCATCAGCATTCATGCGAAAGAAAGATGTCAATTATATATATCAGAGGACAGTCCGAAGACGTGCATGGTGTAGCTCCAATGCAGGACATGAAAACTTGAGCACACCATTCTGAGGCCACATGTAGGAAGTTTCTGTAGATTATACGATGGAGTCGGTAACCAGTCCGTGATAAGAAAGCATGGAGTTTATAGACGCCCTCATACACGATTACTTAATATGTCGGAGTCCACTGAGTATGTATGAAGCATGCACTAGACTCTGGGCCTACACAGACCTGAGTCTCTGTGTCCCAATCGGAACACCGGGGACAGGATACGGAGACAATCTAGCTATATCATATTACATGACCTTCCATCACAACCAGCATTTAGACATGTAAAAGGTGATGAAGTCATAACTATATACTTCGGGTACATGTTCAGATGTATACAAAGAAAACATATGATTATTCATGAGCACAATATTTACACACATAACACGTGAAGACACGTGGCAACGTGAGGAGATCGCAGACAAAGTGCACCCTTGTTTCAAAACCCGTGCCAATGTGTGTTATTGGGACGATAAAACTCCAGACATATCTGAATACAGTTTGGTGTTCAGTGTAAACATGACATTAGTGGAACCCTCCAGATAAGAATCATAAAGTACCGATTACATGCATTCCTTTTTTGTAAATTTTCTGAAATAAAGTTTTACATTCGACATCCAGACACTGCTTCCCAATAGCCTACGTTACACCTGGAGGAGTGCGTGCCTTACAGGAATACCGATATGTTTTATGTCCAATGTGCATAATGTTTGTTGACATGTAAGAGTTCAAAAACAAGTATGATCAAAAGCCCAGCAAAGCTTCACATCGTAGCGCTGGCACAAATAAAACTTCTCATAAAACCACTTCACAAAATAACGGTACTTGAAAAATAGTTTGTGCCTAAAACGTTGCTGCTGCGACATATCTTTGACAGTATATTTTCCTAAACGTCAACACCACCAATGGTCTGGGTCTAATGGTGGTCGTCATTTCCGTTGGCGGACACATGCTCCTCTTGGTCGTGATGAACATACGAACTTTCTATAGCGCACGACGGGTTCCGCTCTACCATGGCGTCATAGTCCGGCGTGTTCGGGATGCAGCGTGGCTTCTCTGCGTTACCGTATCTCACTACCCGAGCCCCTTTCTCGGGGTGATGGCTGTCCTTATACTCCACCCTGATGGAGTCACGAGACTGGGAGGACGGACACTCCTCGAAGTAGTTGTAGGGAAGCAGGGCAAAGCTGAGGTGTGCCCCGGGGGTGGGGGTGATGGGCATGTCCTCAGTGTGGGGGATGTGATGGACGCCCATAGTGATCCAGGCCACCAGGTCCTGAAACAGCATGGAAACCAACTGTTATATAATAGTTAATAATGCGTCTTTTCAGAACATGTTACACAAGAGTTGCCAAAGATCAAATGGCGTTGATCAAAGTCAAACGATTAATGTGGTGACAATATGGACAATACGTACATGCCACACAAACGAGGGACATAGACAAGCTGTACATGCCACATGGAGATAGGATGGGAACAATATGTACATGTCATGTGAAGGAGGGACATAATGCTTCTTTTTCCCTGTCCTGGTTGCAGTTTCCATGTCTAATTACACCGAGAAGAGGATGTGACATTACAAGAGGCAAAACTTTTAATCTTTACCTGATCAACAATGGTGTCGTTATCAGCATAAAACGACGTAAAGTTGACTGTGGGTTCCATTGAATCGAACAAACCGTACACAGAGCTGGCATCTCTTTCATCGTCCTTAAACTTGGTGACAGTCATTTGGTTCCTCGCCCATGACACGACTGGCTCGTTGCCTTTGTCCTCGGGGATAAGCACTTTGGTCATTCCGTCCAGGTGGATTCTATGACAACACAAAAACAACAACACATGCACATATATATATACACAACACATACATACCTACAAGCTCTGTTGTTGGTTGTAATTAAAAGGCAGTACCTACCAAATACACTAAAGAAAATAACGAATGTGGGTCAAAACTTTACTTATGGCATCATTTAATCACAATCACCAAATCCCCAAGATCTATCCCCATTTTAGACTTGCTATGAAATAACATGCATAGATTAATGAGGTTCCTGAATCATACAGACGTACTGAAAATTGTTTGTTCTACTTTGACTGTTAAAATGATCATGGTACGGCATAAGACTGTATGTGCCTGAAGGAACACGTGAGTAGGTGTTAACGTCGCTCCTAAATACAGTCCTACTTTCGGCAAAGTTGCTTCCTAATCACCTGTAAGCCTTGATTGCCCCAAATTTGGTTGGGTTGTCGTTGTTGTGGAACACGTGGTATTTAGGCGTCTCAAAGTTGAACTTGTAAGCTGCATCCATCTCTACACTTTTGAGAGAACGCTCATACTTGATCTGGTAGTACTTGGAGTTGGGGTCGTCTGTCGTTTGTGAGTTGGGGGAAACGTCACGTGATATGTCAAGAGTTTCGTATCTGTTGTTCAGTCCATGAATGTCAAGGTCTGCTTTGAAGAGGAACAGATGGTGATGGATACTGCCAATGGTATTTTGTTTCAGTTGGAAGCCATATGGATCTTCTTTGGGAGTATAGAAAGAGGCGAATATATACCCTGTTGATAGAACTCGAACCTCCATAGCTCCACTTTGGTGAAATATAAAGTCCATCACATAATCGTAGTTGATTATTGTCATGATACTTCTCAGAATTAAGACATTGTCCTCCATTCCGGAATAGAATCCACCCTCAACCTGGCTATATGAAAGATGGCGACGAAGAGGAATTCCTTGGTTCAGTTCAAACAGACAGAAAGCTCTCTGAAGAACAACTGGTTCCTCGGACGATTCACCCAAATAGGAATAGTTGAAGAATGTACTCGTCTCTGGACAGTCTGCACCAGGAACCAGAGATTGGGAGTGGGTGCCAATGAGAGCACCACTATCGATGAAATCAGCACTCCGGGTAGCGGAGTTATTGGACGCATAAAAGACAGCTATCTCCTGCAGGCCAACTTCATAAGCAATCCTCTCGTTGTTGAACCGGATGTCGTAAATCTGTGGCCCACTTAAAGTGGACATTCTGAAGTCGAAGGCCCACTGCATGTATTCCACATGGCGATGGTGCACACTGTATCGCTTACCGTCAGGCTCGTACATTCGGGGAGGCCTCTGTGGCTTCTTTGGGACAGGATTACCTCTTCTGTGTAATGACGACTTCAACTCCTTGACGTTTTCGGGAAATGGTATCTTGGATTTTGGGATTGAACCGGCTCTGTACTGAGTGGCGAGGTCATCAAGACTGGAATACTCCTTATCAGCATATACCAGTTTTTCAATATAGAAGTTTGCGGGGTCTCGAGAGTTGATATTTGCAAGCATACTTAAATCAACAGGATTAAGGTCATAATACTCAACAAAGTGACTTGTTGTTAACCACATCTTCCTCACTCTAGATTTGCTAACACCAGAACCCACAGGTGTTGGGTAGAAATTCAGGCATCTGTCACCACAGTCTGTGAAAGTGGCACCATAACTCTCCTTCAAAATAAAACCAATCTTTCTGTCTACCTCTGGGAAAAGTTTCTTGTAGTACGACCCAAACTCCACGTATCCTATCGGCCTGAAAGCATATGGAACTGGATTCACACGGCCAGGCACCGTCAACAACTCGCAGCTGTTGGGATTGGGGAGAGGACCAACAATATATTCTTCTGACACTGGTGGAACAGCGTCACCTCTGAAGATTACAATTCTAGCCTTCCTTTCTGGTTTAGGTCCGGACCCACTTAAGTAAGCCAGTGCTTCTGATTTCAGTGGTGGGTGAAGATCTGACACATATATATAGCTGACATTGACTGCAGCTTTGTCTGGCTTCTTAAGGTTTAACTGCGTCTTCAAGCTGTATAGGTAGTCCTGGATGGCTTTCAGCTCCTTCACAGTAAGGTCATCATACAACCCTGGCTCCTCTGCCTCAGACGTGTCAATATCGGGCTTTCCAAAACTTTCTCCACAATCATCGGCAGCCTGGCGTTCAAACCTCCTGTCCTTCATCATGGAGACAGCAATAAGAGCCACGACTAATGCCAGAGCCACGAGAAACAAGGCTATGGCCGCACAGCGCCATCTACCGATACTCCGTCGGTATTTTTCTTGAAGTTCAGTCATGACGTCAGACCTGAAATATTTGAAACCGCGATATGTAATAAACAAACTATTACCAAGCAAAACCAAAAATGGTGATATGAGTAACTATTTAATCGCTATTTTTTCATTTTATTTTATTTTTTTTTTTTGTTATTGTTGTTAATTTTGGCCAATTCCCATATATCACCATAGACGGGTTAAACAAACAACCTACCCACCAGTACAAAACAGACATGCCAACCTCATGCCATTCTCTTCCCACAGCTACCTTCAGTTGTTGGCAATATATAGCTAAGCCTTGCTTTTACCTTGTATTGTACTGTATGGTTAAACTTTTTTAGATCTAGTTGCTACTTTTACATTAGAATCTGTGATACTCTAGTTCTTTTACTGTCCTTCGCTGACAGGTTTATACAAATTACCATTACTTATTATGTGTGAAATTAATTGTTCTCGTCACGGTATGGCCGAAATATTGCCGATGTGACGATAAATTTTAACTCACTCACTCACTCTTTCCACAGAGGTTACTTGTCATATCTTCCTACGTAAGAAGATATGACAAGTAACCACTGTGGGAAGAGAATGATCTCATGCGTCCTTGCCCTTCCACCTGAAAGACAAGGCACTGTGACGTTGGTGACCGCCTCTATACGCAGTTTGGGTTCAAATGAGAACGTCAAATTATTACATTACTCGAAATTCAGATAAGTGCACAAAACATAAATAAGACGCATGGTCATAAAACCTCTAAACCAAGTAGGATCTGAAATCTGTTTGCACCTGCATGTGTGCTGGTGCTGTTCCACCAGCTGCTTGACACCACTCGTGTTAAGAGTGAAAGTAGAACATTGTTCCACGGTGGTTTCTTAAAGAAGTCAAAATCGTAAAACAGACATAAAATGTCAGATTTAAGATCCTGTTGGGTTGAGAGGTTTCAGGACTATGTCTCTTATTAATGTTTTGTGAATCAGTCTCTATTTCACAATATTTTATCATTCACCGTTCTCATTTGAACCTAGCGGAACTGTAATCCGTGTGATTCTCATTTCGGATTTGGTGAGTTTCGGAATTTATCCATATAGATTCGTCTTCATGGACATAGTTCTCATGTTCTATACCGACATATGTTGTACACAGAGGGGTTCTGGTCCATCCCCGCCATTTTGATCACGTCACTAGAGTCTAAACTTTGTGTGACCTAATCGCCCTTGGGTCCCTTTGTCCACCCTTCCGGACCAGGTGTGTGATCTTGGGGTTGATCTTAGTGGTCAGTAATAGTAATATCTGCTGGTTAAAGACGTTATCACAAAGTTGTGTGATCAATGACTGTTCAGATCTAGGTGTTGGAAAATGAGGACTCAATATTAGTGGCAGATTCAGAAATTATGTTTTCGGTTCTTGTTGAGATATGTCATGAGGGATATGAGTTGCCGACTCGAGTGTTCACACAACACGATCTTGTATGGAATTAACAGACAAAATAGGTGAATTTACCTGCTGTTTACTAGATAAAAAGCGCATCAGATCACATTTTCTTAAATCAAAGGTATCACTAGGCAGTTTAGAATATGCGATCTGCTGTGCTTTTGATCTAATAACCCAGTACTTATTCCTAGTGAATGTATACACCGTGCATGGTTAGCGATTCTTGGATACTTCCGAGAACGTGTAATATCGTATTGAACAATATTAGACCAGATGGGCAATAAATACTGACAGCGAAATGGGACAGTGGAAGCAAAATGGGAACAGATCAGTGTTTAAAAAATTCGCAAACAGCACCAAACCATTATTTTGCGAAGGATTGCTAAAAAGTTTAGACGTTCTTGATTATATGGACTATGAATTTCTTCTGCTTATCGCCCCTCAAATTGACCCAGCTTCTATAATGCACGTCTTTACCTCCATGGTCTGCGCATGTCACGAGACACAGAGGACCACAGTGACACCTGCGGAGTGATTCCTGGTTGACGTCTGCACAAAGCGGTCCGCGAATGCAACAAGTATCATGACATAGTATCAACTGAATAGAGACCCAGAATAACCTTTGATTTCAGGCTTCTTTGAGAATACAGTGCTCGACTTACGCTGTAGCAATGTTGACACGTGATTGCTGGAACACGTGACATAGATACAGACTGACAGTACGCTTCCTCTTGACTGTGAGAGCAGACACCGTTAACCCTTTGTCCTCATGAGGGATGTGATGCTATCTGTGACATAATGCTTATGTCCTTATGAAGGCAGAGATAGAGCTAGATGTTGTGGTAGTGGTAGCTGCATTTGTGTTCACTGGTTGTAGTTACTGTAGTGGCAGTTGTTATAGTAGTCGATGTGGTTGTTGCTGTAGTCGATGTGGTTGTTGCTGTAGTCGATGTGGTTGTTGTTGTAGTCGATGTGGTTGTTCAGTAGTGGTTGTGATGGTTGTCACTATAACGGTTGTGGTTGTGGACGTTGTTACTGCAGTGAATGAGGTTGTTACGGTAGTGGTTGTGTTACGGTAGTGGTTGTGTTACGTTAGTGGTTGTGTTACGGTTACTGTATTTGTTGCAGCAGTGGTTGGAGTTACAGTTGTAGCTGTTGTTGTTGTTGTTGTCGTTGTTGTGTAGGTAACTGTATATGTTCAGGTTGTATATTCCAGCGTGTGGGTGTGACTGGAATGTACAAACATGACAGTTTGTCCTGCCACATGTTCGAGTGTCGACATGCAGTAGTGACTTTCGGTATCTACATAATGCTTCAAAATTACACGTATTCCAGGTGCTCGCGTACAGTAAGATATATATTGTCATACATAATACTCACAGACTGACAGCTGACCTCTGTCTGAGTGCTAACCTGCTCGGCACAAATAGTCACTGATGTTTGGGGTTGTGCGCGTCTGTGTCGCTGAGAGCGGGTATCACAAGAGACCGGGCGTACATACATCTGATTAGATTGTGTATCCTTGTCGGACCATTTGTCTAATGTAAGGTTACATTTTGATGTGTCATTGTTAACATGCTTGTGAAGTTATACACCTGTCCTCGCCTCTAGACCACTGATAATATGGTCTAGGAATACATATGCACGATTAGTGTAAAAGAAACACACGCATGACGCATGTACGGACACAATCGCAAAAATACAAAAGCCACCACATTCACTGAGGGATGAACACTCACACACACACGCACATGCAAACACGCACACATCGAGAGAGAGAGAGACAGAGAGAGAGACAGAGACAGAGCGAGGAACACAGGTCATCCTCCTAGCTAATTCAGTGTGAGAGGAACAGACAAACACACACGCGCACACAGTACAACGTAATAAAGTACATTTCCTTGATAAACCAAGGATATATTGATCTATTCATTCACGATGGAATACAGCACAATGGACGTCACAATCTGTACATTCACGATGCAATACAGCACAATGGACGTCACAATCTGTGCATTCACGATGCAATACAGCACAATGGTCGTCACAATCTGTACATTCACGATGCAGTACAGCACAATGGTCGTCACAATCTGTACATTCACGATGCAGTACAGCACAATGGACGTCACAATCTGTACATTCACGATGCAATACAGCACAATGGTCGTCACAATCTGTACATTCACGATGCATTACAGCACAATGGACGTCACAATCTGTACATTCACCATGCAATACAGCACAATGGACGTAACAATCTGTACATTCACCATGCAATACAGCACAATGGACGTCACAATCTGTACATTCACGATGCAATGCAGCTCTGTATAGTAGACCAGCTTTTCAGTGAGTTGTCCGTTAGTTAAAGGACCACTAAACTCATTTTTTGGTACTCTTTTTATCACTGCATATGAAAGACTTTTGGTTAGTCATAAACGAAACACCATTTGGTTTTTTTTAAAAAAACTTGTGGTTAATTAATACCAAGCGCTTAAAAGTTGCTAAAAAGCCGTCTGCTTCTCTCTCGCCCGCAAACGAAACCGCAGGCAAGTTACGTAACACTGTCGCCAGAGCCCTACAGTGACGTCATAGAAGGGACGATTTCCCGTTAAATGTATAGAAAATGTGTAGGAAGCTCGCCATTTCGCTGATTTCTCGACGTCACCAAAGACATGCCGAATTGTTGTGTTGCCGTCAATTGTTCCTTGGGGTCGGGTGATGGTGTCGCTCACTATGCACAGATTTCCACCAGACCCCGTAGTTTGTGCTTAAATTGGTTGTTAGTGTGTGCGAAGTGAGCTTTGTGGAAGCCTGTGGTGTATACTAAATCGGATGGTTCGCCCCTTACCGCGCTTCCAGGATAGAAAATGGAGTTTAAGTTTCATCGAGTTTATAAAATTAAGACTGTTTACTACACATTGCTGACGAAAAGGATTTTGCATGAGTATAACGCTTTCTTCCTCGGAAACGAGGTTGTGGTCGAAGTGACAATATTATCCGATGATTTCGTAAGTAATCTTATATTGACCCCTTATATTGACCGATTCCAAGAGTGAAAGTGTTATGTTATAAGCAATGTCATGTAAAATCCTAATGTCCATCAATAAAATACATATTTTACTACCAGTAGAGAGTAATTTTGATTTTGTTAGTCCGTGAAAACAAACTTAAATAGCATTCATTCTCAGACAGGGCACCGCCATTTTTGAAAATCCTGAAGTCACGGGCTATAGTCCGTTAGAATTATTGAGATTATGATTTGTTCTCATCAAGTTAGAAAATCAAAACTACTTTTTACTGGTAGTTGAATATGCATCTGAATCATGGCCAAAGGGATTTTGCATGACACAACTTTTAACGTAAGGACTTCTCCCAAGGAAGCAAGGTGGGGGTCGAAGTGACATTTATATTGCAAGCAATGTTATATTGACCTCCACCTCACTTCCCAGAGTGAAATTGTTATGTTATAAGCAATGTCATGCAAAATTCTAATGTCCATCAATAAAATACATATTTTACTACCAGTAGAAAGTAATTGTCCTTTTGTAAGTCGGTGAAAACAAACTTAAATAGCAATCATCCCAAGACTGGGCGCCGCCATTTTCGAAAATCGTGAAGTCAAATCCATTTGAATTTATGAGATTATATATGGTTTGTTCTCATCACGTTAGAAAATCAAAATTACATAAATATGTATTTGAATCATTACCAAAAAGAGTTTGCATGACACAACCTGTAACATAACCTAAACGAGGTCGGGGTCTAAGTGAAAATACTGCGCGATAAATTTCTTCAATTGCTAAATTTATATGGTTTGTAACGTTCACTCAACAGTATCTAGAAACTTGTCAATATACGTCTTTATACTTGGTCTCATAATCCTAATTACTGTATAATCATACTTGTATGCATTTTGAAAATTAATAAAAAGAAGCTATCTGTGAATGGATAACAGGAATGTAATATGTAGACATTTCATAGTTTGCATGTATGAATCATAATTTGCACGCATGCCCTAGTGTATGTCGTCTGCATCATTACACTTAACGACGAAAACAATGATTCCGTTGAAAGCTACGACAACTTATCAAAAACAAAAATGCAAATATTAAAATTAAAGTTAAAGGAGCAATGACAGGCTATTACCTTGTTTGAGGAATGTATCCATCAATATCCACAAAAGCAAGTGATATATAATTCATCTGCAGATATCCCAAGTGATGTGTCTTTTAACAGTCTAATATACGAAAACGTGATGTATCGTTTCCGGTTTTTATATTGCTGTATAGTCTCATTGGTTACCCAAGATAGCACAACTGGCAACTAAATGCATAATGTGCGTCATTCTAGATCTGTTTTAAAAGTTATTTAGTTAGCCAATAATGAGCAATCAATCAATGTATTGGCGGTTAATCCTTTGAAAGAAGGGTGTTCTTTTACATAGACACAGACACGACAGAGTGTATTCAGTATAGATTAGTAAATGTACATACATAAACACTACCTTTTGACAAATCCCCCATTTAAATCCCCATAAAACTGATTAATCACTCAGCGTGTTAGCGGTTAATCCTTTGATGGATCCAGACAAAGGAAATGCCAAATGGGGGCCTTAGATTACCTACTAATTATACCTGTTATAAATTATAAATTCATTAACTGAGCATCAAGTGAATGATGACAAATAACGTGTAGGTTTATACCACCTAACACGGATTACAACCTAGCGACACCAAGTGATTTTGACAGAATCGTCTATGAAAACAAGGGTTGTAACTCGAAAACTATGACATCGTTATAAATGAAACCCCGTCATTAAAACTGCTCATTTCGACCTATGATTACCTTAAATCGACCTTTTTGACAACAATGCACAATTCTCAGCCACAAACGAAATTTCAACCAATCAGAGCGGCGCGACTCCGTGAAGTAATAATAGGTATAGAAATGAGGGTCTATGCAGAATTCATCTACATTTCTGGGGGTAAACTATTCCGTTTACAGGTATGTACAAACCTGAAATCGCCAAATCTGTTGAGAAAAATGAAAGCTATATGTTCTCACACTCTACTATCTTTTAGTTTTGTCTCCTGCTTTGCCTAGTTTTCGAGTTCACTGACTTCACGATTTTAAAAAAAAAATGGCGGTGCCCTATCTTGGGATGAATGCTATTTAAGTGTGTTTTCACCGACTTACAAAATCAAAATTACTTTCTACTGGTAGTAATATATGTATTTTATTGATTAACAATAGGAGTTTGCATGGCATTACTTATAACATAACAATTTCACTCTGGGAAGGGAGGTGGAGGTCAATATAATTATATTACTTACGATAATATTGTCACTTCGACCACAACCTCGTTTCCGAGGAAGATAGCGTTATATCCATGCAAATTTCTTTTGATCAGCAATGTGTAGTAAGCAGTCTTTATTTTATAAACTCGATGAAACTTAAACTCCATTTTCTATCTTGGAAGCGTGGTAAGGGGCGAACCATCCGATTTAGTATATACCACAGACTTCCAAATCGCTCGCTTCTCAAACACAATCAACCAATTTAAGCACAAACTACGGGGTCCGTTGGAAATCTGTGCATGGTGACACAATCACCCGACCCCAAGGAGCAATTGACGACAACACACCAATTCGGCATGTCTTTGCTGACGTCGAGAAATCAGCAAAATGGCGAGCTTCCTACACATTTTCTATACATTTAACGGGAAATCGTTCCTTGTATGACGCCACTGCAGGGCTCTCGCGACAGAGTTACGTAACCTGTCTGTGGTTTCGTTTACAGGCGAGAGAGAAGCAGACAACTTTTGAGAGCTGGGTATTAATTAACAAGTTGGGTTTTTTTTGTTTTCTGGGTTTGTTTTTTTTGTTTTAAAAAAATGGTGTTCCGTGTACGACTAACCAGAAGTCATTCGTATGCAGTGGTAAAAAGAGTACCAAGAAATGAGTATATTCTTTCTTCAATACCTGTCGCGTACTGCATCTCTGGTAAATGCATTTTTTAACATTTTAACATTTTGACTTCAGTCACAATTTCACAAACATATATGACTGTTGACGGGGAATCTCAAGGCAGCAGAATAACGGGCTAAGCCTGGATTTCCCTGAACAAGAACCAGGTCGTGCCCTTGACCTGAAGTCGTATTAGCCGTTGTATATATTTGGGATCCAAATACAGTCGGTCACAGTAAACAAACACGCCCTGCTGGTTTGCGGCCCTGTGACTAAGCGCAGCTTGTTTCAAGGACTGACCGTGATACAACATATAATCTCCCTCTCGTGCCAGGAAGGTCATTTAAAAGGCTGTTGGAAAACGCTCAAGCTATATATTTTATACATAATTATAATAGAACCACAAAGCGTTTCATGATCCACAGCAAATTCAGAGAATAAATGAACGACGAGAGTATCTGGCGCTTAACTGATGACTCAGATGTCGTAAAATGTCAGATGTATCTAAAGCATATTCGTCTTTTAAAGGGGTTCAAGAGACATGTTATAGAGATAACCAGCATTCATGCCAGACTATGCATCCATCAGGGAGGCCGTAACACAGTTTGTACACCACTGTTGTGGGGTCAGGTTGATGTAGACAGCCCCATTAGTCTACAACTACCGTCCTCTCTACCCTACCACTACCAACTTCACTACCCTCCCATCCTTACCTCCATAAATACCACCACGAGTCTGCTCCCACCCCCTTCTTCTACCAAACAACAGCAACAACAAAAAAATAATGAAAAAAGTGGAGACATACAGAGATCCCATGTGAAAGTCAGACAGTGGAAACATACACAGATCCCATGTGAAACTTTGACCCTGGAGACATACACAGATCCTATGTGAAAGTCAGACAGTGGAGACATACACAGATCCTATGTGAAAGTCAGACAGTGGAGACATACACGGATCCTATGTGAAAGTCGGACAGTGAGAAAACCCCCAAACATCCAACACAAGCTGATCAAAGACTATCAACAACGCCATAACTGGAAATGGTGCGACGAACAAATAAGCCACAATGAAAGGAAATTAACTTGGTATGAAATTCCCTTCTTACACGTAATTTTGAATACAATGCATATCGTCCATGACACTGACTTAACGTTCACGTGCATCAGATATAACATTTAAAGAACGGAAGCTGAGGTGTATCTCCAGTAGAGTCATCATACACCTGAACCTTTCGGTGGTGGCGGTTCAATGATTACGTGGGGTCCCGATGACCGCAAGTCATAAAAATAAACGGACACTCTGGTTTACATTAAGAACAGGAAGTACTGGATACTGTGAACATTATGTAATCATGCCCTTGTCAGGTGTCCAAATATTCCTGTATGACATCGCTTGACTATCCTATCTGGGACGGCAGATTCGAACTCGAAATCCTCATATTGAAAAACTTCAGGAACAGACACAGACACTCCATGAGGAGCAACAGGGGTACTGGTGCTGATCAAATGACAGTGTGACGTATGGACATGCAGATATTAGCCATGCTAGGTAGTCACGTGGTCACGGTTCGTATAAACACAGCAATCATCATTTGAAAACTTGACTGTGTGGATACGAACTTGCTTGTGTGACAATCAAACTGGTGGCATGGCCCAGGCGACAATACGCAAGTGAATTGTTTCTAATTTCAATTGTGGTTTTGTTTGACTAAAGATCAGGTTTATAAAGCAATGTACAACATTAATGCGTGATCAATAGTGATAAGTACAGATAAACAGATCTGTCAGTCTTCAACGGGGACAAGGATAGATAACCTCGCTGTGAGACTGTGTAGAAACAATCACCTGCTCGGTGCCTGCTACTTGCCAGTAGACGGTGGTATGCATGTCAGAGATATGAATTAAATGATGACCAGATATTATTTCACATAATGTTTCAGTTTCAGATGAATCTCACGTCTGCATTAACAGACATAAAATACACTGTATTCCCCTTTCCAGTGTCTCGTGTATTGTATTATTATAATTTTAATAATATTATTTCACATAAATGAGCACAACCAAAATCTGTTTATCAGCAGTTAGCAATGAAAATTGAGTGTTATAATGGAATATTGAAACATTTTCTTGGTGCGCGTGGTTTGATTGTATCGTTAAGTACCGGTTGTGTTAGGTCTGTACTGGGACAGATATGGGCATCACAGAAGTACACTTCAGCGGACAGGTCATTTTATTCTTCGTCTTGGCAGAATGTCAGTGACATACGTCCTGATATATCTGCTTATGGGCAGTACCAAGCTGTACCACGTGGTACAATAAGAGTATCAAGTAGTACCAATATGTATCAGTTGCTACGTCTTGAACTCGCTGAAGCCCTGTGTAAGTCTAACAAGCCGCCAGCTGGAGACAGGGTTGAGACTTGAGAGAGACGCGGGGTATCAGTAAACGACAGTGATAAATGCGGGACGAGGAACGCGGGAACTTGTTTCAGGACCTCCACACCTGCCATTGGGAGCTAGGGTCAAAGGTCAGAGGTCAGTCCCGGGTCCAGCGAACATTGTAAACATTGTGACCTGTCAACACCTCACACCTAAGTATCGATTTCCAACGTATTGAATGATCAGTGGGTGATTTCGCCGAGTCACGCAACACTTACTGGAATTATAAAGTTCAGTTGTTTCTCCTACTCGCCAGGTATTTCTTGTATTAATATCAGCGACATCGTTCATTGCTCACAATTCTGATTCCACCTATTCTGACACAAAGGGCATGATCTTCTACTTCCCAAAACATTTGTGTGGACAGATTTTCATATTTGTCATGTGCCAGACAGGTCATCTTTGTGGCTGTACGTCACTGATGGCTGGTAACCCACATATCTCTACTGGTGACCTTTCCCTCGTGTAATGTTATGAAATACTGCATCATGTGATATAACCAAAACCATGTTTGTGATGTTACTATAATGTCCTATAAATGAAACGATGCCCCATGTGTTAAACTGTAACTAGCCACACCCACGAGAACAACGAATTGCTTACGTTTGTATTTGATGCTATGACTTTTTCTGTTTTAAAATAGTCATGTCGTGAATATATATGTTTTTAAACAAAACCTTTTGGACCTTAAAGACAAAATAGTAATGAATGCAAACTTGATCTCGTCATTTTTTCCCCGAGATAACGCCGATGTGACGCAAAGCCCAGCCCAACCCAACTCAGCCTACTCTGCCTTTCAGTCCCTGAACCATATTAAGTTTATTTTCACTACAGAATAGTTCTCCTTGCTATGCTAAAGTCCTATATGAAGCATGCCTACATTTCCCTAAGTCCTAATCTTTGGAGTCCCTACGGCTCCAATTCAGTTTAAATGGGTGTATTTGTTACAATCAAAATTATATGTATTCAAGCAGTAAGCGTTAGGCTATCCCACACCCGAACACCGACGTTCCCACACCCAGACGACAATTAACCCGTGATATTCCATATCAATGTGAAAAGAACATCTGTTATACACTTCACACATCGTGTCGCTGATAGGACTGACAGGCGTTTAACTGCCGCAATACCACTGTCTCTATGTCCGCATTACTCTGATAATTTTACAATCACAAGGTCTATGACTTTTGCAGTGCTGCACATAATTTTATATCCAAACAACAACAAAAACAGTGACACAACTTTCCACGGCCACTGATAAGCATGTATTGAGTCTAAAGCGATAACATCAGGCGACTGCAAGTAGTTAATGCTTCTTGTTATGCGTTTCTACAGTAGAATCACAGGAGGTTATAAGTCCTGTAAATATTGCACATTCTCCTCACACAATGATGGAGAGGGAGTTTACAGGAATCTTACCTTGTGATCCACAAAGATTCCGGGCAGTTTTCTTGTCGCAACCACGCTCACCTTGGAATGAGACCGGTAGCTTGTATGTGGGTCACGAGCCAGACTGAGGCTGCCGGGGTAAATGAATCTGTGGCCCACAACTTCTCCTAGGACGAAGCTAGGGGGTGAGGAAGGTCTGCACCCACAGGCCCCTGGGAACCTGTGGTCCCCTCGTCATGCGCAGACTACCAAAACAGACACACGCAGCCTAGGGCGTCAGAGCCTTGGCGCTTACTTGTTGATGATGATGAGGAGAATGTGATTGATAAAGATGTTCAAGAAGGGTGGATTAATGGGTCGGGAGGGGTGTGTTTTCTCACTATGGGTGAGGGAGGGGGTGTTAATATATACATTAGATTGGAGTGACCGTATGGGGTCAGCAGTTATATAGTCCTGTGATAGAGGCTGTCATGTCTTCGATAAGGATTTTTGAACTTTTGACAGAGGTAACGTTGACTATGGTTCTGTTTCAGTGCAGGGTACTGTATACCGTATATTCAGTTACACGTAGCGAATGATATGGCGGGCGATGGATGACAAATTTTTTAGACTGATTGCAAAGATGTTTCTAACGATAGCTTTTCGACACATAGATCCCATTTAGTCACTGCATTCGTATATTACATACATAACGTGCCTTTGTCCTGTAGCGTTACGAAACTGGGTATTCTTCCCGCAGCACATTCACAGTGCCGGTATAAAACAAGCAGACAAAGCAATCGAAATGCGCATCAGGTCACTGTTCTTTCCACCAATTTAATGACGTGTATTTATGTATAATATTAACGTTTTGCTTGTTTTGTAAAATGCGGTGAATGTGTAGATTTACAGCCAAGCCTGCGGTGAGTACGGATGTGGAAACGTGTTTGATGTAACTTGTCGGAATGCATGGGTCAACAGATACAAAAGTACACGCGTGTTTACTTATATTCAGGAAACGTGCGAGCTATTAGCAGATTCATCTTCCCCAGACCGAGCACACTGTGATAAGACATCAACTAATCAACAAGTTCAAATGTTCACGTAACCGTCATCGTGTCATCTCTGGGGATATTCGTGTGCAGTATATCTCAAACGGATCTAGTAGTTATGTGTGCTGCATGCATAGGTTATCATCTAGTCCTCTAAACTAAACATAAGCCTCTTTGTTAAGTAAGATCGCTTCACATACCTTTGTTACAAGAGACAGGTAGATAGACCCAGTTAATGCAAGATGTTTGATGAAAGCATTTTCTCAATCAACGTTCACGCCTGAACAACTGTTGGTTGTGTTCATTGATCAAAAACACAGGGATATGTATTACCCGAAAGAATTACTTGGAAAGGTGTAAAAGAACCTCGCAACATCAGTGTTTCAAAATGTAAATGTCACCACGTAATGTGATGTGGATATTCCCACTCATTAAACCTGAAGGAGACTTTACTCCGATACAGAGTATTCTCGTTGATACCAACTTCGCCAATGCGTATATTCAAATCCATCTCTTACGATCTCGTAAGTTACGTGTTCTTACACTAATCCAAAGCTCGTTTATGTTTACAACTACAGAATGACTTCACGGATCTAATCAGGGCTCTGCCACGTGACGCAGACCCTGAAAAAAGTACATATACGAATGTCCATGCAAGTGCAGAAATTGAGGCAAGTCTAGAAAGTCTCGGGGCTTCTTTTCAATATGTTTATTTTTCTTTGAATGCGACCTTTAATAGTTGTTAGTCGAAGTAGTTGGTGCGAAGTCGGTCACGTCAGGCATTGACTCCAACATGTAAAGCGATTAGAATCAGATGATTCACGGAATACGCTGGTGTGGGGGTAGAGGTGGGGGTAGAGGTAGGGTTAGGGGATATGGGTGTGCTGTATACCAACATGGTCCGTCTGTTGTGTTAGTATAAAAACTGTCGTACTTAAGAATGCAGTTGTACAAAAGAACATATAAGGTCTACGATAACAGTTCCTCACCGGAATATGAGTTATCGTTCTTGATGTATAGTGATCTACATGTGGTAACGTATGAAGCAAGAACACCGCTGTTCCAGAATGGAGGCCCTTCTAGGCGAGTACATACCTCAGCTTCATCTCTAGAAAGTGGAACAAAGTTGTTAACATTGCAGCTTGGGGACAGACCCATAAAGATGCGCCAATATAAGACGAGTAGGTCGTCCCGAAATGAAAAGAGAATCTTTACAAGACGTTGTTCAGAAGGGGGTAATAAATATAAGATAAGACAGCACGGAATGAATACACTCCTTGTTTACACGATATATCCCTCTGACAGTTAGATATACAAGCTTACACCCGATGAGGGTTTATCGTCTGCCGCTGACACCAGATTCGACATTCAATGCCAAAGCGTTATGTTGCCTACGTCTCCACGTTTCCCAAGCCGAGTTTCCTGTACACAAACTGCATCGTGTTAAAGACAAACAGAGATATTTATCTTATTGAAAAACAGTGGTAACTAGCAGACACAAAGCGTTTCGATAAAAGCAGAGCCCTACACGGTAATAGTTCCATCTATATCATGTGTATGTATTCACGGATCGTATTACTGTATATGAAATTAATTAGATGCATCATAAATGTATATGTATGGTTCCACATTCTGGATGTCACATGCATTGTCCCACCGTTGACTGTGACGGGTAACTAACTCCAGGAAGAGGCTTGCTTCACGGGTAACAAACTTTGATACTCTTTGACTTTGCAGTACTGTTCATAATCAGGATTCCTGGTGTACTTCGTACGTTGGAATATATTATGCATATTTGCATTACAGCATCAAGTGGTAGATTTACTAGGTAGGTTCCAGCGTCCCTCAACATACAGTGGAATGTTGACACGAAGGTATCCCAACAGCTTACATATACTGATGTTCGGAAAGTGATAAGTACTCCAGGAAATGCAACATGCTGTATCTCAAACTGCAAGTTGTTAGACCTTCACAAACTATCAGTGTTCATGAAGGACTAAGATAGGATCTCGTATTGCTCTTTTGATGATGTATCGTTGAATTAATTCACAGTTGTTGCTTTTTTTCATGCCTATAAACAACAATAATCCTCAGCCACAGGTTGTTCAGCTGGTTAAGTGAATACTAATGCATTGCGTCAGACTTCTTGAACCTCAGCCTCATATTAGCGCCCCTCATACTTACATACGACGATGTAGTCACAGAACAAACCCCGCTTCAGCTGGTATGGAAATCAAATACCCGCACATGCAGTTTGAATGCGTGTTATAGAGGAACGAACATACCAGTCAGACGCGTGCATGCAGCGGAAGCATTACTGTTTGTAAACAAAGACTTATCTCTTCTCCTGTGTTATTCGTATCGCTGTCGTAAGTCTATGCTAAGATAGTCGTAGGTGCCATACATTAACATTAACGTACGGCTATCCTAGCGCTAGTGCTTTGAACATCTAGGCCCAGTATAGGAGGTACGACAGTCATAGCGCTACGATAGCCTTTTGAAACGGGGGCTCTGTACTGCAGTCATACTGCAGACTGGTCAGTGTCACAAGATTCATTACCTTCAGCGTTCCTTTGTAACTCTAGTTGTATACTGAGAACCAGTAATTACTCATCACCTTCTATCCAAGGGCTGGTTTCCCAATGTAACAGGTGATGATACTCTGGCGTACGGAAATGTTCACGTAATCACGTGCTTCACACGATATCCCAAAAGCTGTGGGTCGCATGTTCATGTGCTGCGAAGATGCATTCAGAACACAGCATACTTCTGACTGATGTTAAAGACGACAGTATTAAAATGTGCTTTTCTTGACACAACAAGGCGAACATTTTCAGAATATACATGATGGCAAGGTATGATGCATGATGCAATTAGGTCCCATCGCAAACCCCACCAGCACCGTCTGTATTTGTCGGAGGAAAGTCCCTATTTTCTACACGTTACTGACGCCGTTGTCGCGCATGACTGACTAAACTGAGTTTGGTTTTACGTTGCTTTAAGTGCTACTTCAGCAACATGGCGGCCGGTCGTGTATGAGGAGTGTCGACATGGTAACGAGGAGATCCATGCAGCAGAACCACTTGGTTGTGGTCAGTGATGAGGTGTGTATGGTTGCATTTCGTATGAATGCAAGCAGGATTTAGTTACATCGAGGTGGACATTCAAAGATAAACATAATGAACAGAAAGCACTGGATATATATAATGCCGTCCTCATTCGAAGTCGATTCGAATTAAACTGTTATGCCAGTTTGAGTAAATGCTCCATCTGTTTTAAACTTAGTGTCTACACGTATTGTAGATTGCTTAAGACTTACCAACTACCTATATAGCGACTTAAGACGGAAGAATCGTCACTTGTTATGACAAGTTTAATCGCACTGGAATATGTGACATCAAGCCGAGGCACACGACAAATTTTAGATAAGTTTGTCAGATGTGCGAAATGAATGGAAGCACGAGACCTCGAGGCGTCATCGCCCATGTATAGAACAACACCATCGACACATTACTTGGGATGTCCGAGGATGACATCCGATTCTAGACTGTATTACGCGGGAGGCGCGGTGGGCGAGCTGGCTGAGGCGCCAGGCTAGTGATCCAGCGAGGTCGAGATGTCGGGATCGAGCCCACCTGTGACCGGGACTCCTTGTGAAAACCTTGCAGACTCGTTCCGTGTTGTCACAACTCCTAGTGTACAGTACACAACCCTGTGCACTTAAAGGAATCCACGAATCCGTTGGCATATGACCAGATGGTGGTCACATGAATACGTGCAAACACCTAGTTGCGGTATATGTAAAGCGTTACCACACCACTACACGAACGCTGGCTTCTTGAGGGACAACTTAACTGCTCAGTGACAACTTCCTGGCCGAGAAACCTGTTATGTCATTTCAGTCCTATTCTGACATCTCACATCTTTCAGAAATTCGAGATAATCCCTACATTTAGTTATGCTGAGGACTATCATGTTGGCCAGTATATGTTTACAGAGGTGATAACTGAAGCTGCAGCCACATCAGATCTTCACGTGTATTGGTGGTCTAGAATATGTCGCTGTTTAGATGCAACATTGTACACGATCTGATACTCCAGACACGTATACGTTACGACCATTTGCTATGCGCTATAATCCACACACTAGCGCATGCTCAAAGGGCAGGGGTAAGGGGAGACAGTTATATACAGAGGAGAAAAGATACGTCTTTAGCTTTGATTTGAAAGTTGTAAGTAGTCTGTCGTGCAGACCCTGAAGCAAATTTATCCAAGAAAACCCATGCAAGTCTAGAAAATGTGGCAAGTAAAGTCTAAGGGCTTTATTTCATTACATTATTTTTTTCAGGAAAATATGTTCATTTCAGAGACTAGTTGTTAGTCTAAGTTGTCAGTTGTTGTTGTATGGTCTTCCTTTTATGCAAACTAGAGGAGATATCACCGTGCCTACTTGAAACGTCACATGGGCACGCGGGGTGTTTAAGATAAACTCATAACCACCAATCATTTTAAAGTATGAGATGTAGTAAATTCGGTAGGAATATAAGGAGATGTATGCTGCATAGTATATATTCAATAGCAGTCTAAAGAGATGTAATATACTCAGTAGCAGTCTAAAGAGATGTAGTCTATTCAATAGCAGTAACAGATGTAGTATACGGAGATGTATAACGAGCTGCAGTATATTGTGGAGCAGTGGACGGAGAAGCAGTATATTTCAGTTTAAGGAAATGCAGTAAATTTAAGACCAGTATAATGATATCGTTTGCCTCAGTTTACCACAGGGAACAAGACTGTCATCAGCAGAGGTCCCAGTACAGAAAGAGGAACTTTCTGTCTCGTCAGCCTCTGTATAAGGATGCACACAGAGCCAGTAGCCCAGTCAGATTGTACTTTTGTTCACAAGTGTTTTTATTTGCTGCGCTAATTCCGTGGTCACGCTCAGAACTGCCACGGTCAAGGTCGGTAGCATGGAAATCAGCTACTGATATTCTGGTCATGATATGCACTCTCTCTTGCTCGCAGGTACATAACGGCCTTGACTATGTGGTTGAGTGGTGTGGGGAAGGTGGGGGTGGGTGAATGTAGGGGAGAGCACCTCACTGTTCTTAGGGTTCGTTCAAAATCATGAAAGTGACACAGATTCCATACATTTGGCGTATCTGGCGCCTTTGTGCATTTATGTACACACGTCTCTGTTTAAGCTTTCAAACTCACAGGCACATGACACCTCATGGTACAGGTGCAAGTTACCACCTTTCTTTGAAGATTTATTGCCATAATCACTCCTCCTGTATTTCCTTTAAAGTTGTACGGCCACTTTATTTTGGACTGCTATATTGATTTATCATAGAATGGATAGTGTTCGTGGCAGTGTTCGTGGCAGGATATAGCCAACGGATATTTTCGGTATCTGCTGGAGTATCAGATATACAGATATCAATTCAAATTAGGAAGGTCATATACACATTTTAGGGACTACTTTCAGGGTGTAGACAAAGATGGCGTCAAGGGTTGGTGATCATGTTCGGTTTGTTCTGAAAATTCCAACGTTTGAGTGCATTCAATACAAAAAGAATCTAAAAAGCGGACAACATTGCGCCAAGGCTCGCTAAATAGAATGTTCATCGCAAATGCAGGATATTAACTATCCCAACACACACTCGCGTGATAACCTATATATACTTAGTTCATTTTTTAATGCAACTGTTAACTGCATCACAACTGATTTGTTGTCTGTTGATTTCACACCTAGTTCTTAAACCTACTGGTTCTCAGTTAACTGTTGAGTCTCAGCTTGGGAATGAAAAAAGACATGTCTTGGAGTCTAGTCTCGGTGTACAAAGACACGAACAAGTCTATCGAGGAAATGAGAAATATATCAGGGTTCAACTGAAGGCAGGACGAGTGACCAGTGACAATTACAATCATTCCGACGTTGTGTACAGCGTTGACGCCTGTTGACAATATGGATGTTGTAAAGGGCGCCATAACACATGATACCATTAGTTATCTTATTGGCGTCCAATACGTCCAGCAGCCTAGAGAAGGTGGAAGCAATCTGGTTAGCTGTTCCAGTTGTGTCTGTTTCTGATCAACAGACCCAGTACTACTGTCGAATGGGGTCCATTGTCACCATTTTGGGTTGTTGGTAACTGTTGTGCAACATTGAACGCATTGACATTTGGCTCCTGTCAGATTCCAGCTCGAGAATAGCCCATACGTGTGTAGACGCAAAGATGATGGATTCATCAATAATATTGACAGAAATGTGGTCTACAGGCTTTAGTGTCAAAATCGAAGAATAACATCGTAAGCACAATCGAATTGGTGTTGATGTTAAATTCTACGTAAACGTACTTGCATTGGGTGGGTCATCGCCATTTAACTGTGCTCCTGTATGGGGTAGTAACATGTATGATCTATGATGCACTACTTCCGTCACGAGTATATACATGTGTGAAAGTGACTGCACACTCTAATAGACAAAAACACTGCTGTCCTATTTTCTGCAGTCAGTAACTTTACCGCTGCTGAGCGTGCATCTTGTCTGCCTGGTCGGGGCCACAGCAGGTAAAGTGTGTCTTCAAAGACATGCTGGCAGCTGCCGTACGTTGCTCTGTCTCCCGGGCTACCATGATGGGGGTTACGCACACCCAGTATATGTTACAGTCAGATTGTGAAATCAGTCATCTCATGAAATCACCAAGAGGGTGAGCCATTAACAACAATCAATATACTTCAGACATTTCACTTAATTACTTGATATACAGAAGTGGATCACAATTTCAACATCACTTATTGTCGCTATCAGTTTAAACTACCGAAATTACTGAACGTTTTGGTCACATCACGAACTGACTGATTTCACAATCTGCCTGTAACATATATCCAAGGTTATACGTGGTTGACAGGGACAACCCTACCCACACTGCATCCCGATGTAAACCGCATTGTTGTTTGAACTTTACCTTTTAAATTATTGTCAGTTGGTTTGAAGGTTTGATTGTAACAAACATTTCACTGAGTGAGTGAGTTAGATGTTAGGGCTAGCAATATATCTACCACGTGTTAGAGTTTAGAGTGACCAAAACTGCAAGTAATAGAATATGGCAAAATGTGACCAGTGTAATTCATTCGTACTAATTTTAAAAATACAAAATATATAAATACACGAAATATAACACCTCAGCACCTCTTCATACAAAGAAATATGAGTATATTAGTCAAAAAAGAAAAAGTATTCAAAACTGGTGCTTGCGAAAATTTGCGCATTCGCCGGTGAACTACGACTGGAAACTCGCAACATCGTTGGGTTGGTAGAGATGAAACATCAGAGAGCGGAGCTTATTCGCACTCGCTGAACTTGACGATCTTGTCATAGGGCATTGTTTCACGTACGTGCTTTTGAACAAAATCACCAGCAATTGCGTAAAATAGTATTGGGACGTGTCCTTACATTTGTGGTGCTGTAGTCTAAAGACTACAGTCTAAATGTCCTGTCAGTTAACTTTAATAGTAATTTTGTAATGAAGGCTATTCCGGGCACATTCATCAGCTGAACATTTCCTCAGCATTGTCCCCGAATTCTTTGTGAAGATCCGTTGATTTCGGTAAGCACGTGGACGCGTTGTTATATCCGTCAACTCTGACCCCTGATGAAATGGTGAATCTCTCTTTAAGTTCTAACCTGACGGAGTCACGTGACGCCATAGATGGACACTCCTGAAAGTAGCTGAAGGGAAGCAAGTATATTCCAAGATGACCGCCGACTGTGGGCGTAATTGGCAAATCCTCTGTGTGGGGGATATGGTGGATCCCAACAGATGCCCACAGTACCAAATCCTGAAATGACAGAACAAAAGTTTTCAGTTATTTCTGTTCTGTTTGGGGCGTCAACAGCAGGAAGTGTTCGTGACTCACACGATACAAGCATGCATACTTAGCAAAGCGGCTTTCAATCCCATAATCTCTCGGATGAAACATTTCCTTACCTCATCAACTATGCTTTCATTGTCGGCCAGGAAACTGGTGAAGTTAACAACTGGATCCATGGAGTCGAACATGCCATAGCACGAGCTGCTCTCTCTCTCCCAGTCCTTGAACTTGGTAGCTGCTAACTGATACCTCGACCACGACGCTGAGGCTTCGTTTCCAAGGTTTTCGGGAAGAGGTTGATAGGACATACCTTGAAGGTGAAGCCTGAAAGTAAACCAATACAGAAATGGGAGAGCATCCTTGTCTCAGGAACTGTTATTTGACATCCGCGGAAGACCATGTGAATCTGCGCTAACACCATATGATAACGTCAGAGTACCCCATCCAAGATATCCTTAAGGTGTCCAATAAACACATTCATCTTACTTTGTATCAGCTAGTTTTGAAGTCTGAAGTGCCAGGGAAAAGAAAGTGCACATACATTTTGCTGATGGTTAAAATTGAGAGTGTTAATATCATCATGATGTATTTAGTTCGCATAGACAACGGAATCTTGCCAAAGTTGACACATCAAAGAAAATAACTAGGAAGATCGACATTTGTCATTCAGTTATTTCGAAAACATTACAAACGCAAAATCAATCGATGTCAGAATATTTCTTCCTGTCCAAATGTTCATATGCATATTACAGTGAGAGATAAACGAGGTATGATTACACGATGTCATTTAGAAAGTGGTCAAATGCAACATATGTCATATTTGGGATTTCACTTTCTTAGTCTAGACTACCAGTTGTCCGACTTTCATTTTTGTGGAAGTCGCGGTGGCTGAGCGGGCTAGGCGGCTGACTTTGTGTGCTGGCGATTAGGTGCCTGACTCTGAGGGTGCGGGTTCGAATCCTGGATGGGACTCAACCGAAAAAAGTACTAGAATTTGTACTTTACTAAGAAAGTGAAATCCCAAATATGACATATGTTGCATTTGACCACTTTCTAAATGGCATCGTGTGATCATAGCTTTCGGCCGTGGGAGCCGTGCCAATTTACACTAATCAGAGGGGTACACAAAGTACGCAGTCTAGACTACCAGTTGTCCGACTTTCATTTTTGTGGAAGTCGCGGCGGCTGAGCGGGCTAGGCGGCTGACTTTGTGTGCTGCAGCTGGCGATTAGGTGCCTGACTCTGAGGGTGCGGGTTCGAATCCCGGATGGGACTCAACCGAAAAAAGTACTAGAATTTGTACTATACTAAGAAAGTGAAATCCCAAATATGACATATGTTGCATTTGACCACTTTCTAAACGGCATCGTGTAATCATAGCTTTCGGCCGTGGGAGCCGTGCCAATTTACACTCATCAGAGGGGTACACAAAGTACGCAGTCTAGAGTACCAGTTGTCCGACTTTCATTTTAGTGGAAGTCGCGGTGGCTGAGCGGGCTAGGCGGCTGACTTTGTGTGCTGGCGATTAGGAGCCTGACTCTGAGGGTGCGGGTTCGAATCCCGGATGGGACTCAACCGAAAAAAGTACTAGAATTTGTACTTTACTAAGAAAGTGAAATCCCAAATATGACATATGTTGCATTTGACCACTTTCTAAATGGCATCGTGTAATCATAGCTTTCGGCCGTGGGAGCCGTGCCAATTTACACTCATCAGAGGGGTACACAAAGTACGCAGTCTAGAGTACCAGTTGTCCGACTTTCATTTTTGTGGAAGTCGCGGTGGCTGAGCGGGCTAGGCGGCTGACTTTGTGTGCTGGCGATTAGGTGCCTGACTCTGAGGGTGCGGGTTCGAATCACGGATGGGACTCAACCGAAAAAAGTACTAGAATTTGTACTTTACTAAGAAAGTGAAATCCCAAATATGACATATGTTGCAGATAAACGAGGGTTTGGATTGAATCTATCTATAACTTTCGCTCGGAATCATAACCCGTAGAAAGCTCTTCCCAAGCGTCAGTTCCGCATCACTCGGATGAAAGGTCGTTCTGATCTGACTCGGGTATTTGTTTGGCAGTGTCGAGAACTGACATCTGACAGTAATGACAGTATGCCGTTACCTCAGCAGTGTTTGAACGTTTGTTCAAGTTCAGTTTACTCTGGATGTGAGCCTTCACACGCCAGGTTAGTTACCAGTATCCGCTTGTTTCCCCGTGTCAGATGTTCACACCTCCGTTTAGTTACCTGTATCCACTTATTTCTCCATGTCGGGTTTTCACACCACCATTGTGAATCACGTGGTACTTTGGCGACTGAAAGTCATATTTAAATGCTGCTTCCATTTCCGATTCCTTCAAGTTCCTTTCAACCATGGTCTGCCAGAAGGTGGCATTTGTGGCAGACACGTCGTTGGGAACCTCCACCGCGTGAATGTCCAGAGTTTCGTATCTGTTTTTGGGTCCATGAATGTCAAGGTCAATCTTGAAGTTAACCATATGATGGTGAATATTACCAGAGATATAGTCCTCCAGCCTGAAGCCGTATTTCTCCTTAGACGTGTAGAATGAAGAGAAAATATAACCAGTAGCTGCTGCTCGGATGTGTACGGCGCCATTTTGATGAAACACAAAGTCCACTATGTAATCATAGTTAGAAATGACCATGACAGCCCGCAGGACGAGAGCGGAGTCCACCAAGCCGTGGTAAAACTGGCCCTCGTAGGCGTAGTACGACTGATGACGATGGAGAGGGAAACCTGTATTTTCTTCAAACACGCAAAACATCCTCGGAAGCCGTTTCTGTGACTCCATTGAACCCATCATGAAGAATCCATCCACGAAAGTACTGGTGTCAGGACAGTCGACCCCAGGGACAAGAGCATGGGAATTGTGACCCAGACCATTCGCACTGTCAATGAAGTCGGAAAACCTGTAGCCCCCGTTCCCGGAATAAAACACACTGATCTCCTGGAGACTGATCTCGTATGCAATCCGTTCGTCCTGGAAGCGAACATCGTACACCTGAGGTCCTGACCTAGCAGACATCCTGAAGTCAAACTTCCACTGCATATACTCCACGTGGCGACGGACGATTCTGTACCTTTTGCCGTCGGGTTCGTAGAATTTGGGCGGCCTCTTCGGCAGCTCAGGAACTGGTTCACCTCGTCTATGGAGAGTCGAAAATAAGTCGCGTGTAATTTTAGGGAAAGGCTTTTTGTGTTTAATTATCTCCCCTGAATTGTACTTTGAAATGAACTCGTCAATAGACAGGAATCTCTGGCCAGCGTAATCAACAAGCTCAACAATGTATTCCGGTGGATTCGAAAGGTTGATAAGAAATGAAAGTCCTAAAGGATGGAGTGATTTGTATTCTGCTGAGTGCGTAAGGATGACCCAGGTCTTCCTTTCGTCGGCGCCTACAGCCCCCGACCCAATAGGGACAGGGTAAAAACTGAGACACTTTTCCAAACATCTAGGAGATGGAATCTCTGCTTCGTAACTCTCTTCTACAATCTTCTTAAGCTTAGGTCCGAGTTTTAGAAATACGTACTCAAATATGTCCATGTATTCATTTCCATCCATAGGTCTCTTGCTGAAGGGAATCGGATTTGGTCTGTTCGGGGAATCACGTAATTCTACGTAAGATGGAATAGGAAGTGCTCCGACGATGTATTCCTCGACAACTGGGGGTGATTTATCTCCCCTGAATACTAGCACTAATGCCTCTCTTTCGGGTTTCGCCGCGTTCCCGTCTAAATACTGTAATACGTCTCCCTTGTTCGGAACGTGCAATTCGACTGAGTGTACTACGCTTCTGGCCTGTCTGGTTCCAGAGGGTTGAGAAAGGTTGAGTTCCGGTACAGAATATATGTACTTCTGGACAGACGAGAGTTCTTTACTTGTGAGGTCATCAAAGACACCCGGTTCGTCTGCTTCTGTAACATCAAAGTCGTCGGCGTCACCACACATATCCATTGGGACGGTCCTTGGGATCCCATGGGTGAAAATCGCCATGGCAACCAGGAATATTGAAAGTACGGCTGAAATCAGGATAAATACGACCGCAGTGAAGCGCCATCTCCCGATAGTTCTTCGGAACTGGTATTCCTCTTCGATATTCATGGTACCTGCAACATGAAATATGTCTAAGATTTAGCATGTCATGAACGAGCGAGCAATTCTCAACTCCATTATACTACATTATTATTCATCACAGAACCAGCAGCCCCGTCCTCCAACAAAAATGGTAACGAAAACTCCCGTCACAAATCACGCACCAGGACAGCCCTACCTATGTGATAAAGTGAACTCCCGTCAGTTATCACACATCAGGACAGCTCGACCTATGTGATAAAGTAAACTCCCGTCACCAATCACGCATCAGGACAGCTCGGCCTGTGTGATAAAGTAAACTCCGTCACAAATCAATGTGATAAAGTAAACTTCCGTCACCAATCACGCATCAGGACTGCCCTACCTATGTGATAAAGTAAACTCCCGTCGCTTCAATTGTTTCCAGACAATACTTGTTCCAATTCAGAAACTCTTTCAATAAATACTAGATAAGTAACGCAGGTTTGAAAAACACGTATCAAGGGAAGCAACGAGAGCTTTTTGGCACCACTTTATGAATAATTGTATCAGTCATGTACTTTGACATTTCAGGAAAATAGTTCTAAAATTAAGTGTGTAGTAAAAGAAGTCAAGAAGCCTTCTTCATTTTCAGAGATTAAACTAATCAGTAGTGATATTTCCTGGAATAAGTATCCGGGGTCTCAAAATATATTTAAGGATATTTCTTAGTGAAGAGAAATAAGCTAAATATGTGTTGCATATCTTCTTAAATAGTGTTCATGCCTTTGCATCGTTTGACAGAGGTTGTAAGACATTTATCCGGTCGCGTGCTGTTGTATGGCGTGTTGTCCTATGACTGACTTCACTTTATGGTTACGGTTAAGTAGTTCTATGGGTGAACGTGCATCTATTTTACCATTCCATCATATTTCAACACAATACAATTAAGTCTATTTTTCCAATAATGAACTGTACGTACATTACTACAATGCTGTCGATTAAGATGTAACCTCTCACTGAGTGTTTCATGTCATTCAAATAATGAGAAAGATGTGACTGCATGTGCAGATATGGGAGATATTTTACTGAAAGAGATATTTTACTTTACTGAAAGAGATATTTTACTGTTGTTTGATGTCACAGAAGCAACATGGCCTTAAATGTTCAGCTGAACAACTGTCAGTTCCTCTTTTTAACATTTTTGATATTTTCTTTCAACTTCACAACTACCAGGCACATGCAAATTGTCGTCCGTTGTATCTGTTTCACTGACTATCATTGTCAAAAGTATTTGAGAAGTGTGTTTTAAGCATGAATCAATTTTCATACAAGACAATGAAACTGTCACTACATTACAATCCTGTGTCACGACTGGTGATTCTACATACCGCCAGCTTACCCATGTACGGCCTGTTCATCATACATAGCTAGGGCGATGGTCAGCGGAAGTGGAAGCTACATTTTGTCTCGAGTAAAACAGAACCTATAGGGGTTTTGTTACAAAAATATAGCTGTACCATTAATGCCAGACCTTGTTATGAATGATACAACTGTCAAATCCCATAAACATGTTAGATAGACTGCAAAATAATGATCAGTGGAATAAAAAATCATATAGATGACAGGTTAGACCTATGATCAATTGTTTGCGACGCTTTCAGAGAAGGAAAGCGTACAACCATTGTATAGCGCGTTTACTTTACCAATATTTGATAATTGTGATTATATTTGGAATAACTGTTCAAAGACACAAGAGTTTTCAGAAAAGTGTCAAGGAGACAGATTAAGAACCACACGTGGATCTGTTAGAGGAGTACGTCACTCCAAACTTTATCTTGAACCTGTTTTTTCATTATTAAGCGATCGACGCAAACTTCACATGATGTGTTTTTAACAAAATGTTATAGTTAACAACGCAGTACTTCCATTAAATGTATCCTGTGCACCCACATACCAATCTACGTCATCCAACATTTCAAGTCCACTTTGTCGCGCATGTCTAAAATCAGTTCCTCCATCATGTGTGCGTAAGTGGAATATGTTGCATGACAGTTTAAGAAATAGTGATTCTGTTATCTCGTTTAAGAAACATTTAGATCGAAATTTACCTTGCAGTGTGCATAATATTGTTGAAACAACCGGGACAAGACGCCACCAAAGTAATCACTGCAAGATGAGACCTCAAACCATCCCCACTTGTAATTGTGGTTGTCACTATGAGGGTACTATTCACTATCGTTTTATGTCCAAAGTTTTGATGAAGATGTTTCTTCTGTGAAAATGGTTTTGATCTACAATCAGTTTTATATGGAAATTGCTCCTTTTCTGAATAATTAATCAAACTACTGTCAACTATTTTACCCCGACAGAACATTTCTGTAGCTAATTTCGTTCAATGTCATGTATTGTACCATCATACTAGTACCATGACCATACTATGACTTTAGAGTGTGTTTCCAATGTTGATAAATGCATGGTATATTATATATTACTTCTGTGTTGGAGATTTATTCATATAGGTGTAATGCCTGTTTAACGATCCATTCATTTACTGAAAAATATTGTCATTACCATATACACTTGTAAAGCGCCAAACAATGGAGAGAACGGGCATGTCTCCGAAGTCATGGGTCGCCATTTAGTTTCAATGTCTTAGATATTGATGAAACAGGACATTGCACTTCATAGAATAGTGAATTCCCTAGTGTTCCTTCGTGTTTGGAATAAGGACTGGAATTATTAGATATTAGGTCTTTAGTCATGTGACCTATGGAACATGATGCGGAAATGTGTAGCTACAGCCATGTGTGTCAGACGTTTGGAATGTCTGGCCATTGACAAAAGTGTCTTCTTCTATTCGAAATGATGATTGCACACTACGGATTGATGCCTTGTGTGTTTATACCTCTGTGCGGATCAGAGACTAATGGAAATAGCGACTATGCCTCAGATGTACAACAATGATTGAAAGTGATACCAAATAGAACACTTTAAGTTTTACGATTCTCTACATCCAGGTAGAATCAAATGAAAGCACCGGGCCATTGTTTTTGCTCGAGTCGGCTTAGGAAGAGAAAAGCACAGAACGTAAGCACGCATATATATCGTACATGTATATACACATATCCGCACACATATTCACATATATCTACACACACAGATACACGCACAAACATGCATGTGCACACAGAAACATACCCATATACACATAGAGATATACCTACACAGATCTGACACACATGTATACGTGCACAGAAACAGACGCACAAAAACGCACTCACATTCACACACACACACACACAAACACACACATACATACACACACAAACAAGTGCACATGCAAACAAGCGAGGAAGGCACCGGCTTTGGGTGTTTCTTTGATATCATGCAGCTCTGTTTTCTACTGAACCCTGAACCATTTTTCAGTAATCCAAAATATTCTCAGTGGTGGATGCAAAAAGAAAGGATGAATGTTAACACATGCCTCGTGTGCTGGCAATGAAGCGTTTGGAGCTGAGATGTGTATCTAGTTCAGTGCCATTATGCCAGCAGTGTGCGGTCAATGAGAGTACCGTAAACACGTTCCTCACAATGGCTAGGCCAGACTTGAAACCCAACTGCTACTGTCTGTGGCTTCAAGGTTAGAGTTGCTACCCTACATGTTGGCAAACTGGCATGGGTGGTTGACTGTAATATTCTTTGTAACTCTCACAGAAGGATTGTGGGGATGAAACACACTATCACACTCATATGTACGTATCCATATCTCTACAGCCTACGTTTCAACCGCCTGGTACAGGAATAAAATTACATCCATTACTTTTCCCCACTAATGTGATTCAGTTCTATGTGACATTCAAAGCCTTAATGTGTTATTACCGCCGCCAGCTTTGAGCCGGCTGCAAGGTGTGTGGCGGTAGCCTGTCAGTGATAGAGTCTGAAGAAAACACCCTAGTGACTGATGTAGTGAGCAGCGATCCACGAATTCATAGATCATACTATCAACACGTCACAGGAACGGCCACCACGTGGACGCCTACAAGGATCGGGTTGTTGGGACCAAATCTCAGGTTGTTGGGACCAAATCTGTTGTGGAATCCACATGGTTGAGTAGTAAACCCAGTGATCCATGGCAATGACACTTGCTGCAACTGTTGTGAGTACACACTAAAAAAATTGAAGAGTTCGACAGCGAGGAAGGAAAATGAACAACACAAAATGTGTTTATAACTCTAGTCTATTTTTTTCTCTTACCCCAGAGTATTCGTAGCGGTGAATTCCGAAGCACCTTGCCAGCTTGCGAGTAGAGCGAGATGACGATACGTTTCCAAGAAAGCGTGTACTTATGACAGACTCCCTCTGTTGTTCACATGGACTCAGTGATATCGGAGAACTAACAGGGACAACTTTGCACACTCCCTAGAGAGCGATGTGGTTGCAGACTCCATCATTGTTCCGTCAGGTGTGCACCTCGCCAACAGCCGGAAAGGTAGGATCGACACACACTGCAGGGGAGCTTTCTACCATAGAGTTGAGAGGTTGCATGGATCTGGCCAAGTTCCGAACAGAGAACTGACGCTTTTTACAACCACGTAAACGTAAAGCAGATGGTTCATGGAAAACGGTTGCTGACTCTTTTGTTCTAGTGGGTGTGAAAATCACAGTGTTTGCCTCGACTCCACCAATTACCTTTCCAGATATTTAGTTTTTGGACTTAGATTCTTTAACCTGCTTTCTACTAGGATACAGCACTTGCTTAAAGCTCTAAAAAGTAGGCGATATTTTGTTTGGACGGAAAAGCACAGCAACTAATATCTAACAAAAAGGTGATTTATGTGGCAACAAACATTCTGACAGTCGGGAAGCATGTGACCTTGGAGAGCTCGCGCAAAGGCCTGTAGTCTGGATTTACCAATGTTATACAGACTTGGTTTGTACAGACGCAAACTGATTCCTTGTAACCAAACGTTCAAGGACATTTTATCAAACGTATTTAATGGTTGCTACAGTAAGTATATGTTTACAACGAGCAGACCATTAACGCCCCATAAGCTATTGCAGGTAGTGTGCGAAAGCAGCTTGAAGTCAGCAGAGGGTTCGTGTAACGAATAACGTGCTAGCAGCGGGTTCGTTAATTAAACATGGAATCTCTACATGGAATCTCTATGTACAGTAGAGCTGTCATATACACTGAACCTCATGAAATAACACATTGCGGGATCCATTCACAGGTGTACCATATGTGCATGAGGTATAAGATATCGGGATAAATGACAGCACTTCTATAGATATTCCATGTGGGGTGTCTGAATAACGACCCCACGACTAGCACGTTATTCGTTATTCGAAAGACCAATAATGAAACACAAATCCTGTACAAATTAATACGACAGAGTGTATCAGTCTTACATTTGATGAGCATACGTGGAATAACAAAGCCAGTGCTGGCCAGTGTTTCATTTTTCAGAGGTTCTGAACGATAAACACCTCAAGCACATTTGGTACACGAGTGAATAGACCCACCCACAGTGTGTTATTACATGAGGTTCAGTGTATGTGACAGCACTACTATAGAGATTCCATGTAGAGCGTCTGAATAACGAACCCGCTGCTAGCATGTTAATCGTTTTTCGAAAGACGAATAACAAACACGATCCCTCCTCTAACTTCAGGCTGCTGTGAAATAGCGACTTTCTCGTTAGTCCGTGACTAGTAAATAAAAACAAATCAAGCCCGGCCAGTAAACCTCCACAGTCACCGGCCCGAAGAGCTGATAAATATTTTCATTGGGTCATTTTTAGGTATTTTACCTTTTTTGCAGTCCTTTTTCAGGTAGAGCTAACGCGACTGGCCAGCAGAATTTAGAAAATGTTTCGCACACTGATTGCTGCAGAGGGTACGTGAGAGTATAGTTGCTCAAAGGGTCCGTCATCAGCAGACTGTGGACTAAGTACCAACAACCACGAGACGTCGTTGAACGACTCCAAAGGGCAACAACTCTAGGACAGATTAGTCGGAACGATGGCATTAAGGAATCCGTACAACCGACCTGTAACAGTACATGCCGTGAGGGCGCGAAATCCCGTGCACATGTGACATTTGCGTCAATACGTCTCCCAGGTATCATTCCACTGAGGGTCATTTGAATGAGAGGCATTGGAGCTGCAGGGAGCCCTATGATAGCAGCAACAACAGCCACGAGCCCATGTAATACCATGTCCCTGACCTTTCCCCATGGAGCACGTCTTGGTCATCTATAGCAGACAATAATATCCAGTCGTGAGCCAAGCTGACATCATCAGGAGCATGGATGGACATTAGGAACATTGGCAAAACATTTTAAATTTGATCCCCAACCTGACCACCAACGTTGTGCTACATCATCACATCAATAACACCATCTCATCAACCCCGACATTAAAATCAATGAGATCGGATCGCTGAGTTATTAAATAAATTTTGAAAATATGCTTTGTCCTAATGTTGGCAATATACAGGAATGGGCTATGGAGACAGCGGTTGTGACGATGGGACATTAAAGACATGGCACTAGACCATTCTGGTGCTTTATTAACAATTTAAAGGAATCCATCTTGGAGCTGAAATGTTATTTACTCTCAGGCCCTACCAAAACCATTATGAAACATTTCCACAACATAATACATTGTACATATGAAATATGTATCTTTTGACTGAAGTTCATTATGGGCAGAGGTTGAGAGTGGTTGGATTATTGAAAATTAGGTTAATTTTATTTTCATTGTATACTAACCCCCAAAGAAAACTCATAACTGACAGATGCAAAATCATATCATGTTGGAATGTTAGTGGACGCGATGGTGTTGGTGAGGTGCAGCACAGGAGACACGCCGTGCAGTCAGGTCACCTTGTATGACAAGCAGATCACCTCCATGTGTGTAAACATGCTCTTTTCCATCTACAAATGACATACAATACTGTGACCTTTCAGAAAAGACAAGCCTATGAAAGAAAAGTGGTTGTTGTTACGCATGTGCGAATTGACGTTAACGGGTGTGAAGCGCAGGGCCACGGTGGGACGTCGACAGTTCAGCCCGTCCTGTCTCAGGCGTCGGAGGACTGTCGAAGGGTGGATCATTCCTCCATGCCTACCAAGCATCGCTGCCACTGTTGCTGTAGTTCTGAAGCGATCTCTCGAAGGTGCGCTAGTCGCATCAGCCGATCTTGCCTAACTGTCGTAACCGGAAGTCGTCCTTGTCAAGGGCGGTCGGCAACGCTCCGTATCATCTCGTGACTACTGACAAGACAGCTAATGTCGGCCTGGTTGACATTAAGGCGCATAGCAACAATATTTTGTTAAATACCGGCTTCAAGGAGTCCAAGAGCGTGCGCACTTTGCTGCACATTCAGCAGTCGTGCTATGTTCAAGTCTGGCTTCTCTATACACGTGTATCATGTGGAAAGATCTCACCGAGTCCCAATTGTCAGGATAGCGTTCTGAGTTTCAACAATAATAACAATAGGGGATTTCTATAGCGCCTTTCCAGGCTAAATATCTTGTCAAAATGTCAACAGAATGCTTGTGTTTTCAGGAGACTTCTGAATCTAAGATAACCAGAGAAAGAACGGATGTGGTGAGGCAGATCATGCCACTGAGGCAGCATATGAGAAGGAGCGTTGTCAAAATCGGGTGAGTTTGATTTGCGAACCGTCGCGAGGTCCTGGTTTTCAGATCGAAGTGATCTAAATGGACAATAAGGTTGTATTGAGAGGTAGACATGAGCTGTGTTGGTCAACCATTGATGAGCAAGGCAAAGGATTTTGAAGTTCATCCTGTGCTTGATAGGAAGCCAATGAAGTTCTTGTAACACTGGAGATGTGTACTCGTACCTGTGACTGAGAGATTTGATGTGAGCTGCAGTATTCTGCACGCGGTGTAATCGATCTGTGAGGCATGAAGGTGAACCTGCCAAAACACTTGAACATTCATTTCAGATATTCAGTGCATCATTAGTACTTCTCACTTATGTTTCAAAAATTCTGAAAAACACAACCTAACGCTACGATTAGACAATGCCATTTAGAAAGTGGCCAAATGCAACATATGTCATATTTGGGATTTCACTTTCCAACTAATGTACAAATTCAGCTGTGGCTGAGCGGGCTAGGCGGGTGACTTTGTGTGCTGGCGATTGGGTGCCCGACTCTGAGGGTGAGCGTTCGAATCCCGGATGGGACTCAACCAAAACAGTACTAGAATTTGTACTTTAGTAAGAAAGTGAAATCCCAAATATGACATATGTTCCAACCTAATGCGTTTTCATTGCGGGTCGCTATAGCATTTTATATGTAAAGAATGTTTCTTTTTCTGTTTTTCTATTTTCTCTTATTAGTACAAACAAAGGATGGAAGTCTGCAATTCCCACATCCGTGATAAAGCTTGCTAAATGGGGACGTCTTTCTCAAAAGCCCAGCTTCAGCAAGTATATAGTTTATAGTTATGTGTTTTTAAGTTAGACTCGACAAACTTTTTACAGCCGCGAGTTGATGTATTACTGAAAATCTAGACAATCATTGTTTTTATGATTCTAGTGATTGTACCTTTTGAAAACGTACTTCGTGCAACTGAGGTACGTTTGAATATTTCTTAGTGGTATGCAACCGCATGTACGCATGGATCAGTGACCTTGGCTAAAGCTCCGTATGACGACATAGCGGACGCTTGAGTTTGTGAGCGTCTGCTTGGGTTCAAAGTTCCTCAAACGTGGTCACAGATTAAGCTCCACAAGATCCAAGTGGCTGGCACTGTAGAAGTAAGTATAGTCCATGTATCGCTACTACTGCATAATGATGACATTAGGGATTCAACTAGTAGCGGCATACCTTTTCAGTGCTACAAATATTCGACTTGATCGGAGTTGATTCATATGAACGATAGTTTCTCGTGTGTACAGATATTGTTTTCGAGGTTACATGGCGGTGTGCTGTGTATAGTACACAGGTCATGTTAACCAAGATGATAAACCAGCCCATATTGACACCATGTAATGTTCAACTTGAAAGAACAACTTGCCACCACTTCACAGAATTGCATCTACAAGACGATGCTTGTGGTGAGTCATTTGATAGCTTGCACTACCGTGTTTGGATAATGTCCAAGTTGACATTATGCAGCGAGCGCCTTATAATGAAAGTATTATCAGTTGTTAAGGGCGACCCAATCAGAAAACATGGTGCATTCTTCAAAATACTGTACTAATTCTACTATGGGCTATACACGTCACATCGTAGGTTTTCGAACGTCGGTCTTCACTCCGGCTTAAACGATCACCAGTATCGGTGTCTGAACATGACCCTTAGTGGCCAGACATTACAACTGAAAAAGACACACTTCACTCCTTGCTGACATCATGCCAACTGCCATTTGTCAAGGGAAGTGAAATGTTTTACACTGATTGATGTTTAATTTCAGACTGACTCATGCAAGGGAAGATCTCGAACATGGCCCTCCAAGGTATCCGAGTCATCGAGATGGCAGGGCTGGCACCAGCCCCCTTCTGTGGAATGGTCTTGTCAGACTTTGGAGCTAAAGTTATCAGAATAGACAGGGTAACTTCACACCAATACTGCAAACTGTGTATAATTGAGTATTTCACCAAAAAAGACCGTTTTAGCATGTTTATTGCACAAAGAAACTTTGTATCATACAATAAACATGAAATATCCCAGTTTTGGGGGTTTTCGACAGTATAAGACAAAAACGTAATTTTTATCTTTAAAATCATTTTAAGTTTTGACTTTGCTAACTTTTAGTGATAAAGGTATATTCATTCTTTTCACAAAAAAATATCACATGTTTCCAACCAAAATAGCGTCTATAACATCGTATCAGCGAATCTGCAGTCACTTGTCACATCCGGGTATTTTTGTATGTGCTTTTGACGGTGAGCCATACTTTTCTCTCCGCACTGCGAGAGAGTGATTTGATCACGTGACTTCCTGTTTCATACTTAACCTGTCACTTACAGACGACTGATATTGTTGAATTTTGCTTGCTATTTTTTGTTATACAGGCAATTGATTTTGCATCTGAAGTGGTATTAACGATTGAGGGTAAATAATATTGTTGTTTATTTACTCTTTACATAACTTGATTTCTTGGTTTCAATTGTCAATAAAACGTCTTACGACAGGAACTGGGCATCCGTCCTACCGATGAAGCTCTTTGAACTCCTTGTAAGTGAAGACCCACAGCGATATGAAGAGAGTTCAGTCATTCAGCCCTCCTTCAGTGTCTCTGTATATAGGTGTGTGTGCAGGAGACGTCCATATATGGAAAATGTTGTGACAGGACATCCCTACGTCATGCAAGAGATTACCTTACCATCATGTATTTTCTTAAAGTCTGTGTCTTGCATTCCAGAACGCAAGTGAATGATAGTCCGTTAAATCCAAAATTTTAAAAATTATCATTTTGGCAATGCTCAATTAATTTTCATGTGTATATTTTGATGTACATTCCAGACAAGGAATCCTCCTGACACCGACCGCTTAGGTCGAGGGAAGAGGTCAGTAGCTGTAGACTTGAAGCAAAAGAAGGGAACTGAAGTTGTGAAAAAACTCTGCTCAGCAGCTGATGTGCTGATAGAACCTTTCCGCCCAGGTGAGACTTGTCTCCATGAAGGATTGGACGTTGGCACTTGGCTGAGCTATTTCATGAATTATAATAAAAGAATTAAACAAACCATATCAGCTGATCAGCTGCACATTGTTATGACTAACCATTTGTTTTGAAGTGTAGAGAGTAGAGGTGGGCGGTAATACTGGTTAATCAGTATATTACAATTCGAACTTCATAATTCACTAACTATATTGCAGTACACTTTTCGCAAAGCAGTTATCTTGATACGATCAGCAATTTCAGTTTACTGTGGTCGGCAATTTTTGTAGTGTAATCAAAAATACTTATGTTGTTTGTGTTTCCTTTACATTATTGTACATTTATTGTTTTTTGAGAATTTTTATTGGTCATATAATTGCATTTCCATAACTTTTACACCACATAAATAAAACATAAATAGACTGGTACTGGCTCTCATTGTATTGATGAACAAACCTAAAAGGTGGATACCACTGCATATGCTGTTTCTTGAGTTCCAAAATGTAGCATGAAGCCTTCAAGTTGGAAACTTTTTCAATTGATCTCTTGTACAATCACATCTGATTTGCCAGCAGCATTTTTCAAAAGAGAGGAAACAGTAATTTCATTTCCTTAAGCCATGCATTAAATTCACAGTGTATTGCAGTACATATTTCAGTATGCGAGCACATATCACAGTATATAGTAATATGAAAGTTTTGTCATTGCCCGACCCCAACATATGTTGTTTTGGGGTTTACACCTTCTTGGAAAAGTACAAATTCTTGTACTCTTTAGAGTTGAGTCCTATCTGGGATTCAAACCCATACCCTCAGAGTCAGGCATCCAATCACCAGCACACAAAGTCAGCCGAAAAATCCGTGCAGCTTTTGTGTGCTGGCGATTAGGTGCCTGACTCTGGGGTGTGGGTTTGAATCCCGGATGGGACTCAACTCCCAAAAAGTACTAGAATTTACCAAGAAAGTGCAATCCCAAATATAACATACGTTACATCTGACCACCCTGTAAATGACATTGTGTAATCATTGTCCAACCCTAGTGGAGTCATATGATATACATTATAGGAATCATCATGGCACGTTTCACAAAGCTATGGTAAGCCTAAGATCACATAATGTTTCTCATAGCATTCCTACCTCATAAACCTGTAGAATGACTTACGATAGTCGTAGCATTATGATGGCTTTGTAAAATGGGGTTCAGGACACAATTGATGTAGGTATTAATCAGTAGGTCTGACTGTAGGACCAGGACACAGGTTGTGGAGGTATCAGTAAGTAGGTCTGTCTGTAGGGCCAGGACACACGTTGTGAAGGTATCAATCAGTTGGCCTGTCTGTAGGACCACGACACAATTTGTGTAGGTATGAATCAGTAGGCTCATCTGTAAGACCAGTTGAGTAGGTATCAATCAGTAGGTCTGTCTGTAGGACTACGACACATGTTGTGAAGGTATCAATCGGTATGCCTGTCCTATAGGACCAGGACACAAGCTGTGAAGGTATTAAAGATCACATATACTCTAGTAGGGTAAAAATACAAAATCACTTGCTGACATAGCTATAAATGAAACCCCACCATTAAAACTACTGATTTTGACCTTTAATTAACTTAAATCAACCTTTTTGTCAACAGTGCACAATTCTCACACACAAACAAAATTTCAACCAATCAGAGCGGCACGTCTGCGTGACGTAATTGTAGGTATAGAAATGAGGGTCTGTGCAGTATTCATCGACATTTCTGGGGGTAAATTATTTCGTTTACAGTTTTCTACAAACTTGAAAACGCGAAAGCTGATGAGAAAAATGAAAGCTATATGTTCTCACAATGTACTATCATTTAGTTTTTTATTATTTGATGCTCAGTTAATGAATTTATAACAGGTATAATAAGTGGTAACGCCACTTAGATTACCCGACAAAGGCCCCCATTTGGCATTTCTTGTGTCTGGATTGATCAAAGGATTAATCGATAACATGCTGATTGATTAATTAGTTTTATGCAGATTTAAATAAGGGATTTGTCAAAAGGTGGTGTCTATGTATGTACATTTACTTATCTATACTGAATACACTCTGTCGTGTCTGTGTCTATGCGAAAACAACACCCTTCTTTCAAAGGATTAACCGCCAATACATTGATTGGTTGCTCATTATTGGCTAACTAAATAACTTTTTAAAAAGAATGACGCACATTATGTGTGCTATCTGGGGTAACCAATGAAACTATACAGCAATGTGAAAAACCTGAAACGATACATCACGTTTTCGTATATTAGACTGTTAAAAGACACATCACTTGGGAAATCTGCAGATGAATCATATATCACACGTTTTTGTGGATATTGATGGATACGTTCCTCGAACAAGGTAATAGCCTGACATTGCTCCTATAACTTTAATTTTAGTATTTGCATTAATGTTTTTATGAACTTGTCATAGCTTTCAACAGAATTGTTGTTTTCATCATGAAGTGTAATGATGCAGATGACTTACACTAGGTTTTGTGTGCGAATTATGATTCATATAGGCAAACTATGAAATGTCTACATATTACATTCCTGTTATACATTCGCAGATAGCTTCTTTTTATTAAGTTTCAAAATACATACAAGTATGATTATAAAGTGATTAGGATTATGAGACCAAGTATAAAGACGTATATTGACAAGTGTCTACATACTGGTGAGTGAACGTTAGAAACCAAACAAATTTAGCAGGTGAAGAAATTTATCGCGCAGTATTTTCACTTGGACCCTGACCTCACTTATGTTATGTTACAGGTTGTGTCATGCAAACTCCTTTTGGTAATGATTCAAATGAATATTTTTTTGTAGTTTTGATTTTCTAACTTGATGAAAATAAACCATAATTTCATTAATTCAAATGGATTTGACTTCACGATTTTCAAACATGGCAGTGCCCTGTCTTAGGATGAATGCTATTTAAGTTTGTTTTCACCGACTTACGACAGCAAAATTACTTTCTACTGGTAGTAAAATATGTATGTTATTGATGGACAATAGGATTTTGCATGACATTGCTTATAACATAACAATTTCACTCTTGAAAGTGAGTTGGAGGTCAATATAATATTGCTTTCAATATAAATGTCACTTCGACCCCCAGCTTGCTTCCTTGGAAGAAGTCCTTACGTTAAGAGTTGTGTTATGCAAAATCCTTTTGGCCATGATTCAAATGCATATTTAACTACCAGTAAAAAGTAGTTTTGATTTCTAACCTGATGAGAACAAATCATAATCTCAATAATTCTAACGGACTTTAGCCCTTGACTTTCAAAAATGGCGATACGCTGTCTGAGGATGAATGCCATTTAAGTTTTTTTTCACCAACTTCCAAAATCCAAATTACTTTTCACTGGTAGTAAAATATGTATTTTATTGATGGACATTAGGATTTTGCATGACATTGCTTATAACATCACATTTTCACTCTTGGAAGCGGTCAATATAAGGGGTCAATATAATATTACTTATGATAATATTGTCACTTCAACCACAACCTCGTTTCCGAGGAAGAAAGCGTTATATCCATGCAAAATTCTTTTGGTCAGCAATGTGTACTAAGCAGTCTTGATTTTATAAACGCGATGAAACGTGACCCATTTTCTATCATGGAAGCATCGTAGGGGGCGAACCATCCGATTTTGTATATGCCACAGGCTTCCACAACGCTCACTTCGCACACACTAACAACCAATTTAAGCACAAACTACGGGGTCTGGTGGAAATCTGTGCATAGTGACACCATCACACGACCCCAAGGAACAATTGACGGCAACACAACAATTTGACATATCTTTGGTGACGTCGAGAGATCAGCAAAATGACGAGCTTCCTACACATTTTGTATACATTTAACTGAAAACCATTCCTTCTACGACGTCACTGCAGGACTCTGGCAACAGAGTTATGTAACCTGTCTGTGGTTTCGTATACGGGCGAGAGAAAAGCAGACGGCTTTTTAGCAACTTTTGAGCACTTGGTATTAATTTACCACAATTTAAAAAAAAAATGGTGTTCCGTTTATGACTAACCAGAAGTCTTTCATATGCAGTGATAAAAAGAGTACTAAAAAATTGAGTTTATTTCTTTAATCATTTGGTAGGACCAGGACACAATTTGTGGAGGTACAAATCAGTAGGCTCATCTGTAGGACCAGGACACAGGTTGTGAAGATATCAATCAGTTGGCTTTGCTATTGGATCAGGACACAAGTTGTGGAGGTATCAGTCAGTAGGCCTGTCTGTAGGACCAGGATACAAGTTGTGTAGGTATTAATCAGTAGGCTTGTCTGTAGGACCTGGATAAAAGTTGTGAAGGGATCAGTCAGTAAACTTATCTGTAGGCAAGTTGTGAAGATATCATTCAGTAGACCTGTCTATAGGACAAGGATACAAGTTGTGTGGATATCACACCATGTTGTTGATGTTGCTGTGTAGGTGTGATGGAGAAGCTTGGACTGGGACCGGAGACGCTGATGGCTGACAACCCACGCCTTGTGTATGCCAGACTGACTGGCTATGGACAGAAGGGAAGTCTGTCCCATCGAGCTGGACATGACATCAATTACATTGCTACATCAGGTGGGCTTGGTCAGCACTGATCACATTTGGACATGTTCCTGTTGTTGATCCCTAATATTTTTACTATCAGGAATCACTTACCTTGCACTGTAGTATATTTGAGAAAATATGTAAAGTGTCAATGTTTGTGTTTATACAGTTATATATGTGTATGTATAGAATCCAGGTGGAAAATAGCGATCTCCAGATCTATAAATATGAACAGTTCTAACTAATCAGTGGTTCCCAATTAAGTATCTCTATCCATGGCAGTATGGTGTATGTGTGAACACAATGAGCGTAGTAATGTTCTTCATGTCAAGACATGTGTTACTGGATTGCTTATTGATGTGCAGTTTCACTCATGCACCTGCTGTCAGATAACGTACAACTTATAATGTCAAGGAAGAAACACAGAACATCAGAGGCATGTGGGAACAATAATATAAGTGTGTATTAACTTCTACTGAACACCCATGAAATACATGGGACTTAACCAAGCCGGTCAAAGAGTAATGCAAGGGAGTTAATTTTGGATGTGTTTACTGTGTACGTAGACTTGCTCATAGTGTACGCAAGCATGAGGTTACACACATGGTATGCAGACTCTCGTACTGGGTACATAGGCTCACACACACATGATACACACTCTCAAACTGGGTGCATAAGCTCACACACGGCACATGGGCTCACACACATGGTACACAGACTTGTACAGGGTACAGAGGCTCACACGTTACAAAAAAGTTGTTCACCGGTCGCGAGGGGCTCATGCACCCTCGAAGTGTGTTTATGTTCCCTGAGCCTGCAGCGGGTACATGAGCCCATGGACCCCAAGGGACCAGTGAACAGTGTATTTATTTTACCGAACACTTGAATTTTGATTTTGAACTGTTTGAAGCACTTATATTGCATGCCAGGTGAATCACCATTTGCAGACGAGACTAGGTAAACAGATTTAGAGTGGTCTCCCTTCCATTGATTTTCAATCGCAAAACATCAGTAATTTCCGTGCCTGATCGGTCATTAAATGTTATGCGAGGCATAGAAGTACTACCATGAAGCACCAGAAGAGTTCGGAATTCCCAGCGGCGTACATTGAAAATGATACATCGGCTGTAGGCGGGTACATTGAAAAAAATAGAATAGCGCTTAGCCAATCAGAAAGCGACATTCATGTGTGGGATAAGATAAAGGCTCTTGTACAGGGTACATAGGCTCACACATAGTCTCACACACATGGTACACAGACTCATGTACATGGTACATAGTCTCACACATGTGGTAAATAGTCTGTCGTACAGGGTACATAGGCTCACACACATGGTACACAGACTCGTACAGGATACATAGACTGACACACATGGTACACATACTCTCATACAGGGCACATAGGCTCACACACATTGTACACAGACTCTTGTACAGGATACATAGCCTCACACACATGGAGAACAGATTCTCGTACAGGGTACATAGCCTCACACACGTGGTTCATAGGTTCTCATATAGGGTACATAGGGAAACAAATATGGCACACAGACCCTCGTACAGGGTACATAGACATACACACATGGTACATAGGTTCTCATATAGGATACATACGCTCACATACATGGTACACAGGCTCTTGTACAGTGTACATAGGCTTTCGTACAGGGTACATAGGCTCACACACATGGTTCACACTCTTGTACAGAATATATAAGCTCACACACATAGTACACAGACTCTCGTAAGCATACATAGGTTCTCACACAGGCTGTAGTTCAAGAGTCTAAGTTGCGAATTTTGAAGATAAATGCAAGCAACAGATAATCAGTATGAAGATAGAAAATGTTTTTCTATTCTTAGGGAACACAGCTCACTAATTTTCACCCTGGGGCAATAAATAAATAAGCAATTGACATGAGCCAAGATAAGGCAAAATACATAGATAATATATTACTAGGTCACCACGACTTTCAATTGTCACACAGACTGACCCAACAAGAAAGTCTTGTTGTTGATAACATGGTTATAAGATGTGAAATGGCTTACTGTGTTGGTACCATCTAGACTTGTGTTGATGGCTGATTTTGTGGATACCATCTAGACTTGTGTTGATGGCTGATTTTGTGGATACCATCTAAACTTGTGTTGATGGCTGATTGTGTCGGTACCATCTAGACTTGTGTTGATGGCTGATTGTGTTGGTACCATTCAGACTTGAGTTGGTGGTTGATTGTGTCAGTAGCATCTAGACTTGTGTTGATGGCTGATTGTATCAGTACCAGCTAGACTTGTGTTGGTGGCTGATTATGTTGGTACCATCTAGACTTGTGTTGGTGGCTGATTGTGTCAGTACCAGCTAGACTTGTGTTGGTGGCTGATTATGTTGGTACCATCTAGACTTGTGTTGGTGGCTGATTGTGTCAGTACCATCTAGACTTGTGTTGGTGGCTGATTGTGTCAGTACCAGCTAGACTTGTGTTGGTGGCTGATTGTATCAGTACCATCTAGACATGTGTTGGTGCTGTCAACTAGGCATGATTAGCTTCAGTGCAGTGACCATCATCACACAGGGGAAGTGGGGCAGCCTGGTGGTTAAAGCACTGGCTAGTCCACCAAGCAACAGGATGTTTGAAGCCCATTCCTCGCACCCTCTGCTATTATACTGCTGGAATATTGCTAAAGGCAGCATAAAACCATACCCACTCACTCACTCACTATCATCACACTAATGTATTATGCCAGTAACATGCATGGCATTATCAATGACATATTGCTTGTATTGCAGGTGTTCTTTCTACTCTGGGTCGTAAGCATGAGAATCCTTGTGCTCCTGTCAATCTGTTGGGTGACTTTGCTGGGGGTGGATTGATGTGTGCCCTGGGGGTGGTGCTGGCCCTGTTTGAGAGGACCCGGTCAGGCAGGGGCCAAGTGGTTGATGCCAACATGGTGCAGGGCTCAGCCTATGTCTGTGAGTGGCAGCATGCTGTGTACAGCTGTAATCTAATCCTCTTTTTCAGATAGTTTTTGGGTAGGAATTGAAATGTAATCAGAAAGTGAGAAATTTGTTGTTTAAGTTTTTAATTGAAATTGTGTACATTGTGTCTCTTTGGTTTTAATTAGCACTAATCTGATTATCTAGAATTTCAGTCAAACTGCTCTAGGAATGCAAATTGGTATGAAATTGTCATATTGGTCAAAATTAGATTGTTGTTATTAGTAATTTTTTTCACTCTGGGAAAGTGGGAAGTTTTAGTACCATTCGCTGCAAACATCGGCCAAAACAGACGCCCCTGTATCAATCTGGATAAGTCCTTTTTGCAACTATTTGAGTCATCTTTATTCAGTCTTGCCTTTCTCCATGCCACTAATTATGTTCTGTAGTTACTGTCAATACACGTACATCAGTTTCACTCAGTTATTTTTCATTTATCAAATGGACAGATTTATCCATATTTCGATATAAGGATCTATCTGATTAATCTCAACTCATTTAAAACTACGTGACCAGTTTGGAATGGAATGAAATGGACTGTTAAATTTAACAGAGTGTTTGAATTAAACAGAGGATCAGAACAATGACAAGTTTATCATCTGACGTTCTGAAATTCTACTGGTGATATTTTCAGCTAACTTCCTATGGGCAATGAAAGACACATTTGTGTGGGGCGCAGAGAGAGGGGAGAACCTACTGGACACAGGCTCTGCATTTTATGAGACATACAAGACTGCTGATGGAAAGTTCATGTCTGTTGGTGCCTTGGAACCACAGTTTTATGCTGCACTGCTCAAAGGTATAACTGGGGAAGATGTTAACAGAGGTTTTACACCCCAGTTAACACAAATCAAGCAAACAGCACAAGCAGTTTAGCAACACTACATTTTATACCCATGTGGAGGATCAAACCCAGGTCTTTGTTTGGCCGACCCGTGAGGGTCCAAGGGTAGAATAGGCCTTCAGCAGCCCATGCTTGCCATAAAGGTGACTATGCTTGTCATAAGAGGCGACTAACAGGACTGGGTGGTCAGACTCGCTGATTTGGTTGACACGTCATTGGTTCCCAGTTGCACAGATCGATGCTCATGTTGTTGATCACTGGATTGTCTGGTCCAGACTTGATTATTTACAGACCGCTGCCATATAGGTGGAGTATTGCTGAGTGCAGCGTAAAACTCACTCACTCACTCACTTTGGCTGGCAGACAGAAATAGGATGCAGAGGTTAATTTATGGAGACAACTAGTCATAGGATACCTGTGTTCATATCAGGAAATCAGAGGTGATACACAAATAATGTATATGCATGTACATAATTGTCCAAATATTTTTATGAATTCTGTCCATGCATCACTCCAACAAAGTGTGACACGATGTAACAATATCATATCATAGAAAGCTAGCTGAATTTCCTAAAACCACGTGTTGAGAAATCACTGTGTTTTGCAGGCCTTCAGCTTGATCCAGACAAAGTACCACAGTATAGCGATAGAAAAGAAATGAAAAAGTTGTTCACAGACATTTTCTTGTCAAAGACTCGGGATGAGTGGACTGAGGCCTTTAGAGATTTAGATGCATGTGTGGAACCCATCATGGATATGGATGAGGCACCCATGCACCCTCATAATCAAGCTAATAATACATTCTTGATGAACCCCAGAGGTGATTATGAGGCTGGACCTGCACCTGCTCTGTCACGGACACCAGGGGTCAGCACCTTGCTACCTCAGCCTGTGATTGGTCAACACACACTGGAGGTACTGCAGGATGCTGGCTACAGCCAGGATGACATCAGGAGTCTGGTGGATACTGGGGTAGTTCAACAGACAAGCACTAGCTCCAAGTTGTGAGAGGCATGAAATCTTGTACAATTATTGTACACCTCAACGTTAATTAGTACATTGAACCCTGTCAGGGAAAGATTCAATAATTTCAAGATGAGAGACAGTTTGTGTTGATGCTGAGCATTGGCTTCTCAGCCCAAACAGAGCTGTTTTCTTTTTCTTCATGTTACAGAAATTTCCATTTGAGTTAATAACGATAATAATGGACAATGGATATTTGGTGGTGTTCCAATCTACTCCATAAGCCATGCCCAAAGTGGAACATTACTGACGTCAACAACTGATCACAATGTACATGGTTGCAACACATAATGTCCATACGTGACATGATGGTTGAATTTTTTATGCTATGAACACCCCAGTGATCCTATCAAGCATGTCTACATACCGAGGTGCCTTGTATTAGTCGGCAAACTGAGAAGAGTCAGTATGGAAATAAAAGTATATGATTCTCTGCCACGAGATCTTTCCCAGTTATCAATGTTTTAGTACAGATGCTTGTCAAGTGGGTAGATATAAGTATGAAAACTAGCTGTGTATGTAACCTGTGTTTCTCACAGTCAACTCAGTCAGCTCAGATGTTAAGGTTTTGTCACCAAGTGTGTGTGAGAATGTTGAACACTGGGATCGTTGCCAGGTTGTTCAATACAGCTGATGCACTGTGGTATCATTGACACTCACTCACTCCCTTGAGCAACCTCTCCCTTGACTAACCTCTCACTCACTGACTCACTCACTCACTCCTGTGAGTAACCTCTCACTCATTCCTGTAACTGTCACTCACTCACTCCTATGAGTAACCTCTCACTCACTCACTCACTCCAGTGAGTAACCTGTCACTCACTCACTCCTGTGAGTAACCTCTCACTCACTCCCCTGAGTAACCTCTTCCTTGCGTAACCTCTCTTCTATAAGTATATATACAAACATTAATATTTACACATAACAAGCTCATATTTCATAAGTGTACATAAGAGTGTGTTCTTGTGACATGATAAATGTAAACAAATAATTTTGTAGATTATCACATGGTATACATTCTGAAAAATGTAAACTTTTTCAAATATGATGAAATAATCCATCTGGACGAGTGGACTAAGATTTTGGACAGAATGTCTGACCCCATGACCAAACTACTATGAGGAAACCGCACGTGCTACTTGTAACTCCCAGTGTTCAGTGTATTGCTGAGGAGCACAAGCCATGTTGTTATTGCTCAGTATATGTTCGGAATACTTTCATAGTTTTACCAGCATTATGACCACAACAGCTGCATGGCATGTGTTTTTATACAGGTAGGATGTTATGTGGCAGTTTGTCAGATATAAGGAAACTGTGGTGAATCATATCTACAAAATGTAACATACTTGTTACCATGACTTCACTGTCAGACTCCCTGAGACACATGCCAATCAAAGGGTTGATACTTTTGTTAAATCACATCTTTTATAGAACATGTACTGACGATAATACATATTTACTCTGACAGTATTCATGTCATCTCATTACATATCTTGTAATAATGTAAGTGTCCTGATCACCACCATACATCATGTGACCTTCTGGCCAGAAACCAGTATAAAACTCATATGCAGTGTTAATGTACACAGTGTGGACGGAATTGGTTAACCAGAGAAACTAGGTCTTGCTTAAAAAGGATTGATAGTTGAAAATATTTTTGAGGAAAAGTAAATCATTTCTGATATTCAAATTTTGTCATCCCTGTATCCTACATAACTACTGTCAGGAGTGAAAGTTATAATTTTCTCTGACAATACCCAAAGTTTGGTGTTTGTTCATGTGATACTTCTGAATGATATTGAGGATGGACTTAAGTCCATGTTTAAATATGTCATCACTTACCAACAGTTTCCTTTCAGATTCTGGGGGCAGTTTACTCCTCCAGTATTTATTGACATACTGATAACGTGTCCTCCGAGAAACATATGACCAGTTATCAGTAACATTACTGTAGACATGATGGCAGACGCTTACAGTACCTGACACTTAACACAATCACGCTAATATGACAGGCACTATGTTGGTCATACACATTCATATCTGACTGTATCACATGGTTGTGTCAATGCACCTTATTCATGGCAGATGGTCCTTATAGTATGACCACAAATTATTGAGAATATAAAGATTGTAAATTGTTTAGTTTTTCAGTCATTACTCACATACAACACGTGAATATTAGCAGAACATAACTACAGATTCAAAGACAGGTGAATAGGTAGTATTTTGTCAAGTCATAATGGGCAGTTATGCAAGTTTCAATGCGGCAGGGCATACTACTGATCAAACAAGTTAGAAAGTTGTCCAAGCTGTCCTAATATCAGACCACCTCTTCTTTCATTTCAACAATACTTGTTGGATTTTTCTAATTGACACTTTCCTTCATAAGTCCCCAAACATTTTCTATTAGGTTTAGGTCAGGACTATGGCTTGGCCAATCCAATAATGTCATATTTTGGGTCCAAAACCAGACCTGTGAATGCTTTGAACGATCCTTGAAAATCAAAAAAATTCCATAGAACACATGAGCAGATGTCAGTAAATGCCCCTCAAGAATATCTGTGTACCACTCACTATTCATATTTACTTCAAATACACAGAGGGGTGTTGCCCCTAACACAGATATACCACCGCACACGTTATATTTCAAACTGAACTTGGGCACTGATACAAGGGTTTTTCCAGTTAAAAATTTCTGTGCTGTAAGCACCAGTTCAACCTTCTCTCCTTTAGTTCAAGTTTCATGATCAGTGATTGAATTCCTTGACTTTTCTACCAACCCACTGCATGCAGCTCAGTTCTAATTGTCTCCTTATAGACAACCACAGTTCATGTATCAATCATACCCAGCCTTAAAGTTTACTGAACTCTTTCGTTTGTTTTTAGAAACCGGAATACTAAGCTGACTCCTGTCACCAACAGTCAATTTTCTGTCTTTGTTATAATACCCTAAAATCAACTTCCTCTTCTCTCAATCATCCATACTGAGGAACACTGAAAATGTTGTCTGCTAGCAAGTAAACAAAGGGGGATAACTCTTCACATACTAATGAAAAAAAACTATTGACGAAGTTGTCATTCTTGAATGAAACGAAGCACTTGATACCTCATCAAGGTTGTTCATATCAGAAATCCAATTAAGCATATTCCTAAAATTCTCAATAATTTCTGATCATACTATATTGACAGGGTTCTGAACTGTCAGCATAATACTGAGTCAGGTCACTAAACAAATGTGATTACAAAGAACTCTCCAACATGAAGGGGAATGTTTAACTACAGGTTTTTCATCACCCATACATCTGGCTAGGTCAGTATTTCATTCAATTAATACTTTATAAATATGGAATCATAAGAGTTGTAAATTCTGAGATTGGAAATAGTTTTGCACATAAATCTTTCTGTTCCTAACTTGTGTCGGCTGTTGCTTGAGAGGTCAGTTCAGTCCCTGTCTCCATGATGGAACGGCTCTGAAAGAAAGAAAGGGTGAAACAAAGTCTAAAACTCCACACACCAGTATTTACCATGATAACCCTTCATACTCCAATAATTGCAATGGCGACCCTACACACATCAATCATTACTATATACCCTTCACACTAATAGCTGCCGTAGTAACCCTTCACACATCAATAGTTACCTTGGTAATCCTTCACACACCAAGAGCTGCTATGGTGACCCTACACACACATAGTTACCATATACCCTACATGCTAATAGCTACCATGGTAACACTTCACACACCAACCCATACTAAGGCAAACTCACACACACATATTTAACATGGTAATACAACACACCAATACTGACCTCATGCAGATCATTTCACTGACTCCCCACCCTGTACCTTGTGACTCACCAACCCTGTACTCCTGGCTCACCGTCCTGTACCTTGTGACTCACCAACTCTGTACTCCTGACTCACCACCCCTGTACTCCTGACTCACCACCCCTCTACCCCTGATTCACCATCCTGTACCTCCTCACTCACCATCCTGTACCTCCTCACTCCCCAATCCTCTATCCCCTGACTCACCAACCCTGTACACCTGACTCACTACCCTGTACCACCTGACACATCAACCCTCTACCCCTGACTCACCAATCCTGTTCCTCCTGACACACCACCCTGTACTCCAGGACTGAACAACTCTGCACCTCCTGACTCAACACCCTGTGCCTTCTGACTCACCAACTCTGCACCTCCTGACTCAACACCCTGTGCCTTCTGACTCACCAACTCTGTACCTCCTGACTCACCACCTTCTACCCCCTGACTCCTCAACCCTGTACTCCTGATTCACTACCCGGTACCTCCTGACTCATCAACCCTCTATCCCTAACTCACCATCCTGTACCTCCTGTGATACTAAAATTGTTCGACTTACATTGCTCTTAATAATAATGTAATGTTTTGAATAAAATTGATATTTTATACTTATCCTGACTCATGCTTATCATGCTTATCTCCTCCCTCCATGGGAAGATAGTGGAACACTTGAAATCCCTTCAAGTTTTCTTCTGATTGAAACATATGTACAATACACTCACCCACGGAAGCCTCCCTTTCCAGCCAATACAGTGACATGACCAGCCATGCTTGCAACTCTCTCTGAAATCTCATAAGCCTGACACAAGAATTACTGTGAATTCAGTGTGCCTGAGAGGGAGGGCTTGACACCATGTATAAATATCAATTTTATTCAGAAAATTTCCTGATATTTTTCCTTGTCCTGATTAATGCCTAATATGCTTACGGAATCCAACGGTAAAGGCGGTGGGTCAAGCCACACTGGATTCTGTTGACTGCCATAAAACTATGCCCAGAACTCTCCCCGCTTCAGGTACTAGAACAGCAGTAGTTCAGTCCTGTATTCAGATTCATCTGTTAGATGGGAGGGATCACATCCAGTCAAACTTGTCTTGAAGCATTTGTTGACTGGAATGTGATAATATATAGATCAGCTAGCATCCTGCTTGTTCCCAGTGCAACTGTATGTCAAGATTTCTATGAAGACCAGTCACAACCCTTCTTCATGTACAAGTATCTTCATGATGAGTACAGGATCATAATTACTCATGCTTTCCTGTTCAAGACATGCACATGAACTCTCAACCATTATACTCCACAGAGCGTCCTGGTTAGTGGTTGGCAAAGACTGTATTTAATTTCCAAAAGTATCCCTCCATTATAGTTGTTAGTGAGCAGTTGCCATGTAGAGCGAGTGTTGATGCCAAGGTTCTCACTTTGTGTGGATTGGCACCTCGCGGAGGCTCAAGTCCTGCTGCTTTGCAGGCCCTCAATATAACGACTCTCATCCATACTGAGACAGTGTTGCAGGATACTTCTGACGGTGTCTCAGTAGATAGTGGGATGAATGGGTGCTTGAAACGTTTGTCTCCTTGACTTAGTTTGTTGGAGATATACTTTCAATGCTCTGACAGGGCATAATGATAAATCTTGTATCATGTGGCCCAAGGACTGTAGATATTGCAAGGATGTGGAATTGTCTGTTCGTCTTGTCCAGGCAGTTGATTTTTGGCAATGAAATCCCATTTCAGTCCTAGATGTACAATCTCACACTGACTGGAGTCGACTCAAGTCCAGAACATGTATTTCTGATATCCATGCCAAGTAGCAACAGTGTTTTCTTTGTTACTCGCCCGTGGAAGATGCTGCAGTGTAATATTTTCACTTCAATATTACACTAGTGTAATACTGCTTGACGTAAGACGTCAAAATGGTTCAATGTTGTGACGTCACAATGCTGATGTTGATGTCGCGATTTTACTAGACCTTGCTTGACTTGAAAGCTGAGTGTCCTCACACTGTAGGCAATTTCGCTGCAGTTTCTGTCAAGTCATGTTAGCGAGTAATAAACAGAATGCTAAACTCTCTTCCGTGAAATACCATTTTCATTAAACTCGTTAAAGATTTGGTATGAAACTCGCTTTCGCTCGTTTGATACCAAATCATTTAAACTTGTTTAACAAAAATGGTATTACACGGAAGAGAGTTTAGTATCCTCTATGTATCAATAATTCAAGTGATGTCCGGCCTAGTGACTCATAGACATCACTCATGAGGTGTTGTAGTATGAATCAAACCCCAAGCTGAAGCCTTAAATCTGAGCTGTTGGCCTTCCAGCTTGAATGATCATAGTAAGGCAAGTACTTCAGGTACTTTAGTCAGCTTGATCCCTGTTTTCATAGTGATAACAGAGCTGAGTGCCACCAAGTATGCTGAGGATGTAGAATCTTTCTGTCTGGCGTATCTTTCATATTGCGTCCATTTATTGTCTTATAAGGTACGGGTAAATCTTCATAGAGCTAGGGTGACTGCCACTGAAGTACAATATTCTTGATGAGGCCTTGATACGATCCAGATGTGAAGTTGGAACAATGTCAGATTGCCATGTGTTTGTTTGGTGTGCGGATGGATGGTTCTTCCACTCTGGCAGTTGTAGTTTGGGTTGTCCTAGTTCTTTGATGAGAACTGGGAAGAATCTCTTGCTTGCCAATAAGGTGTGACCAAAATCAGCTGAATCAGCATCATCTGTTTCATGCTTCCGTTGACTTTCAGCAGTAGTACTAAAGGGGGAACCCGTAAGAATTCTGCCTTCCCACGAGATTGCCCACACTTACGGAATCAGCACTGGACATACAAATGTTGGTATCAGCTTGTTGAACCTTGTGGCAAATAGGTCTATTTGAGAAGATCTGAATGTCTAACTGATGAGTCGAAACGCCTCTTGATTTAGCATCCATTCCGTTGGGGATGGTTGTAGAAGGAGTGACAGTGTGTCGGCCATGACGTTGCGTGCACCTGGGATGTGACATGCCTTTATGTGGAGGTTAAAGTCGTCAATGATGTCGAGTGGAAAGGTCAGCTGTAGCAGTGTGTGAGATCATGTTGATCCTTGCTTGTTTATGTAGAACGCTACTGTGGAGTTGTCAGTATGAACCATCAGTAGTTTGTTCCTAGGGGCTGTCGACCAATGACGCACTGCGCTTGTTACAGCTTTCATATCCAGGTGGTTGATATGCTGCAAGCATTCACTGCTCATCCAGATTCCTGCTACCACACTGTCGTCCAGGTGAGCACCCCAACCTTGTAGCAATGCATCTAAGCAGAGATGTTTTTTGTAGACCTGCTCTTGACATTCATGGTGAATCCACCATAGTATATATGGTCTCAAGTTGTCTGGCAGAGCTGTCCCATCTGAAGATATTCCAAAGAGTAGAACTGTCCACTGGTAATGTTGACCGTTGAATAGGAAGCGCAGATATTTCCTGGAGCCCCGATGAATTGGAATGTGTAGGTAGGCATCTTGTAGATCAATGCTGGTGAGATAATCCGCTGGATGGATGAGATGCCTCACTTCTGAAGCGTTCTGGTTTCAGTAGGTAATCCTTGTTGAACTCCTTCATGTTGTATGTCAGTCGAAACCTTTCCTTGGAGTTTTTCTTGAGTACCAGAAAGAGATTGGGGAGTAGAATCTTGCTGTTAATCTATCCAGGTGTAGTTTTTTGACTGCACTTTTCTCCAGTAGAAATGATATGGCGTCATTGATCCCTGCCGTACACAAAGAGTGCTGTGTCTCTTGTAAGCGGTGGTGCTGCCTGTAGTGGGATCTTATAGCCATCTCGTAATGCTCATGACGAAATCGTCATTGAGAAGACCCTAATTATTCCAGTAGCATTGTAGATGTCCACCCACTTATGAAGGTTGTATGGGAACATCTAGGGGTGGAAGACTGATCTTCAGTATTTTCCTCCTTGAGTGCCCCTGGCAGGATGTCCTGTTCCATGGTAACATCTGCTTCCTCCGGCTGAGCAGCGAAAAGATCTATTGCCACCATTAGCGTTGTACATCTTTGTCTCTCACTCTCTGGACCAAGTAGAACTTTGACTTGTTGGAGTAATGCTGAGATGTCTGCTTATGGACCGTTGTCAGAGTGTCAATCTACTTTATCATCAATACTTCCCACAGATGGTGACCAGAGAGCCCGATACAAGGGTTAAGTAAAGCTGTCACCCCAAGATGATGCTGATAACAAACCTTGCCGGCGTATTAGATTCAATCCCGCAGATGTAGAGGCTAGATGCTCCAAAATGAATTCTTGATGATTCATCTGAGTGGTTAGCACACAGAAGATCATTTCTTCTTCAGTCTCTGGCTGATAGCCCTGGAATGGCTGAGTTTGAAGAAAGGACACCGAGTGGTTGTATCCAGCTGAGCCAGTTGCTTGTAATAATATCCATACTGAAGTATGCTCAAAGCGCTACGCTATATAAAGAGTTCAGAACAGTTGGAAAGACATATGAAAGAGGTGACTTTTCAGTTTTGACTGGAATCTAGAGAAGTCACAGGTGTTCTGGAGAGCAAGGGGCAGATCATTCCAGGGTGTTGAAACTGCGTATGATCTGCTGCTGTAGCGAACACTGTTAACTCTAGGAACAAGCAGAAGGTTTTTGTCCTGAGAACGAAGGGATCAAGCTGGTTTGTATGGCATAAGTAGATTATAGAGATAAGCAGGAGTGCTTCCGGACAGGCAGCAGTAGGTGAGGCAGAGGAGTTTGAAGTGGATATAGTTCTTGATTGGAAGCCAGTGAAGAGATTGAAGGACAAGAGAGATATGATCAAACTTCTTTGACCTAGTGATGACATGTGCAGTAGCATTTTGGATTCTTTGAAGTCTCTGGATTTGTGATTTGTTTGCACTGGCAAGGACGGAGTTACAAAAGTCCAGACGGGTCATTACATGGGATAAGGTGAAAGTTTTTGCCAGTTCCATAGTCAGGCATTGGCTAATGGAACTGATAATGCATAGAGCTGCAAAGCAGATCTTAGAGAGACATGTGATCATCCAAAGATAGGTCAGAATCAAGGATGACACCAAGATCTCTTACTTTCTGTGAGAATGGAATACTTTTACCATCAAAATCAAGACCATTCAATGAGCACTGAGAGCAATGTTTTGCAGGACCCAGTAGAAAACATTCTCCTCCACTTTGTAGGATCTCACTGAAGAGCTTGTAGGCCTCATCTATATTGGACGCTTTCATAAAGGGCTCCATGTGATGTAAAGGGAATGAACGAGCGCTGGTACTTAGTTGCCATCTAACAGGCCATTGACATAGTTTCAGAGATTGTAGATATCGGAGATCATAATCCACAACATGATCTCTGAGTCTGTGAAGATGACTCTGCTGATGATGATCAATGATGTCTCACATCTATCACTGTCCATTGAAACCTCTCTGTCCTTCCATGAATGCATTTGCGAGTGGGGAACAATGTCCATGCAGTGAACATCATCATGATCTTCTTATCTGTGCGTATCCCTGGATAAACTTCCATTCCACAAATGCCTTTGCGCATGCTCGCGTGAATCCCCATTCAATTAAGGAGAAGATGAACGATGACCACAGATGTAGACCGTGAACACTTGTGGCTGTAGCAGGATCCATGAGTGTGAGCACTTGGCGAGTTGATGGAATGAGCTTCATCCAAAATGTGATGTGATGATACAGCCGATGGTGATGATTTCCATCAACAGGAGCATTCATCCGATGCCTCCTCTTCATCCAACTCATCTATTGCAGCTGATGAACCGTCTCATAAGGTGACTGTAGTTGACTACTGCTGACTGACGTTTCCGGTCCTCTTCCAACAGCGATCCATCTAATTCATCATATGAGTGGTGAACTGTTGCATGAAGAGGCCGGTGTCCAGTGACTGTGGTGCATGCAGTGGCGGTTGATTCACAAAAGCATCTGATGTGTTGAGTGTAGATGTTGTAGATGACTGTGTAGAAAGTAGACTCTATGAAGGCTGCAGTGTTCCTGTCAGTGTAGTTGATGAAGGTCTAGCAGACGCTGAATGTTGATCATGAGTGCTGATATCTGTACCTCAGGAAGTGGTTGTTGGGGTTCATCGTAGATGTGACGTCCATCAGGAGGGACGATGTCATCACTGAAGGACTTAGTAGAATCTTATCAGCGCTGATCTAGTAGTTGAAGACTTAGTGCTGATCTAGTAGTTGAAGACTTAGCGCTGATCTAGTAGTGGAAGACTTAGCGCTGATCTAGTAGTTGAAGACTTAGCGCTGATCTAGTAGTTGAAGACTCAGCGCTGATCTAGTAGTTGAAGACTTAGCGCTGATCTAGTAGTTGAAGACTCAGCGCTGATCTAGTAGTGGAAGACTTAGTGCTGATCTAGTAGTTGAAGACTCAGCGCTGATCTAGTAGTGGAAGACTTAGTGCTGATCTAGTAGTTGAAGACTCAGTGCTGATCTAGTAGTTGAAGACTCAGCGCTGATCTAGTAGTGGAAGACTTAGCGCTGATCTAGTAGTGGAAGACTTAGCGCTGATCTAGTAGTTGAAGACTCAGCGCTGATCTAGTAGTGGAAGACTTAGCGCTGATCTAGTAGTTGAAGACTTAGCGCTGATCTAGTAGTTGAAGACTTAGCGCTGATCTAGTAGTTGAAGGCTCAGCGCTGATCTAGTAGTTGAAGACTCAGCGCTGATCTAGTAGTGGAAGACTTAGCGCTGATCTAGTAGTGGAAGACTCAGTGCTGATCTAGTAGTTGAAGACTTAGCGCTGATCTAGTAGTGGAAGACTTAGCGCTGATCTAGTAGTTGAAGACTTAGTGCTGATCTAGTAGTTGAAGACTTAGCGCTGATCTAGTAGTGGAAGACTTAGCGCTGATCTTGTAGTGGAAGACTTAGCGCTGATCTAGTAGTTGAAGACTCAGCGCTGATCTAGTAGTTGAAGACTTAGCGCTGATCTAGTAGTTGAAGACTCAGCGCTGATCTAGTAGTGGAAGACTTAGTGCTGATCTAGTAGTTGAAGACTCAGCGCTGATCTAGTAGTGGAAGACTTAGTGCTGATCTAGTAGTTGAAGACTCAGCGCTGATCTAGTAGTTGAAGACTCAGCGCTGATCTAGTAGTTGAAGACTTAGCGCTGATCTAGTAGTGGAAGACTTAGCGCTGATCTAGTAGTGGAAGACTTAGCGCTGATCTAGTAGTTGAAGACTCAGCGCTGATCTAGTAGTGGAAGACTTAGCGCTGATCTAGTAGTTGAAGACTTAGCGCTGATCTAGTAGTTGAAGACTTAGCGCTGATCTAGTAGTTGAAGGCTCAGCGCTGATCTAGTAGTTGAAGACTCAGCGCTGATCTAGTAGTGGAAGACTTAGCGCTGATCTAGTAGTGGAAGACTCAGTGCTGATCTAGTAGTGGAAGACTTAACGCTGATCTAGTAGTGGAAGACTTAGCGCTGATCTAGTAGTTGAAGACTTAGCGCAGTTCTAGTAGTGGAAGACTTAGCGCTGATCTAGTAGTGGAAGACTTAGCGCTGATCTAGTAGTGGAAGACTTAGCGCTGATCTAGTAGTGGAAGACTTAGCGCTGATCTAGTAGTGGAAGACTTAGCGCTGATCTAGTAGTGGAAGACTTAGCGCTGATCTGGTAGTGGAAGACTTAGTCTTAGATGATGATGACTTCAATTTTTAGGATGAGATGATCCCAATTCTGAAGATGGCTTCTTCTGTGATCTAGACGAAGTCTCGCTGGTATCTTGACCATGCACCCGAAGAAAGTCTGACTGATCACTAAAATCATGAATGTCAGCTGTGATCAACAAACAGTTACTGGGCGCAGAATCAACCGATTCAGACATGACTTGAGAGAGCCTATGTTGTTTGTCCATAGTATGGCTTTGTACAGTATACAAATATACTGCAAATTCTGAATCTTACAAAGTTCATAGAGAACAGTGGAAAAAGAAAGAGGTTTGCATGAAGGACATAATATATGCAGATCAACTGCCGACAGCCGTTACTTAAATTGGGAGCATGATTTCATCATCTTCAGTTGAAGAAAACGTGTCCACAACACATGAAAATTTATAAATTTCAACAATAATTTTACATTAAGACACTAATATTTGCAGTCCCAAAACTGAATATGACACAATTTAGTTTACAGGACCGAAATAAAAGCTGTATCAGGACCCAAGGTGCCTCCAACCATCCTCGTCGGGCGATGAAGAAGAGAGTGACAAGCATGGCTGGTCATGTGACCATATTGGCAGGAAAGGCAGGCTTCTGAGAGTGAGTGTATTGTACGTCTGCTTCAATTAGAAGGGAACTTCAAGGGATTTCAAGTGTTCCACTATCTTCCCATAGAGGGAGGAGATAAGTATAATAGCATGAGTAAGGATAAGGAAAAATGTTATAATTCCATTGAATATAGGGATATCTTAGAACTTCTTGTTTCTGTGGTATGATGACACTGTGAAACACTAACAAGCCCAGCTTCCAAGCTGAACAACGACCTGATTGCAGATGTACCTGTGAGGCATCTGAAGCACCTGCCCTCCCCCAATGGGTCCTGGTTCTTTTAGTCTCTCCTTCCAGCCTTTGGTTGGCTTGTACAGTCGGTCTGGATCTCGCGGAACAAACATCTCCACCTGAAATGTTCAGGCCAATACATTGGAACAAAGTCACAGTCACAAACCAAAAACAATATTTCAGCATACCATCGAATAAAAGTGTGAAAAGTAATAAACTGTTAATTCTTGCCTGTTGTTTAATTCTGGCCATCTTCTTCTGTTTTTCTCTTTCTTCTTCTTCTTCTTTTGCTTTCTTCTTCATAACCTTCTCCGAAACTGCTCTCAGATCCTATCCAACAAAACACCATCATGATGACTGATAATATTATAGTACAGATAAGTCAACAAGAGTCATCAGAAGATGACATATCCCCCCAGCCTGCACATATTTGAAAGGACAAATCATCTGACAGTTGCTTGATGTTTTCTAAAATTAAGTTTGAATTGTTTCCATGGAAGTAATGAAAAATATAAATGCCATATATCTGTAAACAGCAAAAGGCACCACTTCAAGATCTGTCTCATATATCTACCAAGATCTGTTGAAAGATATGAAATGGTTTTCGAGTTGTGCTCTGGAAACGAGGTCTATCCCTCCATTTTGAGACTAAGTCAGAATTGTTTCAATGGAAACCAGGAAAAATAAACATGCCAAAACATTGTAAATAGAAAAAGGCACCACCACCTTGGGGTCTGCCAAACATATCTGCCAAGTTTTGCAGAAAGAGATTTAGAAGTTTTTGAGTTCTGCTCCAGCAACGAAGCCCATCCCTCCATTTTGAGACTGAGTCCAAAACGTTTCCATGGATTAAAAAATTTATCAAAAAAACCTGTAAATAGCAAAAGGCACCACTTTAGGTTCTGAATGTTATATCTACCAAGTTTTGCAGAAAAATATTGAACAGTTTTTGAGTTGTGCTCTGGAAATGAAGCCCATCCCTCCATTTTGAGATTAAGTTCGAAACATTTCCATGGAAACCGGGAAAATAATAAATTACGAAAAGATTCATCAGAAGATGACACATCCACCTGGCCCCTACATGTTTGAAAGGACAAATCATCTGACAGTTACTCATTGTTTTCTCAGACTAAGTTTGAATTGTTTCCATGGAATTCATGAAAATTATAAATGGCATATATCTGTAATCGGTAAAGTCACAATTTCTCATATATCTGCCAAGATCTGTTGAAAGATATGAAACGGTTTGGGCGTTGTGCTTTGGGAACGAAGCCCATCCCTCCATTTTGAGACTAAGTCCAAAACGTTTCCATGGAAAACAAGAAATCACAAAAACCTTACAAAACCAAAAGGCACCACTTTGGGGTCTGCCACACATATCTACCAAGTTTTACAGACAGATATTAAAAAGTTTTTGAGTTCCGCTCTGGAAACGAAACACACCTCTCACTTTTGAGAGTAAGTCAAAAACGTTCCATTGAAACTGAGAAAATAATAAATCACTAAAATCTGTACATAGCAAAAAGCACCACTTCAGCTTCTGACTGATATATCTACCAAGTTTCGCAGAAAAATATTGAACGTTTTTTTAGTTCTGGCCCCTCCCTCCATTTTGAGACTCTAGGGAAACTGGGAAAATAATAAATCACATAAACCTGCTGTACACAGCAAAAGGCACAGCAAAAATACTAACACCGAAATGTTCCATGGAAAAACAAAAAAAATATAAATGCCCAAACTATGTAAATAGCAAAAGACACAACCATAGGCTGAGATTACTATATCTATCAAGTTTGGTCTAAAAATATTGAACGGTTTCTGAGTTATGCTCTGGAAACAAAATGATAACGGACGAACGGTGGACTGATGGACAGATGAGACATCGCCTATATCAATAAAAACCTGTAAATAGCAAAAAGCACCAGTTTAAGTTCTCACTGATATATCTACCAAGTTTTGCGGAAAATACTGAATGGTTTTTGAGTTCTGCTCCAGAAACGAAGCCCACCCCACCATTAGGCTAACACCAAAATGTTCCATGGAAAAACAAAAAAAAAAAAAAAAAAATATACCCAAACTATGTAAATAGCAAAAGACACAACTATAGGTTGAGATTATTATATCTATCAAGTTTGGTCTACAAATATTGAACGATTTCTGAGTTATGCTCTGGAAACAAAATGATTACGGACGGACGGAGAGACAGACAGAGGAGGCGTTGATTATATGACAAAGGAAGTAAAACTGTTGAAATATCACAGTAAGACAATTACATATAGCTTATCAGTGCCATTGTAGTTACATAATTCCTTCAGGTGTTTGTGACAGTTGTGAAAATTAAGCCATACACTCAAGGTCACACGCCACCAAAATGCAAATATAATTCAAACACAGTTATCATTTATACTGAACCCAGTCGAAGCCGGTGGGTGTGCACTCAAGTGTAACGAAGCCTTCTCATTGGCCACTGGTTCATTTGCTGACACACCTAGCTGGCTCTGGGTTTATAGCTTAAAAGCCAGATAGGTGTTAATTTCAAATTGGGCCTACCTTTAGAATACAGCACCACAAACTTTAAAGACACGTTGCAGGTGATTTTGTTCAAAAGCATGTTCTTGAAACAATGCCCTATGATGCTGGCATAGCAACGAGGTCGTCAAGCTCAGCGAGTGTGTATAAGCTCCGCTCACTGATGTTTCATCTCTACCAGCCATGGCATTACAGAAACCCAACGATGTTGAGAGTTTCCAGTAGTAGTTCCCGGAGGATGCGCAATTTTTCGCAAGTACCCGTTTTCAATATTTTTTCGTTTTTGACTAATATGCTCATATTTCTTGGTATTAAAAGGTGCTGAGGTATTATATTTTGTGTATTTATATATTTTCTATTTTTAAATTTAGTAAGAATGACTTACATTGGTCACATTGTGCCATGTTTTCTTATTCGCAGTTTTGGTTAATGTAAAATAATCTAAATATATTCTATATTTCGGTTTCAAACGTGACTGTTTGGGTCAAATGAATTATAACTGTAAACTAATATACATATATATCTTTGTCATTCAGTAATTTGCACCATTACAAGGCAATATTTATTTCTCGAAGCGGTAAGAATTCATTACACTGGATATGTCAGCCATTTTTGTGCCCGTTCGGTGAGCGTATTCTATTTATTAGGATTATTCCAAGGGTTAGGGTTAGGTTTAGGTTTAGGTTTAGGGTTAGGGTACAGGGTTAGGGTTAGGGTTAGGGTTAGGGCTAGGGCTAGGGCTAGGGTAAGGGACCAAATCCAATGTACTAGGTAAATGCATGAGTACCAATTGTTTTCCTTTTCCATTTTTAATACTTTGTTCACAAAGAAAAAACGTCAAAAGTTAAATATACGATGAAATGGTTTAATGTCAAAATTTTGGGCTAATGGAAATTGGCCTCCAGCAACTTTCACCTCTAGATCTACATATTTTCAAAAATGATTCGAAGTCTAACTCACCAAACATGCCCATGTCTCACTCATTCCTTAGCGCGATCCACACTATCCTTACTGTGTTCCCTACAACACTTTTCAGTCACGAAAGCACCCAATGATTTTTATACAAGCATGCCATTTATGCATGCACCGTGAAATCAACGTCTGACGCCTGACGTCAACAACCGTTTTCAGTTCGAGCCATATCGACTCATTCAACACAGCACGGTATCTTGTACATTACGGAATAGGACGATCGTGCCAAATGATATCGGGACCATTCGGCAACCGTCAGAAGATTGAAGCATGAGGCACCAAGTCTACTCGTAAACTTCGTAATTGTCCGCAACCAATTCAACTCTTTCCGTTCATTTCCTTGACCTCACAGGAATGACCAGCTAAATTTGCACATTGTGCAACAATGTGGACATAGCTCAGTCGGTTAGCTGTCGGGCTAACAATCTGAAGGTCGTGGGTTCGCGTCTGACGGCTTCTCACAAACTGGTTGCCTGTCTCACTGACATGTGACCTACAGCTGGGAACGTCCTCATGAGAAATTGTGGTGCTGAATTCTAAAGGTGCTCCACAAATTGCATTTGCTCAGTGATTGAAGTTGTGCATTGCAAATTGTCATTAACAGACAGGCTAATGACAAGACTTCGATTTCATGGGCTATTTTTCATTGCGTTTTTTTTTCAACTTTATGGGTTGAATTGGCATTTTTGATGCTTTGTTTCGGTAAGTGCATTCTGAAGGGTGTCAAAATCTGCAAAGCTGTGTTTTACGTTGCATGTGACCGTTAAAAGAACATATATTATAACATGAAAAAAAGGAGAATGACTTGCCTTGAATGAAATAAGACCCCCTTTTTAATGCACAACAAACTTCACAACTGGTCTCCTGCTATCTTTTCTACTTACCATGTGTAACTGCACACTGATTTGAGGGGTGATTTCAGTTTTGATTTCACATTGGAAGGCTGGTATAATGAACATAAGCTGAGGATACAGTACTGACCCTGTCTCTGAACTTGACAATTTCCCGGGCAGACAGCTGCTGCCTCCTCTCACGCTCCACCTCCTCACACCTCTCCTCTTGTGCCCGGAGGAACTCCTCTTCCTCCTCTCTTTGCTGCTTGTACTCCAACACCCGTGAACGCATCTCCATCTGCAACAGTGCATCTACATCTACAACAGTGCAACTACACCTACAACAGTTACAACAACGTTGACTAATGAAAACTTTGCTTGGAAGGTGTAATCCTAGTTCACAGCTTTCGGCCATGGAGCCTAAATGTAAAGGCCTAAAGGTGTGAAGTTTTTGAAGATGCGTTATAACATTTCAAATGGAGGACAAATCACACTTACTTGATGAAACAGTCAAGGCCAGTGGTTGTCTCTCACGTTAACCTGGTGATGCTTTATGTGACATGACAGAGTAGATTGTCATCTCAGAAAAACATGGTTTTAATCATTTGTTAATTTGCAATGCCACGACTGTCAAACATTCTGCATGAACGTGCCATTGGCATGCTGAATATGGGTATGTCTGTCACTGATGTTGCGAGGGTTATGGGATGCACTTGACAGACCATCCATAATCTCAAGACACGTGTCCATCAAAGTGGCACCACAGCTGACTGCCCCCGTCCTGGTCGACCACATGTGACGTCACATGCAGAAGACCGACACATTGTCTTACGTCATTTGCGTAATTGGTTTGTCACTGCCTCATTCACTGGGAATGTATTGTTTGGAGGTCAAGTGACTGCCCAAACCATTTGAAATTGCCTGCGCTCTGCTTGTCTTCATGCACGCTGACCATATCACGGACCAATTCTAACCCTAACCTTTACTGATGGAAGGGTTAGAGTTTGGAGAAGATGAGGAGAACGCAATGCCCAGTGTTGCATACAAGAACCCTATAGAGCATGTGTGGGATGTGTTAGGCAGGTGGCTCTGTCAAGTAAGGAATCTTCAACAGAACTTGCAGGAGCTTGGGGCCATGTTGGTACAAATATGACAGCGTTCAGAGGCATCATCCAAGCCATGAGGAGATGTTGTATCGCAGTTGTGAACGCCCATGGAGGACACACGGTGGAACCGATTCCATGACAAACATGATCTGTATGCTATAGCATCTTTAATGACAAGAGAATTGACTACAATCGTTATTTCAAACCCATTTTCCAAAATGTTCAAATTATTAAGTCTTTAAAGGGCATTTAGACGTGAAAATACATAAGAAAATAAGAATGGAGATTTTATGGATATCAACTTCTTTATTATGGGAACACAACGTTTCGAAGTTAATGCTTACTCCTTCATCGGGTGATCAGGTTACTCCTTCATCAGGTGATCAGCTTACTCCTTCATCAGGTGATCAGCTTACTCCTTCATCGGGTGAATGAAATGGGGTTCAGAGCTATATTCATATGTACAGGTAAACAATAACAAAGTAACAAGTGGATTGAATTAACGAAAGCTGGAAGCCAGTATAAACAAGCACTGAAAGGAAGCTGACAGTTATGATAACAATGATGGAAGCCAATGGTAATACATTACACATGATAGGATTATGTTTACATAACACAGATAGGGGATGAAGGACGATGTACATGATTGGAGATTAAGCATGGAAGCCAATGCTCAGGCAGGTAGAATTCAAGTGACACTTCTTATGAGCTCCTTTCACCTCTCGTTTTCTGTTCGATGGGAAGATTCCTGAAATTTACCTCAGCATGCTGAGCTCGTGAAAACCATAGTGTCCCTGTCATCCTTTGAAGCCATATGTTCTGCCTTTCATGGCAAGCCATCAAGAGGCAAACGTAGCAATGTCCCTGATGGGTAGCGCCGTCAACAGGATTGTTCCCAGGTTCCCTCCTTGACGTCCGTCATGGGTAGGCTGAAACATCCTTACTAAGGTGGTTGAAGATATGAATCACCACGACCAGCTCCTCCTTACGAACAAGCATACGGCACTAACATTAGGTTGGTAAAAAAACACTGTCATATTGAAAACATTCTGGGGCGCCTCAGTGTATCACACTCAGTAAGCTGTCTCTCTTCGCTGGTTGACAATTCCCGACAATACCGCTCTTAGTGGGGATGGCACTGTTGTCATTGGCATTAAAAAGCTGGATGTGTTATCCACTTACAAGACCAAGGCAATAATGTCAGTGTGCTTCATAGTGCCACCAAAAAGCAAAATTCTCTGGTAAACATACAGCTGTCCGTCATATGCAAATGCTACAAACCAGACAACATGGTCGACAGTTAACCAGACAAGTACTAACGCCTAAATTCCAGACAAAATGACGCCTGTTACTGGTCAAGGCATCACTGCTGGTACCATGCTGCAAAAAATCTAGACACCGCTGTCCAGAAACTTGCAGATGATGTAGACGGAAGGTGACACAGATGTTGAAACAGGCCATGAGTATCCCCTGCAAGACACCATAACATGACTATTCGTGAACATCAACGTCTAGTGCCTGGAATAGGAGGGTGAAGAAACAGTTCATCAGGGAACATCGAATATCCTGATAAATGAGACAAAAATGTAGCCTGGAGCAGTGCATTAAACATAATCAAGCACTGGAGAAAGTGGCGCACTTGGAGACTGAGCTGATCCAATAAGGGATGGACACCAGTGGATAACCCCACCGAAGGAAGTCAAGCAACCGGCTTGCTGAGACAAAATCCCATGATTGTGCCAGTATCACAAGATGAACCGGTTGAACTCAGAAACAGAGAGTTTCCCAATGGCAACAATGGTCGCACAGAAGAAATGCCAAACAGGTAGCATGTGATGCACTGAAAGCAAGAGCTGAACTGAGAACTCTGCGAGTAAGCACTGAACCGGTAATGCTGTGAAGAAGCGTCGAACCAGCACATTATGAGTCAGCTCCAAACCGGGAACCCTATGAGAAAGTGTTGAACCAGCAGATTGTGTAAAAGTGCCAAACTAGGAACAAGCAGTGCCCTAAACAAAAGCACGGAATCTGGAGCAAGATGTAGTCCTCACCACCAAAGTAGAAAGCACCGGACTGAACCGTGCACTCTATGAGTAAGCGCTGATCCGGGCACTGTGTGTTGTTGTTAATGTTAATCTGCTGTTTGGTAAAACAATCAATGTATATATTATACCTTTCATCATTTTGTTGTATTCACTCTTGGCTTGATAACGATGTAAGAACCTACAACAAAACATTGCTCTATGCAATAAACAAGAAGTTGTCAAGTCTAACTCTTTCACCACCAGTCAACCAGAGGCATATACTGCCAAGTACATTGTTTAAATCCCACGCTGGAGCTCTAAATCTATGCTTTTGACTTGAATGAGTGTAGTAAGGCAAGTAGCTCGGGTTCTTTAGTCAGCTTGGTTCCTGTTTCTATGGAGACGACTGAGCTGAGAGCTGCCAAATATGTAGATAGTGTAGAGCCTTTCAGACCTGTGGAATGTGGGAAGTGACATAAATATTCTTCTATCGGCGGATATGTTGCCTTCATTGCCATGAAGCCTTTCTTCATGGCGTATGTCTCAGACTGCTTCCACTTGTCATCATACAGGATGCGAGTGGATTTCTGTAAGGCTAACGTAACTGCTTTCGCTGGTCTCGTAGAGTATCCCCTGGGTTTTGAACAGATTTTGATACGTTCCACATGTGAAGTCGTAACACAGATGGGTTGTGCTTGTTTCGCGTGGGGATGGACAAGAAGATTTTTCCAGTCTGGTAGTTGTAGCGTTGGTTGTCCTACCTCCTCTATGAGTGCTGGAAACCAATGTCTCGTTGCCCATTAAGTTGTATCCTCTTGGTCTGTTTTATTTGCTCAATGACTTTTGGTAGCAGCACTGGAGGGGGAGATGTAGGCTGTCACCTACATTTGGTACAGCAGTTCATGAGATATCATGTTAACAAGATCTTGAAAAATGGTCAAAGAGTCATGGTGACCTTGAAAATAAGGCCAGGGTCACCTAAATAAATTGGTGTCTGTGTAATTCCCCAATGTAGGCTGTCACCAATTTTGAAAACATTGGGTACTTTAATTCATGAGATTAAGAAGAAGAAGAAACAGGACTTATGTATGGATGCTGCTGAATACATAGTTCCTTGTTCCATGTTGCAGCGGGGGACAATAATGTTCATTTGACAACTTTCATGAATACTGATGTTGAGTTTATTCTTCAGTTTATTTGATTTGTCTAATTATGTCCTCTAAGCATTGTTAATTTGTTCACTGAGAATTCTGATGTGAAAAATAGTTTCTAATTCCAATCCTGTCAATAATATATGGCATTTGAAATGTAATAAGTGATGAGAAGCATTATGAAGAGTGATAGATTTGATAAATGAATAATATGTTCATTAGGTTCCTACAATTTTATAAAATTCTGAAGGCCGAAATTTTTGGCCTACAGTGTCTGAGGACTTTTGATGTCGTGGCTGATTTTTTGGCCTATGGTGCTGAATGGGTTAAGTTGTTATGTTCCATTCCCAGGAACACTGAGTAACCACCAATCTGGAACACCGTTCCGGGCACTCCAAGAGTAGGCACCAATTTGGGGGAAAACGACCCACTGGCTCAACATGACCAGTGTAACCAAAGCAGCGCTCTGACTTGTGGGAGCTGAAGTGAATCTATGACTCGCAAGCACTGTTTGTAAAGTACAATCACATTCCGCTTCATATTGCACAATGCAAATTTGCATCCCATTCCATAATTTGTATTGGCCCAATTTGAATATGCATAAGCATGTGCAGTTTGGATACAGATGTGGAGGTAGATAAATGTCAACACGTGTATGTGGAGAAATAGCAACCTGATGATTGACAGGTGCCGATGTTGGGGTGGTGACAGAGGTCAGGGGTCAGAGCCCAGCAAGATTTGATTCAAGTTAGTTCATAGCACGTTTCCACACATGGTTGTAGAGGAAGAGAACTGAGCAGCATAACGTGAGGTATTTGTACTTTTTAAGAAAGTGTTTTCTGATATATAACATGCTTATATTAGACCACTTTCTAAAAGGATTGTTAAAATCTAAATATTATAGATATTTAAATACTTCGCTTAGTAGGAGATCTGACAGAGTTGAATTGCTATTCAATCTTGAATGGTTAACTCGAATTTGACGACTGTAATGATACAGAAGTATCTGGATCTCCCCACTGCATATGCGTGCAGACTCCACGAGAACTTCGCTTTTACTTCCCGGTCCGAAGAGTCTGTAGTGGGGAGGAGCATCCAGCACTGGGAGGGACTAACCCATCCTATGGTAAGGTAAGTATTTTAATATCTAAAATATTCAGATTTTAACAAATCTTTTACTTTACCTTACCATAGGTCTATAGCATATGGATGCAACAGACAGGACTCTGGTGCAGGACTCCAGAGGACTGTCAAATGTCTATCATCCCACATATGCCTCAGGGCAGTGGGACCACTACTGATTCACAAACACCGTTCACCAGTCTGCTGCAACAATCTCTCAAAAAGGTCGACTGGAACCACAGAGTAGTAAGTCACGTACAAACCACCGGTCCGAAAGACTGCAGCCCCTCCACATCTTCCACCGCCAAGTCCCACAAATAATGGCTAGCAAACACTGCAGAGGACTGCCAGAAGCATCCCGGCATGATGTTGGGAACTGTACAGTTCCTGTGCAGAACCATTGTTGATGCTAGCGCTCAATCTCATGCGGGTTGTTAGACGACAGGTGCGGAAGATTCTGTGCGTCGTAAGCCGCCAGGATGGTCTGCCTCAACCATTAGGCTACTGTGTTCCTGGTGACTTCCCCTCTAGCAGTCATGAAAAAGGGCAGGAACAACCTCTTCCTAGTTCCCTGAGAGGACTTTCTGATATATGATCTGAGGACCTGAACCGGGCAGAGGAACTGCTCTTCCCAATTCTCTGCTCCAATGATAGCAGTAAGAGGGGAGATGGTGAATAACCTGTCTGGCCCTCCTGCTGACCTGGCAGCTGGTTCTTTGCCAGGAAATCTCAGAGAAGGCCCAAGTGTACAGCACGATGTCTGGTCTGTTCACACCGGACCCTAGCCACATCCAGCGCGTGAATTTCACAAACTCTCACCGCTGTAGCTAGCGCCAACAGAAACACCATCTTCCTCATTACATTGTCAAATGATGACCTGTCCAGCAGCTCGTAGGTGCGACCTCTCAAGTGCTGTAGCACGACATTCAGGTCCCATGCAGGCAGCCAGAACTTAGATAAGGTGTCTGCCATGAAGTTGTAAGATGCTTTTGTTTATGCAAGATGCTTTTATTTGGAGATTCAGACTGTCGACCGCGTCGAAGAGTAGAAACGTCAGGTGTAGTAGAGATCGAGGTCTTCTTGACCCTTGTTTACGCAGAAGGTTACTTTTGAGTTGTCCATCTGGATCATCAGTAGCTTGTCTCTCGGTGTTGTCGACCAATGATGGATCACATGCATCACCACTTTCATCCCTAACTGGCTCATGTGAAGAGCTCGATCTTCCTTCTTCCAGAATCCTGTTGCAACCTCGTTGTTTAGATGGGCACTTCATCCTAGGAGAGATGTGTCTACCTAAAGATGTTAGTTGAATGCCGGCTCTAATATGTAAGTTCCTGCGCAAACATTGACTGGCAAGTTCCCCATGTATGTATGTCTCAAGATGCCCGATGTCATAAACCGGTCAAGACATGAAACCATGACCCAGAAACCGCTGTCATAGACGTAGTAGTAGGTGTCTTCGTCTGGTCATATCCTGAGGTGACGTGAGCAGATCGAGCAGACATTATCACTGACATAGTGATAACGGAGAGAGTAGAACTTGTTTTAATCATCGGCTTGAATTTCGACCCCCCGATCCTTGGACAGCGATATATCTCAATGCAGTGATGAATCGAATCCCGAGGAGTTAGATTCTCAAGTCATCCGAGCTAAGTTAGTAGCCTGATAGTGAAGTCCAACTGTAGACTGAGTTGACTTCTCCCATGATGAGCTTGTATGCCGTGAAGATGCGTCGTTCTTTGTCTTCAGATCATCAACGCTGCTCATTATGAACGTGTTGACATTCCAAGGAAGTCTATTTATAGCTGGCTGGCTGTCTGATCAGAAACTGCCATTCACTGCTGTTGAGTCTGCTGTTACAAAATCTCAATGCCGTCTGAACAATCAAAAGATGCTGTGTAGACTGCTATTCCAGTGTGTAAACGACATCTTTCCATCGTTGAATGACTGTAAGTCAAATGTAGATGACTTCCTAACACTTGGAATAATAACATCACATTCTGTGCAGGGTCTCTTGAGGTCCAATCAGATTGTAGATGTAACGTCACTGGTGTAGCAGATAAATGATCATCACAAAATCTTGTTCAAATGGTGATTCCCTTGCTAGCATTTAGGCTTGTTCGTAAACCATGCTGTTTGGCGAGCATGTGTCTAGATGAGTAAAGTACACAAAAGAAACTTCCGCCGCTTGAAGCTCATGTAGACAAACTGTAACGTAAGGATCTTCGAGGATAGACCAGTTCCTCCAAAATATGCCCAGTCTCCCATTTTTGGAAAGACTGGCTCAGCTGGGGGCAGTCGTGACAGGTAACACCTTCAACATCTTGAACAGGGGCACTTCCCTTTCCCTCTGACGGGGGTGGCGGGGACGTCCCTGGTTGAGTCTGTAGGCTTGCGATGATCGGCTGGCAAAGACGGATCTGACAGATTCCCTCCTCGGGATGTAGCGTTTATTCCCCCTGCCACGTGTTCCAGCTCTGTCACGTAAGGCAGAAGATAGGGCCTCGAATGCTGACAATGACACCTGGGTGTTAGTTAGCTCCGTGTGTTCCTTATAAACCTCCGGGATAGCTTTTCCGAAGAGGGCCTCTGAGTTCTTATGAGACGCCACTTGAACTCCTCCTGCTAAAAAACCCATCCTACACATCACTGTCGTACACCACGCTGTACGGACATGCCCCAATAGGTCGTAAAGCATCTTGCCCTGACACAGGAATAACGAATTCAAATGCTCCAACCGGGACTCGTTAACTTCAGTCAAATCAACAGCCGCCGCTGACGTTGCTGATGTTAACGCTGAAACCGGCTTCAGTATATATGCCACAGCTCCGTTTCAATTGCTTGTATTGTGGAATCATGTACTTTATATGTGGAGTTGGAGGATAATCTCTTAATGGCCTCATCTAACGCCGCCCCAGAGTCCACAAAATTCAAGACTATGAACTTAAAGGTCACATGCAACGTAAAACACAACTTTGCAGATTCTGGTACCTTTCGGTGTGCACTAACCAAAACAAATCATAAAAAATGCCAATTCAACCTATAAAGTTGAAAAAAAAAATGCGATGAAAAAAAAGCCCGCGAAATCGGAGTTCAAACGTTTCACTAAATTCCCCCCAGTGCTGGGGGGAAAACTGGTTTCAACAGCTGCGCTGCGTCCATAGCGCATGCGCAGTGAATAGGTTCGCGGAGCTTGAAACAATATGCATGCCCAGCGTCTGAGGTCGTGAGCAGTAGTCTAGTCTTGGTTGTGTACACAAACAAGTAAATAATCTACTTGTTATGTAAAAAAAACTTGTTGATTGTGGTAAGCAGTCTCTGTCACAGAGAAAGCTCAGTGTCTGGTTTTTTCACACCTGCCTGTCTGCTAAAGACAACATGCAATACACAGCTTCAATCACTGACCACGTGCAATTTGAACTTAACACCTATCAGACTATACGACATAAAGAAAATAAGTTGATTTATGACTCGTGCCCCCGAGTCCCGTGTCTGCCACATTATGGAATTAGGCACGTGTGATACACATGACATGTTTTTATGTCTGTGGGTTGCAAACATACTACATTCATTTTTTTCGGATGACTGGATCTGACGGGAACTGGTGCAAACTCTTGTCAGTTGTAAGTCCTGCTTTGTACTTGGACGAATGACAGATTCCAGCCACCCAGTAGTTTACCATCTTTACTGACATGATTTTTGATTGGATCGAGCGCAAATTCAGAGAACAGATATTTTCCAAACCCAACATCTCTATATACATTCTTCATGGATAATGACTTCTTTTAGTGTATATGATTTTGTTTGACAACAGTATGTGAATCCATATTGAAACGACGCATCAAGTACACAAAAAGAAGTTGTTATCCATAAAGAATCTTACTTTCTTGTGACTGGCTATACTTCTAAAATGCCCATCAAACAGATCATCTTTCTGTACACACAATGAACCCTCGGCATATCAGCAAATGAAACAGCCAATCGGAAGCCGTCGTTACACTTCAGTGCATAGCCACCCGTTATGACTGGGTTCGGTCTCCCGAGGGCTTCGTTTCGGGGGAAGTAAGCCCAAGTACAAAATATTGCACTTTTGAATCGCGATTGTATGCTTATAATTGTGTTTATTTGTTTTTTTAAAAGCAGCAATGTATATTATATGTCACGAATAAGTGATAAATGTGTTTTAATTATGTTTCATTTTTTGGTTGCATGTGACCTTTAATAGTCCTGTTTCTTCGACCTGGGTGCCCTAATTGTGGAATTTATCCATAACTTGGCAGAGTCCTTGTTCAAGCTGGATATGGCGTCAGCCACCATAGGATGTGGCGGAATCATCAACTCCGGATCAACTCTGACAGTCCAGGCGCTGTCCACACCTGACAACGGAGAAGGGCAATCTGGGAGTCTGTCAGCGATCCAATCATATATTGCAGAAAGCGGCAGGTACGAGCCCTCTTCATGCTCCACATGAGCAGGGTCTTTCCCATAATCGAGGAAAAATACTGCTCCTCGTCCATATCCGAAAATACGTTTGACTTGCGCTCCAGCACCTGTTTCCTAGGCACCGAATGGCAGGCTCTAGGAGGTGACACCAACCGGGATCGTGACCGCCTGCTCCTTCTCGTACGATGGAGAGATCTGGCCTGACGATCCGGAGATCTGGAGGAAGATCGGCAATGCCAACAAACGCTTGACAAGCTGCTCTGGGGGCTTCTCGATCTGGATCTACTCACACCCACGTGCTCTGCTCTCACTCTTCTAGAGCGCTCCTCGACCAGCTGCCTCTGTGCATCTTGATCTCTAGCGCTGTTGACAGTAGTGGCTCCTTTAGGCGCGCCATACGCCAATGTGCCCAACCGTTACGCTTATCTCATCAAGCCCCGCGCTCCTGCTGATGTGCCTACAGGCGCCCGGGCAGTAAACGGATGTGCTCCTCTCTTGGAGTTGCTGCAAAGTCTGGGACCAATGGTGGAGCAATAGTAGTAGGCGCTGTCATCTCCTGAGATGCGCCCGACGTCATCGAAGTGATAGGTACTAGCAATGATCGTAGAATCCGTTGTACCTATGTGACAGTAGTGGCACCTCTAGGTGCGCCATATGCCGATGTGCCCAACCCTTTCACCAAACTTATCAAGTCTGGCACTCCTGCTGATTGAGATTCGCCTACAGGCACCGGCGCAGTGAACGGATGTGCTCATTGGCATCGGCAACGGCATCAACGTCTGCATCAGCGTTGGCTCCACTCTCGACAAAGCATCAGGCCCCGCCCCAGGCACCTGCGGCACCGACAATCTGGATCCTGATTAGGACGCAGTCGAACGGGACATCTTCTGAGTTTGCTTCTTCCTAACCACAGCCAGGAAAACTTTAAACTCTGCACTTGTCAAACTTGCACACACCTCACAACGCTGCTCAAAGAGGCACAACACCGTAGCACAATCTGGACACCAGGGTGAGGATCTTTGCCGGACTTCGGGCCTTTAGACACCAGGCACAAGTGTCAGGTCATACGTCATAAGTGAAATGGCTGCCCCTCCGATAGGGACAGCAAAATTACAATAGATACAGCAACGTGACAAAAAATGAAACACAAAAGCTTAAATACGTGGAAGAAATATCAACAGAAACCAATCCGCCGACAAACAAAACAAGTGTACGAAAGCGAATTTATACGATATAATCGACACAAAGACTGAAACATATTACCTACCCAAACACCAAGGACTTATAAAAGGAATCAGTGTAAATAGCGTAGTAAATCAAACTGTATTAGCTGAAAAGAGAAAATGGTAGCAACTCAAACACGTCAAGACAAGACGATGCTTGAAGTAAAAGTGAAGTTCTCGTGGAGTCTGCGCGCATGTGTAGTGGGGAGATCCAGATACTTCTGTATCATTACAGTCCTCGAATTCGAGGTAGCCATTCAAGATTGAATAGCAATTCAACTCTGTCAGATCTCCTACTAAGCGAAGCTTGAGGTAATATGCTATAGACATATGGTAAGGTAAGTAAAATATTTTTGTGTTTTATGTTGAAGCATTAATTAATTTCAGGATTTACAGTAAGAAATAGAAAAATTTGCAAAGTACTTTCCATTTCCTTGAGACTTTCCATTTTTCCAGCCTACCTGTCGTTTCTTTTCATTTTCCTGTTTCTTAGCTCGAGCCATCTCTTCCCTGATCCTCCGCTCTTCTTGTTGAGCCTTCTCCAGCTCCTTTTGAACCTACACATTCAAAAGGCATGTGGGAATCAATATATTCACAACTAAAACATCTGCTAAACAACATCGTTACAAACAGTAGACACCTGTTGACATTACATTGATCGAGCACCTATATCTGGACAAAACCCTGGCCACTGTTCACATCAATCCTGTCTGTCACTAGATAGCCGGTAGATATCCATACATCGATCCTTCCTATATCTAGATAGCCAGAAGATATCTATCCACATTTATTCTGCACCTACATCTGGACATCTCCCCAGTCCTCGGTTCACATCAATTCAAACCTATAACCTAGATAGCAGATGAAATCTGTTCACTTCAATCCTACACCTGTGCTTCCCCTAGCCTTTGTTCACATCAATCCTTCCAATACTAAGATAGGTGGTAGATATCCATTCACGTTTATCCTTCCTATACCTAGATACCCAGTAGACATCTTTGGACATTGATCATGCACCTATATCTGGACATCCACCTTGCCCCTGTTCACATCAATCCTTCCTAATCCTAGATAGCTGGTAGACATCTGTTTACATTGATCATGCAACTATACCTGGAAACCCCCTGACCCCTGTTCACATCAATCCTTCCTAATCCTAGATAGCTGGTAGACATCTGTTTACATTGATCATGCAACTATACCTGGAAACCCCCTGACCCCTGTTCACATCAATCCTTCCTAATCCTAGATAGCTGGTAGACATCCGTTTACATTGATCATGCAACTATACCTGGAAACCCCCTGACCCCTGTCCACATCAATCCTTCCTAATCCTAGATAGCTGGTAGACATCTGTTTACATTGATCATGCAACTATACCTGGAAACCCCCTGACCCCTGTTCACATCAGTCCTTTCTATTCCTAGATAGTTGGTAGACATCTGTCTGCCTCAATCCTGCACCTATATCTGGACACCCCCAGGTCTCCCTACACCTAGATAGCTGGTAGACATCTGTTTGAATCAATCCTGCACCTATATCTGGACATCCCGAGGTCTCCCTACACCTAGATAGATGGTAGACATCTGTTTGAATCAATCCTGCACCTATATCTGGACATCCCCAGGTCTCCCTATACCAAGATAGCTGGTAGATATCTGTCTGCATCGATCCTGCACCTATATCTGACACCTCCAGGTCTCCCTATACCAAGATAGCTGGTAGACATCTGTCTGCATGGATCCTGCTCCTATATCTGGACACCCCCAGGTCTCCCTATACCAAGATAGCTGGTAGACATCAGTCTGCATCGATCCTGCTCCTATATCTGGACACCTCCAGGTCTCCCTATACCAAGATAGCTGGTAGACATCTGTCTGCATGGATCCTACTCCTATATCTGGACACCCCCAGGTCTCCCTATACCAAGATAGCTGGTAGACATCAGTCTGCATGGATCCTGCTCCTATATCTGGACACCCCCAGGTCTCCCTATACCAAGTTAGCTGGTAGACATCTGTCTGCATGGATCCTACTCCTATATCTGGACACCTCCAGGTCTCCCTATACCAAGATAGCTGGTAGACATCAGTCTGCATCGATCCTGCTCCTATATCTGGACACCTCCAGGTCTCCCTATACAAAGATAGCTGGTAGACATCTGTCTGCATGGATCCTTCTCCTATATCTGGACACCTCCAGGTCTCCCTATACCAAGATAGCTGGTAGACATCTGTCTGCATGGATCCTGCTCCTATATCTGGACACCTCCAGGTCTCCCTATACCAAGATAGCTGGTAGACATCTGTCTGCATGGATCCTGCTCCTATATCTGGACACCTCCAGGTCTCCCTATACAAAGATAGCTGGTAGACATCTGTCTGCATGGATCCTGCTCCTATATCTGGACACCCCCAGGTCTCCCTATACCAAGATAGCTGGTAGACATCTGTCTGCATGGATCCTGCTCCTATATCTGGACACCCCCAGGTCTCCCTATACAAAGATAGCTGGTAGACATCTGTCTGCATGGATCCTGCTCCTATATCTGGACACCTCCAGGTCTCCCTATACAAAGATAGCTGGTAGACATCTGTCTGCATGGATCCTGCTCCTATATCTGGACACCCCCAGGTCTCCCTATACCAAGATAGCTGGTAGACATCTGTCTGCATGGATCCTGCTCCTATATCTGGACACCCCCAGGTCTCCCTATACAAAGATAGCTGGTAGACATCTGTCTGCATGGATCCTGCTCCTATATCTGGACACCCCCAGGTCTCCCTATACCTAGATAGCTGGTAGACATCTGTCTGCATGGATCCTACTCCTATATCTGGACACCCCCAGGTCTCCCTATACAAAGATAGCTGGTAGACATCTGTCTGCATGGATCCTGCTCCTATATCTGGACACCCCCAGGTCTCCCTATACCTAGATAGCTGGTAGACATCTGTCTGCATGGATCCTACTCCTATATCTGGACACCCCCAGGTCTCCCTATACCTAGATAGCTGGTAGACATCTGTCTGCATGGATCCTGCACCTATATCTGGACACCTCCAGGTCTCCCTATACCAAGATAGCTGGTAGACATCTGTCTGCATGGATCCTGCTCCTATATCTGGACACCTCCAGGTCTCCCTATACCAAGATAGCTGGTAGACATCTGTCTGCATGGATCCTGCTCCTATATCTGGACACCCCCAGGTCTCCCTATACCAAGATAGCTGGTAGATATCTGTCTGCATCGATCCTTCTCCTATATCTGGACACCTCCAGGTCTCCCTATACAAAGATAGCTGGTAGACATCTGTCTGCATGCATCCTGCTCCTATATCTGGACACCCCCAGGTCTCCCTATACAAAGATAGCTGGTAGACATCTGTCTGCATGGATCCTGCTCCTATATCTGGACACCTCCAGGTCTCCCTATACAAAGATAGCTGGTAGACATCTGTCTGCATGGATCCTGCTCCTATATCTGGACACCCCCAGGTCTCCCTATACAAAGATAGCTGGTAGACATCTGTCTGCATGGATCCTGCTCCTATATCTGGACACCCCCAGGTCTCCCTATACCAAGATAGCTGGTAGACATCTGTCTGCATGGATCCTGCTCCCATATCTGGCCACCTCCAGGTCTCCCTATGCCAAGATAGCTGGTAGACATCTGTCTGCATGGATCCTGCTCCTATATCTGGACACCTCCAGGTCTCCCTATACCAAGATAGCTGGTAGACATCTGTCTGCATGGATCCTACTCCTATATCTGGACACCTCCAGGTCTCCCTATACAAAGATAGCTGGTAGACATCTGTCTGCATGGATCCTGCTCCTATATCTGGACACCCCCAGGTCTCCCTATACAAAGATAGCTGGTAGACATCTGTCTGCATGGATCCTGCTCCTATATCTGGACACCTCCAGGTCTCCCTATACCAAGATAGCTGGTAGACATCTGTCTGCATGGATCCTGCTCCTATATCTGGACACCTCCAGGTCTCCCTATACCAAGATAGCTGGTAGACATCTGTCTGCATGGATCCTGCTCCTATATCTGGACACCTCCAGGTCTCCCTATACCAAGATAGCTGGTAGACATCTGTCTGCATGGATCCTGCTCCTATATCTGGACACCCCCAGGTCTCCCTATACCAAGATAGCTGGTAGACATCTGTCTGCATGGATCCTCCTCCTATATCTGGACACCTCCAGGTCTCCCTATACCAAGATAGCTGGTAGACATCTGTCTGCATGGATCCTACTCCTATATCTGGACACCCCCAGGTCTCCCTATACAAAGATAGCTGGTAGACATCTGTCTGCATGGATCCTGCTCCTATATCTGGACACCCCCAGGTCTCCCTATACCAAGATAGCTGGTAGACATCTGTCTGCATGGATCCTGCTCCTATATCTGGACACCTCCAGGTCTCCCTATACCAAGATAGCTGGTAGACATCTGTCTGCATGGATCCTGCTCCTATATCTGGACACCTCCAGGTCTCCCTATACCAAGATAGCTGGTAGACATCTGTCTGCATGGATCCTGCTCCTATATCTGGACACCCCCAGGTCTCCCTATACCAAGATAGCTGGTAGACATCTGTCTGCATGGATCCTCCTCCTATATCTGGACACCTCCAGGTCTCCCTATACCAAGATAGCTGGTAGACATCTGTCTGCATGGATCCTACTCCTATATCTGGACACCCCCAGGTCTCCCTATACAAAGATAGCTGGTAGACATCTGTCTGCATGGATCCTGCTCCTATATCTGGACACCTCCAGGTCTCCCTATACAAAGATAGCTGGTAGACATCTGTCTGCATGGATCCTGCTCCTATATCTGGACACCCCCAGGTCTCCCTATACAAAGATAGCTGGTAGACATCTGTCTGCATGGATCCTACTCCTATATCTGGACACCCCCAGGTCTCCCTATACCAAGATAGCTGGTAGACATCTGTCTGCATGGATCCTGCACCTATATCTGGACACCCCCAGGTCTCCCTATACCAAGATAGCTGGTAGACATCTGTCTGCATGGATCCTGCACCTATATCTGGACACCCCCAGGTCTCCCTATACCAAGATAGCTGGTAGACATCTGTCTGCATGGATCCTACTCCTATATCTGGCCACCTCCAGGTCTCCCTATACAAAGATAGCTGGTAGACATCTGTCTGCATGGATCCTACTCCTATATCTGGACACCTCCAGGTCTCCCTATACAAAGATAGCTGGTAGACATCTGTCTGCATGGATCCTGCTCCTATATCTGGACACCTCCAGGTCTCCCTATACCAAGATAGCTGGTAGACATCTGTCTGCATGGATCCTGCTCCTATATCTGGACACCTCCAGGTCTCCCTATACCAAGATAGCTGGTAGACATCTGTCTGCATGGATCCTGCTCCTATATCTGGACACCTCCAGGTCTCCCTATACCAAGATAGCTGGTAGACATCTGTCTGCATGGATCCTGCTCCTATATCTGGACACCCCCAGGTCTCCCTATACCAAGATAGCTGGTAGACATCTGTCTGCATGGATCCTCCTCCTATATCTGGACACCTCCAGGTCTCCCTATACCAAGATAGCTGGTAGACATCTGTCTGCATGGATCCTGCTCCTATATCTGGACACCCCCAGGTCTCCCTATACAAAGATAGCTGGTAGACATCTGTCTGCATGGATCCTGCTCCTATATCTGGACACCTCCAGGTCTCCCTATACAAAGATAGCTGGTAGACATCTGTCTGCATGGATCCTGCTCCTATATCTGGACACCCCCAGGTCTCCCTATACAAAGATAGCTGGTAGACATCTGTCTGCATGGATCCTGCTCCTATATCTGGACACCCCCAGGTCTCCCTATACAAAGATAGCTGGTAGACATCTGTCTGCATGGATCCTACTCCTATATCTGGACACCCCCAGGTCTCCCTATACCAAGATAGCTGGTAGACATCTGTCTGCATGGATCCTGCACCTATATCTGGACACCCCCAGGTCTCCCTATACCAAGATAGCTGGTAGACATCTGTCTGCATGGATCCTGCACCTATATCTGGACACCCCCAGGTCTCCCTATACCAAGATAGCTGGTAGACATCTGTCTGCATGGATCCTACTCCTATATCTGGCCACCTCCAGGTCTCCCTATACAAAGATAGCTGGTAGACATCTGTCTGCATGGATCCTACTCCTATATCTGGACACCTCCAGGTCTCCCTATACAAAGATAGCTGGTAGACATCTGTCTGCATGGATCCTGCTCCTATATCTGGACACCTCCAGGTCTCCCTATACCAAGATAGCTGGTAGACATCTGTCTGCATGGATCCTGCTCCTATATCTGGACACCTCCAGGTCTCCCTATACCAAGATAGCTGGTAGACATCTGTCTGCATGGATCCTGCTCCTATATCTGGACACCTCCAGGTCTCCCTATACCAAGATAGCTGGTAGACATCTGTCTGCATGGATCCTGCTCCTATATCTGGACACCCCCAGGTCTCCCTATACCAAGATAGCTGGTAGACATCTGTCTGCATGGATCCTCCTCCTATATCTGGACACCTCCAGGTCTCCCTATACCAAGATAGCTGGTAGACATCTGTCTGCATGGATCCTGCTCCTATATCTGGACACCCCCAGGTCTCCCTATACAAAGATAGCTGGTAGACATCTGTCTGCATGGATCCTGCTCCTATATCTGGACACCTCCAGGTCTCCCTATACAAAGATAGCTGGTAGACATCTGTCTGCATGGATCCTGCTCCTATATCTGGACACCCCCAGGTCTCCCTATACAAAGATAGCTGGTAGACATCTGTCTGCATGGATCCTACTCCTATATCTGGACACCCCCAGGTCTCCCTATACCAAGATAGCTGGTAGACATCTGTCTGCATGGATCCTGCACCTATATCTGGACACCCCCAGGTCTCCCTATACCAAGATAGCTGGTAGACATCTGTCTGCATGGATCCTGCTCCTATATCTGGACACCCCCAGGTCTCCCTATACCAAGATAGCTGGTAGACATCTGTCTGCATGGATCCTACTCCTATATCTGGCCACCTCCAGGTCTCCCTATACAAAGATAGCTGGTAGACATCTGTCTGCATGGATCCTGCACCTATATCTGGACACCCCCAGGTCTCCCTATACAAAGATAGCTGGTAGACATCTGTCTGCATGGATCCTACTCCTATATCTGGACACCTCCAGGTCTCCCTATACAAAGATAGCTGGTAGACATCTGTCTGCATGGATCCTGCTCCTATATCTGGACACCCCCAGGTCTCCCTATACAAAGATAGCTGGTAGACATCTGTCTGCATGGATCCTACTCCTATATCTGGACACCTCCAGGTCTCCCTATACCAAGATAGCTGGTAGACATCAGTCTGCATGGATCCTGCTCCTATATCTGGACACCCCCAGGTCTCCCTATACCAAGATAGCTGGTAGACATCTGTCTGCATGGATCCTACTCCTATATCTGGACACCTCCAGGTCTCCCTATACCAAGATAGCTGGTAGACATCTGTCTGCATGGATCCTGCTCCTATATCTGGACACCTCCAGGTCTCCCTATACCAAGATAGCTGGTAGACATCAGTCTGCATGGATCCTGCTCCTATATCTGGACACCCCCAGGTCTCCCTATACCAAGATAGCTGGTAGACATCTGTCTGCATGGATCCTACTCCTATATCTGGACACCTCCAGGTCTCCCTATACCAAGATAGCTGGTAGACATCTGTCTGCATGGATCCTGCTCCTATATCTGGACACCTCCAGGTCTCCCTATACCTAGATCTTGGCATGCTCCAGCTCACTAGGGAATGGCTGGTTAACTATGGTAACCCACCTTCCATGCATTAAGATGTGAGAATCTCTCCCTCTTCTCCTTCTCAACCTTCTCCTTCAGCTGAGCCTTTTTCTTCTCTTCCTCCTCTTCCTCCTCCAACTCCTCCTCATCAGCATGGGCCAGCAGTTCCTCCCTCTCACCCTACAGCAAAGCACAATTGTTTACCAGCATAGAATAGCATAAAGCAGCATAGAGAAGCATCATTCCGCGTAGTTAAATATACGGTAATATAGCGGCAGTGAGGTAATTGAATGCTTAAAGCATCCTACTCGTAATGCTGAAGATCCAGATTTGATTCCCCAAAGGTTTTCAGTGTGATGTCCTCAACCATGATATTGGTTGTCAAAACATTGTCTAATGTGACACAATATGGAATGCCATCAGATCCATGTGTAGCTGAACTGTTTTACGACTAGATACCTGCCTCAGCTTACCTGTTTCTTTTGTCTCCATGCTTTTATAGCATCCTTCTTGACATCATTTAAGAAGAGGTATTCCTGATACCAAGACTCATGGTCACGGATTTCATCTTCCCGTTTTGTCGGCAGTGCTGGAATCAGATGCTGCACAAATATGTTCTTTCCCTGAAACCAGACAACAGCAGAACTTCACAGATTTGAGGAAATTTATCACACAGGAAGATGAACAGCCACTTGTTTTACTCAGTGGATGAAAACATCATATCAAACAATACTATGAAAGATTGTAGAGGTGTATTGTCGAACTAAACATATCATGAACACGCATTTCCCCCCTTGAGTTTCATCCTGAACTTGAGGAAGATCTGATGGTTATACTCAATAATGCACACCCGCTCCTCACCTAGAAGCTGTTCCACACTCAACCCAGAACACACACCACATACCTTGAATCTGTTCCTGAACTTGGGGGAGATCTGAAGGTCACACTCAACCCAGAACACACACCACACACCTTGAATCTGTTCCTGAACTTGGGGGAGATCTGAAGGTCACACTCCACCCAGAACACATGCCACATACCTTGAATCTGTTCCTGAACTTGAGGAAGGTCTGATGGTCATACTCATCCCAAGCTCCACGCACTCCTCCTGTTTGCTGGAGAAATTTCTGAAGAAAAGCAGACTTGTCAATACCAGCACATATAGGACATTGGTAACACTCAACACTGAAGCTGAACTTCAGACTTCATCTATTTCTTACATGACCACACTAACGGAATTACAAACTGAAATGCCAAAGCCTAGTACCATGACAAGTTATCATATCTTTTCCTTATCCTGACTCATGCTTATTTGCTTATCTCCTCCGTCTATGTGAAGATGGTGGAACACTTGAAATCCCTTGAAGTCCCCTTCATTGAAGTGGATGTACAGTCACCCTCACCCACAGGAAGCCTCCCCGTTTCCTGGCACATTGGTCACATAACCAGCCATGTTTGTCACTCTCTCCTCCATCGCCTGATGAGACAGTTGGAGTCAACTTGAGTACGTATATGGTGTTTAATATTCTTTTATAGTTCATTCCTTTAGCAGTCCAATTTTGCAGTCTTGGGTCTGTAATAATTATCATTTTGATATGAAATTGTGGATAAATTTATTAATTTTTGAGCAGTTGTTGAACATGTATTTCATCATGTGAGATTATGTTTTTACTGATGCAATCGTACTCCTGGTGTAGGTTATGGCTGTCTGCGCCTGTTCTGTATCATTATATACTACTTGCAAACTTCTCTGTTCTTCCAGTGTTCGATGTGAACTTGGTAAGAATTTTGATTGTATTCGTTTACTATTCAAACACATGCTAAAAATTATTTACATAGGCTCTCTCAAGTCATGTCTGGCAGTTTGATTCTAATTGCGTCTGGTAGCTATGTGCTGACTACTGCTGATTTTCAGGTTTAAGGTGAAGGCCAGACATACCCTGAAGGTGCCATTGAGATAATATGAAGACTAAGTCTTAATCCCAGAAGCGGTCATCTGAATCGATGTCATGTTAACCAAAGAGTTGAAGTCATCTACATCCTCCAAGACTAATCTTCAACTACTAGATAATGTAATTTTCTGAAAAAAAAAAAAAATTTTACACTTAATCTGACTCATGCTTATTGCTTATCTCTGCTTCCCTGGCGAAGGTAGTGGAACACCTGAAATCCCTTGAAGTTCCCTTCTAAAAGAAGCGATGTGATCTTCCTTCTTCCAGAATTCTGCTGCAACCTTGTTGTTTAGATGGGCATTCCATCCTTGGAGAGACGTGTCTACCTAAAGATAGTTGTAGAATTCAGGCTCTAATATGTAAATTCCTGCGCAAACGTTGACTGGCGAGTCTACCATAGCAGGTATGGTCTCAAGGTGTCGAATCCCGAGGAGTTCGATTCTCAAGTCATCCGAGCTGAGTTAATAGCCTGATAGTGAAGTCCAACTGTAGTTGACTTCTCTCATGATGAGCTTGTATGCCGTGAAGATGCGTCGTTCTTTATCTTCAGATCATCAACGCTGCTCATTATGAACGTGTTGACATTCCAAGGAAGTCTATTTATAGCTGGCTGACTGTCTGATCAGAAACTGCCATTCGTTGCTGCAAGCCTCCTGATAGGCAACGTTGAGTCTGCTGTAGAAGATCTCAATGCCGTCTGAACAATCAAATGATGCTGTGTAGACTGCTAGTCTAGTGTGTAAACGACATCTTTCCATCGTTGAATGACTGTAGGTCAAATGTAGACGACTTCCTAACAGTAGGAAAATAACATCACATTCTGCAAGGGGGGTTGTCTCTTGAGGACCAGTCAGATTGTAAACGTGACATCACTGGTGTAGCAGATAACTGATCATCGTGAAATTTTGTTCAAACGGTGATACTCTTGCTAGCTTTTAGGTTTGTCCGTAACCATGCTGTTTGGCGAGCATGTGTCTAGATGAGTAAAGAGCATGAAAAAACTTCCGCCGCTTGAAGCTGATGTAGACAAATTGTCTTCCAGGTAGATGTGTCAGAATTTTTCCCCCGAAGATAATACCATCATCTCTTGTGATCGGAGGTGTAGTTTGCAGTGGTATGTTGCAGTCATCTCAAAGAATCCTCATGTCGTATTCATCGTTGAGAATTCCCTGCTTCTACCAATCGAATTGAAGACATTCACCCACTTGAGACGGTTGTATGGGAGCAACTGAGGGTGGAAAACTCCAGTCGTTCCGACCCTGATCTTCAGTGTTTACCTCCTGGACGCCCCGGTATTAAACTTCTTATCTCTCGTTCTCTGGACTCTGGAGAACTTGGACTTAGTGTAATGCTGACTTGTCTGCTTGTGCACCATTGTCAAGGTGATGATGGACTTGATCATCATGAATTCCTTAAAGTCAAGTCAAGTCAAGCACCTGGCGATGAAAGTTGCAATCAATGCAGTATGACCATGGTCGACCACATTGAGGAACAAACTACTGATGGTCCACATGACAACTCCACAAATATGCAAGGGTCAACATGATCTCACAGGCTGCTACTGTTCACCTTTCAACTCTTCGACATCGTCAACGACTTGAATCTCTACTTAAAGGTATGCCACATCCCAGGTGCATGCAACATCATGGCAGACATTATATCGCCTGCTTTACAACCATCTCCAAAAGAGTGGATACATCAGTGAGGCGTTCTGACTCATCAGTCTGACATTTGCATCACATTGCCAGAGACCTATTTGCCAGTACTGGATCCGTTTGCATGGGCAACAGTTGCTCTCAGTATCTCATGGGAAGGAATGGATGCTTACATGCTGCCACCTCCACCTCCACTATGATGATGCAACTGACTTTTGTCATGCCTACTGGCCAGGGAGAGAATGGTTTCCAGTACTCACTGAACTAGGACAACCATCACTGAGACTCCCAGAATGATTGAACCCACTCGTCCATCCGTAGACCAAACAAGCGCTCAGACATCGTTCCATCTACACATATGGATTGTATCTAAGCCTGCTTGATACATCGAGGATATTCCACTAGAGCTGCGAACAGTCACCTTAGCTCCACGTAGATCTACTTCCGCTAGAGCTTATGTCACCTACAGCATACTAGAGGACTTATCAGTTCTACACTATCGACCTACTTAGTGGCACTCAGATCTGGGGGTCAAGCTGACGAATGTGACAGTTTTAAATGCCCTACTGTGCTCAGGATATTCTGCTAGAGCTGCGAACACAGTCACCTTAGCTCCACATAGAACTACTTGCTCCTTACATGAAGGTAAATGGATGCAGTTTGAGACATACACCAAGCGCAAGGGCTTCACTGCAAAGAGAGCCACACGTTCTCAAGTAGCGGACTACTTATGTCACCTACAGCATACTAGAGGACTTAACGGTTCTACATTATCGACCTACTTAGCGGCACTCAGCTCTGTCATCACAAGGAGATCTGGGGTCAAGCTGACGAATGTAACAGTTTTAATTGCCCTACTATGCTCGTTCAAGCTGTAAGACCAACAACGCAGATTTAAGGCACCAGCTTGGAACTTGAATGTTGTACCTCAACATCTCACTAGAGATACTTACGAGCCTCTATATTGGACATCCTTCGATCTATTGACACAGACAATGCAGTTTGTACCTGCTACGGCAGCATGGATGTCAGAAATACAAGCTCTGGACTCGATCATCGTGAGATTGCACACCAAGGGCTGGAATGGGATTTTATCACGAAAAATCAACTGCCTGGACATCTGGTACGACAATTCCACATCCCGGCATTAATGCCAGTCATTAGGCTACATGATACACAGGATTTGTTATTATGCCCAGTCAGGACATTGAAAATACATCTACAGTGACCTAAGTCAAGGAGACATAAGTTCAGGCACCTATTCATCCCACTATCTACTTCAAAGCCTCCAAAGCAGCAAGACTTGAACCTCAGCAAGCTTCCAATCCACATGACATAAGGCCCTTGGTATCATGGTACATGGAAATAGCTCACTAAGAACAATAATGGAAGGCTGCTTTGGGGGATGATCCATGGTGTTTGCCAAGCACTACCTATGAGACATCACCAGGTTGGGTACTGCTTGTACCACAACAACTAACGGTTCCACAAAGGAGTTTCACTCATCCCTTTTTATCAAGAGTGTTGATGACTTGTACTGCACTTGTAGAGGAGTTACTTGTACATGAAGAAGGGTCACAACTCTATGACACACATAATGAAGAAAGAGTTGCAAGAAGAAACTAGTATATCTAAAATCTCACTCTATATCATGTGACTTGGTGATACGAAGACGTTCTGTGGAGTAAAATGGTTGAGAGTCCATGTGCATGTCTTGAACAGACTAGCGAGAGTGATTATGACCCTGTACTTGTAATGAAGATACTTGTACATGTGAAGGGTTGCAACTTGTCTTGATAGCAATCTTGACGTACAGTTACATAAGACACTAGCAGGATGCTAGCTGACCCATATATCATCACGTTCCAGCAGCAATCTCTTCACAAGAAGAGAAGTTCGACTGGATGTGATCCCCCCGTTTCACAGATGAATATTGGAGGATCAGGATCAAATTAGCGCCCTCACAGTTCCCGAAGAGGGGAAGTAGTGGGCTTACGTATGTGACAGCCAACAGAATCCATCATGGTCTGACCCACCACGATTCCGGCAGATTCTGTAAGTAAATAAGCATGAGTCTGGATAAGGAAAAATATGTAATTTCAGAATAATTTTGATATTTTATACTTATCAAGTCAACTCCTCCCTAACGCCCCAGTCAGGCATGTTGGACTCTCTGCAATTCTTGTGTCAGGCTTGTGGAATTACGAAGCGAGTGACAAACAGGGCTGGTCATGTGACCAATATGGTGGGAAACGGGGAGGCTTCCTGTGGGTGAGGGTGACTGTACATCCACTTCAAAAGAAGGGGACTTCACGGGATTTCAAGTGTTCCACCATCTTCACATAGACGGAGGAGATAAGCAAATAAGCATGAGTCAGGATAAGTATAAAGTATCAGTTTTATTCAGAAAAGAACATATTTTGATATAACCAAATCAAACAACAATTAGAGTCCAATTTTTCATATGTCCAATATGGGCAACACATTTAAAGATTCTAGTACCTCAAAGGCTGCAACTTCTGGTGGTAGATCTTTGGTGATGTCACGCGCTGTTGAGGGTGGCCTAGCAGAGACAGTATTGCTAGCAGAAGCGACACCATTCTGGATCTGACTCCACACCTCAAACCTCTTCTCCAGTGCCTGGATCTCATGTGTTGTTGTCCTTTCTTCTTTCATCAGTTCTTCATACCTGTACATCACACACAAACAGATGGCTGTCACAACATGCAGGAACAGATGAGAGCAACAACATACAGGGACAAATGACAGTGACAATATACATCAGTCCATCCTGGATTCCATGGCAAATTTTTAAGAATTCCGCGGCAAATTTAAGCAAATTCTGCACTGCACTTTTCAATATTCTGCAAACCATTCTGAGGCTAAAACATGTAGAAAAAACAACAAAAACATTATACAGACCTTCATAGTTTAATTCTCAAACACAGATATGAAGTTAAGTCGACAGTACACATCACATCTTGAGTGACAAAGCACCCACTACTTTTCGTTTTGGCTGTCAGTCAGGTTTCACTCAGTTTTTGAAATGAGCAAATTCTGCGGCAGATTCTGCATGCAAACATGTTTTCCGCTGACAATACGTTTTTCTGCACGGCAAAGTAAATTCCGCGATTTTTTCTGCAACCGCAGAATCGGATATATGACAGTGACAACATACAAGGATAGGAGACTGTGACAACATACAAGGATAGGAGACAGTGACAACATACAAGGATAGGAGACTGTGACAACATACAAGGATAGGAGACAGTGACAACATACAAGGATAGGAGACTGTGACAACATACAAGGATAGGAGACTGTGACAACATACAAGGATAGGAGACAGTGACAACATACAAGGATAGGAGACAGTGACAACATACAAGGATAGGAGACTGTGACAACATACAAGGATAGGAGACAGTGACAACATACAAGAATAGGAGACTGTGACAACATAAAGGGACCGATGACAGTGACAACATACAGTGATAACGACAATGACAACTTGCAAGAACATATGAGAGTAACAACATTTAATGGCAGATGACAGTGACACCATTTAATTACAGATGACAGTGAAAACATTTAATGACAGATGATAGTGACCACACTCAGTGACAAAATACAGCGACAGATGACAACATGCAAGGACATAACAATGACAACATACAGGTACAAAAGTCAGTGACAACATACAAAGACATATGACAATGACAACCTACAGTGATAGATAAAACTGACAACATACAGTGATAGATGACAGAGACAGCATACAGGAACAGGTGATGGTGACAACATACAGGGGTGAAAAAAGGTGACAACATGCAAGGATATAAGACAGTGGCAATGTACAGGGACAGGTGACAGTGACAACATACAGGGACAAATGAAGTGACACAATAAAGGAGAGAAGACAGTGACAACATACAGTGATAAAAAACAGTGACAACATTCAAGAACATATGACAGTGATAACATTTTATGAAAGATGACAGCGTAAACATACAAGGACAGATGAAAGACAGTGACAACATACAGTGACAGGTAAAAGGGACAACATACAGTGATAGAAGAGAGTGATGACATACAGGGACAGATGACAGATGATAATGGCAGATGACAGTGATGATCTGTATGTCCTAAATTATTATGAATGACTTGTGACAACATACATGGTCAGATGCTAGTGACATCATACAGGAAATATGACAGTGACAACATGCTGGGACAGATGACAGTGGCAACATACAGGGACAGATGACAGTGACAGCATGCAGGGTCATATGACAGTGACAACACAGGGACATATGGCAGTGACAATATACATGGAATGATGACATTGATAGGTGACAGTGACAACATACAGGGACAATATACAGTGACAGACAACAGTGACAGCATACAGATGACAGATGATAGTGGTGACCTACAGGAACAGATGACAGATGATAGTGGTGACCTACAGGAACAGATGACAGATGATAGTGACAGACAACAGTGACAGCATACAGATGACAGATGATAGTGGTGACCTACAGGAACAGATGACAGATAATAGTGGTGACCTACAGGAACAGATGACAGATGATAGTGGTGACCTACAGGAACAGATGACAGATGATAGTGACAGACAACAGAGATGATCTGTATGCCATAAATTATTCTGCATGACTTTTGTATTTTGACACAGTTACAGTGAGTGACACCCTAGGGAATGAGGAGAATGCAGTAAAAGAAAGAGGAGCCAGGACTTTAAACTATCACATTCACCTTGAACCAGCAAGCAACATAGGACCATGCTACATTCTAGAATTGCTGATTATATTAACTACTAACACAGATAAATATGTAGGACACTTACAGTTGGCGTTGCTGCAACTTGAACGTGTTTATAGTTCCCTCTATGTCCTCCATGATCACTTTCAACTTCTCAACAACTGGAAACAAAACATATTGTTACACATCTTGCACATAAAATAGCAAACCAGTCACTTATTAACATAATCAATTGTAATAGTACAATACATGCTGTAAATGACAAATGTGGCAAATGGAACTGGCCAGAGTTCAGTTGGATTGTTTCCAGCTGATGCTCTGGGGTTTTGTAATCCAGGCTGTATCATTAATTATTACAAAACTAAGTGCAGGCCTATGTGGAGTTTCCATTTTGTATACTATTTTGGGGACAGATATATATCTTAACATTTCTTATAAAACTAATCTAAAAAAGAGTTCTGAATAATGATTATGATTAAGTTAAAACATGCTGAATACTTCATCTTACATTCAGGTGTAGGTTTGACATCCTTGAGTTCCCTTTGAAACCTCTTCACCATGTGGCTGATCTTCTCCAGCTGTTGGCGTAACCTTATCTCTTTAAGAAGAAGTGAATACTGTGACTAGTCTTGTTGGACATGTTGAATGACCGTGTTGACATGAGTGATAATCAAACAGTCTGGGAAGACATGTCACACAAATTATTAATTATAAGTAAAAAGCACAGCAGGTCCGTAAACAACCATATTTTACAAACAATGGAATTAGAATCACTATTTTGTATTGATAGCATAGTTTGGGTAGCCTCATGGCACAGATGATCAGGTATTCCTGATATTGTTTTTGACTTGTCATGTTTTGGTCTACTTCAGAGATAAAGACAAAAAGACTGTGATGTTAGCCATTATCCCCTATCAACATGAAGAATATGCTATTTACTTTCGGCCTTCCTCTGAATGGTCGCCTTGCTGTCCTCCTCTTCAAGTTGAATGAAGTCTGCTCTATGGTCACTTCGCTTGCTGTAGAGGTGTGTTCCTTTCTCTCTGTCCATGGCCTGAATTCTTCAAAGTAATTTAGAGTGAGTTTAGTTTCACGCCAAACTCAGCAGTATTCCAGCTGTGTGGCAGCTGTCTGTAAATAATTGAGTCTGGACCAGACAATCCAATGATCAACAGTTAGAGCATTGATCCGCATAACTGAGAGACAATGACATATCAAGCAAGTCAGTGAGAATGACCACCTGATCCTGTCAGCTGCCATTTATGTCAAGCATGGGTTACTGAATATCAATTCTCATCTAGATCTTCATGAATGAATTCATCAAAGTAAAACAGAAACATTATCATTTACAATCTAATAACTCAATGTGTTTTCTTAAGAAGTAGATAACAAGTTCTCCAGTGTTATGCTATTCACAAAACATTACATCACCCATTACCATATTCATGACATATACTAGTAGTAGTAGTTTTGTTAACAAGCCAACTGTTGGGACACAAAGTTACAATATGTGCTGAGTAATCTAGCCCAGTGTTTGGTAATGTTAATAAAATCTGTCTTACATATTTACTTCCCACCCATCAAATCCAATCCTATTCCTAACAACAACGACAATGTTCTTACTTCCCACCCATCAAATCCAATCCTATTCCTAACAACAACGACAATGTTCTTACTTCCCACCCATCAAATCCAATCCTATTCCTAACAACAACGACAATGTTCTTACTTCCCACCCATCAAATCCAATCCTAACAACAACGACAATGTTTTTACTTCCCATCCATCACAATCCAATCCTAACAGCAACGACAATGTTTTTACTTACTGTATCTCCAATTTATTAATTTCTCGTACTACTTCACTCTTTTGTGCCTGCTCAGTTTGTGTTTTCCATGTCCTGACTTCTCCATGTCTGGAAGTGTTGACCACCTACAATAGGTGACAAGCTGTCTGTCACAACGTGAATATGTAGGAAGAGTGATGTCTTAAGTATACATATAATTTATAAAGGCAAGTCATTTAGAAAGTGAGTCAGATTTTGCATAACTATGTGTCCTGCAGACACAATTGCATGGTTGGTGCATTAATGGAGTTTGTTCTGAATCAGGATCATACAACATATCGGATAGTCCACTCATCTCCAAATCAATATTGTTAGAGGAAGCAGCTGAGACATCTAGCTGCTCCAACTACACATTACCTTAAGCTTATGAATGTTCATTGAGGCATGAATTGTATTAATTGATGTTGTGGTTTCTTACAAAAGCGTGCACAAAAATTATATTTTTATTTGTAGTATTATACCTCAATGGAACATTCAAATACAAAGTCATTCCTTGTAATTAAATTAAACAATGAAAAACATGTGATGTCTACAAAATAGTTCTTTATATTAAAGCCTTCAGAAATAAGAAGATTGATGAACATTCCAGGCAAAGAATACATGCTGTTGTATAACATGTGTCTAATCATCCACACATTCTCACATGGCCACAAAGACATGAGCTCATCGATGGATTCAAAACAAGGACCTGTCACCGGAGGTAAAAGAGGCAAGAAGAACTACAACACTAAGATTTAAATGAGATTGTTGGTAACTTTCAATATTCAAACACTGGTTCCCTGAGAACAAGTAGACACAGCTAAAAACTGCAACTTAGGAATAAAACCTATACAAAAGTCTTTTGCCAAACACAGGCAAGTGAGAACAAATACAAAACAACATATGCAAGCAAGCGAGCGAGCGAGCGAGCATGTATGGTGTTTTATTTCTTGCAGTTTTCAGACAGAGGTCCTTATCAAAGGAAGGGCAGAACAACAGTGACCCTGCATGAAAGTCACTAAAATATCCTATGTATGAATGATGGTGGTAAGTAGTGAGGGAATTCCCTTGACTTTAAATGGGTGTGGCATATTTGTTTGGGGTAAGAGTTCCTCCTGTTCCATCATCCCAAATAATATTAACAAATTAATATATACTGAAAATATCAACAAAATCTATCACCATAATTACTAGAGAACACATACAATTAAATACAAGAGTCATCAGAAGATGACATATCCCCCTCGGCCCCCACATATTTGAAAGGACAAATCATCTGACAGTTACTTAATGTCATTTTAGAAATGAAGCCCATCCTTCCATTGTGGGACTAAGTTCAGAATTGTTTCCATGGAAACCAGGAAAAATAAATATGCCAAAACTTTATAAATAGCAAAAGGCATGACTTTTGCAGAAAAATATTGAACAGTTTTAGAGTTCTGCTCCGGAAACAAAGCCCATCCCAACATCTTGTGACTTCAAAACGTTTCCAAGGAAAACGAGAAAATAATACATCACAAAAACCTGTAAATACCAAAAGGCACCACTTTGGGTGTGCCGCACATATCTACCAAGTTTTACTGACAGATATTAAGAAGTTTCTGAGTTCTGCTCTGCAAATGAAACACACCTCTCACTTTTGAGACTAAGTCTGAAATATTTCCATGGAAACCAAGAAAATAAGAAATCCCCAAAACCTGTACATAGCAAAAGGCACAGCTTTAGGTTCCGAATGATATATCTACCAAGTTTTGCAGAAAAATATTGAATGGTTTTTGAGTTATGCCCTGGAAACGAAGCCCATCCCTCCATTTTGAGACCAAGTCCGAAACGTTTCCATGGAAACCCAGAAAATATATATCACAAAAATCTGTAAATAGCAAAAAGCACCACGTTGGGGTCTGCAACATACATCTACCAAGTTTTGCTGACAGGTATTAAGAACTTTTTGAAATGTGCTCCAGAAACTAAACACACTTCTCACTTTTGAGACAAAATCTGAATCATTTCCATAGAAACCGAGAAAATAATTTATCACAAAAACCTGTAAATACCAAAAGGCACCACCTTAAGTTCTGATTGATATATCTACCAACTTCTGCAGAAAAATATTGAATGGTTTTCTGCTCCGGAAATGAAGCCCATCCCTCCATTTTGAGACTATGTCCGAAACATTTCCATGAAAACGGAGAAAATAATAAATCACAAAAACCTGTAAAGAGCAAAAGGCACCACTCTGGGAAGTCTGCCACACATATCTAACAACTTTTGCTGACAGATATTACAAAGTTGTTGAGATGTGTTCCGGAAACGAAACACACCTCTCCCTTTTGAGACTATGTCCAAAACGTCTCCATGGAAACCGAGAAAATAATAAATAAAAAAAACCTGTAAAGAGCAAGAGGCACCACTTCAGGTTCTGATTGATATATCTACCAAGTTTTGCAGAAAAATATTGAACGGTTTCTGAGTTGTGCTCTGGAAACGAAGCCCACCTCACCATTAGACTAACACCAAATGTTCCATGGAAAAAATGTATAAATGCCCAAACTTGTAAATAGCAAAATGCAAAATTATAGGTCGAGATTATTATATCTATCAAGTTTGGTCTAAAAATATTGAACGGTTTCTGAGTTATGCTCCAGAAACAAAATGATTACAAACAGATGGACGGACGAGGAGTTGACTATATTTCCCTCGCACTACATGCCGGGGGGATAAAAAGCCAAACATTTAATGTACAAGTTATGGGATCAAACTACTTTGCATTACCTTTGTTAATCTGCAGAAGAAAAATATGGGGGAAGGAAAGAATTCTTTCCACATGTGGTTATCAGGCAACTTTCTGAGGTGTAATGACAGATAATTCATGCCATGCCATGAAGTACATTCCCACTTCCAGGAAAAGCCAAAAATATCATTCAGTGTACAGCAAGAGTTCTCAGATCAGTTAGCAAGGCTATGACGCCGCATGTTACATTGTTAGTATTGTACTGCCTGAATGCGAAATTGCTTTCAGTTTCTCCAGGCTCTCATCCCGTCATTGGTTGTGACAATGGGGACACTTGACTATACTTGGAAGAACCTGGGACACAAATAGCCCTGAAATGAATTAAAGTGACAAAAGCGTTCACTAAGAGCATTAACTAGCTGCAGGTTGTCAGAAATACGTTCACCCAGCACCTGCTATAATTTGGTTACAGAGATATAATGTGTCAAACCTGGGTAGGAGTTCCGCCTGTAACCTCCGCCTGAAATGTATTCCATTTATACTCAGACCTTGTATCGCAGCAAAGATGTATTTCTGGTTTTACGGGCTAGCAACCCGTCTGAGAGGTGATTTTGTCTGTAAATCAGCAGCCTAGTGTCAGTGGCTTGTTTACTTTTTTTAAACTGGCAGGATGTATCAGATCCCCATGTTATATCCAGCAGCATTATTAACATTAAACTCTGGAATCTGTCTGACCTCCATTCATGAAATACATGCTATAATATCTACGTTTGGCCTACCCTTAGAATACAGCACCCCAAACTTTAAAAACATGTTATAATACTCTTTTGCGTAATTGCACATGATTTTGTTCAGACGCACATTCTTGAAACAATGCCTTCTGATGCCTGCAGAGCAACAAGGTCGTCAAGCTCAGCGAGTGCGAATAAGCTCCGCTCACTGGTGTTTCATCCCTACCAGCCATGTCATGCAGAAACCCATCAATGTTGATGCACAAATTTTTGCAAGCACCAGTTTATCAATATTTTTTCTTTTTTGACTAATGTACTCATATTTCTTTGTATTGAGATGTGCTGAGGTGTCATATTTTGTGTATTTTTATATTTTGGATTTTTTACATTTAGTAAGAATGCCTTACACTGGTTGTATTTTGCCATATTCTATTATTCACAGTTTTGGCCAATATAAATAATCTAAACATATTTTATATTTTTGTTTCAAACGTAAATATGTAAATCAAATGAATTTTAATGTAAAGTAATATACATATATATCTTTGTCATTCAGTAATTTGCACCATTACACAGAAAAGGAGTTTATTCGTATTCTTTTCAGAGCGGAAAGAATGCATTACACTGGACACTTCAGCCATTTTTGTGCCGGTTCAGTCAATGTATTCTATTTATTAGGTTTAGGGTTAGCGTAAGGGAGTACCATTTGTTTTCATTTGGCATATTTAATGCTTTGTTCACACAAAAATGGAAGACCAGAAACGTGAAAGGTTAATTAAACAATGAATGAAATGTTTTAATGTAGAAATTATCAGGAAATCAGCCTCAAACTTGCACTCCAGCCACTTTCACGTCTAGATCTTCATATTTTCAGTAATGATTCGAAGTCTAACTCACCCTTGTGCCGTCACTAGACATGCCCATGTCTCTCTCATTCCTTAGCGCGATCAACATTATCCTTACTGTGTTCCCTACAACACTTTTCTGTCACGAAAGCACCCAATGATTTTTATACAAGCACGTCATTCATGCATGTGAAGTTGACATCTAACACCTGACGTCAGCAACCGTTTTCAGTTTGGACCATATCTCCTCGGTCCACACAACATGGTATCTTGTAGATTACGGAATAGGCCGATTGTGCCAAATGGTATTGTGGCCATTTGGCGACCTCAGTCAGTTAGCTGTCAGGCTAACAATCTGAAGGTTGCAGGTTCGCATCCGACAGATTCTCACAAACTGGTTGCCTGTCTCAGTGACAGGTGACCTATGGCTGAGAAGGTCCTCACGGGAAATTGTGGTGGTGAATTCTAAAGGTGCTCCCTACGTTTCATATATACTTCCCACTCCATCTGAACAAAGTCGTCTGTATATCCTTGTTGCCAATAATATAGCGAAAGTGATGTCATGAGCGATATTTATCTCCTGGGGGATGAATTTTATTGTTTACCGCGATACGATGGAGTTCTCTCCTTTGGTAAACATTAATCTGCTCCGTTCGTCTAATTGCTTTCGCTGAAACACTTTCAAAGTTAAAATAATAATTTTTCTCACGTATGTTGATTGAATATCATGTTAATCGGATTTTACAACAAAATAGGCCTGATAAGTTCAGAATTTCATTTCTGATTACGGATACGTCATGTACCGCGATACAACGAGGTCGCAGGCTATTAGATTATTTCGGGACTTAGGGTAGGTGTAATGTCAGGTTTGGGGGTTAGTTTTAGTGTTTACGTTTAGGCTCAAAACCACATGCCTATATTCTTCGGCATAGAATGATTTAAAACAACTACGGGGGTTGTGGGTGGAAATCTTTCACAAACCTGTTGGTACCAACCTGTGTTGTTCTTGCTTTGGCTGCCATTTTGACGCTTGCTATTATTTTACGTCTGATTGGTTGGTTTCAGCTTATCTAAAAGCTGTATTCCATGAATGAACACCGAGACATAGTATATGATCTGAAAATTGAATAACACAAATTTGTAATGCAGAGGATATATATCTACTGTAAATATTATTGGGTATTCCTCTTCTTTTGTAACTTGTTGGCTTTATGGTGACATATGCATTGCTTATAGTTTGTCTGATTTCGTAAAAGCAATTCTTAAAGTTAGTATAAATCATGGGTGAAGGACGTTATATATATACTCCGCGCAGTGCACTAAAGCAGCAAGGAATGTCAGAGAGTCAGTTATTTCTGCTCACCCTTAGGTCGCTTGTGACTCGTTATAACAATTGTTTCTTATTCTCAGTAAATATGCCGTTCTAAAGACTTTATGACTTTAGTAAGTTTACGTTTGAATTACTTTATGTTTTTCTCATTACAATTACAGTGGTTGCTCCCACTGTACTGTAGACCTAAACGTACATCTTAGGATATGTGTGTGTACGTGTGCGTGTGCGTGCGTGCGTGCGTGCGTTGTGTTATTTTTGTTTTTGTTTGTTTATTTGTTTGTTTTTTGTTGTTTGTTTTGTTATTGTGTTTTGTTTTGTTGGGTTTTTTGTTTTGTTTTGGGATAATAAGTATATACAAGCACAATTGAAAAACGGAGATATAATTAAGTATGTACAAACAATGAGGTGGGATGAAAGAGAGAACACCTCACCTCAGTCTCACCTCATTGTTTGTACGGGTTTTATACGGGTTTGTTTGCTACTATCAAAATTAATTCTAGCAGAGCCTGTGAGATGAATGTTTCAGAACGTTAGGAAACTGTAAAAACTATTTGGGCCTATTTGGGTGGTGGCATTACTGTTGGCGATGGACCTAAATGAAAATGGAGTGTTTCGGTGACTATTGAGACAGACATTTCGTAAGCGAGTCCTACAACCAGGGATACTCTACAACAGGGATAGGTCACTCGCTTGCTTTCTTTACCATTTGTACTAAACAACGTGTGCCTCGTCATGCTCCAACGCACACAGTGACTTGGCTCGTTCCCAGTGCAACTTCAGTTTTGTTTAACCAGGGAGACAATATAGAGTATATACGTTGTAGATTATCCCTGGTTTAACAGACCATCAGCCAGTTTATTGTATCAGTCGGGATTTTACAATGAATGAGTGAATTATAGTGAGAATTAAGAGCAAGAATTATGTGAATGAATGAACGAAATAAAGAAAAAGAAGAAAAGAAAGAAAGAAGTACATATGTGAAAGAATGAAAGAATAAATGATACACCGCGGCCTTCCCTCCCAAAACATGTTAAAGAAAGCAAAAGTATCGCGAGAACACGTGTCAGCTGTCCTTTTAAAAATATCTACTTTGAGACATTTATGTTTACATTAATAATTAATTCAGATATCTTACTGCATGTGGGGAATGGAATGGACATTAACAAAATGTTAACTGACACTGTCACACTGCCATCACAAATAAAGAGTAAAACTGTCACAAAGCGTTCTAAAACACCTTTCCAGTTTTGTCAAATAATAAGATCAACAAGAAAGAAACAAGTTATGGAACTATAACCCCCAAGCATCAATGGCGAATCAGATCAGATCGGCAATATTTCATATTTTTCTCACACCTCAAATACACCCTACATTTTGTTTTAGATCAAGGAACTATCACTATTACTTGCAAACACATTTCACCTGATAGTATATTCCCCTCATATGAATTAAAGGTGTATGTGAAAGATGTTTTGAAACAATAACTAGAAACACTCAAACAACGGTGTATAGTATTTCAAAGGTGGATCAGCGCAGATCGGCGAAATGTCATATTTTTCACACACCTCAATTACACCTTAACAATTTTTGAAGTCATGAAAGTGTCACTATTACTTGCAAAAACCTTTCAACTAAAGGTATGCTCTCCTTCTAAAAATTAAATGAATGTGTGAAAGATGTTTTCATCGAAACAATGTAGTCTATCTTCGCGGTGAATCAAGATTAGAAGCCAGTGAGCTATAACATACCGACCTGAAACTTTACTACAAATCTGCTGTCCTAATACGGACACTGATACCAAGAAGGAATTGAGGATCTATTTGACATAAAACAATTTAACAGTAGCGTTAAAAACCTTACACGTCATTGAATGTACCCTCTAATAACATGATACACCGGTATATGTTTCATGCTGGAACTAGTCTAGTCCAAAATGGAAATCCTTATTGTTCAGTTATGTCCCGGACTGCCAGAATACATCTACTTTAGGGTCTGTCTTTCCTAACAAATGAAGTGATAAAATCACTATACCTTTAGGAAAGACTATCTGTTGGCGCTTCATACATTTTCAGTTACCGTTTCTCCACAATGGTTTGAAGATTTTTCATTACAGAACCAGCGTCCTATAAGATAAGATAATATTTTATTATGCTGTAGGAAATTTTGGTTACATCATAAAACACACGAGACGAAACAACACAAGATCATATTACAGAAAGCACTAGATAGTAAACAATTAAGTAGATAAGAAGAGTAAACAGGTGAGGATATGATGAACTGAAATGATGAGGCAAAAGCGGTGGTGTGAAATGGTATACACGATGGTAAAATAATTTGTTGAAATAATGAATGCCGGCTGGTACGAAAGAGCGACAGAACGGTAATATCTTTGTCGGCAATCACCCAGTTTTTAAATAATCATGGTTTGATGGAGGAATTAACAGAGTATCGGATTTCATGGACGTTGATAGATGTTACTTGTCATTATCGGAATTTGAAGAAAGATTTCATCTGAAGGTCAATTTTGTGACATTTTTGTGGGTGCAATCATGAAAATCTACTTTAAGAATCTTTCAATTGATAGAAAATGCTTCACATAAACCTTTGGACGATATCCCAGTTGTGAGAAGTATACTGTACGTCAGTTAGTTGCTATCTATCTTCAAGAGACGTGCCTGTAAGATTAAAAGGAAAACCTTTTCAGTTAACTTCAAGTAGGAAGAGAAATTCTTAAAACCAGTAAAGACAACAAATGACACGAAACTCGGGTGGTTTCAGTTTAGAATACTAGCTGCTGCTGCTGCTGCTGTCACTACTACTACTACTACTACAACTACTAATGTAGTTTTCTATCTCGCCAGTTTCCATACACTCCATATACTCAAAGCGGCACGTACATAGATAAATAACATACTACATCGTCAACTAATTCCTGACCGCCCTGACACCCTTCCATCACACACACACACGCGCGCGCACGCGCGCGCACGCACGCACACGCACGCACACACACACACACCACCACTCAGAAAGTTTTTTCTTCATTCCTTTTAAGTGCAGTGGGGTTCCTCGTACCCTGGGCAACAGTTTCTATTCGTAATAGGGATGTCTAGGGGGAACAGATTAATACAAAAAATGATAGCAATAATCCAAACATTGATACTCAGGTTCATATAAACATTGGCGGTACATAGAACACATTTCCGCGCGACATTGAACATTAAACCATTCATGCATCAACATTAGCTGCATGCTCCGCCCTAGTGGAGGTAACTATATATATAAATTGCTTATCGTGTAAGTACTTCCACACAAAGACAGCAGAGGTCATGCACAGATCGCCGATCAGTCAAAGCCTCGTTTTGGCTCCATTAGGGCACCCTGACCGCATTGCAAGCACAGAGCCATAGCGAGAGGTCACTCAGGGAGCAACGGGCGAGCACTGGGTCTCTGCCGGGTCAGCTCAGGTCATCGTAGGTCATGCTAGCTCGGAAACGGTATCACGACCCTCGTGATAGTGCAGCGGGTTCAATACATAGACTGACCTGGTACAGTGGACAGTGCTTGGTGTTAACGATGCGTAACGCACCCAATATCAGTACATTGACAGAATGGACTCGTCCAGCTGTTATATACCAACAGAACACATAGCAGCGCGGAAAGCGAGGCTGAGGTGACGCTAACTTGTTGATGCGAAAAGAAACCTGTCTGAAATCATCAGATGTGATTTAAAGTTTAAAACGATTTTATCCATTTTGGTCTGTATCACGTGATATCGTGATTTCTTTACTTTACTGTTACCATAAAGACATGGCACTGCGGTCCATGTTAAACACGTCAGATTCTTGTGTAGGATCACCAACACGTAAACTGCGAAATTGAAAAATAACCATGACTTCAGATCAATATTTATAACTCTCGTCGAATTAAGAGTACGAGTTAAATGAACCTGTACCAAATATTCGTGCCGTTGATCAAGTAAGAATTAGTTGTCTGGTCAAGACTCTATTAATATAGCTGGAATATTGACTAGAGCGGCGTAAAACTAAACTCACTGACTTTTCCCAATATAGATTTGGCTTGATCTGATGTCAGAGTGATTATTCTGCAACATGACTAACGTGTAATGCAATCGCCCGTGGTAGATCAGGACCTGGCGGAGGAAAAAGGTCTCGAATTTAGATGTTTTCGGGTCATTCTACAGAAATTGGCAAGTTGCTGTCCTCACATAATGGTAAATATATTATTGCATGAAATAATTTACATTTTTATAGATATATTGCACTAAGCATACTAATCCCTCACTAAAACATATTCCGTTCTTTGATGACGATGAATTTTATAAAATAACAGATGACGATGGCCAATCAAGTTACTTAGTCATGTCGATCCCAACCTCCAACGTCTTGTCCATTTTATAGTATCGAAATTTCAGAATTGAAGATCATTTTGTATCTTTGGGTCACTTGTAAAGAATATGCGTGAATGGTGAATTATTTCACGAATCATATGAATATATGAAGTAAAAGTCTGAAAAATGAATAGATTTAAAACATGCACCTGGAGATATTGTAATTACCGCAACAGAATGAGAATTAGCACTGAAAATAATATGAATAGCCTCCCTTGAAACCCCGTGATCAGCCTCCACTAGGTGGCATCATTGTTGGCCGTGTGCTCTAAGGAGGCAGGTCGTAAGGCATGTCACCATTCGTCTTTCATTGTGAGGCGGGTGATTTTAATGTGTCATTACCGCAGCACGTTTATCTATAGTATATATGAATCAAACTGAGTCTTTTGTATTTCTAACGAGATGCCTGTTTTAATACGTTTCCAAAATGGGACTAAAGGAGCTTAAAAAATATATAGACGATTAGGAGAGTTGAATTTGAACAAAATTGTCATTACCGCAACGGTCATTACCGCAACAAAATCTGTCGTCGCAGTAGTGACATGTGTCACTACCACAGATTTTTTTTGCTATCGTTGTTGTAATGACATTTTGATTTAAAGTTGAAAAGTCACACTAAATTTCATGGAAACTTCTTGTCCAAACTTCTCTGCTGATGCAGTATACCAGTCATACAACACAGAGTAGTTTTCATGAACACATAAAGAAACACAAAAAATACAAATGAAATGTCTAAAGGGCAAAAGTTGAAATTTCACTTTTTCATAGAATCACTCTTTCACTTAACCTGAAATACGCCACTTTGAACGGTGGATGAAACCCAATAACAACCTGCTATATATCATGCTAATAAGTACAGAAACTGCAAACCCTCCCCGCATGGACCTTCCCCGTGTGTAGTCTGCACAGAATCCATGGAACGAATTAACGTATATCTTGATATACTGCTGAGACTTGTACTGGAATTAACAGTTTAGTTATAAATATATCATTTCAATGGGTGTTGTTACCTTTGTAATTGTCAGATTAACGTACATCTAGGATGACATATTTAACTACTGCAAAATGAATCGGATCTTCTTCGACGTTTGGCGTAGTATATACATAGCTGTCCACCTGGCGATCGAGTTGGCTGTTGGACATGGCACATCCGATAAGCAGATCATCGCAGTCGATCTGACGATTCACACCTTGGACAAGTAGTTCTCCTGGTCGATCTTGGCATGACCGACCACCGAGGCCCGGCCGACAGCTGGTGATGCAAGACAGCGGGCAATGCTATTCTTGCACTGGGAATTACAGATAGACTCTTTCCGATCTGTATTACCGTTTGCGCTGAAGTCTTCATTCATAAAATCTGTTTATTAAAGTGTCGCATATGAACTGCCTTACACTTGAGCATTACACATTCATACTGTTAACACAAACTATCATATACCGCCAAGAGTGAGTTTAGTTTTATCATCGAAACCTAATCCAGTCAATCAATCGATCGATGTTTTATTATCGATTCACTTGTGTAAATTTTACAATTCAGGAAATATGTCCATTAATTATTATAAGAGTACATAAGTGCGATTTACGAGAGACAAAAATATATCATAATACCAAAAGACATGACAATATACAAGTAATACTAGTGGGTAGCAAAAAGGGTTAGAGTTTACTCACATAAAATATACATAACAGCACTTGATCTCATCCGTGTACATGTATATGTCTCTAAAATCCATACTCTGTTCATTACTTGCTTGATGCATACATCCAAACGCCCCGCATGTAATAAGAACCCGTTCATGGATATATTTTATCAATGCTTGCAGTACCCCAACCTCTCTAAATACACTATTCAATGAAAGTCGGAGAGTGTCACGGTATCACTGGTTTGTCTGATCCAGGGCGGATCTCGTCTCGGGCCGCAGTGTCGATCACCCCACAGAAATCATTTGTGTCTGATACACCACATGGCTTGAATCTGGCGTAGAGACCTCCCCTATCTACGCTACGATATATCTACATAAGTGATATCAGGGAGCCTATATGGAGGGGGAGAAGAAACTCCTCGAAAAGCCGCTGAACTTGTCTCGGGTCGTTACGTAACCAGTGTAGCTAATATGGTGGCAGCGTATAGTGAGCCCGGTTTATTTTCAACAGCTGATCGCTGAGTGTTGTAACAACAGAAATCCTATATGTAGGAGATAGGTTAACTATTTTGTCACTTCAGTTTAAGTCAAATAATTGGCATTAGTGTCCGTATTAGGACAGTAGATTTGTAGTAAAGTTTCGGGTCGGTATGTTATAGCTCACTTGCTTCTATTCTCGATTCACCACGTAGATAGACTAAATTGCGCCGATAAAAAAAACTTCTTTCACACATTCGTTTAATTTTTAGAAGCAAAACATACCTTTAGTTGAAATGTATTTACAAGTAACGTTGACAGTTTTATGACTTAAACATCTGTTAGGGTGTAATTGAGGTGTGTGAAAAATATGACATTTCGCCGATCTGTTCTGATCCGCCATTAAAATGCTATACGCCGTTGTCTGAGTATTCCTCGTTACTTCCCCAAAAACATATTTCACATACACCTTTAATTCATATGAGGGGAACAAACTATCAGGTGAAATGTGTTTGCAAGTAATAGTGATAGTTTCAGGACCTAAATAGGAATGTTAGGGTGTATTTGAGGTGTGTGAAAAATGTGACATATCGCCGTTCTCCTCTGATCCGCCATTGAAATACTACACGCCGCTGTTTGAATGTTTCTAGTTATTACTTCAAAAATATCTTTCACATAATTACTTAATTCTTATGAGGGGAATATACTATCAGGTGAAATGTGTTTGCAAGTAATAGTGATCGTTTCATAATCTAAAACAAAACGTTAGGGTGTATTTGAGGTGTGTAAAAATATGTATCGCCGATCTGATCTGATTCGCCATTGATGCTTCCATAACTTGTTTCTTTCTTGATGATGTTATTATTTGGCAAAACTGGAAAGGTGTTATAGAACGCTTTGTGCTTTGCGTTTTTTAATATGTTTTGGGAGTAAAGGCCGCGGTGTATTATTTATTCTTTCATTCATTGACATGTGTACTTCTTTCATTTATTCCTTTTCTTTATTTATTTCTTTCATTTATTCACATAATTCTTACTATAATTCATTCATTGTAAAATTCCGACTGATAGAATAAACTGGCTGAAGTTCTGTTAAACATAGCTGAAGTTGCGCAGGGAACGAGCCTAGTCACTGTGTGCTTTGGAGCATGACGAGGCACACGTTAATTAGTACAAATGGTAAAGAAAGCAAGCGAGTGACCTATCCCTGTTGTAGAGTATCCCTGGTGATGTGAACCCAGTAGATTACTGAATGTCCACCTGGACTGGCTCTGAATAAAAGCATGTAACTTTTTTTTCAATTTCCTTTCGACCAGCTTAACGTAAAAAATCCGGTTGACGTTTCGGTTACACCAGAGACAGAGATATTAGCGAATGAAAAAACACACTAACACAGGCACACTCTGTCGAGGTGCTGACCATAAATTCGAAGTAAGACAAATATTTATTGATACGTTAAATGTCTCGCCATGCTTCACAAATAAACACCCTTTCGGAATCTTACCGGGATGGGGTGTTATTAGGGTGCTTAGAACTTGTTAGGCTACTTTGTGCTAAACAAAAACAGTCTTGGAAGTAACAATTGCAGCGAATGGTCCAAAAAGAGCGAAAGGTATAATTCTATAACTTCGAGCTTTTGCGATCCAGACAGTTGCAGGTGCTCGAATAGTTACACAATGATTGATCCCTTAACCGGAAGAGGGTAATTGGAGGCTCCACACGAATACTCCGCCATGTCAAATTTCCAAGGGTGAAATCTGTGACAAACAGCTCATATACCCCAACAGTATGGCCAAGCAGTCAATTTCGACTATACAAGAAAAGGTAATCACATTTTCAATGAGAAAAACGGAAAACGGTTTCGCATAATGTAATCTGGGGGGCGTGGTCGTGTGTGACCAAGGCCCCACTAACGAGATCGCTCAGACCCTCTCAAGCACACACCACACTCCCCCATCTCGGCGTTACGTGGAGGTCTTATTAGCTATTGTGACTTCTAATTACCGTTTATTATACTTGTTAACAATAATTAGGCTTGTGCAAGTATTTACTGCGGTATGTGCTTATCTATCACCTTTGTTTGGATGTGTTAGACTGAAGGGTTGTTTCTAACTGCAAAGGGACCATTCATTGCAACTGAATGAGTCTTGTCAGATATAAGACATTATAGACAGAAATGCCTCATGATGACGTGATTCTAATTCACGCAAATTTTCACAGACTGAAGCAACCTCTTCAGATAATACATAATAGTGATAAGATCAGTAGTGTGGAATGATTTATGATATCAAGTTGTAAAGATTATCACCACAGATATTAAATAAATATTTCATGTTTAATCTATCACCTGAAGTTTGCTATTTGGTCTATTTAGGATTTATCTTCACAAGGAAATTGTATTTGCAGCCAATTAAGTATGGTTGTGATTGATTCCAAGACACATTAAATGCAACAACTCCCATACTGAGTGTGGACGATGGTGAGATGTTACATCTGGGACGTATTAGACACTTCACTGTGTGTATGATCTTGCATGAAGCCTTAAAGGGGCACTGATGCGGAGCAATTTCCGTGGACTGGTGTAAACTTTTGTTATTGTTTTTCTCCCATGAGTACCCGGATGATATCCCAGAATTTGTGACTGGTTCGTGACCTCTGCTGCGCAGTCCGTAAGCGCAATTGATAGTTTAATTATAGACAGATCAACTGAGGTGAAGTCATTTTTACTTCATTACAAATGTATTATGAAAACAAATGAAACACTTTGAAGGTTAATCATCTGCCCGTGGTAGAAATGGTAAAAAACTATTAGGATGGAAAACGTCTCTATATTTTGTCTCATAACCCTAGTTAGTTTATTGTCATACTTGTATGATTCTGAAAATTAATGAAAGAACACACGATCTCCTTATACTCATAGTAAATTTCTAACATAACAGCAACATTTATACATTGTATAGAATGCCAATGTGGATCCTATTTCACACACATACGCGATCTGGTGTGTTTTTTCTGTCATACAGATTCTGCTGAATGCTACAACAAATAAATTAAAACAAAATGCAAAAAACGAATGTAAAACAGACTAATTTTATAGCAACGATGTCAGGCTACTACCTTGTTCAGGAATGTATCCATCAATATCCACGTAAAAGAAATCGTATTCCATTCATCTGCAGCTGGTAAATAATCCTGCTCTGTGTCGCGTGTCTTACAACTGTCTCATTTGCGAAAAAGTAACACATCGTGTCACGTCTTTCGTTGGTGAAAACCAGATAAACCTCTGATTGGTCTCCCAAGATAGCACACCTGGCAACTAATTGTATGATGTCCACTATTCTAAGTAATTTAGTTAACCAATAATGAGCAATCAATCAATCAACGCAAGGGTGGTTAATTCTTTGAAGGGAGGATGTTGTTTTTGCACTTACACTTTACGACAGGGTGTAGTCATCTACACACACTGCCTTTTGAAGATCCGCTAGAAGATAAAAGTAATTAATCAATCAGTGAGTTATCGGTTAATCCTTTGATCGATGTTTGTTTTTGTATCTCAGTTGATAAACCCTCTTGCATCACTTACATGCACATATTACATAACATACAATACATTTGCCATTACAGACCTTAATTTATAATGGTGAGTATTTACTCCAGACAGGAGAAATGCCAAATGGGAACCTTTGTTGAGTAACCGAAGTTGTGTTACTACTAATTATACCTGTTATAAATTCATTAATTGACCATCCAGAGAATGATGACAATTAACACGTGTAGGTTTACACCATCAAACACGAGTTACAGCAAGGAAGATGTAATCTCTGTGTCGCATGCAGCCTGAAAACACTATTGGGCCGAAACTGTTTTGAGGATACCAACGGAATTTCGTTACATAAGGAATACACACGGGCATTTGCTGTGTACTTGGGTAAATAGGTGAAATAATGGTTTTTTACGTAAGAAAATTTTCAGATTTCTCTACCAAAGGCAAAGTCATCGTTTCTACGTGCCTGTAGACATCATATTTTCATGTAACATGATTAAATATCGAGGTTAAAAACACTGAAATAGGATGAAATTGGATCAGTAACTATACCATCCAGGCATCCGAAAAGAACTACACTGCTGGGATATTTGGTTACGATCAGACAAGGAATACCATGGATATTTTTAAACAAATGGCATATGATGGGCATCCGGCCTCCCGACTGTTTAGGTGAAGAAATTCTGCTAATATGGACAGGAGCCCAGTTCCTTTGTCCGTCACGGTCGAAGGAGCGGGCGCTGACCAATTTGCGGTTTGATTTCGAAATTAGACCGTTGGCGAGAAACATTACTCGCTCCGCATCAGTGCCCCTTTAAGTGTCTCCACAGAAACAACCAGCTTCCTGTTGAGTTTCATATTGAGCAGACCAGTGTTTGTTGAAATGATTGTCATCCATACATTATCTCTTATTTGTAGACCACAATATAATTGTAATTGAAAACATTTTTGATTTCTTCTCTGTGGTAGGATGAATTTAGATGGGAAAAAAATACTGGAATTAGGTGAACAATGGCAAAAATTGAATGCAGCTAACAGAGAGCATGTCCTGCCCACCTGAACCAAAACTTTATGAACATTTATTTATTTATCATCTATCCATATATTAAATATTGGCAGACTTTGCCATCTCCACTCAGTGAATGAGAGAGTTTAGTTTTATGCTGCATTCAGCAATATTCCTGTCATATGGCAGCAGTCATTAAATAATTAAGTGTGGAATTGACAGTGTAGTGATCAACAGCATGAACTTTGATCAAAGCAAATTTGATTTGAAGACTTGTCAACCAAGTCAGCGAGCATGACCATCTGATCCCACTGGTTGCTTCTTACTACAAGAATGGGTTACTGAAGATCAATTCTATCCTGGATCTTCACTGGTGCACTGAAAGATGACTTTGGGCACAGGGAAGATAACGCTGCACACATGGGCACAAGGATGATATTGAAGCACACAGCAAAGATTACATTGCACACAGTAGTGATTTTATTACGCACAGCAGTGATTATATTGCACACAGAAGATATTGTTATTCCATACAGGTGCAATTGCATTGTACATAGGAGGCATTAATGCCACACAGAAGAGATGTTCCATGCAGGAGACATTACATTGAACACAGGAGACATTACATTGCACATAGGAGACATTACATTGCACATAGGAGACATTACATTGCACACAGGAGACATTACATTGCACTAAGGAGATATGCTATTCCATGCAGGAGTGATTACATTGCACGCAGGAGTGATTACACTGCACACGGGTGATTACATTGCACATAGGAGACATTACATTGCACACAGGAGAGTTTACATTGCACTAAGGAGATATGCTATTCCATGCAGGAGTGATTACATTGCACGCAGGAGTGATTACACTGCACACGGGTGATTACATTGCACACAGGAGACATTACATTGCACACAGGAGACATTACATTGCACTAAGGAGATATGCTATTCCATGCAGGAGTGATTACATTGCACGCAGGAGTGATTACACTGCACACGGGTGATTACATTGCACATAGGAGACATTACATTGCACACAGGAGACATTACATTGCACTAAGGAGATATGCTATTCCATGCAGGAGTGATTACATTGCACGCAGGAGTGATTACACTGCACACGGGTGATTACATTGCACACAGGAGACATTACATTGCACACAGGCTGGATGGCATTTCATATGGAAGACATTGCACTCATTAGAGGTGAAATTGTGCACAGGAGTGATGAAATCTCACAGAAGGGAGATGACAGTGTATACATAAGATAAGACACTCTACACTTAATTGATAAAACTGCACACAAGAGTGTGGTTTTGATAGAGCCACTAGTGTATCAGGGCCAAAACAGATTATTTTCAGGATACTCAGACATAACTGAAATATTGGAGACTGTGATATTATTATTAAACAACAAACTGTGTGGAGAATACTCCTGAAGAGACTGACATTAGGTTTCCAATTTTGAAAACCCATGACACAAAAGTGTTTGTGATTCTGGCAATAATGCCATAAACAAGGATTAATCATGAAATTAATGTCTACTGAATATTCAGCTACTGTTAGTCATTTAAACCATACCATTGCTTTCAAGATATTGAAAGATATTTGCCCTGATGATAATAACTGTCCGGGTCAGCTGCTGTACCATGGATTTATGGTGTCACCTAGTGTTAATGTACATTTTTCAAATTTATTTCAGATTGTAGGCATAGAAGCTGTTTTCTCCACACTTGGATCAGGGGAACGGGAGAATGCTGTGGGCCTGCTGGAGGAATACCTGCAGAAGCTCCGAGGTCAGATCAAAACTCCAGAGTCCAGTCAAAGTGAACCCAGTGCTGTGAAGGCGGAGACTGTCCCTGTGAAAACAGAGAAAGATCATCAACAGGAGGATGGAGCAAAGACGTCAGGGGATGTTCCTAAAGTCACCAAATCCCGGAGAAAACAGAATGTTGCACCTCCAGTTCATAAACCAACTGAAGAAGTTAAAGTGTCGTCACGAGGAAGGATGACAAAGTTGCGTCAAAGTTATGCTGACTCTGAGTGTGAGGATGATGTTGCTAGTTTTGATGATGTACCTAAACCCAAACCAACGTCCAACAAGCGAGGAAGGCCGCCTGGCACAGGGAAGGCCAGACAGTCAGCTGTGGTGAAGATGGAGGAGAAGAAGACAATGGAGGGGGGCAATATAGAACCAGGGGATAAACCTGACACACTTGGATCCCAGAGAAGAGGAAGGAAAAAACGTAAAATCAAATCCATGTTTAATACATCAAAAACAAAGCGACTCTATGTTCAAAAGAAGAAGTTTGTGTGCAAGGCATGTGGGATGGAGTTTAAACATTACAAATCAATGGCTGTTCATATTCGATCACATGGCAACAATCTCCTGTCATGTCGACACTGCAAACGAGAGCTGCAAAATGAGGTAGAACTTCTGCATCACGATTGTCAGACTCTTGCTGCCATCAGTTATACATGCCCCACTTGTGGCGAGAAGTTCACAAAGAAAAAACATTGCAAAGTGCACATGTTAGAGAAACACAACCTCAAGTACAGCAAGGTGATGGGGCGAAGCACAAAGAACATCTGTCGGTTCTGTAACAGGACATTTGTGAGGAAGGTGTCCCTTTTCATGCATTATAAGACCCATGCTGAGACTTCTTTTGTGTGTTTGAAGTGTGGAGAGATATGTGAAGACTTTGCCATATATACTGAGCATATGCTTGAACACGACAAGGCGGCGTCATTTGACTGTGATAAATGTGGGGCAACATTTGAGCGACAGCAGCAATACCTGCAGCATCTGGTGGGTCACAGGAAGTATGACTGCCCTGACTGCAACATGTGTTTCACACGGAACAAGGAGCTCCTGCGTCACCGCCGCATCATCCACGGCGACCTGCCCCAGCCAGAACTGAAGAAGTTTGAGTGCTATGTGTGTTTCAAGAAGTTTCAGCGTCCAATGCAGTTGGAGATCCACATGAGAATACACACAGGTTAGTCACACATTCATCCATACGTGGATACATACATGTGTGTCACATATTCATCCACGTGTGGATACTGATACTTACATATGAATCACACATTCATCCACTCCTGGATAGATACACGTATGTCACACATTCATCCACACGTGGATACATGCATGTGCGTCACACATTCATCCACACATTGATAGACACGGCGTCACACATTCTTCCACATGTTCATCTTGACTGTAGGTCACTCTTTATCCAGATTGTGGACTACTTCACATACATCCCATAATTAGTACCGATGCCTGACTAGAATTTGCAGCTAGCAGATTTACCATTTGCATGGAATTTCCATGGAGTTGGTTTCGGATCAACTGATCCTTTAGTAGGTTCTTGAGAGGCATGTAGAAGTTGGTATTTAGGAATAAGAGAATATGTTATGGATGTCAACTTCTTTTTTATTCTCTACACAATGTTTCTGAGCTATTGTGATGTGTATACTGACTGACAGTTATGCAAGGTATATTTCCAAGTAATGTACAATGTAATGACGCTAGAGTGAACATTTTTAAGCATGTATTTACAATAAACAGCAGATTATAAGATGCAAGAGCAGGTAATATTCAAAAGCAGATATGGTGTTGTTACAGCGAATTAAGTGGGTAAACAACAGAAGCCAATGAATGTAATCCAATGATCCTGTAGTGTTATCACTGACCTGTGGTCAAATGAGCTAGATTGATTGTTGGTTAGTGGCTGTTGCAGAATCTGCTTAGACACATTTCCCCTTGTATTTCTTGATTCTGTCCTGCTGTGTTCACCCGTCTTTATGTGTGTGTGTTTCAGGGGAGCGGCCACTAGAGTGTACCACATGTCAGCTGTCATTCAGGACAACCAAGGCCCTTGCTAAACACCGGCAGACGTACAATCACTGTCTGAAGGCGGGTCTCTCCACACAGGAGAAGAAGTATCTGTGTTCAGAATGTGGCAAGGCTTACTTCAGGTAACTCTCCTTACATGGTCTCAACTGTAGGCTGTCATCAGTACTTTTGTGTGATATATATTGTATGTTACTTTGAGTATTTATAATTGTCATTGACAAACGCCCACTGGAATATACAGAATGTGACAAGTATTTCAGTCAGAGTCAGTATCACTTGCTAAATATAAGATACTTGATATATGGTGCCAATTAGTAACCTCAAGGCTGAAACTCATGTGTAACAAAGTGTCTGGGTGAGTACCATAGTCTTACAGTACTTGGTCATTATCGTTCCGCAATGCACAGACCTTTGCTCCTTCCATCTATGGAATGTTATTGTCCACCATTTTCCCTTGTCACTGGCTTCACCACTGTCTCTTGTCATTGTTGCACCACTGTCTCTTGTCACTGGCTGCACCACTGTCCCTTGTCACTTGCTTCACCACTGTCCATTGTCACTGGCTGCACCACTGTCCATTGTCACTGGCTACACCACTGTCTCTTGTCACTGGCTGCACCACTGTCTCTTGTCACTGGCTTCACCACTGTCCATTGTCACTGGCTGCACCACTGTCTCTTGTCACTGGCTGCACCACTGTCCATTGTCACTGGCTGCACCACTGTCTCTTGTCACTGGCTGCACCACTGTCTCTTGTCACTGGCTGCACCACTGTCTCTTGTCACTGGCTGCACCACTGTCCATTGTCATTGGCTGCACCTCTGTCTCTTGTCACTGGCTTCACCACTGTCCATTGTCACTGGCTGCACCACTGTCCATTGTCACTGGCTGCACCACTGTCTCTTGTCACTGGCTGCACCACTGTCTCTTGTCACTGGCTTCACCACTGTCTCTTGTCACTGGCTGCACCACTGTCCATTGTCATTGGCTGCACCACTGTCTCTTGTCACTGAGTGCACCACTGTCCCTTGTCAATGGCTTCACCACTGTCTCTTGTCACTGGCTGCACCACTGTCCATTGTCACTGGCTTCACCACTGTCCATTGTCACTGGCTGCACTACTGTTTACTTTTGAACATCTGCTATGATGCCAATGACGCCAATGTAACCAGTGTGATTTTTTTATATATACCACAAAGGCAAATACATCCCATAGATATCAGTTTATTGGCAAACTAATAGGACAAGAAGGCCCTGTGGAAATAAATATACTGTATCAGAGTATGCAACAATAATTCATGAGCCAATACATGTGAGGCTTAGCAATAGATACTACAATCATTCATAATCAATGCAATAATTATTGATTACCTAGGTCATAGAGTAGACGTATGTGTATGAACATATAGTGTTTATATTCATGATGACCATGAATCATCATATAAGTGTACAACATAATTATTTACAATACAGTGTGGAAGAACCCTTACCAAATGTATGGCACTGTCCCTTGATGTCACAAACGTCAGGAAATATGTTTGCCACACCTGAACATAAACATATACAAAATCAATAGTATTGACTGACAAACATATTTACTGTACTTGAGGCCTTCGGCCCATATACAAGTAATACAAGTACGTTATCAGCACATGTTAAGAAATTACAGTTCAAATAAGATATTGCTTCTAAGGATAACAGCATGTTTTACATAGAGTTCAAGAGTGAGTATTACATTTTCTTTTTAGGAGGATAGAATGGCAACAAAGGCAGTTGAGGGATATTTTAATAGGTAGTTGGGATATATTTTTTTCTTAAATCAGCATTATGTGGGCATACAAAAGCGAAGTGAATTTCATCTTCTATGACCGAGTTACATAATGGACATATCCTTAAACGTCTCTTTATTGAAAGTCGTCTGCCCTTATGAACTAATAAGTCTAATAAGCCCAGTCAAGAACTGACAATATGCGTCTGGTATTTCTAGATGTCAGTACAGATAGATATAGTTCTGCTTGAGTTATTTTTGCCATTTAAAAACCAGTTTTCTTTAGAGGCCACAGGCCCACCTTTTCTGAAGATAACTGTTTGTTTTTTTCAAAATTGACAAATAATTTCCATTCATTTGTATAGCATTCTAAAATATTCAACAGTAGTGTCTGATTCTAAAATCACATCATCAGCAAAAAGGAGAAAAATTTCGGTCATATCTGGAAACACATTTGCACTCCATGTTTAACTGAATTGGAAATATCATAATACAGGTCGCTTATGAAGAAGGAGAACAATATAGGGCTTAAAATACACACTTGCTAAACTCCCATGGTACAGTAAAAAAATCGTTGACATCATCACCACAAAGAACACATGATTTAATATTCAAATACATGTGCATAGATTTTAAAATAGAATACATTTTCCCCTGGAAACCTGACTTTCATAAGCAGCTCCATAGAGTCAAAAGCTTTCTTGAAGTCAACAAATGCTACATAAAGTTTGTGTTTAAAACGCGAAGGACACTTTTGCATTATTGCATATAGTGTAAAGATATGGTTAGTAGCTGAATAATCTTTTCTAAGAGCCACCTGGCATTCAGGAACTTGGTTTCTTAGTTTTTGACCAGTTTGAGATCCTGTTATTTAGAACAGTTGTTAATATTTTCGAAATAACACTTATTAAAGATATGCCTCTATAATTGCCTGGATTGTCTTGAGCCTCCTTTGTATGTATAGGAACCATAATTGAGCAAGACAAGCTTTATAGAAATGAACCAAATTAAAAGTGCTTTATGGTTCAACTTCTTTATTATACAAGGTCACAACGTTTCGAGACAGATTCTAGTCTCTTCTTCAGGTGAAGTGAGGGTTAAACTAAAGGGTTGTAGTATATATACACATGGCAATAGAAATGAACCACTTTCGAATTCAGTATTAAACGGAATTATGGATAAAGGGAATTAATTCGGCTTGAGAACATTTAACCATTTCGATTATAATGTTGGCAGCAGCTGCTGTTCCGCTCTTGGAGATATGTATAGCATTCTTAGTCTTATCTACTGAAATTTGTGTTTCCAAAATCATTTGATCGACAGTGTCATAGTCACTGGAGTGATAATATCATCATCGAAAGGTGTACCATCACTTGGAAAAGCAGCAGCATTAAAAAAACCTGCCTTGAAATGTGTCATCCATTCACTTTTTTCAAAGATTACTTTTAGGATTTGATCTCTTTCTAAATGAACGAATTTGTTTCCAGAACATAACACGATTGTGGATAGAATCACTCAGTTTGTTCAATCTTTGATTACGCACATTAGATTTGAATTTTCTTCATGAAGCTTTGTCTTTATTTCTCATTTTACAAAAATAATTAGTTTTGCTCTCCAAGGGTCTACACAGAAAACTTTTAAGTTCTTTGTGCGCGTCTTGTCATGCAGTTTTACACTCATCACTTAAGGGTGTTTTATGGGTTTGCTTAAATGTCTTAGTCCTTTTCTTCATATTATCTGCTGAATCTAATATGACATGGACAAACTCATCTAAAGCTCTGTTTATATTGAACTCACGCACGCACTCATCCACGCACACATACAAAAGTTAGGTGCATTAGTTTATAGGAGTAGATGTCTAAAATATATGTACACATGTTTACCAACACAATAAGTTAGATAACATTCCTGTTAGAATTCTCTTTAAGATTACCTGCAATACACTCATATACCTAAAGTATTGCCAAGACCTAGTTATGTGGCACATTACGGAGAGTTACTTGATTGTAAATGTGTTCCCTGTTTTCAGGAAACAGGCTCTGCAGCGCCACATCCGATACCACACAGGGGACAAGCCCCATACTTGCCAGTATTGTGGCTACAAGTGTCGCGAACAGAATAATCTCAAGCGACACATTGCACTGCACTTTGAGAATCTTCGCAACTTCATCTGTGAAGTGTGTGGTGCTGCCTTCCATGCCAAGAAGACGCTGGAAATGCACCACAAGTACAAGCACACAGAAATCCGGGACTTTCCGTGCCATGAATGCCATATGTCTTTCAAGGCTAAGAATGCCCTCAGACGCCACATCAAGACACACGAGAAGACAAAGGACCATAAGTGCTGGTGTGGCTCGGCATTTGGGCGCATGTACAATCTCCGACGTCATATGAGGATGGTACATGGTGATGAAGAGTCACTTCCACCCGTTAGAAAAGTAGCGGTCCTTGATGCTGCGAATGCGATCAAACAGGCAATAAAATCTCCTCCAGCCAAAAAACGAATGTACAAACTAAAGCAAATACCTATTGTTACATCTGTGACGTCTGTGGCTCCTGACCATGAGACGATTATTATGAATGTCGTTTCGGACCAGATGACAGATGCAGCTCACAGCTCGCAAGCACCCATATACAGCCTCCCACAGCCGCAACAGCAACAGCAAGTAGCGTCACACATGGGGGAGGAACAACAGCAACAACAGCAACAACAACAACAACAACAACAACAACAGCAGCAACAGCATAATATGGTCTATGAAACAGTAACCATGCCGCCGTCAATGGTGGCATACCATCACAATGCCCCTCCTCCCCCACCCATTGGTGCAGAAACTGTAGTGGACAACCGGGCCCAACAGCAACAGCAGCAGCAACAACAGCATCAACAGGCTGATTACTACAACAACCCAAGCATGCTGGAAGCCCAGGCCAATGACTACAATAACCCTTACATGTACATACAGAACGTCCTCCTGCCATCAGTAGCTATGGCCGGGCTGCTGGATCTGTCGCATGCTCCTCCACCCAAACAATGATAAACTTCTTCTCCAGATACAAACCAGTTTCCGTCAAATATGTTGTGTTACTTTGATTTGTACCTCCAAATGAAAGACAGATGGTTCTAGAGCCTGATCACTCTACTCTGGTGTGGTAGGCATAAGGTTATCCATGGCTATATACTGACAGTGTCACCTTCTGCCATTGGTGCCATGAATTTAGAAACCTTATGATGACTGGGCAGTCACAAAGTTCATCTTACGGGACGTTTTGTACAAAGTACATTTATAGTTCTGCATTTCTCATGTAGTTTCAAACTGAATGATTCTTCTTACAAATGTGATATTCCCAGAAAAATAGTCTACAAAAAAACAAATTCATGTCTTGCAAACAACATGCTTTTGTTTACTGCTGACATGTCTTCATGAATCAGATGTTTTTTGTGATGGCCAGAAGGTAGTAGTTAGGCAGGAAGAACAGACTGGTGGGAGAAGATAGTAATCCAATTTAAACTTCTTATGAGGCATCTCTTGAAAACCACACATTACATATTCCCAACAAGCACCTACTCTGGTGCCTTTTGAAAGTTTGATGGTATTTGAGTTCTCAAGGCAACAACTTTGACTTAGACAAAAAGTTGGAGTTGGTATGTGCTCAGCTTGTTAATGTATTCTTGACTAGTAATTACGACTGAGATGGATATTGACTGCTTTGTCCTACTATCATTATTGTACATAAATTTTTAGTTCTTTTAAGTGAAAATATTCTTTTAAAAGGAGAATACAGGAAAATATTTACTGAATGAGTCTGATGCATTTCATCATTGTTTCTGCCCACACATTAAATAGTCTGTTGAAAAGTTTACTCATCTGTTGTTGGAGTATTGGTTAGAACAGCGCAGAACGATACTGAACTATGCTGACTATATGCCTTCGTAAGTCAATACAAAACATGAATATTTTTAAGACAGGACATTCGCAGCAGTCTCTGTGTCAGTGGGTGCACCTGGTACTGGGTCATGTTACCAGGTTACTGGTCATACTGTGAAAGGAATGTCAGCTTGTAGTGATTTGTTTCACTGGATATATATCAGTGTGTGTATATATATATATCATATTTGTTAGATATGCATATTGAAGTTTAAAGGTGAAACAGTTCTTTGAATCCAAGTTCTCTGGGCTTGAGTACTCAGATAGGACTCTTGATGCATGTGGATTAGACCACAGGCAGACTGTAGCGCAAATGAGTTGCACAGCATAGAGAAAATGACCAGTCTTCTTACACGCTTCACTCGCATATAAGAAGACTTGTCATATTCTCTATGCGCAACCACATTTGCGCTAGTTTGCCTGTGATCAGACATGTGGATATCTATGGTTACTGTGCTGATCAGTGTTTGGTGCATGTCAATTATTCTGCATTGCATGTATCTATCATTGCAAAATCTTCAAAATCTGTAGGGCACATGAATTTTCATTTTTTCAATTTTTACATGGAGATTGCCAAAGTGGAGGTAGACCTGTGCCAAACATCACTCTGCAAGTGTAGTACATAATATTGATATTTATGTTTTTCAGTTTGAAAATCCTCAGTGTTTGCCATAATGCAATAATTAACGGATCAGACAAGATGGTTCCCTGGGTCTGGATTCTCTCCTTTCCAAATAGAGGATTGCTCTATACCTGTCCAGATGTTTCCACTAGATCAGGGTTTCATTATAGTTTAACCGATGCAAGACGACATACTACTGAAGGTAAACTTGGGGATAATTAGAGGATATTAACATGGATGTATGGAATTACGTTTCCATGGTGTATTTAGATGTGTGAATCTTGAGTTGGTCCCAGTGTAGTGCATGTGATGAAGATAGTATCTTGCTGCCAAGGCTCCCAGTATCTCAGCGATACTACCCTAGAGGTACCTTGTGGTACCAGATGTATGAGCGTCAGGAGGAACCTCAAACACTCAGTAGTGTATTAGTTCCTGTAGGGCAAAAACATAATATCTCTGTAAACATGGTCAATGTTTTGTATTAAATTGGAATATTTATGAGTAGCGTTTTGTCTTCAGTATTCTGTGATATTCACAGCTTTTTATTTTACAAGTATGTCTGAACAACATAGGTGGTAAAGAAATGTGATGTACGCTCACTGTGGTGACATCCAGCATGGTGCTATGTTCCTGACAAACCAAGGATGCTGATCAGGTCCAATACTGGTTGGCCTGTGAAACAAAGGGGGACAACTCTGCATAGAATGTTGCAACACCATCAGCAAGTGATCTTTAAACACTTGTGATCTTCATTTTGGCAAAGAAAAAGTAAAAGCAACAAATGACAAACAACTTCCTACCAAACTGATATTTATTAAGAACTTGCTGTATATGTTAAAAACAAAGCTGCAAAGTCAACAGAACTTACAAATCACCAAATGGTTCAATGCTGCAGCCAAGGCATCAGGCCTGTTTTCACTACTCTGATGCTGTATACACATAGCAAGTGGTGATGTGGAACAAAGCACTTCTACATAACCATGGTACACCCCACCTGTCAGGGTCTAGATACAGTATGTACAAGTTTTTAGGGGTAGGTGTCAAGTGGACCCTGAGTTGTGTCTTCCATCTTCCAGTGTCCTCACTCATACTATCACCATTCCAGTGTTGACTGCAGGAACATGTCTACAGGATTTCATTATAGCTGGGATATAGTAACCCCTGTGGACTAAACTCCCAAACAACTGACGGTATGAGAACCTTCAGATTGTAGCACAGGCGTTCAACATGTTCTGTATTCATGCAACAAGTAAACAACATATTGTTCAATAAAGCAAGAAAGTAACAGCAGCAAACATAACACTGAATATAGAACCATGATTTCCTGTCACTCAGGCTGTGGAGAGATTGCACAGGTTAGGGCATATAAAACCAAACAAAGCAAAGTTCCTTCTTTCCACATGCTGCCTGTGTGACGATTCTGTGTGAAGCTGGCTGCTCCACCTCAACCACAGGGCAAACGGGTGGGCTGACATGCCAAGTGTGTAGGGTCTCAGCACTGTCAGTCATATGACTTAACAACAAGTGTTTCCACTGTAACTGGCTGACATTGGTCCAAGATCCCTATGATGCTAGCCTCCATAACCACTTGGTGGTGGAACCCTGACACGGGACGTGCCTGTACATCAAACCTTGACAGAAGTTCATTGAGGGAAACCTACTATCAACACTAACAGTTCAAATATTGCTTTACAGTTGTATTACTGAGATCAGAGAACTTTAAACATCAAATGTTGATAATTACAAGTGTGACCACATGAGTTGTACTTTTATGTAGCCAAACTACACTGAAGCATTTCTACGTCAACAGTCAACCTCAACGATTGTTGATCCTTCACATCATACATCATCAAGATCTGAGGCTAAATACCAGTTGCTTCATGACAGAAAGATTCCTCCTCTTCATATTACACAAACTTAAGACAAAACAGCAGAAAAAAGTGTAGTTCAACATTGACTCTTCATTTACTAAGAAGCATGATCAATTGAACTAATGTTAATATGTATTAAAACAATGAAAATATATGTAAAGAGCAAATTATACAAAGGTACTTCCCTGTCAAGCTTTCGTATTCTTGACAAGGTATAAGTAACATTGCCGATAAGGCAAACAAAATATTTCAGCTCCACCTTCAAGCTATCTCCACTCCAGTCATCCAGTCAGTCCTGCTGGAGAAGTAAGCCAAGATGGCCTCATGATGGAGATGGTGTAAGAAATATGTCACTTATCCCAGCAGTAGACTATGGATGGATCAACTTAGCATAACATAGTGCATAGTACAGAATGAACAGTTGGCCATTGCCGTGCCCTATGTACAGGTGTGCACTCAACACTGATGCTACAGCCAGACAACACTGGACACACAAAGGACTCCACTGGTCATCTCCAGTTTTGAAAGCAGACAGAGCACCAACTAGGCATGACTACGTAATAAAACTGCTTTGATAGCTATGTTTCTGTATAGGTCTGACACTATTAACAAGCTTGTCTCCATTCTGTTATATATTCATTCACACAGGACCCCTCATACCACCACAAGGACATTAAACACATCTGGTCAATCAACTAGAAATTTCTCATACCTGGTGGTGAAGATGTTTGCAGGGTTTGCTGTTGCTGTACATCTGTGTCGAAGCACACATGTAATGTCAAAATCAGTAATACTGGCTGCAGATGTAGATAAGGATCAAACTCAGAAGCAAGAGAATTCACACAATGAACTAGTGACAAGAGATCAAAATGGCCACTTCTGAGACAAGCAGGTGCAAAGAATGGGTCCATGGTATCAATCGTCACAGAAAGGAGACAACTAGTCACTTGGACTGAATATTAGAAAACGACAGCTTTTGAATACATTGTAGGAACATTCTGTATTGAAACACAAGTAGCTAGAACAGAGACATCCAGTCAAGTCAAAGAAAAGATGCTTCCTTCTCCATACACTAACCACGGGTATAGTAAATGAATGCATACCACACTGAAACCCTCTCAAGACAATTTGAAAAAGTGTTTTGGTTTTGAGGGAAATGTTTTCATTGTGTTAATTATGGCAGTCTAAGTAAACTTATCCTCAGTACTTTTCGTCACACTCCACTACTGAGTCTAACAAAACCTTATGGGAGGTCGCGTCAGGTAACCTTTGAGATTGACCAATCAGAACACAGCTTACCAAATCGTGAAAGTGGACATTCGCACATACCTTTGAACTTTTTATCTCAAAAAGGTTCATACCCGAACGATTCCGAATGCTATTTAGCATATGCTCGCTTCCAGGTGATGCACACGGCGTATGTACAACCATGACAATGATGAGTAAACAGTCGCTGAAAATGTTTTTTTGGCAATATTCAAGGATGTCATCTTGCGGAAATATTAGCTAATGGTAACCATGTCAACAGAAACCCCAAAGCGTATATACTGCAGGTCAAATAACTGTGTTACATGCAGATTTTTGTTTGTGGAGAGATCTGTGTCAGTGACCTGAATATTTTGAAAGTCCCTCCGATCCCTAAATAGTAGCCGTTGTCTGATTGGTTAAATCTATTTAACCGTCTCGCGTTTGATTGGACTGTCATTGGTCACTCAAAGGTTACTTGATGCGACCTTCTACTAGGTTTTGTTAGACTCAGTGGTGGAGTGTAACGAAATACACTGAGACTAAGTTTACTTAGACTGTTAATTATGGTAGATGAATCTCCAACAACTTCACATTGAATGAAAGCATTGACTGATAGAAAACACAAATGCATGCTCTGTCACCACAGGTGGAGTAGGCAGATCACCACAGTAAAGTTAATGGCATCTTTCTAAGACTTGGGACTCTCTTTGTGTCAAAGCAATTCTTGGCCCACAGAATAGTTTAACTTGACTACCCATGCCCTTGGAGACCCTGGCATATACACGTCACAACACAATAGTCTGCTATACAAGTGTGCACGGCATATACACGTCACAACACAATAGTCTGCTATACAAGTGTGCACGGCATATACACGTCACAACACAATAGTCTGCTATACAAGTGTGCATGGGTGTGGTGTCATTAAACAATTAAAGCTGAAATGTAAGTTTCGTTGCATTAATAACTTCTGATAAAAGTTGATGTGCCAGCCACTTCAGAACAAAACAAACTCTCAAACCAGACAATGGGTGAAAACAAACTGTTGTGAAACAAGCACTATAACAGGTTCACCATATCCACATGATATGTCGAAAGAAATTTTTCAAATGATAATAAACCTTAAAAGGAAAAGAAAGCACCATGATATGATATCAGTATAGAATCAACATATTATAATTAAACAACATAGAACAAATATATATCAATTTACATAAATAATTCAAAGCAATACTTCAATATTCATAATTACAGTCAGATACTTCAACTTGCTTCAGTCATCACTGCTGAACACAAGGATGATCATGTATAAACCATGCATTAACCATGATGAAAAGAATTAATCGTAGTCTGTACCAGAACTACAAGCATGTGCTCTCCACAGGTGGCAGACTATGTACAAATCTGGAACACCCCTTCCACTTCACCTTGGCCCCTACACAGTCTTTGCACTCACACAGTTCCACTCACGTATATCAATGCACAAAGATCGCCTAGTGGAAAGACTCTTGGATCATTTCGAAATCTGTTGTGAATAATAGCCTCCCTACACCTGTTTGCTTCATCAACTACATCTCTAGCTATATTTCAACAAATGAGGGTTATACTAACTAATTTCGGCAAGGTAATCTACTGTCCCCAGTGTAGTGCAGTGTTCTTTCCTAACAGGTACAGTGTACTTAGGTCTACTGTGCAGTGTCCCTGCCCCTCAGGCTTCAACAGACTACTGATTTAGTAACTAGGCTTCAGCTAAATGATCTTAACGACCACAAAGTTGTCTTGGTGTTTCAGGTGACAGTAATAACTATACCTTACCACAGCAGGCCCCCCTAAATAATGGAAGGAATTGCATCTCAAATGTAAACAAACGCAGCCCAAACGCAAAACAATTGCAGCGATATCGGTAGTTTAGCAGTAATAACATACACACAACACCCCTATCAGAAACAACGTCGATAATACTTGAAACACGCTCTACCATCTTTGGAGATTTCTCAGCTCCATTTTGTGATTTGTTGGTCGTGTCCTGAAACTCACATGTCAAAACATGGCATCACTGGAAGGAGCACCGGTCTTGGTGAGTTTTATCTTTAGTTTCTACAGGTTTCATTTTTATAATTATCCATCTTTGACCATCCGTGTTGAATGCGTTTAGTTATTAGGTGTTGTCGGAGCTACAGAATATTTTTTAAGGAAAGGATCGACACTGCAAAAGAGCGTTATAAGTCATGCCCCCGGGAGGTTGTTTACGTCTGAACATCGGAAGCATCCGGGGCGAACAGGACTTGATACAGTGACCAAAAAGATTATCACGTACGAGTTTGCAGTTTAGTGATACAAGGAATACCGGTATAGCGATCTATTTGAACAAATTATGTTGTGCATACAGGTATCAGATAATCAAAATATGACTAGAAAGAGGTGTCAAAGAAAACATTCTCTGACATCTTTGGAGGGCACATCATTTTTGTAAAACAACACTAGATGTACAGTACTATTAAGATATAGGAACAAATTGAAGTATTAAACAGTAAATGCTTGGATACGTCTAGTTCAACATTTGAATACTGAATCCCTCAACTCGATGTTGACAACAACGCTGTTCAAATATAAAACAAGTTGAAACACAATAGAAATATAGAAATTCCCATTTTTGAGAAAATATATTCAGTTTCTTCCTGCTAGAAAATGATGATACACCTGTGTAACACCAAACCATCACTGTCCAGCATCTACTCTCCTGACTTGAGGGTGTCTACTTCACAGCATCAGCAGCAGCAGGGCATCTTCACAGACACACCGGCAGACAAAAACATTATCCAACCATACTGTATGTCATCTTGGTCAAAGCATAGATCAGGAACCAGTTCAATACAACAATTATACATTGTGCAAAAATGCCTAAGTTAAAGTTTAGCAGTTAAGCAAACAATAGTGCTAAATAATCTTAGCACCGTGTGTTGTAAGTCTAAGATAAAGAACAGCAATTATACATGTGCTAACCAGTCATAGCACCGAGTATTGTAACTGTGTGAAAGAACACAACCTTGATCCACTCAGACTTCTGAGCAAATTGGATGACAGAGCTTGCAACACATCTAAGTTGAAGCACCAGGAATTGTTCTGGGAGTAGCAAGTGCTTACTGACTGAATGATTTTGTTAACATGGATCCCCAACAAAACCCCTTTCCTTATGGTAAGGTATGGGGAGTTGAAATGTAATATACTGCTTAGTCAGTTAGGATTCTGGTGAGACGTTAAGATCATGCCATAATTTTCAAGAGCACTATCTATATTATAGATCCCAAATGATACTAAAGACAAACAGTGAGTGGCATCCTTAATCTGAATGCAGCCAGCCAACATGTTGACCTGCTACATCCCTACAATGTCCCTCAGGAGACCTGATTAAGCATACACCTTGTAATCTTGACATCACTTCCTGCACAGAGGGACCTGGATACCACACTGTGACACACGCACACTGGTGACGAAAAATGTTTCCACTACTCCTCTGTGTAATTTGATTTTTCTGTGAAATATCAATTGGGGAAAAGAAGTTGACATATAACAGCCTGACTATGATGAAACACAGGCCACACAATAAACATTGTAGCCCTTCCTCAACATCCCCTGAGCAAAGCTGATATGTTCAGTGAATATCAACATGTATACATTGTGGCAGCATTAGCGTGTGTACAGCACATATCTAAAAATCTCCCTAACATGTAAACATACAGTTGGCGCAGGTAGTCCCTTGCCAGATGCTAGTCAAACAGCAAAGCCTGTTGTTTGTTCCCACATGTAAGATGTGCTATCACTCTTCAGTTAATGCAGATTTCAAAAACTGTTTTATGAAAATGTGATCATTCCTAGAACAGTTACTTTGGTTACTCAAGGATCAATTCCCAATACAACAGAATGATTCTGATAAGACAGTAATAAGTAACAATGAAATGATTCCCTGATTCCCCACCACACACTATGCCTCACAGCTACAGTAACCCCTTTAGTACAGTGATATAATATATATATATAAGTAGGGATATATGTAAATTTTGAAATTATCAGTAATGAGCAGTTTATTCACTGACACACTGATAAATATCAATCATAAAAATACTAATATCCCCAACTTATTTTGTCCAGTATATAGTAGTATCATAGTAGAGAGTAGTGACAGCCCATTGTCCTTAGTTCAATCAAACTTTCATATTCTCCAGCCCCAGAATATAATCTGCCAAGGTCTACAGATTCATGACAACGAATGGTGCAATAGGTGGTAGTAAGTCAAGGGACATTCCACAATGTGGACATCAAACAATATGTCAAGTAATCCTCTTTGTGGTGATTCAACATTTCAGACAGCCATGTCACTGACCCTGACTGGAAGCTAACAGATCAGCTTACCATGATGGTCCACTGATGGATGACAAGAACTTAGAGTGATAAGTATGTCCATCTGCTATACCACCACATGGCTATTCACTGCTAGGGGCTGGGAAACTCTATCACAACCCAACAGAGAACAACCCAAGACAAATGAGTTAATTGTGAGCTTACATACAATAGCTCTCAGCTCCACATATCAAAGTGCTTACAAAGACGTTACATAAAACAGTGAATGCACAAAGGTACAAATGTTCTGACCGATGGCTGTTTACTAGAAGACAAAAGGGTAAACACATCAAATGTAGTTGACAGCAGACAACATGGTACACAGTAAGCTATAGCTGACATTAGACAATGGGGCACACAGTCAGCTCCAGTTGACAGCAGGCAACAGAGTACACAGTCAGCTATAGTTGACAGCAGGCAACAGGGTACACAGTCAGCTATAGCTGACAGTAGACATTGGGGTACACAGTCAGCTATAGCTGACAGTAGACAACGGGGCACACAGTCAGCTATAGCTGACAGTAGACAACGGGGTACAGTCAGCTATAGTTGACAGCAGACAACGGGGTACACAGTCAGCTATAGCTGACAGTAGACAATGGGGCACACAGTCAGCTATAGCTGACAGTAGACAATGGGGTACACAGTCAGCCATAGCTGACAGTAAATACCTGTGCTGAAATAGTAGACTATGTGGTGCATACCGTTGCTGTAGTAGACAGTAGACAATAAGGCAAATACCTTAGCTGTAGCTGACAGTATGTCAATGAAGCATCGCCAAAGCTTGATGATATGTCTGAATGTCGTTCATAATTTCTTTGTACAAAACTACAGACTCCTTTAATCTTTGGTTTCATGTGGCTGTCAGCAAATGAAACAATAAATATACCACCAGTCTGTTAACCCACAGTTTCAATGTTGAATTTGTGAGTATGGCAGACCCTGTATGACTGCTAAGTAAGTTTCACTGTAATGTACATGCAATCCACACGGAACATTATTCATACAATCATTTTGTCTCCATGGTTTCAAATGTGTGAAGAAACACTAACATGCTCTGTTGTAACCATTGTAACATGAATAACAGCACTAAATACCAACACTAAAGTTTGGCTTTACTTGAATAATTGTATCATGCAGTATTAAATATTGTTTTCTCAAGAACGGATTTCCTTCTACAAGGCAAATAAATAATGCACAACCAATATATATATCAATAAGTGAACAGAGGAGTATGTGAAGATCAATAAATATATAACGCTAATATGCTACCATCACAGCTCAACCTTACCCCTTACCTGTACGTCACTGTAAACCATGTGTGACTGCATTTCCACCAATACCACACCATGGCCCCATCATTGTGCTATGACCATCTTAAGTCAAAGGTTCTCAAAGCTGTCACTGCACTGGGAAGGAACTATGTTAATGTGAACTGTACATCATCGGGAGGGAGATTGCAGTAGCTTGCCCAACGTGTCGCAAACCAGGCAAAACACTGATACACCAATAAATATACACAGGTATATACACACGCCAGATATGCTATATACAATATTAACTGTACACTCATTTAATATACAATATAAGTATATATGTACGCTGAAATTATTATGTTGTGTAAACATAAATTCTGTTAATAAAAGCTTCATAAAATCATTTCATGAGAACACAGGCATAAAGGGACAAGAATTCTGGATTCCTTTGAACAAGTTAAAATACAGAATTGATCTCTACTCTACAAATACAGTGCATGCAATGTTTTTGCAAATACCAACAGTGGTAATCATGGTAACTCTTCTGTAGAAACCTTGAAATGATATTGCATTGACGATGCATTTTCCACAACATAATGCTACCAATGTCTACGAGGAGTTGGCCTGAGGATTGTGAAGGCTTCTCGAAGGGCTGTATCTCAGGAACAGTGCTCCATCAGCTCATTTGGCCTTCTCCAGCTGGCGTCGGTGAGTGGGCAACAAGGAATGACATGAACTTACTTAGATGCTGGCTTTGGGCTACAGAGTTAACCTGTTGCTTGCCAGACGACAAAGATGATGATTCAAAGAAATGTTTGAAGTGTTAAACTATCAATTAACTCAAGACAAATACAGCTGACAGTGATGCCAGAACTTTCTTCATTACTTTGAGTAGGATTAAATTAGACAAAGTCAACAAAACAAATCGCCCTTGCTCCACAGTTTCTTGTATGTAAGGAAAACAAGGAAATATTACAAACTTTATAACAATGACACCACCCAGTAGCAGTGTAAAGGACTAAATGAGCTGTGGTTGCCATCAGCTGGGCTACAGTCGAGTCTGAGCTCGGGCCTGTGCGTGCATGGACTGTTGCCTTTGTTTGTAACACCCAGAACAGTAATGGTCTAACTCAGGACTCCCAAAAAAATCACAACCATCATTTCTACATTTGTTACTTGAAAACTGTCGCTGGCCAGTCTGTGCTGGTCCTGTGGATAAACGAGGATTAGACTGGGACAGGTGCGCTGAGACTTGGCCACCCGATTGAATCACACCTGATGTTGGTCGCGAAACCGATTGGCTAAGACCAGATGGAGGCCTTGCAGCTGATTGGTTGAAACCAGAAGGGGGTCTTGAAACTGACTGACTGGAAGTAATGTAAGTTGAACTGGATCTTCTTTGGGGTTGAGGATCTGCAATCCTGTAGTCCACATTGTCATAGTCTGGAGACGGAGTACGGTCATGCAGGCCATGCTGACCCATGTGGGACACATCTCCAACAGACCGGGACTGATGGCGGTCCATGTTACCTACAACTGACAGTCTGGAATCCTGTAGAGGTCTTTCAGGACCATAATCCTCTACCCCTGTGTAGAACTTGGACTTGCCCAACTTGACAATGGTCGCTTCTTCCACCCCCTTGTTTCTGCCAGGGAAAGTATTATACACAAACTGCCCTCGCTGCTTCTCCTTGTCAATGGCTTCTTGCTTCTGTTGAGAGTAACACTTTGAACACAGATATGCAGTCTCGGCTGTGCCAAACATCTGACAGCCAGGCGTTACACAGGACACAGTAGAGGTGACTGAATGGGTGCTGACTCGGTTACGAATCTCTTCATTCTTTTTCCGCCACAAGTCTCTATCCTTCTCAAAGCGTTGTTCTGATGTGTGGAGATAGTTCTTGACGAGCTCCTGCTGCATCTTGGTCCTGCTAACAGTGAGTCTGGCACACCACACTCTCTCACGACCAATATCAGTAGCAATGGTTGCAATAACCTTAGTACTCTGAGTGATAACACTACCCACAGACTGGCGCCGACTGCTTTTGTCAGAGTCACCAATATTCTTCATGGCTTTACCAATATTCCCAAAGTTCTTCTTGATCTTCTTGCCCATACTTTTACCAATGCTCCCAAACTGTTTTGCCACACTGTGCATCTGCTGTGACACTTTAGCATCCTTTTTCTTCTCCTTGTTCCCGACACAACCTACACTGTCATCAGACTCATATGAGCCACAGGACTGCTTATCGCTGTCGTAGTCAGTGTCAAGGGTTGGGATCTGAAGCTTCTCCACATTCATGAACTGCTGGAGTAAGTTCAGTTTGTCCTCTGATGTCAGCTCTGCCACCTTCTTGTTGCTGCTGACTTTATTCCAGTCATAACGTGGACCAGGATCAATGTGGAAGTGAAGCGGAAGCAGCTGGAAGCTTGGGTCCACAAGTGGAATCGCAACTGTAACAGGGACATCATTTTATATAACGACAAAGAAAACGATTTCAGATCTTCAGCATGAACATGCAAACACTTCAGTCACTAGGCTACCCATTATCAATAATGAAAAGCATAGGACACTGGGAATTGCTCCTTCTCTTATATCCTTAGGGGCAGTGTCCCTTTCACTAACCAAGCAGGCCATCATTCCAGAATCAGAATCACTGTCAGACATCACTGTCTCAAATGACAAATATGGGTTGCTAGGAACCTATATTCTCAATCCACACAAACTGTACAGTTGGAAGTTGGCAATGTTAGATTCACACTTACCGGGTAGAAAGGGTTTGTCATCAGGGGAGACCTCCTGCTCCATGGGAACAAGTGCAGAGAAATGTGCAGCATCATACGTCAGCAGTAGTGGTGATCGGTAGCACATCTTTGCCTCACACTCCAAGGGGAGATAAATCCCTCCAAATGGTATGGGGGCTAAGGCCTCTCCTCCTGAGTCCTTTAGGACTGTGTCAGCAACAACAATGATTGGTCTCTGCAGCACGTGAGCTAGCACAAACACATGGAACTCCTCTAGACTCTCATACACCACCGGGTCACATGACGTGCTGCTGAAACACACACGGTAGTCAAAATGATTACAGGTCATTTTGTGCCAGGGTTGATAATACACAATCAGGGCAATGCAACAATGGCAACAATGACAGTGAAAACAAAAAGTGTTACCAAAGGTCAACCACAACTCTGTTAACTAAAATATCCTACTTTTAAGCCCGTTACATCCTTCTAAACAATCCCTCAGACCTGTTGAACACTGCTTACCATTCCAGAAGTCAAATAAGTATTTGATTGCAGTTTCAGTTAAATATCAGTCATCAGTTTTTCCCAGAGTGAGAGCAGGTGTAGTCACCTTAGCATACATTCCACTGAATGAGTGAATGTGCCCTCTTTGAGGCAGAACTGAAATTTCATTCTTGTATCACAGTGTTTATTTTCTTTGTTGACACATAATGGTAGCCATTCCTACAGTATATATTAACCCTAATGCATATCATAATGCAAGCGTGTTTCCAAATTGTGCACTTGGTTCGAAGGCTGTTCATGGTTGAATGATCAATACCATTTTGAAAAAGTAATTAGGACAAGTATCTACTATATTTCCCTTTAAAATGGAAGTACAATCATCCCTCGCAATAACGCGCTTCACGATACCACAGATTCGGGTAAACCGCAGGGTAATCTGTGGCTCCCACAAAAAAAGTTGAACTGAGATCACACACCTTCACAAAATCGAAAATAGCTCATCAACAAATCCGCTGTTGCACTCTGGTAAATAACATAAACTAGTGAAATTCAGAGGGGATGGCAACTGACAGTGTTCATTGTACATATCCATTGTGTTTCAGATGTGTAAAACATGCAGGGTTTTCTCAATCGTACCAACATCCTAGTACTAACTTATGAAAGACAAGGCATGCCATCAGTTGAGTTACAACCTGTACTTACAATGTCGACTGTGATGCAACACACAGCGTGATTAAACACAGTCATCCCAGAACGTATGGTGTCAGAATCCCAATCTTATCTATTAAAACTGTTGACAGAAACAATGGAGTGGTATTACCCGATTCCATACGCGTACTACTTCCGCTTACCACATTCATAAGGGTCCATTTTTCACGCCTACCGCAATGGCAGCAATTTCACATTATTAACGAGGGGGGTCATCCGTGGACCCAAAGACCTGCGTTATGGCAAGGGACGTTTGTACTAATCAATCATCTGTTAAGAATGTGATCCATATGACTGTGGTAGAGTTGCCTATATAGCAGATATGTTTCATCACTTAACTGTTTTACTTTAACATGTCTAAAATAATGGCATTTGTATATTTCAGGCAATACTGTAATTAATACCCATTTAATAATTTCAGATATGAAATATGAATCATCTTTACTGATTTCTAAATAATCAAGTCTCTCATTTCAGGCTGCATGAGATATTTAAGCAGTTGCAAGTACACTAGTATCATAGCTCATTTCTTTTATTTTTTCTAACTTTACAGGGTAAGTCCATTTCAGTGTCAGGTAGTACAGATAGCAATCAAAGTATAAGCCCAGGTATTTTAATGATTGGGTAAGTTTAACTAGGTGTCCTACTTTCAAACCCTTTGTTGTCCACATATGTATTCTTGCCACTTGCACTAACAACTTACACTTGGGACACTGGGAGGCAATGATAGCATCATAGAGATCCATGCTGTATGCCATTGTAATGTATAACCACTTTACGTCAACAATAAAAATAGATTGATGTTATGTTTCAATGTGTCACATATGCTCTCTCTCTCTTTACATCACGAACAGGGTTATACAAGATTATCTTGAGTACAGACAACATCCCCTTCATGGGAATCACAGGGCAAGTGTTTTATATATATATATTTGTAAAGTATTATTAACTGAACATGACATCATACACGTCAGGTTTATAAAACAAAGTGATATCTGTATCATTTATGATTATGAAGAATTGTAGCTTTTATGCGCCAGACTTTGAAATTAACTGTATTCTTATTATTTCATTCTGTATTACAGGGAGCCAGTTTGTCACTGGTTTGTCTCATTTTGCTGCCAACAATAACAAAACAGTTCTCACCCCTTAGCCTGTGTTATTGTGCCTAATTCTGCAAGGGCACTTTGATGGCTATTACACGATATTCTCAAAATCCATTTCTTCACCTCAAAATGTGGTTTTCTTCAAACATATAAACCTGAAGTGTGCTTCTCACTATATATTAGGTCATCTCTTGTTTTCCCAGAATAACAGCATTTGAGGGTTTTTTTTGGTAGGGACAGGTTTTACTTTCCGCTAGTAAAACCTCTTCCCAGGTTTTACTTTTCGCTAGTAAGACCTCTTCCCAGGTTTTACTTTTCGCTAGTAAGACCTCTTCCCAGGTTTTACTTTTCGTTAGTAAGACCTCTTCCCAGGTTTTACTTTTCGCTAGTAAGACCTCTTCCTAGGTTTTACTTTCTGCAGTCATCTTTTCCTAACTCTGTATGAGTTCAAAGTGCAAGTGTTTTCCCTAGCAAAACTGGAACATAAACTCTCAGATTTTAAGGCACACGCTCTATCACACCGCCAATGGGACAACGAAGGAAGTAGGGTTAAATTATCTATTATAGTTAATGTCATTAACTTGATTTTATGTGCGCTTCAGTTATTGTTATGTAGCTTTATTAAATGATCCTCTACATAGTAATTATCCATCACTCACATTATATATATTAGAGAAAACAATTTTCCTCAGTTTTGGAAGACTGACCACTGGGGTTGTGGTTTTACATTGTCTACCAAAACCGAGGAAAAGTGTTTTCTCCTGTACTACAAAACCTGCTGATTTTGACTTCAGTGTGATTTTCATGTGATGTAAACAGTTGTGTTGTATGTACCCTTGAGTGACTGGACTGTCACAGCAGCTGGTTCTCTTTGTTGTTTCTGGAAATGTGCGTGGTGTTGGTGATGAAAGCTTCAACAGATTGTCCCATTCTGCCTGCCACTCTTCTTCAGACAACACAAGGCCAGACTGGAACAATAGAACAATGTCAATACATACTTTGTTCAACATCCCTGAAGGAGAACTCTGCAGACTAAATTAGAATTAAGTATGTCCAAAATCCCTTATTGGGATCTCCCCTGGCCATTATCCCTTACTGGGATCTCCCTGGCCAACATGGTCTTACTGGGATCTCCCCTGGCCAACATCCCTTACTGGGATCTCATCTGGCCAACATGACGTACTGGGATCTCCCCTGGCCAACATCCCTTACTGGGATCTCCCCTGGCCAACATGGTCTTACTGAGATCTCATTTGGCCAACATCCCTTATTGGGATCTCCCCTGGCCAACATCCCTTACTGGGATCTCCTTGGCCAACATGGTCTTACTGGGATCTCCCGTGGCCAACATGGTCTTACTCGGATCTCATTTGGCCAACATGACGTACTGGGATCTTCCCTGGCCAACATCCCTTACTGGGATCTCCCTTGTCTAACACCCCTACTGTGATCTGCCACAGCCCACACCCCTTAGTGAAATCTCACTTATCTAACACCCCTTATTGGGATCTATCCTGTTCAACACCCCTTCGAGAGATATCCTTTGTTGTACATCCCTCACTGGGACTTCCTCTGGTCAACAACCCTTACAGAGATCTGCCCATGCCATCACCCCTTACAGAGATCTTCCCTGTCCAACATCCCTTACAGGGATATTCCCTGGTCAACACTCCTTACATGGATCTCCCCTGGCCTACATCGCTTATTGGGATCTCCCCTACCCTACACTGCTTACTTGGATCTCCCTTGGTTTACAGTGTTATGGCATTGTTGAACCAAGAATAAGTATCTCACCTATTGAACAGAGTGTTATTTGTGTGTGTGTACCTGCTGTATCAACTCACCACTAGACTTAGAAGTATCTATTGCTGCATCCTCCATATCGAAAGGGTATATATTCTGATAAGGTACCAACTTCCATTCATGGACACCTGATTGGATAAAAAGCCAGCTAAGCTGTAGATGCATCCTGGGTACAGTGAAGATTGATCGTAACATGTACCCTGGAGATTATCGAGTATGCTATTGCAGCAACTCACCTCTTTATTTGAGAGTGTCTGCTGCCACCTCCACCGTCTGTACAAATTGTCCTTACAGCTTCCCCGGGTCATCTTGGCATAGAGAGCATTGCGAAGTATCAGTTGTCGGTCATGGATGCCCCACATGGCTGTCATTGAAACAGAGCATACTAATAAATGCCTAGTCAATGCCCATGTCATGTGGGCCCTGGAGACTTCATTTACACATTAGTATACATAACTAAAGCTTATGGTGATAATGAATGCAAGCTGTTAAAATCCTGTTAGTTTGCATGAAGTGATCTTATAAATATTCACACAGTACATACAGTTTTCATTTGTCTGTGATTTCTCAAAGATCTAACAAATATTAACAAACTCCATCATTCCATAATAGTGTGACACAAACACACCTCAAGTCCTGCTACATGCTTTAGCAACTGAAGGAGAAAGGTAAGCAGTATATATCCGCAATAAGTCCATCAATGGTAGCATGCAACAAGTCAAACTATACACATGTGGTGTACAGAAATAACATGCCAGTGAGTGTGAGGAATGCATTATAGAACAGAGATAGTAGTGTGAAAAACAAGTGACAATAGGACATTATTGTACAGTACTAGCTGACAATAGGACATTAATATACAACACCAAGTGACAGTAGGAGATTATTGTACAGTACCTAATGATGCAGCATGGAGGAGGCAGTTGCCATCTCCGGAGGTGGCCATGGGAAGAAGGCGCTGACAGATTCTCATCTCTGCCCACCAGTTCAGTCTCCCTTCAAACATAAACAAATCCTTTACAGTATACACACCATGGATCATGCACAATCACAACATGGTTACATAATACACCATCACAGCATGGATCCATCACATGCCTTCAAAGCATGGATCCACCATACACTGTCAAAGCATGAATCCATCATACAACATTAAAGCATGGATCTATCATACACCATCAAAGCATGGGTCCACAATACACCATCACAGTATGGATCCATCATTCACCATCAAAGCAAGAATCCACCATACACCATCACAGAATGGATAAACCACATACCATCACAACATGGATCCACCAAAAACCATCACAGCATGGATCCATCATACACCATCACAGCATGGATCCATCATACACCATCACAGCATGGATCCAACATTCACCATCACAGCATGTATAGATCATACACCATCAGAGCAGGGAGCTATCATACATCATCACAGCATGGATCCATCATACATCATCACTACATGGATCCACCATACACTGCATGGATCCACCATAGATGATCACTGCATTAATCCACCATACACAACTGCATGGATCCACCATACACCACAGCATGGATCCACCATACACCACAGCATGGATCCACCATACACCACAGCATGGATCCACCATACACCATCACAGTATGGATCCATCATACACCATCACAGCATAGAAAAAGAAAACACCATCACAACATGGATACACCAAACACAATCACAGCATGGATCCATCATGCACCATCACAGCATGGATCCACCATACTTCCCTGCATGGATCCACCATACATCACCACTGCACAGATCCACCATTACCTCACTGCATGGATTCATCATCACAACATGGATCTACCATACACCACAGCATGGATCCACCATACACCACAGCATGGATCCACCATAGATGATCACTGCATTAATCCACCATACACAAGTGCATGGATCCACCATACACAAGTGCATGGATCCACCATACACCACAGCATGGATCCACCATACACCATCACAGTATGGATCCATCTACACCATCACAGCATAGAAAAAGAAAACACCATCACAACATGGATACACCAAACACAATCACAGCATGGATCCATCATGCACCATCACAGCATGGATCCACCATACTTCCCTGCATGGATCCACCATACATCACCACTGCACAGATCCACCATTACCTCACTGCATGGATTCATCATCACAACATGGATCTACCATACACCACAGCATGGATCCACCATACACCACAGCATGGATCCACCATACACCATATGGATCTATCATACACAATCACAGCATGGGTAAAGCAAACACCATCACAGCATGGATCCATCATGCATCATCACAGCATGGATCCACCATACCTCACTTCATGGATCTATCATACATCACCATTGCATGGACCCACCATACCTCACAGCATGGATCCATCATATAACATCACAGCATGGATCCACCATACACCATCACAGCACGGATGTATCATACACCATCACAGCATGGATCTATCATACACCATCACAGCATGTATCTATCATACACAACTGCATGGATCCACCATACACCACAGCATGGATCCACCATACACCATTACAGCATGGATCCATCATACACCATCACAGCATGGTTCCATCATATGCCATCTAAGTATGGATCCATCATACGTCATTACAGCAATGATAAACCAAACACTTTCACAGCATGGATCCATCATACATCATCTTATGATCTTCCCACAAATGACGCTAACCTGCTTGCTCAAGAGACACTAGTGTAGAGGTCTCTATCAGGTCCTTCTCCAGGTAGGCCCTGAAGTCTTCGGAGTACACAGTTAGGTCCGGGAGCAGAAAAGTAAGGAGGTACATGTGATCATGGCTGTCTTCCTCAATGTCATGGAGCACGCTTGACCTTGCCTCAGACACCAAATTCACATTCTCCATTATATTGGAAATTCCACGCTTTAACTTGGGAGCTGTAAAACCAATATGTAATGTTTAAAAATGTATTCTAAAATAAGTGTTCAAATGCCAATACATACAAATCATCTATTCTTAATTCAGTGTAACCATGCATACATAGTAGTAATAATTGTCCACATAGTAGTAATAATTGGAAAGAGTAATTATGGAGTATGCTAGTTATAACTATTACCACAATTAACAATAGGTTAAAATCCAAAAGTCCACAACTCAGGTTTACTGAAGGCTGACACTGACAGATGTACTACCATATCTGTCTTCTGAGCCATATCCACAATGGAAACTTCACTTTAACTACAACTTCGATATTGCTAAGTGGAAGCATTCGAAGACGTGAAAAAGCAGAAGCATCTGTTCCTCACGCTTCCTCAAAGCATCTTATGTCTCCAAATAACACAGTTTAAAGGGGCACTGATGCGGAGCGAATAATGTTTCTCGCAAACAGTCTAATTACGAAACCAAACTGCAAATTGGTCAGCGCCCACTCCCTCGACCATGACAGACAAAGCGAATGGGCTTTGGTCCACATTAGCAGAATTTCTTCACCCAAAACAGTCGGGAGGCCAGATGCCCATCATATGCCATTATTTAAAAATATCTATGGTCTGATCGTAACAAAATATCCTAGCAGTGTAGTTTTTTTCCGAATGCTTGGATGGTTTAGTGACTGATCCAATTTGATTTTATTTCTGTGTGTTGTACCTCGATATTTAATCATGTTATGTGAAAATATGATGTCTACAGGCACATAGCAAGCCATTTGTTTCAGTCTAAAAGATTGCAAAGCTTTATATTTAGATAGCTTTGACTGTTGGCCCAGCTGATACCAAATATCATATGTAAATTTTGGTAGATATGGTAGCTACCCTGGTTTATTATCTATGATAATAAAAACACACAGTTGATTTATTTGAATTCGTAAACTAAAAACAATGACTTTGCCATTGGTAGAGAAATCTGAAAATTTTCTTACATAAAAAAAACCCCTGATTACACCCATTTACCCAAGTACACAACAAATGCCTGTATGTATTTCTTATGTAACAGAGTTTGGTTGGTATCCTCAAAACAGTTTCAGCTCATAACTGTTTTCAGGCTGCATGCGACACAGAGATTACATCTTCTTTGCTGTAACTCCCGTTCGATGGTGTAAACTGACACGTGTTATTTGTCACCATTCTCTTGATGGTCAGTTAATAAATTTATAACAGGTATAATTAGTGGTGACACCACTCAGGTTACTCAACAAAGGTTCCCATTTGGCATTTCTCCTGTCTGGAGTAAATAATCAACATTATAAATTAAGGTCTGTAATGGCAAATGTATTGTATGTTATGTAATATGTGCATGTAAATGATGCAAGAGGGTTTATCAGCTGAGTTACAAAAACAAACATCGTTAAAAGGATTAACCTCAAAAGACAGTGTGTGTAGATGTACTAATCTATGCTGACTACACCCTGTCGTAGAGTACGAGTGTAAAAACAACATACACCCTTCCAAGAATTAACCGCCATTGCGTTGATTGATTGCTTATTATCGGTTTAGCTAAATTAATTAGAATGGTGGACGACATAGAGCAGGATTATTTACCAGCTGCAGATGAATGGAATATCGTTCCTTTATGTGGATATTGATGGATACATTCCTGAACAAGGTAGTAGCCTGACATTGTTGCTATAAAATTAGTCTGTTTTACATCCATTATTTGCATTTTATTTTAATTTATTTGTTGTAGCATTCAGCAGAATCTATATGACAGAAAACACACACTAGATCGTGTATGTGTGTGAAATAGGATCCACAGTGGCAGTCTATACAATGTTTAAATGTTACAGTCATGTTTACTATAAGTATAAGTGTGTTCTTTTATTAACTTTCAAAATCATACAAATATGAAAATAAACTAATTAGGGTTATGAGACAAAATATAAAGACGTACATTGGCATCGTTATTTTTCCATCCTAATAAGTTTTTACCATTTCTACCACGGGCAGATGATTAACCTCCAAAGTGTTTCATTTGTTTTCATAATACATTTGTAATGAAGTAAAAATGACTTAGTTGATCTGTCTATAATTAAATTCTCAATTGCGCATACCAACTGTGTAGCAGAGGTCACGAACCAGTCATGAATTCTGGGATATCATCCGAGTACTCACAGGAGAAAAACAACAACAAAAGTTTAAACCAGTCCACGGAAATTGCTCCGCATCAGCACCCCTTTAATTTCAAATAGATTACTTGCAGACCCTGACACCTACTTATCATTTTGAGGGTTAGCATTCCGTAAAAATGCCAAAATCATCTTTGGTTTCCACACTATGACATTGTACCTAACAACTACTAGTGAGTTAATATTTAACGTCACATCGGCAATATTTCAACCATATCGTGACCCAACAACTAATCACTTCATACACCTGATGGAATCTACTGACAAAGATATATCATACAAACATGGACTCATCCACAGAAATTTAAACTTAATGCATATAGGATGATATGATTGTAATTGATCATGTAATGTATTATGGGTCTAGGGCCTCTTTACAGAATACATTTGTCTGTTGACACTGCAACATCTCAGGTAACATGACTCCACAATCAAACGGTAGCATGTGTCTCTCTGCCACTAAAGCTGGCTTGATGTATGCATATTACAGTTTAATTGGAAGAATGACTTTGGCTGACCATGGGGACTTCACTAATGCTGATATATACAGTCATCCCTCGCCATAATGTGGGTCTTGGGGTCCACGGATGACCCCCAGTGTTATTAGAGATCCATGTTATAGAACCTATTACATAATGTGGAACAATGGCCAAGTAAAATCATATCTTCCAAGGACATAGCAAAACATAACTATGAACACAGGAGTAGTATAGGGAATGACAGTTCTAAAACACTTTCAAGAAATGTCTCTACAAAGCCTTATTTAATAAATAAGGCTTTGGTTGGGACCTTAGATCTTGCTACTATTACCCCTACTACAAAAAGTTGGGTGTCTATGAAACAGTTTACCGTGTGTTGGTAGGAGGTAACACTGTGCTGTACGGTACGATCAATAATTCTTCTCTTACAAAACCCCTACCCGGCCCATCCCTCAAGTAGTACAAGTTAGGTTCGTCGGCTTTCATATCCACTTTATCTATGTTGTAAGTTTTGACTGACCATATAGGATCGGTGGCCCGCTTACGGCTATCGCCCTCGTGTTCCCCCGGCTGGTATAGATACCTCACTTTGGCGGCCTATGTCATGTTTATATCGATGAAACAGTTTAACGTGAACCGCCTACGATCTCTTTGGTGTTCATAATAAAGGCTTGCTGGGCTTTTTGTATCCCCTGTTCTATGTACTTTTTTTTCTCGTCCTCGCTGATAGCAGACTTACGAGACTTGGATCGAATATCTTGTTTCATTCCGTTATATTTTTTGAGTTCAGAGAGGATTGAACGAAACTCCTCTTCTGAGATCTTACTGTCAGAGAGTGCCGTGGAAATTCGCTCACTCACTGTGTTCAGCTTTGCTTCGGCCAGAACCCTGATCTCGTCGTGTTTCAATGCCTTACGATTAAGTCTGCGTGATACTAACTTAAGCGCCAACCCTGCCAACCCTGCCACCCCAGCTGTTATTTCAATACCTAGCACTATAGGTGCGGCCACGATGGTAGCTAACAACCCAACGCCTGCCGCCCCTAGTCCCATGCTGGTTGCCATAAGGGTAGTGTCAGCCCCGTCCACGATATTGAAAGCTCTATTATATTTTTTACATAGTGCTTTCCGCGTGTCACGGTCTTGTTCTAGTTGACGTTTCACATCACATAACTGCCTCAAGCGGAACCCATCTACGGTTTCCAGTGTCTTCGCTACTTCCTCTACGACTGGGTACAGACCCATCCTATAATATATATTTTGAAAGATATTTTAATTGGGTTTCAGTTAATAGTCTATCAATGTATTTGAAGCCTATAAGGGATAGATCATAACTAATGATAATAGGTGAGAGGCTAATAGACTTTTCTGTTGTAATAAAAACCCCACTGAGGCTTATTAAGCGGTTCATAGAACCCGTGGGGGAATCCCGTTGTATAACAATACGACAATATTGGTCTAAGTGTTCGGTATACCAGTGTATTGCCAACCCGGGTAAAATTTGGCGTCCTTTCGAGGAGTTTTCCTGGTCAAAATACGTAAAGACGACTTCTATGATGATTGTGTAGGGGGAGAATATATCAAGATGCCTTTGGTGTAAATACATACTGCTAAATGTTAATTTACTTTCTATTCCAGAAATTAACCCAATTTTTTCTTCAACAAAATATATCGAGGCTGTTGCTTCATTCCCCGTAATGAAATCCCCGGGCCAGATACCGTTATTCCTAATCTTAGAGATAAACCTCCACCCTTCTTTTGTTGTGATATAAGGTGAATCTATTGTTAAGTTGATCAGCCATTTAGGCTCTTTAAGATCTGATAACGACACCCGTCTGTACACTTTGTCTTTGAAGTGCAGGATATATAATTCATCTTCCTCACCAGGCTGATCGAATCCCTCCGTATCTCCCAGGTCGTTAAGTGTAGTGTTGGGATGATGACTGGTCATTATTATACTATTACGATATAATTTCCAACTGGTTTTCTGATAATAATTCAGGGGTGAATTTCATACCCATGAAGTGTATGTTGTCAGGCAGGAAGATATTGGTTAGTGATATCTTGTTTTCCACGATCACGTTGACCCCCTGCAGACTGGTGTTGGAGTCGGTACCCACCCGCACGTAAACGTTACAAACTTGATACTGATGTTGTTTGCCCCACCCGAGTTTGATCCCCTTCACGATCTCGATATCATTCCCCGATGGTTCCCCTAGGTAGACTTTGATGATGAGTGTTGAGTTTGCCGGTAGACTCTCTAGTATAGTGACCACACCTTCGAATTCAGACACCAACTGCAATTTCACGTTTTGTATGGCTGGTTTACTCGATAGCATGTGGGCTGCCATAGTGTTGAGTGGGCTGACGACTACGCTACGTCTCTGAGTTGGGACGTAAGCCACGAGCAGGGTTCCATTGTTCACGACTTTGTTTAGGTGGTTGTCTTTGTTATCAGTAAACACGTAGGGAGAGACGAGTCTAATATTGAGAAACCAGTCGTCGTTATCGGGTAACAACACCCACTTGTCATCTTCGGTGAAGACGAGTATATATGGCTTGTTTTGGACGACGGTAGTGCTCTCAACATCGTCTAAGTCGAACAGTTTACCCCCGAACGATGGGTATATTATCCAATTATTATTACCGGTGTTGACAAGGGCGTACTTAGTGTTGACTGTTGCTCTTGTGGTATCTACTATATCACTTAGGGTTCCACCGGAGGGGATTTCAACGCGTTTGTAAATGTTGTTTTTCAGTTGCAAGGCGTATGATTTACCATCTACTCCGGGAGCGTCGAAACCGCGTGTGTCTCCGAGGTCGGAGATCCCGATATTGACGCATTTCTTCACTCCGGGCCCTTGTGCGCTGGTCATTTTACATGAAGCGTTAAGCTGAGGTATCCTATATTTACAGGATTATGATTTATATCTAACACCGATATTGTCAGCTCAGGTATGTTGCCCTGGGTTAATCTCTTATACTGCCGTGGTGAAAATGACTCGGTTCTACCGTCGTTGAATTTCTCAGTTTTCACCGGCACTGCTCTCAGTATAGTGGAAGGGTGACCTCCTTGAATGTTGTACGTTGTGCTCACCTGACCGAGATGAATGTACAGCTCTCGGTACGGTACTAGATCGGGTAACTTTGTGCCTGTGACCGTTGTTGTTGGTTTTATCTCGTCAGGAGACATACCGAGTATCCTCGCTAATGGTCGGCCGAGCCTCAAGGAGGTTCTTCCATTGTTGATTAACACCACTGTACCGTTTGAGTCGTTCATCTTGAGTTCGGCTCCCAGGGGTTTGAAGACCTCGTCGTTTAGAGAGCACACGCTGTAGTAGCCGTCAGTTATCTGACTGCGAGTTCCACTGACGAACAGCTTATTGTTGCTGATATTAATGTTAGTCCATTGCGGTAGGTAGGTGATATCGCAGAGTGCGACTTCGAGTTGACCTGACGTGTTATCGATCGCGTGCGTCAGCTGAACGGCCTCACCGCTCGTTATTCCTGGAAGTGTTATGTACATGTTAGAGTATATATGCTCATTATATAATAGTTTTAAAATGTATTCCCCTGGTGTGTTGTACCCTAAACTGGACGTAGATTTCTCCACCATGAAGATCGTGGTTGCCCCTGGGTTGTATTTCAATGCCAAGTTTATAGATATGCCTGATAAGTATAAGCTTTCGGTGACTAACATTGAGGCAGTCCACGCTTGGTTCAACAACCCTATGCAGTTCTGGCAGAACCAATTCAACTTTGCCGTGTGGTGCGCTACAACGGGGTGTGGTGTGACATTGACCGACACTCGGCGTGGGCCGCTGAGTCAGTCTGTGTTCAAGTTCCACGTGTACTACCAGGTCAGACGTATCCTTAAAGAGATCAGCGCCCCCCTCCCACAGGACAAAGCGTGGGACGCAACAAACAACCCGTACGATAGACGGGTCTACGAACGTATTTGCAACGAATTCGAAATAGACCCGAAGACGGATTGGCGTTTGCCGGGGCTGAACCACGGGTTGGGTATTCCTTACGCTCATGGGCTCTCGCCAAAGGCATTTGACAAACATATACTAATAAAATTTATGCAACGAAAAATGTTTAGTACGGAACGTTTTTCCCATGCATTAGCTGATCTTGTTCCTAAACCTAACAAATCTGGACCAAAACCAGTGAAAGATGCCAGTGATGATTTACTGACACTAGGTATACTTAGGCAGGACTTTGCTTTGTCGAGTAATGAATGGAGGGATGATCGTATGGACTTTAAAAAAGGTGGTGTTGGTTTCACAATCCAGAAAGTGGAGCAGTCAACCGCAGACGGGTGGAAAATGTTCATGCTGGACACGTCGAAAGGATTCACTCGTGCCGGGGAAGTCAGGTTGAACGACTCGATTCGAACGTACGTGTGGGCGCTGTTGGGTGCGCAGTCGATGACGCGTTCCAACATCATCGGTAAGGGAACAGCTTACGACGCTCAGAAACAGTTCGTTGCCAACGTTGAGGATGCTATCAATTCTCCAGTTGATCTCCCGCGGGCCATCGAACGCTACCAAAACGTGTTAGAATACGCCAGATCGAAAGTCAACTACGTGTTCGGCGTGGGGCTGTACATGGCTCCGAGTGATATGCAACTGAGAGTAAAAAAAGTGGTGGGTTATAACAACAAAATAGTCATAGCCACGAAGGATCAAAAGTTGGGTATCAACCCCGATATTAACACCACCTATATCCCACACATCCCACCACGTGAAACGGGTATAGTTGCGCCGCCCCCGGAGCCTAAAGTTCATGTGGAGGTACCCCCCACACACTCCCATATTCAGGCTCAGCAGCATATTGATAATAAAACGGCCTTAGTGGTTGGTGGGGTAACTTTGGGACTTATTTGGTTAAAGATTTCTTAGCCGCTACGTACACCAGACCCGCCACGGCGACGATGGCTGCCCACAGGTTTTGACTGAGCCACATGGCAGTTTTAGACAGAGCGCTCAACAACCACGAGACGATGCTACCCAGGATGCCGGGAAGGGCTTCGGCGGCTTTACCAGCCAGTTTAGCTAGGCCTTCCCCGAGTTTTTTTATCCAGTCTTTAACCCCACCGCCACTTGGAGTTCCCCCGCCGCTGGCAGGCCCCACAGGGGTTCCTCCCACCAGTGACACCACCAGGGTTGATATAATGAAACCCAATGCAGTCAGAATGCTGGCGATGGTGATCCCTTGCTCCCGGAACAATATCCGAATCCTGTTGGCTAAAGTTATATCCTCATTCAGTATTCTATCGATTGTTTCCCGAATACGACTGATCTGGGATCGAAGCTGTTCACGATTCGAGGAAGCGGATTCCAATTGTGTACGTCTCTCGTCTTCTAAATCGCGTAGTCGTTCATTGATACGACGCTTCATATCATCGTTTTCAGTTTCGTTGAGTTTGGTTTTTTCCCTAGCGATGTGCTCGTCGATTTCGTTCAGTTTCCCCATGTTGTTCACGAGTTCTCCACGCACGCGTTTCACGGCTTTGTCTAAGCCGCGCAGTTCCCTTACCGGAAAGTCAAACCCCGGTAACGGTTTGTCCCAGTAGGTGCTCAACAGTTTTTCTATACTGTCCGAGGCTTCTGTAGCACGCTGTGGTGTCATTTCATCTCTAGTGGTGAGGTGGGATCTGGTAGCTTGCAGATCTTCTTTAACGGCCTTAGGTATTGCACCACCGTAATCATTCATGTTTAGATTTTTACGGATAAATTCGACACCATGGCGGCTGGCTAGAGTTGACAAGGCCAGTGGTTTTTTATTGCTCTTGTTAAAGAGGTCAACCCCTGGGTCAGACTTAAGGCGTAGAACACCCTTTGTATCAATAAAAAAATTCTTATGGTATCGACCCTGTGGTTCAACATAGTTTTTATCTCTTCTTAAACTTTCGTAATAATCATTTACCGTTGTTTCCAAGAGTTCTTGGTTCAATGGTGAACTAGTAAATGAGGTCTCCTGCTCATCATCGAATGCCTGGGCACTAGCGCCCGGCATCTCCGTCATATCTATGTCTTCATCCATTAGTATTAAAAATATATTTCTTTTATATAACAATGTACGGCAGAAAATTAGATCCTTTCAGAAGATTGAGAGAGCCATTAGGAGCCAGAGCCGTGCGCCAGTCGGTGACCATCACCAACAATCCCAGCAAGATAGACCAGAATCAAACTCTGCTGGTTAGATTTCCAAACCTTGGTGAGAATGACCTCATTGTACCAGGCACTGTTCGACTGGCGTTCAATATCACGTTGACCTCCGACAACGACAAACGCGAGCTAGTGCGGAACGTGGGTCGAGCCATCATCAAGAAAACGACCGTCAAGATCAGCGGTAACGAGGTGCTGAGCATCGACGACAGCGACGTGTTTCACTGCTACAGGGATCTCTGGAAAAGCGAGGGAGAACGAGTCAATGATGTGTACCAGGGCATCAGCAAATCAACCCGGTTGCGCATAGGGTATACCTTCACGCCAGACCAGCAAGACAAGCTATCGGACGGTGAAAAGGCCATCGCTCGAGCATACGGGAATCGATTCTGCGTGCCGCTCGACTTCGAGTTGCTCACGGGACACGCGCCGTTTTACCAGGCCGCGCTGGGTGATAGGCTCGAATACGAGCTCACGTTTAACGACTATAGCAAAGTAGTGCGTACGCCGAACGGTGATGAGGCCAGTTATGCCATAGACAACATCTCTCTGGAGTTCGACATGGTCACTAGCCCGGAGCTGGCCAGGCAGGTTCGAAGTCAGTACTCTGGGAAGATGGCTATCCTGTACGATCGCGTACTGAGGCATAGATCAGTAGTGCGAGATAAGAGCGACACTGTGTGGAATATCAACCTGAACGTGCCGGCGCGATCGATGAAAGGTATCCTGGTCGTCCCCGTGGAGTATTACGATCCATTCCGGAGGGACAGCGAGAAGTTTTTCAACCCCGAGATTGAAAAGGTGGAAGTGACCATCGAGGGCGTGCCCAACCAGCTGTTCAGTCATGGTATGAGACCACACCAGCAGTGGGATGAGATAAAAAAGCTACCAGTGGGGGATTACATAACAAAGGACCTGGACCTCGGCTCCGTGCAGATCGGTGAATACCTGACCACCAAGTACGCCCTATGGTTGGACATGCGATCCACGGATGATGATAAACTGCACGGTAGCGGGCGTCGTATAGATAACGGCAGCGAAGGGATAACCATCCAGATTACTAAGAAAGCTCAACCCGCTGGTAAGTTGAAATTATATCTGTACGTTATTATGGACGCGCAACTTAATATAGACAATGGGAGATTCGTGCAAGCCATCTACTAGTGGGGGGGACCCCCCCACACCCCCCAACAATAAACTACCACACCTCCCCACTGACCCACACTGCGCCATAGTGTGCGGGCAGACTGGCTGTGGGAAGACCGTTTTCGTGTTGGATATGTTGGAGGGTTACTACAAGGATGTGTTCGATAACATCGTTATCATGTGCCCTACTGAGCATGAATAAAACGTACGCGCGACCTTGGGTGATGACGGACCCGGACGTACACAAAATCGACCCTGGAACACGTCTGCAGGACTGGTTGAAAGCTCTTCACGAGAAATTTAAAGGGGAACCGACGCTGTTCATACTGGACGACTGCAGCGCTAATCGCGAGATAACAAAAAAGAGAGACATGCTATCGTACCTGGCCTTCTCCGGCCGGCATGCAAATCACAGCGTCTGGGTGCTAACGCAGAAGTTCAACTCGGTGTTGAAAGACCTCAGGGAGCAGACGCGATGGGTGGCCTTATTTCACTGCAAGGACAGGGATTCGTTCGAGGAGTGTTAGAGAGAGAACGATGTGATGAGTAAATTAGAACGGGAACGGGTGAAGAAACAGCTCGCTGAAACTAAACACGCTAAGCTCGTGCTAAAGACCGACCAACCAGTAGCATATATAGTATGCTAAGCAAAGCTAAGCAAAGCTAAGCAAAGCTAAGCATATAGCTATGATATTTGAAGTGTTTGTCGTGTGCAACTTAACCTTCATTTCTCTGTGTTTTGTCTGCATCGGGTATTATATAGTTAAAACTAAATCTTACTTGTTATATTATAAGATGGAGTGTGAGGAATTGCTCGAACAATTATCTGTGGAGGGTTCCCCCACGCCGCCGGCAGGCCCCACTGATGACAAGCGAGAGAAACTGGTGGCGTTGGCTGTTGGCGGCAAAGCCAAACATTACTTTGGAGACTACACTCCGGATAAAATTAACAAAATGCCAGCCGAAGAAATCGATAAGCTGTACGCTAGATACGAGTCCCGGCTCGGAGCAGAAATGACAAAGACAATAGGATCGGCTATGACCCAGATATACACCGGTATTGTATCACACTTCCTTCCCATTCCACCAGAGCGCCGACTTTACCTGTGGGAAGACCTCGAGAAAGACCCTTTTATCGAACACGCCGTGAGCTCTATCAGCTGCGGGCTGTACCACAAATATGGTATGTTGTTGGCTCCAGTGACGGCGGCGATTATCACGGCAAAACATTGTCAATTTGAGAGAAAGAATAATAATGATAGTATAGATGGATGCTGCACAGGAACCAGTGGAGGTACCCCCAACAGTGGAGGAGACCCCTTCACAGGAACCAGTGAGGGAAGTGACCCCAACAGTAACCAGGCAGAAGAATCCTAAGAGAGTAGCTGCCGGTAAAAAACGGTGGTGTAACCAACATAAAGTGACCAACCCAACCCGACTGTTGTTGGCTGTAGGCGTAACTGCTGCCGTGGTTATAACATGGTTATACGTGGGGGTACCCTCCCACAGTGAGGGAAACCGCCGCCGGCAGGCCCCACTGTCGACCCGCATATCATGTTATAATTTTAATATTTTATATCATATACATAATGTCTGAGGGGAAAACGTTCGTCAACGACGCATACCACGCCACAGTGGTCGCCAGTCTAGCCGTAGGGTACGCTCGGTTGACTAAAATGGTGCTTAAACAACCAACTATCAAGCTAGATTTCAACCTGCAGGATATGGGTATGCTCATAATGAACCTTGGTATGGCGATGGCCACAAAAGACATCCTAGTAAAACAAGGAATAATACCTGATAATATAATGAAATAAATATAGGGATGGCCACGATAGCTATGATGGTCGGTGGGGCGTTAGTGAATGCCCTGGCATTTTCCGGGAGTAATTTCCTCTTCTCGAAACTACGAGATGATCACGCGGCTGAAATACAGGAAGAAAGGAAGCGGCACGATCTCGCTACTGAGAAATTACAAAGAGCACAGGCCGAGTACGCTAAAAAACGCCTCCAGAGGATCGATTTTATTAATGAACAACTCCAGCGTGAAAACCATGCCGTTCAAACATTCAACGATGTCGATGAAGCAATGAAAGAATACTACCTACTAACTGGTAAACAATTGGAACCGCTCAATAAACCCACACTCGCTCAGTACTACACACCATCCATGGGACAAATGAATCGTGAACTGGGCTTCATAGTGTTGGGTATAGCAGCTACTGCGTTGGTTGCGAAGCAATTAAATTAAAATACCTATATAAGTAAACATGAGACCCGCTCCATACCGATGCGAATACATACTTATGGGGAAGACCGAGGCCTGTGGTAGGAAATGCAGGAATCAGGGGTTCTGTTGTTTCCATATGGGAAGTCCTAACTACACGTGTTCTGTGTGTGGTATCGGGGTTAAAGGACACTACTGTCTATGTAAAGCTCACGGAGCGAACGTAGTCAGACATCAACTCATCTACGAGAATAAAAAAGGCTACATAAAAGAACGTAGGCGACTGCTCAAGATAGACTCCAATGCGTGAAAGGGTTACCTCCCTTTACTGTGAAGCAATTAGACATTGGTTCTCTTAGGTGTAAACACTATGTCTACTGTACGCGAGCTGAAGAGGGTCGCAAAACAGAGAGGTGTGATCGGGTATTCTCGAATGTGGAAGTCAGCATTGTTGAGATTACTAGGTTTAGAAGCCCCTCCTTCAGTAAAACAATTAAAAGCTCAAGCAAAACAGCTTGGATACACGGGTTATTCAAACCTGGGGAGAGCCGGGTTAGTCGCATTGTTATCACATGCCCCCGTAGCAAAACCTCCCACTGTAAAACAACTGAAAGCCGAGGCACACGATTTGGGTTTAGGCGGGTATTCCCGTATGAGAAAACCACAGCTTGTAGAATTATTACGACAGAATAGAGCTATTGACCTACAGTTCGTGCGCACTGAGCGCGCTGTAGGCAACTATTTGAGAGGTTGGCGCATGCACGTTGATAGAAACATAGACATTACAGATATCAAGCCTCTGATAGCTGATAAGGTCAACCAGGAACTAAATAACCTAGGAAGTATCAAGTTTCAGATCACAGTGAAAATGTCGCTCGATAAGCAGGTTGGGAGTACCACTGAGTATGTTCAGCCTTACTTCCGAGGTCAACAAGAGGTCGCCACACATACAGAGACCATTGATACATCAATCGATACCAGTTTTCAGCAGATACGAGAATACCTAGAACGCTACACACACTTGGGGTCCGGGTGGGTTGTAGATAAAATCGATAATATCTATCTAGACATAGCTAACTACGTGCCGTTCAGAGGCGGGTCATACCTAGCCTTGCCTCCCTACTATAGGAACAAACATGCTATAGTAAATGTTAAGAATAGAGGAAACGATTGCCTGAGGTTAGCTATCAGGTCAGCCTTATTTCCAGCTGACACTAATCCGAACAGGCCTTCTAATTATCCCCAAGACGATGGGCTCAACTGGGATGGTATAGATGAACCCACCCCCATATCCCAGATCACTAAAGTAGAAAAACAGAATAATATGGCTATAAATGTCTTTGGGCACGAAGGTAACACAACAATAGTACACAGGGTCAGCCCGGTGAAGGATCGCCAAGTTATCAATATATTCATGATCCAACGAGGTGACAAGTATCACTACACGTGGATAAAACATCTCAGCCGGTTGTTGCACGACCAGTCGAAACACGATGGGGAAAAACACTTTTGTGTACGATGCCTACACGGTTTCAGTCGAGCTGATTTATTAGAATCCCACCGGGAGGATTGCCAAGGTGTGGGGCAGACGGCTATACGAGTCGACATGCCTAAGGAAGGTGATAATATCCTAAAATTCAGTAACCACAAGAACCAAATGTCTGTGCCTTATATCATATACGCCGACTTCGAAGCCTTGGTTGTGGGGGATTCCCCCAGTGGTGCCGCCGTCGAGGCTCCCTTCACCCACAAAACACAAGAGCATAAAGCCTGTTCGTTTGGATACATTGTCGTCCGTTGTGACGGGGAAACGAAAGCTCCGGTAGTATATAGGGGCCCTGACGCGGCTGAAAGGTTTCTAAAGTGTTTGCAGGAGGAAGAAAAAATTATTAGGAATACATTGTATAAAATCGCTCCCATGCGTCTGACCCGAGTCGACAGGCTAGCCCACGCTAGTAGCACTAACTGTCACGTGTGTGACTCACCACTTAACGGTGATTCGGTGAGAGATCACTGCCACATAACTGGTAAGTATAGAGGCGCCGCTCACAACGCGTGCAACCTCAAGCTTAAAATCAACCCTAAGACAATAAACATCCCCGTTGTATTTCACAACTTGAGAGGGTACGACTCACACTTGATCATGCAGGCCATCGCGAAAATCGATGGTAATATAACGTGCATCCCCAACAACATGGAGAGATACATCTCCTTCAGTTTAAACGGACTTAGGTTCATTGACTCGTTTCAGTTCCTCCTGTCGTCACTCGACAGTCTGGTCAAGGCCAACAATACCTTCCCTATCACCGATCGATACACAGACGCCGAGACTAGACCCCTGCTTATGAGGAAGGGTGTGTACCCCTATGAGTACATGGATAGTTGGGTCAAGTTCACCGAGACCAGACTACCCCCTATTGTCTGTTTTTATAGCAAGCTGAATGAGGCGTCCGTCTCACGAGATGATTACTCGCACGCGACTAACGTATGGAATAAACTGGGTTGTAAGAACCTGGGTGATTATCACGACCTGTACTTGAGGACAGATGTACTGCTGTTAGCCGACGTGTTTGAAACGTTTAGGCGGACGTGTTTAAAGCAGTATAAACTCGACCCCGCATGGTATTACACCAGCCCAGGTCTGTCGTGGGACGCCTTGCTTAAAAAGACCGGAGTTAATTTGGAATTGCTCACAGATTACGACATGCACCTATTCATTGAGAAAGGCTTGCGAGGTGGGATTTCCATGGCATCCAAACGATACGCGAAAGCAAATAATCAATACGTGAAAGGTTACGATCCTAACAAACCAACCAATCACATTCTCTACCTAGACGCAAACAACCTGTACGGCTGGGCCATGAGCCAGTATCTACCTACAGGGGGATTCGAATGGGTACCCCACGTTGATGTTATGGGGGTTGCACCAGATTCGAACAAGGGTTATATCCTCGAGGTTGACTTAGAGTATCCCAAGGAATTACACACATCACACAACAGCTACCCCCTGGCCCCCGAACGTATGAGGGTTAACCCAGACTGGATGTCTGAGTACCAACATAACTTGTCAGGTGGTCGTGTGACAGACGTTGAAAAACTCGTGCCTAACTTAATGAATAAGACCAAGTACATCGTTCACTATCGCAACCTACAGCTGTACCTGTCGTTGGGTATGAGGCTGACCAAAATACACAGGGTGCTCATGTTCAACCAGAGCCCATGGATGGAGCCCTACATCAGAATGAACACAGACCTACGAAAAAAAGCCACCAGTGATTTTGAGAAAAATCTCTACAAACTCATGAACAACTCGGTGTTTGGTAAGACTATGGAGAACCTGAGGAAACGCGTGACCGTGAAGCTGGTTCGGTCGAGTGAGGAAGACAAGCTCAGGAGATTGATAGCCAGTCCGGCATTCAACCGTAGTAAGATATTCACAGACAACCTGGTTGCCCTACACATGAAGAAAAGCCACATAAAATTCAACCGGCCTGTTTACGTGGGGATGAGCATCCTCGATTTATCCAAACACCTGATGTACGACTTTTACTACAACGAGCTCAAGAAACAGTACGGTGACAGGTGTGAAGTGCTGTACACTGACACGGATTCCCTGCTGATGGAGATTCGAACCGAGGACGTGTACGAGGACATGAAAAAACACCTCGATTTATACGACACCAGCGACTATCCTAAGACCCATGCCATACACAGTACGGTAAATAAAAAGGTCCTAGGTAAGATGAAGGACGAGTGTGCTGGCACGCCCATAGCCGAGTACATAGGTTTGAGACCTAAGATGTACTCCATACTGAAAGCCGACAATAGTGAGATCCGGAAGGCTAAGGGGGTTAAGAAGTATGTGGTGAAACAACACATCAAACACGCCAGATTCAAGGAAGCCCTGTTCAAGACCCGTACCTTTAGACATAAAATGAACACACTTAGAAGTGATGGACATAAGATATACGGACTGACTATAAACAAGACGTCCCTGTCGCCTATGGACACGAAACGTTGGATAGCTATTGATGGGATAAACACATACGCGTATGGACATGAAAAAATTTGAGGCTATTTACTACAGCCCGCGTGGGTACTGGAAAGGAGCTAGCGCAGTAGATAAGCTAGCTAAAATAGCGCGAGTACCCCCGGAGGAAGCCAAAGCGTGGCTTGAAAAACAAGCCCTGTGGCAGATCTATTTACCGGCACCACGCTACGTGCCTAGAAGGAGGTTCGGTATTAACATACCTAATAGCGTTCACCAGGCAGACCTACTGTTCCTACCCCACGACAAGAGGTACAAGTATGCCTTAACCGTAGTGGACGTAGCCAGTCGTTACAAGGAAGCCGAACCCTTGACCACGAAAGATTCGGCCCAGGTAGCCAGAGGATTCGAACGCATATACAAACGCAGTCCGCTGACGTGGCCAACAGAGCTGCAAGTTGACCCCGGACGGGAGTTCATGGGTGCCGTGTCACAACTGCTAGCCAAACACGATACAAAGGTCAGGCGTGGCACGGCCGGAGCCCATCGCAGCCAAGCCATAGTTGAGAGATTTAATAGGACTTTGGCTGAGCGCTTGTTCGGTCATCAGTATGCTAGGGAGATGACCACCCCTGGAAAACGATCGACTGAATGGGTCACGAGGTTACCCAAGGTGGTGTCGGCAATCAACCATGAAGTCACCCGTCTCACCGGTAAGAAACCGGCAGACGCTATCAAACTAAAATCAATAGTTGCAGAGTCGGCCGCTCCATTGCGTGGGAAGGAGAAACAGATACCAGATAGGGCCCTAGTGAGGTATCTATACCAGCCGGGGGAACACGAGGGTGATAGCCGTAAGCGGGCCACCGATCCTATATGGTCAGTCAAAACTTACAACATAGATAAAGTGGATTCCCTATACTACTACAGGCCATTACCTGTCTGGAGACATTTTACGTAGGAGACAATTTGACAAGTCACTGCTGACTTCCTGCGGTACTTGCAACTTGATTGATGTTGATGTTGGCCTTTTAATTTTCAAAATGACTCCAATGAGTTAATAACGCGGGTCTCGGAATCCATGGATTATGAGGCTGTAATCTGTTCATAGTTGCTAAGAACAATGTGAAATTGCTGCTATTGCAGTAGGCACGAAAAACAGACCCTCACGAAAGTGGTAAGCGGAAGTTGTACACGTATGGAATGGGGTAATGCCATTCTCTCACAGTATCTGTCGTTTCTGTCAACAGTTTTATGAATAGAAATGGGATTGAATTTAATCAAATAAAACATGTTTTCTGACACCATACGTTCTGGGATGACTGTGTTTAATCGCGCTATGTGTTGAATCACAGTCAACATTGTAAGTACTAGTCGTAACTCCACTGATGGCATGTCTTGTCTTTCATACTGCGATGTTGGTATGATTATAATTGAGAAAACCCTGCATGTTTTAAGCATCTGAAACACAATGGATATGTACGATAAACACGGTCAGTTGCCATCCGCACTGAACTTCACTGGTTTACGTTATTTACCAGAGTGCAACAGTGGATTTGTTGATGAGCTATATTCGATTTTGTGAAGGCGTGTGATCGAAGTTCAATTTTATTTTATGGGAGCCACGATTTACCCCGCGGTTTAACCAAATCTGCAGTATCGTGAAGTGCGAGTATGCGAGGGATGACTCTATGAGATTCTCTGCCTCTAGTTCCATCATACAGCAAACTTACTATGATCTCCAGCTGGTTTGCTGACTGAAGTGACACTGCTGGCATCCTTCGGTTTGTCAGCCGTCCCAGGAGGTTGAGGTGGGGGCATGGCTTTCTGAGATTTCTGCTCCTCCAGAGAGAGGGGCATGGTCTCCTGGACCTGGGTCTGACGCTGGAACTGTGGGGGCCTGAAGCCTTGCTGTGGTGGAGGGTTGGGCAGGACTCGATGGTGCTGCTGTGGAGATGGTTGTTGCTGCTGTTGTTGATACTGCTGGTGTTGAAAGGGTCTGGGTTCACTGGACCGGTTCTGAGACTGTGGTATTGTTGGAGCAGGTAGCTTGACAGCAGGCCCTCTTTCAACATGGATTGGTACTATTCTCTCTGTGGGTCGATAAGCTGGATCTACTTGTGACCTTGATCTTGTGTTTTGTTGAAAATCATCTGAGACACCAGGGAAGCCTGACTGGGCCATGGTGTGACGCTGCATGGGCATGGTTTCGTAGCCTGGTCGGTTAGATGGAACTGTGTACCCACCAGCCCTCCCTACACCAGTATTTGTGAAGCTTGGGGGGAATGCTCCCCCTCCCCGCTGGCCTGGCAATGACCTAGGAGTAGTCCCCATGTGATGAACGGGGATTGGAGTGCCTCGATTATTTGGATGGTTTTGCATATTTCTGACCCCTTGCACTGATTCAATACACCGTTTCTCTATATCCTTGTAATTGTCCTGAAGCTGCCAGTTGTTTTCTGAAACACGTGAATAGTTCATGTATGTATTGAGGTTGTACTGGTCCCCAAAAACTTCAAGTTTAAACATCTCTGATGCAACCAGTGACTTAATGGACTGAAGGTGACTCAGGGTCAGATATCCAGGTAAGCACTCACCTTGCAGGAGCCTGAGGGCAAAGCCCCTGTCTGCTCCGGTGTTTCGAACAAGCTCTTCCAGAATCCGAGTCTTGGTCTGGTGGTTGAGAGTGTCCGTCATGGCCGCTGGAGTGAGTCATGATCAACTCTCACACACTGGTCTTGCCACCAGACATCAGCTCTCTGGAGTGTATGAAAATAAGGACATTAGCTCTCTAGACATACAACATCACATTTGTATTTTCAAAAGCAATTGTTGCAGTCACTCTTGCATGTAGTTGTAAACATCTTTCGAGAAGACATTCAGTAGCCCATGCTACAAAAGAATCAATATAGATTTTTTACATATTATTATGCTGTTTTCCATGTACAAAGTAACTTTACACTAATACAGTCAAACCCTGTTTACCCGGACATTTTGGTTTCACTCGAAAATCGTCCGGATAGCGAGATGTCCAGTTAACTGGATCAAACATCCAAAACGTGAAAATTAAGTGAAAGCATAAAACATATAAGTGTACCTATAATACATGGAGGGTGGAACGTAGGTTATCATCTGTCAAGTTGTCTCAGGCTTAATCATGTAGCGTGGGGAGCTTCAGATGGTAAGTTAGATGAAAAACGTAAATCAATGACACAAAGTTTCTATTTTGCCAAGTGCATATTCTGTTGTTAATTTTAAATGGCCTAAAAACATACGAAATCGTATCGAATTTATGCTGTCTGCAGAAAGTAAATTTCCGGACAGGATCACATGACTTAGATCATGTGGTAGGCTATTTTTAACTTGCATCGCGACAGAATTAGGGGTCGATTTATAAGTCACTAGTGTTTTGATGGCTAATTAATCAATTCACACCAAAAGCCTTCTGATAGATTAAGAAATCACATAGTCGTGCGGTAAACGGTATTGACGTGACACATACACATGCACGTTGCACAGATCTCTCCGTCCGGATAACTGGATCATTTTTCAATGGAAATGTATGGAAATGGTTTGAAAATTTGCCGTCCCGGTCCAGAAGCGCGGGGTCCGGTTAAGCGAGTACAATTAATCAACGTAAGTTTCGTTTCACATAAAAATTGTCCGGAAGGAGGGGTTTCCGGATATGTGGGGTCCAGGTAAACGGGGTTCAACTGTACACATATTTCATAACACTGTCAATAGGTGTACAGCAAGACTACTGCTAACTTGATTAACTAGCATCTTTACGACTTCACCTTCAATGCTGCCACTGTCAACAACAGATTTACTTATGTCCAGTGTCAACAATAGACATACCTACATCTTTACTGTTGTCCTTAAATGTTACCTACATCATTACAATTGTCAGTTAAGTCTTATCTGTGTCCACACCATTGTCAACTAGTTTCACCTGTACCTATCCATGGTCAGCTGGCCATACCTGCCTTGTTATTACTCTTAACTAACTTTCCACGAGTTTATCACTGTTAGTGAGAATGTTACCTGTGTGACTGCAGGTATGCTGATATATAACCATCTTGGCCAAGTGTTTCATACAGTAGAAATACCAGGCTGTCTCAAATAGAATGGCTTGCCTCTAGTGTTGGGATCAGTCTGTGTGGTCACAGCAAATATTACCCTTTTCAAATACAACATGCGCAGGTATACAGGTGGTAACCACTCCTAGCCAGCCCCCGTCTCGAGGACGGGGAAGATCACCTTGGAAATCATAATGAAGCGTCATGGTAGAATGACTCAGTGTTAATAACAATGATAGATCTTACCAACAAAACCTCAACAATCACCACACTGACCATGACTAAAGCTAAAGCTGGCTACACACATGTAGCCAACAGTCACTTGTCTCTAACCCAGCTGTAAGGACGTGAGATGTGCAGCCACCTGGGTTTCAAGGTGGGCATACTGTCCCTCCTGGGTGTCCAAGAGGGCATACTGTCTTTCCCTTTGGTGTCAAGGTGGCCATACTGTCCCTCCTGGGTGTCAAGGTGGCCATACTGTCCCTTTGGGGCGCAGGTATTGATAAAGCCTCTGTGTCACAGGAATGTACATTAACAAAGCTAACATGTGAAACCCATGTTTGACAACAAGCCTTATATACTTTGAAGATAGAATCAGTACAAAGAACAAATTTGGAGGATTGATCTCAGCTGTTATCTGAGTATGTTGAAGTACAACAGATTCTAGAATATTACAACAGCATGTCACTGTGGACTTGAAAGAGAGCAGGCCACTGTTTAGCAAGGAGCTTGACAAGCAACTTGCAATCAGGTTTAATAACTACCAGTTGAAGACAACTTGTCACAAGATCTGAACACAGTGTCTGTGTCTCTTATGAGACTTTATCAGTGCTGAAGTAAATTATTCACTTAATGTTGAACCATTTCCTGAGTACTAGTGATATTTCTACAATATTTACAGTCAGTGCGTTTAAAGGTATCTGATAGTGCATCTTTAGTAATGTTACTGCCACAATCAAGGAAGCTCAAATGTTTTTCCTTCTCTGACAACACTTAGCTTGCGATTACAATCATTGATACACGCTGAGAATGTTGTCAACATGTCATCTGCAGCCACACAAGGGCACTTGAATGCCTGTCAATGAGGGAGAGATGGAAACAGCACTCCACTGATGACTGACCCTTGCATCAGTTTATAATACACTTTCACAGTAAAGTTCTCTCATCCTTGCCTTCGTCGCTCAGTTACTATGGTTACAAACGTGTCAGGGAAGAGTTCAATTTGTGATAAACCCTATATTAATATAAGCAATGTTTATTGGATGTTGCAAATGATGCTCAAACTGAAACATTGTTTATAAGGAATTGAAAAGTGAGGGAAAATACACCTTAAGTTTTAATCATTTATCAGAAGTACACATGACTTTGACAGCCCGTCACCATGGTCACTGCTAGTCAGGGAGAGATTATTTCTCTGCTTCCATGTTGACACAAACTGGGGCAACTACCAGCAGGAAACATAAGGCATAACAATGATAAAATGCCCTATTTGCACAGTCTAAAGTCAAATTCATTTGGAGCTTTGTTTTCACTTTGACAACAGACATAGGATCAGAAGCATGTAAATGATAAAGGTGAAATAATAACCGCTACAAACAGCTACAACAAGTAAGATATTAATAATCATGTTAATAGATAATCATGTTAATATTTGGGATAACACTTTCCTAGCAAGGTAGAGATTCTAGTACTTTTTTTCAGACCCCACACTCTCAGGGGCACCTCATTGCCAGCACACAAAGTCAGCAACCTAACCCATTCAGCCACAATGACCAATGATGCTATTCGAAATTAATCAGATTATAATGTATGACCTGCATCAAAGTTGACTATGATAGCAGGGTTCGGTGGCTAGACATTTACCCTTGTAGTGTAAGTCTCTGTGTTTGTACAGGATATGTTACCCATGTTAGCATGTTACCATGTTGCTCTTGTAACATAGGATGAAAATCAGGGGATTCTTTTGGGGGTTTCGAGATTTAAACAACCTAACTGAGGATTTGCACATTGCAGAAGTGAGTGTCCACTACACAGCTACACATAAAGGTGTAGAATGGACGTCTGGTAATATTGACAGCATCAAATTCTTCACAAAAATATATAGGTTCTGTTAGTTAAAGGTCACATGCAACGTAAAATACAACTTTTCAGATCTGATACCTTTCGGTATGCACTTACCAAAAAAAATAATCAAAACGCCAGTAACGCATGCGCAGTGAATAGGTTCACAGAGCTTGAAACACTATGCAAGCCCGGAATATGAGGTCGTGAGCAGTAGTCTAATCTTGGTTGTGTACACAAACAAGTAAATAATCTACTCATTACATAAAAAAAAAACCTTGTTGATTGTGGTAAGCAGCCTCTGTCACAGAGAAAGCTCAGTGTCTGGTTCATTGACACCTATATGTCTGCCTGCCTGTCTGCTAAAGACAATATACACAGCTTCAATCATTGACCACATGCAATTAGAACATAACACCTATCAGGCTATACGCCATAAACAAAATAAATTGATTTATGACTCGTGCATCCGAGTCCTGTCTCTGCCATATTTTGTAATTAGGCAGGCGTGATACACGTGACATGTCTTTATGTCTGTAGGTTGCAAACAAACTACATCAATTTTTCTCGAATGACTGGATCTGACGGGAACTGGTGCAAACTTTTGTCAATTTCAAGTCCCGCTTTGTACATTGACGAATGACAATTTCCAGCCACGTAGTAGTTTACCATCTCTACTGAGATGAGTTTTGATTGGATCGAAAGCAAATTCAGAGAACATGTATTTATAAAACCCAACATCTACATTTTTTTATGGATAACAACTTCTTCTAGTTAAATGATTTTGTTTGACAACGCTATGTGAATCCCTACTGAAACGACACATCAAGTACAACAAATGAAGTTTTTATTCATAAAGAGTCTTACTTTCTTGCGACTCGCCATACTTCTAAAATGCCAAACAGATCTTCTTTCTGTACACACAATGAACCCTCAGCGTATCAGCAAATGAACCAGCCAATCGGAAGCCGTCGTTACACTTGAGTGCACATCCACCCGATGTGACAGGGTTCGGTCTCCCGAAAGCTTCATTTCGAGGGAAGTAAGCCCAATTACAAATTATTGCACTTTTGAATCGCGATTGTACGCTTATAATTTTGTTTATTTGAATTTTTGCAAGCAGCAATGTATGTTATATGTCATAAATAAGTGATAATTGTGTTTTAATTATGTTTGATTTTTTGGTTGCATATGACCTTTAAGTAAAGATCAAACATCACATGACACAATATGACACATGACACTAAACTATATCATTTCATTACACAACCTCCCTATTGCCAACAACAATCTGAGAAAATAATGACTGGATCACCCCAATAAAAGTCTTGATAGACCACAATGACCCAGGTGTTCCCCTTCATTTTGAGCACAGTAACTGACTGTAAAGTAACAAGAAACTTTTGGAGTGCATACACAGATATTGTGTTCTTCCCACACAGGACCAGACACCACCTGGTCAGCTGACCAGATCAGCAAGTACAGCTGTCACCTGTTATTCTGACCCTGGCGATGAAAGACAGATGGAGGGCTGTTAACATGTAGCACAACAAACTTTTCCCCACTATAACACTATAGTCATCATACCATATCATAATGTGTATCAAAATTAAAGCAAAATCAAATGCACAAAACTCATAGTCATACAGCAGCGCCAGGTGTATTGTCACAAGATACATGTTCAGTTGTTTAGATTAAATGCCTAAATCATCTGCAAGAAGTTGGCATATGGTGAACAGGAGAGAGGGTGTCTCCACCACAAGCGCTGGGACATGCAGCTGACCTATACAGGGGCACATACACACAATCAATCTGGACTCTGATTACTAACATCTTGTGGCAGATCAGATTTCATCTAACAATAACCACTTATTGCTGGTGATCACATTCCACTCTAAGTAAATGCTCCACAGCTTAATACAACACATCAAATGTCTTGAGTGCTCTGCTTGTTAGCTGTCATATCCTAGCATGTTCTGGTCTGATGTCTAGACAATACATCATCAGTCGCCAGTGACATGGATGCGTATGAATACACCATGAAGAGAGTTTGTTTCTCTCTGTAGTACACACTCTAGTTCTGCTTTTATGTACAATACTATATCTGAGCTATATGTCTGTAGATTGTAAATATGTACACCATCATATTCCAGCTATAAGTCTGTACCTTGTAATTATGTGCAACACTATATTATTGTTGTATATCTCTACACTGTAAAAATGTACAACACTATATTCTTGCTATGTGTTTGTACTTGGGGTGGGTTTTGCAGAGAATTTTCATATTGCAATATATTGTGATGTGGCAGCATATATTGCGATATGTAGTGCAATATATTGCAATATTTTTTTAAAGACATACACAAAGGCACAATGAAGGCACAAGAAACTGATCAGTGGTAATACAGAAGTTAAAAAATCCCATCGCTTGACGCCCAGGACAAGTCAGTTTCATTTCGGGCAAATCAAATAATGGTATCTTACTAGTTCATGGACTATTGGTAATTTCCTCTTAGGGTTTCAAACTGAAAATAAACTTGGAATTCATTTCATATCTTCTCAAAATGTAGCTGTCAAATTTTGCAAAGGTTATAAAGTAGGGTTATCTTTCTTGGCTCTTCATCACTTTTCGATAAATTGTCCAGTAAACATTAACATAAAATACCATGTTCATTTATTCTTTCATAATTTCATTATCATGTCATAAAATGGAAAATTAGTCAGGACAAGTTACTTTCTTAAAATCAGTTGCCCTGTGGCAAGAAGCTTTTAAAAAGATTGTTGAATTCCAGTAATGTGAGAACAATTGACTTAAGAAATGTACATGGAAAGCCTGTTGTTTAGATGTATGTGTCTCTCATCATCACTTTCATATTATTCTTAAGCAATGAGCCCCTTTCACATAGTATGGGGAAACATACCACTCACACTGGTGTGATCACATAGCTTCCCTCTCATGAAAGGAGGAACAGCACTTCTCTGTTCATAATTGTCATCAAGCAGTTTGTTAGGTCTACTGACTGAAGTATACAATATGGGCTGGATTGTCATGTCTTCCTCAACACAGACTTACTGCCATATCTACAATACAACTAGAAAAATAGCTGACGCCTATATTCATGACAGCCAGTGCTAGAAATGAACTGCGTCCTTCAACTTTTCAGTGATAAATAAAGGCAAGTACTTGAATGAAAGAACCTCCCAAAACACTACTTATTACATAAGGGTTTTGACATGGACACCTTAAATGACTAATAATTTCTATTTTGAAGGGTTTTATCTATTTGTATTTCAATAATGACAAGAAATGTTCAACTATTGCCATGGTAGAAGAGGTCTCTCATTACCAGGTTCAATCTATGATTCAACCCCACTGACCAAATCCTGAATGTTTTCATGCCCCTTGAATCTAATTTCTCAGTATGACATACTCAGTATGATCATACCATTCCATCATAAAATCTTGGCAAAGTCCCAAATGCTTTATTTAATATTTCATAGGAAAATATGCAAATAACCTCTGCAAATATGCCATCTGATTTAGCATGACATTGATATCAACAAAACAGTTAGGTAGAATGTTATTGTTGTAAGTAAATTCCAATTTCAAGGCTTATCAAAGTTCTTACAACATTCTCTTCATCTTCATAGGAAAAGGATAGTAACCTGTTAATATAGTATTCCCAGAAATTATTGAGAATCATGTTGCGTCATGTAACTCATTACGTTTATTAACTTCAGGCGTTTTACTTACATAAACATGTTAAAACATCATCCTTTTACAGTCTCAGTCTTGTTTTAGTACTTTGTTAGACCTCCTCGCTCAGCAATGCATGCCTGAATACGCCTAGGCACACTACCCATCAAAGTTTGTAGGTAATCGTGTGACAGGGTATCCCAATATTGGACCACCTCGGCCTTCATATATTCAACATTTCTCAGTCCCTTTTGGTTTATTCTGTCCTTCATGACTCCCCACACATTCTCAATTGGGTTTAGGTCTGGGCTGTAACTGGGCCAGTCTAAAACTTGAACATTTTCGCCCGACAACCATTGTTTTGTGTAGCGCGCAGTGTGTTTTGGGTCATTATCATGCTGGAAAATCCAATCATCTTCATACAATGTTTGTGCTGTCGGAAGAAGGTGACCATTTAGAATGTCAATGTATCTTTCTTTTGTCAAGTTTCCCGTGAAAACACACAATGGCGTCACTCCGCGAGCCGATATGCCACCCCACATGTGAAACTTCGGGCTATGTTTTGGTCGCTGGTAGATAGGTTTGACAGTATCTTTGGTCCAAATTTTCACACAATTAGGGAAAAGCCAAACAGAACTTTCATCCGAAAAGAAAACGTTATCCCAATTTTGATTTTCATGAGCCTGACACCAGTTTAAACGTTTTTCCTTTTGTGCATCTTTCATCAACAGCGAGGGAATTCCATGTTTTTTCACCCAATTAAGTCTCTGTAATTCCTGCCTAACTGTTTCATTGCATACCTGAGGACTTCCTCTGCTAATCATTTCATTTCTGATGTTCTCAACACTTTTCAATTTGCCCCTACTCACAATCTGCCCAAGTCTTTGGCGATCCACAACACTGAATTTCCTAGGCCGCCCTGCCCCTGCTTTGTGCTCTATCCCGGTTCCTGTTTGAATATTCTTCAAAGTTCTGTAAATTGTAGACAGAGGAATACCATGTCTACAAGCTAACACTTTAGCATCAGCCTCATCCCTTTCAAAATCATCTAGAATGAGCTTTCTTTTCTCTCTTGCTGTAAATTGTGCCATGTCAACACAGGAAGCTGTCTGCTCAGACAAGGGAGATAATTCTTGACGTAATGAGCTGCCTTCTAAGCCTTCAAGAGTTGTCTCCCTTATTTAGTATGCTTAGTGCATAGTGAAAGCCCTTTTTCCAATCTTAGCATCATTAGAAAAAAAACAAAGATTTTCTCAATAATTTCTGGGAACACTGTAAATCTGCAAATACATCCCATAGAAAAAAATTACAACAAATATAGGTCTGGAAATTTGTATGATCCAGGTGGTGTTAACTGTTATTCCTATATATATTTAAACTATTCGTTTCAATAAACAAATGTGATCCCGACAAAATGATGATGATTAATTCATTGACAAAACACAATCACATGGATCAATACTAAAGCAATGTCAATGCTAAATAATGCAAATCACATTCTCAGCACATTTCATGGTCTCTACTTCAAGTCACCCAGCACAACCAATATCAATGATTATCAGTTGTTATGTTGCGGTAACAACTTGAAAGTAACATGATACATGCTTTACAAATTTAGTCAAATCTAAAGTGATCCTCCTCATCACTGAATGAGTCAACATATGTTGAGAGATTATGGCAAGTTGTGTCTTACTACTTGGAATGGGTCCTTCACATGTTAACTCCAGCAGGAATACCTGCATGGGCTCTGACCAAAATTTAGTGCAGATTTTGACAATATTCAATGCAGTTTCTGTGTCAGTTGACACAGAATAAATACAACCATGTTCTTAAGCTTTTGACACACTGGACCCGAGAAGGTCCCGGGGTAGAATAGGCCTTCAGCAACCCATGCTTGCCATAAAAGGCGACTCAGCTTGTCGTAAGAGGCGACTAACGGGATCGGGTGGTCAGACTCGCTGACTTGGTTGACACATGTCATCGGTTCCCAATTGCGCAGATCGATGCTCATGTTGTTGATCACTGGATTGTCTGGTCCAGACTCGATTATTTACAGACCGCCGCCATATAGCTGTAATATTGCTGAGTGCGGCGTAAAACTAAACTCACTCACTCACTCTGACACACTGACCCTGTCAATAAAGATAGATGACATATTCACAAATGTCAATTACATAATTTACATAAAATAAATTTTACATGTACATTTCATGACCATCTCATACTGTGGAATTTTCACATACTCTTTACACATTCAAATATATAAAATGACCTTCCTACAGAGAGTATGACACCAGTGTTGACAGCTGGCAGTGGATCACAGATTCTGTCGAATGTTTGTGGTATACAGGGAGCTACTGCTTGACAAGTACTAGTGTTAGATGAGCCACAACAATGACCCCAATTATATGTGGGAACGCCCTCCAGAACATTCCATTTGAAACAAGAGGGAGACTGGTTGTCATCGTTGAATTCATGTATTGCACATGCTTATTCGCCCATCTACCTGTACCAAAAAATTGTATTCATCCACATTACTTGCCCCGTCTTCTTGTCACAAACGCGTTCACTGTGCTGGCTCATCTCAAGTAGTAGATGGGTTTCGGGACAGACAGGGGTTTTACCATCATACAGACTATTAAATAGTTAAGGTTATTTTGAATCATTGAACATGTCAAAGTATGATAACTGGGAATAGGTCAACTAGAGATTTGAATCAAGCCATATTTATTGATAGGTTGTTCCAACTAAGGAATGGATGCACTCCCAATCACATAAAGACAATGCATAATTTTGATTGACTGTCCACTTCTTACTGGAACATGAACACGCCCCGTGGTGCAAGCTTGTTTGTGTTGGAAGACACTATGATCTACAGTACCCTTAAAAATACTGAGGACTACATATGTTCAACATTGTCCTGTACTATAAGCAAATGAATATACAATGAAGCAATTGCTGTAGTTGAAGAATCTCTATCTAAATTATACCACAAAACATTAAATACAAAGAAGCTTTCCATCTGGTTCCCGATATAAACATATTGTGAATATAATTGAAATGAAATAATTTTTGCGGTGCCTTGTTTCAAAATGTTCCTCCCCAGTCCAATAGAATATTCAATGACATAAACAGTTCATGAACAAAGACATCATAATTATATCAATTTAACGCATGAAAACTCAACAAAATAACTAATTATTCTGCAAAGACAAATCTGTCAACAACTCATGTGGGTTGTGCAGAGAGTTACCTTGTTAGCTAAACCACACTAAATATCCTCAGAAATCCTCCAAATAATATTCACTTCACATTCAAGTTTCTGGTAAAACACAAAATGTAACACAAAATGTCGTATAATACTAGATGGTTTACATACTAAGTACATGTTTTCGTTTTTCGTGGCACGCAACATTAATCTAGCCAATGATCGTGGGTGCACTAGTAGAAGGTGAGATTTGAACAGGGCGGTGTATGATTCAGATATAAACAATGTGAAGTGGCCACGTACTTCTTGTTTCCGAACATCCACCTTAAAAAGTTATACTTGTCTAATGTCATTAGTAAACAAATTAGTGCATCCGTTCAACTGCTCAGCAATGTAACGGTTCTGTCGTCTGTCTTCCCCTAATCCTACAATTTCAAAGCCAAGTTGTTATTATCTTAATTTTCTACAAATCGATGTACAAGGAACATACTGGAAAATTAGCCATAGACACATTAAGGGATTTCTCGTTCGTGTCTGACTCGCCCCATAGGATTCTACACGAGATAAATGAGCTGCCATTACCTTTCTACACTCACTAATCCAAATCCTCTCCCGTTGGTAATTAGACATCCGCCATGTTTAACTTCCCGTCCACGTCCGCGCATGTGCAGTGACGGTGATCTAAAGATGCTCCATGCGGGAAATTCAAAGTACCTATGTCAGCCAAGAGATTTTGACACTGCGTGTGAGTCGAAAAACTTGTTTTTATTCGGAACGGAAAGTGTGTATGAGCAGGCCGGCCTCTCACAAATAATCAGACAGTTCAGCAACAACAGGTTACATTCAAAGATTATTAATGTATTGTGAAATTTGAGTGATCAACATCAACAATCATCGTTTCACCATGTAAAACTCATTTCTAGGTCTGTGTATTGCAACAAAATTGCATTGCAAGATATTGCGATTCAGGTACCCGTATTGCAATACGTACTGCTATATACTGGGACCTTAAGTGTTTGACAGTGAGTGGCACTAATTGTACGTGTCATTCCTATGTTCTACCTTGTAGATCTAAGTCCTTAAACATACACATATGCTATGATAACATATGATACCAGGAATCTAAAAATTAGTTTGCATAGTCATGGATGCTTTTTTCCTTTTCAAACAATTTATGGTATTACATTATGCAGTTTTGTCATTGAATAACGAAGGAAACCATCTGTCGTGAATTTGTGAAGATTCAATTGAAACCATAAATACTTCATTTGTGTTCTTTACCGGTTCTCAGAAAAAAATATATAAAAAACGTATCGTGTAAAAGGCGTATTGAGATATACCGGTCTACCGGTAATACCGTACAGTTCAACTCATTTCCAATTTATGGTGAGTGTATTATGAGTAAATAGAATCATGTCTGAACGATAAGATGACAGATGACACAAACAGGATGGCGCAAGTGTGAACATTAAACTAATATATCCTATAACTGGATGTCATGGTAAATGTACCAGCAGTTACAAATTATGTATGGATCAGTAAAGGTAGGTGTGAAGGTTGGTTGCTTTGAAACTTTAAATAAGTGAGTTATGCAATATCACGGGGGTCGGGGGGGGGGGGGGGGGGGGTCGGAACGGGCTTCACATATTGTACCAATGTGGGGAATGGAACCAGAGCGAACGCTTTAACCACTAGGCTACGCCACCTCCACCTTTTTCTGTCAGCTATGCTGTGGGGCATGTAGCCTGATAGTACAAACAAACTTGGTGATTGATATAGTACTTGGTGGGCTATAAATCCCATAGTGAAACTAACACTGTGAAGCAGACAATCGCCAGTATATACACAGCCAACGATCTAACCCACTCAGCCACCAAGGCTGCCAAGGGTAATATGTCACTGAGTTTTCAGGAACCATTTATGTACATTTGTCGGAAACCATATCTTCGACCAAAAATATATTTATCATATCGGACCGCTACACTAAATATTCTGATGGTATGGGATTAAGTATATCCACATGCCATAACGAACCACCATTGTCATGATGAACTTTTTTCATGCATTGGCCGGAAAGAACCTAGGCTGGCCCCAACCATTTTACAAATCCGGATTACTGCTGGCTGTGGGTATGGGTATGGTTTTGGGGATGGGTATGGACAGACTCACACAAAAGACAACACAATAAATACACAGGATTATTGATGACAAGCTTACAAAAACGTTTTGTGGCCGCTCATCAGAACGTGTAGGACCTCTCCTCTGAAAGAATCTCCCACTTCACGTAATATCAGAGTAAACATTGTCCACGTTCAAATCTAAACTCAAAATGTTCTTCTTCAGCATGGCATTCTAGTGACCCTTTCAGTTATCTCACGTTGAATACAAGCCCTTTTCAAACGAGGTATTACCACTCTCAAACGATTGCATCTACAGAATTAATATACCAAGTACGTCACTGCATCCTCAAATGACTGGATCTACAGTTATTATAACCCGACACTGCATCTTTGATTGTATCGATCTACTGAGATAATATACCACATCACTGCATCCTCAACTGATTGGAGCTACAAGTGTAATATACCACACCACTGCATCCTCAGCTGATTGGAATTACTGAGATCATATACTACATCAATGCATCCTCAACTGATTGGATCTACCGAGGTAAGATACCACACCGCCGCATCCTCAACTGATTGAACCTACAGAGGTAATATACCACATCACAGCATCCTCAAATGATTGGATCTACATAGGTAATATACAACATCACTGCATCTTCCACCTATTGGATCGACGGAGATAATGTACCACGTCACTGCATCCTATGGCTGGGTTGACAGAAATAATATCCCACATATCAGTGACGGGGATGACATTCCTCTGGGTAAGTCCTCTAATGGGGGACGTAACATGAGCTTTGCTCTATAATCAGTGTGCGGCCTCAGTGTGTCTTGTAATAAATATTGTATGGCAGAGAGATGGTGATGGTGCTTGGTGTTGGCCGTCTGGTGGGTGAGCTTCATCGGTTCCTGGACTTCAACAGATCAGGAAAATGCATTCGAGGTTTGTTTTATTAGATTTGCGTAAAACAACACCATACGATCAAAGTCATGTATTATTTTACAGAAACGGCTTAATATAACAATCTATAAACAGTGGAAATACAATGCTTAAAAATAAATTTTATGTGAAAATACCATTTACAATAACAGCTCAAGAGGTGATTCGCCGACTTGTTCGATGCTTGTCCTAGATTGAGGGTCATGGTGTCCATCACTGGAATGTCTTGCCCTCCTTCCATCATATACACTTACTTTAAGCTAGGCGTTGAATAGACAGTGAAAACACTTTCTCAAGCATCGAACCTTCGCGCTAATCAAAAGAGAGTGCATATATGTGCGTTCGGTTACTTTACAGCTACTAGATCCATGGAAAGCGTCTTTTGGTTTCTTTTGATCCGATGTAGAGGGAATTTGAAACGTGGACAGGAAAGCCTTCAAAAGACGCATGGTCTTTCGTGTTCAAGCCTTAATATACTTTGAATTCTAAAAGTTCTTATGAAATGCAATCAGTTCTGTGGCCTTGTTTCTGGGACATTTTCCTGCAGACTTCTCGGACTGTTCTCAACAGTTTGGTCAATTGATGGGTGGTGTCTGTCACAAAGCGGCGTTTGGAGTCTTTCCCTTTGCACCTTTGAAGGGTTCAGACAGGGATCTGCATGACTTTCACTATGTCTTTTTTGAGAGGCATGTTTGGAAGTTGGTGAATCAGATAAGGACAAACTTTGTGGATGAGCAACTTCTTTAATCAAGTGGAGCCATTCTCGACACAGCGTCTTGTATCGTAGACCTCTTACGTGCTTGACAACGATACAAGGAGCTGTATCGGAACGTCGCTCCATCTGATTAGAGAAGTTGCTCATCCGCCTCGTTTGTCCTTATCTGTTTCACTATGTCCCTAACAATCCCAAATATACAAAACCTCCTTACAGCTTGAATGTCATCATCACCATCAACAAAACCACAGGAGTGGTAAACGCCTGTCCAATTTTTCACACGTTCTGGAATTGATAAACAGCAACTGTACTAAACAACAAAACTCAACCAAAAAATCCCTGGTATGATAAAGAGTGTACGGCAACTATAGAGAACATGGAGACCACTTTTGCTAAAAAATCCAGTGATCTTGACAAACACATCGTATTTTCTACACTGCATAAAAAGAGCAATAAGGAGAAAACATCGTGCTTACAAAACAAATCAGTTGCATAAACTAGAATTGTTCTCGCAGTCGGATCCACATACATTTTGGAAACATTTAGCGCAATTAGATATATGACAAACCCATTAACTCTTGACCAGTCCACACCAAATAAAGGTTTCAGTCATTCTAAATCAATATACAATAGTAAGAAGGTTATCCCACAAACCAGAATTCACCCTGTTAACGGTGACGAAAACATGTCAGTCCCCTCCTTAATAATCTCATATCAGCTGAAGAAATTATTGCCTTTTCATAAGGAAGGCGATCGAACAGGCCACAACAACTATTGATGTTTCTGAATCGCTTTATGTTTGCTTTGTCGACTTTAGGAAGGCCTTTTGACACTGTCGATAGAAGTATACTTACCTCAAATCTAAATGTATTTGGTTATAACATACTTCGTGCTATAAAATCCTAATATAACAATATCGTTATAAAGTTAAAACAAGGGAGGGAATGTCGGGCCCATTTAAATCAACTATAGGGTAAGGCAAGGATGTGTACTATCCCCTACATTGTTTAATCAGTTTATTAATGATCCTGAATCATGTATTAACAAGTGAAAGATGGCCCAACACTGGGTTCAAGACTTCACCGTTTGCCCATGATCTGCCGATTCACAATGATTGCTGAAACAACATGGCATTTCACAATTATAGAATTCTCAAAGTATTTGTATAAACTAAAGGTTACCTCGTTCACTAATCTAACCAGTACCTGACTGTTGATAACCTGTTTTGTATATATTTGGTAGAGGAAATATTTCCATATTGTGCGTGCGTGCGTGCGTGCGTGCGTGCGTGCGTGCTTTGTTGATTATTCTGTTACAAAAGAACGCTATCTAAGCATAACATGTCTGACGCTGAGGGTTCGGGTTCGAATCGCGAATGGGACTCAATCCAACAAAAGTATTATAAATAGATTTTGTAGTGCGTGTTCGGTTTCAAATGAAATTTATGAGACTATCCATCTAACGTTCACAAACAGCAAATTTATCTCCTAAATATAGCATTTTACATTTGAACGCTCTCTAAATGGCATGTGTATTCATTATGACGAAGCGATTATCAAAATGTTAACCGTACATGAGGTGTTCACATCGGGTACTATTGTCGCAGGTGATGGTCCATATAAATACAAAAAACATAATTTGATTTGGGAGTGTGCGCGTGTGTGAGTTAGAGAGAAGAGGCTGGTGGGGTAGGGGGTATGGCATACGAAAGGACAATCGTGTAATTTTATGACACAGAGTTTGAAACAGCCAAGCCTGCATCCTCTGTTTTACTTTAACGGACCAAATCACACGTGTCTGATATCATGTTAGAAATCGACAGTTCAAATCACGATAATAATTCTTTATAAGATAAATACAATGCTCATAATTAGTTCAGGACCACTAAAATTCGTTCACATTATGATAGTGAATCTATCGTTTTGTTGAATAAAGCCACACTCGGCAATATGTCAACTATACACAGGAGGACAATTGGGATTTGATCAGACAATCCAGGCACTGACATCAACAATGCTGACCTAATCAAACTGGGACATGCATCAGTTTAACCGGTTACTTCCTAATCCGTCGAATTAGGAACAACCAGCATTGTCGATCCGTCGAATCATGCTCGAGTGGTTCTGTGCTAATCGGTCAAATGTCAGACCACGTTAACACACTGAGAGAGTTTATGTTGATTAGTTAATGGTTTGGTTTGTATTGGATTAGACTACATTTGAATGGGTTCTCAGATGAGGAATCGGATGTTTGCAATGAAGTATCATCTGTTTGTTTTATTAATTAGTTATAAAGCTGGTAAGAGGAATTAGTGTACCTTCAAATTATAATCACCAACTTCTAAATGCCTCTCACGAATCTGATCTTAAGTGTCTTTTCATGGGTTCTCACAGGAGGAAGTGAATGTGTGCAGCGCATTTTGATTTTGCAGTTTGTTTTAAGTATCTCTTCATATACAAATGTATGGAAAACAAGAATCCTCAGGTACTTTCCTTTCAAATTCAAGAGGTTCCAGATATGCTTACCATGGAGGATTCAAGCACACATCCATCAAGGCAAAGCACGACACTATCTACTGAAGATGCACGGACAGAATCTGCAAAGGAAAGGTGACGGCCATGAACCGCAAGCTGATAAGAACATCGAACCACAAACACGCTTCAACTCCAAATGCATATGAAGTTGACATGTTCAGGTCGGGCCTCGTGGCAGGAGTCAAGAAACGACATCTATCTCCAAGATCTACGAGAATGAACTCTAAGATCAGAAGAAATCCCGATTCCTTGCCTGACGATGTCATGCACCACACCCCCAACCTTCGCCAACATCAGGACACCACTCTACCGAGAGAGACGAAAATATCTATCCAGACTGCAAACATCACAGCCTGAGATCTAGATGTGGGTGAATGGACAAAGTAAACAAGGACAGATTCCGGTGAAAACTTTCTGATTGCTAATATCGAAAACCAGGAACAGAGAACCTGGAGTTCCTGAGTGATGCAGATGTCGTCTACATTCTATTCGGCACTAGCTTCAACTTCAACCTGCAACCCAGTGTCATCCAGATCGACTTTGAACATACCGTTACCAACGCACCCATTGATTTTGTCTCTGTTATTATACTAGATATGTGTATAGCGCCGATATCCAGTTCGCCAGTTCAACTGCTCAAGGCGCTTTGTTTTTTCCCCGCTCACTGCATGTCCATCACAATGGCACATAGCATTTTCTATCTCATCTTCCTGGTGATCATAAAACTCTTGCAACTTACTAGGCGCATCGAATAGATGTGACTTTCCCATTCTTACGGGGTACCCATTCACTGGGCCACATAGTCACACCCGCAACTATACCAGTCAACAAGTCAAAAAATAAACTTCACAAAATGTAATGTTTAAAAATAATGACTATTTTTGTCTGATGATACCCATCAATTCGTCGTGCAAATAACATTAGTGCCAAATCAGGTTTTGCACGTGCAGTCGATTACGTGACCTTCGCATCGAAGTTTTCTTCATTTGCACGTGTTTGCATTGGCCTCAAGAATTGAGAAAGAAACCCCACACTGTTAAACCACAGTTCTAACGGTACTTTAAATGCCACGATTGTCAAATGTGCAACGTGAACGTACCGTTGGCATGTTGTAAGCGGGAAGATCAGTTATTGACGTCGCAAGGTCGTCTACAACAAACTAGCACCACTTCTGATTGCCCAAGGTCGGGTCGTCCACGTGTGACATCACGAGCAGCAAGACTGACAAATCGTCCTACGTCACCTACATGACAGATTTCTGTCGGCTACACGAGCCAGGGCTGAGATGTTTAGAGGTCGACTGTCCTCACAGACCATTCGAAATCGGTTGCGACATGCCAATCTCAATTCTCGACGTCCATTTTGTAACTTGACATTCTGTATACCCATGTTTTGGAACTGCGATGTAGCCTAATGGAACTGATTATGGCACTGTCAGAGTATCGAGTACATCACACAGATCTCAACAGTGAAATGGTATTAATTTAACCATCTTACTGTCGCAGGAACTACAGACAGCTGATTCTGGCTGATGTGTTTTATTCGCAGAATGATAAACCTGTGGACCACAACAACATGCTAAAGTTGTTGCCAGACATGGTGTGTCCATAGACAATATTCAAGTTAAATAATTGTCAAACATTCAATATATCTTTGGTAGGATTAATTGTACTTTATACAATTAAAATGATCATTTACAGCTCTCCCAAAACATGGTTTGATATTATGTTGAATAAAGGTCATACATGAAAAATAAATACCTTTTGCATAATTACAACAATCATTCAAAATTCACAACATACCTGTGGACCACAACAACATGCTATAGTTGTTGCCTGACATGGTGTGTGCTGGGCCCCTGGCACATGTAGGTTTTGTAAGAGAGCAGTCTTATGACCTGCCTTTGCAACACTTGCATGGACTGCATATGCCAAGGCCCAGTACCTGTCAGACCACAAGTAAGGTGGACTGTCTGCGCCAATATCAGCGAGTGCTGAAAGTAAGGTGCAATGTTAATAACAAAACATTTCAGCCTGTGACATTACCATCTCTTGCTCTTTCATAGTGCCCTGAAGAAGAATGTGAAGTTTCTTAGGTGCTTGCACATATTCGTGTGTCCACCGTCTGGTCATCTCTACAATCCAGATCCGTGGATGTTTCTTTCATTTTGTCCAGGCCCTGTGGAAGAAAATCCAGGTCTCTCTATAACCAATAACGAAGATGCTGAGTTCAGGTTGTTGGCGAAGAGAAGCAGGACTCTAGCTCTTGTCCCTGTAGGTTATGTAGCAGGACATAATGGCTGTGGCCCCCAATGGCAAACAGGTTACCAAGTATATGGACTATGTCACGACACAGAGTATTGAAGATGCATGGTGAATCCACACCTGGAACCAGTACATTAACGACACCCACGGAACCAACAATAACATTGATGGATGTCCTCACAAACTGCACCAGCAGACATTATTCCAGCCAAATATCTTCACTTTCCTCGCCATGATCAAAAGAGAAGAGTCAGTCACCGCAGTGAAAATAGCTTATAAGGGCCATCCACGAGAACTGAAACGTTGCCGATGCTATGTTGAAGCCGACCGCCGGGAGAAGGAGTGACTACAGAGTGGTGACATCGGATTAATGGGCTACACTGATTTTGTTGGACACTAGCTCGGAGTATGGTGATTGTGTGAAAACTGAAAATGTGTCAATGAAATAATGTTTCATTTTAAAGAAAGTGGATATAGATATCCCATCTTTGTGTGTGTGTGTGTGTGTGTGTGTGTGTGTGTGTGTGTGTGTGTGTGTGTGTGTATGTGTGTATACTCATGGTAAAATGTGAAGCAACAACCATGTTTTGATAAATGATGACACAAATAGGATTTATTGTTGCTGGATGGAGACCTGAGCATGCTTGTTTGCACAAAGGACATGACAGTGGAACTGAAGAATAAGACAAAACACAACATTTACTAACTATGATGGTGTCTATTGAAAGCAAAACAAAACGTAAGTCAACAAATTTCATCACTGAACATGTTTAGAATCGATGTGAAGGAAAAAATTACGTTCAGAATGAATAAGGAGAAATGTTGCAAGGAACAATCAGCTGAATCTCTCTAGCACTGTTATAGTGTATAGGGAGCAATTTGTCTTCAGCGTATCCTCCTGTGTGTTTGGTGACAGATGCACACCTACTGGACACTGACATGACCAACTTTTAAAGAAAATCCATTGGAAAAGTGTTCCATTCATGGACTATGGCGTTTCTGAGATGATTCAAGATGTCAACAGGATTCTCTCTTATAATATTGCGGCCAATCTCATCCCAAACATGATCTATGGGGTGTAGGTCTGGACTGACAAAGATTCAATTGCAAGTCCACTTTTGGCGTACTGCGCGATGAAGACTTGCATTGTCGTCTTGGAGGATTCAGTGTCTGTTAGGATTGGCATGAATGAATGGCATAATTGTACGGTTAATTGTACGCGATGAAGACTTGCATTGTCGTCTTGGAGGATTCAGTGTCTGTTAGGATTGGCATGAATGAATGGCATAATTGTACGGTTAATGACATCACTGAGGTACTTTTGATCTGTCACTGACCCTTGACCAACTTTGATGTGAAACTTTATGGTCACACGTGAAGACAGCCCGAACTATTACTGATCCCCCACCACCAGCAACAGGTGGCAGAACACATCTGGGGTTCGATCTGTCTACAACAGTTCTCTTGATGTGCAAGCGATAATCTGCTTTGTGAAGATTGCATCGGGATTTGTCCATCCATATGATTCAATGCCCTCTTTGCAGGTTCCAAAGATGTCGTTGACTGGCCCAGTCCCAATGAGATTGCTTGTGGTAATGGAGTAAACAAGGACGCTTGAAGTGTCGTCTTGCCTCCAAACCGAACGAAACAAGACGTTTATTCAACATTTCCTGAGAAACATTTCCAAGAATCACTTGAAGGGATTTTTCTATTCAAGCGCAATAGATAATAGTAGTCCCTGGCAGTGGTCTTCCTTGGACAATCAGATCTGTGGCTATCCTCAACATCACCAGTGTCTGAACGAAAAGTACCAAGGCTTAGTTTACCTAGACGGTCTGTACTTTGAAAGTAGTCTGCTCACTGCACTGTAATGCAAGTTAACAGCAACTCCAGCAATGTAAGGAAATACCGGCAACACACATGCCAACAATTATCCATCTAACATCTGACCTGATATGAACAGAGCCATTCCAGTGTTTCTGAACATATCAGATTACAAAGACAAAACCTTGTGAATGATGGTGACGAACACATGATGCAAATGCATAGAAATCTTATGTGTGAATGTGAACATTGTGCATGCTTTGTGTTGAGTCATTGATGGTGCTTAATTTCAGTAACAATTGTTTGGCTCAACAAAACACATTTGGTCAGTTTCTTTCAGTTATAGTGCAAGAGCAGTTAATTATCTCCGATTCCTTTGTATTACCCACGTTAAGGTTCATCAATGATTCAGGTAAGAAATTTAAACTCCTCCTGTAATTAACCTATGCTTAGCAACAGAGACTACAGTCGTAGATTTGATGGCTAGATGGTAGTTTACTGATCGCTTGAATTTCTGATTCAGAGCAGTACCTTGCAATCGAGGGGTCAGCACTGTTCTAAAGTATTCATTTGTTACAAAACGTTGGATCATACCAAGTAAAAGATGAGACGGTGTTGGATGGTTTGACAGAATACCTTCTGTAAACCCAAACACTCTAAGTCTTCTTGAAGTAATCTGGTGCTTCAAAGTTGCAGAATATGGTATGGTGTGAAACCTGTAACATATACATTGTGTGAACACAGCTATGTCTCATGACTTACTTCTGTTAGCAGCATTTAAAAGCTGGCATGACAAAAAGGAGGATGTTTATGGATTGAGAATTTAAAAAAAAAAAAAAAAAAAATCCATTTCTGTATTGTATTCTCAATCCTAAGACCAAGCAAGCAAGTACTACTGCAATAACAAAGTTGTCAATCCATGAAATTGGTTCTTCTGCTTGTTATGACTTGTATTTACAATCAAATTGCCAGAAGACTTGCAACCTTTACCAGTTCCTGCTCAGTGGTACAAATTTAACATACTAGTCTCGTGAATCAGTGTAGGAGATGTCAGTGACTTCTTCAACCTTCTGTTCTGGTTTTCATAACAGAACTGTGGTTGACCTAAATCCAGTCTAAGTAAACGTGGTCTCAGTATTTTCATATAGTCAGTGTAAGAGTAATAATAATACTTAGACCAAGTTGACATAGACTGACCTAAGGCAAACATACATGTGTGTGGAAGGTTGAGTAGGACAATTACTGAGTCTGAATCTGAGGTTTCAGTGTTCCTGGTTAAGGGGTATGACCATGCTCCACTTGCTTCTGCAATACATCTCAAGTGTTTCATCCACTGTGAGAATGACGAGAATGAAGACAGCTCTCATGTTTCACATTGCACTGCACCTTACCCAGGCTCCATTGATGCTGTTACCAGCACTGCTGTGTATGCATGCGTGTGTGAAAGAGATATTTTGATACGTTTTTAGTGTTGGTTTATGAAGAGCAATGAACAACATCAACAATGCATACTATAGATGAAGAAACAATACTGTTAATGAATGCTATTGTAGATTTATCACAATGCAGCACAATGTAGGAAAATGCATAAGAAATGTATAACTGTCCACATCATGACTGGATGATGAGCAACTATGTCTTAAACAGTTGGTCTTCATAGAACACTTACAGCTAACAAAGATTTAATGCATGACACCGATACCAATAGAACAGAAAGAAGTCTGTTCCAACAGCTAATTCATGAACAAGAGGAATGGGAATACAGACATTAATGTATGCTGAAGGGAACAGGTCAAAACAAGATGTTTATTGTTGAAATACTTTTCTAACTGATACTTTGAAATCGTTAATTATTTGACATTTTAAGATGGTGGTTTTTAGCCTTTTCTTTGAGGTATTTTCTATGTAATACTTTGAGCTGTTTGATTACTCTCACAGTGTTTTCTAATTTAATACTAATTTAATAGCTGTTATTTCCAGACCCTTTGATCAGTGGGCAATGTTTTGATAACGTAACAATAAATAATTAACTTACTTACAAGCTATGTCAAGTGACTCAAGTCAGTGTCATGATACTTTACTATATAATGCTGGAAAGAACTTTACTGAGTTGAGCCCTGCAGAACTTAGCCGTTTGTATGCCCATCTGATTGGACCATTTTAATGAGTAAGTTTTTGACTGATGTACATGGATGACATGCAAAAGAGAACAATAATAGGTGCATGTACATGGATAAAGAACATACAGTGTACTCTGTCTAATTCGGACCTGCTTGGGACTAACTAAAACATCCGAATTAGACAGTAGTCTGTGTTACACAGAAATTTCCAATATCAATGTCTGAAGGCTGGAGTAATTCCCTTGTCAAGAGATTGGACAAATGAAGTTGTGTTGGCAGGAAGATATTTTACTGTAACATTGCTGATGTATTAAATATGAATTTAGGCCATTATTTTTACAGTTTAAATACACTTACGTCCATTATTGTGTGTGCAAAACGTGAGAAATGTTGTCTCAAGATCTATGTGTCAAGTTCAAAGCAGAAATCAGAATAGAAAACTATACATCTAAGAGTAGATGTGACAAATATCAATAATGCGATACATTTCCAACCTTGTTCCTGTATTCAACGAGAATTGAGCCTTTCGCAAATACCGAATGACAAATTAGCGTTAATCGCCTCGGAGGCAAATAAGCATTTACCGCTAGACAAGATACACAAACCAATCAACGGGTTGTTTATTCAAGGTTTATTGGCCAAGCAGACTTCCTGATCAGTCTGGATTATAAAGCAATGTTTTCATGTGTAACTACCTATTCTGGCTGACACTTTGGTCTGAAATCCAAAATAATGAGAGTCCGAGATACTCAGCTTTTTCATTTTGACAACAAAGAAATATTACATTGGGACCGGAAGTTCAGTCTGGCGCATACAGCAATCCAAGAAAGAAAGAGTCTGAGTTGGACAGAGAGCACTGTCCATATATATATGATATTTGTAGAAAATATGATTTGTTATGTGTAATAAACATCTAGTTTTGTCTGATATAACTTCTTCTGTCATTTTCACACCTTGATATCAAATACTACAATTGTTACGAGTACTAAAATAATAATGTATAGTCATTTTGACTTTTTGGTATGACCATTTTGACTAGTATGGGCTTGTGGCCATTTTAACTAGGACCCATGCTGAAATAGTGGCAATGGCTTCAGATTCATCAATGCAGGTGAAACAAAAAGAGAAACTTAACATTTTGTGATGTCAGTGGGATGAACATCAGTTGGAACAAAACTAAAATCATTGTTTTTAGACAGGCTGACACTCTGACAATATGAAAAATGGTTCTTGAACAGGCACCAAACATAACTATATATATTTTGGTGTGATCTTTTCCCCTGTCTGCCTATTTGTTTGCCTATCTGGTTTAGACTTCAAGTAACTGTCAACATCAGAGAGGGCACTTTCCAGCTCTTTGAATCTGGCTGTGTCACAAGCTTCATTGATCTGCAACCATTTATACTCTGTGTGTTCTTCTGACAAGATAACAGGATCATGTGGTTTCTCTAACTCAGCAAGCCAGTACACAACCTTTTTCAGCTTCCCTCGAACATCATACTTCAGTGTTTTCTGATAGTCTTCATAAATGTTCAGTTGTTCCTTTTTCAAACCTGCTTCCTCTGCTGTTTCACGTAAGGCAGTTTCAAATTCTCCCTCCCCTTTTTTGACGTGACCTGCAATTATAATTGGGAAACTTTTACACATACCATTGACCCGGAATCATTCTGGCCACCAGCTTCTAGTCCAGAGTTGCAATCACGCTCATACAAAGACTACTGTCCAGTTACTGCCATTTTAAAGCGTTTTTTAATGATTTGCTCCATTATTTCTTAACATAATGAAATAAAATTTGTCTTGATGATTGATCATCTATTCACCAATGTTTTCTGCTTGTTTACGTTTGCCGATCGTGTTTCTAGGAAACATGCTCAACAGGAAGCGCTGTAGTGTAGATTGTCCTTTCCCAACAAGTAACAAGACCAGTTACTTCTGGTTTTTTTTATGTTATTAATCTAATTCGACATAAACTTGGTAATAAAACTAGTGTTTCAAACCTTGACATACTGAAGAAATTTCATAATTGGAAGTTGTTTTAAAAAAGAATTAAAAGACCAAAACTTGTTCTCATTGTGAAAACGGAGATGTCTCCGCAGGTTTGAACTTATCAAACTTAACATTTAAAGTAGTTGTTTGCAATTTTGGCAATGTTTGTTTTCTCAGGGAAAAACGAAAAGATAAACATTAAAATTGACAGTTATCTTTTAGCAGTATCGTCTGCATGGTATCTGTCCAGTCCATGAAACGGAGATGGAAATTTGGGTCAATTCAAAGTTAAGTGATTGGAAGTTGGCATCATGGGTATGTTCAGACAAATTCAAGTCTGCACTTTTTATGGACTGAATTGTCAAGTCATAGATTCACAACACAGCCTGGATGATTTTCATTCAATTCTCATTGTTTTTGAAATTCCATGTGAACACACTAACGGTCACGTCACATACCCCGATTTGTCTGGGTCTCTTCCTCTGAGGGTTTCATATTTGTAACATCTACAATGTAAAATACTCATAGTAATTTTAACTCTTTGTAACCTATCGTTTTTTGAGTGTGTCAATGTGTGAAATACTATGGAAGTACAAGTAAAGCTGTCTGCACAAGCACTACAGCCAGGTGTTGGAGATAACTGGTACACAGCGATAACTGGTCGCTAGCCAGCAGCATTTTGAGGAACAGACTAGTAGTGTTCCCCTACATCCTATTGAAGGGCTCTACACTATTTTCACAAGGGGGTTCTTACGAATTAATATATACGTAGTTACCTCCATATTTTACATTGCACTTTCTCAGGTCCAACAAAATACATGAGATGTACGTGAGCATTATTAAAGTCTGATTTGTAATTCATTTAAAAGAACCCCAAACTTCATATCACTAATCATCTTTACCATGAAGGCACGATGATACACAATCATAAGACAATGTACCTTTTGGGGGAGACCAGTGTCTACTACCATCAGATGCTCGCAAAAGTAAATATTGAATCTGATTTTCAAAACGTCTAAATATGATAAAACCAGCTGCACGCACTACATTAAACGTCATGTTGTGATCATACTCCTGAAGCATCGTGCTGAACGCGCTGATGAAGTAAAACAATTACGTGCAACTTCCAACACTGCGGTTTATTTGCAACATATTAAGTAAACACTTTCGTCATTGCATGGAGCTTTCAGACACTAACCTGACATATTCGTAGAGAAATATAACAATGTCAGAAGTGTGTATTTCTTATTATTGACATATATCTTACTTTTCAATAAAACTAATTTTTATACAATGTTAAAGACAACATACATGTAACATTTATATTGAAGTCACCTGTTTATCATTATTTAAAATAACATTAGTGTCAACAGTCGTTACGGTAATAGTATGTAAGACCAGTTCAATAAGTCTGTATTTTTAAATAAGATATAGTATATCGTGTATAAGTTGATAATTCCTCGAATGGCTGTCAACGTGTAAACATGTTTGTAGTTTTTACAAACATCTCGTTTAGACGTTATCACCATCGGCGCGGAATTCAAAATGGCGGCTTGATTTGTAAACAAACTTACAGTTCCGATATTAAACTTCATATTTTATCATTTTTTGCAGTAGGAGGATACGTTTCAGACATTATAAAGTGTGCCCATTGTCGCTTTATAATAAATCGCCGAGACATTCTAAGGCGTGCTTCTTGAATCGTAAGGGAAAACATATAGGGTTTTGGTCCAATGGCTGCAGGCTAAAATGGCAAGCCTGAACATGAATATCACTACACACTGTTCGATCATTCATTGTGTATTGTTAACTTCCCGTAGAAGATGGCCGGAGACATGTACAACACATGACTTCTGTAACATGACTACCAACGGTGATACACCTAAAACATAACCAAAGGTGATTGTTCTAGCAGTTCCAACTTCTGGATGTCATTGCAGTCAGTTATTTTAAGTTTTAATGAATATAAAAACTTTGGCATCCTTCCAGGTCCATATCTACAGGAAGTTGCCTCGAATGATGTGTATGTCATCCGTATTAATAACAACTGACACTGAAGGCAGGTCACATTGATTATTTCCCTGTTCTGTTTTTTTTTTTACCATGAGAACTATAGTGTATTGTATCTTATTGTTTTTTGTCCCATAAGTGACTAATATATGCTGTTGTTAGTACATACACTTATTTCTTGTAGTTTCCAACTCTTTTTGTTATACTATTGGTAAGATGAATTAAAAAATAACATGATGTTTTGGAATTATTTAATGTTTGAACTTCTGTCAAATACTGTTGTGTCAAAATTAAAGAAATCTGCACAAATGCTTCACACTATCTGCAGTTTGGCACAAGCACAAAATGATGACAACAGGAAGAATATACATTGGCCAAACATTTACATAAAGACAACTGTATGTTTGAAGGCACAAAGTTTAACATAATATGTTGAGTGTTGATAGTATAATGCAGCTTACAATTCCTCTGGATAGTATTTGAAATACATTACTATCATTTTCAGAAACCAAACTTTCAAGATCAAAATGGGAACTTTATATGAGTGTCTTCGAGAAGCAAGATTGGAGAAATATTATCCAACTTTTCGTGCTAATGGAATAACACGTTCAGAGACTTTGTCAAGATTGAGTCTACATGATTGCACAGTAATGGGAATAACTTCAGTAGATGATAGACGTCGCATGACAGAGCTAATAAACATAATAAAATCTGTTCATAATGCAAGTAGAACACAAATATCTGATGCACAACCTGCAAGTAATATGTCCCGGAAAATGTCACAAACCAGGAGGGTGAGTAGAAGTCCCAATCCCACATCAGGACAAAGTGGTGTATCCAGAGGCCTGGAGGCAACAAGAGATGTCAGAGTGATGGACAGAACACCAAACTTTTCTGCTGCATCCTATGTTGATATGTTACAGTTACTGACAGAATCAAGTTCTGATGAATCTAGTGATGATGCAGTTCAATCAGATGAACAGAATATTCCACGTCATGTAGCAAGACCTAGCACAATTTCAAAGCAAACTCGGGGACAGGTAGAGAGAATCAAGCATGCAGGGTATAACTATGGTGTTCCTAAAGGAACACTAAGGACTAAGTCTAAACAAGCATCATCAACACCATCAAGAGGTGTGGAGGATAGGATTCGTGTTTGTGTGAGGAAAAGACCTGTATCACACAGAGAGGAGCGACATGGAGATGATGACATAGTGCATGCTGAGGGGACAAATTCTGTTGTTGTAAATGAACCGAAGCAGGCAGTTGATCTAACAGCCTTCACTTTACAGGTAAATGAATTTTTTTTATGAGGAGTATCAAAAAACAATTTATTCAGAAAGTTATTTACTCTTTATTGTGCAGCAGATAAAGTGGACTGTTAATACAGTGATTTAAAAACCAGGCATGTTCATAATTCAGAGGTTTTGAAAATATAGAGAGAGTAATCAAATGTTGTCACATCATTTTCATGACCTTATTAACAAGGGAATTTCCGAGTAGATGAAAACATTCCTGTGTCAGTTTTGAAGTCATTCAGGCCAAAGTTAAAATGAATATTGATACAAGAAGAATTCCTGAAGTTAGATAAATATGATTCTTGTGCAACCAGTGACTTGGAGTGAGGATGAGCATCATATTCTGAATGTTTATAGATATATGGATGCCATTTCTGTTAAAACATATCATGTGACTGCAGATAAGCTGATCTCATACATCCTAACTGCCTCCTGTAAACCAGACCAGCAATCAATGATCAGTCCTTGGTAGTAGAATATCAGTGAAAATCTATTGAATTACTGTAGTTAGTCCTGTTTTTGCACTATCTCATAACAAATAATTTCCAGTGTATTACTGAAATTTGGTTTGTGACCTAGTTGAATAATTTCACTCCAAATTTCATTCAGGTCAACAAATTTATATCAATTGTGACAAAATGTCCCGCTAAGGATTATACCTCCTAATTTACCTCATTTCAGTCTTGCATGACTAGATACTGATATCATTAACTTGCATGTAAAACTGTGTGATGAAATCATTACTAACAGCCTGGAACAACCAGATAGCACCAAACCCATATGTTAAAAACAGTGTAAGTATGTACAAGCATGCTGTAGCCTTTCTTAGTAATCAGTGTTCAGGGAATTTGTTATGCAAAGACTTCAAACACCTATAAGATACAGTGCACAAATGGGAATTCCCCCAAAACTGTATTCCTTGGTGTTAATACATTCTAATTTTAAGAAACCATTTAAACTGAAGAGATGAAAGTTTGCAACTATACAGAATTCTTTCAAACCACACAGCGCTGATATTTCATTCTATGTATTTCATTGGTTAGGGTACAAATGGCCATCCATCTGACATGCTATATTTTGGTATGTTGAGTTAAATTCTTTGAGCAAGCCACAAACTTCATTGTTTTGAATCATGGTTTGCCATGATTTGTCAACATGACACCAATTCTTGTAGCCGTGCCCAGAGAGGTAAGTGTCTGACAATCCAACCCTTGGCATTAAACCAAACTCATGTTCTCTTGATGAGTTTTGTAAAATATTTCTGCTTTTGTTTCTGTTCCAGCATGAATTTTTCTTTGATGAAGTATTTGATGAAAACTGTTCCAATGAAGATGTATATGTTCGAGCTGCAAGACCTTTAATCAACAGTGTATTTAATAAGTAAGATGAACCTTGTTTTCTTTAATTACTTTTCAAAGCGAACAGATACACATAAACCTTGTTGGACTAATTGTGGGTAAATAACTGTTCTTCACTCATTTCTCATCAGCCATGTTGATGCTGTCATTACTGTCTCTTTCAAAGTATTTCTGAAAATGTGTTCATCAAAATGGTGTCAAACACAAGCATGATTTTTCAGGGTTCACATCTATAACACAAACTAAAGAGTGTTTTGGAATCTATTTGACAAGTTGAGATACAATTAATGATGCTCTTCTTTGTTATCAAATTAAGCATGCTAATCAAACGTGACAGAACTACAGAAATTATTGTCCGTATTGTAAATATTATCTTTCAGAAATGTGGAGTCTTTGACTTGAACAATACACAATACATATATTGAGTCAAATATCTTGCAACAATGTTTGATTGCATTCACACATAATAAAACCTTTACAGATTTGTTGAGACACCATGCAGTATTTTTACCAGCAAGCAGAGACTTGCATCGATGAACAGAATTTATTGTTAATAATTTCATAGGTCATTTGTTATTTGTTTGATTGAGTAATCACTTTCAAAACCTCATCTTTCACTATTTAGAATGTTCCATAAGGCCGGAGAAAAGTCAAGAAGACCTGAAAAAACATGATCACTTTATCAAAAACATTGTGGTCAGGAAAAGATTCTTAAGATTGTGTGGATTTCAGTATTAAAGATTATTCCGAACTTATTCTCCCAACAGTGGTAGTGCCACCTGTTTTGCCTATGGCCAGACTGGGGCAGGTAAGACTCACACCATGATGGGGAATGAGAATGTGCCTGGGTTATACCTGCTGGCTTCCAGAGACATTTTCTCCATCATTGAATCCAAGCAGTACGGGGATGGCCTCCATGTGTGGGTCAGCTTCTTTGAGATCTACTGTGGCCAGCTCTTTGACCTTCTCAACAGGAGGAACAGGTAACAGTTTGTGGCATTGTTAGCAGATGTGGGAGGGAAGAACTGGTGTTTTACCTTTGTTATCACTACTTGTTGCAGCCTACTTGGGGCAGCCTTGTGGTTAAACTGTTTGCTTGTAACCCCAAACACCCTATTACCCACACGGGTTCAGTGTGTGAAGCAGTTTTCTGGTGTCCCCACCTTGATACTGCTGGAATATTGCAAAATGGGGCATAGAAAAACATACGCATCACTAGATGTGATATTAAATGTACATGTTTGAAACATCAGTTTGATTCACACTATCATGTACTAATAGGTCTTAAAAATTGTGAGTGAATATTTGACCTCCTTTAGTTGTTACTCATGAACATGTTTGAAGTCTGGTCAATGTTTGTTTCTAGACTCCATGCACGTGAAGATGGCTCCAATCACGTGTGCATCGCAGGTCTAATGGAGACTGAAGTCAGTGATGTAGCAGGGCTTGTCAAGGTAGTTTGTAGTCCCTGAACCACATTATTCACCCTACTGCCTCAATTATCCTACAGTTCTAAAGCCATAAATGAATCAAGCCTTGATTTCCATCTCACTTGCGCTCCAGTTCAGTTTGTATTAGGTTTATTTATGTTACTATCAAAATTATGTATATTCACAGACAAAGCATTGTGCAGATTACTGTTGGCATATTACAAGTTGCCCATGTGATTCCCGACTGTCACCTATGTAACACGCAACTGTTGACAATGTGACTCCCATCTGTCACCCAAGTAACACGCAACTGTTGACAATGTGACTCCCAACTGTCACCCAAGTAACACGCAACTGTTGACAATGTGATTCCCAACTGTCACACATGTAACACACGACTGTGACTCCACCCAGCTTTAGACCATGTAACTCTCAACTGGTGACATCAATCCATTCATCCATCCACACTTACATACAAACACACATCCATCCATCCATCCGCACGCACGCACGCACGCACGCACGCACGCACGCACGCACGCACGCACGCACGCACGCACGCACGCACACGCATGCCTATGTGTTTGGTTAAGATGTGGATGAAGAATTTCAATATCACTTGCTGGCACTGGCAGCTGATGTAAGCTCCATTCAACTGTCAGAGGCTGTTGTTTCTGTTATCACAGTTATCCCTGATGTATGTCTGTTTTTCTACAGGTCCTTGACTACGGAAACTCTGTACGAAGTAAAGGTGCTACAGGGGTGAACCCCGACTCATCCCGCTCTCATGCCATCCTGCAGATGGAGGTCAGAGACACCACCGACCACAGGGTTGGCAGGTCAGACATACACACCTGGTAGAATGTGTTGCCATAGTTACACCAGAATCTCATGTTGTAATCTTGTACTTCATGTTGCCATAGTTATACAAGAATGTAATGCTGCATGCATGTAGATGTTGCCATAGTTACACCAGAATCTCATGTTGCAAGCATGTAGAAGATGTTGGCATAGTTGCACTAGAATCTCATGATGCAAGCATGTAAAAAATGCTGCCATAGTTACACCAGAATTTCATTTTACAAGCATGTAGTAGATGTTGTCATAGTTACACAAGAATTTCATTTTTCAAGTATGTACAAGATGTTGCCATATTTACACAAGAATTTCATTTTTCAAGTATGTACAAGATGTTGCCATAGTTACACAAGAATTTCATTTTTCAAGTATGTACAAGATGTTGCCATATTTACACAAGGATTTCATGTTGCATGCATATAGAATGCGTGGTCTTGGTCCACTAGAATTTCATGTAGCAAACAGTCTCTCAGTAGGATATTACAATGTACTGAAATAATTTTAATAAAAATAATTTAATAAGTATTTCCTAGACAGTATATACTTTAAAGTATATACTTTAAAATATTGTGACCCATGTACCTAGTCTCAGACATCATGGTATATCCACAATATCCAAGCCTTGTGTGTGTCATGGTGCATGTTTTTTTTTGATACCCGTGTTTTCAACATGTAGGTTATACCAAGATACATATGTAATAGAAGAGTGAGTGAGTGAGTTTAGTGTTACGCCCCACTCAGCAGTATTCCAGCTAAATGGTGGCGCTCTGTAAATAAGCAGACAATCCAGTGATCAACAACATGAGCATCGATCTGCACAATTGGGAACCAGTGATGTGTCAACCAAGTCAGCGAACTTGACCACCTGATCCTATTAGTCGCCTCTTACGACAAGCATAATTGCCTTTTATGTCAAGCATGTGTTGTTGAAGGCCTAATCTACCACCGGTCTTCACAGATCTGTAATAGAAAAGTCTCATGTATTATGACTGCTCATGATCATGGAGGCAGGTAGAAATTTGTCCGTTTCATTTTCTCTTCAATTTGTTCTAGTTATTGGGCTCTAATCTTTAAATCTATTGTGTTAATTTTACTTTAGAGAAACTTTTACTTTGTCTGCTAAAGGATATCTTTCATTGATCTGGCTGGGAGTGAGCGTGCTGCTGATGTGACAGACACAGACAGACAGACGCGTTTGGAGGGAGCCGAGATTAACCAGAGTCTGCTGGCTGTAAGTGAACTGATGTCTGTGGTGACAGAAACCTACCTGGCCTGAAAGTGTTGTATCATGTAACCAGTTGGTGACATCCGTGGCCACATAGTTTTGTTTTGTGTAGATATTTTATATCTGTATAGAACCTCAAAGGCACATCTTGTGACAAAGGGAACGGCTTAAAACAATTTTCAGCAGTGTATGGAATTATAAATTGTTGAAATAACAAGATACAGTGAGGGGGAACAGCCCCTTTGTCTCCATGCTCAGTACAATGGAAGTGAAGCCCATTGTGGTGACTGTCCTCCAACATCTCACTCCAGATTCAGGGCAGCTGTGATCTGATATGATATAGTTTGAATTATGTTGAATTGCTTTTGCTCAGAGTGACAATGTGGTGTTTATGTTCCAATCTAAATGCACATATTTCACTAAATAACATGACAGACTATGTCTCACCAACATCAGTAAGATATTACAACAAAAGATGAAGTAGAAGAAAAAAGCCTGAATATCAGAATTTTTCCTTATCCTGACTCATGCTTATTACACTTGTTTCCTCCCTCTGTGCGAATGAACAATACTTGAAATCCCATGAAGTTCCCTTTTCTTTGAAGGGGACATAAAATCACACATACCCACGAGTAGCCTCCCCATATAAGTTTTGTACCATTAACGGTCACATGACCGACCATGTTCGTCACTCTCTCCTCTATAGCCCTAGTGAATAGTCATGGAGGCAACAACACATATCCTTGGTATTTTTCATCCTTTATCCAAATTTCTGTTGTATATGGCTTTTGTTCTTTATATATACTACCCATCAAAAGTTTAGACTCACCCCAGTCAATACAGTATCTTTCTCCAATCAACTTTTCATATCCTAATTCCATAAAATCTTAAAGGATTTTTTTGACATTTTGTTTACATACGAATCAATGTCCCGTAAAAGAAACTTGAATAATTAAAATAATCACTATAATGAGTTCTATACAATAACAAACGTTTGGAAAAATTGTAATTTTCTATTGAAACTTTACACCAAAACGCATGTTTCAAAAGCATGGTACAAACCTATGCATTTGGTTGATTACAAGCATGATCCTCGTGCATTTGGTCTGTATAAAAGTTTTGGAGGGAACTTTGTGGTTACATTTCACTCCGATGCAACTATGGGTAGAGGAAGAAGTTTACGTATAGAAGAACGAAATCAGGGCCTGGCACTTTTGCAAGATGGATGATCACAACGAAATGTTGCTATTTCTAGGCTATTTCTAACCTCTCTATATGGTTCCAACAGACTAATTCGGTGGAGGACCACCCCCGATCTGGAAGGCCAAAAGTGATATCACAACAAGATGACTGTTACATCAGATTGATCGTTCTCAGGAACAGACATGTCACTGCCACTATGGTAAAGAATGCATTTAGTCATGCCACAGGACGTCGTGTATCTGTCTCAACAATACGTCGCCGATTACGTCACTATGGACTGTGCGCACTGCACAGCACGTCACCGTCATGCTCGATTGAACTGGACAAATGGACATTTGAGATGGGGTGCTTACTGAAGGTCACGTGATACTGAAGGTCACGTGATACTGATGGTCATGTGTGCTTTTACTGATGAATTGAGATTTAATCTGCACTTCAACGACGGTCGCATTCCTGTTTACAGACATCAGGGACAACGTTTTTGAGCATGATCATTTTGGAGGGGGCTCGGTAATGATGTGGGGTGGTATCACCATGAATGGCAGAACAGACTTAGTGGTAGTGAATGGGAATTTGACCGGACAGAGATATCGTGACGAGATACTCATTCCTATTGTTATTCCATTCCTGAGGACCATGCCAGGCAATGTCATTTTTCAGGATGATAATGCTAGGCCTCACAGAGCTTGCATTGTGACAGCTTGGTTACCATGGTGTTAATCGTATGGAATGACCAGCATTATCACCCGACCTGAACCCCATAGAGCATTGTGGGACATCCTTGGGCGTCGTGCTTACAACAGAGTTCCTTCCCCTGCTAACCTTGACCAGTTTCAGAATGCATTGCTACAGGAGTCGCAGAACATTCCGCAGAGACAAATTGGTCTGTTGGTATGTGGTATGCGACGTCGGTGCGATGCTTGTGTCGTAGCAGGAGGTGGACATACTCGATATTAATTTTTGACACTCACTTTCTCACAATAGTGATATTTGAGGTTCGAAACATGAACAATGACGAATGTTCAGCGTAATAGTGATTCCCGAATAATAAACTGAAATGATTGATGTTGTTATTAATTAGTATCATTAGCCAAATCCGTCATTTTGAAGTAAGATATCGTCTTAACAAAAAGTGCTATATACTTGTTCTTCCAGCGTTTGAGATCAGCAGCTGCGACAACGGGATCAGTGCATCACTCTACAGAGAACCTTCTATCAATGCAGAAATCTGGAACCAGAGATGGTAGCAACAACAACTCTTTGGAGACACTGCGAAAATGTGAAGAGATCTACATCATCAACCCCGCAGATGCATCATCAACCCCACAGATGCATCATCAACCCCACAGATGCATCATCAACCCCGCAGATGCATCATCAACCCCGCAGCAGTTTCAGCATACTCCGCCAAAACCTGTTTATGAAGCAATTCACGGAACAGATGTTTTTTATGGAACACTGCTTGGAAGAGAGAGCTGCTGAGAATACACACAAGTACCCTTGGATGGAGTGGATGGCATGCACGAATGCTCATGGTCTGGACTAAGAAACCTGGCGGATTCTACGACTGTCTGCTCAGCTGTAGCAGTCCATGAAGGAGAATTCACGCACCTACTGCACTCCCGCAGGAAGAATTTGAAGGTTTTTGTGTGCTTCTATTCAGTCGTCTATACACATGTTCACTCGTGTAACTCCGGAACAAGTTGAATAGTGAGGTTACAGACAAGACCAAGTGTTGATGAAGAAATCAGTGACAGCACAAGATTTCACAATGATCATTTGGCTGCAACACCATTGACGTAACATGTGGAATCTCATTTGTCCACGAGAGACAAAGCCCTGAGAAGAATGCGGTCACAGTTCTTGTGCCAGGAAGTCGTCTACAGATGTACACAACCCTTCCAACATGGAAAGACCTCTTCACAGGTCATAGAGGTCTTCTCCAGACAGCAGATTGAATGTTGTTTATCTGCAGACTTGCAGCAACAGATGACAGTTACTCCTGTGACAGCCAGCCAGCTATAAATAGACTTCATACTGATTACAGCTCGTTCTCAACAATTGTCAATTTGATGATGAAGAATGATGCATCTTCACTGCATATCGTCGAGATTCTGGTAACATCTTCATTACAGATGAAGCATGTACCTGTTTGGTATTACCTCACCTATACGACTGTCTACATGAATATTCAGCTGATTGGTGCATCTTGGCAGCAGTAAGTGTGGTGTAAACAGAATGGTATCATATTGCTGGAAGATTATCGATGAAGTCAGAGTTGGAACTGAAGAAAGTTCTGCATTTCTGGGAATAAGGTTCATCACAACACAGAATCATATTGTGGTCAATGAAGACTGCTGGGTCAAGATCCAAGCCGTGTTTCCAGAATCAGTCATCTCTCCATTACCACTACGAACATGGCAGTATCTCCTTGGTCTACTCCCTTCAGTGCAGGATATGACCACCAGAGGAAGACTACAGTTGTGCCTACTACAGCGGTTCCTGAGTACTCACCAACCCATGAAGGTCCAGGGTAGGACAGGCTTTCAGGAACCCATGCCTGCCATCAAATGCGACTATGCTTGTCGTAAGAGGCGACTAATGGGATGGCGTGGTCAGTCTTGCTTACTTGGCTGCCACATTTCATCAGTTCCCATTTGTGTAGATCGATGCTCATGCTGTTGATCACGGGGCTGTCCAGTCCAAATCTGATTATATACAGACCGCCACCATAAAGCTGGAATATATCGGTGGGTGGTGTAAAAGAAAACTCTCTCACTCACTGAATACTCACCTGAACAGTACCGAGCTGTTATTCCTGCCAGAAAGTCTACAGTCGCACCAGCTTGTTCACATCAATCAGTTGGCAATGAAAGTTGTAATCAACGCTGTAGTCAACATTGGTCGAGTGTACTGAGAAATGAAATGTGGATGGTATACACAGACAACTCTACAGTAGCATTCTACATAAAGAGACAAGGATCAACAAGATCGATAAGTCTACTAAAGCTCACCTTCCAGTTGTTCAACATCATTGACAACCTGAACATCTACATGAAGGCATGTCACATTCTTTGAGCACAGAATGTCATGGTAGACGCTGTATCTCATCCACTAAAACCATCTCCGACGAAATGGATGTAACACCCAGAGGTGTTTCAGCTTGTCATGCAGATATTAGACCACACTTAGAGCTGTTTGCAACAAGATTCAGTAAACAGACACCAAGATTCGTCTCTCCAGTGCTGCATTCGCTAGCATGTGCAACACAGTCTCTCAGCATGTCATGGGATGGACTAGACGCTTACGCATTTCCACCTCCAGTTCTACTGCCATAAGCAATCAGCAAATTCAAGCGACCAACATTGCTGCAACTCATACTGGCCACTGAGAGAATGGTTACCTGTCCTCATGCAAGAAATAGGAAGCCCATCCCTGAAACTACCAGAGTGGTCGGACTTACTCGTCCATATGCATACCAATCAAGCTCACGAAAATCCTTCATCGTTCCAGTGTCATGTATGGACCCTATCAAAACTTGCCTAAAGAAAAGTGGATACTCTGCCAGAGCAGCAAAGGCAGTAACCTTTGCTTTATGCAGATCAACTCGCACTTTTGTATGCGACAAGTGGAAGAGATCTGAGATATATGCATGGTGGACTTCACTGCATCAAAGGCCTCACATCCTCAAGCAGAGGAAAACTTATGTCATCTTAGACAAACTAGATAATTCAAAGGTTCAACACTATCAACCGACTTGTCCGCTTTCAGCACAAAATTATTGCCATAAAAACAGGCATAAAGCTGACAACAATGCCAGAACTACTAACTCTAGTTTGCTGTTTCAAGTTAGAAGACCAACAAAAGAAACTTGAGGCGTTGGCATGGGATCTTAACATTGTTTTGCAACCTCTCGCCAGTGATGCCTGTCAGCCTTTAGAACAGACATCCTTCAAATTATTAACACAGAACATGCTGTTTCTGTTTCTCAGCAACAACAGCTCAGATGTTGGAAATACATGCATTGGATTTTGGACGAACCTGATTTGACACAGGACAGCGTGATATCGTAGGACTTATTTGCCAGAGGAAGGTTGGAAGAACAGAATCGAAGTAGTGCCCCAATAGTTCCTAATAGGGGGGAATAGAGGACATATTAAAGACTGCCAGAGAATCCAGGAAGTGACCTGATCCACCACCGATTCCATCAGATTCTGTTAGCTTAACTCATTAAGGCCGAGAGACGCATATATGGGGCAAATTAACCACCTCCTCACAGCAAGTGACGTGTTTGTGGGGCAGGTAATTGGCAGTCTCTCACGGCGAGTGCCACACATATCCGTCAACAGAAAGCACCTCTTATTCAGTGAGAGACACATATGCGTGTTTCACTTTTTAAAATCACCTTGTACCTATTATGTCAATTAATGTAGTAATGCACTAATATTAGCTTTTTTTTCACGAGAGATGTTACCTTTTGAGTCACTAAGATGAAGTACTTGAAGGGTTTTGAAAGCAATTGATAACCATTATCGTAGGTCTATACAGTGTGTGACAAATGTCCCTGAAAAAGGGGATTATGATGTTTATGCAGAGGTAAGCGTCTGGTACTCATCATGGGTAATGGATACTAAAATACTTCTTATGCACATTGATTGAATTAAATGTGATGGATTAGAGGTTGCTGAAGATTATATTTTCTTCAACATCCTAATAAATAGGAAACTATATACAAAGTTTCAAGGACATACAAAGTATACATACACGGACATATATACAATAAAATAGTTTGAACTGAAATAATGAAACATAATGTATAAACACAAATAATTATACAGCCAAGCTCGAATAGATTAGACATGAATTAACTTACTAACTTAAAGCTTACTGAAGTGTAACTAGTTATTTTCCATAATCAGTAGTTGATAATGTTACCTAATTGAATATAATGTGATGAGTTGGGCCTTTGCATCGAATATATAAATATACATGTCAGTGTTGTTGCAACAATGAAAACTTTTACTATTCTTGTCACAAAACACAGTAAGTTGGTAATTCAAAAACTTCTTAGAGGTATACAGAGGTAACATCATGTAAACCATACAAGGGTATTTCAAGCATTTTTGTTCAAGCTGTTGACAGTTTCATGTTGATTTGAATTGCCACTTTTCTATGCAGTTTGCAGGGGCATTGTGTGAAGCATTCGTATTTGATCTCTGTAATCATCAAATCTGGTGTAATTACTCAGTCTCTATTGATCCACTGTCAGTAAAAGCTGGACAGTATATCAGTCATATTATCGATACATGCACGTATAATCATTCAGTCAGATTACAGTAATGAGATAATTGAACAAATTTTTCAACCTTAAAATAACAGCCTCCGGCAGAATGCATATGTAGTTACATCCTTGTTCAGTGGTTTGTCCATGACGTGTAAAATAAACAGATGCGCTGTTATATCATTGGACAACTTGCTTTGTGCAATGTTTATGTATACATGCACGTTTCTAATCACATGAACCTCATTTGCATTCAGTATACAGGCATGCCCATGTTCATAAATATTTGGTGGGATTCAACTGCAAGGTTATTCAATATAATAATTCAGTATTGTGTAACTTGGTGAGTTCTGTAATGCCTGTACTTGAGTTTAGGCATTCATTCGTATCAAAGTGTTGCCAAAGTGTCTACCTATTCCTATTTGTCTTACGTGTATAATTCACACATCATTACCGGTATGTATGTTTACAATACATAACTATAACATGATAGCTAGGGTTGAGAAAGCCAAAACACAATAACCCGACTGGTCAACAACATAACCAATAATCAATCTGTATCTAAGCTTTTGGGTGAAGAAACATGCTCTCCAGAAATTTCGTCCATGCTCCATCACCTGTCCTTTCCTCTGTGACAGGTATCTCATGATATGATTGGTCATAGATAACAAGTGACCAGCCACTACAATGAACAGTTGAGATACCGAACCTTCTTTTCGGGAAATTTGGTGACACATTGTCACATGACTGTTTGTTTTATGTCTGTGCAAGGAATATGTAGTATACATTTTGTATATGTTTGTTTGTATGTTGATGTATGTTTTATGCATGAAATCTGTATCGAACTGCCAAGCTATGAATGTGCTCTATGTTAATCACAGATAGGTGTAATAGTATTTTCATCAAAATAATACATACACTAGGAATCTATAGGGAAAAACGCTAATTTTGTAGAAGGTTATATTGTATGTTAGTAAATTCTTCTTTACAATAAGTCATTGTCATAGATCTTTTGAAAAATTAAATCCTCACACAATGATATGAGAGAGAATTTGTTTAGCTATGCCTCATCTCTTACATACCAAGAATGCATGCATATATTGATAAAATATAAATGTTCAAGCCACCAAGGGTCTACAAGAGAAACTTGCAATAAAATTACATGAATGCAGAAAGACATAATATGTATTGACACCTGTTTTCTTTCAACATATATCTTTATGACTCAATTAAACAATCAGGAGTTGTCTGTACAACTAGACAGTTTCCTGTCATCCCCAAAGCCTATCAGGGAAATCAGGCATGATTAATGCTAATTAGTCTTGGCCCAGCAAGTCGGGCAATCAGCGAAGTGGTTCTCGGACTTCATGAATTAATAAGCATGAGTCAGGATAAGGAAAAATATGTAATTTTCAGAATAAAATTGATATTTTATACTTATCCTGACTGATGATGTCAAGCCCTCGAAACCTCCCCATTTATTGCATGCTGGATTTCCATGAAAATTCATGTGTCAGGCAATATTCATAGAGAATGACGAGCAAGACTGGTCAGGTAACTGATAAGAGTGTCAGACTATAAGGGGAGGCTGCTCATGGGCGAGTGTGATTTTACACCCTCCTGAAAAAAGGAACTTTAAGTGATTTCAATTGTGCCACAATCATTCGCATAGAGGTGGGGAGGAGAGTGAGGAGAAAAGCATAATAAGCATGAGTCAGTATAAAGTGTAAAATATCAATTTTATTCAGAAAATCACATGTACACCAATTTTCTTCCAGTTGAAAGAATGCATACGGTCGATTGACCAGTCAAGTCGTCACAAACCATTCCGTCAGAGCAAGCTCACCCACATTCTGAAGGACTCATTTGTTGGGAACTCTCGGACCTGTATGATAGCCAATATCTCGCCCACAATGTCTGCTTGTGAGAATACACTGAACACACTGAGATATGCAGACAGGTAACCATGGCCTTGGTGCAGTAAGCATTGTCACTTACCTAGTGTCAGAAATATCTCACCATTCATAGAGTCATATGATGGTATATCTGTTACAGAGGGGTATTAGCTATGAATATTCATAATGGCATTTTGTATGAATATCATTTTGTGAGGAATCTTCTTTGTACATTAACAAATTCCAGCAGTAAGTAAACAGACCAACTGAAACTGAGTAACAGGGACACAGGTTTCATGGTACTATGAGTGTAGACACTCCTCACAACTATGTCAGTTGCTGTTTTTGAGAATATAGTCAAGTTAACTCAAGGTATGACAAAAATACTGAACATATCACAAAACCAGTATTAAATCCCACAAGAGTAACAACAACTGACTGGTGTTCCATCTGCAGTAGATTGTCCAGCTGTAGAAAGGAAATCTGTCTTCATCCTTATGGTAAAGGAAATCTGTCTTCATTCTTATGGTAATTTTCAGAGTAAAGGAACTGAAGCGGGATGGTTCTCGAGGCACAACCAGCAGTCAGGCAGAGAACTTGCTCATGAACATTCCAATATCAGCACCATCAGTCTTTCATCCATCCAATATCCTCTCCTGCTCTACCCCAATGCGACCAGTCACACGGCACACAGCTCAGCGGCCTCAGGATGACAATATATTGGACCCAACAGATTCCCCTGTCCGTGGACACTTTCCGCAGAAGAAAAATACCAAATCAAAAACACACAACATTGCCCAAAGTTCCTCTGCGCCAAAAGAATCAGTTTCTGGAACACATGATGTATCTCCATCGAGGAGGAGAATCTCGAGACCCCACCAAGAACCTTCACCAGCGCGGGATCATGTCTTAAGACAGAACATCCCACCTCGCCAATTGGTGCCCCCTCAGCAAACTTCTTCTCCGAGTGGGTCAGACAAAACAGACTCGGAATCTTGTAACATAACACTGCCACGGAACAACAATCTCCCCCAGCCAAACATTCCAGTGGCCCAGTCAACAGACACAGAGTTTGACTTCCCAACATCTGATTTTAATGTGCCAGAAGAACTAAATGATCTCAATAAAACTGTAGAGAAAAAACATGATCCCCCCAAAAGTGTGGGAGATACTGGTCATGGGATGAACAAGACTCAAGGAGTGTCACAGGGACTTCCCAAATCAGCAGGTCGAATGCTTCCGGAGACTCCCATGGTAAGTAAAATACAGAGATCGCAGAGCACTGACTTAGCACAGCAGCAAGACAGGTTTCCAGACCAAGGTCAGCATTTGATGAGACAAATCCCCAGAAGTAACTCACCTGCGACCAGACGACCTCACTCTGCTGCTGCTGTGACGGGGGCAGAGGCAGCAGGGGGAGCAATGCTGCCACTCCCTACTCCATCAGTGTCTACACCAGTGCCATACGCTGCTGTTCCAACAATAACACCTTTGGTGGAGAGTATTGAAGATGACCAATTGTTTGACAACCCTGCTGAACGGGTAAGACAGCCTATTGTTAGATCTGACTCTGTGTCTATAGCAAGTCCTCAGACAAAGAATGGCTTAAGCAGGTTGAATGGTGGCAATCAGCTGAGCGTGATTCCTGCAGTGTTGCCAGCATCCAGCAGTGACCTCAGCTTCACCCAGAGGGCCCCTGTGCAGCCTCCAGCCGACATGCAGGGCATCCTACTCACGCCACGGACTGTTGACACTGTCCCAAGTCAGCAGCCACATGAACCACACCTCCCTGTGTTAGATGTCAGTGAAATTCCTGAACCTAATCCTGTCCCTCCACCTCATAGCATTCCTCATCACAGAGATGGAAGTCCAAAAGATGATTCACCCAGATCCGATCTTCCACTTCGTTCCTCTCCTGCCAGAGAGCGACGGACAAGACATGCCTCCCATTCCTCACAGTCCAGTGACGACTCATCCATGGAAGGAGTAAGGACATCCCAGTCTGACTCTGCTCAAGGTCCTTACAAGGTCAGGTCAAGGAGCAAAAGTAAAATAACTGATCTGAGAAAAGAAAAGAGTGACCCAATGATAGCTCTTCACATGCAGACAAAGAAACAAACGCTCCCCAACCCTGATGACTTCCACAAGTATCTCTCCAGGGGAAACACCCCCAAGGCTGGGCAGACGGCTTCTAGTCCGATGTCAGTTCCACTTTCAAAACTCTCCTCTCCTGAAGCAGGTCCAAGGCAGCCAGTGATGAACATCCTTACTGAGTCTGAGCACACAGAGGTAAAATCAGGACGAGGTAGTCAGGATCTGCGTAGATCACCAGTCACCTTTGACAAACATGCTGCTGGTGATGGTAAATCAAGTGTTAAGTCAAAGAGTAGGATGTCTGTGGCTGATGTGTTAAAGACAACCAGTAGAGGAGAAAGAGCAAAGTCACCAAAAGATTCAACACAATCACATGGGGTGAGTTCAGGTAACCAGAAACAGAGGTCATCATATGCTGTACAGAATGACAATAACTCATACACTGATAATCGACAACCTCACTTCAGACAGGACAGCGTCTCTATGTCCTCCAAGAGTGACTCATCCCATCAAAGTTCCTTCAACTCAGAGCTCCTTGGCAAGAACATTCAGACTACAACAGGGAACTTTGCTCTGCGGAACAGTGATTCTCCAACCGGAGCCAAATCATCCAGTTCTGTTATTGTAACGGAGAAGTTAACAGTGGGAGCAGTCTTCTCCCCGATCCACCCTCAGCCTATCACCAGTCATGCAGTTATCAAAACCATTTGCCCGACCAGCCCTGTGGCAGAGGTGGTTCAGCCCAAACCTGTCACACCCATGTTGCCACCACCAGTTGCAGCTTCAGTAGCAGGGTCTGTGACGGGCTCTGTTGCCTTGGAGAGACAGAGCATCACGTCTCAAGGAATACCACTGGATGACAAAAATGACCCAAGGTAAGAAATAAACTTCATCATGAAATTGTCTGGTATTCCAATTGTTCCACAGTGATCTCACATAAGTAGCTTTCTAAAATAAGTGACAAGCATGGCAATTGAATTATTTCCTTCATTTCCTCTCCTCAATGAATATCCTATTTTATTGTCTTTCAGAAAGACAGCTCTTTCATTCATTACTAATGAAAGTACTGTTTTTTCATACCGGTATGCAAGTTGGTGTAAATATTTGATTTAGAAATAATGCCAGTCCTAGGGTGCAGTGCAGACTTAATCATTTACTGGCTCCACACATACAAGAACAGCCCTTGTAGTCTGAGACTCCTCTAGTCCACTCTTCTTATTTTAGCATTAGACTCCGGCTAGTGTTCATGACTGCAATCTTTGAAAGTGTCCTTACAAACAATGCATCGTCAAGATTATGCTCAATTTTCTTATTTTTCCTTATCCTGACTCATGTTTATTATTCTTGTCTCCTTCCATCCGAACATAGTGGAACACTTGAATCCTTTGAAGTTCCCTTCATTAAAGCGGACATGAAATCATTACTCACCCACAAGTACCCTCCCTTGAGTCAGTGCATTTTGGCACAAACAGTCACATTACATGCCATGTTCTTCACTCTCTCCTTTCTCGTCCTAGAGGACGGACGTGAGGGCACCAGGATCCAAATATGGCACATATTGTTTACTAATTTCTGCCTTATAATCAACTAAATTACAGCTGTATTTGGTTTTTGATCCATATATTTATATTATTTGGCAAAATTACTACCAAAGTGTACATAATTTATTTGCCTGTTTAACTTGTATTCATTGTTGCATGTTTCATAACATTTGATGAAAACTTATTTGCATAGCAAATATTGGTTGTTTGCGGTTTACCCACATTTGTATTGTCTTTCTTGCACTGACGTTTGCTCTATCAGCTCATGTTGTATCCTTGGTAAAAATGTAACTATTCAGCAGTTCAGTAGTTATATATTTGCTGACCTTTAGCGTGTATGGCTCTCGGGGGCAGTCATCTGATGCAGTGGCGTCTACAGTCTCCAGTCAGAAGAGTTACCATCATCTAAGACTAAGAAGCACAAGTCTGCATCGGCACTTGGGAAGAAGAAATTGTCATCTTTGAAGAGTTTGTTAAGTTCTTCACAGAAGTTGAGGTCCTTCTCTTTGAAGATTCTCCCGCCACATGAAGCAGACGTTTTTGACTAACCCACTATCCTCCTTCCAGAGGTTCCAGTCACAGTTGACCTGTTACGATGGCTAGTGCAACAGCAACAGTTTCTACTCCGACGCAGGACTTGGGTCAACCCCTACAGCTGTCACAAACACGAGGTTTGTCATTCCATTCATATCAACCACAAAGTTCTGCACAGAGCTTCGACCTGGGCATGTCTATGCTGCAATTTACAGAGAACATAATGCAGCCATCAGTTCTCTCCAGTCCGATGTCCACAATTACGTCGGCACAACTGGACCAAGATTGCAGTAGTCATGGGACCTGGCACAAAGATGCTACGGGGGGACAGCCGATCAGAACCTCATCATCAAGATGATGAAGACCTGCACAGTAACCAACATACCAGTATCCAGTCCATGCCTGTGTCGTAGGACAGCAGAAGTTTACAGTCTACCTGTGAGTAAGAATAGACCACCTCCAGATGGCGCAGTCGTAGAGACTCCCCATGTAGACGTGGTACAAGTCATCGTAGACATGGACCTTCATCGGTGTCGGACTTTGAGGATCATCATAACTCTGTGCACAGGAATCATTGGCAGGACTACTCACTACTCACTGGTTATCAGAATTGCTCACCTACTGATGATTTGAAATTAGAATCACCCTCCAAGGAATCTAATGATGCACATACTTATAAGATGATTGACAAGGATTTTGACAAGGACTGCTGATTGAACTTATATCTAGAGTTCCGAAGAATCTACGCACGTTCGATAAAGCAACTAAATATCAGGGTCAGCATATACCGATGTTCAACCAAAGAAGTTTTCCCTGCACCGCATGGAACAGTTTACCAAGGCTCCTGATGAAGACGAAGCTTATATCAGAGTCTGACATCAGGTCTACATTGGATACAACTACCTGACGTTCGTTTTATGGACTTGCGCGATCTAGAGCCATCAACGAACCCTGATCTCACGATTCAAGGACCCAACCTTCGAGGAAGATTGGATGATCTTGTCTGCATTGATGACTCAAAAGAACGATCAGATGTTTATCTTGGAGCACTTGGTGTTGACTTCTGATGGACTAAGCCTTTTGAGGAGGCAAGGTTTACTTTAGGCCTGTACTTGGAGCGAAAACTACACCAAGCCTTTACTCAGAACTCCCTGGGTGGCCTCAACTTTATTTGACAAAGTTGCATGGAATGTTCAGAGTTGTAATGATGATAAAATCTATTGACACATATGCCAACGTGATATGTCAAACGTCTCAATGTTACTCAGCTAAATCCAAGTTTTCCGGGTACAGAAGGCCAGGAAAAGAAATTTTCTACCTTCAAAGGCGGAAGAGGTTCTTTACGTCGCTCTACAGGGTATAAGAGGACCACCACAGGATGAGACTATTCCCCTAGGGGTGCCAAGGGTTCCAAATGCTGAAGGTCAGGTTTGGAGTGACTGGCACCTTCCACCCCCAGCCATTCTCGTAGAACCGTCGACAGTGGGTTGATGTCTCCAGCAGTACCGGGAAAATTGAGGGGTACTCCAGGAGAACTATGTGTCTCAAGTTCTGCGCAGAGGATACTAGATAGTGTTGAGAGCCACTCCACCACTGACCAGAGCTGATGGTGTTCAACTATGCAGCTGACCAGATGGAAAACCTGTGCAACGCCATCACAACTCTTCATGCAAAAAAAGCTGTTGAGGAGCTGGACCAAACTCACCTCACACCAAGATTTTATTCCCCAATTTTCCTAGTTCCCAAGAAAAATGTAAAACTGGTACATCTAGCAAATTACCTCACAAGCATAGACCTTCAAGATGCATATCTGCACATACCGGTACAACAAGAATCATGAACATATCTACGATTCCTGTTCAAGAGGCGTCACTTTCAGTGGAGCGTCCTACCGTTTGGAATATCGTTGGTCCCCTGGTTGTTTACTCCAGTGACCAAACCTGTCATGCTTTCTACCTAGATGATGGGATTCAAATACATCAAGAGACTGAGACTACAACTAGATTTCACCAGTTAGGATGGCTTGTAAATAGGAAGTTATCCATGTAGGAACTAGAACTATCGCATGATCTCTAATTCTTAGGGATATGATTCAGCACAGCTCAACATCAGATATTTGTCCAGGAAGATGTTGGAACAAAATGCAAGACATGATAGTGCAAGCAATACTCTCTGCTGACACTGCACAGTTGGCAGTGTTTACTTGATCTACTGATGTCAGCCCAAGACATGACTTGCAGGGGGAGATTACAGTTGTCAACAATCACCTGAACAACACTGACCTGTTTGTTATACCAGATTATCTCAAGACATATCTCCTTTGGTGGACACACAGAGACAATGTCTGCAGGGGAACTTACCTAATAGAGCCAGACTGAATAGAGCTGTTCCAACTTAGTCCAAGGATGGGATCTCATCCTTGACAATGAAGTAGCCTTGGGGAAGCTTTACACATCAGTCTCCTAGCGATGAAAGCAGTGATCAATGCAATACAACACTGGGCAAGTCGTCTTGGGAACGTGAAACTCAGAGGTCACACAGACAACTCCACAGTAGCATTCTATGTAATCAAACAAGGGTCAGCAAGGTCACCAAGTATGTTACAACTCAACATTTCACCTGTACAACATCATCGACAAGCTGAACATGTTTATGAAAGCATGCCACATTCCAGGGGCAAAGAATGTCACACCAGACGCTTTATTTCCACCACTGCAGCCAACAGAATGGCTGCTACTTCCAGAGACATTTCGGCTTATAATACAATAATTAGGATGCACAATAATAGATCTGTTTGCGACCAAGTTCACCAAACAGATACAGACATTTATGTTACCAGTATCAGATCCACAAGCCTGGGCAACAGATGCTCTCAGCATATCATGGGAGGGACTGAACACATACGCGTTTCCACCTCCAGTACTAATATCTCAAGTATTACAGAAAATCTAGCAGACAAGGTGCCCACAAATGATTTTGGTAGCACCCTACTGGCCAGTAAGGGTGTAGTTTCCCGAACCTCCTACAAGATTTCAAAATCCTGCCTTATAACTACCAGAATGAACAAATCTGCTTATTCATCCACACACCAACCAAGCGCATGGAAACCCATCAATATTCCAACTACACACATGGAACGTATTAAGACTTGTCTAAAGAAATGAGGATATTCTGCCAGAACGACAAAGGATGTCAATTTTGCCCTATGCACATCTACTCAGACACTTTACTATGAGAAGTGGAAGAGATCTGACACATATGCAAGGCAGAAAGAATTTACTGCAAGTAAAGCATCTCATCCTCAAGTGGCTGACTATTTGTGTCATTTAGACACACAAGACACCAAAAAGGCTCAACGTTACCAACGTACCTAGCAGCACTCAGTACAGTCATCACTATGAAGACTGGCATAAAGTTAACTAAAGTACCAGAACTACTGGCATAACCACATTCTTTATAGTTGGAAGACAAAAACAAAAGAGATTCAAGGATCTCAACACTGTACTACAACATCTTACAAGCGACGCTTACGAGCCTCTAGATCGGACATCCTTGGACATGCTAACACAGAAAACACTGTTTTTGGTTGCCCTAGCAACAGCCACCCGCATGTCAGAAATACATGCGCTGGATTATGCGTGAACATGCTTTGACAAAACAGTACATCGAGATAGCGTGCACCTTGGGCTGAGATGGGATTTTATTGCTAGTAATCAATTGCCAGGACAACCTGACAGACAATTTCAAATCCCAGCTCTGTCTACAGTACTCAGTCCAAACGACATGCAAGATTTATCCTTGTGTCCCATCGGTGTATTGAAAATCTACCTGCAACGGAGAGAAACAAGGAGACAAAAATTCAAGCGCCTATTTATCCTGATATCAACTGAAACACCGACAGAAATGTCAAGGAATACTATATTGGTATGGATGACAACCGTTATTTTACAAGCATATGAAATATCAGGCATTGTGTCACCACAAGCCTCCATCCCACTCGAAGTATGAGCCATAGTCTCTACACTTGCTTTACATGGGAATTGCTCGATAACAACTATAATGGAGAGCTGCTTTGGGAAATCCGAATCGGTGTTTGCCAACCACTACCTCAGAGATATTGCCACCGCAGATGTTTCTGTCATCCACCAGTACAGTCCACTAGTTGTAGCACAACAACTAACAGCTCCTAAAAGGCACTGAGAAAATCTCATCCTTTTTTGTCACATGACTAGTCGATGGCAATGCACTCCATGGAGTAAAATGGTTGAGAGTCCATGCGCACATATCAGAACAGGCAAGCATGAGTGATTACATCCCTGTACTTGAATGCAGTGCTTGTGCTTGAAGAAGGGATTGCATCTTCACTTGACACATGTGTCAATCAATGAAGTTGGTATAAGATAACTAGTAGGACACTAGTATATCTAAAAACCACAGAACGATGTCATAAGTAAACTTCTGGAAAAGGTTTTTGACAATTGTGGTCCTCCTAAGATATAAGAATGAAAGCTGAAAGTGTGCAAATCAACAGTGGCATTGCAAGTTCCCAAGGGGTTTACAGGACGTGAAATACATTACAATCAGAGAATCCAGGATGTGGCATGACCCACCACCGATTCAGTCGGATTCTGTCAAGCATAATATTTAATAAGCATGAGTCAGAATAAGGAAAAATATGTTATTTTCTGATTAAAATTGATATTATATACTTATCCTGATTCTCATCCTCCCCTCTCATGACACTCTGAATTTCCCTGCAAATCCAGGAGCTGGGCAAGCATTCAGACAGAGTGAAGCGCAGGGCATGTCATGTGACTGTTTGCATGTCAAAATGCATGGGCTCAAGGAATGAAGGTATTTTCAAGGCATTCAAGTGTTCCACTATGTTCGGATAGAAGGAGACAAGCATAATAAGTCAGAGTCAGGATAGGTATAAAATCTCAATCTTAATCAGAAAATTATATATTTGTCTATGCTCTTCTTTAGGCAGCAGCCTGTCAGTGTACTGTTTCCCCACACTTCCTATTCCAATGACTAGTTCGTTTGTAAGTCTAGTTGTCATTTACCTGTAACCTGATATGTCTGTTATGTGTAATTCATGCTATTTATCAGTAATACTGATACCTTGTTTGCAGGAGCTGCCTCGTCATGTCCCATGAAGACCAGCTGGCTTCAGTTACCTCCCTTTGTAAGCAGGAGATGAAACTACTTCTGAGTGCGAAGTCTGGACATCGGGTAAATACCAGTAACAATGAACATGTATAATCACCTTTACACCATGTCTGCATGACTGATTGGCCATGTGGAGAGCTTGCCAGGTGTCAAAGAGCAGATAATTGAGGGATGTTAAAATGTCTGAATGAATGTACTAACATCAGTCTCAAAATTAGGTGTTCAAGTGTTGATGTGCTACCTTCTGCCATGATGCACTGTTTATGGTCACCATTACAGACAAGAAATCAGTCACTGTACATGTTTTACTGGCACTGTTTCTCCATTGGACTACACAGAGACGGTCTTGTCATTGAAGTATCTGTGTCAGGATGTCCGCTGATGCCAGGGTTACTCCAGATGAGGCCAGGTTCACTGTCACACCAAATATTGTTTCAGAGTTTCGAGGACTATCTGAGGAAGCTGGGAGATATTCTTAGTCACAAGATGTCGGTGATGCAGCAGCTACAGACCCAGATCTCGGACTACTGCAGAGCACACGGCATCCAGCAGAGATCTGTCAGTCAGTCCTCCACATCCACCATTAGGTCACACCAGCTGTAGTCAGCTGCTTGCTACATCCCTGTAGTACTACAGCTTACATGGAGGAGCTGATATTGTGCAAGTAGCCTCTAGACTTGACGTGGTCATGTTTCAGTTAAAGAATAGGAATTTCCACTATCAGGACCATCACCTCAGTGACTGATCAGTCTTATCCTTGTATCAACACTGGTGGACAGATAAAAGTTGCCGTTATGACAGGTAGTTGAAATCTGTGATGATTCCCCTGTACAAAGTCAGTGATATATACTCCCTAGTGCTGGACACCATCATCTCAGCAGTATTCTCCTTCACAATCCATGCCATCACTCCCAGGTCAGTGACGGTCCTTTCCTCACACCAGTTTTGACCTTCTGATGATAACTTACAACCCTTCCTGGTGACCTGGCCTTGTGTGGAGTATAACATTCAGGCAGAAGGGTCAGCTACATAGCCAAGTGTTACCTAGTATTACATTCTGGCAGAAGGGTCAGCTACATTGCCAAGTGTTACCTAGTATTACATTCAGGCAGAAGGGTCAGCTACATAGCCAAGTGTTACCTAGTATTACATTCAGGCAGAAGGGTCAACTACATTGCCAAGTGTTACCTAGTAGTACATTCAGGCAGAAGGGTCAGCTACATTGCCAAGTGTTACCTAGTATTACATTCAGGCAGAAGGGTCAGCTACATAGCCAAGTGTTACCTAGTATTACATTCTGGCAGAAGGGTCAGCTACATAGCCAAGTGTTACCTAGTATTACATTCTGGCAGAAGGGTCAACTACATAGCCAAGTGTTACCTAGTATTACATTCTGGCAGAAGGGTCAGCTACATTGCCAAGTGTTACCTAGTATTACATTCAGGCAGAAGGGTCAGCTACATAGCCAAGTGTTACCTAGTATTGCATTCAGGCAGAAGGGTCAACTACATTGCCAAGTGTTACCTAGTAGTACATTCTGGCAGAAGGGTCAGTTACATTGCCAAGTGTTACCTAGTAGTACATTCAGGCAGAAGGGTCAGCTACATAGCCAAGTGTTACCTAGTATAACATTCTGGCAGAAGGGTCAGCTACATAGCCAAGTGTTACCTAGTATTACATTCTGGCAGAAGGGTCAGCTACATAGCCAAGTGTTACCTAGTATTACATTCTGGCAGAAGGGTCAGCTACATAGCCAAGTGTTACCTAGTATTACATTCTGGCAGAAGGTTCAGCTACATTGCCAAGTGTTACCTAGTATTACATTCAGGCAGAAGGGTCAGCTACATAGCCAAGTGTTACCTAGTATTGCATTCAGGCAGAAGGGTCAACTACATTGCCAAGTGTTACCTAGTAGTACATTCAGGCAGAAGGGTCAGCTACATTGCCAAGTGTTACCTAGTATTACATTCAGGCAGAAGGGTCAGCTACATAGCCAAGTGTTACCTAGTATTACATTCAGGCAGAAGGGTCAGCTACAGAGCCAAGTGTTACCTAGTATTACATTCTGGCAGAAGGGTCAGCTACATTGCCAAGTGTTACCTAGTATTACATTCAGGCAGAAGGGTCAGCTACATAGCCAAGTGTTACCTAGTATTACATTCTGGCAGAAGGGTCAGCTACAGAGCCAAGTGTTACCTAGTATTACATTCTGGCAGAAGGGTCAGCTACATTGCCAAGTGTTACCTAGTATTACATTCTGGCAGAAGGGTCAGCTACATAGCCAAGTGTTACCTAGTATTACATTCTGGCAGAAGGGTCAGCTACATAGCCAAGTGTTACCTAGTATAACATTCTGGCAGAAGGGTCAGCTACAGAGCCAAGTGTTACCTAGTATTACATTCTGGCAGAAGGGTCAGCTACATAGCCAAGTGTTACCTAGTATTACATTCTGGCAGAAGGGTCAGCTAAAGAGCCAAGTGTTACCTAGTATTACATTCTGGCAGAAAGGTCAGCTACATAGCCAAGTGTTACCTAGTATTGCATTCAGGCAGAAGGGTCAACTACATTGCCAAGTGTTACCTAGTAGTACATTCAGGCAGAAGGGTCAGCTACATAGCCAAGTGTTACCTAGTATTACATTCAGGCAGAAGGGTCAGCTACATAGCGAAGTGTTACCTAGTATTACATTCTGGCAGAAGGGTCAGCTACAGAGCCAAGTGTTACCTAGTATTACATTCTGGCAGAAGGGTCAGCTACATAGCCAAGTGTTACCTAGTATTACATTCTGGCAGAAGGGTCAGCTAAAGAGCCAAGTGTTACCTAGTATTACATTCTGGCAGAAGGGTCAGCTACATAGCCAAGAGTTTCCTAGTATTACATTCAGGCAGAAGGGTCAACTACATAGCCAAGTGTTACCTAGTATTACATTCAGGCAGAAGGGTCAGCTACATAGCCAAGTGTTACCTAGTATTACATTCAGGCAGAAGGGTCAGCTACATAGCCAAGTGTTACCTAGTATTACATTCAGGCAGAAGGTCAGCTACAGAGCCAAGTGTTACCTAGTATTACATTCAGGCAGAAGGGTCAGCTACAGAGCCAAGTGTTACCTAGTATTACATTCTGGCAGAAGGGTCAGCTACATTGCCAAGTGTTACTTAGTATTACATTCAGGCAGAAGGGTCAGCTACATAGCCAAGTGTTACCTAGTATTACATTCTGGCAGAAGGGTCAGCTACATAGCCAAGTGTTACCTAGTATTACATTCAGGCAGAAGGGTCAACTACATTGCCAAGTGTTACCTAGTATTACATTCAGGCAGAAGGGTCAGCTACATTGCCAAGTGTTACCTAGTATTACATTCAGGCAGAAGGGTCAGCTACATAGCCAAGTGTTACCTAGTATTACATTCTGGCAGAAGGGTCAGCTACAGAGCCAAGTGTTACCTAGTATTACATTCTGGCAGAAGGGTCAGCTACATTGCCAAGTGTTACCTAGTATTACATTCTGGCAGAAGGGTCAGCTACATAGCCAAGTGTTACCTAGTATTACATTCTGGCAGAAGGGTCAGCTACATAGCCAAGTGTTACCTAGTATAACATTCTGGCAGAAGGGTCAGCTACAGAGCCAAGTGTTACCTAGTATTACATTCTGGCAGAAGGGTCAGCTACATAGCCAAGTGTTACCTAGTATTACATTCTGGCAGAAGGGTCAGCTACATTGCCAAGTGTTACCTAGTATTACATTCTGGCAGAAGGGTCAGCTACATAGCCAAGAGTTTCCTAGTATTACATTCAGGCAGAAGGGTCAACTACATAGCCAAGTGTTACCTAGTATTACATTCAGGCAGCAGGGTCAGCTACATAGCCAAGTGTTACCTAGTATTACATTCAGGCAGAAGGGTCAGCTACATAGCCAAGTGTTACCTAGTATTACATTCAGGCAGAAGGTCAGCTACAGAGCCAAGTGTTACCTAGTAGTACATTCAGGCAGAAGGGTCAGCTACATAGCCAAGTGTTACCTAGTATTACATTCTGGCAGAAGGGTCAGCTACAGAGCCAAGTGTTACTTAGTATTACATTCAGGCAGAAGGGTCAGCTACATAGCCAAGTGTTACCTAGTATTACATTCTGGCAGAAGGGTCAACTACATAGCCAAGTGTTACCTAGTATTACATTCAGGCAGAAGGGTCAACTACATTGCCAAGTGTTACCTAGTAGTACATTCAGGCAGAAGGGTCAGCTACATTGCCAAGTGTTACCTAGTATTACATTCAGGCAGAAGGGTCAGCTACATAGCCAAGTGTTACCTAGTATTACATTCTGGCAGAAGGGTCAGCTACATAGCCAAGTGTTACCTAGTATTACATTCTGGCAGAAGGGTCAGCTACATAGCCAAGTGTTACCTAGTATTACATTCTGGCAGAAGGGTCAGCTACATTGCCAATTGTTACCTAGTATTACATTCTGGCAGAAGGGTCAGCTACACAGCCAAGTGTTACCTAGTATTGCATTCAGGCAGAAGGGTCAACTACATTGCCAAGTGTTACCTAGTAGTACATTCAGGCAGAAGGGTCAGCTACATTGCCAAGTGTTACCTAGTATTACATTCAGGCAGAAGGGTCAGCTACATAGCCAAGTGTTACCTAGTATTACATTCTGGCAGAAGGGTCAGCTACAGAGCCAAGTGTTACCTAGTATTACATTCTGGCAGAAGGGTCAGCTACAGAGCCAAGTGTTACCTAGTATTACATTCAGGCAGAAGGGTCAGCTACAGAGCCAAGTGTTACCTAGTATTACATTCTGGCAGAAGGGTCAGCTACATTGCCAAGTGTTACTTAGTATTACATTCAGGCAGAAGGGTCAGCTACATAGCCAAGTGTTACCTAGTATTACATTCTGGCAGAAGGGTCAGCTACATAGCCAAGTGTTACCTAGTATTACATTCAGGCAGAAGGGTCAACTACATTGCCAAGTGTTACCTAGTATTACATTCAGGCAGAAGGGTCAGCTACATTGCCAAGTGTTACCTAGTATTACATTCAGGCAGAAGGGTCAGCTACATAGCCAAGTGTTACCTAGTATTACATTCTGGCAGAAGGGTCAGCTACAGAGCCAAGTGTTACCTAGTATTACATTCTGGCAGAAGGGTCAGCTACATTGCCAAGTGTTACCTAGTATTACATTCTGGCAGAAGGGTCAGCTACATAGCCAAGTGTTACCTAGTATTACATTCTGGCAGAAGGGTCAGCTACATAGCCAAGTGTTACCTAGTATAACATTCTGGCAGAAGGGTCAGCTACAGAGCCAAGTGTTACCTAGTATTACATTCTGGCAGAAGGGTCAGCTACATAGCCAAGTGTTACCTAGTATTACATTCTGGCAGAAGGGTCAGCTACATTGCCAAGTGTTACCTAGTATTACATTCTGGCAGAAGGGTCAGCTACATAGCCAAGAGTTTCCTAGTATTACATTCAGGCAGAAGGGTCAACTACATAGCCAAGTGTTACCTAGTATTACATTCAGGCAGCAGGGTCAGCTACATAGCCAAGTGTTACCTAGTATTACATTCAGGCAGAAGGGTCAGCTACATAGCCAAGTGTTACCTAGTATTACATTCAGGCAGAAGGTCAGCTACAGAGCCAAGTGTTACCTAGTAGTACATTCAGGCAGAAGGGTCAGCTACATAGCCAAGTGTTACCTAGTATTACATTCTGGCAGAAGGGTCAGCTACAGAGCCAAGTGTTACTTAGTATTACATTCAGGCAGAAGGGTCAGCTACATAGCCAAGTGTTACCTAGTATTACATTCTGGCAGAAGGGTCAACTACATAGCCAAGTGTTACCTAGTATTACATTCAGGCAGAAGGGTCAACTACATTGCCAAGTGTTACCTAGTAGTACATTCAGGCAGAAGGGTCAGCTACATTGCCAAGTGTTACCTAGTATTACATTCAGGCAGAAGGGTCAGCTACATAGCCAAGTGTTACCTAGTATTACATTCTGGCAGAAGGGTCAGCTACATAGCCAAGTGTTACCTAGTATTACATTCTGGCAGAAGGGTCAGCTACATAGCCAAGTGTTACCTAGTATTACATTCTGGCAGAAGGGTCAGCTACATTGCCAAGTGTTACCTAGTATTACATTCTGGCAGAAGGGTCAGCTACACAGCCAAGTGTTACCTAGTATTGCATTCAGGCAGAAGGGTCAACTACATTGCCAAGTGTTACCTAGTAGTACATTCAGGCAGAAGGGTCAGCTACATTGCCAAGTGTTACCTAGTATTACATTCAGGCAGAAGGGTCAGCTACATAGCCAAGTGTTACCTAGTATTACATTCTGGCAGAAGGGTCAGCTACAGAGCCAAGTGTTACCTAGTATTACATTCTGGCAGAAGGGTCAGCTACAGAGCCAAGTGTTACCTAGTATTACATTCTGGCAGAAGGGTCAGCTACAGAGCCAAGTGTTACCTAGTAGTACATTCAGGCAGAAGGGTCAGCTACATTGCCAAGTGTTACCTAGTATTACATTCTGGCAGAAGGGTCAGCTACATAGCCAAGTGTTACCTAGTATTACATTCAGGCAGAAGGGTCAGCTACATAGCCAAGAGTTACCTAGTATTACATTCAGGCAGAAAGGTCAGCTACATAGCCAAGTGTTACCTAGTATTACATTCTGGCAGAAGGGTCAGCTACATAGCCAAGTGTTACCTAGTATTACATTCAGGCAGAAAGGTCAGCTACATAGCCAAGAGTTACCTAGTATTACATTCAGGCAGAAGGGTCAGCTACATAGCCAAGTGTTACCTAGTATTACATTCAGGCAGAAGGGTCAGCTACAGAGCCAAGTGTTACCTAGTATTACAAAGTCTTACAATGTGATATGTTATCTCTGGTTCTTCGAAACAACAGGGTATGTTTAATATCCTCAAGGGTAGTCTGCAAATCTGGAAATGTTTGTGAGCATGAAACTGATACAAAAGATGCTAAAAGGTGTTTTGATGTTAATTCTCTTTTGGTCAGTCCAACAACAGAGAAACCTCAGATAGAAATATTTCTGTGTTTCTCTTCCACATACTGTGAAACCAGACAGTTACAAAATTAGATCGATAGTCTCACATGCTGTTTCCTTGATCAAAGTTGTATCTCTGTGTCACAGACTAGATGGCATATACACTATATTGCCACATTTCTTTAAGCTGCTCACATACCACCGAGTAGTTGAGACCTGTCAGGATCAGTCTAAATAAACTTATCCTCAGTAGTTTTCATTACACTCCACTACTGAGTCTAACAAAACCTTATGGGAGGTCGGATCAGGTAACCTTTGAGATTACCAAATCGTGAAAGTGCACATTCGCACATATCTTTTGAACTTTTTATCTCGAAAAGGTTCGTACCAGAACAATTCCGAATGCTATTTAGTGTACACTCGCTTCCGGGTGATGCACACGGCGTATGTACAACCATGACAACGGTGAGTAAACAGTCACTGAAAATAGTGTTTTTATCAATATTCAAGGATGTTATCTTGCGGAAATATTAGCTAATGGTAACCATGTCAACAGAAACCCCAAAGCGTATATACTGCAGATCAGTTAACTGTGTTATATGCAGATTTTTGTTTGTGGAGAGATCTGGGTCGGTGACCTGAATATTTTGAAAGTCCTTCCGATCCCTAAATAGTAGCCTTTGTCTGATTGGTTGAATTGAACCGTCTCGCATTTGTTTGGACTGTCATTGGTCGCTCAAAGGTTACCTGACGCAACCTTCTACTAGGTTTTGTTAGATGAAATAAACTGTAACGAAATACACTGACACTAAGTTTACTTAAACTGTGTCAGGATACACTGGTACTGCTCCAACCTCCCTTGTCTCATGCAACTTGCAACTTGCAAGTCTGTAGTTTCAAATTCACAGACTCTGGGGAACCATCATACTACTTCCTACTTTTGAAAAACAACAAGTACCTTTGTTGATAGTTAAGGATATTGTTAGTTGCTCACAGTGATCAAACAGCACTATAGTTTACAGAAATGGTACATCGTTAATAATATATTTTCAGATTCAGAAATCTGTGAAGACGTCTATTAGCTGATTAGAAATTCACATGAGCTGAGGATCAATGATGGATCTTTACTCCGAGATAGTGTATCAGAGTATAAGATCAGATCATGTCTGATTTGGTCTCATTTGCACATGGTTGAGGAAGTCAATTAGTTTTAAAGAAACCGAGGATTCTCACAAAATATGAAACAGTTTGATACATTGTTACCTGAGGCATCCCTAACTGTAACAAATTCATAGAATCATGAGATTGAATCCCAGATTCACGACTATTCTTGGTTCCTGGCTTGTCAGTATGTGTATGGGTTTTACAGACTTGCTCCACTTACGGCTCTCCTTCTGTAACAGATACTTGACACCAACAACATCCAGTACATGCCACATCTCCAACATCCACTCCATTGTGAACTAGTGTAATCATGGCAACAGAGTTTCTTAACACCCTCCAGTATTTGAGGTCTGTAGTTAACTCTCATGCTGTTTACAAGTGCTTTCATCCTATCATATTGTGTTATATCTGCCACCTTGTGACAGGTTCATGTCAGGGAATGTTATCAGGTCAGTTGTTACTTTGTAAGTTTACATCAAGTTTTGATACTTCTATGATTTTTTTCAGGTTCACCTTGGTTATGTCCATATATGTGGTTGTCACCTTGATTCCTTCCATCTCAGCTGTGTGTAGGCAGTGTTTCTATGTTGTATAGTCTGCTCATATGCAGTGAGACTCTCTGTGGCAGCAAGACAGGGTCAGCTAGCATCCCTGTGAATACCTGGGTTACACTGGTACAGATGAACACTCATCTTCACATTCTCAGTTGAGTAAGGCAAGTCACTTGCTTGTTTGTGGCATTAACTACAGACTATTTCACTTGACTGCACTAATCAACAAACATGAAGTCTGTTTTTGTGGAGATATAGACAATCAGTCATTAGATGCCTGTCAGTTAGGTTTGTGTGGAGATATAGACAATCAGTCATTAGATGCCTGTCAGTTAGGTTTGTGTGACGATACAGTATGTTCTATTTCATTGTTTTGTGAACACTCCTCACAGCTGAGGTACGTGAAGTCATATGCACATCAGACAGGATCCCCTATTCCACCATGTTTCCACCATGCTTGCACCATGCTTGTCCGTTACTGTTCCCTGTGATATTGTTATCATAGTGTTCTGAAATCCACAAGTGTTGCATATATTCACACAGATGTGTCAGTATTGGCCTGATTTACTGAATGTATGTAAAAGACTTTGGTGATCTTTGTAACAAATGGCAGCTTGTAAACTGTGATATCTCACTTTTACCAGTCCCTCCTGAAGTTGTGCCAGTCATTGGTTCCACTTGTGTATTTTGTTTTGTTCTATTTAGTGACAGGAATGGTTTTTATCACGTTTTACCATGTTGTTAACTTATTGAATTTTTGTCAATGTTAAATCACTTTGTTAGGATTATTTTAGATACTGTAACATGGAAATATTTATTTCAGCACATTTATTAAAGGTCACATGCAACTTTGAAGATTCTGATACCTTTTGGTCTGCTCTTACCGAAACAAATCATACAAAATGGCAATTCAACCTATAAAGCTGAAGAAAAGCGCAATGAAAAAATGCCAGCAAAAGCAAAGTTCATACGATTCACTAATTTTCCCCCAGCGCTGGGGGGAAAAGTGGTTTAAACTGCTATGCTGTGTTGTGCTCATAATACATGTTGATTTTAAAACGTGTTTATTTAGCAGACTCTGTCAAAGAGAAAACTCAATGTCTGGTTTATTGACACATGTATCTGCCTGCTTGAATATACAATGCACAGCTTCAATCATTGACCACATGCAATTAGAAATTAACACCTATCTGGCTTATAACCCATAAACTCAGAGCCAGCTAAGTGTATCGGATAAGGGACTAGTGGCCAAAGAAAAGGCTTTGTTAAACTGAGTGCACACCCACTAGCTCTGACTGGGTTCAGTATTGCGGCTGCTTCATTTCGAGGGAGGTAAACCCCTGTACAAAATACTGCACTTTTGATTTGAGATTATACACTTAAAATTTTATTTGTTTTTTTCTTAATCAACTATGCATTTTGAGTATCATGAATTAGTGATAACTGTCTTTTAAATATATTTGATTTCTTGGTAGCATGTGACCTTTAATATTACTATATTTGGTTAAATATGTTTTTGATATAGAGCTAAGGCAGTAATTCTACTTTTAATAGAGCGCAACATACTTTTGACAAGACTGCACTGCATTTATTTTCTGACACGTTTTGCTCCTTCAAGAGAGTCCCAAACCTTTGTCACAGGTGAACATCTGTCTATGGGACCTTATCCTGTGTCACAATTCTACCTGTGATTCTACACCACGACTGTTCTACTTGCGATCTTATCCCATGTGACTGTTCTACCAGGGACTCTGTCTAGTCTTGTTATCACAATGTCAGTAGGTTTTTCAAACAAACTATCCGTGATATGGAGGAACTCCTGACCTCAGCCCTTAATGGTTGACCATTCAGATCAGGAAGAGTGCCATCAAACCCAGGAGAGTTATTCAACAATGCATTCAGTGAGCCTTGCTGATGTAGAAGTTATTGTCTGTATGCCTTGTTGAAGTCCTTGACTGTGTAACACTGTCAAACATTCCATCCATATTTATTTCATTTACAGTAGTTTTAATGTCTTTGCATATGATATTATAATCAAATGAATAAAGTATTTTATATAGAAGCTTTTGATGTTATGTCCAGTCACTGATGTCATGAATGAAACAAGGTTTCAAAATACATCAGAAACTAACCTCCCAGCTGTTAACAGGCACATCTTCAGTAAAGTGAGTCGATTGTGTTAACACAGACAGCTTGTGTCATTAAGCAGCCCTGGGATGCTGAACCACAAGCCTCTGGACTACTCAGCCAGAAGCCTCTGGGATGCTGAACCACAAACCTCTGGAATGCTGAACCACAAGCCTCTGGACTACTGAACCACATGCCTGTGGACTACTGCGTGGTAAGTCTCTGGGATGCTGAACAACAACCCTCTGGAATACTGAGCTGCAAATCTCTGGAATGCTGAGCTGCAATTCTGGACTACTGAGCCACAAGCCTCTGGGATGCTGAACCAAAAGCCTCTGAGATGAACAAGCCTCTGGACTACTGAACTATAAGCCTCTGGGATGCTGAACCACAAGCCTCTGGGGTGCTGAACCACAAGCCTCAGGGATGCTGAACCATAAGCCTCTGGGATGCTGAACCATAAGCCTCTGGACTACTGAACCACAAGCCTCTGGACCACTAAACCATAAGCCTCATAAGTCTCTGGACTACTGAACCATAAGCCTCTGGGATGCTGGACCACAAGCCTCTGGACTACTGAACCATAAGCCTCAGAAGTCTCTGGACTACTGAACTATAAGTCCCTGGACTACTGGGCCTAGATTTTCGAAGCTCTCATAGTGATCAGCTAGTCAATGTTAATGTTAATGTACGACACTTATGACTCTCTCAGCACTAAGAAAGCTTGGAAAATCTAGGCCCTGAGCTGAAGCACAATCATTGTACAATCACTTTGTAGAACCCTGTGCCATTGTGTCGTCTACATAACAAACACTGTCCCACAAATTCATATACAAACTGGAGATCAGTTTAGTTCCTTTCTGTTTATTGAACAATGAGCGTCCAACCTTGCCCTGAAAGTATTACAAAGAAAATGTCACCAACACATCATGTACCCTACTCTTTCTATAGCAGCTTGAATCTAAGTTTCTCAATAAACTTGACACTAGATGTGTTAAAATCGCAGGATGACTTGTACATCCAGACATGGAAGAACATGTGTGTTATCTCTATGTGATTTGTGTAGGTGAACTTCAGCTTTAGAATTTTTCAGCTGAGTGTTATCCCTGTGTGAGGTGTGTAGGTGAACTTCAGCTTTAGAATATATCAGCTGAGTGTTATCCCTGTGTGAGGTGTGTAGGTGAACTTCAGCTTTGGAATATATCAGCTGAGTGTTATCCCTGTGTGAGGTGTGTAGGTGAACTTCAGGTTTAGAATATATCAGCTGAGTGTTATCCCTGTGTGAGCTCTTCACCAAGTTTACGCCATGTACAGTGTTAGTTCCTTTAGTGCTTTGAAACAACACTTTAGATTGGATTTCTTTAATCTGATAGTAAAAGCCAATATATAATGAGTTACAATCATTGAAAAAATATGAAAATAAACACAGAACTTGCACCATTTGAAAAACGAAACAACTGACATCACAAATTGGTAACAGAAAATATATATCATTCAAGACAATAAACAGTCTTGATATAGCTTACACAAATCATCTTCATAATACTGACTTTTCCACTAGTGTTATAAATCTGCAACAGTTTATATAGAGCGCCATATGTCACACATAAAAACAACTTTGGTAGGAAGTATTTGAAGACAAGCCATCAGGTTGGGCTATTAGTTTACTGTTGTCTTGTGATCTAAGAGTTGATGAAACTGCTGTAGGAATCTAATATAGTGGTACGTCATGTTGGTTAACGAAGACTATGAATCAACTTGCAGTAGTAAAACTGTACTGTAATACCCATCAAAAGTTAACACTCACTGATGTAAATGTTGCCAGTTACTTAAGTCAACTGTTCTGAACTAGATTTTGCCATACTGTTTAAAGGTACTGTTTACAAATGAACTGATGTATTATAAACAAAATTCATACTGTTGAAATGTTCCCCAAGTTAGTGGAGAAAGTCAGCTTTGATGTAACCATATATATATATAGTGAGTGAGTGAGTGAGTTTAGTTTTACGCCGCACTCAGCAATATTCCAGCTATATGGCGGCGGTCTGTAAATAATCGAGTCTGGACCAGACAATCCAGTGATCAACAACATGAGCATCGATCTGCGCAATTGGGAACTGATGACATGTGTCAACCAAGTCAGCAAGCCTGACCACCCGATCCCGTTAGTCGCCTCTTACGACAAGCTGAGTCGCCTTTTATGGCAAGCATGGGTTGCTGAAGGCCTATTCTACCCCGGGACCTTCACGGGTCCCATATATATATACAGTCGAACCCCATTGTCTCGAACTCGGTTGAGACGAATTCTCGGATGTGTCGAACTGACATCTCGGTCCCTGCCGATTTCCTTATATTTATCATTATTTTTACCCTGTATATGCATAACACACTGTGAGTGCTTTAGGTGAGGCTTAGCTTTTGATGAGTAGTATGTCGAAATAGAACATGGACAGTGCAACACAATTTATGGATAACGACTTGTTGTAATGTAAAAATGATAATTTTTCTGTCTTGCAAGTATATATACATCTACACCAAAGACCCGTGAAGGTTCTGGGGTAGAATGGGCCTTTAGCAACCCATGCTTGCCACAAGAGGCGACTAACAGGATCAGGTGGTCAGGCTCACTGACTTGGTTGACACATGTCATCGGTTCCCAATTGCGCAGATCGATGCTCATGTTATTGACCACTGGATTGTCTGGTCCGGACTCGATTATTTACAGACTGCCGCCATATAGCTGAAATATTGCATAAAACTAAACTCACTCACTCGCTCACTACCCCAAAATGCTGCTTTTGAACAGCAAGATAAAGAAGTTATTATTCATAAACAATATCTACCCCAAAATGGTATATGACCATTATAGATGAAAGCATTAAAACTTCCACAAACAGTAACTTAACAACTAACTACTGTTGCCAGCAAGAATCATCTGTAAGTTTACATCATCTCAATAGCTGAAAACAACTTTAAACAGACAAAGTAATGAAAACAAAGTAGTATTGATCATAATATTTTCAAGGTAAAAATGTTGAAGTTAAATTGATAGTATTGCACTTTCACCGATTCAGGGTCCACCGAGGAACACCTGAGCACAAAACCCTAACAGGAAAACATTACACAGCATATACACTGGCAGATAGTAGACTTGATATAGGCCCTTCACAGATTGGTCAAACCTCCTCCCTTTAAAGACAACAAGGTAACAGTGTGTTGTGTATATTTGCCTTCTCCTTGCTGTTCCACATCATTAACGCCATCCTCTACAGTCAAGGGCTTTATATATGTCCCTGATAAATGACATGGACTATGCCATCTCAGTCTGGTTTTGTCACCGTTCTTAGCAGAGAACTTGTGTCCATCGATTATAATTTGACAAGCTGATGAGTTCAGGGTACATATCACATCATGGAGATTTTTGTACACTGGACAACAGAGCATGTGAACATGTCAACTAAATCACTAATTGCCTTGTATGGAAAGCTTGCATTGCCAGAAAACATGTGAACTTCAAAATGTCATTGTTTCATGTGTTAACTCTAAAAGGTCTGCTAAAGACTTTGGTAAAGACCACTGTTACCTGTGATCACACCTCTGTGTCTTAACAGTGATTTCCATCACAAGACAGCAGAGTTATGAACTCTTGTATCCTGTCACAGACCATGCCATAGATAAACAGCTTTCATCTGATAATGGTGGCTTCAGTGACAGAAATATGGGTCTACAACAAAGATAATTAAGGTGTATGTTAAGTGGATGTTTATATCAGAGATAACAACCTGTGAAGACTTGCATTTGAATAGATGTTAAGTAACCCATACTAGTAAGAGGCGTTATAGATCGCTGTTGGTCTGGAATACTGCTGGAAATATTGTTGGGTCACAGTTAGAAGTGGTAAGATTCGTTGAAATAATTGAATATTGGTCGAAAAGACTAAACTACCAAGCAATCGATCATGCTTTCTCTTAACCGAACACAAACAATTTTGGAACACTTAATTGCTTTAATAATATATTCACAAGGTTGGTTTTGTCAGTGAAATTTCATAAGCACTGCAAACTCAATCCATGTCAGGATTGAATTTATCTTAATGACTCTGGGAACTTCAGGTTCCTAAAATACTAGCCATCCTGCAAAGATACATAATTTGCAAATGCATTCTGTGCAATTTTTGAAAAAGGAAAACTAAAAAGAACATGTTTTTTGTGTGTATTAACAGACAGATAAAGGTATGTGTCACAGCGAAGAAGGGTCTGTGTCACAGATAAAGGTCTGAGTCAGAGTTAACAAGGGTCTGTGTCCCATTTGACAGGAGTGTGGGTCACAGTTAACAAAGGAAACATGGGTCAGTGTCACAGGTAACGAGGGTCTGTGTCACCGGTAGCAAGGGTCTGTGTCACAGGTAACAAGGGCCAGTGTCACAGGTAACAAGGGTCAGTGTCACAGGTAACAAGGGTCTCTGTCACTAATGAACTTGCACCAGAGCTAATGTGATCTTTCAAAATCTTTTCTACTTTTAACTATCTATCATATCGATGTGAGTCAACAATGTAAAAAATTCAATCTCAGAATCAACACCACAATACTGACATTGAAGGCATACATCTGGAAACTTCAAGAATGAAAAATGGTCACTATCACTTTGAGAAGCTAGTCACAAGACAACAGTCACCATTAAAGGTGCATTAATTGGCAGATAACTGGCTTTGATCTCAGTCCTGTATTCCTAAAGCAGACGCTAAAGCAGACATTGGAGCACCATGTCCTGAGACTGATGTAACACTGGTCCTCAAGTTGAAGCACCACTTCATCACAGCTTGTTTCTGCCATCAGTGTAATGATGGTCAAATGTGGACAAACATCTTAGATAGGTCATACAGAGACATACATACCTTAGAATCCCTACATGTTATAAATAGGGACGTCCTCAAAGGTTTTCCAAATGGAAAACATTAACATAGCAGACATATCAAGCAGAAATCTGATCAAAACATTGTGCCATTTACAGACACTACATAACCATTACAGTAACAAAGAATTCTCAGTTAGCAGGATTTTTCTTAACTTCCACTTGGTAAAAGTAGATAATGCTGGCCATTTCTGAGATACAACAATGAAGTTATCTTTCATTGACTTGAACTGTAAAATACTGAAAAGCTTGGATGGAAAACTTGAATACATACTATCAGCCCCCTCCAATCCAGTGTTGGTATTAGGACTTCCAATCTTGAACCTAGAAAATCATGTACATGAATATCTTCAGATTCCATTTACAAAACCACATTCTGCACTTCAAAACAAGGAAAATGGTATTGCTATTTTAGAAATGAAGCTTCTGGGCGCAAGGTACTCAGCCAAACGACACAGAAATATATCGCACTGGAAATGTGATATCTGACATTCTCTGTACAACACTGACACGGGATGGCTTTATATCACGGCAGCACACTTTATGCATTTCATGGCTAATATCTTCAAGAAATATACAGTAGCAAGTATAAGCGATAAATAATTTTGTGCAAAGATTGTAATCAAGAGACTGCAGAAGTCCTCAGATAAATATCACCAGATAGGCTGAACTTTCTAACAGACACACTCTGATTCAATATCATTGTCGTTTGTTTGCTGGATGAGTAACCAAACATATTTACACTGATGAAACTTCAAAGGAAATCAATGCTTTGGCATGAGATACAGATGTGGTCCCATGTGGTCACAGGCCCTCATGTCAATGCAAGTATTAAAAATTGATTTTAATAATATAAAAATTTTGAGATGACTCCCAACTTGAAACACTTCACAGTACAATATACTTAGACAAGACTAACACCTCGGTGTACCCCAACTGCCTGCTTTGCTCATCACTATGCCAGCATTGCATGCAATCAAATAAAGAATTCATCTAAGCATAATCATGGGTGATTGGCCTATCGATCACCACTCATGACACATACCAATCCTTTACTGTTATTTCTACAAGTTAATTGAAGCTGCTTTTGACTCTCAACTAAACGCTCTTAACTCAAATGGAGGACGATAAACAAAGAACAGTTTGTTACGAGAGTGTGTTTTCTGTAATTTGTATTATTATTGATTAAGTGATAGTCATTATTGGGTCCCAATGTTTAGAGTTTTCAGTGATAGTTATGGGTCACATTTCCTATCACGGTAATAGTGTTTTAGCGCCACGCCTTTAAGGTAGCGCTTTAGAACTGCCTCCATTTGGTGTGGACTTTTGAAAATTGTTATTATCTTGAGGGATACTGGAGCTCTTCAATCTCTGATTTTGAAGGATATTTTGCCCTTTTCTGATGAGTCTTCAACTCAGATGTTCTTCAGGGTATAGGTGGCAATTCTTCTGCTCCTCTCCACTTTGTGAATTGATCTGATTTCAGGTGAGGTGAAAGTTTGTGTCATGACTCTCTCCCAGTTCCGGGTGTCGATCTGTTGATTGGTAATGATCTTATGGGGACCAAAGTTGGCGCTGATCCAATTGTCACTTTTTTGCCGGAGAGTTCCGTTAGAAAAGAGAAGTTAGAGGATGAATTTGTGGGTATTTTTACTTCTTGTGCAGTGACTCTTTCAATGTAGAAAGGCATTTCTTCAAAGACTTCTTTGCCGAATGATTCCATTTATGTTTTGTCAGGTACTTTCATGAATTATTCTTTGTGTGAGGTTCAGACTTATCCTCAGTGAGCAGTATCTCTTCAGGCCTTTTTGATAAGTCTGATTTTTTGCCAGGTGGTGATCACATTCTTTCCAGAGAGCAGCTTATTAGGGCACAGGGTGAGGATGTTGAAGTGCAGAAGTTGGCTAGTAAGGCTGTTTCTTGTGAGGAAGTTAGCAAGGTTCCAGTTTGTTATTACTACAAGGATGGTGTTCTGATGAGGAAATATAGGTCGCCGGATGTTCCTGCAGAGGGTGAAAGGAAATTTTACCATCAAATTGTGGTACCGAAATTGTTTGGAAAACATGTACTTTCTTTGACACATGAAAGTTCCATGGCAGGCAATAAGGGTGTAAACAAAACTTGTAAGAAATTTTGGCACATTTCATGTAGCCCAGTCAAGATGAGACAAGATGTGGCTGAATTTTTCAAGTCCTGTCATGCATGGCAGACTGTTGAAAAACCAAATCAGAAAATTCATTCTGCTCCCTTAAAACCTATACTGCCTTCTGAGGAACCTTTGAGCCGTGTTATTATTGATTGTGTTGGTCCACTACCTAAGTCTAAGTCTGGTAAACAGTATTTACTCACTATTATGTGTGCTTCTACCAGAAGCATTTCCACTTGCTACTCCTTTGATTGTCAAGGCTTTGATCAAGTTTTTCACCTCAGTTGGTTTGCCAGTCTGTTCAGTCTGATCAGGACTCAAACTTTATGTCTAAGGTGTTTCAACGAGCTACATACCAGCTGGATATTAAGCAAGTTAAGCCTAGTGCTTATCACCTGAAGTCACAGGAAGCTTTAGAGAGGTTTCATCAAACTTTGAAGAATATGATCGAGACATTGTTTTGAGACAGAGAAATAAAGGGATCCGGGTGTGCATTTGTTGTTGTTTGCTGTCAAGGAGTCAGTTCAAGAGGGTTTAGGGTTTAGCTCCTTTGAGCTTGTATTTGGTCACAGTGTGCGTGGGCCACTAAGACATTTAAACGAACAATGGTTCAATGACAATCCTGAGAACCAGCTTTAAGACTACTACAGCTTTTCGAGACAGACTTTCAAAAGCAAGTGAGTTGGCCAGACATAACTTGAAAGTTTCACCAGCAAAAATGAAAAAAAACAACCCACTATGACAGAAAGTCACAGGAGAGAAATTTCATTTGTGCTGAGAAGGCTTTACTTTCCATTCCTGGTCAACCACTGAGAGCCACATATCAAGGCCCATATGTTGTTGACAAACAGGTTAGCGACACAGACTATGTCGTCCTGACATGTGGCTGTAAACATGACAAGGAAATATCATGACAGGTTAGAAACCAAACAGGTCAATTGTATTGCCACACTCTTCCCAGTTACTGATTGTACTTAAGACAATGTTGAACATGTTAACAACATTGATGATGGTGATAGCAATGTGATGATTGATGACCTTAGTGATGTTTCACCAAAGTTAAGAAATTCTGATGTGTTAGCTCACCTTGATGAGAAACTATAACATTTATCCCCAATGCAGAAAGTTCAAATGTCTGATAAGATTCAAGAGTTCTCTCACTTGTTTCCTGATGTGCCTGGTCGAACTAATGTTAGCCATGATATAGATGCAGGTGATGCTGTGCCTGTGAAACAACACCCATATCTAAGAATGAAGATTTTTATGGATATCAACTTCTTTATGAGAGAACACAACGTTTCGGAGTTAATGCTTACTCCTTCATCAGGTGATTGAGAAAGGGATAAAGAGGTGTATTTATATGTACAGGTAAAACAATAACAAAGTAACAAGTGGAATGAGTTAACGAAAGCTAGTATAAACAAGCACTGATAGGAAGCCGATAGTTAAGATAACAATGATGGAAGCCAATGGTAATGCATTACAGTTGATTGGATATGTTTACATAACATGATTGGGGATAAGGATGGAAGCCAATGGTGATACATTACGCATGATAGGATGATGTACATAACACACGATAGGGGGTGAGCATGTTACATGAGGGTTGGTGATGTACAAACACAAGTATGTACTCGGGTAGATAGGCTATACATGAATTACATAGATAGAATGTACACAGGTAGATGAGATTAATTTATCAATAAGTCCCAGGCACTTGGTAGGTACACTCCTTGGTCGCGGTTGATGGCTGGTTTCTGTCTCCGGATCTCGATGGCCTCTTGCAGTTTCCTTTGGCGCCAGTTGTTGTTGTTGGTAGATAGTATCCTAGTGTCCTCCCATCGAATTGTGTGTTCAGGGTTCTTGAGAATGTGTTCAGAGATGGCCGATTTCTGGTCGAGTTTCCTGACTGAGGTCTGATGTTCCTTCATTCTGGTGTTGATTGGTCTCAGCGTTTCTCCAATGTATAGGTCGCCACAGGTCGCCGCTGAGACCAATCAACACCAGAATGAAGGAACATCAGACCTCAGTCAGGAAACTCGACCAGAAATCGGCCATCTCTGAACACATTCTCAAGAACCCTGAACACACAATTCGATGGGAGGACACTAGGATACTATCTACCAACAACAACAACTGGCGCCAAAGGAAACTGCAAGAGGCCATCGAGATCCGGAGACAGAAACCAGCCATCAACCGCGACCAAGGAGTGTACCTACCAAGTGCCTGGGACTTATTGATAAATTAATCTCATCTACCTGTGTACATTCTATCTATGTAATTCATGTATAGCCTATCTACCCGAGTACATACTTGTGTTTGTACATCACCAACCCTCATGTAACATGCTCACCCCCTATCGTGTGTTATGTACATCATCCTATCATGCGTAATGTATCACCATTGGCTTCCATCCTTATCCCCAATCATGTTATGTAAACATATCCAATCAACTGTAATGCATTACCATTGGCTTCCATCATTGTTATCTTAACTATCGGCTTCCTATCAGTGCTTGTTTATACTAGCTTTCGTTAACTCATTCCACTTGTTACTTTGTTATTGTTTTACCTGTACATATAAATACACCTCTTTATCCCTTTCTCAATCACCTGATGAAGGAGTAAGCATTAACTCCGAAACGTTGTGTTCTCTCATAAAGAAGTTGATATCCATAAAAATCTTCATTCTTATGTATTTTCACTTCTAAATGACATTCAAAGACCTAACACCCATATCAAATGAATCCTGTGAAATGTGAAATTCTGCAGAAAGAAAAGAAATACATGCTGGACAATGACATTATTGAATCCAATGACAGTCCATGGAGTCCACCACGTGTTCTTGAGCCGAAGAGTTGTAGAGGTGGTTGGCGATGCTGTGCTGACATGAACGCTGTCTATATGCTCTCATGAACTGATTCATATCCAATTCCGATAGTGGACTACTGCATTGATTGTACCGGTCAAGCTAGATAAATAAGTAAGTCTGAATTACTGAACGGCTTCTGGCATATTTTACTCACAGACCGTGCAAAGAAAACATATGCATTCGCTAAACCAGATGGACCGTATCAATACAAAGTGAGGCCATTTGGTCTGAAGAACGCACCAGCGACGTTCAAGAGACTCCTCAACAATGTCACATCTGGTCTTGTATGGTGTCGAAGCTTACGTTGATGATGTCATCAGTTATGACATGTAGTGGGAAGACCATCGAAAAAGAACTCATGCTTTCTTCGGAAGACTGTCTGAAGCAAAATTGACTGTGAATCTCGCCAAGTGTAAATTTGGAAAGACACCACAAGTTGAATTTTTAGGGCATGTCATAGGGCACTGCCAGGAGCAGCCAGATCATGATAAGGTTGAACCCACTTTACATTTTCCAGTGCCTCAGTCTAAGACAGAAGTCATGATATTCTTGGGTATGGCAGGCTATTATAGAAAGTTTTGTCAAAATTTCTCAAATGTTGTATCACCACTTACCAACCTTTTGGGGAAAAAGGTAAAGGCAAAATTCCAGTGGGATAACAGTAGTCAGAGTGCGTTTGAAAAAGTCAAAGCCATACTCATGAATTCTCCAGTATTGCTGGTACCAAATTTTGAGGAAGCATTTAAGCTGCAAATTGATGAAAGTGATGTAGGTACGGGTGCTGTCCTGATTCAAGATGTTGATTCTTGAATTGAACACCCAGTTTGTGATTTTTCCAAGAAATTTGACAAGCATCAAACAAATTATTCTACCATTGAGAAAGAGACATCAGGTCTTTTGCTAGCTTTACAACAGTTTGAATTTGTACCTAGATGCCACTACTTTACCAACTGAAGTGTTTACTGGTCACACTCCCTTCACTTTTCTTCACAAAATGAAGAACAAGCATCAGAGACGTATGAGGTGGAGTCTGACCTTGCAAGGGTTCAAGCTTGTCATTAGACACATTAAAGGAAAAGAAAAGAATGATGACTTGATGATGCTGTATGTTTGCTATGTGCATTATATCATAGTAGTGCATTATGTTTCTCATGTTATTCATATTATTACATGTCATCTCATTATGTTAAGTTATTTTGCAATGATTTCGACAGAAAGTTTCACACAAACGCTTTAGAGTTGCCTCCCTTTGATGTGTGTTTTGAATGTTGGTAAACACAAGGCCAATCTCTAAGGTTCCATAATTCTCTGAAATGCTCCAGAATCATTGACTGTGTATATATAAGCTGGTTGTTATGTAGACGACACACACTCAGACTTACACTTGCATATATGCTGGTGTTGTGTCATCATTCGGCTTATTTACATCTGTCTGCCTCTTCGTCAAAGTTCAACCTACATTCAAGACCGCTTGTAACATTTAGCATTGGTGAGTTGATATTATATTTGTGACCCGTTATTTAAGACTTGTTTCCAATGCACTGTAATAGAAACCATGCCAAAAATAGAAAATGCCAAAAATATTATATTCACCTAAGTGCTCCACCAGATCCATCTATGCAGTTTGGTGAAAAAATACTGAACAGTTTTAAAATTCTGCTCTGGAAAAGATAAATGTGCACAGACGGATGCACAGATGCACGAAGTGCATTTTAATACCCTGCATAAATCGCATTAGTGGTGATGGATAGGTCGATCACCCATGATTAGGTTTAGATGAATTTGAATTCGACTGCATGGAATGGTAACGTAGCAATCAGCAAAGCAGGCAGGTGGGGTACACAAAAGTGTCCGTCCTTGTCTAGATAATTTTTACTGTGAAGCGTTTGAGTCATCTAAAAATATTTATATTTTTTAAAAAAATCTTTAATCATTGCAGTGACACAAGGACCTGTGCATGTGGTCCCACTATAATGAACAAATAGAATCAATACCTGTCAGTAAGTGTTTGTGTAAAAAAAGATTGCAAAATAGACTTCTTTTTTGAATAAACTTTCATTACATGATACGTCAAGTTTTGAAGTTGTTCTGTATTTTACCAGGGACTCAACAATGCCCTAAATCAACAGTGAACATTAACCATCAACAGCCAACGCTGTCAATCAACAACCAACGCTGTCCATCAACAGCCAACGCTGTCCACCAGCAGTAAACATTTTCCATCAAAGCAATTACTATCCATCAACAACAAACATTGTCCATCAACAGCCAACCCTATCCATCAACAACCAACACTGTTCACCAACAGCCTAAACCAACCTTGACTGTTGTATCAACTATGTATCCAAGTGAACCTTCTTTAACCATCACAGTTCTATTTGTCTATACAGATCCACAAAATACTTTAGGATTGAGAAGAAAAAGATGGTTTGGTCAAACCTTTAATGTTTGTCTTAATGCATTTCATCATTGGTTATATTTTGCTAGGCTGCCTGAGAACGTCCATCCCTCTGTTCATGAAACTAGTTCTACTTAATGGAGGTCAGCATATACCTGCTTATTTCTGAGAGTGAGTACCCTGGCTGTTCATCAGCACCACACCTGACACAGTATCCAGCTCTGCCATACTCACTTCCTGTCAGCGGTCAACATGGCACTGAGGTTGTTCACAGAATGAAGAACATTAAAACATAAAATCATCCAACATCATGGCCTTAGTCTTAAACAAGAAGTCTATTTCTCCCAACAAAATATAGTTCTTAATGGTGTCGGGCAGCTGCATCTGATCCAGGGCATCAGGTACAAAACATGCGGCACTTCGTCTGATTGCCACTCGGCAGTAATGTCTCAAGGACAGGGGACTTCTCTCATATCTCCAGCACCACCTTGCTGTCTCAGGACAGATCTTCTTGATGACACTTACATCCCCCTTTGTGTAATGCCAGCCTGCCCCACTGACGTACAGGATCAGTCTCTGAAATACTGATGCTTTTGTTTCTCTGCAGGCCCAGTGAGATTCCTTGTAGTATTCTAAAGAATTGAAAACAACACACAGATTTTCACCATTGACAATCTTTAAGAGTTTAACAGTGAAGTTGGCTGAGTGTTGCAGGAAAGGGTCTATGATCCCAGCACACATGGGCTGATGGCGGTGCAGCTTCTGAAGCAGCAGGTCATGGAACAGTAGGGATGTTGCATGAGCTATGCATGTGTCGATAATACGGAAGATGAAGTCATTGTCCTCAATTTTAAGTGCTGTGCGAATCACATACATCATGGCATCCTTGCGTACTGGTTCTGCATGATTCTCCAACAAAACTGACACAATCTGCCAACATATCTCATGGCGAGGTTCTAGTCGGTTGTCAAAAGTTGTCACCAGTGCCAGATCCAGCGGAGAACAGTTGCTAATGTTCACATAATTTTTATCACAGTTTTTCTGTTTGAGCAAGATCTGGACCATATCAATATGACTGAGTTTGACTGCAAGGATCAAAGCAGTTTCCTGGCGGTCATTAAGAGGTAAGTTGACATTGATGTGTTTGAGCAAGCCTTGCAATTCACTGGTACTGTTGTGGATTATAGCATTCTCCAGAGCTCTAGATCTGGCCAAGGTGGGAGACAGTTTTCTTTCTGTGTCACTTTCATAATCCATATTAGTGGTGCCAAGAATCATACACTGTCACCACCATGGTCATGTTGGGGGATAGCACTGGAAAGACAAAACAGAACATAAAGTGCTGAAGCTGAATTTTATATAATGGTAAGGAGTTGGTGCTGCAATTATATATTATGAGTATCCATTGCGTAGGAATTCTACGATATATAAATGATATTCTTCAACAAGGTAATTCACCCAACAAGCACAGAACAAAAAGAGAAACAAAAATGACGGGTGGGGTCTTAAATATTACCAATGCAAAACAAACAGTTCTGCATATGCTACTTTCTGAACCACACATCACCATTAGGACATCACAGTCCTCCATACACTACTTTCTGAACCACACATCACCATTAGGACATCACAGTCCTCCATACACTACTTTCTGAACCACACATCTCCACTAGGACATCACAGTCCTCCAAAACACTACTTTCTGAACCACACATCACCATTAGGACATCAGTCCTCCAAACACTACTTTCTGAACCACATCGCCATTCAGACATCACAGTCCTACATACACTACTTTCTGAACCACACATCACCATTAGGACATCACAGTCCTCCAAACACTACTTTCCAGTGTCTGCTCTGACTCATACTTTCTTAGGTTCCCTTGGACCCCTTCACTTGAAAATTTGGGGTCCAAAAACAAACTGGAATGGTCCATAGTTTGGTTTGTAATATAGCATAAACAACAGAGCACAGTGGTAGTAAGAAATCAAATTTCTCTTTGGAACTGCAACTACAACAACAATGGTCATTTCAGCAAAAGAGGTTTCTCTTGTTGTCACTTCTCCATTTTGTGATAGCTGGTGCAAGAGAAACATCCTTTACAGGAGGTAATAGTTTTGAGAGGTAGTATTGTCAAACCAACTGACTAAACTTGCCTGAACATGATGGCTTGTCATCGTGGGAGCTCTGAAATTTACGCAAACGCAGTGCTTCCTTTTAAGGATGTGCCATATTTCACAGAACAAGGTAACTAAGAAACTTTCATGGACAATTATATATTCACTTACATGGACCAGTTTCAAGAAACAAAACAAAAAGTCTGTTGTAGAATCTCAAAATTATTAGAGTCTATAAAAGAAAAATAATGCCCATATTCGAGTTTTCATACTTATTCTGTATTATATTTGTTTGCACCGTTACCCTGTTCTGGCGTATACCCTTGGCGTGCCTGGCTATTTTTAGTTTGACACAAGGCCGTGATGTTTTCGACAAATTCCCAAGCTAACCAAATAACAAATGTTGCCTAGCCTCTTCATAGGGGGCGTAAGTCAAGTAACCGATTTGGGTATTAGACATAAAAAGTGAATGACAAATAAAAATGGTTTGGTTTAAGAAACGGAAGACTTTATGAACCGGGAAAGTTTATCAACATTTTGCAGTCATGTTTGACATGAAATAACACAATACGCTAGGATGTGTATGCACAGAGATGTACATTTTTTATTTGTGATAGGAAATTAATATTGCTTGAGTCAATGAGTCCACAAGATCCTCATATGTTATTCAGGTGCGTTCAAACTCATATTTGTGCGTCCAAGACATCAAAGTCCTCTAAACACTACTTTCTGAACCACACATCACCATTATGACATCACAGTCCTCCATACACTATTTTCTGAACCACAGTTTACTTGTGAAGATCCCAGTTAGAATTGATCTTCAGCAACCTTGCTTGTCGTAAGAGGCAAGTAACGGGATTAGGTGGTCGGGCTTGCTGACTTGGTTGATCGGTCATCGAAGCCCATTTGTGTACAATAATGTTCATGCTGTTGATCAGTGGATTGTCTTGTGCAATCTTGCTAAAATAATGGAGTTTGTGTGGCATGAACCCCACAATGACGTTACCATTTACAATCACACCCATTCTCAAGCATCTTTGATTTTCCATGATTATTGATGACTATTGACCATTGACTATTTGATAGTTAGTTTCAAGATTAAGTTACTTCTAGATCAAACCATGTAAGTTCATGTAGTTTAATGTACTCTGAACGTTTACATTTTATAACGCCATTGTGAGGTAACTAGTTTCTAATGTGACGTTGAAGATAACTGGACTTCTGTGGTTCCAGATTGTACTAATGTGACTACATCCATAACCTACTGAGATCCAGGTTACAGTTTTACAAGATACCAGACACCGAACCCTGTCTCTAAGCTGACCAATCCAAGTGTTATTCACAAATGCCAGTAGTGTCAGGTCAGGTAAGTAACCAGTTTTCTATCATCTACTGGTACTCAGATACTTGCACTATGACATTCCGCTCGTTAGGATGATGTTCTCTCCACTAGATGAATATGGGATCACAAATGATAAAGCCATGTCTGTAATTTATGTTGTGTATTGTTTCATTTGCTGTTAGAAATACATATGTGATATGTTGCTAGAATTTCAAACAAATCTACAATAAATGGGGCAGGAACAAGTCCAGATTGACTCATTGAGTGCCCATGACCCAATTACCATTCTACTGCTAGACACATATTAGATGATCCTGCGCACTAAACGTATTTGTGACAAGAGAGGCGGTACAACGAATTGGGAGAGTACACATGGCTACTACTGCTAGACACATATTAGATGATCCTGCGCACTAAACGTATTGGTGACAAGAGAGGCGGTACAACGAATTGGGCGAGTACACTTGGCTACTACTGCTAGACACATATTAGATGATCCTGCGCACTATACGCATTTGTGACAAGAGAGGTGGTACAACGAATTGGGAGAGTACACATGGCTACTACTGCTAGACACATATTAGATGATCCTGCGCACTAAACGCATTTGTGACAAGAGAGGTGGTACAACGAATTGTGCGAGTACACTTGGCTGCTACAGGTAGCTTGACGATTATGCACATGCAATACATACTACCCGTGACATGAAATCAACACTGCATATTCCTTCGAATGATAAGACTGCAATTTCAGGCATAAGATACTGATATTCCACGCTAACCTTTAGTTAAGACAAAGACAAATAGATGATTGGGGCATTGACAAGCATTTTAGATATTCAACAATTTTGTTAAAAAAAACACAGGAAAATGTCACTTGCTTCGTGAAATGGATCGGTGGTCCTAAACATATTTGCTCAGTATATTGTGTTGATTCAATTCGTTGGGATTGTACCTGTTCCCAAATCGAGTGTGCTATAACAATTCATGCGTGAAACGCACATGGAAAATGAACTTCTGGATATTTATCAGACAACCTGTCTCCCTCTTGTTTCAAGTGGATCGTTCTGTGGGGCATTCCCAAGTATGCAAATTGGGGTCATTTGTCAGGTCGTGGATCATCTCATATGTGTTTACCAGTATGTCCTCATATTTAACAGTTTGGTTGAATGTGTGCATAGTAAATAATGCAAACATGACCAACTTGTTGTGTAATCATGATACTTTTGCACAAACATACAGCCAATGTTCCATTATAATTGTTAAGAAATTAATTAAGGACGATGAACCACTTGTATTGCTTTATGAACAAACAGAAACGCACTTGAAACAAGAAAATGCGGTTTTACAAACATTTGTTAAAATAAAATACATAGCGGACTACTCGATGTTCTACTTTATTGTATCCTTAAAATACACGTACAGCGATACCTTTAGTACAGATGCGAATGCTGAGTGTGATACCGTTAGCCAGAACAATCTACAGAGCATGATGATGAAGCTGTAACTAGTGAAGGTGTAATGAGCTGTCATGTGTGAGCGTAAACAACCACGCTCGACAAGAAAGTGTGATAACATGTGATGTGCACAAATGCTTTCCTTTAGCACAGGGATAAGTCAAAGGAATATTTACACATTAGTCCATCGGAGCAGCTGTAGTATCACCCGCCTGACATTTCAGCTAACACATTGCCTCAACACATGGAGGCAGCTGAACTGCAAGTAACAAACTGTAAACAAGTTTCACTTCCGGTAGAAACTCGGACATCTTCGCTACATTCCGTGTGAAATCGGATTTGGGCCGATTGCAGTCTTTCGTGAGCCGAGTCCGAGAAGTCCATGTCTGATTTCTCTCGTTTAAACCAACAGTACCGATTATTGAGTGCTTGATTTGTTTCTAACAGTTTAGATTGGTGCTCATGAAAATGAACCTAACACTAACGTTACAGAACTATTAACATCATCAAGCAAATGAAGTGTTAGAAACAACACGTAAACATCGCTCCTCATTGTAATAAAATGTTCATTCATACGTCTCACCCTCACTTCAGATTTCTGCATACAACTAAAAATGACCCCAATAAACTGAACACCAAAATCTTAAATTTGGATTCCAGATAGACCTGTTCCAATCTTAGCACCAAAACACTCTGCTCAAAGACTAAGACTAAGTATGAAGGGAGTTTCTATTTACGTGATACCCGGGACAAATGTAACACTGGGCATTTGGATTAGGGTTTTTACTCGAAGAAGCAAGCACACAAACAGTACACATGTAATATTAGATAATGTAGAGTTACCTCCCTTAGATCCAAACCTGAATTCCTCCTTAAGAAGTAACCATGGGGGATTGAAGTATAGTGAACAAAATTCCAGTTTAATAAAATCAAACAGAACAGGGAGGCAGCTTGCTATGGAAACTTGTCTCACTGCACCAGATTTTGATGAATTCTCGAACAAAGACTCAGAATGATGCCTGTGAAATTATGTTTCCACATGCAAAGTGACTGATATAGATCAGTTGGGAGAGAGAGATCAGTTGAGAGAGAGAGAGAGGGGGGGGTGGGGAGGGAGGGAGAAGCCCTGCAACCCTGCGTCAGGGACAGACGCAGTAATTCGGGGCTACGTGGCTGCAAGAGTTCTATGCTCCCCAAATGAGTTGAGATTGATACTACTGGAGCTTTGAGCATTACGAGTTGCGTGGATATGTGCGCTGATTAAAAATGTCCTGTGATAATACACTTATTATGATAGATCCTCACGCAGATCTAATGTTTATCTATACACGGACAGATGCAGATCGATCTTCGTGTGCGTGGACAGCAGCATTTGGTTCCGTGACAGCACGAACAGATCGATCCTTTACGCGTCATCTCCATGATCGAAAATTCATCAACACTATTACTTTCGGTGTTTGATGAAAAATATGGGTGGTTCTCCTTTAGCATACTGCGGTGGTTCAAACGAAAACAGGTGGTATCCTCGATCTAGAATCTAGAGAATAGTGGGTAAACAAGGACACGTTATACACTTGTACAGATGATATACCAATTTATTACTCGCCCGTTGAAGATACTGCAGTGTAATATTTTTACGGCAATATTACACTAGTGTAATACCGCTTGACGTATGACGTCAAAATGGGTCGAAGTTGTGACGTCACAATGCTAATGCCTATGTCGCAATTTTACTAGACCTTGCTTGACTCGCGAAAAGCTGAGAGTCCTCACACTGTTGGGAATTTCTGTCAATTTATGCTGGCGAGTAATAAACAGAATACTAAACTCGCTTCCGTGAAATATCATTTTTATTAAACTCGTTAAAGATTTAGTATCAAACTCGCTTTCAACTCGTTTTATAGAAATGGTCGTTTAGTATCCTCTATGTACGTGACACATTACAGTAGTGGTTACATGGAGTGACGGCACAGGACTAAACGTGATGGTTTCTTCTTTCGAGAGGTCAAGGTTACCACAAGCCTGGAGCTAACTCATAACAGCCAGCCCTGGATTCGAACACAAATCCTGTCGCTGCAAACTGGGGTTACGGTCCATTTCACACATTTATGCAAAAAAGGCCATTTCGTATTTATATTCTGACTAGATTACGTATTTACCTTTAAAAAAGGAAACCGAAGCTAACCATGCATGGACATGTCCTTTACAACAACTTCGTCTTGAGTCGTCACAGCCCCAGCATCCGGGACGGTGGAGCAGCCTAGGTAGTGATTAAGGTGTTGGCTTGTCACGCTGAAGAACTGGGTTCGATTGCACACTTGGGTAAAAAGTGTAAAGCCCAATTCTGGTGTTCCCCACTGGAACCATGCTCACTCAACTATGCTTCCGACTGGGAGACATGGGTGGCTAAGAGAAAATACAGATAACGATAATATATCGTTTGAAAAAAAAATATTCCCAACCGTTTCCCAGGTGCCTGTGATTCAGTACATTATGTGTGGATAACATATGTTCAGGAGACCAATGAGTGTTGACGTTGGTAACTCGTGTTTCAAGGAGTCTGTGGTACTGGCGTGCAAAAATACCCAGACTTGTAAAATACGCAACAGATCATCAAGACACAGTTTCTTGCCGTTTTAGTACGCAAAATCAAATATAGGCGATCAATGTTTGTTGTGAGGCGCCAGCAGGGGAGTACTTTTCATGTTCGATTTTCCCCTGGCTGCGGATGTAATGTGCGACGTGTATTGATGTGACCCGTCATCACTTATGACGTACGCTACCTCTAGGGAGAAAGATACCAACAGCCGTCTGAGAATTTTGCTTATACGGCCGATTTAACTCCATACATTCTCAAATATGGCGACCTGTCGAAATATCTCAAAGTGGTAATACTTTTCGCATCAATTCTGAAAATCCCAGGAAGCTGAGAGTGGTGGAAACCTGTTACTGACGAGCTGTCACCGTGTTTGAGCTTTGACTGCCACTCAAACCGCTACCGACACTTTACGGCGTATTTATGTCTTCACATACCTACATCTGCCATGTCATCAGTACACAAAAAGCCGACATGTTCTGGTCAGCTGTGTCCTGTGCATTGTGGCAAAACAAATAGCCTTGAGCGATCACTGCAATGTGCCTCCATGCAAGACGTTGTCTTGTTTGTGTCCTCAAATATATTTCAATGATTTATTTTCTGACACTTGTTACAGATACTGTAAAGTTTCACATATGTCGTGAGATCTGATGGCGATAATGATGTCATAATGCTGAAAGTATTCAGATCTATAACTCAGTGTATTCGTATGGCGTACATGCATTATGCTAACATGCAGGTGGTGCTCAGTGTCATATAGTTTATTTGAATATCATCTCCCAGACGATACTTGTGGATATGGAGAAAGATAATATTACATTCTGCATACTCATCCTCAGATGTTGGTTCGTTAACTTCCTACTCGAACCTGCCACCATTAGGGTAAAGTATATAAACTGTACTGAAAGGCGAAATTGTAGGCCCAGTTGTCAAACATCATTAACGTAAGGCTGTTTATTGCACATCATATATCAATTGTTAGACTTTCCCACTTTAAAGAGTTCTAAACACAGTATCCTGCGCCATATCTTGTCCTGCCTTTTTGACCCAAGTTTTTTCTCTGATTTACTGAATGTCAGATTTCCCGAGTGAAGCTGCTCAGTCGGCTATCTTCCAATCAGCGAGCGACACATTAAAGGGTCCATTTGTCACATACACGTCGACGCTAGTTCACACTTGGATGTATTACTGATTACCGGGAAACATCTTCATAACGAATGTAAATAACATTTTATACAAAGAACTTAAATAACAATCCAAAAGTTTGCTTAAATCACTCAGCACTGGTGTTCGGAGCTTTTGAATGGAGGGCTGTATCTAAAGCGCTTTCTACAACGAACAATGTAAGGAGTTTACTTTTTCCGCAACAGGTGTCTTGACCCGGAACAACTCTACGAAGGTCATACATCGTGGACCAATGAAAATCCGACAACGCACAAGCCGGGTCCACGTTAGGTCACTTCCATAGGCACGTTGCAGGGTAAAGGTGTGTGAAATTTATTAGAAACTAGATTCTCATCGAAGACAAGATGAAGATTCTGGTCGCAGCTCTTGCTATTGTCGCCGTCGCTTGTGCCAGCGACGTCCTCGAATATACAGATTCCGACTTTGCATCTAAAGTTGCACAACATGAATTGATTCTGGTCGAGTTCTTTGCACCATGGTAAGTTTTGATGTCTGATAGTATCAAAGATCGAGTCTCTTAAACAGTTTTGAAGTGTCTAACTATTGTTCTATTTTCAAAGTCTTTTAATTTGACATTCACATCCATTGCTTTTACTAGTAGCAACAGAAGGATAAGAAACGCACACCTTGTGGCAGTATTAGGATGAATTATAATGAGATAGTGGGGATGCTTGACTACCTCTCTGGAACAGGCCTGAAAACATCAAGTCAAAGAGAGGATATACATACAGAGTTTCAGGTTATGGTGAGCTGTTGTAAAGAAAATATCGGCTGAATTATTTCATAATCACAGTATTGGCAAAGGGAGTTCATCTATATTTTAACTTAACAAATAGTTCAACTGAAACTTTGGGTCTCTATGGTTTGCTTTTGAAAGTACTGCTATTGCCTCGTCAACCATAAGTGTTCATTGTATTGACATATGTTCATGCATATTTGCACTTGGGCTGCAACACATTCACCATGAAGTGAATGTGATACACATCATGAAAGTTGGGTAAGGGTTTACGCCTGTGACCCCCGAGTAATATGTTCATATATATCTATATAGAGGATACTAAATGACCTTCCGTGTAATACCATTTTTATTAAACGAGTTAATGATTTGGTATCAGACAAACGAAAGCGAGTTAGATACTAAATGTTTAACGAGTTTAATCAAAATGGTATTTCATGGAAGCGAGTCTAGTATTCTGTTTATTACTTGCCAACATAAATTGACAGAAACTGCAGCGGAATTGCCTCCAGTGTGAGGACTCTAAGCTTTCAAGTCAAGCAAGGTCTAGTGAAATCGCGACATCAACATTAGCATTGTGACGTCATAACTCTGAACCCTTATGACGTTATACGTCTAGCGGTATTACACTGCAGTATCTTCAACGGGCGAGTAGTAAATATGTAATATATATCTGTTAGGATAGTTTCAAGGTTTAGGGGTTAGGATCTAGGTTGTACAGTTCGGGTTAGGATATGGTTTAGGGTTAGGGTAAGGGAGTTGTGATGAATACGCATTTGTTCTTATTTCTACAGTGATAAAATAAAATGGGGGTTTCGGGCGGAAATCTTTCCGAAAGTTGATTATTGGTTATAGGTCACCAGTTGGTGTCTTCAAATGTCCATTAAAACAATAGCATAACTTATTTCACATCTTTTCACCATTTTGATGATTAATTTATCACATGTACAAGTGACCACATTACTGTCAAATAAAATATATGAGCTTGTTAACTAGCTTGGTTATAATCCATCTTGCATATTACGTTTGTATAAATAACTCCTAAATTTAAGAATAAATGTTCTTATGAACATAATTCATAAATATTGGATTCAAGTGGTCAAGAATATTGTGTATTAAAGATGGGCGAGGCCTATGGCAGGGTTGGCTGGTGTTCACATTATTTCTATTTGCAGGTGTGGTCATTGTAAAAAGCTTGCACCAGAGTATGAAAAGGCTGCAACAACTCTGAAGTCAAGTGACCCTCCTGTTCATTTGGCCAAGGTAATCATACTGATTGGATAAATAAATTCTTTCAGATAAGTCCGGCATATTTATGCTGCTCCATTAAAGTCAGTGATGGAGAAGTAATAGGCTAATTAACAACACTCATCTTTAACTCCTATGTCATGCTGTTTATACAGTGGTGCACTGTAAATATTTATGTTGAACAAAATACCAGTGTAATTGTCTAGGATTTTGAATATGGGGATTTGGCTTGTGTTTCCAGGTTGATTGCACAGCAAACACTGAAGTGTGTGGCAAGTATGGAGTTTCTGGCTACCCTACACTCAAAATCTTCAGGAATGGGGAATTTGCTGAAGAATACAATGGTCCCCGAGAGGCAGGTTGGTCTCAAGTGATCTTTTGACCATTGTGACTTGTTCAGGAACAGACTGTGTACAATATATGTAGCAAGTGCTGACATGCTGAGTTATGTGTTGAATAACAAAACGAAAAACATTCCTTCACAAAGTATTTGTAAATATTCATTTTGAATGACCAAGAATAATCGACTAAATCATTTGGAGGGACACTGTTATTTTCATTGAACATGCAAGTGAATCGTAGCTGGTTCAATGCCACCAGGTGTGGTGGTCAAGGTGTGTTCCTATGATGGGGATTGTCCTCCGATGTGCCTCATGGGGTAATCAAGCCTTATTGCAGACTAACTATGACAACATTATTCATTGAGCTGTGACTGACAGTGTTATTATATTTAATTTGTTTACATGAATTATGGTGGCTGTACGACAGTGTGTATAGTTTCTGTTGATAAGGAGATGGTTCATGTTTTCACTGTGCTGTGAACCTTGTGTGCATAGTGAGAGGACTGATCTTAGATGACTTTGTGTAACACATTCTCGACTCCCACATCTGATGCATGGTATCTTCCTCAGGTGGTATTGTCAAGCTGATGAAGTCTAAGGCTGGGCCTTCTTCCAAAAATTGTGAAACAGAAGAGGATCTGCAGAAGTTCCTCAGCGTGAATGAATATGCCGTTGTGGGTAAGGCAGCTTGATCACTGTTGTAACAGGCAGTTTTCATAACATAGTTTATCTTGAATTAAGTCATGTACAAAAAGTACTGTCTTAAAGGATGCCCCAGCTGCTGTTAACTCGCATCCGTGTACCATTTTCTTATATATTACTCATTTTCTATGTATATGGTTTGTGTACAGCAGACACACCATGACTTGTTTTTCTTACATAAGGATGACTAATTCTGGCAAATAGCATTAGAAATAGCATATGAACAAATCTGTGCAGAATGAAGCTGGTTATCTGTTCTTGCAGTCTGGTCAATGTCATTAATCTTATGACAAGTCACTGGTATATCCTAGCAGAAAGAGTTCACAACTGAGCGTTGTTATGAGCCTAGTTTATGGTACTGTTAGAACACACTACAAATCAACTTTCAGGTCATGTCTGCATTGTTTTATATCAAAATTCACCTTTTTGTTTTGGTCAAGTACATGACACTGCTTAGGGTAAAAGGGTTCACTAACCACACCTGAAGAGAACAAACAATGTCATTCACTGATTCAGATCCTGTATCTCAACACTGACAATGTTTCACAAGTGCAGCGATGAATGCGTTGTTGTGGTATCCTGATACATTCTAGTCCAGGGAACAAACATAATGTTAGCGGACGAGTCAGACCCAGTTGACATTTGCCCCACCCCCCACCAGTTGGTGGGCAGGGTGCCTAAGCAATGGTTGAATATTATGTAAGCTTAGCTCATGTCGTGACGGTCGTCTTCCGTCAGTTTTAAACATCCATAGAATGTTTTGGACAGATGCCAATGATGAAATTAGATGAGCCTTTTCCTTACTCATCTGATGTTCTGTGATCATGAATGATAGGACTGAGGCATTTTCTATTATTGATGAATTGTCCAAAGACAAGCAGTGTACTGTGTAGTTCATAAATCAGTCATGGCATGTTACTTGATATAATTATTTTCTGTCAAATCTGCTGTTGTAAGTGTAAATCATATTGTTTACATCCAGGTTTCTTTGGTTCCGAGGATGATGAATTAGCCCAGATCTTCAAGAAGACAGCTGATGCCATGTCCAGTGAGCTGCGATTTGCTCACACCTACAGCAAAGATGTTGCAAGGAAATACAAACGCTCAGAGTAAGCTCACTGTTCATAGTAATGGAATAAGTTAATTTATAAAAAAGACCGTAGTAGGAAGCTTTGTATTGATTATTAGGTTAGATAGGTGATGGGAGAAGTACCAATATGTCCAGGAATTTTCTCAGTGTTTGCCCTAGACATGAATATTTAGGAGTCACCATGACTCCCTGGTGTCATGAGAGGGAGTCATGGACATGTTTTGGGAGTCAGCTTCAGTATGGAACTTTCATCAAGACATCAACTGTAATTGTTTAATAATGATAAAAAGCAAGGAAAAGCAGGTCAGATATTTAATCTGCAGAGACCAGAAAATTGGCAAACAATAAATTAAGTTGTTATAAACAGCAGATTAGAATATCTGAACTTACGACTCGGTAGCATTGTGTAAATCAATGCAAGCTTTTAAATTCACTGCATATTTGAGATAATTTATGGGTCGAATGCATGTTTTTCTGCTTCAGGGCAAACGCTGTTCTGCTTTGACAAGTTTCTGTTCACTTTTCAGCATGTTCAGCATGATGGCGGTCATGTAAACAGATCATAATTTGTGTCATTTATTTGTTAGTTGCTGAAAAAGTTGGAACACATCAAGATTTGCTCTTAGTCTTAATATTAACTAGTGGTTTCTCTTTCAGTGAAATTGTAGTCTTCAGACCTAAAAAATTCCAGAGCAAATTTGAAGAGAATGAGGTTGCCTTTGATGGAGATGTTAAGGAATACAAAGTGAAGAAGTGGGTTGAGGAGACATGGTAAGAGCGAGCATTCATGGACACAAATGATCATATCCACTTTCTTTGAATTAAAGACTTGTAAATGTACTTTAAAGAAAGACTATAGCTTATTCCTATTTTATTCCTATTTCCTTGAACTAGTTTATACATGATAGCTAAAGCCATTAAGAATTACTGTTTCCAGCCGATTTGTTTAAGTTGACTTGGGGTAGTTGACTCGAGTGAATGTCAAAGATTATATGTTATTTGACTTCAAGGCGACATCTGTAACAAAGATCTCATTTCAGCTTAGGCTTGTGTCCACAGAGGGGACAAGATAATGCCAACAAGTTCAAGAATCCTTTGTTTGTGGTGTACTATGATGTGGACTATGTAAAGAACATGAAGGGAACTAACTACTGGAGGAACAGGTGAGTATTTACATGTACCAAGAAGAGTTGGTAGATCTGCATGTATTTATTGGAATGTTTCCCTCAGATGAGACACTAGGGAAGATCCTGGTTAGAATTGATCTTCAGTAACCTACGCTTGTCATAAGAAAAGACTAAAGGGATTAGGTGGTCAGGTTTGCTGACTTATTTGGCACAGGTCATTGTGTTCTAATGTGTATGTGGATCGTCATGCTGTTGATCTCTGGGTTTTATGGGTCTGGTGATTTATGACTGCTGCCATGTAGGTGGAATAACAGTGACTGTGAAGTAAAATTCACTCACTCGAAAAATATGGGATGAAGCAATGTCTGGCATCAGTGTTTTCTCATTGTTCTGTTTTCTCATGCCATTATCATGTATCATGTGTGTGAACAATCTCCAATCTCCAACAGAGTCATGAAGGTTGGGAAGAAGCTCCAGGGAGAGGGCAAGGCTGTTTACTTTGCTATAAGCAACAAGGAGGAAATGAAGTTTGAGTTGAATGAGAATGGTATTGATGATATCTCGGGTGACAAGCCATTCGTCTGTGCCAGAGATACAAAGGATAGAAAATTCAGGATGGAGGGAGATTTCAGGTATGTAGTGCTGCATAGTCTGGCAGCGTGGTTCAGTCAGCAACGTGTGTATGGATATCAGATATGCTGCAAGTTTTCAGTGCTTCCTCTTAATGCTGAGGCTGATTGTTAGTTTCTAACTTCCAGTCTCAAAGACATGTCAATAATTGAATTATTATTAAAAGACAAATATACGATAAGGACAGACTTCAATGGATGAGCAACTTCTCTATTCAGGTGAAGTGACATTTCGATACAGATTCTTGTATCGTTAAGCAAGCATGAGACAGGTAAGATAGGGCGTATATACAGGGAATAATTAACAAGAAGACAGTGATACAAGAGTCTGTATGGAAACGTCACTTCACCTGAAGAAAGAAGTTGCTCATCCATAATGTTTGTCCGTATCTGACTCACCAACTTCTAAACATGCCACTCAATTAAGACAAATATAATGAACAATGTTCTGTTATGTTATCGTTTGTCCACATGTGCAGTTAAGGACCTTTGCTTGATGACCTGTCAAACATATTTATTATTCAGTAAATAGAACACATATGGACTAAAGTTTTTCAGGTGGTGGTAAAAGACTTCATTTCCTTTATTCTCGTCATTATTGAACCATGTCTGCTTAATTCCTCTTGACAGTTGATTTTATGTATCCAACTCTGCCCTATGTTCCAACCTGCGGTATGGTCCATATTTCAGCATGGAGTCATTTGAACAGTTTGTAAGGGATGTCCTGGATGGGAAGGTAGAGCCTTACCTCAAGTCCGAACCTGTCCCGGAACCTAATGATGAGCCAGTCAAGGTACACTCAGTTTTATAATTCTGTATGGCTGACTCATGGCAGCCTCTGGAACAGTAACATTCTCAATCTGGTGTCTAATTTGTTCGAGGAAGAGTCAATCTTGTCATTTGACTCATGAGTGGAATCAGATGTTCAGTTTGTCATTCACCTTATTTCTGTCTGACATCTGACAGGAAGCTATTTTGGGTTTCTGAACAAATACTATGTTCACTTTCTTACATACCTTCTGATTGGAGGAATCAGTGTGCTGTAGCATCTACATTTTGGGAGCTTCCCTGCCCTGAGCTGCACCACATGACTGTAGTGTACATGAACAGTACCTCATTGGATAGGAGGACCATGACAGATAAGCAAAATGTGAGGCACTTGGAAACTCCAGCCCTGTCAGACCCATGAAGATTCAGGTTAGAATAGGATTTCAGCAACCCATGCTGGCAACTAAAGGCGACTAACAGGATCCGATGGTCAGCTTCACTGACTTGAGTGACAAATGTCATCTGTTCCCAGTTGTGTAGATCAATGGTCATGCTGTTGATCACTGGATTGTCTAGTCTATTATTTACTGACCACCACCATGTAGCCGGAATATTGCTGAGTGTGGTGTAAACTTGCTCACTCTTGACCTGTCACTGCCTTTATCAGCTAATGCCTCATGATGCTTTCTTTGTTTTTTCCAGGTTGTTGTGGCCAAAAACTTTGATGAAATTGTCAATAACGAAGAGAAGGATGTTCTCATTGAATTTTATGCTCCTTGGTGTGGCCATTGTAAGAGTTTGGCTCCCAAATATGATGAATTAGCAGAAAAGGTAAGTGGAACCCGGTGCTTGAACCTGTGATTGGATGTGATTCCACTTTCAGTGCATGGTGTGCTTGTTGACCAGCTAACATGATGATACAAGATGGGACGTAATTCAGAAATGCTTTGCTGATAATCTTTCTGATTGTGCTGTGTCAGTACACAAGGTGTTATTAGGCAGAATGATTTGACAGTTTGCATTCGTAGTTTATTGTCAAAGCTGAAAACACTCCATATGATAGTCAGTGCATGACGCTGGAGATAAATTGTATGTTTCATTTGAGTCTGTAATTAAAATTAATTTTATGTTGTACCAAATTATGGCAAGGTCAGAAAATAAACATAGACGTGGATGCAAATAATTTGCACCCCTTATTAAATACAGGTTCATTATTTTGCCCCTGATGCTGGTTGTAGGGTATAGGGGATGCATGGTTCACACCTCTCTGTCCCTCACAGTTTCCCACAAGTATCCTGAAAAGCTGAATTTGGAATATATTAAGTGAACATTCTTTCTCTGTGTCCTGGCAATATAACTTCTGTTTCTTTCAACATGATGCTATTTAAGTCTTGTATTTCTGAAGTATTTAGTCTGTAGACTCCATATTTTGTCTTGAATTTCCTGAAATGTCAAGTTAGTTTCAACTGCTTCTGTCGGTGTCGAGAGATTTCTTGAGTGTGAGCCTCACCAGGTACCATAGTAAAGTCTTATGTAATAACTATTTCTATGTACATTGATTGGCCTTGTGTAGGGTTGTCTTTCTGGTATGTGCTAGGACCATGGTATCACAGCCTTTGTTTCAGTCTCCTTTATGTGGGTGATCCCTTTGACCCGGGGTCTAGCATGATGTTTTGCCAAGCATGTTTACTGACCAGGTAACATGATGATACAAGATGGGACGTAATTCAGAAATGCTTTGCTGATAATAGTTCAGATTGTGCTTGTCAGCTTGTAATGTTTTATCAGGCAGAACATTTTGTCAACGATACCATTTGCACTTTCATTTTGTTGCTCTTGATGCTAGTCTCATGGCATATAGAATGCAGGTTTCACCCCAGTGTGTCTCTGAATCTGGAATGTGAATAGTTTCCCGTAAATACCCTCAAAGCTGAATTTGTACTATTTTAACCATACATTCCTTGTGTCTTGACAAGAAAACTGTTTCTATCAACATGAATGACAATTTGGTTTTTGTACTGCTTGTGTCATGAGATTTCTTGGATGTCCATAAAACTATGCCAGTTACCTTAATAATGACAGATGGGACATGTGTACTTATATAGGGTGTACACTGACTGGTTTATTATAGGGTTGTCTCTCTGGTATGCTGGAGCTTAACTATCACAGTTTTTGTTTGAGTCTCCTTTATGTGGGTGATCCCTTTGACCCGGGGTCTAGCATGATGTTTTGCCAAGCATGTTTACTGACCAGCTAACATGATGATACAAGATGGGACGTAATTCAGAAATGCTTTGCTGATAATCTTTCTGATTGTGCTGTGTCAGTATGTTGTGATTTAAGAGCCAACATGTTTTAATGTAATGAACACAGTCAGTATCCTAGATTTGTTAGATGCGATAGAGAAGTGTAGTGGAATGGGGCATATTTCCCTTTTGACTGTATTGTGTCTCTTCGTTTACCAAAGATTGGAACGGCTTGTTATTTATCTAACCTAATAACAACACACCCCACCCACCCAAATATAATTTGGAAAAATAATTCATAAAATGTGATGATGGTTTGTCGACTTGGTTCTGTGCAAGTCGGTGCCTGTGTGCAGTGGAGGGGTGAATTTGGGTGGTGTATTTCCATTCTTGGGCAGAATGATACAGAAAGTTATCACTATATATAGTGAAAGGAGAGAAGCAATTAGTATGAGTCGGGATAAGTATGTAATATTACTTGTTGATAATCTGTTGTGATTTGTCTTGTTTCAAAGAGGACACAGTGAGGTTATGTCAGAATCTAATTCTCAAGTTCTTGTGGGGCGGTGGGGTAGCCCAGTGGTTAAAAGCATTCGCTCGTCACGCCGGAGACCCGGGTTCGATTCCCCACATGGGTACAATGTATGAAGCCCACTTTCTGGTGTTCCCCGCTGTGATATTGCTGGAATATTGCTAAAAGTGGCATAACACTAAACTTGCTCACTCACTCAGGAACTTGTGTGTCAGGATAATACCACAGTGTTCGGTTCCAACTCTACAAGTAACTCTCGTACTTCACCATGGTTGTGTTATAGCTATAGTAACATCCGTTACGATAAAACATGAATGCTTTTGTTTCAGCTCAAGGATGAACCAGAGATCACAATAGCCAAGATGGATGCTACAGCAAATGATGTATCAAAACCCTATGAAGTCTCTGGGTATGTTGTCGTTCATCTGCAGTTGGTGACCCAATTGTTGCTGTAGTGACTGTAGAACTAGCTTATCATGAGATTGGTGAATAAGGTGCACTGATTGAGACAGATGAGATAGTTGAATAAGGTGCATTGATTGACATAGATGAGACAGGTGAATTAGGTGCATTGACATAGATGAGACAGGTGAATAAGGTGCATTGATTGACATAGATGAGATAGATGAATAAGGTGCATTGATTGACATAGATGAGACAGGTAAATAAGGTGCATTGATTGACATAGATGAGATAGATGAATAAGGTGCATTGATTGACATAGATGAGATAGATGAATCGTATTGTTTGACATACGAGATAGGTGAATAAGGTGCATTGATTGACAGATGAGATAGGTGAATAAGATGCACTGACTGACACAGATGAGACAGGTGAATTAGGTGCATTGACATAGATGAGACAGGTGAATAAGATGCATTGACATAGATGAGACAGGTGAATAAGATGCACTGATGGACATAGATAAGATAGGTGAATAAGGTGCATTGATTGACATAGGTGAATAAGATGCACTGATTGACATAGATGAGATAGGTGAATAAGGTGCAGTGATTGACATAGATGAGACAGGTGAATAAGGTGCAGTGATTGACATTGTGACAGCAGTTGCTTATGTCTGGAGATGAAAACCGTCTTGAAGCAACAAATGATAATAATGTCGTGATGGAGGTAGCTGAAAGGTCCCAGGGTGTTAAGGTGTAATGCAGTTATCCACAGACACAACAGAAATTACATCTACCATTGCTAGGTGTGAAATCAGTGGCTGAATACTGAATATAGTGTTTGTATTGATTTCAGATTTCCAACACTATACTTTGCACCCAGGAAGTCAAAGGGTGCTCCAAAAAAATATAATGTGAGTATGACGTTTTTCTGACATCAGCTTACAAAGTATGACCTGAGTGGTGGCAGCTGCTCACGTATGATTGTGTTTCAAGACTGGGCAGACAGTCAAATCGCTGATGTGTTATCTTCTTGCCAATACTTGGCTCTTGCTTTTCTGACACTTTGTTCTACCCATGTTCTACCTTTGTTCCATCCAAGTGAGAAATGACCTTCAGTAGTCCATGCTTGTCATAAGAGTGGGACTAATGGGATGAGGTGGTCAGGCTCACTGACATGGTTGACACTTGTCACTGTATCCCAATTGTGTAGATTGATGCCCATGCTATTGATCACTGGATTGTCTGGTCCAGACTCCATTATTTACAGACCTCCAAAATAATGCTGGAATATTGCTGAGTGCTCGCCCAACATTACCATATTGGCATTCATGCATCTGTAATGGTGTTTGTGATATTGCTTACTCCATCTTTCTGTCCAGCAGTGTTTGCAGTCTCAGGCTTAGCTGGTTCTGGCCAATGACAGCTTGTGTTGAATACAGGACTGTGTATATTCTTGTTACATCGTCTTCGTACCTCAGTTCTTTTCAGTGATCCAATGTTACATCTCATGTCAGTTGTAATTATCCTGCTGAGCGTTGAGTCTTCACTTGACTAGTTGGAGGCTTTCTGTATGCAGCTAACGATAAGGTCAAGGCATGGCATCTGTTCCCACACAATTGTTTGATGTGACTGATGGGACAGTATAGACATCCTATTACGGTAGATAAATTGCCTGGGTGTTTTAGTTGAGTTTGTCACAAGTGGGATATCCTGTCACCCACATGATGGTGTTTCAAGACGGGGCAGATAAATACTGTTGATATCCGAAGTGCTGATGGGAGCATGATATCTCCACCTGATGACATCACGATATGGCTTTCTTAGAATTACCTGGCACGTTTGCATGGATTCCCAGACAAGATCATAGTAAGTCACTGCAGTGATTTTGAATACCAGGCCTTATATTACAACTGTTAGTGTTTTGCCACAGAAGCTCTGTCACTGATGTAACTTAATCCAACTTTGTGTTTCAGGGAGGCCGTGAGGTTGACGATTTCCTCAAGTATCTGGCAAAAGAATCTACTAACCCACTCAAGGGATATGACAGAAATGGGAAGAAAGTCAAGAAATCTAAGAAGACAGAGCTTTAGACGAGATTATTGTACAGATGTAAGAATATTCCGCAGTAGCTAGCCTCATCATCTCCCCCTCCCCCCCTCCCCCCAGCTGTCGGCAGGAGTGATCGTTTCATTGGCAGCAGCAACCAGTGGAATTACTGCTCTTGTCTCTCTGCAATCATGAGCTCAAAACTTGTACATTTCATTCTTTCATTCTTTTAGTTTGTGATGTATATTTTGAAGATGTCTACACATTTGTTTAGGGAGTGCTTGGGGTTTGTCATGAAATTCATGATTGTGAGCTTGTTTGTGTCTAAATCCGATGCTTCCAGTCTTCCCTACCAGATAACTAAACATACTATATTGATAAGTACCATCTCATTCTGTACCTACAAAGTGTTTTTACTCAGTTGGAATCTTTACTTGAATTATTTATTTTCTTTGTAATGTGGTTAATTTTATAGACTGATCTGCAGTATGTCTGTATACAGGTGTACACAAGTTAATTTTATGCTGACATGTTTATTTATGTGCCATCAGAATACAGTACTCTGAAGTCAGTACATCGTCATCACGTCTTGTGCATTACATTGCTAATGCGTGTGTTTGGCTCTTTGTTAACAGACTTTTCATACATGAAAGATGTATAAATGATAGTTATATCGAAATAAATATTACATTTAATAGTGTTTGTTTTGCTTTTTCTTGTGGCAAGTGTAGAAGACCCATGTTTGAACCCCATTTCTGATGTGTCCTGACATTGCTGGAATATTGCTGAAAATAGTATTAAACCACACTCACTTGATGATATGAGAGCTCCACAGTTAACGTGGTTACATGTCATGCCTCTCAAGAACAATGTGTTAATCCCATTTATGTCCTGTGATGATACAGTTAAAATGTTACCAGAAGAGGTGTCAAGTTGATTTCACTCACTACTTATATAAAGTAGGAGGTGAATAATGTTTTATGAGGAGTGCCACATTCTATTTTGTGACATGTTAATTAATCATTATTCATGTATTGGACTAGTTCACAATGTTAAACGTATTTAACTTTGACTGAGGCATTGCAATTGACAGCGCAGAGTTGCGTCCCCTTAGCGAGGTAATCGCCTAGGTTATTTGTCGGTAACGACATGAGGACCAGTCGACCACGTATGCTGCCAAGTGAACAAAACAAACATTGATTGACGTAACGAGACTTCGCTGTTGGTAGTTACTGTTATACCCATGATTAATCCCTGAAGTGCAGTCTTAAATCTCACGGATTTTTTAACTTTCGCTCAATTGACTACTCAGCAGGGTAGATGTTATCTGCCCTTGAGTGACTGGAAAGTAAAGGCTGGCTGAGAGCCTGGGATGTCAAAGGTTGACGTTGGAATTCGCTATTAATATTTGTTTTTAGATACCAGATTTTTTAGATGCCAGAGTAGACTGCAGGCAACCCTTTTACTATTACACAACATATTTGTTGACTAAAGTCACATTCATATGATTATTATATATGCAATTTCCAATTCTACTAGGTTTCTGCGGGGATAGTCTACAACGAACGCACGCACGCACGCACGCACGCACACTCTCTGGCCACGCTCCTCCCCTGGCCACTTGACTGATACAGTGAGAAATTCAGATCTGTATCAAAACATTTTGTCATAATTCCACACAACTTCTAAGTTCTAAGTGGCTTAATACTGTGAATAAAGTCAGTTTTCTGATATTTCATGGAGAGTACTTGAATACTGTATCGGTTTGCACGGAAAGACAGTCAAGACGTGTATTGGGTGAGGAACTCCACATGAAAGATCTGCACTTGAGAGAATGTTCACCACAGAGTTCAGTGCTGACCATCTCAGATTTTGCGAAAGTCGACAAGCATCTGTCCAGAAATTGGTGCACGTCTCCAACATGCACGTTTTTGACGGAGCTGTTACCATCACCCTTTTCAGGACGTGCTGCTCTGCCCTGACACTGCCTCCTCTGTGAACATGTGAAAAAATATTGGCCGTGGGTCCATGAACTGCAGTATTCAAATGTTGCATGTGAAACTTGGTAACTATGGTAACCAAGGGTACTTGTTCCCGAGAAACGCGTGTCCGAGGCAGCATCCCATGCTGAGCGGCACAAACCAGGGAATTATAGAACAATAACCAACCTACACGTCATGGTTGGTTTCCCCTGAAAAGTATAAATCTGCCAACTTTCAATGTCAAGAGTGGATGCTGTCCAACGAAAAATCTTGCGGAGCTCAGTGTTTAACCCTGTATATTGTACAAAGTTCCGCTAAATACAGCTGACTGCACCAAATCGAGCGAATGAAGCGCCCGAAAATATCCACCAAATCACCAGTAGTGCAGTTAACATTATTCACCGCCTCACATGCCGGGGAAATAGTCACTTATTGAATAGAATACTTGCATGCCATAAAGCTCTAAATTCTTAAATACGAGGCTTCGAGAAAGAGCATTTACATTGGCACAAGAAATGAAATCGCGATAATATGTGATGTTTGTTCATTTGCCCACGTGTGTCTTTCCAGTCCATGAGAGACGCGGCTGCATGAAACAGCTGTGTGTGATGGCGCCACTCCATGCTCAGTCTAAGTAAACTTATCCTCAGTACTTTTCGTTACACTCCACCACTGAGTCTAACAAAATCTTATGGGAGGTCGCGTCAGGTAACCTTTGAGATTGACCAATCAGAACACAGCTTACCAGATCGCGAAAGTGCACATTCGCACATCCCTTATGAACTTTTTATCTCGAAAAGGTTCGTACCCGAACGACAACGGTGAGTAAACAGTCGCTGGAAATAGTGAATTTACGTCTTTGGTGTGTTTGACAATATTCAAGGATGTTATCTGGCGGAAATATTAGGTAATGGTAACCATGTCCACAGAACCCCCAAATAACTGTGTCATATGCAGATTTTTGTTTGTGGAGAGATCTGTGTCGGTGACCTGAATATTTTGAAAGTCCCTCCGATCTCTAAATAGTAGCCGTTGTCTGATTGGTTAAATCTATTTAACCGTCTCGCATTTGATTAGACTGATTGGTTGCTCAAAGGTTACCTGACGAGACCTTCTACTAGGTTTTGTTAGACTCAGTGGTGGAGTGTAACGAAATACACTGAGACGAAGTTTACTTAGACTGACTCCATGCTTTGCTTTAATTTCTTTTTTGTTTCTTGTTTAACGCCACATTCAGCATATATCAGCTATATGATGGCGGTTTGTAAATAATGGACCAGACAGTCCAGTGATCGGCATCATGAACATTGAAATACGTAACTGGGATACGATGGCAAGCATGGCCGACCAAGTTAGTGGATCTTACCACCCGACCCCGTTAGTCTCCATTTATGGCAAGTATTTGTTGCTGAAGACCAATTCTAACACGGGTCTTTACGGGTCTCCTTTAGAATCAGGGTTTAGATCTTGAACTTGTATGGGCAGCCAGTGGAGTTTTAACACATGTGATGTGGTCACATTTCTTTCTGCGACTGAGAACCATGGCAGCTGCATTTTTGGACCCTTTGAAGATATGCGATAAGCTATTCAGGCAATCGGTACAAGATTTGTGGTAGTCTAGTTAAGAGACTGCACGTGCATGGGCGGACACTGCATTCTTCTTTTTGATAAAGTTGCGCATCATACTGATATTTCAGACAAAACTGACTTACGCCGCTAGGCTCATATAGTCGTCAAACATGACCCCTTGGAGCATGGCTTGTCCCAGAAGTCGGCTGAATAACACAACACAAGACAACACAAACACAAGACAACACAAACATAAGAGGATGTAGTGAATGCCAGGAATGAACATATTACTAGAATACTTTAGAGAACAGTTGGCCATTTATGAACCAGTGTTTGACACACGGTTGGATATTGCGGAGAATAGTTGTTAGGTTTCCACTGTTAGTCCTAAAAGCCAGAGGCAACCGGGCATCTGATAACCTAATCCGAGGTCCTTCCAACAGATCAGATGTACAAAGAGAACAAACTCGCAGTGTGTGTTCCTTCAGTCAGACAGAGAAAAAAAAAACACCCCAGAATCTTCGAAACGAAAGTTAGCTTGGATACAGGCAAGGTTGTCTTAGCAGATCTTGATCAAGTGGAACCACAAGACAGTGCTCCAGCTCTTCTCTTATCACAGATTTCCTCTCGTTCGATCTCTCACTCAAACGCTCACACAATCTATCATTCATTCAACCACACACTCTACAGACACATACATCTCATTCTCGGAGAGTGATGTCTTCACTGGACTCTCGACACATCCTGACATGATGCTGCTGACAGGTTCTGTGTACATTAACAAGCACTCCGTCCACATAATCACCATCTCCCATCGCCTTACCCATGCTGGCACTCCGTCCACGTAATCACCATCTCCCATCGCCTTACCCATGCTGGCACTCCGTCCACATAATCACCATCTCCCAGCCACTTTCCCATGGTGAAACTCGGTCCACATAATCACACAGTATTAGAAACTGCATTTCAAAGATACGTTACATGGAATTCCGTCCTTTCTGAAAATCCGTGAACCGTAAATTAATTGTCCCGTCAATTCAGTTTGAGATGTTATTTACAGAATTTAAACATGCGAGGAGTCCGGCTCTCCGCTGCGTGTCGTCACGTATAATTTATTTAACTAAGCAAAGTAGAATGTCAAATGTCATAACAGAAAGCAAAACGTGTTATGTCTCGGCCGATTCCGGCCTGTTCTTTTGAAATACAAACGGACACGAGCACACAAGGTCCGCCCACTTCTTGCTGGACGATCAATGTTGAAACGACTTCAGCGAGAGGCTGAAGGCAGCGTGACACAACACAAGAAGCACCGGCAACTGCGCCAATCACCACCTACACAGTCTCTCTCTTACAAGAAATCATTCCCATCCCTTTCCCTATAGCACCAAGTAATCCCCGCTGGAGACATGTATCTAAGGACTGTTCATCCCCACGAACATAGCAGGTACTGGAGCTGACGCACATCCCTAGGGCGTTATTGATACCGAACACCTTCTTATAACGTAATATAAGATCAAATCAATACCATCCTATCATCTGTCTGTGGAGGCCGTGTACAGTTCCAGGTTAAGCACGACACCACTTTAGTTACATATTTCTGTTACCATGACAACCATCTCAACATTATCTACATTTAATGAGTCAAAATAATCAATTTACGCTCTGTTATCAACCTTTGGGGTCTGCCGTAACACTAATCTGTGTACATAGAGAGGGCGTCACCCGTAGGAATAACTCATCATCATTCATCATTGTAAGAGTGTTACTACGGCCATGATAGGATAGCAGGAAGTTCATACATTACAGTCATAGTGATGATGACGCTAAACATCATGGAAAAAAATAACAGTCATCACATTGTTGATGACGTCGACGTCGGCTGCAAACGTGATGGCGACGATGATGATAAGGACGACGACAATGATGATGATTATGGTGATGATGATGATGATGATGATGATGATGACAACGACGACGATGTTGATCACTTCAATGAAGACATATGACCTACAAAAATAACACTTTATTAACACTGGTAATGCTTGAGTGAAGCATGGGGGAGTTCCGGCCCTTACTTCTACCAGGATCTGATTATCACTGGTTCAAATCCATAAGTCAGATTTTGTTCTCGGTTTGGTGAGCACCATCCGCTGTACCCCGCTGGCCCTTGTTCCCATCTTAGGGTAAGCCCATAATAGCATATTACAGCTTTGGGCAAAGGTCGGTGTGTGGAACTGTATGAGAATGGTAAATGTAGGAGACTGGAATCACTACAAGTTGTCTTTGTCCACGGCATGCACTACCAAACATTAACAGCTGCAGTACAAACCAACCACCTTGACTACAGTCATATGGATACATGGGGTGTTCCCAAACGTCTCGTGAGTGGTATCCTACTGGTAAAAAGAAACTCTGAAGATGGTGATGGTCAGATACTGTGTCAATTTAATGTGTGTCCAGCAACGTTTGAGGCCAGTTCTGGTCATGTGATGGTCAGACAGACTGCCAGTGTTATGTGTGTCGACCTCCCACAGGCAGCATGCCAGGCGGTTGCTTACGATGACGTCATTGTCATGTACTCAAATGAGATTTGACACGTCACGTTTCATGTGTAGCACCCACACTACCCATCTTTTGCCCCTTCTCAATACTCTTTTGATAGTCTTAGATAGCCTGGGACAGCCACACTCTTTGTAAACCCCAACTTCGCCAAAAGGTGGACTCAAATGTAAGACCAGATACCAGTACTGGTGTAGTACCAGACACATCAGTACAAATATAATACCTGACACTAATACAAATTTAATAACAGACACCAACATAAATGTAATGCTCTACATTTGTTCTCTCTAATTCATTCCGATAGGAATTTAAACAGTGCTTACTCAGGCCTTCAGAAATATGCACTGACACAGAAGAGAAGCCTAGGCAACTATTCCAGCAGACAGATGCTTGGATCACTTCACACACTGGGGTTATCGTAATTGTCATCGATTCCTGTGGTTTTCATGACTCAGTTGCACGTTGCGCCCGGCTGGTCGTCTCTTTTACGTTTGATATTAAGTGAAGTGAGATAAATAATAGACATGAGTAGTCTCACAATGCTGTGCATGTTCAACTGCACGTATCTCTAAACGGCTGATCTCCAGTGACAATACATACATACATACATACATACATACATACATACATACATACATACATACATACATACATACATACATACATACATACATACATACATACATACATACATACATACATACATACATACATATATATATATATATGAGGATTGTATGAGGGCTGGCTGAGAACTGAGTCAGGATTGTGTGAGGGCTGAGTGAGAACTGTTTGAGGGCTGAGTGAGAACTGTGTGGGGTTGAGTGAGAACTGTGATAGGGCCGAGTGAGGACTGTGTGTGGGCTGAGTGAGAACTGTGATAGGGCCGAGTGATGATTGTGTGAGGGCTGAGTGAGGATTGTATGAAGGCTGGGTGAGGACTGAGTGAGGACTGTGTGAGGACTGAGTGAAAGCTGTATGGGGGCTGAGTGAGGACTGTGTGACAACTGAGTGAGAACTGTATGGGGGCTGAGTGAGGACTGTGTGAGGGCTGAGTTATGATTGTATGAGGACTGAGTGAGAACTGTGTGGGGGCTGAGTGAGAACTATGATAGTGCTGAGTGATGATTATAAGTAAGGGCTGAGTGTGAGGACTGTGTGAGGACTGTGTGAGGGCTGAGTTAGGATTGTGTGAATGCTTTCTGCAGGCTGAGTGAGGGCTGAGGGCGGACATGGGGGTGGAAATGTGTGAGGACCGTGTGAGGCTCTAGGTGTAGGCTGTGTGAGGCCTTCAGTGAAGGCTGTATGAGGCTGTGGGCAAAGGCTGTGTGAGGCTCGAGTAAAGGCTGTGTGAGGCTCTCAGTGAAGGCTGTGTGTGGGCGGGAGGCCCGTGTGAGGAGTGGAGTGTATATCTGCTTGTATTATGTACACAGTGTGGACACTGTAAAATGTACGAAATATACATATAATCATGCATACATGCATGACAAGGAAGACGTTGATCTATAATGTGTGACCTGAACGTGGACTTAATGTTCTCATCCGACAGAAATTCACTCCGTCACAGTAAGTATTACTGCTGTAAATAGGTCAACAGATTCCACGGCTATTTAATTACTACCCAAGACCCAGGGATGAAGGCTTTATTGGGTGAGAGCGGCAGCTGGGTCTGTGAGTGTGAGTGGGGTATGTGATCTGAGACACATTGATCTGTTGACCTCTGACCAGGCTGGACGTCAAGTGGACGATTCCGTAACAGGTGTTGCCGTTTCATTATCCAGGTTCCAATTAACGCCATTCATGTTATTACGTTTAATATACTTAACGCCATACAAGTCATTTATCTGCTTTGGAAACGGACTGACAATTTGCCATTAACTCAGAGCAGAGATCATTGGATCCCACCTGGAGGTTACCAGATGTCACACATGCAGCACCTACAGATTTTATGTCATACATGTCGCTGTGGCAATATTGACATCGCATCGTGTTGAACAAGAATATTTTTAATTTTAGAATGTGATTTGATACATGCTTTCATCATATTATCTGTGACCTCTGTGATGTCTTTTGGCATCTTTGGTAAATAATATTTAAAAATATACTTAAAATTGAATGTTCCCGGTTAACCCTCTACCGGGGGCCTAACTCCAAGTTGAGTCCGAATTTCAAATCTACACAATTACAGTTTCATAATTTTGAGTTCAATATTGATTCAACAGTGTTTGAAAGTAGGATAAGGTCCTAACTCACGTATAAAGACTCCATCTAAAGACACAAAATGCCAACCTTTGACGAAGATGCATCCTCGATAGCTTTCAACTCACATGCAACTTGGTCTGCAAACACCTCATCACTGTTTATTCCTAATGTGTGTCAGCTATCCAAAGGTCACATTCCTAGCTTAACATAAGCTGTGGCTAAATGACTTAAGATTTCGTACTTTGAGATCATGTCATGCCGACACTGAAGGGTTGCGTAACTCGTCCTCCGTCTCAGAACCTATTAGTCAACCCTCGTATGATGCTACATACGTTTTACATAAACTTAGCACGGTCAATGAATGTATCTCAAAGTACACATAAAAGGTTTTTTCATGGCCTCAGAACCTCAGCGATTACCATTTATTGCATGTGAGGAGCCTCATTAGACATACACGTGGAACTAAAACACAACTACCTCCTCTTTTCATGAGATATTCAGACAGACGTTTTAACCTGGAGTTGTCTTCCCGACATGAAACACAACAATCTCTTAACAGAAACATCGAGAAGACATCTAATTGCTGATGGTATGTGCTAAAACTGCGGCGTTATAACTTGTTATTCAAAAGCTGGGTTGTAATTGCCGAGCGAGTGTCCCCCGTAGTCCTCATCGATCGGAGTAAAGGCTGGAGGAGCCGCCCGTGCAGGCCGCGTGGTCTGTGATACACCGATTCCTTCTCCATCATGATGCCACATCTCCGTGGCTGGCGCCGCCGCTGTCAGCAAACGATGTGGTCGCTGTCCCTGTGATTAACGTGATTTCGCTCATTGATCAACATGTGCCAGTGAAATCCGATGACAATGACATGGCACGTTTCCATGGTGATTGTGACAAATCGCGGCACGTGGAGGCGAGTAGCACGAGATGTACGTGGAATAGTCGAGATGATCACAAGTAAGATGGCGGGAAAAGTGCCCCACTGACAGGCAGCCAAACCGCTGGTCGAACTGCTGCTGGTGGTGCTGCAACAGCCATGGCGTCGGCTGGTTCGGCGTCCGTGGATCTAAACCTGGAACACTCGGAGCTTGTGTTTTATTCCGGGGATCGGATGAGAGGGGCTCTGGTCATGCAGCTAACGACGCCGCTTACTATTGCAGGTCAGTCGGTAAAGGGCGTGTCCAACATGGCCGCACTACAATAATCTTTAGCTAGCTAATGTTCTGTGTTCTAACGTCTTCATGTCTCAGGCAAAGAGTGTTGCAGAATGTAACTATATCATCAATCAGTAGAGGACATAGCGTTGTGCTTGCTCTTGGGGTAGCGGCATGCACGGCCGCCACACCGTCGTATCTGCTCGATAGGGTTGTGTACTGTGCCATAGAGACGTGCTAAGTACAATGGAAGGTCAAACGTGGTCAACTACCGGAAGTATGTTAGTTTTGTCACCACAATAAAGCCAGTGTGAAATATTTAGACATATTGCTGTCGTGGTGTGCAAGAGCGTGCCACACGACCTTCCATGGATCAATATAGGCGTGATGGAGGCTCACTCCACACACGTTTTACTGACACAAGATATGGATGTGCTGCTTCTATCAGCACTTGTGGATATTTCCAACAGGATTCCTACGCGTGCGGTCTGGCTGACAACTAGCTCTTTATTGATTTAATTAAATGTGCCATTCTTGCTCGTGACCATGTTGACAAACATTCAGCCGTTAAATTTCTCTTCACATGATAAAATCAGTCATGTTTGTTTCTGTTCACATGATGCAGCCAGCCATGTTTCTTTCGCTTTACATGATGCAGTCAGTGATGTTTGTTTCTCTGCACATGATACAATGAAAATCAAGTCTCTCCGGATTCAGAAGGGCAGGGGATCTGTGACACCATCAATTAGGAGAAGTGTTTTATTGCTTACAGTGTGTGTGTGTATGTGTCTATAAATGTGTTTGTCAGTGCGCGCGCGAATGCGGGCGCGTGCTTGTGTGTGTGTGTGTGTGTGTGTGTGTGTGTGTGTGTGTGTGTGAACTTTAACAACAGTGTTGAGAGGGAGTGGTGTGTATAATTGTACGTATCGGTCTCCTTTGCCGTATTCACAAGATTCAAAGAAAGAAGCAGTACCCTCTATGGATGACAACGTACCCACAGCAGGTGCCCGCCCTTCCACAGACTTACTTGACCTTTTTGCAAGTAACCTTCAAATTATATAAAATAGCATGATAAGAATTCTACAGATCTAAAGAAAGGTTACAAAGTCAATTTGCTAATCATTGATATCTGTGGAATAAAAATGGGTAAGGCTTTGACTTCTGTGTATGGGCGTGTTGACTTTAAAACCACACATTTTAAGGCTCTTACTATGGTTGTATAGACGTTGACACTTAAAATCACTCACTATAATGGATTGACTTTTGTGTATGGTAGTATAGACGTGGAGACTTAGCATCACACATTATGAGACTTTGATCCTTGACCATCAGTATCTCTTTGCTGGAAGGGCTAGTATATAACAAAGTCACAATAATGCACACACAACGGATAAATATAAATAACATAAATTTCCAATTGTTGTTCCAATTTATTACTTGATATCATTCAGTTGTTGCGTGGCTGAATTACGATGACTAGTTTCCGCAGTTAGTATCTGCGTGGTAAATACAATATATGGAGAACAAACCATTCAGGTGACATGCACAAAGTGCCTTCAATGAGTTCAGTAACTGTTGAACCGGATTCCCGGATGTGCAGGGGCTAGAACACTTACTTAATATCAAATATGCATATAGAAGCGAATAAATATCTTTATTTGTGATTAATTACCATGCTTCATTGTGGGAAGACGGCCCGTGACTCGACAGAACTGATGTCGTGTTTGTCAGTATCGGATTTCCGTTCAGCTTATCAACGGACTACAGTATTGTATTACGGGCGTGAGGCGTGTGTACACAGATATGAATACACAAATCAATCAAAGACTGTGTTTGACGTATGTCTCTCTATAGTGAGCACAAAACCTCCAAAATAACAGGTAAACAACTGCTTAGGAAACAGTTTTCAGCTTATTCGTGATTCAAGCAGAACGACACAAATGGAACGTCAACAGAATGTGGTGAACGGTATTTGTGAAAACAATGACTTGTCGGACTTCCTCTAAGCTATCTTTAACGGAGTAGTTGGTTGTGTCGCTGCCTCAGCTGACGACAGAGGTCGGTACATGGTTCTCCATGGCTCCAGCCTGTACAGGGCTGGATCCTAGGCATCCGTCACTGCCGCCTTGCCCGTCCTCGCACAACACATACCTGTGTCCAGTTATTATTTGACGGTCAGATGGCAGCGCCCAGATCTAGTTACGAGCCTGTAGGTATACACGGACGCTCACTCTACCGGCACAGAGGAAGCTGTGCCAGGAAACACGAGTCCCCTGTCCACCCCAGGCAAGCAGATCCCGTTTTATGTTGATCATGACTAATTTTTCTGCTGTAGAGACCAGGTATATATCAGGTATATATCGACAAGCTGTACCATAGTGTGACCATGGTGTAGTGCTTTCCTCACCTGTACTTCGGACTTCTTTCAACCGCTTGGTTTCTCAAATACCAGAGATCTCTATTTTGTATGTGGGTCTGTATAATGGGAATGTATGTATGGGGTGCAATGATTTCTACGTATCTCAAAACAATGGAATACTTGCTATGACGCTATGTTTTCTGTCCGATCAGTTTTGTTCTTGTGTACAATTCAAAACATATCATCGCCTGTGACAGGCAGTAAGATGCACTATGTCGAAATATACACATGCAGCACCTGAAGTTGCCATGGCACCTTGGCTCTTTACATTCAACATCGGCATTATCGATTAAGTTAATATCTGATAATTTCTGACCAGTCTTTGGATTCTCGGCTATTATGAACAATGTATTTTGACATATGTGACAATAACAGACTGCATCAGTCCTCAAATCACGGCTTCCAATTTTTCCAACCAAAAATTGTTCACTAAAAACGATATGTTAGTAACTGTACCATTCCTGCATGCAGTTTGTATTCGCCTGAAGCCGATATTTCCTGGGCCGACAAATCAATGACTGACACTGTGGTACAACACAGGTTGTCAATGTGGTCTAACCACTGGCACAAAGTCACTACTGCCCTAACAATACCACAGGTTGTCAATGTGGTCTAACCACTGACACAAAGTCACTACTGCCCTAACAGTACCACAGGTTGTCAATGAAGTCTTACCACTGACACAAAGTCACTACTGCCCTAAAAATACCACACGTTGTCAATGTGGTCTAACCACAGACACAAAGTCACTACTGCCCTAACAGTACCACAGGTTGTCAATGAAGTCTTACCACTGACACAAAGTCACTACTGCCCTAACAGTACCACAGGTTGTCAATGTTGTCTAACCACTGACACAAAGTCACTACTGCCCTAACAGTACCACAGGTTGTCAATGTGGTCTAACCACTGGCACAAAGTCACTACTGCCCTAACAGTACCACAGGTTGTCAGTGTGGTCTAACCACTGGCACAAAGTCACTACTGCCCTAACAATACCACAGGTTGTCAATGTGGTCTAACCACTTTGACAAAGTCACTACTGCCCTAATAATACCACAGGTTGTCAATGTGGTATACCACTGACACAAAGTCACTACTGCCCTAACAATACCACAGGTTGTCAATGTGGTCTAACCACTGACACAAAGTCACTACTGCCCTAACAATACCACAGGTTGTCAATGTGGTCTTACCACTGGCACAAAGTCACTATTGCCCTAAGAGTACCCCATGTTGTCAATGTGGTCTAACCACCGGGGGTTACAGATTCTTTACATTACGGCCACCAGAGGTTACAGATTCTTTACATTACGGCCACCAGAGGTTACAGATTCTTTACATTACGGCCATCAGGGGTTACAGATTCTTTACATTACGGCCATCAGGGGTTACAGATTCTTTACATTACGGCCATCAGGGGTTACAGATTCTTTACATTACGGCCATCAGCGGTATGCTGGGGTGTGCAGATTCTTGACGTTACGGTCATCAGGGGTGTACAGTTTCTTTTCATTACGGAAATCAGGGTTTGTAAAGATTCTTGCCATTACCTCAATCATGGGTTTACAGATTCTTGTCATTACGGCCGTCAAGGTTGCTGAGCTTCTTATCATTAAGGACATCAGGGGTGTAGAGCTTCTAGTCATTACAGCCATCAGGCGTGTATAGAGTTTTGACATTACGGTCATCAAGAACGCACAGCTTCTTGTCATTACAACCCCGTCAGCAGGAACAGCTTTTTGCATCAGGGTGTACAGTTTTTGTCATTCCGGATATCAGATGGTACATTTGTTTTCATTACGACCATCAGGAGTGTACAGCCTCTTGTCATTACAGCCATTAGGGTGTACAACGTCCTGTCATTACGACCATCAGGAGTGTACAGCCTCTTGTCATTACAGCCATTAGGGTGTACAACGTCCTGTCATTACTTCCATCAGAGGTTACAGAATTTTGTCATTATGCCCACAAGAAGGTACAATCTCTTGTTATTACGGCCATCAAAGGTGTACAACTTCATGTTATTACGGCGATCAGAGGTGTGCAACTTCTTGTCATTACGGCCATTAGGGTGTACAACTTCATGTCATTGCGGCCATCAGGGTGTACAACTTTACGTCATTGCGGCCATCAGGGTGTACAACTTTACGTCATTACGGACATCGGACGGTACAGTTTCCTGCCATTACGGTCCTCAGTGGTTACAGCTTGTGGTAACAGACATGACAATGATACCACACATCACCACAGCGGTCTCTAGTACAACATACTGTTCCTCTGTAGCAAGGTGATGCTATTGATGTCAGAGTGTAGAGCTTGGAGCCAAATCGTCGCGCTATAATCACACTGAACGCGACTAACTAGCAGTGGTGTGACAGGAGGGATGTGTACTGACGCTCCGTGACATCAATAAGAAGCGCTAGTGGGAAGACTGGCTATATGGTTAGAGGTATTTGGTTTATAAATGTGTCTGGTATTTGAGCATAATCACAATCATTATTAGAGGAGTTGCTTGATTATATAGAGGACTGGCAGCTCTTAATATTGTATAATAATCTCGTTTCACGACGTTTCGACACTTAACACTGTGTTACTGTCCTCCGTATGCCTTTCAATACTGGTAGTAGTCACTATAGCTCCATGTACATCGAAACTTCACAGCGTGCAACAAAGAAAGAAACTACCAAAGTTAGTTCTTATCTATAAATTCGTACATGTCTTTAAATCTACCGCTTTCATTGTAATAAAATATTTCTCGATCAGTTTTCATTATAATCACAGTATATTCACTTTTCTCCCAGGTGTTGAACTTCGATTCCGTGGATCTGCACGTGCAAAATGGCGGGAACACGTTCACGAAGGCCTTCGGCGAACTGAAGTTGAACATGAGAAGGAGGAGATTTACTTTGATGATCGTTTCTGTCTCTGGGGAAAAGGTAGGCGGACAACATTTTAGCCACGGCATCAAGAAGTCATCACAGACCAGGTCTATATCAGTCGATGAACAGTACACGCTAGCTACAGTGCTAGATTACATTTATCTACAGGATCCAGTTGTTCTTATCTTCCTGGCATCAGTTGTCCTTACTTTCCTGGTGTTCGCTGTTCTTACCTCCCTGGTATCAGCTGTCCTTACCTCCCTTGTATCAGCTGTGCTTACTTTCCTGGTATCAGTTGTCCTTACCTTCCTGGTATTAGCTGTCCTTGCCTTCCTGGTATCAGCTGTCCTTACCTCCCTGGTGTCAGTTGTCCTTACCTCCCTTGTATCAGTTGTCCTTATCTCCCTTGTATCAGCTGTCCTTACCTTCCTGGTATCAGTTGTCCTTATCTTCCTGGTATCAATCGTCCTACTTTCCTCGTATCGGTTGTCCTTGCGTCCCTGGTATCAGCTGTCCTTACTTTCCTGGTATCAGCTGTCCTTACCTCCCTGGCATCAGCTATCCTAACTTTCCTGGTATCAGCTGTCCTCACCTTCCTTGAATCAGCTGTCCTTACATCCCTTGTATCAGCTGTCCTTACCTCCCTGGTATCAGCTGTCCTTACCTTCCTGGTGTCCGTTGTCCTACTTTCCTGGTGTCCGTTGTCCTTACCTCCCTGGTGTCAGTTGTCCTTACTTTCCTGGTATCAGTTGTCCTTACCTTCCTGGCATCAGTTGTCCTACTTTGATCGTATCGGTTGTTCTTACCTCCCTCGTATCAGCTGTCCTTACTTTCCTGGTGACCGCTGTCCTTACTTCCCTTCTATCAGCTGTCCCTATCTCCCTTGTATCAGCTGTCCTTACCTTCCTTGCATCAGTTGTCCTTACCTTCCTGGTATCAGCTGTCCTTACCTCCCTGGTATCAGCTGTCCTTACCTTCCTGGTATCAGATGTACTTACCTTCCTGGTATCAGCTGTCCTACTTTCCTTGCATCAGTTGTCCTTACCTTCCTGGTATCAGCTGTCCTTACCTCCCTTGTATCAGCTGTCCTTACCTTCCTGGTATCAGTTGTACTTACCTTCCTGGTATCAGCTGTCCTTACCTCCCTTGTATCAGCTGTCCTACTTTCCTTGCATCAGTTGTCCTTACCTTCCTGGTATTAGCTGTCCTTGCCTTCCTGGTATCAGCTGTCCTTACCTCCTTCGTATCAGCTGTCCTTACCTCCCTTGTATCAGTTGTCCTTACCTTCCTGGCATCAGTTGTACCTACCTTCCTGGTATCAGCTGTCCTTACCTCCCTTGTATCAGCTGTCCTTACCTTCCTGGTATCAGTTGTACTTACCTTCCTGGTATCAGCTGTCCTTACCTCCCTTGTATCAGCTGTCCTACTTTCCTTGCATCAGTTGTCCTTACCTTCCTGGTATTAGCTGTCCTTGCCTTCCTGGTATCAGCTGTCCTTACCTCCTTCGTATCAGCTGTCCTTACCTCCCTTGTATCAGTTGTCCTTACCTCTCTGATATCAGTTGTCCTTACCTTCCTGGTATCAGTTGTTCTGACATTCCTGGTATCAGCTGTCCTTACCTCCCTTGTATCAGTTGTCCTTACCTTCCTGGTATCAGTTGTCCTTACCTTCCTGGCATCAGCTGTCCTTACCGTCCTGGGTTGAGGGGGTGTTGGACCTTGGAGGGATCAGGTGATGACTGTCAGCGCTCATCCTGACATATCGATGTATCGCTTGGACGTTGTCCGTGAGGGCGTTACACAATGGCCTCCGGGACCCATTCACTGCAGCGCGGCAATGAACTGAGACGCAGTCGATGACACTTGAGTTTGCCTGATAAAAAGTCGTAGCAATATGAATACTAATATAGAATAATGTTTAAACATTGTTATGTGTTATGTGTCTCTGTTGTGTCTTTTGTGACTGTGATACTGGTGTTATGCGTGTCTGTTGTGTCTTTTGTGAGTATGATACTGGCCCATGTGTAATGTGTGTCCGTTGTAATCGGGGGTGTCTGTTCTGTCCACTTTGGGCACTAGGTCTTCTTGTGTGTGCTCTGTCCACTTTGTCCACTGTGTTCAGTGTGTACACAACAGTTGCTAAGTCACATGATATTTTCATGACATGAATAGAGTACATGCCTCTGACATGAAGCTCGGCCAACGCTCATATTCCACCTGACCTGGAACCCACGACCAGCATTCAGTGGGGTGGTTTTCTGGAGATATATGACACCTTAAGCAAGACTCACAGTCATAGCAGTTTATATCAAGTCTACTGTACCTTCGTGCACTGTAATCTGGTATAGTGTACAGGCTGTGTCAATCTAAATGGACCTCGGTGATAATTGCCTCCTCGTTAGTGATTGCCGACGTGTTTCAGACAACACGCTACAGCTCAGCGCAGTGGGACATGCATTGCATATACCAGGATCATAGGACGGAAATTCGGAGAGAGGGCGATCAGTTCACCTGCGACTACGCTCTTCCAGGGTCTTATCCTAGTCAGATGGCCCTGTGATAATTCAGTACTGCCAAGGATAACGATTATTCTTCAAGTTTGGAGGCTCGGGTGTTGTGTATACATGATTTAAGCCTCACTGATGGCATGGAGGTCAGAAAAAACCATGTCTGGACCAGATGAACGGATGATTGAAAGTATGAGTATTTACACAGTGGAATGTTATACAACAAACATCCGGCCAGGCGACCCGCTGATCCCGCACAGACGATACGCCGATGACCCGGAAGAAATGTGAACTACACACCTCATTTCGTTCATTCGTGTTAATTTAGAGCAAATGTTTTAAAGAATATTTGGTGCAGTGTTGTACATTGTGGAACTTGTGGGAAGCACGTATACCTAGCGCCTTGGTTTACATCCTTCCCATGTAGAATCCACTGACGCCAGTTCAGTTGCTGAGCAATGGTGTATATATTCAATCATTTCCCAGTGTGTGACTGTCAATCTGAAACACCAGTCATCCCGCCATCTCAGGTTACATTAATATTTTCACATAGGGGACCGAGAGCTTTGATGATGAAAACCGCCGTGCCATCGTCAATACATCCATCAATCTGGGAACTATCCCACGAGATGGCAGCACCGGCCTTTAGCCACCTATCGCATCAGCAGCCTTCTCAGACGTCCTTCTCAGTCGGTGAAAAGTTTTGACGTGACTATCTTACTGTCAGTTGCATTAAGCCGCGAGTTAGAGACAGCCTTGGATCGCCATTTTCATGTCAGACGTCACGACTGAGAAGAGAAAGCCCCGTTCTCCCCACCCAACCCAACTCTCGTATACATTAGAAACCATGCGGTTTTATTAACGCTAATTCCCTTAGGTCTGTGACAAAGATGTTCCGAGTAAATGAAAACATGGCGAGCCCATCACGTGACTGAAGGCTGGCGGGGATAGTGGAGTCAGACGGTACAGGGGGGAACGATAATGACGTTTTACTAATGAGAGTATAAACACTCGAAATAATATCATGCATTAAAAGCGACATGGTAGAGAGGTGAGATGGCAATCAAACTGGAAAATGGCGGTACTTTCACGCAATAATGATTCTTCTAGTCGTCTTCTAGAAGTCCCACAAGAGTCAGGAGGTGAACTTAACCAACAGAGTTGTAGATGCAGTTGCAAACACATTTAATTTCATATCTCATGTCCTGAGTAACTTGTCGACATGATTCAGTGCCAGCTTCACCTGGCGAGAAGCAACGAGGGCAGCAGAGAAAAGGGACCACGTTTCCACGATTCCATTTGTTTTCGAAGGGCCTTTTTATACCCTAGGAAGCTGTCTTGGGTTTTCAAATTGCCTCCAGTCACTGGGCCGTGTATGGCTCCCGGCAGCCCGGGGTAGGAGTACATTAACGACCATTAACTGCTGCCCGGAATGTGTACTCCCCGGGGAGCTGAGAAGGCGGTGGTCGTGGTGATAACGCCGCGGGTTTAACGTAAAGCCCTTGCATGTAAACAGCATGGAATAGTGAATACTTTCAGCGTTCATATCATGATCCACAGGTATACTTTAGCGTGGAAGTGTGTTATGCCATGTTTCCCTGCACTTGATATCAATTTATGTCCATGGTACTATATCAACACGTGATATTAACCGCGTGCAGAAAGATGATGACAATAATGTCCCTTTCAGTAAACCCCAACTGTAGTCAGGTTTGTGTGGGTGAGTGTGCTACTGATAAGAAGGTGTGACTGGTTAGTGAGGGTACGTGTTTTACTATGCATCAGTGTGTTGATGAAAGTGAGCGCTAGTGAGTGATCGTGTCTGTCTTTAGTGTGACCGTGTTAGCGTGTTAGTGCCTTTGGTAATGACTGTGAATTCAGCATAGTGAGTCTATCCTTGTAACTGGCACGAAGTAACTTTGGGCTTCATACCTTCAGGAAGTGGCGTTCTTCTATTTTCCTATGGGTCCGATGTCTCTTTGTACTGATCATGCAGTCATAACGTAATATGCGTCACACACAAATGTTGTCAACAAACAAGTCCACATATATCTCACTGGAGCCTGGTAGGAGAATGTTGTCTGGCAACAGAAAAACACGAGAAAACAATAGCAGCATTATCTCTGTTGAATGCAAGTAACACGGAAAATGATGTAGCTCATAATTATTGAATCAAGTGCGTTTGTAGATGATTGGTGGGTTGAGATTTTTGTTCCGCGGCGCACTAAGCACCATTCCAGCTATTCTGTAAATAATCGAATCTGGAACAGACAATCCGGTGATCGATATCATGAACATCTTTCTACACAAGTGTTAACAAAGATTGGGAGGCCGACCACCCGATCCCGTTAGTCGCCGTTTACGGCAAGCATGGGTTGCTGAAGACCAGATGTTCACTGGTATGTCGATAAATGACTGTCGCTGAAAATACTATATATGATGGTGCTTTAATCCGTACATTGCACCCAAGTCCACACCAGCCCGTGTCCTTCAAGCAGGAATAGCACGTATGGCCGGGAGAATGATTGGCTCTGCTTGCCAATGTGTAGTCCAGCCGTTCAGTCGTGTCTGACACATTGTCTGCCCGTAGACACACCGCGCGAGGACGAGAATATACCTGGACACTGTGATTTCAAGGCGGGTGCCGAACGTGACTGTTTCTGACGCGAGTATGACAGACTCTATTATAACTTATGACTACACAAGCAACTGTCTGGAAACAGACATCAGGGGACACGTAATGAAGATTCTTTCCATCCTTTGATCATAGTAACCCATTACACGATGATGTCTGTGACATAATGCCGAACGAGACAGAACGAATCTCATTCATTTCCGGCACACCCAGTACTTCATCCAACATGCTCTCCTTCAGCAGGAGAGACGGCAACAGGTCTGAGTGTGCACCCGCAAATGGTCCGTCCAGAAAACTCGTCGATTTGTCGTCTGCTTGAGTATTTGAGGCAGCATTATCCATAAGAGTTGTATTTCTATGTTGTATTTCTAAGTTGTATTTCTAAGTGAGGACCCGGTTCCATGAGTGTAAGTATCCGTAGTGAACAGGTTTGAGGACCAACAGCTCCTGTTGTGTACTGGATACCGATATTCATTCATTTTATATAGATGTCTGTACTGTTGCAGTTACCGAAAATCTCTATTCTATTTTATCTCAACATAATTAAGATACATTGTTTAAGAAGATGATCTTGATCTATATTCGCTTAGTGTGGCATTCTGTATGGAACGTTACAACCCAGTTTGATGTAATATGGAACAATGTTTCCAAGATTATCTGAAACAGCGTTTGCTTCAAGGGAAAGTTTTCCAGTGTTCGTCTGATGCATAGAGCCCCTGTCTGCAGGCAAATCGACTTTGACGTTATCCTGGCTATGTATTCGTGTACCACGCGGTGGAGTTCCATCTGTGTCCTATACCTGCTATCTCAGTTCGGTGAATGCTCTGTGAGCTTTATTGAAATATACATAATTCTCTCGATCTTTAATAAAACTATAGTTCCAGAATGTGACGCAGCTTCCTGTCAATGTACTGGACGTGACCTTGCCCAGCTGAGATAACACACACTCGCACCGTCATGCCGTGTAAGAGAACCATCTGTAGCATGACGTCACTGATTCCTAGTCATTTAATGTCCGACATATACAGAGCACACGTGTAGGTCTTTCCCGGCGCAAAGCAGCCACAGCTGAGCTGAGGTTAACATAAGGACTACGGATGACTGTAGTGCCACTAGCTGAGGTTAACATAAGGACTACGGATGACTGTAGTGCCACTAGCTGAGGTTAACATAAGGACTACGGATGACTGTAGTGCCACTAGCTGAGGTTAAAATAAGGACTACGGATGACTGTAGTGCCACTAGCTGAGGTTAACATAAGGACTACGGATGACTGTAGTTCCACTAGCTGAGGTTAACATAAGGACTACGGATGACTGTAGTGCCACTAGCTGAGGTTAACATAAGGACTACGACTGTCTGTCGTATCACTAGCTGAGGTTAACATAAGGACTACGGATGACTGTAGTGCCACTAGCTGAGGTTAACATAAGGACTATGACTGGCTGTCGTATCACTAGCTGAGGTTATCATAAGGACTACAACTGGCTGTCGTATCACTAGCTGAGGTTAACATAAGGACTACGACTGTCTGTCGTATCACTAGCTGAGGTTATCATAAGGACTACGACTGGCTGTCGTATCACTAGCTGAGGTTAATATAAGGACTACGACTGGCTGTCGTATCACTAGCTGAGGTTATCATAAGGACTACGACTGGAACACATTTCCCGCAGCTAGCGGAGAACAACCGCTCTATAGTGTATATACTACACGGACTAAGTCTTTATCCGAAATTGCTCCTCGATTGCCTTTAATCATAAGTGTTTTACCTTACCTTCCCTCACCCACCTTCCCTTGTCCCTCCTCACCCCTACCCTCTTTCACTTACCCCCTCCCCACTCTACACTCTCTCCCCTTCCCCATCCTCTGCGAGAAGTAGGGATAGCCAAATCGGGATTTATTGATTCACACAAATCAAATTACTTCGCCTTCCATCCGTTGCCTCCGACGCTAATAATCGTTAACAGAGCAGAAGGACGGCCATCGAGCTCTGACACTCTGATGACGGCCTATATTCGGTGCCAGACGGAGGCAGAGTACCCCGGGACAACAACCAGAGACTCAACGTTTGCGTGCTTACACAAGTAACCTCTTTTTGATCGTTATACCTGAAGCGGAGAAGGAGATTGGATTCGGACACACCAAGCCTCGTTACATCTTGTTGAGAAGTGAGAAGGGGTGGAATGAGGGTAGTTTGAGGAGGGGTGGGGTGGGGTGGAATGAGGGTGGGTTAATGTGGGGTGGGGTGGAATGTGGAGGAAGGGTAAAGTGCAGTGGGATGGAATGAGGGGTGGGGTGAAGTGAGATGGGTAGACTGAGGGGTAGGGTGAAACGGTGTGGTGTGGGGTGGAGTGGAAATAGGGTTGGGCTGAAAGGAGGTTGGGGTGAAATGAGGGATAGTGTGAAGTGAGGTAGGGTGAAGTGAGGGGGGTAAAGTGAGGGGGTGAGGATGGTGTTAAGAATCGTGTGTGTGGATGCAGTGTGTATGTTTGGGGTATGTTTTTTTTCGACAAATCTGTACATGAGCTTTTTATCCATGTTTAGTGTTTTTCTGTCTATATGTGTAGGTCTATCTTTTGATATTATGTCGATGAGATGATTATATCTACATTACACGTTACATCAGCCCATCCGTTCACCCATCAGCCCATCCGTTCACCATCAGCCCATCCGTACACCCATCAGCCCATCCGTTCACCCATCAGCCCATCCGTTCACCCATCAGCCCATCCGTTCACCATCAGACCATCCGTTCACCCATCAGACCATCCACTAGTATGGAATCTTTACACGCCATTTCTCTTCACGATTTCAGTGTGTGCTTTCCCTGCAGTCGAACAATTATACATGGCGTGATTGTAAAATGTTTATATTTCTGCAGGTTTACAAAGTGAACATGCGATGTGTGTCATCCACTGAAACTGTTAGAAGTGATGTGTTTCCTCGTAGAGTGCTCACTCACGGGCAATCACCACCAAACACCCCATGTAGTGGTGCAGCATGCATACCATGGGTTGGAATCCAAAATTGACCCTTTGTCCACCAGCATCACAGCTGTAGATTCCATCAAAGTGTGACACGCCTGTCAATTGGGATTTCATCTCATATGACATCAATTGATCTACCAAACTGCGAGATGACATAAAAATGTCACGAAGTGTAATTCAGCACAGTAAACAGCAGACAGCATGCCTCGTCTCGTGTTGAGCAATATTGTCACACATTTTAGTTCCAGATGAAGGCCACTGGGAGAGTCGTGAAGTTCTCAAGAGAGGGCGCCACCTGTTTCCGTTCCAGTATAAACTTCCAGAAGGGATACCCTGTTCTTTCCAAGGGCCGGACGCGTCGGTCAACTACACTGTGCAGGGAATCGCTGTCCGCCAGAGCGGCGAGAACCTTACCACACAAAAAACGTTTACCGTCCTCAGAGATCTCGACTCCAAGCGGGATTCTGAAAAGCGAACCCCATCGGTGAGTATGTGGCCAGCTCCAGACGGGCCAAGTTCCTGGTATAGCAGTATCAGTGAAGTCGCCACTAGGTTACCGTAACCCTGCAGTTCGGGAAGAATATGACCGTAAGGTTAACGGAGGTTAACGTCTTATGCATGACTGTATCAGGCTGTGACCCTGACACATGTGTCATGTCAGCGTGTACTATCCCCAAGTCTAACAGATGTCCCGAGAAATACAATATGGAGAGGGTAACGCTCATTCCTGAATATATTGGAGTCGACCCCTCGGAGTGGCCGAGGCACATTATTTTTCCGGAATGGAGAGTTGCGAGAATATTACTCTATTTATATTAAATTCAAAGTATTGAGAATATTTCTGTTATCAACATTAAATGAAAGTAGTACACATCGCTCGACTCCTGAAAAGAAATGGAGCGAGCAGACGATGGGATAGCGTAACATAAACAACGTCATTCTTTGTCAGCACAAGTCGTGCTCGTGGGTTTCATGAAACTGGCAGAAACCCAGGGACTCCATCAATGCATCAAAACCAACTTCCACACCAACTTGTGGCAGCCAACCAAACTCACACACTAACTCCCCCACCGAAACACCTCAGGATTGTTTGTCCTCAATATGGTAGTTCCGTGAACGTAGTCAGGCTCAGCTCTAAGATGTACATCTACTCTAAGCTTGCTGTATGTTTTATATGTTATGCGTGTACTCTTCTCTTTTCAGCCGCGACACCCCCTAGAGGATCATGCCGAGCGGTCATTCAGTACCGTATGTTGCCGGCCTGGTCGAGTCTCCTGTTCGCTTTCGGTCATCAAACGGGCGTATGTCCCAGGGGAGGTAATCCGTGCGGACGTGCAACTCCAGAATCTTTCCATGCGCAAGTCCGGCATCTGTAAAGTTCAGTTAAAACAGGTGATTTTTTTAGAAACGTTGTAAAGTGACAAACATGCGTAGTTATAATGAACCCCTCGTAATCCTTGACGATTTTAGTTTAGTTTGATGTGTTGCTTGATAGGTGTCTTGACGCACTTTGTCACTTTAATTAATAATAATCACTTATTGCAATCACGTGGATGAAAGGAGTTCTCCTGTAGGTAATCACTGTTCCCTTATTTCAAACGTCCATGTCATCTGATATTACATACAATTACATACAGACTACCTCCCCCTGTACATACTACCTACCCCTGTACACACTGTGGCATGTGAAAGTGGGATGGGGTGGGGGTGGGGAGGGGGTGGGGTGGTGCGTTGAGGGGTATCCTGTTGGGAGTATCCTGTTGAAACCTACTGCAGACGCTAGGCGATCTGTCTGCTGCCGGCATACTGAAGTACGGGAGCAATCACACACGCACGCAAACACTCAAGCAGGCACGCACACACATGCATACATATATACATATAAAAAAAGACACTCAGAAACTCTAGATACCGCATCATATCAGCAAGTAGACTGATTGTCATTTGCTTCAAGACCTTCCATAAATACCGTTCTCCACGAAAGCGCTATTATTGATAACTATATCAATTCATCACCATCCGTGGCGAGTGCCTGTGCCCTCAGCACTCCTCATGCATCATGCTATACCTCAGTGCGTTGTCATTTATTGGAACAACAATTGTAAATCTGTGATTTCTTGATGTAAAACCATCCCCAGGCCACGTGTCGACTCTTGGTATGACAATGCGATCAATCTGGTTCACATCACAGGGACCAAGCTACCTTAAATGTCTGTGGAAGGCTTGCTTGAAACGTCAGAATTATGCGTCACGGAAACACGCCTATATGATTGACTGATATGCATGTGCCTGAAACACAACACCTACATGTCTGAAACACGACACCTGTCTCTGAAACACCACACGACACCTATATGTCTGAAACACGAGACCTGTCTCTGAAACACCACACGACACCTATATGTCTGAAACACGAGACCCATTTGTCTGAAACAGACGAACCATATGCCAGAAAGAAGAGACCAATGTTCCAGAAACAGGACACCTATATGCTTGAAACACGAGACCTATATATCTGAAAGACTACACCTATATGTCTGAACGAGGGGACCTATATTCCTGAAACGCAAGACCCATATGTCTGAAAGTCGAGACCTGTATGCCCGAAAACACGAGACCTTTTTGCCTAAAGGAGGAGACCGAAAAACAAGACACATGTGTCGGAAACACGAGATCTATATGTCAGAAAGACGAGACCTATATGTCTCAAACACAAGCCCTATATATCTGAAACAAGGGACCTATAAGTTTTGAAACACTAGACCTGTATGTCTGAAACAAGAGACCTATGTGACTGAAACACGAGACCAATATGCCTGAAACATTAGACCGGAAACTGTGCTCAGATTACGCATGTTAATTATGTGCGTGTACGGCAAATCGAAGTTCGTGCTAATGAAGATGTCACAACCATGTATAGATACTTGATTGTCACTGGCCTAAGGCTGGATTAGAAATTGAATTAATGTGATCTTATCCATGTTAAAAGTTGACAGCTGACGGAGAGATCTAATGACAAAGTTTAAAGACATGTGTTTGATAGAGCACATACGTCATACATAGGCTCCGCGTTGCTGTACATGTCGTTCAGTGCAGCTCACGTTTACACTGACAGGCGCGAAAACCCCTCAGTCACGTACATCATGGGTGAAAGGTCATATAAAGCGATACTCTACTCTATCTATAATAAAAGCAGCAAGTCATGGAGTTGACAGCATCGCGTTATAGATCGCGATAAATCAGTACGAACCACGACGATATTCACTGTAACAAAGTACTTGCATCTGGACATCTGCAGGACGTCATATGTCCACTGTAACAAAGTACTTGCATCTGGACATCTACAGGACGTCATACGTCCACTGTAACAAAGTACTTGCATCTAGACATCTGCAGGACGTCATACGTCCACTGTAACAAAGTACTTGCATCTGGACATCTGCAGGACGTCATATGTCCACTGTAACGTCAGTGTCATAATACCTGAACACCTGGATAGTACACAGCAAAAAGGTCGTACTTCATTATGTTGAACATGATATAATGTTGTCAAGACAAAAACAGTAGTGGATAGATGTATCTGACGTGTTGAGTCGATGCTACATGTATTCACCTTCTACCCGGCTAGATACCAATAACATCATCAATGTATACTACCCATCAAAAGTTTAGAGCAGACACTCACTACACGCACACACAGACACACACACACACACACACACACACACGCGCGCGCTGGATGGGATATTTTGCAAATCTAGTTTAGGACAGCTGTCCCAAGTAAGTGGTTACATTTACACTAGTGAGTGCAAACTTTTGATGAGTATTTTTCTTCCACTGATATAACCTTTCGTCGGGGATATTAACGTTTCTTATTTTCTCAGTCGTGTTCGGAATGATAGCTGCAAATAGTGCGTCCATCGTATTGGCGTTCCAGAGAGCATCAAGGGACAGTGCACGAACGACAGACAGCTTCGTAATGTTGGAACTCTAACGTAAAAAATCGATGTAATTCCAAATACTCCTGCCTCGTCAGACATACATCTGTAGGTGAATGGCCGATCATGCAATAGGTTTCTCTTTGATGAGGCAATGGGAATGTTCCGACACTGACATACAGAGCCAGGAGGGCAATCCACATCAATCAGATGGAACAACCTCCAGACTCCCTTCATGACAGCATAGCGCGCCACCGACACCAGAACAGAACACTCTGAAACTGTCGCATCTGCTTATTGTACACACTATATTTGATGAGCTTTGAATATCATCTTGTTTGATTAAGCAATGAAGGCCTGACAGCAGATGTCTGAATAGCTTGCCAGGTTCACCAGCATGGCAACACATGAGTTATGAACGGAAAGTCTATATGGCTGTTTGTGGCAGTTCATATCGGACGGCTTCTTGTCACGAGAAGAGTTATCTGGAGATTATACTGGAACATTGTTATAGAGCTTTCATGTTTTCACGTGTTTTAGTTTTGTTGTGTGTTTTACACTGCAGAAGCACTGTATGTGTATCCATGACGCCAGAACCTGCCCGCCGTATTCTTCATAAGCTTCATTGCATTGCTAACACAATGAGAACAGTGTAAGGAGTTTTATCAGTGTACCCTGCTGTGAAAGCCGATTTGGTACTTCGTGATAGTAATTCTTTATCTCGAATAACATCGACTTATGTATGATTAACGGAACTTGTCGAATGCAAATCGATGAAACGGAGATAACTCTAAATATATTTTCTTGTCTGCAAAGTCGATGGCTACAAAAGTGTTTCAAATATTTCAAAATTAACTTTGAGGTGTTCGGTAAGATAAATACGTTGTTCATTGGGCCCTTGGGGCCCATGGGTTGATACACCTTAGAGAGTACATGTACATGCACATGTACCATATAGAGGGTACATCAGTCCATGTTCCCTCGTGACTGGTGAACAGCTTGTAATGTTATCATTGATGCACAGGCGTCACCATACAACTACTACTTCTAATATTTTCCCTTCTGTTTGCATCGACTGCACTTGTTGGTTGTTCAACGTCAGCACTCAGAGATGTTCTATCCGAGTCACGGCGTTCTGTAACTGATCTGGACCAGATTATCCATTGACTGACATTACCAACATCCTTGTATGCAACATGAGATATGGAAGACCGCTTCTATCATTTTTTGAACAAGAAGCAGGTGGCATTAAGACTCGAACGTCTCTATCTACAGATTTCAGATGAAACAAATGCCATATTTGGACACTCCTACATCGGGCCCAGCTGACGGGTGCAGTCCGAGTGTAGGAGGACACGTAATCTAACAAAACACATTTATAAACCTCATAAGGTATCATCAATCGAAAACTATACGGAAGGTGCATCTAATTTTGACCTATCCTACCTATGGAGTGGTGATTCATCAATTATCGAAGACTGCTGTGGGCTGATTTGTTCTTCAGCATGGTGTTGTGGAAGATGTTGTAGAACGGGGTCATGAAGTGCTGCTTGCCGAGTGATGTAGCAGTACAGCGTCAACGTCAGATGAAAGTCTTGTAGCTGACATAGTCTCAGTAATTAAAGTATTATTAGACACTTTGCTGGAGGGGAACATACATTTAGATAAGACTTGCAATTGTCTCTGTTGGCACTGATTCATTCTTTTTAAAAAACAAGTCTCTCTTGGAGAAGCCCCGAAACGTCTTTTACAACACGCCCAGGATGTAGTTGGGCATGTTCCCCATGAAGGTCATCTGGAAAAACCGTTTGAGTCATGGCTCAGATTCGGCTGATTTTTGCTTAACTTCTGAAGGTCTGCAAGCAATCCTGCATTGTACATGACATCTGACGTCACCGAACAATGTGCCTTGACATGGGTGCTATCTGTCTGGGTTTTATTGTCCTCTCCATGTACATCAGGTGAAGTGTTACATGTTTTATGGGATATTTATGACGAAAGTAATTTTCTGTAAGGCGGTAAATTGTAATGATGTGATGAGTAATTTATGATGGAAAATTGTCACACTGGTTGACTGGGTTGTGCTAACACTCGAGTGACGAGTAGTGGTTTGTAAAGAAAACCGATCAGTAACCACTTAGTATATGTAGGTGGTGCTGCTGTACAGGTGTTGCTGTCGTAGAAGTAGGCAAACAGATGTATGATGTAGAGCTCTAGAGTGGTATGCTCGTGGTACAGCTGTAAACGGTGAAGGTGCTGCATGTATACCAGTACAGGTGTAAGCGGAACAGGTGTAGGTGAAACAAGTGTTGGTGGTATAGGTGCAGGTGTAGATGGTATAAATGCTGGTCATGCAGGTTTGGGTACTATAGGTGAAGTTATAGGTGGTATAGGTGCAGATGTAGTTAAACCAGGTGCAGGCGTAGTTTGTATAGGTGCAGGTGTAGGTGGTATGGGTGCAGGTATGGGTGCAGGTGTAGGTGTAGGTGATATAGATGCAGGTGTAGATATTATAGGTGCAGGTGTAGTTGGTATAGGTGCAGGTGTAGTTGGTATAGGTGCAGGTGATGCAGATGTAGGTGGTATAGGTGGTAAAGGAGCAGGTGTAGGTGGTATAGGAGCAGGTGTAGGTGATATAGGAGCAGGTGTAGCTGGTATAGGCGCAGGTGATGCAGATGTAGGTGGTATAGGTGGTAAAGGAGCAGGTGTAGGTGATATAGGAGCAGGTGTAGGTGATATAGGAGCAGGTGTAGGTGATATAGGAACAGGTGTAGGTGATATAGGAGCAGGTGTAGGTGGTATAGGAGCAGATGTAGGTGATATAGAAGCAGGTGTAGGTGGTATAGGAGCAGGTGTAGCTGGTATAGGAGCAGGTGTGGCTGGTAGAGGTGCAGGTGTAGCTGGTATAGGCGCAGGTGATGCAGATGTAGGTGGTATAGGTGATATAGGAGCAGGTGTAGGTGATATAGGAGCAGGTGTAGGTGATATAGGAGCAGGTGTAGGTGATATAGGAGCAGGTGTAGGTGATATAGGAGGAGGTGTAGGTGGTATAGGAGCAGATGTAGGTGATATAGGAGCAGGTGTAGGTGATATAGGAGCAGGTGTAGGTGGTATAGGAGCAGGTGTAGGTGGTATCGGAGCAGGTGTAGGTGGTATAGGAGCAGGTGTAGGTGGTATAGGAGCATGTGTAGGTGATATAGGAGCAGGTGTAGGTGGTATAGGAGCAGGTGTAGGTGGTATAGGTGCAGGTGTAGCTGGTATAGGCGCAGGTGATGCAGATGTAGGTGGTATAGGTGGTAAAGGAGCAGGTGTAGGTGATATAGGAGCAGGTGTAGGTGATATAGGAGCAGGTGTAGGTGATATAGGAGCAGGTGTAGGTGATATAGGTGCTTGGGATGCAGGTGTAGACTCAGGATTAGAGGTAAACACTGTGTTACAACTCACTCATTAACTTACCCGACCACCATGAATGTTTACATATTCAGATCGTACATACCACTTACCACTTCTGACACACCAAATATTCTATACTGCAAACGCGTGTACAAAGTATCCAAGTAGTAACCCAGACAAAGCCGTTACTCATACAACATGTCTTTCTCTCAATATTCTCGGTAACGTACATTAACCATGAAATATTTCCCTCCTACAAAGTCAGAACGCAACACGTCGTTCGAATCTCCACATACCCTCATCCTCAATCTTGGAACCAATACTTAACAGCAACGTATTTGAAGTGATCGTATTCATGTACTCTGCCTTCTACCACTGTGCCCGAAACACCATGTCCGCCGACGTCAACCTGACGTCAGTCACACTAACACAGAGACGCACTGAGAATGCAAATGGAAGAATTGTTTCCAACACGTGCCCTTCACTGAGTGTTGTGTTTGTGCTCCAGCTGCTCATCTACGGGGATGTCCACAGCAAGTCTCTGGTGCTAGCGGAGGCCCGTCTCTTCGACGGCATTCGTCCTGGGCAACGTCGGCACTGGAAGGACTTCCCACTGCTCGTGCCCCCAACGTGCCCGTCAAGGCTTAGCAAATGTCGCGTGATCGACGTCAGATATTGCGTAGCGGTGAGTACGTCTTTACCAGACGTGATGCAAATTTGAGGCAAGTCGGAAACGGCATAATTCTAGATTTAAATGTTCATGTTTCTCTTGGTATATGAGACAGCATTAGCAAATGGTAGTTTTGGAACCTGGGGAATATCATACTGTATAGGGTTGATTGATATGTTTTCAATGATAAGTTTTTCAGTCTCCCGCAGAAGGAATGGCTTATCACTGAACTGTCTCCTGTAGTCATTATATGATGTCAAACGGGTAGGTGTACATTAACATGAGTAAAGTAAACAGGATTGTGTCAATGAATTGTGACCTTTGGATATCGACAAACATGAGGAAGGACCAGAGAAGCCTAACTCCAAGCGATCCATGGTGTTTGCTCAAGTGGATTATCCAGGGAGAAAACGCATTTCGTCACCCTAATAAAGTTTGATATAGAGAAAATATTGACATAAAGCCAAGCAAAGCGTGTCACGTGATGACGAAGCTGTGTGAAGCTGATCCGGAAAGGTTCGTCAACTGATGTGGGACGATGGATAAAGCCTAGATTCACCACTTTCAGCAGATTCAGGACCCAAACTATAACAAAAACTAAGTTGTGTAGATCACCGACACTAATGGAGACCATTCGGCTGAAAGAGTTGGGCAGGACAATAGTTTCAGCCTAGTGACCAGAAATCCTCCATGTTCACTACCCTCTCGATCACGTCGTTTCGAAGCAGTTCCATTTACACGTGTTGGCGATCAATAACCTGCGTGTGAGTTTATCACTACCATCCATTCTTCCGTCTGTTTCAACAGTAGGCAAGACGACGATTATGGCTTTCGGCGAGTCCACATGAATCATACGGATGGTGAGTGAGTGAGTGAGTTTAGTTTTACGTCGCACTCCGCAATATTCCAGCTATATGGCGGCGGTCTGTAAATAATCGAATCTGGACCAGACAATCCAGTGATCAACAACATGAGTATCGATCTGCGCAATTGGGAACCGATGACATGTGTCAACTAAGTCAGCGAGTGTGACCACCTGATCCCGTTAGTCGCCTCTTACGACAAGCATAGTCGCCTTTTATGGCAAGCATGGGCTGCTGAAGACCTATTCTATCCCGGGACCTTCACGGGTCCCTACGGATGGACTACGTGCGGATGGTCTCCCTGCCTACAGCCGGAACTATCAGTAGTTATGCTCGTGTAATGTGGTACCTGTGAGACTATATCAAAGTTAGACGTAGTGGACACCCCACTCGAGAAACCATGACAATGGATGACATTTACACCACCAGGAGAAGCATCCTGCATCGGTGGTGGCGACAGCACCGTTGACGGAAGTCAGCGATTTAGAAGTTTATTTTATTATACTACTTAAAAATGCCTGATGTTTGGACTGCAATATGTAAGTTGTGCCGTTACATCTCAGACTGTACCACCAGTCGGCCATTCTCAGCGAAACTGTACAATACAGTGCAGAAAAACAAAATCTCGTCAGTCCATGAATAATGTATTTTTTTTCCAAAACTACAACATCTGAATGAACAGATCTTGCTTGTTCAGCACTAAGCAAACAGTTCTAAACTTATCCGTAAACGTCCAAGTAATTTACGTTCATAGACAACTAGTAGTATCAACATAAACCGCGAGAAAAATGAACTCTTTCGTTTTTGTTTTGATTCAAACATCGAATAAGGGAACAATTCATTCATCTGAAAGTAGAAAAAATATCTGTTCTCAGTATAGCATATTTCAAACTGTTGACGTCACCTGACCTGACCCCCAGAATTGACGGAATCACTCAAGCCACATTTATCGTGTATCAAACACTAAAACAAGAAACTTGAAAATAAAACGTTCCCTTTCACGAAAACGCAAGTTAATGACACAAATAGGAATGAATGAATATTTGGCTTTAACTGTTAAACACCTTTTCCATCTTACAGTTCTACAGCGTGACATATGTTACGTTGTATCTTACGTTCTTATTAAATAGAAAAAACCCAAATAATTATGAACATACTATATCGGTTTTTCCTGATTATTAATGATTCCGTAAGACATATACGTATGAAATTTACGTAAAACCTTTAGTCATTAAGGTCCGAAAGTGGTGTAATCGACACTAGAATCCATAGCATCGCTTTGTCCAAACATGTACTAACACGTGTTTTTTTATGTCTTTGTATTCCTATTTATTGCCATGGATAATTCTAACTGCTATTTAAACGTAAGGCTGAAGTGACCATCCAAGTTTCTACGTTGAACTATAGAACAAAATGGTTTTCAAAGTGACCGATGGTTGCTCCTTAACGCTTCCGCAGCAACGTTACAATAAAATCACCGTCGTGCATGATTACAAAATCGATCTTTAAAACGAACATTACTGGTCTGTGTTCCACTAACCTGTACCTTTCGTAGACATAGAATGCTTGCTATCTAAACTGTCATTTCATGCTCTAAATAACACATTTATTAACATTTTATTACTTGTTTTAGTAATGTATTTAAAGATGCTTTTGGATTCATGAATCTCATCTTGCAATCTGGACGACTGCAAATGTTCATTTTAATTGAGAATCACTGAGTAGATTAAACAGCCTGGTCATACTGTTGAAAAGAGGAGTCACAGCGAATGACTGTAACTGTCAAATATCATTTCAGGTCGAAGCACACTTTTCCGATTCTGTCTTATATGCTGCAGTCCCAGTTACCGTGGTAACCATTCCAGAAAAAGGACTTATTCCAATAAAGTGGATGTATAGAGGTAAGGTGTATACATGTATTTGATCAACAAGTGTATCTTTGTACCACGTCCCATCGCTATATCACACCACCTGATTGTACCACATTATTGTACCACGCCACCACATAATTTTACCACGCCACATGATTGTACCACATCATTGTACCCCATCACATCGCTGTATCACACCACATGATTGTGCCACATGATTGTACCACGCCACATCGCTGTATAACATCACATGATTGCACCACAACATTGTACCACACCCCATGTTTATACAACACTGCATTATTACCCCTGAATACAATGTGCATACACCTACACAAGCGTTGGTCTTTGTGTGGCTGTGTGTGCTAAATCTAACTACTGGAGGTTAGGTCTAATATTGAGGCATGATATGGCAGGTTAACACAGACTCTCATTTTGTATTATACTCTGAATACCGAGCTGCAGACAGAGCATCAACAGGTACCATTTTCATGTGTGACTTGGCTGTAACCCGCGTGGACGACTCCGTAGACGTTGGTGGAGGCCAGTAATTAGTACATTTCCTCACTGTGTATTACACGAGGGAAGCCCATATGATAAATTGTATGTCACAACATACGGCATACCCTTCAGGTGTTCCAGGAAAGATAATGTGCCTTTAATTTCCAATACACAGCTGTGGTACTAGTTACTAGGTCCCTCACTCACTCTACTTCGACATTTCAGAGTGTCCACTGTCCAGCGGTGAGGATCAGGAGGAGGAGGGGGCCATGGAGTCCACTAAGGATTACCGACCTAAGTATAAGTACTACGAAGAGATTAGGGATGCAAGGAAGGATCGGTATTACTTGCTAAAACTGAGGCAGAGTCCCGGTATTCGGAGACGCCAGTTAGTGGCTAAAGCAGAACTGAGCGCAGGTATCAGACCCGACAACGTGGACCTGATCAGCGAGTCTCACGCATGATCACCTTACTGCAGCGCGTGGAACTGGAAAATGTTACTCCGGGCGTCATCGGCAGATTCCGCCACGCCAGATGATTGATCGCCGTGTTACGTCAATCTATGATGAATGCTAGCGTCGTCTGGAGCTTGTGTTCAAGTTAACAAATGAAAGTTCGGGCCTTGTTGGGGGTCAGTGAAGGGTTGGGGGGCAGTGTGTCAGATTCATATTTTGAATTCGTTCATAGACGAAAGTTGTTCGTGTTCTAAAAGAATCTTTTCGCCCACAACTGACAAGACACAGGATGTCTTTACAGGCAAGTTTGTGAGATGCGAGTCCTGGATAGATGCATGATAAAAATAAAAAAACACTAACATATCATCTGCACGAGAACAATCCTGTGACGACGTCAATAATACCCACTTCCACCGATTCACCATTACCGTATATCCATCATTTGCAAATGAGAGTTGTCTCCCTGTTAACATCAGTTAGGACATTCAAAACATTCCTCATCTTGTCATTCTGCCTGTTTAGTTGTATAGTGCACTGTGATCTACAGCTGAGCAACTAGGGACAGGACTTCAGTCTGACATGTCCACACTCTGTTTATGTCATTTGGATTTAAACATAATATTTGTCGGTGGAATTCTGTTTTTAACTCTGTTGAGCATGAGACCTACTGTGTGGAGATTGACATTTTGAAAAAGCTGTTTGATCAATGTTTTATTATCTTTGAGACCAATAAGTATTTCCTGAACACATTTTTGATTCACAAAGACTATTTAGGTACCGATGTATAAAGCGACCTAAATGACCGTAATCTCAACACAGACTTACAACAGGCGGGTCTCTGAGCCTATTTCGTACAATGGCACTCTATGTACGTCAACTACAAACGTTGTCATGATGTTCTATATGAAGTCACGTTCCTTTGATTGTCTGTTAATTGATTAGGGATTGACTGTGTGCCGTGATGAGTCAGGCGACTTTCATTTCATATATTTCCTGAGGGCTTTTTGCTGTTTCTCACGACTGTCGTGCTCAATACGTATCAGCCGCGTGTAGCGGCTGGAAGACAATTGAAGAACATATGGGTGCATACCGCTGTCTCAGTCCTCTACCTTTGTCACAGCATGTTTTGTCAAATATTGGGTGATACAATTTATTGATTTTAAGGAAAGACACAAACTTTTTGACACTCTTTATTTGATACTTTTTGCTCAAAAGACCATTGTTGTAAGAATTTGTTGTCATGGTAATGTTAGCCACATCTCCACAGAACGGGAAACGAAGTGAATAGCGCTAACAGGTGTGATGTAAGCAGAACTTCATTAAAATCAATTTTAATGGAGGCTTCCCAGTTTCTGACTCATTGCGCCAACTGTGAAGCAAGGCATATGTTTTGTTTGATTGGTCAACATTTTCATATTTACCGTAAACTGTCTCATTCCCATGTACGTTTTCTTCTGTTGTCACGTTAGGTCAGTCCAACGCCGGCAACTATCTGCAACAACTTATTTCTGTCTCACTGTTCTCTATCTGCATACGGTCACCTAGTACGTACGGCCTTGTGACTACCTTCATTCCGAATGTAAAAACATCCACACCAGTGTTGTGTCTATTTTTCAGGTTATCCGATACAAACACACAGGTTAGGATAGCTACACCGATTCATGATTTGTGTGCAATACAGAAAATGCAAACCCGAGAGACGTATAATTCCTTCTAGCTTCAAGTCTGGTTATAATTCTCAGCGACTGTGTGTGGTGTCTGAATAACCCAGTTTAAGTAACTTAGGGTCAATATTAATGGTTACACTGCAACACTGACAGACCCTAGCGGAAGGTCGTGTCAACTAATCTTTGAGCGGCCTATGAGCGGCCATTCAAACGCGAGAGGACCGAACGGATTTAACCAGTCAGACAGCGGCAAATGTGTAGGGTTCGGCGGGGCTTACAACTTTTTCTCTTCTCAGGCCGCTGTCATTGATCTCTCAAATAACGAAAATCTGCACAACACAGATATTTGTCCTACTGTATATACAGAGGGGGTTCTGATGAGATGGTTGCCACAAACTTATATTTCCGCAAGATGACATCTTGGAATATTAACAAAAACAAACGCTTTTTTTAGCGACTGTTTCCTCATTCTTGTGAATAATGGCGTCCCCTATGTGCATCACTCGGAAGCGATCATTATGCAAATAGCATTCGCGAATCATTCAAGTACAACGAGTTTGCTTTGTAAACTGTGTTCGGTTTGGTCATTTCGAAAGGTTAGCTGACGCGACCTTCTACTTGGGTTGTTCGACTCAGTAGAACAAACAATGTGATGAGCCTAAAGTTACTGAGACTGCTGGTTAACCAACGTCCTCATCTGATGTTTATCACTAGCCTACATCCTCATGTGTCGTCACAACATAAGACGTATGAATAAGACGGCTTTGCGTTTACACAATACACCATTATGAAGCCAGACACATACCTACATGTTACAGAGGAAGCAGACTCATCACTGATATGAAGTTATAACAAATGTTAGAGTTTTCAGACGTGATTATCTTACTTTTTATGTTGTTGTTTTCAATGACACAGATCTCAGGTGATTCAGTGTAAAGAGTATGGGAGATATGGGGAATAAACACACCTACCTACTGGATGGTTGTCGTTCTGTGCTTCTTTAACTACTGGCGATATATTGAGGATGACTGCGGCTGGATCATGACGTCTTAATCCTTTGAGAAATAATAGCCTTTTACGGTTGTTATGTGGTTTTACTTATCACCACTTACCTGTTTTAATACGTTCCCACTGAATTAGGACGGTCTGTAAGTAACCAGTCTGCGCCAAGCACTTCAGTGATTGACATCATGAACCCCGTGTATGAAGCAATCGACCTGATCCTTCGATCCCGTTAGTCGCCACTTACGACGGCCTTTATCGCTTGTAAACACCATCTTACGTCCATTCTTAACACACTGGGTACCATCATATTAAAGACTTGTTAAGGTCTTGTTAAAGGTCCAGAGGTGCTTACAAATATTCTTTTATAAGTCCACACACCTGAAAGTTATCCCTGTTTCACCTTATCTGCTTTAGTTTCAGCAGATTGTAGTAATTATTCTCTCGATTGGGTAACATCTAATGCATGAAATATGTGGGTGTCCTTGAAATTATTCGTGAGTTTCGTACATACAGGAAACGGGCAAATAATAGCACCAACAAAGGCAATCCATTGTGGATGTCTCTGACACAGCCAAGTCTTCATTCCTGACATACGCTACAGGGAGGGCGGGGCCTAGTCTCAGGGTCAGCACTGGCAGATAGTCTATTGTGTTGCCTCCTTGGCATGTTCCCCCATAATTTTCTCCTCACTGAACATTTATTGCATAAGCATTATGCACTTGCAACGTTTTTGTTTTGCATTTCAACATGGTCTAATGTGATGTTGCGTATTTTCACATTCTGCACCTTAAACGATACCTGGTAATCATGGTTTTGGGATGCAAAGTGTTTAATGCCAAAGACTGATAGTGAATCCTTGGGCGCTGTTGACAACGTTAACACGCGTGTAAATATAGACAGGACAGGTGAGCAATTGGAGGGTTTGGTTCCTGTCCATTGTATTGCCGTGTAATGCTATCTCAGTGGAGGGATATTTGTTCATCCTTTCAGAAAACAGTTTTGAGGGAAGCAAAATGTAAGTATTAAACCGTATTGCGTCACCATGGGGACCCCTGGCAAAGGGTTACATGCATGTTACCATAGAGACGTATGCTCACTTGCAGCTCCTTGGTTGCCATGGTTTCATCAGCTGACGTACAAAAGTTTCATTTGGGACTGCAGGGGATATAACCTTGGACGTTTGACAGGCACGAGGTGCAAGGTAATGTTTTCACATATGTATTTGTATATTTGGGACATCCAGACCATTCGGAAAATACATTTGGGATGTGGTTAAACAGATACATAACAGCGCCACCGTAATGCCAATTTTCTCACCACCATTGTGGCAAAGACAACATATCTAACCTCTGCAATACTAACATTTTCCATGTGCTCGTCCCACAAAGAGTTGAAAGTAATTGCGTTGCCTGAAGACATTCCTGTATCTTATGGATTATCCAAAATATCATACAAATCGGTACCAAATGAGATATATTACTGGGTCCATCAAATGTAACTGTATTAAACATTGACTTTAATACTTCCTACTTCCAAGGAAGGTCGTTCTCAATATTCACATATTGCATTTGGGACAAGCATTTGGTTCATCAAAAGTTAAAAGGATTTGTTTGAAGTTTTACAACCTCAGAAACGTACTGATTTCAGTTCTGTCATAATATGTATTTTTTCAACCTTGTACAACACTATCCAACATGAGAAACTTGTAAAACGTCATTCCTTCATCCACAGGACATATATATGAACAGAGATATACTTACATACCTACCTTCAGATGTTCAGGACAATTTGCCAGGCACTGTGTGAATTATACTGAGAAACAATATGTGAAATTCCTGACCTCCTCATTCATATAATCCGTGTAGAATATTGGGGTAAAACATACAGACAAGAAGCAGACATCCCTGTTGAGCTTCCCTCCTTGCAGACGGTTTTATTGTTCAGAATTTCTGCTCGAGTTGGCAAAATCCAAATTAAGTAGTTACGCCAAGACGTTTAACATAAACGTCAGGTATATCGATGATTGGATGACGTTCAGTAACATTAACAAGCCAATTCTCTTCCACATATTTGAAAGTATGAAGCTGAAACTTACGATACAAGTGAAATTTAGATCTGTGCATAAAACATCCCGTGCGGCGCATTTCCAACTGGATGTAATGACAAGACGGTATGGTGTCATCAACTTTCCTTTTTTGTCCAGCAATATTCCAGCACCTTCGGTGTTTTCATTTCACAACTTTTGAGAGGTCAAAGAGCGTCGCTTGCTCAGAGGGTGTTTGATCAATGTTAAGACACTCAGATCTTCCCAATTCTACAGATCAGTGACAAAAATGATGTCAGATGCAGTCCCCTGGTTTGACTAGTAGCATGTCTACCTTTTCGTGAACACATCATATCATGACTATTTGGTGTGATTCAAAACAGACAACGTCTTACAGCTGTAAGACTGCTCAATGAAATGCCAAACAAACATTTGACTCTGCTTGATGTTTCTCAAAGTGTTTTGTTGAGTCTATTTACGAACGTTTAAAATGTTTCGTCGTTTCTATATCCTTGACCATGTTTCTTGATCATTCGTTCAGGTGGCTGGTTCACTGGCATTTACAGTTCTGGGCTTAGCTCTTTTAGTGCTAAGATAGTTGTTAGTTAATGTTAATGTATGGCACGAGTATCTTAGCGGTAAGAGAGCTTCGAAAATGTAGACCGAGGCCTCAGTGGCGTCCCACATTTCTTGTGTCACTGAAATGTGGGCATTGTTCTCCACGTGGTGTCTATAATAGTTTGAATGCTTTACGTATTGAATGATTGAATGTTTGAAATCCGATCGAACTACTGCTGACAACGGTGGACATTTTGTCAATCTGAATCATTATGCACACATGAATATAACGACATAACATTATCCTTAAATGAATTCAAAAAGTCACCAGTAAACAGCCTACTACAGTAGATAATGATCTCACAAGTAAAAGCTTTAGTATGAGCACACACACACACACGCACGAGCGCACACACTGTACTTTACATAGTTTATGTAGTGTGGGGAGATACACGGGTGACCACTGACGTTTTATAATAAACATCTTGGGCGTTCTAGGTCAAACTGGACGTCTATAGAAGTTGGCAACAAAGTACGAAATAATACAGTTCCACCCTACTGTTGACATTAGATAGTCCCACATTTCTCACCAGTATTGCTGTGCTTTAATATTTTCCTTCGGGAAAAAAATCCCTTTTAATATTGTTATTGTTATTGTTAGCAGTAGTAGTTATTTGTAATAAGTAAGGAAGAACAATGTAACTCTATTTTCGTATCTCCATTGTGATGAATCTAATGTCACACGTGGCACTTTAATGAAAGAAGTAGAAATATACGACATTGCCGTCCGACAAAAATACGACGGATTTTTAACAGCCTTTTCATTCATTATTGCGCAGTGTTGTGTGTGATAAATGGACCGGCGAGATGCTGAACTAAGCAACATGTTTCAGGCTTGTGACACGGGGTGTCCCGGAACAAGGAAACACACCAAACACAATGTAACGATTAACAGGTTAACTAGTGTCACTGATTTAACAATGATCCCTTGTCAGGTGAAATACACATGAAAGGCAGGAGAGCACGCGCTTCTAATATTGAGTGATATGATGGACATTGGAACACGGTGCTATGTCACTGTCCTGAGCGACCCACGTTTCTAAGTCCTACATATCGTTCTGGGATAGTTAAAGGTTGTTAAGTGGGCTGATATACAACTACATAAGCTACAGGTCACTGCACTGTGCACTGGTGTGTCTGTCCACGTGACCTGGGTAAGTAAACTGGGTTGAACGCCACCGTGTATAAATATTAAATCGGATATACCAACTCAACAGCAATGACTACTCGATGACGTACTGATACAGCAGATCGTCCTCGAGGTTAACCTATTGATTTGACTCTAATGTTCTACCAATATCCATTTATTATATAGCAATGACGACCTGTCTTCATACCTTTCTTGTGAATATGTTACGTTATAGTTGTATATAACATTATGTCATGTGGTGCTTGAAGGAATAGGAATTGTTTGGAAGTACCATGGAAGTAAAACTCAGAGTGTTTACTATGTGAGCTAACTCACTCCAACGTGAACATAGTGTTGAATACCACGTCATGTCAGTAAACAAAACCACGGTAAACAAATGACGAAGAAAAGCATCACACCTTGCCGTATACTGGTCCATACACCACATCCATATACATTGCAGTTACAGAGATGTCCTGAGAATAACCCACACATAGAGGGCCTCGGTGATTACCATGCTGGGTCCCTTGTCATGCTTTGTGTTGAAAAACTATCTGTGTCTGTTGACTTTTACGTTTCCTACATGGCATTGTGTGGTTTGGAGGTGAAGCCAGTTATCCCGGGCCGAGTGTGACACTCTCGTCTCCTCTCACCCCTCAGGCGATGGTAATGAACTAAGAGGATGGCTCTCAGAGAGGAACCCTGTCTCTTTCCACTCTTTGCTAGGGCGCACCGGCTGTCACAGGCAAGTATGACAGCGCAACTTCAAATGATTGAAAGCTATCTGTTAACTAATCATAGAACACCCCAGTTTTTACACGTTTAGTGGTTGTCATAAAGCTGGCGAATTGGTGCTCTTGGCTCACAAGGTTAGCTGGCATGCGGAAGGTGGGAGTTACAACTGGTTGACCAACTTACGTAATTGCTCATTTTATCTGTCTCCTAGTTACGAGCGATTGGTTTCTGCGATGGTTCCGGGATGCATGCTAGTGTGTAGAGGCAGATAAAACAGTAGTGTCGGCCGTCTGTAGCATAGCAGGGAGGACCATGAATCTAGCAGGTGAGTACCCGGGTCACTTCCTACAGATGTATCAAAACACAGAGAAAACAGCCTGTCACGTTAAATGCATGCGTTTGATTCTGTTGCAACCCATTTTGTGTTTAGCCTTTCAGGGAAGTAGAGCTTCAAGAGAACTCGGCGATCATATATGTGTACCCACATTTATTTCGGCCTTCATTTTCAAGGTCATTTAGTTAGACAACCCGACTTCCAGAGGCTTACCGCAAACTTAACCAACTACACTAAACCATTAGTCAGTTAACTTTCTGTTGGTACAGTCATGTTACCTGATATTCTTTACTTGTGAAAAGTGTCGAAAGAGATGCAAAGCAATATTTTATAACCATTCTTATGTGAAGGTATTAACGGTTTGACTGTCAGTATAATATATAGATTATGTACATTACATAAAGTGGTGTTGGATATATGTGGCCTCCTTCAATAAACATGGGCTTACGAAATGTGAAGGTAGACTTGCACTACCAATATTAACCCAAATTTGTCCAAACCTGAACAAGAACGGATTGAATAAAATACAAAATGAACATTTTAACGAAGGGTGTTTCATGTACGCATTGGTGATGCACATTATTCATAAGCTTAACTTGATTACTGTATTTAACAAGGTCGACAAACATGTATACTTAATGATCACTTTGTGATACACAGTCATATTTAACAATTAACAACTGAATCATATTAACAGTCATTTTTAATCCTATGTATGTCATCTGTTAGAAGGTAAAGGAAATTATGTCGTCTTACATCAGCATTTAAAACTGTTAACGCAGGCTAGATAGCTATGTTAAAACTGTTATCGCAGGCTAGATAGCTATGTTCACACAAGAAGAATACATTGACGAACTTCACATGTCATAAGACGTCAGGCATGAGAATTGGAATACTCGGGGGGTATATCTAGCATTGCTCAGTCACATGTAAGTTTGGTCACTGTAAGACAATGGCAAGAGTTTCATTCAATCGAAAATAACGACCATATATGAAAAGTAACAGGGAGTTGGATTTATTTCTATAAATATTATTGCTCAGTTTTCCGTAATCCCTAAGAAATATATGAATAATATGCTTACATTTGTCATTTTGTCATGACAGAATGTTTGTTAAGTTTATTCCAATGAAATTGTAATTTACGTATGATGATTGACGTAAACATTCCCGTGCATGACAACTGTCGGGACATAAACACCGAGCTGCAGAGGAAGCTGACGTCAGCAGCAGGGAGATGGGTCTGGTGGGAGGCCTTGTGGGAGGCTCCACTGTAACTGAACTATGATATAATGTCCACTGTAACCATCGTGTAATGTCCACTTTAACATCATAGAATGTCCACTGTCACTATCATAAAATGTCAACTGTTACTTTCATAGAATATTTAGAATAGTTTACATCACATAATGTCTACTGTAATCACCATATAATGTTTGCTGTAACCATTATCTACTGCAGTATCATATAATGTCTACTGTAACATCATATAATGTCTACTGTAACATCATATAATGTCTACTGTAACATCATATAATGTCTACTGTAACATCATATAATGTGTATGTATTCGTGGGTTTATTTGTGTGTATATGTGGTTGTATGTGTGTGAATATGTGGGTGTATGTGTGGGTGTATGTGTGAGTGCATTTGTGGTGTATTTGTGGGTGTATTTTGGACTGTATATGTAGGTTTTGATGTGGGTGTATTTGTGAGTCAATATGTGGGTGTTAATGCTGGAGGTATTTATGGGTGTATTTGTGGGTGTATGTGTGGGTGTATTTTTGAGTGTGTATGTGGGTGTATATGTGGGTGTGTATGTCGGTGTATATGTGGATGTGCACGTGTGTGTATGTGTGTGTGTGCGTGCGTGCGTGCGTGTGTGTGTATGTAGGTGTATTTGTGGATGTGTATGTGGGGGTATATTTGTGGGTGCGTATGTGGGTGGATACAATTAGTGTAAATGTGAGAGTGTATGTTAGTGAGTACTTGTGGGTGAGTATATGTGTACTTGAATTTATATGCGTATGCCTTTCGTGTCTCTCTTGTGTTTGTGCGTGTTTGTTTGTGTTTACATTTTGAAGGAAACAATGATTACATGATATAAACAGTCACAGTTGACAAGACGTAGAAGAACTGACTGGTCCTGAGAGCATATTTCCTGTCTCTTTCTTTAAGCACAAAACGTCAACACCAGGCAAAGTAGCAATCTCCATTTTCCACCAAAACTCATCCCAATGTACGTGATATCAAACGATAGTGATGTAAATCATATGAACGAAATATAAGAAAATTAGGGACGACACCAGGTTTTTCTAGAGAAATGTACTCGCCACGCACACTTTTTGCCAGGACAGTGAACGGCTGACGTTCAGTGACAGGAAAGAAAGCCTTCCGACGCTTTAACATCAGCACCAAAGGCACGGACGGTTATACATTGATATGAACATAACTTCTTTGTTCTAATGTTAGTGGCTGTATTCATACCATTATGTCATTGTTAGCCTAAATGATCTGGTGTGTCTTTCAGCCAACGTCATCAGCTGGGCATTGATCCTCCTACACGTACCTGTAAGCCATGGAAATCATTACCAGTGGTGGACATGCAGTACTGAATGCAGACGATGCATTAGACGGACAACACCGTTAGAGAAGTGGATATCTGAATATTACTCCGGGTTGTTCAGTCGGGAACCGCCTGTAGCATTTTATGACTCGACTCAAGCAAATCCTGTAAATCCGGACAAAATAAAAAGTACAGGCAATCCAGATAATCCAGGACTTCCACAGGTTACCGGTAACCAGGGTAACCAAGGAAACCCAGGAAATCCAGGAAATCCAGGAAATCCCAGTAACACCGGAGTGCCACTGAATCCCGGGAACTCCGGAAACCCTGGAAATCCCGGAAACCCAAATTCACACCAGTACGGTTGCTGTGAAACGTAAGTATTTGTCATTGTGCACATTCAACATGTGTTGGTGGCGTCATGTGTGTACCATTTAGTGTGTCGTGATGGCGTCATGTGCGTACATTCAGCATGTGTTGATTGCGTCAAGTGTGTACATTCAGCATGTGGTAATTTCGTCAAGTGTGTACATTCAGCATGTGGTAATTTCGTCATGTGTGTACATTCAGTATGTGGTAATTTCGTCATGTGTGTACATTCAGTATGTGTTGGTTGCGTCAAGTGTGTACATTCAGCATTTGGTGATTGCGTCATGTGTGTACATTCAGCATGTGGTAATTTCGTCATGTGTGTACATTCAGCATGTGGTAATTTCGTCATGTGTGTACATTCAGTATGTGTTGGTTGCGTCAAGTGTGTACATTCAGCATGTGGTGATTGCGTCATGTGTGTACATTCAGCATGTGGTAATTTCGTCATGTGCCCTACATTCAGTATGTGTAGATGGCACTATAAACGTACATTCAGTATGCGTTTATGGTGTTATGTGAGTACATTCAGCATGTGCATATGCAAGAATGTAACTGTGTGTAATGCGAGAAATGATCTATAAAAGGCATGTTTTCATTTTCACAAACATTTTTATATTTTATGCGTGAAATACTTTATCATAACCCAGAGACTGGATATTAAGAAAAATCTCACATGCTGTTCAAACACATGTGTTAACACGAAATGTAAAGTGAGATAATTTGAACTACATGAAACACTATATCGTACTGTTGATTTCATTAATGAATATATAAATATATTAAGATGAGTCCAGATATTTCTTCTCGCAAAAAGCTCCTGTACACCTGCCCAAAATATTTCGCTGTTCAACGGATCTTCGGGTGTACAATGAAATCTAAGTGTCGTCATAGGCGGCGCACAAGTGTAATAGCGTTGTCGTCATCATGCGTTTCACTACATCACCTGGCGTCCATCTGCACTAGATTCATCCCAATCATTTAGCGCCGATCCACTAGATTTACTTTACTGATGTCTCATTGATCCACCTAATCCTTACCCTACAATCATATTGACTAAACCCAGTACTATACAGCACAGTTCCACCATGATCTCCCACACTTTACTATCATACTGATCTCTAGCTTCATTATGGCTCTAGATATCTTTGATGTAACATGCATTCATATGTACTTGCATTTGTCACTGATGCACTTTAGATATAGCTTACACATCTCACACTGATCCATATTAGATATATCTTACATATTTCACACTGCTTGACATTACATATACCTTACATGTCTCGCACCTATCCATATTAGATATACCTTACATATCTCACACTGCCTGACATTACATATACCTTACATGTCTCGCACCTATCCATATTAGATATACCTTACACATCTCACACTGCTTGACATTACATATACCTTATATGTCTCACACCTATCCTGGTTAGATATACCTTACATATCTCACACTGTTTGACATTACACATACCTTACATGTCTCGCATTGATCCACAGGTGTCCTCCCATACTGTCTAAATGTTTAGATAAGGTACAGGTAAGTACTTAGGTGGTATGGGATTTCCACGGTTGCTTGATTAACAGATTTTAGGCAGTATGGGGATGGAAGAGTCCAACTTCAGACATGAGAGGGGTGTATGACATGTCAAATAATAAATAACACAAGGCAAATTAAATATATATCAACAATTTTGATAATAAATTATCTGTAATAATCTGTCAACAGTTTAATAGTTCAGATACATTTCCAGCAACATAAGAAGATATCAGTCTTTCACATTCAGAAACACGATCACTTCAGGACACCTAGAAGGTGAGTCACATTGTCCACAAATTCCATCACACCCAACTCTTGGCTGATCAGCTTGTCCCTCGCCCTTCGGATCTTGTTGTCTACAACCACATACTTCTTCTTCCTTTTGGGTTCACGCTGATGACCTTGTTGTTGTGCAAGTCGAACCTCAGTCTTGGATTGCTCGCGATTGATCAAAGCCCAAGATGTTGGGGTGGCAAGATGTCAGAGAGTTCAACTTGAAATGCCAGCCTTCGAGATGGTTGTTTGTTCTGTGTCCGTCATTGGCGAAGTGATTCCAAGTGAACTTGTTCCAGCAGCCTTCTAACCAGGTGGTGGTGACGAAGTCCATGGAAGAGGTGGTGTTATCGTCGAGGGGTGCAGCCATGGAGTCCAGCCAGACGTTGTCCACTTGGTCCAGTGGTGTCAGTGGTAGGGTTTTCGCTCTCTGGGCAAGCTGTCTGAATTCAGCATCTTCCTTGTACCGGGTGGTGAGTCCAAGGTGCTGTATCTTCCTCCACAGAGCCTGGGGGTAGTGGAAGAAACATCCACGGATCTGGACGTCCCCAAACACAGCAGCGGCAGCGTTGGTTTACATGTCTCGCATTGATCCACATTAGATATAGTTTACATGTCTCGCATTGATCCACATTAGATATAGTTTACATGTTTCGCATTGATCCACTAGACGAAACTTTACCGTAAATATTTCGCTTAGATCAGCTGGTATGATCTTTGCCTTGCATTTCTTAAGATGACCTAGTGAGTGAGACAGTCCGTGTCTCATCGGCGTTATTACAGCAATCAATCGACGGGAACAAGCGTGTACATATAAGTGCATCACAGAGTTTACCTAACATATAAGATCAAAATTGCCATACAAATTGTAACATATCCCAAAATGTCCGCCTGAATAAGACACAAGCTATATGATGTCCTAAGTTTGGGGTTATATGTACATATCTGGCATTCGTCTTTCAGATTCATTTCAACTGTGCACAAAATATACAAGAGCCATTTATACATGGGTGAACGCCTTCAGCTTTGTGACGTGTGTTACATTGCCTTGTGCTATACTTGTTTGGGTTGAGTCATATCATATTATCCCAAATATAACACGTATAAATAATAATTTCACTTTAAATAAAGTAAATCAAATAAAGTGAAATTAAAATTCCGAGTAGTTGGAACTGTGAAACACATGCACGTGCGGAACTTACTTTGATGGTAAGTTGAATAAAATTCTGAGATTTAAATGTTCAATTGGTAAGGTAAAAAAATAAAATATGATGATTTGCCATGTTATTTTCACTTTATTCGATTTACATTTTCCTCTAAAGTGAAATTCTTCGGCACGTTTTCACAGCAAACAAACTATACATACATGACAATGTGTGTCTGATGCCTTGATGCTGTCAAAAACATGCTACGAATGTTGCGCCCTTGTCTGTATACTTGTCAGAGTTACGCCCCTTGCCATGCCATCCTCACACAGTGTGTACTGTAAAAACACGTGCTCATGCGTTTTAGCAAAATGATCTGACCCCTGACTCATGCACAACATATTTACTGCATTTTAATCAGCATTTTGTATCACCATTATTGAAACCAAAATCATTCATCACCATTACCTTAATCACCATTACTGAAAAAAAAACCCAACGTTGTGCATCACCATTACTGAAACACAATACCATTATCAAGGTATTTTGTTAGATTATCCACAACAATTCGTTAATCCTATCTCGGGCGTGTTTCCTTACTTATTTTGGAGCACTGTGTGCCAAAAGTAGTCACTATGTGCGATATAAATAAAAAACGAGCAAAGTGTAAAACTATTCATAAGTATTCGGTAATCCAACCCCGAGGATGCCCATAGTAGACTCCTGTATTATGGTGGATGTAATGTAAATACTGATGTTGTTTCAGGGAGTTTGGCCATTGGGCCCCCAACAACACAGAGTTCGGGGGACGGAAATACACAGTGGTGCATCTGAAGCAGGAATACCAGTTTATCCCCGTCGGGAGATGCCGGTCAGTCACGTATAATCTGTCCAAACACACTATCCAAACGTCTAATCACACAAAGTCTCCACCATATGATTATTCGCTGTGCGACATCGACTACACATGTAGCATGCCGTCACTGTACAATAGTGATGTTTCTAGGGGAAACGACGTCAGCTTCCCTACCCGTGACACTTGTCACAAACACATGCCCAGGCAAGTTAAAGTTTGATCATTCAGACGAGATAAACCATATGTCGGAGGTCGGCTCTCAGTGGGAGCTCAGCACTGGTTCCCTGGTCTACCTTAAAACCCCCCAGACGCCTCCTGTCAATACACTTTACACTCGCTGATAATGTGGAGCAGCGACTTCATGCAATAGCAACAACACGCTCATACACAGCCGCCCATCCTGATCTGGCCCTGGATCAAAATCTGGACGTTTCATATACGCAGAAACATTAACATGTAAAGATGAACATGCATCTCACACTAAAGGCTGTCTGTAAAGCAAAACTTGGTAAAAACCGGTCATCAATGATTTCCAGCAGAAACGTCACGGCCTAGTTCAGTATGATATGACTTTCACCTCTGTTCATTGTAGGCGCGGCACGACATGTCAGCAAGGGGAGTGTGTGCAGATCCTGCGAGCTCACTGGATCCTGGTGTACAACAACACAAAGCCCCTGACCAGCGCCCCGGTCAGCTTCGTCCCCATCAAAATCCCCTCCCACTGCGAGTGTCTGAACATAGGGAGAGCCAGGCCTTAGATATAGCATCCACAGTTATCGCCCATGACGTACGGGACCTTGACAGGACTTCATCAAATGTCACGCTGTGTGTAACGCCACAGAACGCAAAAGTTCCATATTATTTCTTGTGCGGACTTATGATAGACGAGGAACGTATGTAGCAGATCGGTACATCGTGTAGTGCTGTGACCCACCTCGGAGTCGTCATATAGTGAAGTTCACAGGCTAATGTGGGACACATGAACATTCTTAATGGATGACATCCTCACGTCACAACCAGTCTGGCAAGACGTATTTGTCCCGCAGTGGAAATGTTATTTATTGTAGTAAGGTTGCGACTCTATGAGAGCAACACCAACAACATGATGACGTGTAACAAAGACGCTGATATTGTGCGAACACTTAGCAACGTACGATGAGCCACATATCACGTCGTACACACAATCCCGTTAAGCCGGTCTTAACGTACTTCCGTTGTTGTATACATACGCTAGTGTTATCATCGTGTAAATATAGCTTTGTAAGATCACCTTTATAGCTCTTAACGGGATGCACAGATATTAGATTTTGCATCACAGTTCTACTAGCGGCGTATCGACAGTGTGTGTCCTTAGAACACCGGACGTTTACCTGCAGACTGATAATGTTTGTTGACAGGACGTTTACCTGCAGACTGATAACGTTAGCTGACGTTGCAGGAGGAAGCTATGCCAGACATCACATAGAGCTGCTATGTAACAAGTAGGGCAGGGCAATCCATTCCTATATTTTTTCACTGCAATGGTTCCGTCTACTCCCACGTTTTTCGTTTTAAATGGAGAGCGGATGCCTCTAGCATTGATATTGGATGTTACATATAACCTGTGTATTGCAATGATGCATAAACTATCGAATATATGTACCTTAGCCCCTGGACGCGATGGCATTCCCTGGGTCAGCGATGTTTGGGTTGAATGCCAGACTTGACAGCGACATTCGCCCAAGAAGTTAACGTTGAGCATCGGCATCACTTCCGGATCCCATCTGCCTATCTGGCCTGTCTAAACGCACACACTCTTCATCTAAATGGCACAGGTTGTCTCCCTTGCTGTCTGTTTGTGAACTCAATTGCAATGGTTATATGTACAGATGCCAGATTGTGCTGAACTATTCCATGTGTATTTCAGATGAAGAAATCTGTGTTTGCATGCTGAAGTGTGTCATGTGTGTTTATCATGCTTTGTAGAATATATGAAACGTTGACATAAATGATTCATGTTTTATGTTCTTTGTGGAATATCATTGCTTCAGCAAGACACTTGTTGTTTGTTTGCTGTCTTACCCGACACTCAGCAATATCCCAGCTATGTGGAGGTTTGTCTGTACATAATCGAGTCTAGATCAGACAATCCGGTGAGCACCAGCATGGGCATCGATCTACACAATTGGGATATGATGACCTGACAAGCCAGTTCAGTTAGTCAGCTCTTACGGCGAGAGACCAGTTCGATGCCTGACCTTCACGAATGCGCTTCCAGACAGTGTTCCATAAAATATGAACAGACTCTACCCACCAGTGTATGTTCTTCATGACCAGACTCTACCAACCAGTGGTTGTTATAAAGAAATATTGCATTTCGCAATAAAATCGCAGAGACCGACGATCTTGATGTCATATGTACTAGGATAGATAAACTGCTACCAGGAGACAAAAGCAATACACTACAATGTAAGATCACCTACTGCGAGTACCACCACTCCCGGACAGTACTATTATCACCACTACCATCACTACTAAATAGTACTATTGCCACCACTACTAGATAGTACTATTACCACCACCACAAGATAGTACTATCACCACCATTACTAGATAATACTATTGCCACCACCACTAGATAATACTGTCACCACCACTACTAGACAGCACTATTACCACCACCACTAGATAGTACTATTACCACCACCACTAGATAGTACTATTATCACCACCACTAGATAGTACTATTACCACCACCACTAGATAGTACTATTATCACCACTACTAGACAGTACTATTACCACCACCACTAGATAGTACTATTACCACCACCACTAGATAGTACTATTGCCACCATCACTAGATAGTACTATTGCCACCACCACTAGATAACACTGTCACCACCACCACTAGATAACACTGTCACCACCACGACTAGATCTTACTATTACCACCACCACTAGATAGCACTATTACCACCACCACTAGATAGTACTATTACCACCACCACTAGATAGTACTATGACCACCACCACTAGATAGTACTATTACCACCACCACTAGATAGTACTATTACCACCACTACTAGACAGTACTATTACCACCACCACTAGACAGTACTATTACCACCACCACTAGATAGTACTATTACCACCACCACTAGATAGTACTATGACCACCATCACTAGATAGTACTATGACCACCATCACTAGATAGTACTATTACCACCACCACTAGATAGTACTATTACCACCACCACTAGATAGTACTACTACCACCATCACTAGATAGTACTATCACCACCACTACTAGACAGTACTATCACCACGACCACTAGATAGTACTATTACCACCACCACTAGATAGTACTATTGCCACCATCACTAGATAGTACTATTACCACCACCACTAGATAACACTGTCACCACCACTACTAGATGTTACTATTACCACCACCACTAGATAATACTATTACCACCACCACTAGATAGCACTATTACCACCACCACTAGATAGCACTATTACCACCACTACTAGACAGTACTATTACCACCACCACTAGATAGTACTATTACCACCACCACTAGATAGCACTATTACCACCACCACTAGATAGTACTATTACCACCACTACTAGACAGTACTATTACCACCACCACTAGATAGTACTATTACCACCACCACTAGATAGTACCATCACCACCACTACTAGACAGTACTATTACCACCACCACTAGATAGTACTATTACCACCACCACTAGATAGTACTATTACCACCACTACTAGATAGTACTATTACCACCATCACTAGATAGTACTATCACCACCACTACTAGACAGTACTATTACCACCACCACTAGATAGTACTATTACCACCACTACTAGACAGTACTATTACCACCACCACTAGATAGTACTATTACCACCACCACTAGATAGTACTATTACCACCACTACTAGATAGTAATATTACCACCATCACTAGATAGTACTATCACCACCACCACTAGACAGTACTATTACCACCACCACTAGATAGTACTATTACCACCACCGCTAGATAGTACTATTGCCACCATCACTAGATAGTACTATTACCACCACCACTAGATAACACTGTCACCACCACTACTAGATGTTACTATTACCACCACCACTAGATAGTACTATTACCACCACCACTAGAGAGCACTATTGCCACCACCACTAGATAGCACAATTACCACCACTACTAGACAGTACTATTACCACCACCACTAGATAGTACTATTACCACCACTACTAGACAGTACTATTACCACCACCACTAGATAGTACTATTACCACCACCACTAGATAGTACCATCACCACCACTACTAGACAGTACTATTACCACCACCACTAGATAGTACTATTACCACCACCACTAGATAGTACTATTACCACCACTGCTAGATAGTACTATTACCACCATCACTAGATAGTACTATCACCACCACTACTAGACAGTACTATTGCCACCACCACTAGATAGTACTATTACCACCACTACTAGACAGTACTATTACCACCACCACTAGATAGTACTATTACCACCACCACTAGATAGTACTATTACCACCACTACTAGATAGTACTATTACCACCACCACTAGATAGTACTATCACCACCACTACTAGACAGTACTATTACCACCACCACTAGATAGTAGTATTACCACCACCACTAGATAGTACTATTGCCACCATCACTAGATAGTACTATTACCACCACCACTAGATAACACTGTCACCACCACTACTAGATGTTACTATTACCACCACCACTAGATAGTACTATTACCACCACCACTAGATAGCACTATTACCACCACCACTAGATAGCACTATTACCACCACTACTAGACAGTACTATTACCACCACCACTAGATAGTACTATTACCACCACTACTAGACAGTACTATTACCACCACCACTAGATAGTACTATTACCACCACCACTAGATAGCACTATTACCACCATCACTAGATAGTACTATGACCACCATCACTAGATAGTACTATGACCACCACCACTAGATAGTACTATTACCACCACCACTAGATAGTACTATTACCACCACTACTAGACAGTACTATTACCACCACCACTAGATAGTACTATTACCACCACCACTAGATAGCACTATTACCACCACCACTAGATAGTACTATTACCACCACCACTAGATAGTACTATTACCACCATCACTAGATAGTACTATGACCACCATCACTAGATAGTACTATTACCACCATCACTAGATAGTACTATTACCACCACCACTAGATAGTACTATCACCACCACCACTAGACAGTACTATTACCACCACCACTAGATAGTACTATTACCACCACCACTAGATAGTACTATTACCACCATCACTAGATAGTACTATTGCCACCATCACTAGATAGTACTATTACCACCACCACTAGATAGTACTATTACCACCACCACAAGATAGTACTATTACCACCACCACTAGATAGCACTATTACCACCACCACTAGATAATACTGTCACCACCACTACTAGATAGTACTATTACCACCACCACTATATAGTACTATTACCACCACCACTAGATAGTACTATTGCCACCATCACTAGATAGTACTATTACCACCATTACTAGATAGTACTATCACCACCACCACTAGATAGTACTATTACCACCACCACAAGATAGTACTATTACCACCACCACTAGATAATACTGTCACCACCACTACTAGATAGTACTATTACCACCACCACTAGATAGTACTATTGCCACCATCACTAGATAGTACTATTACCACCACCACTAGATAGTACTATTGCCACCACTACTAGATTGTACTATTACCACCACCACTATATAGTACTATTACCACCACTACTAGATAGTACTATTACCACCACCACTAGATAACACTGTCACCACCACTACTAGATGTTACTATTACCACCACCACTAGATAGCACTATTACCACCACCACTAGATAGTACTATTACCACCACTACCAGTACTAGTATCACCACTACCAGCACTATTACCGTTAATACCCATACTATTACCACCTCTACCACAACCACAAGGACTGGTCAAAATGTTGTAAGCATACATAACTTCTAGACTGGTAACACCAACTAATCTTAGGATTGTTGTTGGGCAGTGTTCCTCATCAGCACATGCAGTCATTTTACTCAAATAGATCAACTAGCTCGAGAGCAGCAGGTCCTTGAAGCCTACTGGGGTATACATATCTGCTTCAACGTGAGGGATGGAACACAGTTTTTGAGGCTGGAAGGTATTCAGCCATCAGAAGTGCATGCATGTATGCTGAAGGTGTATGGGGATGATTGTCCTTCATACCCCACAGTTAAGAGATGAGTTGCTTTATTCAAGTCTGGCAGGACACGTCTGGATGATGACCCACGATGTGGACGGCCCTCTACAGCCATTAATGATGAAACAGTAGAAGCTGTGGAGAAATGTATTCTTGCAGACAGACGTGTGACTATTGCTGAGGTTGAAAGAGAAACGGGTCTAAGCCTTGTATCCATTCAAACTATCGTCCATGATCACTTGGGCATTAACACACTATCTGAGCGATGGGCCCCAAAGTTTTCCAATGCTGATTGAAAGAAAAGGAGAAGTGATATTTGAATGGAAACTTTTGAATTGAGCATGATTTTGGAAATTTTAAAGGTAGATTGTTCTGGGATGCGAAGGGCATCATTCATGTTGACTACCCGGAGAGTCAAAAGACAATCACTGGTGCCTACTACGCTGATATACTCCACAGACTGAGAGCATCTATCAAAGAAAGGCACAGTGGTTTGTCGAGGGTTGGAGTTCTGACAGTGCTTCGTCTCACACCTCCCGTTTGGCAAAGTCGGCAGTACATCAATGTGTCTTCGAAAAACTCTCTCATTCTCCATATTCACCTGACCTGGCCCCAAATGACATTTACCACTTTCCAGAATTGAAGGATCTCAGTGGAAAACGCTATGCCGGTAATGGCGAGCTCACATCTGCTGTTGAATAGTTCTATGTACATGGAATTGAGCAACTAAAACACCGATATGAGAAGTACATTGCAATCAAGGGTGATTATGTGGAAAAATAACATATTAGAATCTTACGAAATCGTTTGTTGTCCGTGTTAGGCTTAGAACTAGAATTACCACCAGTACCCGTACTATTACCACCACTACCACTACTATTACCACCATTACCACTAATATTACCACCACTACTATCATCATTACCAACATTACCACCACTATTACTTCCACTACCACTACTATTACCACACTACCACTACTATTACCACCACCACTACCATTACCACCATTAGCACTAATATTACCACCACTACCACCACTATTACCACTAATATTACCATCACTATCACTACTATTACTTCCACTACCACTACAATTACCACCAATATTACTACTATTACCACACTACCACTACTATTACCATCACTATTACTACTATTACCACCCCTACCACTACCATTACCTCCACTACCACTACTATTACCACCAATATTACTACTAGTACCACACTACCACTACTATTGCCATCACTATTACTACTATTACCACCCCTACCACTACCATTACCTCCACTACCACTACTATTACCACCACTATTACTACCATTACCACCCCTACCACTACTATTACTTCCACTACCACTACTACTACCACCAATATTACTACTAGTACCATACTACCACTACTATTACCACCACTATTACTACTATTACCACCCCTACCACTAGCATTACCTCCACTACCACTACTATTACCACCACTATTACTACTATTACCACCCCTACCACTACTATTACTTCCACTACCACTACTATTACCACCAATGTTACTACTAGTGCCATACTACCACTACTTTTACCACCACTATTACTACTATTACCACGATTACCACTACCATTACCTCCACTACCACTACTATTACCACCACTATTACTACTATTACCACCCCTACCACTACTATTACTTCCACTACCACTACTATTACCACCAATATTACTACTAGTACCACACTACCACTACTATTACCATCACTATTACTACTATTACCACCCCTACCACTACCATTACCTCCACAACCAATACTGTTACCACCACTATTACTACCATTACCACCCCTACCACTACTATTACTTCCACTACCACTACTATTACCACCAATATTGCTACTAGTACCATACTACCACTACTTTTACCACCACTATTACTACTATTACCACCCCTACCACTACCATTACCTCCACTACCACTAATATTACCATCACTATTACTACTATTACCACCCCTACCACTACTATTACTTCCACTACCACTACCATTACCACCACTATTACTACTATTACCACACTACCACTACTATTACCACCACTATTACTACTATTACCACCCCTACCACTACTATTACTTCCACTACCACTACTATTACCACCAATATTACTACTAGTACCATACTACCACTACTATTACCACCACTATTATTACTATTACCACCCCTACCACTACCATTACCTCCACTACCACTACTATTACCACCACTATTACTACTATTACCACCCCTATCACTACCATTACCTCCACTACCACTACTATTACCACACTGCCACTACTATTACCACCACTATTACTACTATTACCACCCCTACCACTACTATTATTCCACTACCACTACCATTACCACCAATATTACTACTATTACCACACTACCACTACTATTGCCACCACTATTACTACTATTACCACCCTTACCACTACTATTACTTCCACTACCACTACTATTACCACCAATATTACTACTAGTACCATACTACCACTACTATTACCACCACTATTACTACTATTACCACCCCTACCACTACCATTACCTCCACTACCACTACTATTACCACCACTATTACTACTATTACCACCCCTACCACTAATATTTCTTCCACTACCACTACTATTACCACCAATATTACTACTAGTACCATACTACCACTACTATTACCACCACTATTACTACTATTACCACGATTACCACTACTATTACCACCACTACCACTGCTATTACCACCACTACCACTAATATTACCACCACTGCTATTACTATTACCTCCACACCACTACCATTACCACACTACCACTACTATTACCACACTACCACTACCATTACCACCACTACCACTACCATTACCACCACTACCACTACTATTACCACCACTACCACTACTGTTACCACACTACCACTGCCATTACCACCACTACCACTGCCATTACCACCACTACCACTACTATTACAACCACTACTACTATTACCACACTACCACTACTAGCACTACTATTACCACCACTACCACTACTCTTACCACCATACAACTACTTTCTAACCACCACTACAACCACTATAATTAATATTACCACCACTGTGTATGCGCGCGTGTGTACGTGCGTGCGTGCATGTGTGCATGTCAGCGCGCGCGCGAGAACGTTTGTGTATGGTTGTGTAACTACGTCCACTGTGTAGTACTTTATAGGTTATTTTTGTAGCGCTATTGTCCATTCCATCTCAAAGCGCATTGTTTTCCTCGATCACTGGATGCCAATGTCAACAGCACATCGTAACAAGCAACTCTTGCAGCCATTAGGCGCACCGAGTTGATGTGGCTTTCCCATTCTTACAGTGTACCCATTCACAGCTGGGTGGACGGGGACACATAGTGACAACAGTTTGTCATGAGTAAGGGAGTTCTGTGACTGATTGTTTCAGCACGTAGTGAGCGTATTGGATAGACGCAAACTAGCCCTAGAAAACAAAGCTAGCATAAGCTGAAGTATATGCCACTATATATCAGGGTACTAACTTTTTTAGTTATTGTGTAACTTAAGAATTTGCCTGCTCATACTGTTTTCACTGACCACACTTCCTCATCATTACATAAGTACAACCACTGACGTCATCACTGCGTCATGGAGTGATTAATCTCATACTGAGTAAGTTGTCGTTCATTTCCAATACTGTCTTCCTGTTAACATACACTGTAGAGAGGGCGAGTGCAGTAGGCCTTAACGAGCTGAGAATTAATGGGCTCCTGGATTTGGGTCAGGCCGAAAGTTCACAAAAATGTTCAACAGAATACAGCAGAGACCTTCCATGCTGATCCAACGGACTAAGGTGTTTGTTTGTTTAACGCTGCACAATGTCCCGGCTACAGACGTTGGTTGTAGAAAGTGAATCTCCCTCACCTTCGGGATAGAGCTATAACTACTAATTAAGCCCGTTGACACAGGCAGCTGATAAACACAGGGCGGTGGGATCCGATTCTGTTCCAGACTTCAGGAAACATATATGCATAGGTTTTAACGCTATATTACTGAAGTCATATGGTGGCAGATAAAATGAATGTGAAGACACCAGGTATTGTTGACGTCTGAAACAATCCATGAACAAGGATATATAGTAATCGGAAAGAATTTGAGATTTAAACCCTAGCCAAGCCTGTAACAATGCATGGTCAAATCAGCCGTCAAATGACAACGTGTGAAAACGTGAAGTATCAGATTACATTAATGTGTCTTTTCTCCTGCTCAGTAAACCCGTCTTCAACATGATCGCTTGAATGATTCCTAACATGGAATCACACAACAGAAACACACACATGTAAGCGAATGGGACATTCACCGCTTTTAACAATATTCTACCAGTGCACGTTCGTGACATTTCTATTTATCGCGTTATGAGTATTTGACGCCATGAGTACTGATTGTTTTTCCTAGCTCTTATTAGTTCTCCACACCATTAACCAGAAAACGCAGTTCTTGCCTCCAGATCGTATACTGAAATGTACACAACCCTGTGAAACCTTGATTATAAGATCAGTTGTCAGTTTCCGTGCCCAGGACTCACGCATGTTCGCACCCCTGGCCCCTGCACCATCCCAACCCTCCCAGCGACCCGTCACCTCTGTTCTCACTCCCTACCCTCAGCCCAACATCTATACGCCCACCCAGATTGTTGTAGTATTGCGCAGTGGAAGTCCTCGTCCAATGAGAGATAACCAGTGGATCTTGAGGAGCACCTTGATATCCTGATAAATGTTCTGTCACTGCTCAACCAGCATAACCATTCCCTCAAAGACCCCACCCCACCTTCCCATCCCCCGTATCCCCTTCGGGGCTGTTTACGCTAATATCTCAAGGTGAATCTCTCTGGAGCCTGACTTGATGTATTTCTAATTGTAAGCACATATGGACACCACACGAAACCAACAGGCGTTTAACGCCCACGCCACTGTCGTCAGCAGGATAAGATGCAACTGACGGGATCGGGTGGTCAGGCTCGGATATGGCTCACATATGCCATCGTATCTTCATTTCGTAGATCGATGTTCAAGTTGATCACTGTGATATCTGGTCCACACTTGATTATTTACAGACCGCTGCCGTTTAGCTGGAATACTGGCACGACGTTAACAAACAGGCATCCACGGCAGGTGACTGAAACGTCCTAAAATCCTAGGCTAGTGACAATCAACATAAGAGGGACATCGTTAACTTCTTTCAGTCACATCATGTAGTTGATGACGGTGTTGGTAGCTCATATTATTAATAAGGACGTTGTGTGTTCATATTAAATGATATGTACATTGGTCTCCCTCTAAACCCACATCGATCGTAAACGGTGGAAAATGTCGGTTTAGAGGGAGTTTTAGAAACTCAGTCCAAAATAAAATCACACATAGACAAAGTTAAACAAACCCACGTTTGATGTTGGTGTCGGAACTCGGAATAGAGGGATGTTGGATTAGTGGGGGTTTCTGTATGATTTGATATGTCGGTATACAGGAACCCACTGCAGTCTTTTTTTAAGTTATTTGAATCAGGCGGATCTAGTTTTGCTTTGATTCGCCAGCGACTGTGTGCGTAATGCTACGGTAGATGTGTACCTAGTGAGACGTCACAGCAGCGCTAAATGTCATTACAAATGCTGCAATGTACTTTACGACAGGATGTGGCCATGACGCGCTATATGTGCACGAACTGTCTTGTCCCGTGTCGTGGAACACGCGATTTCTCACAGGCAGCCATCAGACAACATGATGCACCAATGTAGCTGTATACTATCTTATCCAGGTCCTGTCCAGGGTTCATAAACTGACTAGTTATTAAGTCTCAATAATAATCCTATTTATTACTGATAATCACATCGGCAATGTTAACGTTTGAACCAGAGATTTGATAACCATTCCCTTTTTCTGGATATAAAGGCATTGTCCCCGTCCCCCTCCCCCCCCCCCTTTTTTTTTGTCATATCCTTTCCTCGTTCGGTCTTACAAGCTTTTACGGGTGAAAGATTTTAATTCATGTGTGCTGCAAAGCATATTATGTTAGTTATTTCATAAGAATATGGAAAACGTGAAGGGCGTGTTGATGCCATATGTTTCACATTAGTTGCAAGTCAAAATAAAGTTCGACCGCCAAATATCGTATCAGAGCGTGTTTTACTTTGATCAGGGTACATTAGATATCTTCAAACCTCAATCAACATGCAATCATATCTTGAATGTGAGACGAGGTGGATATTGTTAAGAGCTGATTCCTAGATGGAAACGCGAACGTTAACCCAGTTCTTGGTTTGCGGTATACTAAGTGTAAACCCAGGTTAAGCGGAAAGTGTTTTCAAGAAATCGGAAAACTTCTACATGTCTAAATGCAAAATGGGCCACAGTTCTGTGCTTTTCTATAAAGTCACATGTTGCACCATAAACTGGACTTCCATACTGGCTGAGAAGTTGAAGTGATATTCGCGTATATGTTCTAGGCATCGTCTGCAAACAGCGAATAGCCGGACGTGCGGCAACCAACTGTCTACTCTATCAGCCTTTGTGGTGTGCTGGGACATTAATAATACATGTCTGCCTGCGACAGGTCCTACCTGCATGGACCCAGTTCACACAGTCACACACCTCCTGTACCTGACACACCCTCACAACCCACGGCACGAAAGTCTTGCTCTACCCCCAACTGTGGCCGGGCCTTCCTCCACCCTCAGTGTGTCCTTGACCTTCCACCATCCCCGTGACCTCTCCTTTGCACGTATAATATATTATATCGCTTGTGTTTACACAGATATAAAAAGACATGTTTGGCCATTAAGGAACGAATAACATCCTCACGAAGCTTCCCATCCTTCAGGATATGTTTTCTTGTGCAGAATTTCTGCACGGGTTGTCAAAACGAGGGTAAATTGTCGAAGAAGTAACTTCAGCTTCTGTTTTATCGATGACCTCTTTCTATCAATAACAATCTAATACACAATTCCCTTCCACTGATTTACCAACCTGAGATTGAAATTGAGACCCATGACAACGCGACACGCCTTCATATTTAGACCTGTGTATGTAGACCCTCCACACAGCTGTATCAGGGGCGACTTCAACTTTCCAATGGGCACCTTTCCCGTTATGGGGATCATTGGTCCAGCAACGCCAGTCTTTGGTGTTTTCATCTCACCACTTTTAGGTACAATCAATATTTACAAAAGAACGTAATGGTTCTCTTGTTCTGATGTTGTTTGACTTTCAAAACGTTTCTCTTCATATTAGGCGAGCGCACTTATCTATGACAGATGCCACTGGTGGAAGACGTGAACCTTTTCATACTACTTGATAGTGATACACGCACACAAGGTAATTATATGTTCACAGCTGTACGCTCCACACAACTGTACGCTCCACACAATTGTACGCTTTATGCAGAGATCTCTGATGGGTGGGGAGGAAGTTCTGTGGCGTTTACTGTAATGCTGTCAAAACTTTGTGTTCATACAGAGAGGCGCTGCGGCGTAAGTGTGAAGTCACTGTGTCGTTGGATAGAACACACCACGACGAAGCCAGTTTCTAACTGACACAGATCAAGAATCACACACAGTGGTTTTGCCGTCATTATCAATGTAATGCAGGCGCCATTGTTGGAGGAATCCAAAGACGTAGTGCATTGCAACGTTTCTACTAGCGGGGACGCCCGTCATATAAAGTCTTAAAAACCTTCATTTAGAAACAGCTACAGGTATGAACGTCAAACCCATGTGTCAGTATACAAGACGCTGTCGGCCTAGAGGTTACAGCGTTCGCTCGTCATGCCTAACACCCGGGTTCGATTCCCCCTCATGAACACAATAGGTGAAACCCATTTCTGGTGTCGCCTGCGTGATATTGCAGGAATATTGCTAAAGGAGGCGTACAACCACACTCACTCAGTGATGCTACGTACACTATGATAAATGTTGTAGTGAATGATCGAGACAAGTCCTCACGCTGTGCACGAGTACAGACAATCTTGTCACCATTCGAAGTGGTATACACAACCACATTATCGCTTTTATGTTATACGTCAAACATCGGGGAATATTGCCTTGTCTTGCATGGTTCTAGGATATGTCCTTGTCTTTCCGCTGGCAATATACTTCCTTGGATGGTTCTACGATATTTCAGGTCTGCTGTTATCTATTTAAAATTAATAAAAACAACAACAACATTGCTTTATATGTTTCAGGTATTCTGTTTTGACGTTGTTCCTTTTTTATCTGTGCGTCTGTTGTCTTCCGTAAGGGAGTGGGTGGTCGTTTCTGTGAAACAAGGCATCCCCTATCACATGATGCATATGTAGGAGGTGTCACGTGGTTTCTAATCTAACCAATCATTTCACAGATCCGCCTGAGGACTGTTTGAAAGTTACGATGTCCTCCGGACAAGTGGATAAAGGTGAGGAGTGAGTGTGTGAGTGAGTAATAACTGAGTATGGTTATACGCCGCTTTTAGCAATATTCCAGCAATATCACAGCGGGGGATAGGCTTCACACATTGTATCAATGTGGGCATTGAACCAGGGTCTTCGTCGTGACGAGCGAACGGTTTGACTACTTGGCTACCTCACCACCCAATGCAGACATATTCGACATGTATATTCTCTGTCAAGGCATAGTGCAAGGTTCCTGTTGTGTAATATATGGGTACTGCATAACCTTAGCTGGCATTACTAAACGGATATCATCTTAATTCTGTATCCGACAATGTTTCTCTTTCGACCAAGAACATGCTATGGAGAGTGCCCATTACCATGGTGTCGTCAGTATATTCCAAACTTAGAAATATCACCCCCTATCTCAGAATTGAACATACTGGTATATATCATTAGCTGTTCGGCGTTACAAACATATTTCACTACTTAGTAAATTTCACTACTTAGTCCAATTTCTTACCATTAATACCACTTATAAATATGCATCACTTGGGGCCAGTATCACGGCTAAGGAGCTAGTGTCGTAATTACAATCTTTCCTGGTACGAATATGAAAAATTAATGTTTAAGTAATATGCGGTGAGTTGTTGGCTTGGCTTTTTGCAAGAACGTGATATCATCACAAAGAACGCGCAAACAAATATTCACAATTCCTAAACATTCGTCAGTAAATGCTTACACCTTTCTTTGTTAAAACGACATTTAAATGAAAAAATAGATCAAAACAAAGTGTCAAGTAGTAATATTTAATAAGTCGTAGCTTTTACCCCGTCATTCATACACGGTACGGATATATTTATACCCTACTCCATCAATCAAATCAAATCAAATGTCAACAGGTTTTTTAGGCCTCCGGGACCCACTGAAACCACGTGTCTGAAGAGAAGGAGGGGGTGGGGCTCTCTGTTCATTGATGGTACAGTTAAGAATAACATCATTATAAACACCCATTGTTACCTGGTATAGTGAGAAATAGGAGTGGTCAGATCCCTCATCTCCAGTTTTTCATCCGACAGAAGCAATAAGTTATTACAACATATTCTATTTCAGTCGAGTTGTTTGGTACATTACATTTACGTCAGCTGCTTGTGGCGGTGTTACGCAAGTGATGTATCTAGAGTATGCAGTTCTTCCAGAGATTGATCAGTGTCATTAGAGCTGAGACTTTAAAAACTTATCTTTTTACAGTTAAACCGACTATTGTGTACAAACCGAGACACTATACGTACTGAACCCAATTTTGATGGAAATAGGTAGCGTTTCCACGGTTGTCGCTGCACCTGCCAGTCACAGCGAACTCTCTATCAGTTAGAGGTAAACAAGCCTAACACTGGAAGTGAACACGGCCGTCATATGACTGACTACCTGGAGTAAGGTACAGCCATGAACATCCTCCGATGTCTCTAAGCTGTGAGGGTATAGCCATGAACATCCTCCGATGTCTGTGTAGCAGTGTACACAAACTGATTACAGTAAATTACATCTTATATAGTGCTAATATCCAATGCTAAAAAAGCGGCTCAAGGCAGCAGCTGAACTCCGTATGTAAGGCTGAACAATGATTTTTTAAAAATATGGATATGGATGTTCTGAACATCTCTACTGATCGGGGTGATTCGTTCCACAAAACTTCATAAACTGAAAAGATCTTTCACCAAATGTCTTGGTCCGGTTGACTACTATTTGGTATATGTATTGATGTAATGACCTCAGTTGATATCCTTGGGCAATGTCTGAGAGGTAACCTGGTCCCGTGTTGTGTGCAATGTCTGAGAGGTAACCTGGTCCCGTGTTGTGTGCAATGTCTGAGAGGTAACCTGGTCCCGTGTTGTGTGCAATGTCTGAGAGGTAATCTGGTCCCGTGTTGTGTGCAATGTCTGAGAGGTAACCTGGTCCCGTGTTGTGTGCAATGTCTGAGAGGTAACCTGGTCCCGTGTTGTGTGCAATGTCTGAGAGGTAACCTGGTCCCGTGTTGTGTGCAATGTCTGAGAGGTAACCTGGTTCCGTGTTGTGTGCAATGTCTGAGAGGTAACCTGGTTCCGTGTTGTGTACAATGTCTGAGAGGTAACCTGGTCCCGTGTTGTGTGCAATGTCTGAGAGGTAACCTGGTCCCGTGTTGTGTGCAATGTCTGAGAGGTAACCTGGTTCCGTGTTGTGTGCAATGTCTGAGAGGTAACCTGGTCCCGTATTATGTGCAATGGTATAAGTGTCTCTAAGGAGTGAGGTATAGCAGTGTACGTGCACTGTAAATGTACTAAATCGGTATTTCTATGATTGACATACGGTTGACATACGCAAGATTAGCTCATGCATCGGTTTTGGGGATTCCTTGTACAAATCTGGCAGAAAGTGATGTACAATCAGTCATACTCAAACCCGGGAAGTTGGGATGAAACGGCAGATAACAGACATACCTCAGGTCTGCCATTCAGGTGCCACACTTTGCTTCACGTTAATTCTACCGTCTTCTGATTTTTAATGCAGTAGTCATGATTGCCAAGTGACGAATATATCCAGTAGAGTTAGTGAGTGCATGCTGACTTCATCGTATCTCTATGCAACTCAGGGTAAGGTCGATGTACTTTTCAGCTGAGGTGACGAATTCATGGTTTGTCACTTTTATGGGTCACATAAAACACATTTCGAAGAAATACGGTCGCCCGTGTGGGGGCAACATGTTTCATCGCATGATATCGTAAGTGCATGTGACATTCATGAATTGAAAATTCTGACACTTGATTGCTCTTTGTATGAAAGAAACAGAGAAGCCAGAGACCCAGAGAACCTGTCACTGACATCCTATCAGCTCAGTGTCCTGATTCAAAACAATGCATGTAGATTGTCTGGGTTTATTGTCGTTTTAAGAGCAGTTCAGTCTCGGCGTCACTTCACTTGCCCAGTAAACAAACATAACACACTTCCTGGTCATTTAACGCTCTCTACCTACATGCGACCCTCTGTGTTCACTTACCACTCTCCAGTCACATATGTCCCTCTGTGTTCATTTACCACTCTCCAATCACATATGTCCCTTTGTGTTCATTTACCACCCTCCAGTCACATACGGTCCTCTGTGTTCATTTACCGCTCCCTACCCACACGTGTCCTTCTGTGTTCATTTACCGCTCCCTACCCACATGTGGCCCTCTGTGTTCATTTACCGCTCTCTACCCACACGTGTCCTTCTGTGTTCATTTACCGCTCTCTATCCACATGTGTCCACCTGTGTTCATTTACCGCTCTCTATCCACATGTGTCCACCTGTGTTCAAAAACCCCTCTCTACCCACACGTGTCCACCTGTGTTCAAAAACCACTCTCTATCCACACGTGACCCTCTGTGTTTATTTACCGCTGTCTACTAATATGTGACCCTCTGTGTTCATTTACCAATCTCCAGTCACATATGGCCTCTGTGTTCATTTACCGTTCTCTACCATCACGTGGCCCTCTGTGTTCATTTACCACTCTCTACCATCACGTAGCCCTCTGTGTTCATTTACCACTCTCTACCATCACGTAGCCCTCTGTGTTCATTTACCACTCTCTACCCGCATGTGGCTCTTTGTGTTCATTTACCACTCTCTACCATCACGGGGTCCTCTGTGTTCATTTACCACTCCCTAACCTCACGTGACCCTGTGTTTATTTACCACTCTCCAGTCACATATGGCCTCTGTGTTCATTTTCCTCTCCAGTCACATACGGCCTCTGTGTTCATTTACCACTCTCCAGTCACATATGGCCTCTGTGTTCATTTACCACTCTCTACCATCACGTGGTCCTCTGTGTTCAAAAACCTCTCTCTAACCTCACGTGACCCTCTGTGTTCATTTACCTCTCTCTACCATCACGTGGTCCTCTGTGTTCATTTACCACTCTTCAGCCACATGTGGTCTTCTGTTTTCATCGTCCAGTCTCAACCCACATGTGGCCCTCTGTGTTCATTTACAGCTCTCCAGTCACATGCGCCCCCCTGTATTCATTTGCCGCTATCTACCCACACGTGGCCCTTTGTGTTCATTTACCGCACTCTTCCTACACCTGTCCGTCTGTGTTCACTTATCACTCTCTACCACATTCTCTGTGTTCACTTACCACTCTCTACCCACACGTGACTCTCTGTGTTCATTGTCCAATTTCTACCTACATATGGCCCTCTGTGTTTATTTACCGCTCTCTACCCACACGTCCCTCTGTTTTTACCGCCCACCCTCCAGCTACACGTGTCCCACGGTGTTCATTTACCGCTCTCTAACCACACGTGACCCTCTGTGTTCATTGCCCACTCTCTACCCACACTGATCACCCTCTAGCCACACATGGTCTTCTGTGTTCATTGACAAATCTCTGCCCACGTGATGCCCTCTGTGTTCATTTACCACTCTTTACCCACATAACATCTTCTGTAAAACATGGTAACAATCTTTCCCTCTGGTGAAGTATAGAAAGTAGCATGTCTACAGAAAACCCTTTGTGAAGAAGCCTGTCCCATAAAGTAAGACACTGTCTCTACAGTGAAACATTACATACATGAACGCTGAGAAGGTGACTCATTGTGAGCAGATTTGTGCCATTAAACAAGAGCAGGAGTAGTAAACTACAAACCACAGAAAATAACTAAAGAACGTTGCTATGCAGAATGAATAACCGTTTGCACCCTGGTTTGTTTTTTACCACCAAACTGTAACTTTATTGTAAGCACCGTTAGATGTTAAAAACATCAGTCATATTAGGAATTAAAAAGCGAAGAAAACCATTTCAATAATCTCAAATAACCTTACTAACACTATCCGTTGAAGAGTATCGTGTTTCTGCCTTTTGTCTTTGGTACGACGAGAGACTAATCTTTAAACAGATTTCACCACAAAATTACAGCCGTCCTCAAAACGTTATTGGGCTGTCAACTGCACGTCGTAAACGCCCGCCCTAAAACACACCTACTCTACATCAGATGTTGTGACCGTTTACCGTTGGTGTATTTCTAAACACCATCATACTCAGGTGTATACTCCCATTTTTGCTCTTGTGTATATGAATATACCAATGCATTAGTGACTTCCCATTCGCATAAAGACCACTTTCATATTTCCATACTAAAACTAGAGTGCTCATGAAGAGTTCCTCTCTTCCAATACATCGGACACTGTCAGATACTGTTGAAGTGGCAAATACCAAACTCATGGGAATCCATCATTTGCTTCCATATGTTAAAAAAACATGCTTAGATACCACAACATGCTAAATTTATGATGTAGTCGTATCTAAAGAAAACTTTAAACGTAATACGACCTGTCATATAACAATATTTTTGAATTTGAGGATGACGTGACGTCATGTCCGATATAGAGATCTTCTCGACCTATCAGCGGACAGAGCGACGAGTTGTCATGCCATGTCATGCCCCTCCGAGGTAGAAGGAGGCCCAGAATTGATGTATACTTGTCTCAGCTAGTCACACCTGTGACAGGTAACACAGTCAACCGGCAACACAGAGTAGGCGGAACACAATCTACATAAGAAACAAGTCGAACCTGTGGAAACCGTTGCCGCCACGTCCAGCTCACATTCATCTGACAACCGAACCATAGCTAACATTGACCATCTTTAGAAAGCTTTCCGTTACCTAAGAAGTATGGCATTGTTTCGTTGACGAAAGAGCTTGCGACTTGCGTCAGCTGGTGCTTCAAATCACTTTGGTTATAAGGACGTCCTCGTCTGACACACCGGAGTACAAAACCAGGTCCACAGTCGTACAGGTTTTTAGAGTTCCAGAAGAGAAGACACAAAGAGAGACTGTATCTCTGGAACATACAAGACTGCTGGAACAATGGTACGTAGCTTGTTGGTGGTGGAGGCCTGAGACATACAACATAGATCTGATAATCTATATTCGCAGTACATTTACACCTTATGTCACAAGGATTTATCCCCAGAGTGGCCCTCCTTACAGTGGCCACTCAGTTTTCACGCATTGTTAATGACCATTCCCAGAGTGCCCTCCGACTTTACAAATTTAGTAGTCTCTCATAAACATGTGGCTCACTTTTATGCTACATCATAGCTTATATATGTGCTGTATTTTTATATGTGAGGCGAATAATCTGTCTGTCTGAGTGTTGCCACACTGGCATGAGGCCCCCGAGTACGATGAATAAGAAGCACAAGAAACAAGAGAGTGTGTTACGATACATTATTACATTTGCTTCTTTTCTTATACCTGACAGCCTCCATCATTACACGGCCACAAGGTTGTGTGTGAAGTGTGTCAGTAGTAGCACATGTCCCCATACAGACTCATGATCCCAACTAACAGAGACACACCACCACAATCCCAACACATGGATAACGCCGTATCTGAGACAGTTATATGTCTGGAATTACTGACATGTATTTCTGTGTCGTATTTGGACAGAAACTAATACTAACGTCACGTGACATGTAGCGCTGAGCTGTCGGTGGATGCACGTCACTTTTCTGATTTGAAAGTTTGATCCTCGATAAGGGCCACGCTTATAACTGGGTTGCCCTGGAGCGGCGTTATTATAACGCTTCCGTGTCAGTATGACTAGATGAATGTTGTTGTTGTTGATACGGTGACAGGTGATTAGTTCCCTTCGTCCACACTGTTTTGAACCCCATACATACAGGAACATTATCGCCGTAGTCGCCTGTCATATACCAGCCTTTGTATGTCCCCGAAGAACGGACGTGATAACGTCGCCTGGCCTTGATTACACAATGTCATTTAGAAAGTGGTCAAATGTAGCACATGTAATATTACGATTTCTTAGTAAAATGCAAATACTAGTACATTTGTTGGGTTGAATTCCACCCGGAAATTGACCCCACAACCTCAGATTCCGGCACCTAATCGCCAGCACACATAGCCCCCTGGCCATGTCAGATTGGTCCTGCCGCATCAGAGATACATTAAACTGCTAAACCTGCACTCTCATTGAAGACGAAATGACGGGAACATTCGTCATTTGCTTTGCCCTGGTTGCCTTAGTGACCATTGCGAGGCCGATGCGTGGTAGTTTGTCACCATCTTGCTAGGTGCAAACCTTGCATGACTGAACATGAGTAATCAAATGAGATAACCACACATACACCAAACGTAACCTGTCCTTCCATCTTCCACCACACGCTGCTTGTTTCTGGTCGACAGCCGGCTCAGGTAACCCGAGCCTCTCTGAAAGAGTGTAGAACAAACCCTCCGCCGGTCGACCCGACAGTTGACAAACCTGTAGGTGACAAATAACTCTCTACTTGAAACGCGAGCAGCACAATTTTCGAGGTTTATCAATCATGTTTCTAAGAATGACATGACCACTTTAATACAGTCGGTAACCCTTGGTGATGTCAATTGAACTTCCAACCATAACTTAAACGGAACCATGATCAAACACACCCCACCCTTGTCTTCCGATATTTGTGAATCGTTAATATTCTGTAATACCTTGTAATATAACGTAACTTGAAGTCGGATCGCGGCATTTTATTCTTACAATGATACGTGAAATTACAGCAGGCAAAATCAGAGCTAGATGCTCCTTTCTCGCAAGCAGTGTTATGCAATCTGCATCATAATGTTTCGTGTAATATATAGCTAAACCTGCATAACAGCGTCCTCAACATAGTAGTTTGTACATTGGCATACTACGACACACACATGTATGCTTGCATGCACACACTCCATACGCAAACACACACACACACACACACACACACACACACACACACACACACACACACACACACCTCCTCACGTTTTCGTATGGCTATAACTTTGTCTGAATAGCCTGGATACCACAAACATCAGGATGTATAGTGGATTGAGAAATGCCACATTTAATCAAGGAGATGAGAAATTCTTCCATTTATAAACGACCTGAAAACCTGAAGACCTCTCACACGGAAACTATACCACGCTGAGTGAGTATTTTGCTGCTAATTGTCAAGATGTACACATAGTGTTCTACCATGCAGAGTTTCAGTAGCGACTACTGTTTGTCAGGTGGCTTCATACATGTCCACAAGAATGACTTACTGGCCATGTTATAGCAAACATGTCCTTTCACGACTCACTTGCATGACCCGCGTCAGATGGCCGAGTGTGTCAATAGAGCTACCCCCAGGGCTGTGAGACGACAGGAACTACTCCCACGTCAACTGTCACACTGTCAACTTCGTCAACAATGCCAATTCTTTTGGACAGGTGCCCCGGGCGAGACAAACCATCTACGTCCATAAATAAAATGTCCCAGTTTAGATTAATGCTGTCCACTGGAAGAAACAATGTGACAGTTTGGTTAATAGCAGGATGACGTCAGTGTTCAGCCCATAAAGTGTCTCGGCGTGGAATTGTAGCTGCTTCCGTGTCATGGGGCCGAACATGTTCATATATTTTAGAAACAAATATATTATGGTCTCTATATCTAACGAACTGTGACCATGACGTCATACAAAAAGGATCGTAGTCGATGGGTATCGGTTAGGTTTGACCTTCACTCGTAGCACCATCTTCAAGGACACTGTGATTGTTAAATGTGTGTGTGTGATTTCAATTGCAGATGCCTCCAGTCAGCACGTTCCTCGCTCTTGTCCTAACTATCATCGCCCGTCTTCCCACAATTTCCTCCATGTACTACAGCTGGCGTCCTCTTCGACCTCAAGTCATCAGGTCTCCATTTCAACCTTTCAGTCAACCAATGATGAACCTCAATAACATGTGCTCTATGCAGCGACCAAGTGATGTTTTACGCATGCTCCCAGGTCGCTTCCTGTCTGACGATGACCTGCTGAGTATGGTGCCTGAACCGCATATCTTATCCCGGAGTCACAAGCCGACATTCACCGCTCGGAGACGGGTCATTGTGGGATCATTCAGTTCCAGCTCCCCTTTCAAGACGGGCAACGTCAGCTACATCAACGACGGACTCTGCGGCTGTTGTCTGACGTAAGTACCCACTGAGTGAGTGTAAGTTCAACTTCACTTACACCCCAATTCCACTGACCATTGGAATTCCGATGAAAGTTCTCCCGACATTCATATTTAGGTCGTCTTCCTCCATGAAATCCGATAGAGATCAAATATTGATCGGGGCAGTTAGGATGAAAGACTGGTAACGACCCGATGTCTATACGTCATATTCATTGGGGGTGTACGACTTATCCGACTGCGGTCGGATTGTAATTCGAGGGTGACATAACACTAATCTGACTTTTCCAACACTCTCCCGACACCAGTCCGACAGATCGTAGGGGAATCGGACCCTGACCGAACACTGTTCGGATTAGTTGTTAAACTCGGCAGTTGGGTATAAAAGTGGATTGGACCTCCTAATGGTACTTTTCATGGATTCACTTCCTCGCAACGCTCCAGGATTTGTTTTAACATGACAGCAACAAACCATGCAACAAGATGCAATGACCCTTTAGGTCCTGAGAACAAAGCATAGAAGACGACGTCGTTATTGGGTTTGACTGTGCATTCAAGCTGTTATTTGGTACACCACGAGACTCAATAATGAACTGAGAATGGAGGACACAGCAGCTTTCTTCAGTCTCTTGAGAGTTACTCCAGAAAGTTTTGAGAATCGCACCAAGACTTACGAAGGGTGATATCAATGCCAAGAGAATCCGTGAATCTGGTCTCAAGTTAACTTGTACCTTAAGGTACCTGGCAGCCGGCGATCGATAGTCATCACTGTCATACAGCTTTAGGGTTCCTCGAGATACCATTTGCAAGTTAGTCGGTCAAGCGATAGTGGTTGAGTACGCTGATCAAGTGACCCAGTGTCCCACCGCTATTGCTGAAGAAAGCGAGAGGTTGTTGGAACCTTCCACGTATGATGGGGGCACTTGAAGGCAAGCACGTAACACTCAGGGAACCGATGAACTCTACAGTCTTTACCATAAATTACAGACATTTCTTCTCACTGGTCCTCACGTCACTTGTTGATGTGAAATATCGTTGTTTAAATATGGACTCGTACAGAACAGGCAATACAACTATTACATAAGTAGTCGTGGAGAACGCTTTCGGAATACTGGCGGCCAGATTTCAGTGTCTTCTAGGAACATTACAGCAATAACCTGACGTTGTGTGTAACATCATAGAAACCTGTGTATGCCTCCACAACCTGATCCGAATGCGACGTCCAGCCATGAACGGTGGTCAGCTGGATACAGAAAATGCCAACCACAACATCCTACCTGAAGAAAGGAGGAACATGGCTCTCATGCATGAAGTACCAGGTCCCAGAGGACCCTTCTATCACACAGCATCGCATGAAACACTTACATGGTATTTCTAGAACCTCCTGGAGGAACTGTACCCTGGCAGGAAAGGATGATTTGGGATAACTGATTACAGAGTGTTTTGCCACATGAAGTGGACTTCAATGAATACTGAGCCTTGACATTAGTAATTTTCATACTGAGCAATGTTCATGATTTATTGTTTATAAGTACTCAATATCTTAAAAATCTGACCGGAGACTCGCGTGTGTAAGACATTTCCATAAAAAAGGGGCAGTTGTTAGTGGTAGGTTGCTTCTTTGCCTTCTGTCTTCCAACATTTCTTTTTAAACCTGGACCCATCTTCAGGATGTTGGTGCTGTTGTGTCCGGTGAAAATCTACGGAGTGAATGTCGTGTGACCCTCCTTTTTGCTTGCTATGTGTCAGGTGGTAGTTGAGTTAATGAGTGGTTACCCTCCGACATCACATCGGATAGCAATAATGGACGATGCTAAATATCATGTTACCCTCCGATGAGAATCGAATTAATGAAAGGGGGCTATCAGGCGCGTTGGCCTGAGCGCGGATTGAAATCAGATGAGCGTCAGATACCTGTTAATCATCGGACATTTGCCAGATAGCCCTCAGACGTCGGCTAGACACATCCGATAGCTGCACAACACGAATCTGACACACATCGGACTGACTCAACATTCACCCGACACTGACTCCATTGCAACCGATGGCGAACTAAGCTCTAGGTTCATCGGACAATTTCGCCTCATCGGATCACGCCCGACACGTCAGACACTAATCTGATAGTCCACAAACACAAATCGGATTCACAGGACTTTATACGATACTCTTCGGTTTCCCATGAGGCCGATGAACCTGAAATCTCTGTTGAATCAGGTTGTTCAACAGTATTCAAGCAAAATAACCCATGGTATACCGGAAATACACTTCCAAGTGTTTTTCTTGTTATACATGTCAATCTAACCCGTATCTTTCGGCTTTCTATACTTACCATGTCTATTCTGTAGATTTTAGATGGTGTAGTATTGTTGAGGTTATATGTCCTATGTTGACAGTGAAATTGGTTACGAGGTGATAGAGACCGTGAGTGACTTCCAGGGCAGGAACCACACCCTTATCAACTTCAATAACAACTTCCAGTTCATCCCAACAGGCAGATGCTCGTGAGTATTTTAACGAAACGACTAGACGAAATATCACATACAGGATTCCAGAATGGTATCTCCAGACTAGTATGAAATATACCCCAGGTTTAAACAATGGCATGTGTGGTAGAGAAGCGAGAAGCAGCTCAAAGGCATAATTATCACGGAAGGCATGTGTGACTCAGTGTAGTATGTACTGTACAATTGTATCAGGAATTATTATATAATGTAGTTCATGACAGTGAATCTGATTGGAGTGCTCATATAGCATACTTTAGGATGATGTTTAGCAATGATATACGTATTAGTTTAGCTAGTAGTGTCTTGATGACATCGATTAGACTTTTAACCAGACTGGCTGGACTCGGTCACAGGATCCCCTGAAGTACCGTGGTAAACTTCTGGTGTTACTGGTTGTGTTTGGTCATTGCGTTGTTTGAATCTTTCAGGAATGAAGACGCGCCATGTGGCGGAGGGGGGCGAGCACGTTGTAAGCAGGTGACCCGGGCTCACTGGAGCCTGGTGTGGACTCCGGGGATCGGGGCGCAGCTGGTAGCACACGAAGTACCCTCCCACTGTCAATGTCTCAATATTGGGACAACCGGAAGTAGCCCCGACACCACTGGCTAGAGCACATCCACGTGGGTGCAGTCGGGTGTGGTAGGCACAAAACAGCTTCCCGGTATCAGCGTTTTCGTAGAATTTCACTGATCCAGCTGAGGAACCTTTACGGGCACAAGGGGACGTAATCATGATTCCCTACTGAAACGTGTTGGCCCGGACAATTATGCTGCAATCAGAACCTTCCGGAGTAAAGGGTTGCACTATGCGTTACTTTGTGTGTTGTGTATATACAAGACCATCTTGAGACAGATCACCATGTGTTGTAAATATGATGCAGATACTGACTGATGAATCGACCTATTTATGTCTTGACCATAGTTGTAAATATATGAGAGTGAGCGATGTCATGTTTGTTTGTAATAAACATGACTACTGTAACATGTAACCTGCTGTGTTTACTGTTGGCCTACAGTTGTATAGAGGTGGATGGAAAGATGCTGGACTGTGTCATAACAATCGTCGGTCTGGATATCTGCTGCACAATTCGGTCATATGATAAACAAATACATTTGGTGAAGTATCGGATTTTGAAGTTTTGAGGCGGGCATTATGAAAATTTGCTTGAGTCTGCACGTAGACGCACTCACTACACAGACAGACCCACTATATCCGCAGACAGACCCACTTCCTCCACAGACAGACCCACTACATCCACAGATAGACCAACTACATCCACAGACAGACCCACTACATCCACAGAAAGACCAACTACATCCACAGACAGACCCACTATATCCACAGACAGACCCACTACATCCACAGACAGACCAACTACATCCACAGACAGACCAACTACATCCACAGACAGACCCACTACATCCACAGACAGACCAACTACATCCACAGACAGACCCACTATATCCACAGACAGACCCACTACATCCACAGACAGACCAACTACATCCACAGAAAGACCCACTATATCCACAGAGAAACCCACTACATCCACAGACAGACCCACTACATCCACAGACAGACCCACTATATCCACAGACAGACCAACTACATCCACAGACAGACCCACTATATCCACAGAGAAACCCACTACATCCACAAACAGACCCACTACATCCACAGACAGACCCACTATATCCACAGACAGACCCACTACTTCCACAGACAGACCCACTATATCCACAGAGAAGCCCACTACATCCACAGACAGACCCACTACATCCACAGACAGACCCACTATATCCACAGAGAAACCCACTACATCCACAGACAGACCAACTATATCCACAGACAGATACACTTCCTCCACAGACAGACCCACTATATCCACAGACAGACCAACTACATCCACAGACCCTTGAGAGGCAAAAGAAATCGAACGGTCAGACTCGCTGACTTGGTTGACTAGTGTCTAATCCCAATTACTTAGACCAATGCTCCTGTTGTTGATCACTGGATTGTCTGGTCCAGATTCGATTATTTACAGCCAGCCACCATAGCTGGAATATTGCTGTATAAAAACTCACTCACTCACAGACAGACCCCCTACTAGGTGTACTGTAGTCAGATCAAACCCCGCCCCACCGTCCCCTGTTTGTCTGATGTTTCACTGCCTGTATAGGTGGCTTTGCTGCCTGGGACAGATTGCAAGATCCGTTATTTCCATCATGTGCATCTGGCGACCACACTCAATACAGATCACTAGCTTGCAACTGTAATTATTCATCGACATACATAGGAACACAACAAAATTCCTGCACCGATGGACGTGTTCATGGACGTGAAATCATAAAGAGCAGCGTGGTGACCACAAGAAGGAAAGAAACATATAGGCAGGTGAACTATGCTGGTTGGATTGTTGTTTCTTGCCGCAGTTCTCCAGTTGAATAGAGATGACGGTGGAGGAGGCTGGTGGTAGAGATGATGGTGGAGGAGATTGGTGGTAGAGATGACGGTGGAGGAGGCTGGTGGTAGAGATGACGGTGGAGGAGGCTGGTGGTAGAGATGACTGTGGAGGAGGCTGGTGGTAGAGATGATGGTGGAGGAGACTGGTGGTAGAGATGATGGTGGAGGAGAGAGGTGGTAGAAATGACTGTGGAGGAGATTGGTGGTAGAGAGGACAGTGGAGGAGACTGGTGGTAGAAATGACTGTGGAGGAGATTGGTGGTAGAGAGGACAGTGGAGGAGACTGGTGGTAGAGATGACGATGGAGGAGACTGGTGGTAGAGATGACGATGGAGGAGACTGGTGGTAGAGATGACGATGGAGGAGACTGGTGGCAGAGAGGACAGTGGAGGAGACTGGTGGTAGAGATGACGGTGGAATATGTTGGGGAAATTACTACTATATAAAAAGTGGGAGCCTTCTTTTTATACTTATTATACAATCACATAAAACAACATGCAATTATCACCAGTCTGATTGTAAATACAGCGGAAATCAGGCCCTAAAGTGTATGTTTTCAGAACAAATATCTGGCATGTTGATCGCCACAGGATCTGTCTTCCGACGTATCAAGAGTTTCTTCCCACAAACGCCAACACTAACACCAATCGCAACAAGTACAAGTACTCCCATAATAGATGCCGTGGAAACTATGGCAACAAAACTAGACCTCGGGCTAGAAGTACGCATTGCAGTTGTCGATGTTACAGTTGTAGTTGGTGTTTCAGTGGCCGTCGGTGGTGAAGTAGATGTCGGCGTAGTTACTGGTCTTACAGTAGTTATCGGTATTGCTGTAGTTGTCGTCGATATCCCGTAGACTTCGACTGGCTTAAAAGATGCCGGAGCGATATTCGAAGTCCCCGATGACTGGGTCATATCAGATGTCTGAAGGGCGAACACCATTGTTGTCCAGTTATTAGAAATGCGAACAACTATTGTCTCCTTTGATCCTGCAGGACTGGGTCTTAGAGTTCCCATCAGCAACATCCCAGGCACAACCTTCGGGCAGGATTTGAACGAAGTTTTGATCAACCGAGATGAGTTGGACATCCTTATATCATACCGAGTAGCTGAAAGATATGAGATTCTGTCACATTGTCTGCCTTACTATCGTCACCAATAGAATGCATTTCCTTTTATGTACATTAACACCTGCATGCCACACAATAACTCCGTGTTTAGTTTATTTATGAGAGGGGTGACGAATGTACTAGAATACCATTCAAACGGAGACCAGGTCAAACTCGTCTGACAACGCATACCTGTTCCAGTGTTCAGGTCACTTCCAGGGGCTGTCCAGGTCAAGGTCACGGTTCTGTTATTGTTGTCAACAGCAGTAACCTTGAAATCAGTCACTCTACTTGGGGGGTAGTTGTCTTTGCCGTTCCTGTAACCAGTGACGTCCATTGCTCCCGGGGAATCTGTACGTGTGAAGTTCTCAGCTAGTTTCGTGACAACACTTGGTGTTGTGTCTGCAACAGAGCCACAAGTACAGGACATCGCCATATCTACAAGGTACGTTAATACAACACACCAACAAAGAGGCCTATGCAGTCACTATTTTAAAGGAAAGACGTGTAACGAGGTCAACAAAACCGTGACGACTGTGACCTACCCCTCACTGACTTTTGTGGCCTCAGTCTCATTTTGTAGGTAAATCTATTGACCTGGAATTAGTGTATAGTTTTATAAAGGTGTATAGACAGTGAACACTGATGAAATCTTTCTGACACTATTTCCTTTTATGTAGTGACAGGAACGCATAAGGTGCAATACATACTTTCGCGTTGATATATAACAAGCTCCGCCCAGCTCGACCACAATGAAGACCAGGAAGAGGCGATCACAAAATTAAACCCTTCATATTGAATAATCATATTAAGAAGTCAGATATCAACGTTCAACCACTGACGATAATAGAAGAATTGAATGTTGAATACCGTTACTATCATTGAGTGAGTGACTTTCAGCAGTATTCCAGCAATATGACGCTGGTGACACTGAAAATAGGGTTCACACAATGTACTCATGTGGGGAACAATCCGGGTCTTCGATGTGACGAGCGAACGCGTCAACCTTTAGGCTATCCCATCCCCCGGACTATCAGACTTTGGATGGCTTTAGAAGTGTTGTACATTCAGCAGATCGTTTATAGAAGTTAACTTGTTTATTGTAAGGATCACGACTTTTCAGAGTATATGCTTATTCCATAAGACATCATATTGCGAGGGCTTGTTACAGAACACCAAGATTCTGTAGGATCACTCTGGTGTATTCTGCCACCATTCATATCTTAAACATCCCAGCTGCGTGATGCTGTGGGCAGAAAGTGTCTAAAGATCGTTTGGCACTATTACTTGGCTTTATTAGGCGATGTAGTATAGACAATGGGAGTTTGGGGCCAGGTCAAATGTAAGTATTACACTTATCAATATCACAGATCTAGACCCCCTTTTAAAAACATCAAAACAAAAAAGACACAACCCGTCTCCCTTCACGCAAACCCACAGTGAGCAGCCGACTGCGTTTTTGGCTGGCCTATCCACTAGACTAAACAAAGGTCTAAATGTGAATCGATTGATACTGTCTGGCTGAGAGTTGGGTCCCACAGTGAGCGTGTGATCAATAGAGTGACAAACAGTTAGAGAAATGGTTCACATATGGTGGGCATGATATGAGAGGGTATTCTCGTATGAGGAAGTCTGAATTACTAACTTTATTAGGGATAAGATATCAAAAACCTCCTACTACAAAAGATTTAAAAAGGCAAGTGCAAGCGCGGTATGAGAGGCTATTCATGTATGAGGAAGTCTGAGCTTATTGAATTACTAAAGGAACAAGCTCCTATAGAATTACAATTCACACCTACTGAGCGTGCTATAGGAAAATATTTGAGATGGTGGAAGATGGGGAAGTTAAAAAAAACATAGAATTTCAAGATAACTGAATGATTTAAGAGGTATTAAATTTCGACTCACATTAAAGATGACCCTAGGAAGATGACACTAGAGAATGGTGCTACTGAATACACTATTGTTTACCTCAGAGGTAATCAGAAAGTTACAACACAACCATACACTATCAACTCTTCTATTGACAGGTCATTCGAAAAAAAATAGAGAAGCACTAGAACGTTACACTAATAGGGGGTCTGGTTGGGTAGTTGAGATGATAAATATGATCTACCTGGATATTGCAAACTTTAAAGCATTGCTACATGGATCATACTTACGTACCCCCAAATATATCGCTGCCAAATACTCTATAGTTAATGTTGTAAATCATGGTGATGATTGTGCAAGGGTATCGGTAAGAGTTGCTAAGTTTCCAACTAAAAACCACCCTAACAGACTTTCCAGTTATCCAGTAGATGATGGTATTATTTGGGATGATATAGATGAACCAACCCCTATCTCTCAGTGGTCAAAAGTAGAAAAACAGAACCCAGACTTAGCTGTAAATATGTATGGGCATAAGGGTAATGCCTTAATAATCCACAGGTTAAGTCCTTTATTAAATCAGGAGTGTCATCAAACAATTAATCTATTTCTAGTGCAGGAGGGTGAAAAATAGCATTATACAACTATACAACATTTCAGTCAGTTGGTGTACAGTCAGTCGAAACACAAGGAAAAGAAACACTTTTGTGAAAGGTGCCTCACGGCTTTTCTAGAGCCGATGATGGTGTAGGGGAGACAGCAATACGGGTAGACATGCTGAGAGAAAACAACAATATCTTGAAGTTTATCAACCAAAAAAATCAGAAGACAGTACCATACATTATCTACCCTACCTTGACCTGATCATTAAACCAACTGATACAGTGACTCCATCCCCTGATAAAAGTTACACTCAGAAAAATCAAGAACATGAGGTGTGTGGGTTTGTGTATTTGGTCGTCCATTGTGATGGCCAAACTAATCCTTCAATTATATACAGAGGCCCAGATGCAGCTGAAAAATTTCTGCAATGTTTACAACATGAGGAGGAAGAGATAAAGAGAAAATTACACAACATAACGCCAATGCACACGACCCTAGCAGATCGTGTGGCTCACATCAAAAGCACACATTGTCATGTATGCTGTAAACCTCTGAATGGTGATTCAGTGCGAGACCACTGTCACGTGACAGGGAAATACAGAGGTGTGGCTCACAATGAGTGTAATCTAAAGTTGAGAATATACTGTAAGCTTAATCATGTCCCGGTGGTGTTTCACAATTTACGAGGGTATGATTCACATTTGATAATGCAAGCTATTTCAAAGGTAGAAATCACCATATCCTGTATCCCGAAAAATATGGAGAGATATATATCCTTTTCGCTAAATGGGTTGAGATTCATAGATAAAATTCAGTTTCTGTTGTCATCTCTAGACAGTTTGGTCAAGGCTAATAACCAAGACGACTTGGCTATAACTAATCGATACACAGATGAGAAAACTAGAGCCTTAGTGCTACGTAAGGGTATTTACCCATATGAATATATGGACAACTGGTCTAAGCTTAATGACACAGAGTTATCTCCCATTGACCGCTTCTATAGCAAACTGTCAGATGCCTCTGTCTCACAAGACGATTACGAACAGGTGAAAAATGTATGGGAACAACTAGGCTGTAAGAATCTAGGTGATTACCATGATTTATATTTGAAAACAGATGTGTTGTTGCTGGCAGATGTGTTCGAGATATTCTGGAAGACATGTTCAAAGCAATATGGGTTGGACACCGCATGGTATTATTCAAGTCCTGGGCTATCATTAGATGCCTTACTGAAGAAAACAGGTGTGGAGAATTATTCACAGATTATGATATGCATCTGTTAATTGAGAAAGGACTACCTGGTAGCATTGCTATGGTATCAAAACGTTATGCTAACACTAACACCAAGTATGTGGAAGGATACAACTCTAATAAGCCTTCGAACCATCTACTTCGAACCTTGATGCTAACAACCTGTATGGCTGGGCTATGCGTCAAGATCTACCAACAGGGGGATCTGAATGGGTCAAGCTCACTCCAGATTCAAACAATACTCGAAGTGGACTTAGAATACCCAGTAGAATTGCATCAGTCTCACAATATGCACCCACAAGCACCCGAATGGTTGAGGGTAATCCCGTCCGGATGTCTGAGTACCAACCTAACTGGCCTTAGGGTATGGAGGTGTCCCCCAATGAAAAATTGGTACCGAATTTGATGAATAAAACAAAGCATATTATTCACTATCGTAATTTACAGTTATATCTATTGCTAGGTATGAAGCTGACTAAAGTACATAGAATGCTGAAGTTCAATCAAAGCCCTAGGATGGAGTCGTACATCAGGATGAACACACACATGCGAAATTTGGCCACTAACGACTTAAAGAAAAACTTGTATAAACTCATGAACAACTCCGTATTCTGCAAAACGATGGAGAATTTACGGAAACGTGTCAACGTGAAGCTAGTCAGGTTGAATGAGGAAGACAAGCTCAGGAAACTGATAGCGAACCAGGCATAGAATAGAACTACTATATTCGATGATGACCTGGAAAAGAGTCACATTAAACTTAATCGACCACTCTATGTCAGCATGAGCATTCTAGACCTTTGTAAACACTTGATGTATGACTTCTACTATAACGAGCTAAAGAAACAATATGGTGACAGGTGTGATGTGCTGTACAGGGATACAGATTCACTGTTAATGGAGATTCAAACCGATGACATGCATGAGAATATGAAAAACAATATACACATGTATGATAACAGTGATTACCTGAGAGACCACCCCATGCACAGTCAAACCAATAAGAAATCTGTAGGAAAGATGAAAGACGAATGTGCTGGCTTATTAATGTTTATAGTAGGGCATAATATAACGATTTTTTCAAATACTTCCTCATAATATCCCCCCAACAAATCCAGCATGAAAACTGTCTTCCCACAACCCGTCTGTCCACATATTATAGTGCAGTGTGGATCGTGGGGCTGAGTGGTGAGTCCTGCGGACGGCTGACCCCCAGGTGTGTGGGAGAACCCCCCAATAGTAGATGGCTTGCATGAATCTCCCATAACCTATATTAAGTTGTGCATCCATAATTACATAATTACATATAAATACAATTTCAATTTCCCACGTGATTGAGCCCTCTTCGTTATTTGAATAGTTATACCCTCATATCCACCCATAACGCATACTTTGTTGTTAAGTAACCACCGATATTTACTGAGTATAGATCAAGGTCACTGGTCACGTTGTTGACTACTGAGTTTCGTCTGATCGATCGCGCCGGCACGTTCATGTTGATATTCCATATAGTGTCGCTCTTATCACGTGGTACCATACTATGTCGCAGTATCCTATCATACAGGAAGGTCATTTTCCCAGAGTACTGATTTCGAATCTGCCTGTCACCCAATGCAGCTTGGTAAAACGGCACATGTGAGGTTAGCAACTCAAAGTCAAGTGGGATGCAAAACCTATTCCTATACCATTCGGCGATTGCTTTTTCACTATTCGGCAGTCTGGATGTTTCATCTGGAGTGAATGCGTACCCGATACGTAACCTATTTGATCTTTTGCTGCCGCGTCCCTGGTATACGCTGTTTTCGCATTCTTCCTCACTTTTCCACAGGTCTGTGTAACAGTAATATAGATCACTGTCGTCTATGCTAAGCACCACGTTGCCGCTAATTTTTATAATGACCGTCTTGACTATAGTATGACCCACATTATTCACTAGCTCGACTTTGTTGTTGCCTGAAGTCAAAGTGATGTTAAACACCAAACGTGCCGTACCAGGTACTATGACGCATAATAGAAGATACACATTAAACTGTTTCGCTGAAATCCATAAAGTGGAGTCTTGCGGACAGCCGAGTGTAAGCAAGTGTAAATCACCACACCCCTGAGGACAGCCGACTACAAGCCTCTGCACCACCACCTTATTATAGAGAGTAATTTTTAGACTCACACTATTAGAGATTTATTCACACCTACATTGATAATGTATTTATGCTGTGTTGAAAATATATCATTGACTGATGCCGAGCCTCTGATTGTTAACAAAGTCAAAGATTTAGAGCGCAGCATCTATCAGTTGACTAGTGTTATTAATAAAGATGTCTTCAAAGAGTATTTTATGACTGAATTCATTGCTGATAGTATTCATATGTGCATATCCAGCTACCTAAACGGCATGATAAGGAAAGAATACGACACTGAGCCTATAATCGCTATAGTTACTCTGAATATAGCAAGTGAGAACTTATAAGGCTGTCAGCCGGTGGGACCGCGCATTGTTGTCTGACCCAGCTCTCAGCAGTATCGATGGTTTCACATTTAGACATTTGTTTAGGCTAGTGAATAGGCCAGCCCACAGAGCAGTCGGCTGCTCACTGTGGTTTTGTGTGACGGAGACGGGTTGTGTCTTTTTGTTTTGGAGTTTTTTGAAAGGGAGTCTAGATCTATTTTATTGACAAGTGTAAGGCATTTATGTGACCTGGCCCCAAACCCCCATTGTTTATACAATGTGAGACCGTATCCCTGGACAAAGTAGTTGTCGGTGTTGGTGATTCTCTGTTCTTAGCATGCCACTTGACATGGACGGATGAAGTCTTGTGATTCTGAGGACTGTATCCTCACTAGTCGCTCGTGGTCAACCTGAACGCTGACAATCCTTACCCCCAGTAGTTTACTGATGTGTTCTGGCCAATCCGGTGATAGGCGATGGTTGACAACCATCGTTATTGTAATGGCTATTAATCACATGCCAGCATTCCACATATTATTACTCACTATCTCTGAACTGTTGTCAGTTGCGGGGGCCAAATTATGATAAACATTATGGTGTGGATGTAAATGACTCATGGAGTAACGCCAGAAATAGTTAGGGGAGGTGAAAACGTAACAGATGAACCCGTTGATGTTCATTAAAGTGACGTTTGCTTACTACATGTAAGTAGTTATTGCTTTTCTAGAATGATAGATAGTGTCTACCTAGAGAGCACCCTGTGAATACATGTAAGAAGCCTCACTATGAAATCTGGATCTGGCAGCTCCATAGATCACTGTGTGAGCATGGTACAGAGTCTTCCCCAGTACAGATCGGACAGACACGTCCAGGGCGTATCTCGAGTTGCCCTCAAACTGTGTGAAGAACGTAGAATACACCCCGTCGTCTGCCACATTGTCTGGCACTGGAACACAAGTACGGGTCAAAATTGACAATACTGCGTACTCATGTACCTCAGTATTGTCCGGGTCAAAAACAGATGAAAGTGGCACCAACATCATTTCCACCCCAGCTGCATAGACTTGTATGCTGTACCTAACCTGTACCTGGGTTGTAGGTCAGTTATATCACGTGCATACCTGCTGTAACGCTGTTGTCTCCTGATGCTATACAAGAGGGCACTCAGGTCACCTGTAGATTGTCTGTAACCGTTAGGTCACCTGTAGGTGGTCTGCAACAGTGTGGTCACCTGTAGATATTCTGTAACAGTCTGGTCACCGGTAGGTAGACTGTAAAAGTCTGGTCACCTGTAGGTGGTCTGTAACAGTCTGGTCATCTGTAGGTAGTCTGTAAAAGTCTGGTCACCTGTAGGTGGTCTGTAACAGTCTGGTCATCTGTAGGTGTGGTGTCGCTCAGTCTGTATAAATGTAACTCGGCTGTAATGCTTAGTCACCTGTAGCTATGGTCTTCCACTGTCACCCGTTGCTTTGTTATCTCTCAGTGTGGGCACCTGTGACCACGGTGTCGCCCAGTCTGGTCACCCTGCGCTACAGCTACGCTCAGTCTGGTCACCTATAGCTACATAGTCTTCGAGGGTCTTAATATTTGATTTGGCTTTCAAATATAGCAATACAAAGTGCAGGATTGGATCACTTACAAGCAGTGAAGACTCCAGTTTTGCGCACAAAGGGTAAACAAGTCCGCCAAGCACAAACATCAATTACACATTTGTAAGTTCTATTTGATAAGCGATTTATACAGCAGGGAAAAAACGTTATGCTTACAAATCCCATCATCACGAGGTGTCAATGTGACCGGGGGTGCCGGTGTTGGTCTCTCCACTGTGACTGTAACATCGGCGTCAATGATGGGTGCATATCCCTTGTGAACATAGACATACACTGTACATTCCTCTCCAACATCCACAGACATGGAATTTATCCAAGAGCTGACCTCGTAGGGAGAGCTGTTGTTTCCTGCCTGCCCCTTGACCGTGATCACAACGGAGTCCGTCAGTGACATTGAGCTGTTCGCCGTGAGTCGGTATCTCCAGGTGCCGACCTGAAGTGACAGGTGCATGATAAATGGGGTGGATAGTCTGCGATGGAGGAGATTAGTGCTAATGACGATCTACCAAGTCAGGCACTCGAGACATATTGTCTTAACACACCGGAATATCACTATGTCCCATACGATACACAGACTGTTTCACAGACTGTCTTATCGCAGTTTCACAGACTGTCCTCTTGCAGTATGACCACCGCAACGCATTCATTGGCAGCTCGGATCAACTCGCTATGTTTCGATGTCTACGTAACATTTCACGCAGCTACGGAGGAGTGTCAGGGTGCAGTGCGAGCACAGCCATGTCATTCTCTTTTGACGAGGTGGAATTCGTGGACATGAGACGGGCATTTTGACGTCCTTTGTGACTGTTACTGAGGCAGTCGTGATCAAAATATGAGCATCTGACTATAATCTATTTCTTGTATGATCTTCAAAAAGAGATTATTGTAGATAGTTTCCAGCAAAAATTGTTTTCATAATATTTTCTATTCTCTTATTTGATGTGTGTACGACTGGAACGTAAATACATGGACCAAACAATCCCATGATAAAATCCATGAACATGATAAAATCTATGGTGTAAGTGCAAGTTTTGCACCCAGTAACGTTATACGTCATTGTCGTTGTTGGACGTTAATGTCAATGGCGATGACGGTGATAGTGTTGGTTTCGATTACGCTATTGGTGTTTGTGTCGGTATCAGTCTGGTTGTGGTTGCAGCCCGCTTTTAGAGCCCCCACCGAACGGATGAACGTATTTCTTAAGTGGTGCGTGAGTGCATGCATGGAATGTAATGGAACATACCTGTGCACCCTGGACGTGGTAACGTATGAGGTTTAGAGAAGGATCATTCGTGAATTCCTGGGAGTCGGGCGTGTAGACGTTCCCGTCTGGTGCATCAAGACTGACCTGAACAAGCAAAAACACTTCCAAAGTTACCATAGTTTTGAGGACATTCCATTAACAAAGTACACGAAAAAAATGGGGACATCCACAGAAAAGTATCTCTATAGAATGAGTGCATCTCACAACCTATCTCGGGGAGATCCGAGGTGTCCATTGTATTGAGGTTATTTCATTACCAAGGTGTCCATTGTATTGATGTTCTTTCATTACCAATGTGCCTATTGTATTGAGGTTATTTCATTACCAAGGTGCTCATTGTATTAAGGTTCACTATTGATGTCTCTATTGTATTTTGCTGAGGCTATTCAGAGATCTCATGTCGTTATTTGTCTTAAGTGATTTCATCCGATGTGGGGCGGGGAACATGAAGTTAGAAACGGATTGAGGATTGGGGATTGGACATTCGAATCCCGTGCGTGCGCGTGCGCCCGTCCGTGTGCGTCAAATCCCGAATCTGAATCTGAATACACTATCTCATCACTTCTAAGGTAGTAGGGGCGCCTAGTAAACCTGGGTATCTTAAAAACATGAACACCCAAACCTACATTTTCCATATTTCAGCCTTTTCTTCATATTCGGGTTTCGGCATTTGAATCCCGAATCTGAATATTTGTTCACATTCGAGCCTTAACGTTTGTAGATTCAGCTTTCGGTATGTATGTATGTATGTATGTGTGTGTGTGTGTGTGTGTGTGTGTGTGTGTGTGTGTGTGTGTGTGTGTGTGTGTGTGTGTGTTAGGTAGGTAGGTAGGTAGGTAGGTAGCAGTAACAATATGACGTCATTACATATACATTATGACGTCACAGTAGGGACAAAGTTCTAGAGTGACAAGATCAAAGCTTACAATGATTTTAACTATCTATGAAGTAGTGTTATTTTAAAATTCGTTTTAGTTTTTCTGAATTTTGAACTTGAAAAAAAGGAAACGTTGTGAATTTAACAACATTTCCATTGGCACAGACATCTAGATGCTCGCTGTGCGGGATACATCGGCTTTCAGGTCACTTTATTTGTTGTCTATGGGCATGAATCCGCGCTCTCAAATCTTCGGATCGAGCAATATACTGTTCATTGCAGCCTGTGCATGTTATGACATATATACTCTCCCAAAAAGACACGCACAATGAAAATTGTAATGTCATGTAGCAATGATTAAACGTGATTCATTTTACAAAAGGTTTGCTCTGTTTGTGAGTCCTTTCGTGTTTATGTCTTGAAACATCACAACAAAACGCACCATCCGTAAAGTACCCGACGGCTTATTTAACAGTATCGGCGTGTATTTTCACAGAATACACAGTTCACATGCAATGCAATGAGCTCATCGACCTTGTGTGCTGGCGATTAGGTGCCTGACTCTGAGGGTGCGGGTTCGAATCCCGGATGGGATTCAACCAAACAAGTATTAGAATATGTACTTTAATAACAAAGTGGAATCCCAAATATGACATATGTGAAAACTAAAATGTTTCAATGCATAAGATAGAAAATATGTTGTTGATCAAGTGGAAACCGGTGCAAACTCAGATTGTCCGTTTCAAGTCCTGCTTTTTACCTGGACGAACGACTATTTCCAGCCACGCAGTAGTCCACCATCTTGGTATTTGTTAACTGGTTTGAACGCAAATGAAGAGAGCATGTATTTACAAACCCTAATATAACTCTTGCTTGACAACTGTATAAGATTCCACATCGAAACGTCTCATCGCATAAAATAAAAGAATTTGTTACCCATAAAGAATCATACTATCTTATAACTCACCACGCTTCTAAAATGCCAGTCAATCAGTTCGTCTCTATATACACATACAATGAACCGTCAGTGTATCGGCAAATGAACAAGGCGATGAAAAGACTTCGATACACTAGAGTGCACATCCACCCACTCTGACGGGGTTCGGTCTCACAGATGTTTCGTTTCGAGGGAAGTAAACCCAATTACAAAATATTTCTCATTTGATTCGCGATTGTGAGCTTATAATTTTGTTATTTGTTTTTCGTTCACAATCAGCAATGTATATTATATGTCATGAACAAGTGATAATTGTATTTTAATTATGTTTGAGTTTGTGGTTGCACCTGACCTTTAAAACACAGAGAAGTACTAGATAATGTTGATAAATCGTTTGTAAAAAGATAAATATTTTATCATTGGTAGTTTAGATGAATAACTGAAATGGTTAGTGGCTGTACCATCAAAAGGTGTTGAAGTATTGTAAAATTATTGTCCTCCAGAGAGGGTACGTAAGTCCCAAAGCAGTCAAGGTAAATTTAAACCTGCTACTAGTTTTAATCGTGGTATATATGTTCTTTAAATTTGTGGCTAGATTATCGAAATTGCTAATAGCTGAAGGGATGGTTTAAATCCAGCTAAGGTCCACGCATGAAGCAAAAGTACTCTAAGCCCCCATGGTCCCAAGCGTGGTGATCTACCATCAGCTGCTGGCAATATATAGCCTGCCTCAATATTCAGTTGTTATACATAGGTACATTTTTCAGAGTTCATTACTAGTTTTAAATTATATTAGTTCAGTATTTTACTGTCCTTTGTTCAGGGAGTTTCATAATTTACCTTAATCTAAAACAAAGATGTAACCTGTCACCAGTCACCATAAGGCTGTTCAGGGAGTTCCATAGTTTACTTTAATCTAAAATAAAGATGCAACCTGTCACCAGTCACCATGAGGCTGTTCAGGGAGTTTCATAATTTACCTTAATCTATAATAAAGATGTAACCTGTCATCAGTCACCATAAGGCTGTCCAGGGAGTTTCATAATTTACCTCAATCTATAATAAAGATGTAACCTGTCATCAGTCACCATAAGGCTGTTCAGGGAGTTTCATAATTTACCTTAATCTATAATAAAGATGTAACCTGTCACCAGTCACCAAAAGGCTGTTCAGGGAGTTTCATAATTTACCTTAATCTATAATAAAGATGTAACCTGTCACCAGTCACCATAAGGCTGTTCAGGGAGTTTCATAATTTACCTTAATCTATAATAAAGATGTACCCTGTCACCAGTCACCATAAGGCTGTTCAGGGAGTTTCATAATTTACCTTGATCTATAATAAAGATGTAACCTGTCATCAGTCACCATGAGGCTGTTCAGGGAGTTTCATAATTTACATTAATCTATAATAAAGATGTAACCTGTCACCAGTCACCATAAGGCTGTTCAGTGAGTTCTATAATTTACATTAATCTATAATAAAGATGTAACCTGTCACCAGTCACCATGAGGCTGTTCAGGGAGTTTCATAATTTACCTTAATCTACATTAAATATGTAACCTGTCATCAGTCACCATAAGGCTGTTCAGGGAGTTTCATAATTTACCTTAATGTATAATAAAGATGTAACCTGTCACCAGTCACCATAAGGCTGTTCAGGGAGTTTCATAATTTACCTTAATCTATAATAAAGATGTACCCTGTCACCAGTCACCATAAGGCTGTTCAGGGAGTTTCATAATTTACCTTGATCTATAATAAAGATGTAACCTGTCATCAGTCACCATACGGCTGTTCAGGGAGTTTCAAAATTTACCTTAATCTATAATAAAGATGCAACCTGTCACCAGTCACCATGAGGCTGTTCAGGGAGTTTCATAATTTACCTTAATCTATAATAAAGATGTAACCTGTCATCAGTCACCATAAGGCTGTTCAGGGATTTTCATAATTTACCTTGATCTATAATAAAGATGTAACCTGTCATCAGTCACCATGAGGCTGTTCAGGGAGTTTCATAATTTACCTTAATCTTTAATAAAGATGTAACCTGTCACCAGTCACCATAAGGCTGTTCAGTGAGTTCTATAATTTACATTAATCTATAATAAAGATGTAACCTGTCACCAGTCACCATAAGGCTGTTCAGGGAGTTTCATAATTTACCTTAATCTATGTTAAATATGTAACCTGTCATCAGTCACCATAAGGCTGTTCAGGGAGTTTCATAATTTACCTTAATGTATAATAAAGATGTAACCTGTCACCAGTCACCATAAGGCTGTTCAGGGAGTTTCATAATTTACCTTAATCTATAATAAAGATGTACCCTGTCACCAGTCACCATAAGGCTGTTCAGGGAGTTTCATAATTTACCTTGATCTATAATAAAGATGTAACCTGTCATCAGTCACCATACGGCTGTTCAGGGAGTTTCATAATTTACCTTAATGTATAATAAAGATGTAACCTGTCACCAGTCACCATGAGGCTGTTCAGGGAGTTTCATAATTTACCTTAATCTATAATAAAGATGTACCCTGTCACCAGTCACCATAAGGCTGTTCAGGGAGTTTCATAATTTACCTTGATCTATAATAAAGATGTAACCTGTCATCAGTCACCATACGGCTGTTCAGGGAGTTTCAAAATTTACCTTAATCTATAATAAAGATGCAACCTGTCACCAGTCACCATGAGGCTGTTCAGGGAGTTTCATAATTTACCTTAATCTATAATAAAGATGTAACCTGTCATCAGTCACCATAAGGCTGTTCAGGGATTTTCATAATTTACCTTGATCTATAATAAAGATGTAACCTGTCATCAGTCACCATGAGGCTGTTCAGGGAGTTTCATAATTTACCTTAATCTTTAATAAAGATGTAACCTGTCACCAGTCACCATAAGGCTGTTCAGTGAGTTCTATAATTTACATTAATCTATAATAAAGATGTAACCTGTCACCAGTCACCATAAGGCTGTTCAGGGAGTTTCATAATTTACCTTAATCTATATTAAATATGTAACCTGTCATCAGTCACCATAAGGCTGTTCAGGGAGTTTCATAATTTACCTTAATGTATAATAAAGATGTAACCTGTCACCAGTCACCATAAGGCTGTTCAGGGAGTTTCATAATTTACCTTAATCTATAATAAAGATGTACCCTGTCACCAGTCACCATAAGGCTGTTCAGGGAGTTTCATAATTTACCTTGATCTATAATAAAGATGTAACCTGTCATCAGTCACCATACGGCTGTTCAGGGAGTTTCAAAATTTACCTTAATCTATAATAAAGATGCAACCTGTCATCAGTCACCATAAGGCTGTTCAGGTAGTTTCAAAATTTACCTTAATCTATAATAAAGATGCAACCTGTCATCAGTCACCATAAGGCTGTTCAGGGAGTTTCATAATTTACCTTAATCTATAATAAAGATGTAACCTGTCATCAGTCACCATAAGGCTGTTCAGGGAGTTTCATAATAAACCTTAATCTATAAAAAAGATGTACCCTGTCACCAGTCACCATAAGGCTGTTCAGGGAGTTTCATGATTTACCTTGATCTATAATAAAGATGTAACCTGTCATCAGTCACCATAAGGCTGTTCAGGGAGTTTCAAAATTTACCTTAATCTATAATAAAGATGCAACCTGTCATCACTCACCATAAGGCTGTTCAGGGAGTTTCATGATTTACCTTAATCTATAATAAAGATGTAACCTGTCATCAGTCACCATAAGGCTGTTCAGGGAGTTTCATAATTTACCTTAATCTATAATAAAGATGTAACCTGTCATCAGTCACCATAAGGCTGTTCAGGGAGTTTCATGATTTACCTTAATCTATAGTAAAGATGTAACCTGTCACCAGTCACCATACGGCTGTTCAGGGAGTTTCATAATTTACCTTAATCTATAATAAAGATGTAACCTGTCATCAGTCACCATAAGGCTGTTCAGGGAGTTTCAAAATTTACCTTAATCTATAATAAAGATGCAACCTGTCATCAGTCACCATAAGGCTGTTCAGGTAGTTTCATAATTTACCTTGATCTATAATAAAGATGCAACCTGTCATCAGTCACCACAAGGCTGTTCAGGGAGTTTCAAAATTTACCTTAATCTATAATAAAGATGCAACCTGTCATCAGTCACCATAAGGCTGTTCAGGGAGTTTCATGATTTACCTTAATCTATAATAAAGATGTAACCTGTCATCAGTCACCATAAGGCTGTTCAGGGAGTTTCATGATTTACCTTCATCTATAATAAAGATGTAACCTGTCACCAGTCACCATAAGGCTGTTCAGGGAGTTTCATAATTTACCTTCATCTATAATAAAGATGTAACCTGTCACCAGTCACCATAAGGCTGTTCAGGGAGTTTCATAATTTACCTTAATCTATAATAAAGATGTAACCTGTCATCAGTCACCATAAGGCTGTTCAGGGAGTTTCATGATTTACCTTAATCTATAGTAAAGATGTAACCTGTCACCAGTCACCATACGGCTGTTCAGGGAGTTTCAAAATTTACCTTAATCTATAATAAAGATGTAACCTGTCATCAGTCACCATAAGGCTGTTCAGGGAGTTTCAAAATTTACCTTAATCTATAATAAAGATGCAACCTGTCATCAGTCACCATAAGGCTGTTCAGGGAGTTTCATAATTTACCTTAATCTATAATAAAGATGTAACCTGTCATCAGTCACCATAAGGCTGTTCAGGGAGTTTCATAATTTACCTTGATCTATAATAAAGATGTAACCTGTCATCAGTCACCATGAGGCTGTTCAGGGAGTTTCATAATTTACCTTAGTCTATAATAAAGATGTAATCTGTCATCAGTCACCATAAGGCTGTTCAGGGAGTTTCATGATTTACCTTAATCTATAATAAAGATGTAACGTGTCACCAGTCACCATAAGGCTGTTCAGGGAGTTTCATAATTTACCTTAATCTATAATAAAGATGTAACCTGTCACCAGTCACCATGAGGCTGTTCAGGGAGTTTCATAATTTACCTTAATCTTTAATAAAGATGCAACCTGTCACCAGTCACCATAAGGCTGTTCAGGGACTTTCATAATTTACCTTAATCTATAGTAAAGATGTAACCTGTCACCAGTCACCATACGGCTGTTCAGGGAGTTTCATGATTTACCTTAATCTATAATAAAGATGTAACCTGTCACCAGTCACCATAAGGCTGTTCAGGGAGTTTCATAATTTACCTTAATCTATAATAAAGATGTAACCTGTCACCAGTCACCATAAGGCTGTTCAGGGAGTTTCATAATTTACCTTAATCTATAATAAAGATGTAACCTGTCACCAGTCACCATAAGGCTGTTCAGGGAGTTTCATAATTTACCTTAATCTATAATAAAGATGTAACGTGTCACCAGTCACCATAAGGCTGTTCAGGGAGTTTCATAATTTACCTTAATCTATAATAAAGATGTAACCTGTCATCAGTCACCATAAGGCTGTTCAGGGAGTTTCATAATTTACCTTCATCTATAATAAAGATGTAACCTGTCACCAGTCACCATAAGGCTGTTCAGGGAGTTTCATAATTTACCTTAATCTATAATAAAGATGTAACCTGTCACCAGTCACCATAAGGCTGTTCAGGGAGTTTCATAATTTACCTTAATCTTTAATAAAGATGCAACCTGTCACCAGTCACCATAAGGCTGTTCAGGGAGTTTCATAATTTACCTTAATCTATAATAAAGATGTAACCTGTCACCAGTCACCATGAGGCTGTTCAGGGAGTTTCATAATTTACCTTAATCTTTAATAAAGATGCAACCTGTCACCAGTCACCATGAGGCTGTTCAGGGAGTTTCATAATTTACCTTAATCTATAATAAAGATGTAACCTGTCACCAGTCACCATGAGGCTGTTCAGGGAGTTTCATAATTTACCTTAATCTTTAATAAAGATGCAACCTGTCATCAGTCACCACAAGGCTGTTCAGGGAGTTTCATAATTTACCTTAATCTATAATAAAGATGCAACCTGTCACCAGTCACCACAAGGCTGTTCAGGGAGTTTCATAATTTACCTTAATCTATAGTAAAGATGTAACCTGTCACCAGTCACCATACGGCTGTTCAGGGAGTTTCATAATTTACCTTAATCTATAATAAAGATGTAACCTGTCATCAGTCACCATGAGGCTGTTCAGGGAGTTTCATAATTTACCTTAATCTATAATAAACATATAACCTGTCACCAGTCACCATAAGGCTGTTCAGTGAGTTTCATAATTTACATTAATCTATAATAAAGATGTACCCTGTCATCAGTCACCATAGGGCTGTTCAGGGAGTTTCATAATTTACCTTAATCTATAATAAAGATGTAACCTGTCACCAGTCACCATAAGGCTGTTCAGGGACTTTCATAATTTACCTTAATCTATAATAAAGATGTAACCTGTCATCAGTCACCATAAGGCTGTTCAGGGAGTTTCATAATTTACATTAATCTATAATAAAGATGTAACCTGTCATCAGTTACCAAAAGGCTGTTCAGGGAGTTTCATAATTTACATTGATCTATAATAAAGATGTACCCTGTCATCAGTCACCATAGGGCTGTTCAGGGAGTTTCATAATTTACCTTAATCTATAATAAAGATGTAACCTGTCACCAGTCACCATAAGGCTGTTCAGGGACTTTCATAATTTACCTTAATCTATAATAAAGATGCAACCTGTCACCAGTCACCATGAGGCTGTTCAGGGAGTTTCATAATTTACCTTAATCTATAATAAAGATGTAACCTGTCACCAGTCACCATAAGGCTGTTCAGGGAGTTTCATAATTTACATTAATCTATAATAAAGATGTAACCTGTCATCAGTCACCATAAGGCTGTTCAGGGAGTTTCATAATTTACCTTAATCTATAATAAAGATGTAACCTGTCACCAGTCACCATAAGGCTGTTCAGGGAGTTTCATAATTTACCTTAATGTATAATAAAGATGTAACCTGTCACCAGTCACCATAAGGCTGTTCAGGGAGTTTCATAATTTACCTTAATCTATAGTAAAGATGTAACCTGTGATCAGTCACCATAAGCCTGTTCAGGGAGTTTCATAATTTACCTTAATGTATCATAAAGATGTAACCTGTCATCAGTCACCATACGGCTGTCCAGGGAGTTTCATAATTTACCTTAATCTATAAAAAAAATATAACGTGTCACCAGTCACCATAAGGCTGTTCAGGGAGTTTCATAATTTACCTTAATCTATAATAAAGATGTAACCTGTCATCAGTCACCATGAAGCTGTCCAGGGAGTTTCATAATTTACCTTAATCGATAGTAAAGATGCAACCTGTCATCAGTCACCATAAGGCTGTTCAGGGAGTTTCATAATTTCCCTTAATCTATAATAAACATATAACCTGTCACCAGTCACCATAAGGCTGTTCAGGGAGTTTCATAATTTACCTTAATCTATAATAAAGATGTAACCTGTTATCAGTCACCATGAGGCTGGTCAGGGAGTTTCATAATTTACCTTAATCTATAATAAAGATGTAATATCGATTTTACGAGGACATGAATGTTGCCTGAAGTTCATAATAACTGAAGATATGAGGTTAAATTTACAGACTGGTCACTAATAAACTTCCACGTACACTGTTGCACCAGACGAATAAGTGAATAATAAAATCGGTATTGAGTTGAAGATCTCACGCGTACGGTATACGTGTCAAGGTTTTGCAAAGTATTTTGAAAAGTATCTATATACGAAATACGTTGTTAAAAATCTCCCTGAAAAAAACAAAACAAAACAAAATAAAACGTTTCAACTCACCAACACAGGGACATGATTTGGCAGAGCAAAGGCAAACAAGACATGTTCCCTCATCGTAGAGTCGATCTGAAGGTCGCCATCAATGTGTGGATTCGTCAGAACCCGGCTTGTCCTCATCACCTGGTACATTTCAGTAATATTGTAATTGATTGTGAGTAAAGAGCTGAATCTTTCTGTGATAGTAGTAGCATCATCTAGAGTGTCAGCTGCATGTTGTCACATTCTAATGTGTCGTAACTCGGGGTCTCCGGGGACCCTTACACAGTCACCTTCTTCTAGTGCCATCAGGTAAGGCCTTGACGGCCGTCTTGACACCCCACTCACCTGGCCTTTCGAGGGTCACTAAGTCAATATGTGATTAATTGTTAGTGTAATGCCGCATTCAGCAATATTCAAGCTATATGACGGCGGGCTGTAAATAATCGAGTTTGGGCCAGACAATCCAGTGACCAAAATCATGTACATCGATCTACGCATGACAACAGAGCGAGTCTGACTCGCATGGGGTGCTGAAGTCCAGTTCTAATCCTGGCTTCGCTAACTCAAAGTGTGAGGGTTCGGACGATCGTGATTGCTAACTGTCAAATCACATTCATGTACTGGCTTACATTCATACAAAGATTAAGGCGACCCCAAGTTCTATACTCACACAGGTTTACTTTGCCTCGGTCCCTCTGTCACAAATTCAACACAAGACAGGATTGGTTCGTACAAGAGTAGGAAACTAAGTGACAGAGATTGGCCTCTTATTGCTAATACCCCATGTATACTGCTAGTGTTTATAGCATTGTTTGTTCGGTATTCCAGAAGTTGGTGAGTCAAATATGAAACATACAACTTCACGGGTGACAATTTCCTGTTTATTGCACAGAGTGATGTTTCGATATAGATTCTCTCGTCTTTCGATGTAAACGTAAGAACGTATATGGAAATGTCGCTCTGTACAATAAACGAAGTCCTCCATGAAGGCGTAGGTTTCATTTTTAGTGTTAATGGTGTTTATATAAGGAGTTCGAGTCTGATCACGTGTCTTAATACCTCAGTGTGATTGGTTAATACTCTATCAATCCCCAGTACCCACGTGACCGATTCCGACTGTTTTTATTAGCTCTCCCAAGCTCTCCAATACCTCATCGGTTCTCTCTGTTTTGCGTGAACTCGGGCACTCAGTGCTCTTGTCAACCGTGTCTTTAATGCGATCGTAAAGTCTTACTATGACGGGAGCCAGCATTATATTTGGAATCAGCTGGAAATTTCCAGAATTTGGAGTTGCCGTCTTCCCCATAGAACAGATATTGACGACACTTGACATACCTCGAGCAGTAGGTTGCTATCACAGAGATTTATATCATGTAACCAGGCGGCCATACTGCTGTCAAGGGCGGACGACGTCGGGCTCTCCGAGTAAAACACGTAGTGGCCTCCTAGAAATTACACACTTAAATGTGATTTGTCGACACGAATGCAAATAATTTGAGATGATATCTCTATAGGTACAGTGCACTTCATAGCAGACATAGAAATGCAGCCATTGTTGTTTCTCTGTGTTAGACTGTAACGTTGTAAAGACACACCTGTGACTTATGTCAGTACGATACCAGGGAATGTCCGTCTGGATTAGCCGGCATGGTGTAATCATAAAATATAGAACCTCGTATCTACACCCTGTCTCCTGACGGCAGACAAGATCCACCTCGTATCTACACCCTGTCTCCTGATGGCAGACAAGATCCACCTCGTATCTACACCCTGTCTCCTGACGGCAGACAAGATCCACCTCGTATCTACACCCTGTCTCCTGATGGCAGACAAGATCCACCTCGTATCTACACCCTGTCTCCTGATGGCAAACAAGATCCACCTCTCATGGCTGGTATATGGGGTAGGTGGGTGCAATGAGCCAGTACATGTGTCCTGATGGCAGACAAGATCCACCTCGCCTGGCTGGTATATGGGGTAGGTGGGTGCAATGAGCCAGTACCTGACTCCTGATGGCAGACAAGATCCACCTCGCCTGGCTGGTGTATGGGGAGGTGGGTGTGCTAAGTCAGTACCTTTCGTCTAATGACAAACAGGATCCACCTCGTCTAGCAGTTATATGGGGGTAGGTGGATGTAGTGAGCCAGTACCTGTGTCCTCGGACAGACGCCTGATGGAAGATTCGGCCTGCCGACTGTAGGCCACGGAGTGAATCCTCAGACCAGACCTCACAATGTCATCTCTCACTGCATCAACGTGTGGCTCCTCATTTTCCTTACCATCGGTGATGAGCACGATACGACCATCGTGTTCTCCAGCTGTCTCTAACATCTACAACAAAACCGATCACTTCCTTTCATTCTCAGCAGAAATAAAATGAATTTTAACCACCAAAGAATCACACATTAGTTCAAAAGGGTTGCATGTCGATTCCTCATAGGTGTAAGGTATATTACAATTACCAGCTTAGCTTCCAGCAGGCCTTTCCCGATAGCAGTGATGCCGCCATAATCCACCTTGCTAGGCAGTGATAGAGCCAGGGTGTTTCTGTCTGCAGCTGTGGACAACGTGGTGAGGTTGGTGCGTGTGATGGCGGTGGTGGAGAACGTGACGATCCCGACACTGGTACCCGTGGGGAGGATGTCTCTGATCAGCTTGTCCGCGGTCTGGGAAAGTTTGAAGTAACGATGATTCTGGAGACAAGACAGATACATATGTAGCACTGTAGCACCTGTGGATGGATCATCAGTCTCAGACAATAGGATCCAAATGGATGGGAAGTGATCACAATCTTAAGTATCCATCCAGTGACATAGTTTGATTGTTTATGAAAGATAGAACCTGGAACCAGATAGCACGATGATTCAGGTCACCTGAAGCATGGAACGAGACAGATCTAGAACCAGGACGACTGTTCTTCCACATCTTTCTACACCTGATGGTGTCCTCTGTCGGCCGTTGTACAATATTCTGATGTCTGGTCTCGTCTGATCCGCGGTCATGTTGACGGGCGGGTTGACCCCTCCCAAGAAGTCTGAATGTTCCATAATCACATCCCAGGTGCCCTTGCCCCCACACATCTTGTTATGCAGGTTCGGGGCCAGGTCGTTGTGAAGGTAATCCGGGTCATTGGTATTGCTCTCGCAAAATGTTGTCACCTTTATGAGAAAAGAATACCATTTTGTGTCAATTATTGTAGGGACTGTTTACAGTCTATCATCAAAGGGTATGGCTGGCATTTTGCTTCCATGTTTCAAGGTTTTCAAATGTCATGTTCCTTTTTTAATATATGGTTTCCTCACCTTGTGTAGGGACGGGTCATACATGACAGACGCCCCAGCTGTGTTCCGGGTCCTGTCCGGCACCAGGTAGCAGTCGGGCCCTGGCGTCCCGGTCAGGGGGCTGATGGTGCAGTTCCCCCTGTATGCTCCCAGGGTGATCGTACTGGCACACCCAGTGGGCACCAATGTGTCGTCCTCCACGTACAGGAACGGGAATGTCTCCGTTCCCAGTCCATACTCGTCAAACACTCCATAACGAAGGTGAGCAAACTCATGAACAAAAGTCGCACCTGAATTATTAAATAATGAGTGACCAGGTGTTCACAGATGTATTGCTGGTTTCATATAACAGTAAATACATAACATTTATCATCGACATAATGTACTCAGTCATCTTTTATGCAAAATATTGTTTTCCAGATTTAAAATAAATCTATATAAGATCGTTTTAATAATCTCTTAATCTCTTATACGGTATATCATAAACCTTTTACAAGAATTGTGGTACAGGTACATGTAAAGTGTTGTTGATTAGAGCGTACCTAAATCCCCGTAGTTGGCCGCTCTGTCGTGGTTCTGGTCAGTGAGAAAACCCGGTGTCAAGTGGATATACTGTCCGGAATGTCCACAAGGGCCCCACTGGAAGGTGTAGGGGTCACTCCCATGACCTGGATGTGGCCAGTCTACTCGGATGTCTGCGTCTTGAAATGTTTGAGATGTGTTGATTGTCCAGGAAGGGTCGTAATGCCAAGTGTCAGGTACAAGGATGGTAACTGTTCCAAGGTAAGCTCTGTTCCGAGTAGCGACGAATAGGGACCAAGAACCTTGAGTTATCAGATCCTAAGGGAATAAATTGGATCATTCAGGCAGCAGCAGCATGACTTTCAGGAATCATACAATAGGAATTGTACAGTCTAGTCGCCATTCCTTTGACTTTATTATCCGTGTTGGTATAGAGATGAGGCGAGAGAGATTGTCCAAAGTACAGCTTGGTCAGAGCGATCGGTAACCTTTCTCTGTATAGTGATGGTCGATAGAATAATTTGGTTTGAACAATCGGTTGACAATATATAGACAAGGTGGACAGTAAAGCTTATATTAGAGTGAACCATCGTTGCCTTTGTATGAAGCTGGGCGATAGTTTATCCTGGTCTGAACCGTCGTTCCCCGTTGTATGGCGATGGTCAGTGATATGGTCGATAGTACAGCTAAGCGTATGTGTAAACCATGGACCATCTTTGCATAGAGATGTTCAGTAGTTTAGCATTGTCTGGACCATCGGTCAACTTTCTGTGTATAGAGATTGTCGACAGTGCTTGTCCAACGATCACCGTTGTCTTTATTAATTATGGTTCATAGAATGTTGCAACAAATGGCGACTATGCTTGTCGTAAGAGGGCACTAACGGGATCGGGTGGTCAGCTTCGCTGACTTGGTTTACCCCACATGTCATCGGTTCCCAGTTGCGAAGATCTATGCTGATGCCGCTGATTACTGGATTTTCTTGTCCAGACTCGATTATTTACAGAACGCCGCCATATAGCTGGAATATTGCTGAGTGCGGCGTAAACCTGAACTCACTCATAGAATGACTTGGTACATTCTCGTCACTGTATGCGCTATCATTCAGTATCCAGCTATATGGCAGCGGAGAGCACTGATGCTGATACAGACGCAAGACAAAGGGAGAATCTCTGCCGAACCTTACTTGTATTTCCGTCAATATCCGGTCATCTTGTGGGACACTCTTGTGGATGGCAATGGTGAGGTGGTCATACTTGTTGTTTGTGATGGTCAACATGAACACATGGTGCAGCAGCAGTGTTAACAACACCGTCTCCTTCGCAGGCTGCATCCCGGTAGATCCTGGCTAAACAAACACACAGAGAATTTGCCAAATTTGCCTAGTAGTAAAATTATTAAAGAACAGTGATTGTAGAAAACGCAACCATCACGTTTCATTTGCCTAAATGCAACGAAAAACAATTGTGATTATTGTCCTATGCCCGTGCAGGTTTCGTACAGAGGGTGTCAACCCTGCTTGTCGTGAAGACTGACAAAACTCTCACACAGAAATGCCAAGATTCACGTCGGCGCACAGGAATATCAGGGCAACAGCCCAGTTGCAAGAACATTGGGATGTCCACGGCAAACCATGATTCGTCTGGTTAACCGTTTCAGTATGACATGATAGACATGTAATACAATACAATACAATACAATATTCAGTGCATTGGGACTAATATTTCAGTTTTTAATGAAGAGGTTAATGGACAGTGATCAATTCAATTAATAAATTGATTATATTAATAAAAATGATTTGTACATTTTATCTTGTAATTTTCAATGGAATTTAGAATATTATGATAAGATAACCTGTATCTTCAATTAAAAACATGGCATATGCATTGTTACTGAAACTGTGTTTCTATTTTGAAATACTTTGGGAATAACAGGTGCCTGTTAAACGACCTACGACATGGATTTAGGACCCCGTGATACGACATGGATACGATGTCTTTGTGAAACGGTCGTAAAGGAGGTCGGAAGAAGGTCGTGAACAAGGTCGTATGGGCTATGACCTCCTAAATTTAGGAGGCTTTTGTGAAACTCAGCCCTGGAAAGCATCGAATTGCAGCCATTAACAGAAACCGAGATGTGTATCTTGCCAGTGTACTCCACTGTTCTGTAAATCATGTTATCCACCACTGTGCACTTGTTGTTACTCATATCGCTTGTGTGACAACAGCCAGCCCTTTGTAACCACTACACTTCATTCAACGTCACTGAATACCCAGTCTACGTCCAGTCTGTAAATTGCATTGGCTTTGTCAGCACATTCCCATCTCTTTGCCTACGTGATTCCTGTGCAATATGTACATATTAAGGCAATCCCACCTACACCGTCAATCCTATCAACTCTCACCTGGTGAAGGAGCAAGAAGTAACATCTTTAAGAGGTTAAGTATTGATCTGAAACGTCGGGAGTAAAGACAACATGCTATCAATAAAATGCCATGTATTCATGTCCTTTCACTTTCAAGTCTCCAACCACAGAACAGAAACATAATGTATATTGCAAACATAATCACGTTGGCTCAGTCTCAGTGGAAGCAGTTGAAGGTGTAGAAGGGCCAGCAGCAACAACAGTAGTAGTATGAGGTTCTTGACAGGCGTTTAGAAGTCGGTATTCTAATGTACGACAAAATGTTATGGAAGTCAACTTCTTCTTTATTGTTTTCTTCGTCAGGTGGAGGGGCAAGGAATAGCCCAGAAACGTTGTGAAGACAATTTTGTCGTATAACAGTAGTAGTAGTAGTAGTAGTAGTAGTAGTAGTAGTAGTAGTAGTAGTAGTAGTAGTAGTAGTAGTAGTAGTAGTAGTAATTCTGCCTTAAGGCGTTGACTCGTATACAAAGTGTGAGCCCACGGGTTTAATGGACATAACTTGATCATTCACTCACGCACGACTACGACTACGACTACGACTACGACTACGACTACGACTACGACTACGACTACGACTACGACTACGACTACTACTACTACTACCGCCACTCCAGTCGTATTAGACGTAGGTGAAAAAGTGGCCAATGGTCTTAGAGGAGGTAGTACTTGGAGGTGTAATCGTTGACGGTAGCAACTGAAGTGGCAGTACTGTACAGGCAGCAACTGTAGAAAGAATAGCAGCGGCAGAAGACGCTACAGAAGTGTATGTGTTATGAGGCAGTTTCCATACATAATAGAAGAGGCTAACTAGTTACTCAAGCAGTAGCAGCAACAGTTGTAGAAGTGGTAACTGAAGCAGCAGCAGTAGAAGCAGTAGTGGTGATGTTGGAGGTAGTAGAAATACAAGCAGCAATTCCTTGACAAATGGCCACAGTAATTTATTTCGGTAAAACGAAATTAGTTCTACTTTACCTGGCTTGATAAGGCGCTCAGTGACGACGGTCCACCTCGACAGTTGTACTCGGCCGTCTTGTGCCAGTGTAATCAAGATAGATCGTGATAACCTTGGTGTAACGTCAGCTCTTTATGATGTGTACCCAATACCACTGGGCTGGCTCAGGCATTCCTAGGAACAATCTCAAACATGGAAACATTTTGGGTTCTAATGACACGGGGAACTTCTTATGGGTGATTTATGTATTATAGCAGGTGTTTATGTGCCATTAACGTCGTCAATGTACAATGCAAAGTATATGAACAATGTAAGGTACCTTTGCACAATAAAGGGTGTCCATGTACAAAGTAATGAACCGCTGTACAATACGGGGTGTTCATGTACAAAGGTACCTGTGTAAAATACTGGGTGTCCATGTAGGGTACGTTTGTAGAATACAGGGTGTCCATGTACAATACTAGGTCTTCATGTAAAATGCAAGGTACCTTTGTACACTACAGGGTGTCCATGTACAATGTAATGTGCCGTTGTGCAATACAGGGTGTTCATGTACAATGTAAGGTATCTTTGTACAATACAGGGTGTCCATGTGGAATGTAGGGCACCTTTGTACAATACAGGGTGTTCATGTACAATGTAAGGTATCTTTGTACAATACAGGGTGTCCATGTGGAATGTAGGGCACCTTTGTACAATACAGGGTGTTCATGTACAATGTAAGGTATCTTTGTACAATACAGGGTGTCCATGTACAATACAAGGTACCTTTGTACAATTTAAGTTTCCATGCACGGTGTAGGTTACGTGTGTACAATGCAGGGTGTACATATACAATGTAATGTGCCGCAGTTCAATACTAGATGTTCATTTACGATGTAAGGTACCTTTCGTACTATACAGGGTGTCCATGTACAATGTAGTGTACCTTTGTACAATAAAGGGTGTCCATGTTGAATGTAGGGCATCTTTGTACAATACAGGGTGTTCATGTACAATGTAGGATTCAATATTGCGCCCATGGAGGATGTTATGTACAATGAATTGTGCAGATGTACAATTCTGAGTGTCCATGTACGATGTAGTGTACCTGTGTACAATGCAGTGTGTAAATATACAATACAGGGTGTATATTCACACTGTAAGATGCATATGTCCAAGGGTAAATATCTATATACAGCGTGCAGTGTTTGTGACAAGTTGTGTGTATAGTCTATCGGTTGCTATGTGCTGGTCAGACTACGTTCATGGCGTACACCAGTTTTTATGTCGTGACTTCCTGGTTCTTATCTCCTTCTTATCAGACGTCACACGTAATCACCGGATAGAACCGCTGATCAGGGGCATTCAATCAACAGATCAAACACATACAGGGACACCTGATTTTAAAATTATTAATGACGCTTTTGTTGCTTTCAATCATTAGATATACTAGGAATAAATGTCAGTCAGCAGTCTACGTGTGGATCACCAATCATAGTGTTATCGAGTAACAATGTAAAGTAATGTTTAATATACAATAAATGAAGTGTATGAATAGTCTTTATTTGAAGCGGTATAAAATGTATAAAATTGTACAAAACACATATTTCACATTGTTACTCCATAACAATAATAATAAGTTGAATGCTACCAACTTCCAGTTTGGAGACCCAGTGCTTCTTCACACTACTGCTGTTTAGAAAGGCCTTTCGCCAAAACTGACTAAGAAGTACACAGGATCCTTCAGCATCCAAGATCTTGGACCAAACTTCACATACAAGATTCGGAATATAGAAACACAGGTTATGAGGAAAATCTTGTCCATCACAACAGACTGAAACCATACCATCTCAGACAAGCACCATCTCCTCAAATAACCACACCTCCAAACACACAACAACCCACGACCCAACACAACGCTCCAACACAAGACACTTACCAATTTGACAGGATACTCAAACGAAGAAGACGAAACCAGACAACCCAGTACAAGATCAAAGAGTCTGATGGGTCAACATCACGGAAACCATCAGACAACATCAGAACAGCATCGACAGAACTTCAATGCAAATGGACGCAAGAAGAACTCGAGATCTTTTTAAGCCTTAAGAAAAAAAATCTCACATCACATGAACCACTCTATATTCATTCCTATACTGCACTACTGTTTATCACTCTTTTATGGGCCATCTTTTCATTCAACAATAACATGTCAACAGGATGAGATAAGCCTCTCTACACACGGTATTCCTAGTGATAGAAAGTTGAGTAGGGCCCACACACTTTCATATTCTCCAGACTTTTCTCAACCTAAAGCATGTTGTGTTTCGATATCTTAGCGCCACTCTCTCCCTTTGGACATTCTTATTCTCATGGCCCATGCTTATATCCAGTGCATTTGTCTCCTCACTCACTGCTGAAGTTAAACAACGTATCAACTAAGGCGTCATATTCGACTTCTGAAAAAACTCATTTGGCAAAGCTACTCCTGAGGATGTCAATGTTCTTGCTAAACACATCAACGCGTTAACAAAGCATGGCATTTCTATTGCTAACACGGTAATAGAGCATGAACACAAACCTTCATCTTTCATGAAAAACACGGATACTAGGCTATCAAACGCCATTAAGGGTATCAAACCTAACCATGAAGCAATTAAATAAGCCACATTAAGCCTTACATCTAATTTCAAAAGCTTTCAAATGGCATTTGCTTCTCTAACATCAACCATGTTCAATCAAATAGAACATGCTTCAACTTTGAAACGTAAAACTGTAGAATTTAGGCTTGGCATTCTGGACATATTGAAGGGTAGATTGTCACCACTACTTATTCCTTCCAAACTTCTTAGACTAACTATTAACCATATTCAAACTGGTTTTTTTTGTCGAAGTATTATGGCTATAGTCTCGTTTAAGAGGACCCAGATTTTTATTACAACCATGAAAAATTTATGTTCACAAGAAAATCGAATCATCTAAATACAATTTACAATATAATTTCCCACTGCTTCCTACAAAACAGCTTTTTACTTCTACAAGATTATTTCACTTCCCGTCCCCATTAACGAAACTGCTCCACATGCTGCGCAACTGCTTAGCATTGCAGATTACATAGCTGTGGACAGCACTACTACTCAGTATTTAACTCTCACTTCTCAACAAATATCTCAGTGTTAGGACTACAACAAATTGCACTGTTGTCTGTACCCTACTTTAGTATATAATGAACTTTCATCCTGTGAATTATATCTTTTCAAAAATAACAAGAACGATATTCTTTCCAACTGTGACTTTCGTGTTTTACTTATTAACAAACAGAAACCCCAACTAACGAAACTCTCAACCCTTAGGATACTTGTTCACAGCACACCTCTTGTTACACTAAACTGTCCGTCCGGACAAAAGGTAGTAAGAGGATGTACATTTTGTATCATTCAGGTATCTGCCTTTGTTCTCCCAGCACACAAATATTAACCGTGCCTGCACATTTAGGCACCTGCCAACGCAACTCGGCAGACAAAATCACTTATCACCACCCCGTCAGCCTTGCACTTCTACAACACTTCTTTGAAAGTTCCTTCCTAGATGCTATTTCTGGAGACACTCTGTACCAAAATGCTGTTCAGGTCAAAATTCCAAAGTTCTATGTGTACTCACACCAGTTCCAGACTAGTTCCAGTTTCAGAATACTTACTAATGATCACAATGATCACTTAAGTCCTGAACGCATGGTACAAAGTGACAAAAATAACAACACAAACTTCAAAACACTAACCGAATCACTTTTAGATGTACAAATTAATATTAAAACGAACCTCTTTGAAGTGAACGAGAAAAGGGGACGAGCAGGAGGAAGCGTGTGGCCAGTACTGTATGAGGTGAAAGGGGTGCGGCGGATGTGCCATTGAGTTATCTCCCTTATGTGTGCATGTCTGTGGATGATGAATGCACGAGTGGTTATGTATGTGTTTGTTGTCTGTGAGCTTTAAATGTGATTATGCTAGTTGTTATGGTATGAAAAGTTTTCCCATTATGTTCAATTGTAATGTGTGTGTGTGTGTGTGTGTGTGTGTGTGTGTGTATACATACACACACACATACATACATACACACACATGCACACATTGATTTCATGGTTTGTGATGTCGTAGATTTAATGTTTTGAACGCCTCCAATAACCATTTTATTACCGTTTGTTACATACTTCCGCTGCACCTGACCATTCGTTGAGAATGGTATCGTATGTTATGTCATCCTATAAACATATACTTTTTTCACAAAGCGTCATACAAAAAGGGATTTTGTAAGACCTCCACGTCAGTAGTTATTTGAGTACTATTTCAACCTGACCCTCTGTGTGCTTGTACCTTATGATGTGGTCCGCAGCGTTCTTCCACCTAGTATCCTTAAGGAATCGGTCTTGTTTGAATATATTCTCAGGCAATGTTCCTAAAATACAGCCAAATGTCTTTTGACCCCAACAGACGTATATCACGGTCTCTAACTTTACTAGTGTGTTCGGGTGGTTATTCAGTCGTGTGTACACACCGGAGTGCCGCGTAGACAAGTGTACATGCACCTTGATACGGTACAGCTTTGAATCTAACTTATCCGAGTAAATGTTTCTGATAACGAAATTGCAGGGGCTTTGCTAACACAGTAACAAATGCGTGTCGGGTGACGCATGCATGCTATATGGACAGTTAAATCACTGACAGCAAACAGCATAAACCGATAAAGACAAATACATATACAGCTAATTCCTTAAACCTGACACACTATGTATATCATATTATCTCTTTTGACCCAAAGGTAACAAATTAGGCTCGAAAACATCGACATTGACAACATATGGATGCATAAAACATGATCACAGTTCGTAAATTGGTGGAAATTATGGGTCATTGAAAGTGCAGACACCGGGTCTTGACGACGAGGGTAAGATTTCCGACTTTACCTGAGGCATACGCCAGGATACGGCAGGAGGAAAAGGGTCTCAACTCTTGATACTCCCATGACGACATGCTGTTAGGCATCTAATTACTGAATAGATCAGAAAACTTGATGGATCAGCAAAAAGTTTTTTTCAAGCAACGGTTGATGTACTTACAAAATATGCTTCCTTTTCTGGACTCAAAATATACATAGTAATAGTAGTACACTGATAGGCTCTAACTACTATCGCTAATACGGTATGTCCGTGCAATAGTCGCCAAAAAAGAAGCAAAACAAAACAAAAACAAAACAAAAACAAAACAAAGAGAAAAAAAGGAGAGAAAGAAAAAGAAGAAGAAGAAAAAAAACAACCCAAAAAAGATTTACATCACTTGGAATTACCTTATTTGATACTAAACATTGCCAGTGTGGTCCCGACGGGACAGGACACCATTCGACACATTCACAGTACTCAAGAGTTTGATTTTATCTTCATTAAACCATCTTATCACCTTGCTCCCTAATCTAAAATGAATATAATAAATGATCTATCCCCTCAAAAATGTTTAGGTTAGCGTGGAAGAATATATCCCATAACATAAAACGTACTACTGCAACATCTGAACATGGTGGACTTCATATACACCTCATTGTGGAAACAATACAGATATCTGAACATGGTGGACTTCATATACACCTCATTGTGGAACAATACAGACATCTGAACATGGTGGACTTCATATACACCTCATTGTGGAAACAATACAGACATCTGAACATGGTGGACTTCATATACACCTCATTGTGGAACAATACAGACATCTGAACATGGTGGACTTCATATACACCTCATTGTGGAAACAATACAGACATCTGAACATGGTGGACTTCATATACACCTCATTGTGGAACAATACAGACATCTGAACATGGTGGACTTCATATACACCTCATTGTGGAACAATACAGATATCTGAACATGGTGGACTTCATATACACCTCATTGTGGAAACAATACACTCTCAAAATGCCTCTTGCTTGTGAAGAACAAATACAATTGAGAAAAAAATAAAAACACTCCTCGATATAAACACATGAGAAAGATGGGAAATAGCTATCTGCACAATTGTATTGTTCACAAAATACCTAATCCTGTTTGGCGTGATGCCTATGAAGTGTGGGCAAAATTACAAGAACATGATATGGCAGGTGCAGCAAAACAATGTATATGGACAAATGACAATATAACTGTTGGTAAGAAACCTATGATATTTAGATACTCCCACAATCCATTGCCAGGGCAGATCTTCGGCATAGGTGATTGTACTGCCTCTGGTCAATAATAACCAATTCTTGCGATTGTGTATTTGTTAGGACGTTCAGAAAACTGTGATGCACATGCTACTGAATTGTCACTTTAAATGGCAATGTGTACTCGTACTTTGTGGAGGTGGGAGCAAATACACAAAGAACGGATCCGGACTACCAGTTGTCAGATTTCCATATTTTGTAAAAGTCGCGGTGTTTGAGTGTGTTAAACAGCTTTTGTGTGCTAGAGGAGTGCGCATGCACGTTGTGACAAGACCGAGATCGAATGGAAACATCGCCAAAGAACGTCCATGTCTGCTGTTGCATGGCATTCCATTCTGCATCAAAGCAGGTGGTAGACCAAGACCCCAGGAGAACGTCGCTACATCCAGGTCTTTCGATACCATGAACATGTTTTTGTCTTCTTTCTAAATGACATTGTATATTCCCAGAGTTGATATGAATGTACATCTGAAGGAAATATTGTTAAGTGTTTCACGTGGAGATTGTTATAACAAATGCGAACTGTTTAGGGAGCATTTGAATTAACACAAGTGTGTTACACCTTGTCTGTGTAGAACGTTGTCCTTGTTACATTTTGTCTGTTACATATGACCTGTTTTACCAATGGCCGAGGGCATTTTGTTTATGTAGCTCACTCTCTGTTTTACACCTTGTCTGCTTTACACGTGACCGGTACACCTAATCTGTGTTGCATCTCTTCTCTGTTACATCTTGCATATATAACCTGTCCTGTTTTACACAGTCTGCTTTTCCACCTGATTTCTGTTGCACCCTGTTGTTGTATAGGGGTTTGTAAAGCAGAATATCCGCCATGTTGTTTATGACGTCATCGAACACCTGTGTGACCTCATCAGACATAGAAGCATGGCCTTACAATGACCTTGCGTCTGACTCATACTGTCTGAAGAGTCGATGACCTCAAGAAACGATCCAGGGTGACTCACGCTGACTGGGAGTTTAATGACCGCGGACTCTGTGTATCACACCATGACATCGCACCATCATTTTGGAACACTTAGCGTAGAGCAACTTTTGAACTCATTTTCCAGCACCACGAATTGGTTCCATTTCCTACCAATATGAAGCGCTTCATTCAACATCACGCGTCACTTGCTGACTGCCCTTTGGCGTGACTTCGAATTCACGTCAAGAGTACGTATTCTACATATGAAAATGTATGCATGTTTATATATTATATGTAGTGCATGTATCTTTATAAAAAACACACTATGTACATATTTCACACACCAAGTACCAGAGAGATACGCAGATACCTACATAACCCAAGAGTTATAAACAGAAATCACGCGTCAAATGCTTGGTTGAAACACACAGAGTTAGGTCGCAAGCACCCGAAAACAGAAAATGTGTCATGGTTGAAAAGTGCTCATGACGTTATATCACCGGTACATTGAGTATGTCTTCGTGTGTCTATGTTCTGAAAGAAAAGAAGAATTTTTTACATTACACATGGTCGTGCTGAACCCCATTATAGTGTGAACAGATAAGTCAGTACGTTTTCAATGACATCAAACTGTCTAGTGGAAAGATTGTCAAAATATATACCATTTTAACATGTATGATTTTAATTACTCAAATCGTCATTCTGTCAGTTAGCTATGACAACATGAAGGATTTTGGTACAGCCAGAAGAAAGTCAGGGAAAACAGTTCTTACTTAATATGGAAGCAGGTCCATGATTTGAGCACACCTTGGTTGTACAGAAATAAACGTTATCGGCTGTGTCAAGTGCATGTCCCTGAAAAAATATGTAAAATATATCATGAGATAACACATACTAAAACATTAGAATTAATCTGTGTATTACAAAGCAATCTCACAAAATAACACATATTTGATTATATTTCCTTCAAACATAAGTATTATTTAACACATCAATTAAGTCCCACTCACAAAAGACCTTTCTGCTGCTGCTGCTGCTGCTGTTGCTGCTGCTGCTGATGTTGTTGTTGTTGTTCTTGCTCAGCTAGGTAAAACTGTACAAACTGTAAAACAGAACAGTTTCACAAACTGTAAAACTGTTCATGCCTTCCTGACACGCATTATGATATATGTACATGGTGCAGCCGATTTTTAGTGAGATAGGTCTGAAACTACATTAAATTTACAATCAGTAGCAATTTTGCAATCATTCACAATTTGATAGAGAAATAAACGATGTTTCTAACAGATAATACATCACGGATAACACAAACACAAACACACACGAACACAGATGCGCATGTACACACACACACACCCGCACTTGGCATCAATATTTAAAAGAACGTATAGGATTTTCTCAAATATTCCGAAAGAATATCATCGTTTCATAACCAAGTATATACAGGTTTCATTTCTTACAATTTTGCTACTAAACTGACGATCAGAAGAAGCTATTCCGACGATTCTTTTCAGATGTAAGGAAAGGTATAACAAGCACGATCTGAACAGAATTGGTTCATTCTTGGAGCACAAACATTTCCTCGGTATTGTCTGCAACGAACAACAACAGTACGCGGAAAAGTAAGCCACTATGCTGATTACACGTCAGGTGGGGTAAAAACTTAAATGTCATGTAACAGTTATGACTGTTGTTACGGTTGAGAATTTTCCGTGACAAACTATGTGACAAATCCCCTTGTAAACCAGCAAAACAGAACAAAGACAAGTTGTTTACGTTCAAATTCTATATTGTTATACGACGAGAGCAAGGTATACAAAGTCACAAGTCAAAATAACAATGCTGATTACAAATACATTTCAAGAGAGACAAAATCTAAGACAATGGGTCACAAAAATACAGTTTATCAAACCCACCAAAGTCTTGATGTGAGAGAGAATAGCTATGGCAAAATGTCAACAAAGCGATCGGTGCGACAGCAGATAATGTAGACAGGATTTCAAGCGTGTTGGCAGTATATCCAGCCAATATGAATGAATGTCAGTGTCAGTGTCCCATAATATTTCCTATTCAAAACACTAAACATTGTGACCCAATAATAATTAATACTGAATTCATAACAAAATATACAGGAAATACATACTCGTAACACTGTTCAACAAAGGATAACTTCGATTAATGTTACACACCGAGTTAACAAATTCAGTATCGTGTATGTCCACCATGGGCATTTATGCAGGCACGCACTCGACATCGTACTGAACGTGTCAGACGTCTGATGAAGTCATTCGGAATCGCTCGCCATTCCTCTCTCAATGCTTGTCCCAGCGGATTTATGTTTCTTGGAGGATTAGGTCAACGGCAGATGTGTTGATTAAGGTGAGCCCACAAGTGCTCGATAGTGGACAAATCAGGTGAATAGGGTGGCCATGGCAAAACATTAACATAGTTGGCAATAAGAAACTGGTGTACAACACGAACCACATGCTGAAACAATGTACCATGCAACATATGTTATTTATGGGAATTTCATTTTCTTACTTACTTTCTTAGTAAAGTAATTTTTGTTTTTGGAAGGAGGTTGAGTCCCACTCGGGATTCGAAACCGCACCCTCAGAGTCAGGCACCTAATTGCCAGCACACAAAGACAGCCGCCAAGCCCGCTCAGCCACCGCCTACTTTGTGCACCAGCCTGGTAAGTGGAATTGGTGCTAGAATTTGTACTTCACTAAGAAAGTGAAATCCCCAAATATGACATATGTTGCATTTGACCACTTTCTAAACGGCTTTGTGTAATCAATGTACCGTGATGCTGCTGCAGAAAGGGTATGACAACTGGACGGAGCACTAGCTCAGTGTAACGTTGACCATTCAAATTATCATCAGTGATAACCAGGTCTGTCGTATTATTTCCACATATCCCACCTCATACCATCATATGTCCTCCACCAAAAGGTGCAGTCTCCTGAATACAACACTGTGCTGGCGTCTCACCTAAACGTCGATACATGTCTTCTGCCATCAGCTCTGAACTGTTGGAACCGACTTCCATCTGTGAAAATCACACGCTGCCAATTCTGAGCCTGTCAGTGCCGAACTTGACGTGCCCAGCGTAGACGTTGATGTTGATGTTGCCTGATCAAAAGCATCCCTCTCATTTGGCGATATGCTCTGATACCATGCTTACATAATCGACGACATGCTGTGTGACAACTGAGGTGATGACCTAGTGCCATCACCGTGAGGAATCAGTTTCACAAGTGAAGAACCCTCAAATGACGAACTTCATTGAGATTGGTCACACGCGGTCTAACATTCCTTGGCAAGTCTGCTGTAGTGCCAGTTTACCTGTAGCGTTGCATGAGTCTGCTGATTGTCGTTTTAGAACAGCCAATGGCTGTTCCAACATGAGCGTAACTTGCACCAAGCTTGACCATTCCAATGGCTCTTCTCTTTGAACTGCTCAATCTTGCCATCTTCAAAAGTGTTTTCTTGTAGACTGCAGGCTCATCTTCGCATGAGTCATACCTTATACCAAGAATCGCACATGGATCATGATTCTTTTCACCAAATCAGTGTTTTTCCATTAAAGACACTTCTACGTCGTGATTTAGCTAAAATGCATTTAGACAAATATTTTCATGTGATTTGTTGACTTCAGAGTTGTAAATATATATCTTGCAATGTCATATTGCAAGTAATGGCAAGCATGGTTTTGAAAAAAATGTCATCGGTATAGTTCCTCTTAGTGTAGTGTTAATCTGCCAGACTGGGGTTAACAATACTGAAAAAGCATTATCTTGTAGAATTATAGACTGTTTTTTTTCAGTGACCATAGTTCATGAGACAACAACCAAGTTTGCCCTGCAAATACTTTTTGTCACATGTAAAGAATGCCAATATTTTCTTTAATATAATATTTTTTGCGTAACAAGACAGACGGTTGGGGTACACCAAAGTGTCCGGCTTTGTTAGATATATTGCACTGGGAAGCGTTTCAAGTCGGGGGGTCATCTCAATTTTTTATATTTTTTTGAAAAAAATATCTTTAATCCTCGCAATGACACGAGGGCCTATCTTCCTGGCCCGTCTAGTAAACAACCTCGGCTGGACAGTCTTTTCATACATGATTTCAATCATCATGACTATTTAGACTTTGACTTTGATGATAAAATGTTTGATCAAATTGGACTAGGTGACAAACGCTATGAGTTTAGTTTTCATAAACAACGTACTTTTGCTAAACATGCAGCATTAACTAAGGTGTACAAAGTGAGACTCATTGATCAAGGGAGAGTTCAAAATTTAGCTGACCTTCGCGACCGGCTGCATGCCATGTTTGAGGAGCTTTGGGGGAAGCTACAATGTGTGAGTGAGTTTCAGCAATATTCCAGGTATATGGTGGCGGTCTGTAAATAATCGAGTCTGGACCAGACTGTCCAGTGATCAACAACATGAACATCAATCTGCGCAATGGAGAAGCGATGTCATGTGTCAACCAAGTCAGCGGGCCTGACCCTCCGATCCTGTATCTTGTAGCTGTGGACTGGAAACGTTCCTCCACTTGGAGAATCGAGAAGCAGCAACAGTCTAAGGCCATGGCAAACGTTTTGCACGTGTAGACTCCTTCCGAAACTTCGGCAGTTTTTCGATGTTCGCTGCATGGAGGGGCTGCAACTTCCATGCCCTTGGGCCCGCCATAGTTGGCTAATGGTGTGTTCCGAACATTTCCCGTTATCCTTGTGGTGGTTCTTTACCCACTAGCAGTCGAAAGATACAAGAATCTTTCTCCTTGCATGGACAATTTTCCACCAATTTGTCGAGGAGGAGTGTGTATCGAATAGTCCACTGGAGGCAGCTGCGGTTGTACAGGTTCTCTAAAACACAAAACAGTCATCAATCACTATTTCCTCTGGAACCTTGAGTGGGAGGCGTTCCTGTGGTGTGTAGTCAATATCTTTGTTTCTCCATAGAATACATTTCTTGCTGCTGACGCAGTGGTCGATAGCCCCGCACTTGCAAGTCGAGGTGTCACTGTCTAAGATGGCGGGGAGTTTTGGTAGGGTGGCGAGACAGTCGGTGCATTGGTTGTGTCTGTCCTTGGGTTCTGGGCAGCCTGCGAGTATAATTCGTAGTTTGCCTGCTGCAGGTCGAAATTCGTGTGGTGGGTAGAGGTACATGAAATCGACTCTTCTTCTAGGAGCTCGCGAAAGAGCAGTAAATAGAGTTAAAGAAATTGTCGAGGAATCTGGTATCGCTCATAGAAGGTGTAGCCCGATCACTCCAGGATTTGTTTCTCTCTGTCAGAAAGGAAAACATATGAATTATCCAGCAGGGTTTCAAAGCCAGAAGTACCTTGGATTCTCGTATATCTGACTTGCGATATATGATATTTCCTCTTTGCTTCTCGAAGGGATAAATGGCCTGATTGGATCTCGGCATAGGCTTAACGTGATAGTTCCTGGCATTTTTGTTATACCATGTACCAGCAATATAGCTAATTGGGGTGCACTTTTGCTGGATGATAAAGTTGCTATACATCTGTAAATTTGTAGGTGATTTGGCTTTGCAGATGGAAAGTAGTTGTGTTATAAATTAATGTGTATCAGAGGTGCAGCTCCAAATTTGCAGGTGATTTTGCTTTGCAGTCCCGTGCCCCCATTGTCTATACTACTTGATGATCATCATCGTCATCATCATCATCGGCAAGAAAGGATGCGGATCTTTGAGTTGTAATGTATTTATTGCTCATAAATTATGCAAAATCACACAGAAATGTAAATTCCTGAAAATACATTTTACTGTAACTACAAATATCGTACATACAGAAGTACGATTAAATGTCTTGTATAACTCATTCAGATCAACCTCACGCCTCTAATCAATATTCACAAAGTATAACATAGTATCATTGTAGTATGATGGTTTGTCCTGCATGTACGATGGTCTCTGTACAGTCTGAGTGCGATAGTCATGTGACAGGACACTATCCGGTGTGATAAAGTGGAATAACAAACAACTAATGGGACATACATTCAGAACTTCAGAAAATACTTTTCGTGTGGGACAGATGGCTCTGTCATTTCTGTGTCAAGCGGGTTGGATGGCAAATGAACAACCTTTTTCTTGATGAACATCTTGGCAATAAAAACCGCAACCCCAGCACCAACAATAACACCTCCTAATGTGGAGCCGACAATGGCGCCGATTACAACCGAGCTTGGCGTGTTCGTCTGCATCGGTACTGAGGTGGCCGACTGCATGAGTAGTGACGTTGTTGACTGCATCGGTAGCGTTGTATCGGCAGTTACTTGACCTGGAAGCGTTACTTGTTTGAAAGTAGCTACAGCTATGTTGGACTTTTCAGAGTCGTGATTGACTTCATCAAAGGTCACCATGGCAAAAACGACCGTCGTCCAACCAGCGGGTGTCTTGATTGTCATCTCCTCCCTGCTGTTGGCTGGGCTGGGCGTCAAATGTCCAGCAGTGATCATAGGTGGTGTCACCACTTTGCAAGACGAGAACTCTTTTCTCAGTGCGGCAGCAGTTTCTGCGATTCGTATTTCATATCTGGAAGCTGCAAAATATACTCACAAAATTGATTTAAAGACAGCAATCAATCTGCTAGAATGAACATATGATATAAAACGTCCAGGAATATAGGTGATGCCCGAAGGTGGTCAGAAGAGTGCCTTATCTAAAGTACATGCCCCCAAAATGTGCGTCGAACAGCTAATTGGTCTGTTCAAAGTATATTTCGAAACATTTAATTGGAGCAACTATATCATAACTCTACGATCATCGTTAAACGAATGAGTTCCGTTCAAGAGTAGACATGTATATTTCACAGGTTCATATAGCCCATGTCGATTATGGTAAGACTGGGTTCCTATTGCTTCCCAAAATATAATTTGAATTCGGTTTCTTTTATTGTAGCTATTTTTGCAAAACTCGTCGTCTTCGTTTACCTATTGTGGAAGTAACATCATATTAAATCATTTATGGAGACATTTCCCTTCAAAATGAGGACAGCATATGTTGATAACTGTTGTTCTTTATCCATAGTGTATCATGATAAGGGTGGATCCGCAAATGCAATCTAAACAAGCCTTACGATTTACAGATGTTTTGTTCCGTATCTAAGTCGGATGAAGTTGAGCCGTTATTTTAAAGAAGGTACGCTTGATTAATTCCATTAATATATATTTTACAATATTCAAACCATAAGTTTTTGTTGCCCACCACACAACCGATAAAATATTTACCAGTTCCGACATTGAGATCGTCCCCAGGAGCAGTCCAGGTCAAGGTCACTGTGTTATTTCTGGTATTAAAAGAGATGATCTTCAGATCGGTGACTCTACTAGGGGCATACAAGTCTTTTCCTTTCTCAAAGCCACCGACGTCCATTGCACCAGCAGAGGTTGTGCGGGTGAAATTCTCGGCATGTACAGTAGTGACATGGGAAGTAGTGTCTGGAGACAAACCACAATATGGTCTCAGGTCACAGATCTACGAGGTAAATGTGAATGTCATGGATAGTAAGGCTAAGTTGCCGGTGTAACGTGTTGACAAGTAATGTCGTCATTTGAACTTAGATAAATACATACTGCCATATCTTGACTTTGCCCTCCCGAAGGCCGGACCTGCCTGCAGGAAGTAGCGTGTTTTGTGGGCGATGGTCCTCACATCCACATCCAGGGAGTATCTCTGGTTTCCACTGAACTGAGTGAAGTACGTGGAATACACTCCGTCGTCGGCCATGTTGTCCGGCACTGGAACATGGATAGCCTCTTGTTAACGTAGGGGTAGAGACGTTAGTGAAAAATGTGCATTTATCATCCAAGACTGTATTCCACAGGAGATATTGCTTGTGGGATATCAGACGCTATCTCCTAGGAGACATCGCTTTGACAGTAGATTTTGCACAATGCCCGGACAATGCTATGACGTCATGAAGTTGATGACGTCTCAATGCTATGAAATCGTTGCACTGTAAATCTAAAGCCAGAGCTGTGTAAATTTTTCAATGAAAACTAATTATGAATGATTTTGGATGATAAACAGAATCTCCCCCTCGTGTCTACTGATATCAGTTGTATCAACACTTGGCAAGCCATGGATATTTGTTACTTTATCAACTCGTGTTGATGTATTTGATGTCAGTAGACACTTGGGTGAGATTCTCTATTTATTACTCGCCCGGCTGTATTACACTAGTGTAATACCACTTAAAGCATTACGTCAAAATGGATCAAAGTTGTAACGTCACAATGCTGACGTCGCTGTCGGAATTTTACTAGCCCTAGCTTGATTCGCGGAAAGCTGAGAGTGATCACACTGTAGGGAATTTCGCGGCAGTTTCTGTCAGTTTATGTTGGCGAGTAATAAACAGAATACTAAACTCGCTTCCGTTAAACATCATTTTCATTAAACTCGTTAAAGATTTAGTATCAAACTCGCTTTCGCTCGTTTGATACCAAATAGTTAATTCGTTTTAAAAATGGTATTACACGGAAGGTCGTTTAGTATCCTCTATTTCCTATCCAGGATTCGAACCCACACTCTCCAGCCAGCACATAAAGCCAGCCCACTTAGCCACCGAGGCTACGGTATAAGTGGAAGTGGTATACTTTGTTTACCACCTTTACCAGAGCTGATTGACACTGCTTACACGGAGGAAAGCATTGAATTCAGAATGTCATTTAGAAGGCGGTTAAAGTAATGTATATCATATTTGGGATTTTACTTTCTCAGTGACCTTGTGTTGATATGTTCATGAACATAAGCTGAACGGGGCTGATAACTTGATACAAGTGGTAAGTACTAACGTTCTCATCGACATCGCTGCAGAAAGTTACAATTCAAAATTCAGAGTTATACAGGCACCCCAAGACCCTGTATCTTAACCGTGGCAAACCTCCTGAAGCCACTTGGTCACTATGTGCATTCGGGAGTACTTATCATCCTTTCATGAATACTTGTGCTGTCCTTCAGAGCTTCATACAAGAGAACCGAATTGGAAACAAAGATTGTAGCGGTCTTCACGCCGTGCCTCATGCTTTAGTACATATACATATATATGTTCCACACTCTGTAAATAAACCCACGTTATACTTACACGTCCCATCATCCTTGGGTTTTAAAGTCACGGGAGGCCCAGATGGCCGTTCCACAATCACAGTGACATCAGCGTCGACAACGGGGGAGTAGCCTTTGCGTACACTGACATAGACGATAGGTTTATCTGGGTTAGCCCCTGAAAGATCGGCACCCGTGGAGGAGAGCCAGGAGTTGATCTGATAGGGCTGGGCGTGGTCCGCGGGGAGCGCCTTCACCACAAGGGTGACTGTTCCAGACGTGGGGCTCAGGAGTGAATAGCGCCATACCCCTGTCTGCATACAGAAACAAAGATATAAAACACAAATGTCTTCGTGTTTACTAAAACGACCCATGATTGTTTTAGTAATAAACTGTTATACCTGTGCTTTCTGGAAGTTGAATCTGACGATGTTGAGTGCGTGGTCGACGTGACATTCTCTACTAGCCAAAGAAAACTTATGGCCATCAGGGGATGTCAAGGTGACCTAAAACACAATAGGACATTGCTATAGAAGATTCATGCTGCGTGCACACAACCATATACATGAAGCTTGTCTTGGACGGTGGCTTCAATGACTTGAAGGATGAACCCACTTACCGTCACTGATGCTGAACGCGGGAGCGTGAAGACGAAGATAGTATCACTACCCACTGTAGCGTCCATAATAACACTGTCTTCAACAGTTGTACCGCCAGTGAGAAACTTTGCTACTCTCAATATCTGAAAACAGACCAGGAATTACGCTTGGCCTAGGGACATGACTTTGAACGTGGAAATGTGACTGTTTTGTGTCAGTTGTTTAAAAGAGCAACGTTCTTATATAAAAAATTAGTCTAAAACTCCATAGAATCCCGGTTGTCAGGAATATACATCTCCACAGTGGAGGGGAACAGGAAAGGAGGACATTCATAGTAAAACCCAAATCTGGTTATTCTGGCTTTTAGGAAACGTGTGAAGAGTTCAGTTTTACGCGATCTTTAGCAATATTTCGGTAATATCCCGGCGAGAGGATATCAGACATGGGCTTCACGCTTTGTACCCATGTGGGGAGTCGATTTACGACTTGATTTGCAAAGATGTCATGAACGTACCTCTATACGGACCCTGTTGGTACAGATGGAGATGTCTTTCATCAAGGTCTCGATGACACTGTCCAGGACGGTGGAGGCGGCGCCCTCAGAGTAGTAGGCGTATTGACCACCTGGCAAACATCAGAGAGCCAATGACATAATCTCCACCCTCGTGAATCCCATGAATGTTGGGTATGAACAACTGAACATAAATCATACTCAGCATATATATATATATAAGCATGACATAGAACATAGAACTGACTGACCTGATTCATTTGCTAGTTTCCCTATGTCACGGGCAGCGGCACTACTGTAGGCCACTGCGTGTACCCGGACTCCAGCCTGGAGTAACTCTCCTTTCATTCCATCCACGAAAGGTGAAACATTCTCCTCTCCATCTGTGATCAGCACTATCCTGCCTCCCTTTAACGCACCTGCGTCTTGTAGCATCTGTCAGCAACAATTTATAGTAAATGTATGTAAAAGTACGTATAATGTACCAACAGTCGTCTTTCATCAGCATATACGACTAAAAAGATATCTCTTAAAAATACATACACAGATAAAGTTCTTCCTACCTGTTTAGCAAGAAGGAGTCCGTTACCAATCCCGGTGCTACCTCCATAATCATACAGTGACGGCAGTTGCTTAGAAACACGATCTCTGTCAGCGGTCGTCGACAACAACGTCAGTGGTATTGTCGTAGAGGCAGTGGAACTAAACGTTACCACCCCGACCTTGGTTCCCACGGGAAGGATATCTCTGATGAGCTTGTCTGCTGTCTGACTTTGTTTGAAGTAGCGGTCGTTCTAAAACACAGTTTAATTTCGATTCACATTCCATAACATGGTAAATATAAGACTAATAGAACAGTTGTGTCTGAATCGAACTGATCCCTATCTATGTAATTCACTGATGGGATCGCATATTCATTGTCAACGTATTGGTTCAAATGCCTCCTGTAATTTTGAAATGTATTTATAACCACTCACTGTTAAGTGTATACTGAATATCCTTCGTTGTGAGTCTCAGACAGTCGATCCACCTGTGTGTTGGGTTTAAGTGAACTCTTACCGATACCATTGAACCAGAAACATCTAGGACAAGGACGACGGGTCTACCACAGACCTCCCCTCCGGTGTGTGTTGTGGTTTTAGCGTTGAACAGTACGTTGAATGTCGGCTTTATCTCAGCCTCGGTCTTGTTGACGGGCGGGTTGGCACCTCCCCTGAAGTCGGGGCTCTCCAAGATGATGTCCCAGGTGCCCTTGCCTCCACACATCTTGTTATGCAGGTTCGGGGCCAGGTCGTTGTGAAGGTAATCAGGATCATTTGTATTGCTCTCGCAAAACGTCGTCACCTGTAATAAAATGTATGATGTACCCTGGGAACTTGCTCTGGAAAGCAATGCTGAAAGTACCTAGTGGTCACATCATGAAAGACACAAAACCCTGAAGGTTAGTGTAATCCGACTTGGAAGTGGATATTCACACATGCAGGTAGTGATCTTTCGAGGTCCAAGTATTCACCTGAAACATTCTATGTGCATCCACTACATGAGGTCTTCGGTCATGCTCACTGGAGGAAACGTTACGTTGTACAAGCCACAAGGACATGCATAATCCAAGTCAACGACCTTGACCATCACATTTCATCTTTATTGGCTGCCCTTGACCAGCTCTAACACAGATCGTTACTGGTTCAAGCCGCAACATCTTACTATTATTATTGTGAACCGTTGGCTTTGTTTAAATGGATGTGTGTTGGACTGAATATTACTATACATTCCAGAGTTTCCTACTGCAAAATATATCTGTATGAGGCTACAAAAAGTCCATACTGTGTCTGTTTCTCTCTTTTGTACCCGTCACGAGAACAAAGTGAGTCAGTGAAAACACTTTACCGATTTGACGAAGACATCGTTCATGATGGACGCCCGAGCCGTGTTGCCGTCCACGTCTGATACAAAGTAGCAGTCCTTTCCTGGCAGCTGTGTGGACGGGTCGAGTCTGCAGTTACCTTGTAGCTGGCCCTTGATGGAGTCAGTGCAGCCGGTGGGCATCAGGGTGTCGTCATCCAGGTAGAAGTCGGGGAAGTCGGCGCTGCCAAGTCCATACTCATCAAACACGCCGTAACGGAGATGCGCGAACTCATGGACGAGGGTCCTACCTGCAGGTCGCAGTTCAAGTGTTTTCTGTGTTACTGACAATTTCACTTACATAACCTGTCAAATTCACCACGTCGTATACATAGCCTTACAAGCACAGAGATGTAAATACTTAATGGGAAACCTGATTCTTGACATAAAGCAGCCTGATTACAACTAACCAACATACAATAACACTTGCTTCTGTAAGTACTCGGTTCAAAGAACTTCTTGATCTGCTCACAAACCAGCACACACATTCACACCAGCATCCAGCCATACAAAAAGAACTGGTCACACACCAGCACACATTCACAAACCCGCATCCGCCCACTCAATAGGACCTGCTCGCCCACCAACATCTGTCCACACAACAGGACCTGCTCGCACACCAACATCTGTCCACACAACAGGACCTGCTAACACCTAAACATCTGCCCACACAACAGGGCCTGCTCGCACACCAACATCTGTCCACACAACAGGACTTGCTCGCACACCACCATCTGCCCACACAAAAGGACCCGCTCCCACACCACCATCTGCCCACAGAAAAGGACCTGCTCGCACACCAGCATCTGCCCACACAAAAGGACCTGCTCGCACACCAGCATCTGCCCACCAGTATACATCCATGCAGTAGCATCCGCCCACTCTATAACAGTCCTGATGATGTACTGTGTCATGATAAGTTGGCGAGATGAAGGCCACCTACCTCCCTGCCCCCAGTTTGTCTGCCTGTACTGAGTGTTGAGGACGTATTGCGGAGTGAGGTGGATGAACTTCCCAGGCGTACGACACCCAGCAGGCTGCTCCGTGTAGGGATTGTCCCCATATACTGGAGATGGCTGATCGATTCTGATATCTGCTTCTTCAAATGTCTCATCCGTGGCAGTGCCCCAAGCTGGCTGTTTAGACCATGTACCTGGGACAAGGAACGTAACGCCGCCTATGTAGGACCTTCTCCTGGTTGCCATGTACAGCGCCCAGGAGGCATCAGTGATGATACTCTGTACGGAAGTGAAAGTAAATAATATTTTCCATCTAGCAGTATTCCAGCAACATCACGGCGGGGTACACCAGGAATGGGTTTCTCACAATTTAAACATGTGTGGAATCTAACCTGGATCTTCAGCGTGACGAGCGAACGTTTTAATAACTAGGCTACACCACCACCCTCTATAAGCAAGACATAAGAGAGAGAGAGGAGAGAGAGAGAGAGAAACAAGACTATCAGTGGTCCGAAAGACAAACCAGTTGCCTTATGACACGGGTATATTAGAATAGATACTTGTATCTGCACTGTAAACCTTGCTCACTTTCATCTCGGATATGATGGTGTGGTTCTCGGGGACGCTGTCGTGAATGGCAACAACGAGGTTGTCATATTTGTTGTTGTTGATGGTGAGGAGGGTGCTTCTGGTCGAGGACAGTTGGAGGTAGAGAAGTACAATCAACTGGACAAGAGAAGACATGGTCCTGGACCTCAGAACAGGTGCTCTGTCTGGGAAGACCATGAACGATCACAGTCAGAAGTGGCGTGAGGCGTTGTGCACCTGGTTAACAAAGTGACACACTCATTGGTTGTCAAGACACCGCTTATCTGATACAGTCGCTTTGATGGACATTTCTGCACGTCCGAGTAAATCTCATGGCTACGAATACACAATGGTAAAACATAACAGATATTATATTTGTGACTACACGGTAAAGTACAGATTCGACCAAACACTGTCAGAGCCAAGCATCTAAAGTCAATATCACTTTATCGGTCAACCCACTCAGCCACTATTTAAGGCCATTAGTTTTGAATGGCATTCCATATTTATCCAATGACAAAAAAAACCATGTAGTTTTTTCAACAAAGCGGGATGATAAAATGTTGAAACAGAACCGCTGTTTCCCTGTACCTTATGATCGGGGCCACCGCCTAGGGGAGCATGAGGCGTTCTTCTACCAAGTGTTCTTGAGGTATTACCAGCGTTATGATTGCCCTGGTGGTTATTCAGTCCTGTGTACACATCAGAGTGCAGTGTGGACAAATGTTCATGCCTCTTGATACGGTACAGCTTTGAATCTACCTTTTCCAGGTTAGTCTTTCTGATAACGAAATTGCAGGGGCTTTGGTAACACAGTAACAAATGCTTGTCGGTGGACGCATGCCCGCTTTACGGACAGATAAATCAATGACGGCAAACAACATAAGCTGATAAAAAGAAATAAATACTCAGCTGATTATGTAAACCCGACTCATTTGACGCCCCCATGCTATCAGCAGTCCTCCAGGGGTAATGAATTAAGCTGTAAATGTAAATACAAAACATGATTGATTCAGGATATTAGTCCAGAAAAAAACAACACATCTCACAGTCCGTAAATTGCGATGTAAATTGTTTGTAAGTTGTGATGGAAATTGTTTGTAAGTTGTGATGGAAATTGTTTGTAAGTTGTGATGGAAATTATGGTTCATTTCACGAGTAACTATGGAATGCACTCACTTGTTGTTAACTTCATTGTCACATTTATCAAACATTTGCCTCAGCTTGTGCCATGATCGGTCATACAACATGCATAAATATAAGACGTGACTGCAACAGCTATCGTCTGGGTAGGGTTTCCAGGTAGCTGATCCCCTGCAATCAGTGCTTCAGTGCCCCCCCCCCCCCAATCTGTGACAGGTTTCTGGTGGCTGTTAGCGATCAAATCTGCAATATCTCCAAGTTTCCACCCCTGACCGGCAACCGAGCGTCGATTTCTCAGCATCTACTATTTCTCAAGAAGTATTAACGTCAATCTCTACATTTTTCAACAAGAGGATCTCGTCGACGACAGCCCCAGAGATACCCACGTGGTTCATATCGGAGTGTCCTGTAAGCCAAGGTTTCCATGGCGTCGTTCTGCACGTAGGCAATGATGTCTCATCAAGAACATCAAGTGGCCAAGCTTTGTGATCCATCAAGACGTCAAGCTTGAAGCCAGGGCGACTGGCAAGGGAATGGTTATATGTGACACGACTGCGGTATCCAGTGGTTCCTGTTGGTCGTATACCAAACATGTCAACATCACTGGCCCACTACTATCTGCATGGACCATCTCTTGTTACAGCGGCCGTTGTTGAGGCGTTGAAGATAACGACTTTCATAAGACCAGTGAACTTTCGTCTGTCTGTGATGAAAAGGCGTTTGATAGTACTGTTGCATCTGTCTAATGGCACTGCTGGAGCTCCCACACTCAGTTGCCGGGGCAGCTCTTCGGTATTATTAGTCTTCCTCGGCCTAAGGGGCTGCACGATTGTTTACTTCACCGGAGGTCACGCTATTCCTCAAAACATCCATAGTGTATTTGTTAAGACGTTAAAAAAACTGTAGTGCACATGGTGCTAAATGGTCACTTTACAAATTGCCTTGGCCATAAATAGCATTCCGTCGTGGGAGATGTGCCAGTTTACATATGTGAGAGGTGTACAGAAAGTACGGGATCAAGACAGTTAGCCGTCAGATTTCCATGTTGAAGCCACAATGGCTGGGGACTGACTTTGTGTGTCGATTAAGTTGTAGAATATGTACTTTACCGACACAAAGCACCCTCAAACAAACTAACCATCTTTGGTTTCATAAGCGTAACAATGCAGAATGGGTAAAAGAAACGATACCAAGTGGAAATCACAGACATTACATAACGACAAACCATCATTGTTAACAATGGACAATTAATTTTGATCACAGGTGTATGGACATTGTGTATGGACATTGGACAGGGGTGCCTCGCTGACGTCGGTTTCCAGAAACAGCCCATTTATGAAGCACAAGTAAGCACACTGACGTTCTTTCTCTGTAAAACATTCATGACAGTATGTGCTGTGTGAGGACGGCATTGTCCTGCTGGAATGTGATTGTTACGTTACAGGACATTTATGTAGCGCACATAACCAGGCAACTAGTACTTGCTCAAGGCGCTGATGTGTGTGTGTGTGTGTGCGTGTGTGTGCGTGCGTGCGTGTGTGTGATTCGATCAGTGGATATCACTATCAACGGCCCATCGTATTATTAGTCTCAACTCCCTGTGGAGTATACAACTCTTGCTGCACTTGCACCGAGTTATTTGTAGCTGATCATCCCATCGAGGTACAAACTCACTGGGTGGACTGGGACACATAGTCACAATACTTTGTCCAAGTTTATTGCACGTTGCTAGGTGTTTGCACGTATTCATGTGGCCACCATCTGGCCACATACCAACGGATTCGTGGGTTCCTTTAAGTGCACAGGGTTGTGTTTTGTTTTAAACACATTTTATTCGAAAATGAAATGGATTGGGCACAAGTTATCCAACTTAGGAATGCCCTCTTCAAGAGGGTTGTGTACTGGGCTCTAGGGGTTGTGACAACACAGTAAGAGTCTGCACATAAAGTTGACTCGAAGGTTTTACACCCAGTCACAGGTGGGCTCGATCCCAACACCTCACCCTCACTGGATCACTAGCCTGGCGCTTACCATGTTCGCCCACCGGGCCCAATAGCTCGCCCACCGCGCCCCACATGATCAGGTTAAGGCATTGACGTAGGAATTGTAGCACAGTCTGACCCTTCATTTGGTCAATGTATCGTTGGGCAGTGAGATTACCATCCACCACAAAAAGATCTGTCTTCATATCGTCACATATGCCACCCTAAATCATGACACCATCGCCACCAAACGGTTCCACATTTTACATTCAGCACTGTCACGTTCTGCACGTTGTTTGTTGACACGCCATCATTCCAGATGGAGGCTGCTTTCACACACCACCAGTCTTTCACACTGGCGTACCGTGCATGCCCATCGAAGACACTGACGTCGATGCTGAAGCGTCAGCGGTACACCACTGTAGGGTTTGTGGCGTGGATGCAGCATTCTCTACTGTACGCCCTGCATGCATGAGGTAGGTCATCAGACTCGTGATGGTTAGGCGTGTGTCGCTGGTGATGGTGATGCGAGGTCTCCCCGTCGTCTAGGCCTACTGTACGCCCTGCATGCATGAGGTAGGTCATCAGACTCGTGATGGCTAGGCGTGTATCGCTGGTGATGGTGATGCGAGGTCTCCCCGTCGTCTAGGCCTACTGTACGCCCTGCATGCATGAGGTAGGTCATCAGACTCGTGATGGTTAGAATTGTCGTGCCCAAATCGCTGCAACATGTGCATGAGTGGCAGCCATCTATACCTTTCAAATGCTTCATTCTCTGGATTCCTGTGGTAATATGGGTCAAGGTCGCTGAAGTTGACTTGGAGGTCTGATGTCGAGGAATGTTTGTGTGCACTCTCATACACTAAAGATGCAAACGTGCTTCATGTAATCCGTTCACGAGATGTCGGTGCTTCCCGACCTGTTCGCCCAAAAGCAACAATTTTCATGACAAATGTTAGGGAAGAGAGGCGATTGTTTTAAGCTCATAACATACTGCAACATTCGAGTTCGAGTCCAAATTATCAAATCATATTTGGTATCGTTTCTTTTGTCCGTTAGTTTACAACAGTAGAATTACGAGAGGGATGTACATGTAAACATAAGTCAAACATTGTATCTAACGACTGTGTGGATGTTGGGTAATGCCAAGACTGAATGAAAACATCGGCAAAGTAAGTCTTGACATTACACAATCCTTGTCTGACATTCCAACCTGCCACAGAGCACCATTTCTCGTTCCTGGGATCGGTATACCCGCTTCCTTTCACCCCAAGAGACGTGGTGGACTCAGTTTCCAGCACAATTGCGCTACATCCGGGTATTTCATCGAGGCCTCCAGCATGTTATTTGTTCTCTTTCTAAATAACATTGCATAATCATACAGTGATATGTATGTACATCTCAAGGAAATATTGTTACGTGTTTCACCTACAGAGTGTTATAACATATGCGAGCATTTGTACAAACACAAGTGTACTGCAACTTATCTATGTAGCACGTTGTCGTTGTTACAACTTGTCTGCTACACATGGCGTCTTTTACCAATGACCGGGGGCACTTTGTCTTGGTAAGCGCACTCTCTGTTCTACCCCTTGTCACACAATGTTTCTGTTGCACCTTGTCTGTTACATATGGCATGTTTTACCAATGGCCGGGGACGCCTTGTCTATGTTGCACACTCTCTGTTTTACACCTTGTCACACAATGTCTCTGTTACACCGTGTCTGTTACATACGGTCTGTTTTACACATGACCGGTTACACTTTGTGTTACATTGTTACACATGGTTTCTTTACATGTGGTCTGTAAGGCATTGAAAAATCTGATCTGCGCTTTTCCTTCCTTGTGTGAGATCATGTTTGTATCATACATGATTTTTCCAACTCTGTGACATTCTATGACATTCTATGATATTCTGTGATTTGTGTAATTTTCTGATCTGTGATAGTCGGTAATCTATGGTGATTGACACGGTGAACTCTCTCAACCTGTTCCCGACACTTTTACCGGATATCCTCCGAAGTGCAGTCATCCTGGCTGTGCTCTCACTCGTGACAGTACGATCATGCAAATGTAGCATCCGGGTATACCGACCTTGGGTTACAGTGGTGAGTCGAGGTCTGTAACGAGCTGCAAGCCATGATATCGTGCTCCTACTAACATTCAGAGGCCTGGCAACAGAAAACTTATAATCTCCAGCGTGCATACTTTCAATGGCGACGTCCGGTGCCGCAACGTCAAGACGGGGCGTAGTGATTTGACCTTGAAACTCCTTTCCGAAAGTAATCTGAGGCTTTATAGCAAGGCAGTGCATGCTCGTTGCCGCACAGTTTCCACTGGAAGCTGATTTCTGTTGCTTTGTGGTGTTGCCCTTTTAATCCTTTTAATCTCGTCAACATTTTCAGATTCTACTAATGCAATGTTTGTCATGATGTCAACACGTTTGTTACATATTTTGGCTATTGTGTGAACACAACAGGTAATTAATACATCTGAAAATATGTTTATGCGTTTTTGTTTTTTTTTAATTGATAGTATATTAACACTCACTCACTGTCCCTCACTATTCGTTTTCCGGAACACACGAGTTGTATCGTGCAGTATCTCTTTCGAGGTATTAGTGTTTAGGGGTAATAGATGGAATCGTCTCCTGCAGGCCAATGCCGTCCAAGATTGCAGAAGAAGCGGTCGTCCAAGAGTTACCACCCAAACCCCTGACCATTGCAACCGTGTTGCTTACTTGTGTCATCGTCTTGCCACAGCCGTGGAGACTGCACAAAACATCCCTGGTTTAAGAAGCATTTCGAACCAAATTGTCAGGAACCGGTTGCGTGAAATGGTGATTCGACCAAGAAGGCCACTTGTCGCTCCTTTTGAAAGGCTTTCATCGGTGCAATCGTTCTGAAACTTAGAAACTGGAAGCAAGTCTGGTTCAGTGATCTATCGCGATTTCTTTTCCACCGGCGAGATGGAAAACAGCGTGTATACAGTCGGAGAAATAAACCTTTTGCCCCTAATTGCATTCGACAGGTCTACATATTAGGTGAAAGACAGTGTTACGATGTGGTTTGAGATATCCAGCAAACAAGGATCTAATATAGTGGTGGTTCAGCGGAATCTGACGGCATTTTGGTACATTAACGAAGTCCATGCACATCATTTGCTTCCGGTTATGAACCGATAGAGGGAGCTGTTCCCGCAGGACAACGCTGCTTCATATACAGCGTGCTTCACTGTCAGCTTCCTTGCCAGTTCTAGCGTCAATGCCTTCATGGTCTTCACGAGGACCAGATCTAAACACGATAAAACACCTATGGGATGACCTCGGTCGATGTGTACGTCAACGACAAAACACCCATCAGGCACCCCTACAACTGGCCATTGCAGAAAGAGTGGGGAAGAAGGTGCTGGTGAATTCTTGATCTGTAGACGTGTGAATTCTGACCTTTCCTATCATTGAAATTACATGAAATAATTGCTCATAAACCAATGCAATAAATTCTTCTAAAAATACTGTGCGTTTCGTATTGAAGTGTATTAGCATGCATGGGTTCGGTATATGTAAGGTCCGTTATGTATGTTTCAGTCAGTTCCCCTTCATCGACAAAGTCGAGGCAGACGTGGGTGGAGTCAACACAATGAGTGCCACATTCAGTACCAAGTACAGTCGTAGCAGACATGGGTGGAGCCAATACGATGAGTGGGACATTCAGTACCAAGTACAGTCGTAGCAGACATGGGTGGAGCCAATACGATGAGTGCAACATTCAGTAAGAAGTACAGTCGTAGCAGACATGGGTGGAGCCAATACGATGAGTGCCACATTCAGTACCAAGTACAGTCGTAGCAGACATGGGTGGACCCAATACGATGGGTGCCACATTCCGTACCAAGTACAGTCGTAGCAGACATGGATGGAGCCAATACGATGAGTGCCACATTCAGTGACAAGTACAGTCGTAGCAGACATGGGTGGAGCCAATACGATGAGTGCCACATTCAGTACCAAGTACAGTCGTAGTAGACATGGGTGGAGCCAATACGATGAGTGCCACATTCAGTAAGAAGTACAGTCGTAGCAGACATGGGTGGAGCCAATACGATGAGTGGCACATTCAGTACCAAGTACAGTCGCAGCAGACATGGGTGGAGCCAATACGATGAGTGGCACATTCAGTGCCAAGTACAGTCGTAGCAGACATGGGTGGAGCCAATACGATGAGTGCCACATTTAGTACCAAGTACAGTCGTAGCAGACATGGGTGGAGTCAATACGATGAGTGGCACATTCAGTACCAAGAACAGTCGTAGCAGACATGGGTGGAGCCAATACGATGAGTGCCACATTCAGTACAAAGTACAGCCGTAGTAGACATGGGTGGAGCCAATACGATGTGTGCCACATTCAGTACCAAGTACAGTCGTAGCAGACATGGGTGGAGCCAATACGATGAGTGCCACATTCAGTACCAAGTACAGTCGTAGCAGACATGGGTGGAGCCAATACGATGACTGCCACATTCAGTACCAAGTACAGTCGTAGCAGACATGGGTGGAGCCAATACGATGAGTGGCACATTCAGTACCAAGTACAGTCGTAGCAGACATGGGTGGAGCCAATACGATGAGTGGCATATATAGTACCAAGTACAGTCGTAGCAGACATGGGTGGAGCCAATACGATGAGTGCCACATTCAGTACCAAGTACAGTCGTAGCAGACATGGGTGGAGCCAATACGATGAGTGGCACATTCAGTACCAAGTACAGTCGTACCAGACATGGGTGGAGCCAATACGATGAGTGGCACATTCAGTAACAAGTACAGTCGTAGCAGACATGGGTGGAGCCAATACAATGAGTGGCACATTTAGTACCAAGTACAGTCGTATTAGACATGGGTGGAGCCAATGCAATGAGTGCCACATTCAGTATCAAGTACAGTCGTAGCAGACATGGGTGGAGCAAATGAGATGAGTGGCACATTCAGTACCAAGTACAGTCGTAGCAGACATGGGTGGAGCAAATGAGATGAGTGGCACATTCAGTAAGAAGTACAGTCGTAGCAGACATGGGTGGAGCCAATACGATGAGTGGCACATTCAGTACCAAGTACAGTCGTAGCAGACATGGGTGGAACCAATACGATGAGTGGCACATTCAGTACCAAGTACAGTCGTAGCAGACATGGGTGGAGCCAATACGATGAGTGGCACATTCAGTAACAAGTACAGTCGTAGCAGACATGGGTGGAGCCAATACGATGAGTGGCACATTCAGTACCAAGAACAGTCGTAGCAGACATGGGTGGAGCCAATACGATGAGTGGCACATTCAGTACCAAGTACAGTCGCAGCAGACATGGGTGGAGCCAATACGATGAGTGGCACATTCAGTACCAAGTACAGTCGTAGCAGACATGGGTGGAGCCAATACGATGAGTGGCATATATAGTACCAAGTACAGTCGTAGCAGACATGGGTGGAGCCAATACGATGAGTGCCACATTCAGTACCAAGTACAGTCGTAGCAGACATGGGTGGAGCCAATACGATGAGTGCCACATTCAGTACCAAGTACAGTCGTAGCAGACATGGGTGGAGCAAATGAGATGAGTGGCACATTCAGTAAGAAGTACAGTCGTAGCAGACATGGGTGGAGCCAATATGATGAGTGGGACATTCAGTACCAAGTACAGTCGTAGCAGACATGGGTGGAGCCAATACGATGAGTGGCACATTCAGTACCAAGTACAGTCGTAGCAGACATGGGTGGAGCCAACAGGATGAGTGCCACATTTAGTACCAAGTACAGTCGTAGTAGACATGGGTGGAGCCAATACGATGAGTGGCACATTCAGTACCAAGTACAGTCGTAGCAGACATGGGTGGAGCCAATACGATGAGTGGCACATTCAGTAAGAAGTACAGTCGTAGCAGACATGGGTGGAGCCAATAGGATAAGTGCCACATTCAGTACCAAGTACAGTCGTAGCAGACATGGGTGGAGCCAATGCGATGAGTGCCACATTCCGTACCAAGTACAGTCGTAGCAGACATGGGTGGAGCAAATGCGATGAGTGCCACATTTAGTACCAAGTACAGTCGTAGCAGACATGGGTGGAGCCAATGCGATGAGTGGCACATTCCGCACCAAGTACAGTCGTAGCAGACATGGGTGGAGCCAATACGATGAGTGGCACATTCAGTACCAAGTACAGCCGTAGTAGACATGGGTGGAGCCAATACGATGAGTGCCACATTTAGTATCAAGTACCGTCGTAGCAGACATGGGTGGAGCCAATACAATGAGTGGCACATTTAGTACCAAGTACAGTCGTATTAGACATGGGTGGAGCCAATGCAATGAGTGCCACATTCAGTACCAAGTACAGTCGTACCAGACATGGGTGGAGCCAATACGATGAGTGGCACATTCAGTAACAAGTACAGTCGTAGCAGACATGGGTGGAGCCAATACAATGAGTGGCACATTTAGTACCAAGTACAGTCGTATTAGACATGGGTGGAGCCAATGCAATGAGTGCCACATTCAGTATCAAGTACAGTCGTAGCAGACATGGGTGGAGCAAATGAGATGAGTGGCACATTCAGTACCAAGTACAGTCGTAGCAGACATGGGTGGAGCAAATGAGATGAGTGGCACATTCAGTAAGAAGTACAGTCGTAGCAGACATGGGTGGAGCCAATACGATGAGTGGCACATTCAGTACCAAGTACAGTCGTAGCAGACATGGGTGGAGCCAATACGATGAGTGGCACATTCAGTAAGAAGTACAGTCGTAGCAGACATGGGTGGAGCCAATACGATGAGTGGCACATTCAATACCAAGTACAGTCGTAGCAGACATGGGTGGAGCCAATACGATGAGTGGCACATTCAGTACCAAGTACAGTCGTAGCAGACATGGGTGGAGCCAATACGATGAGTGGCACATTTAGTACCAAGTACAGTCGTAGCAGACATGGGTGGAGCCAATACGATGAGTGGCACATTCAGTACCAAGAACAGTCGTAGCAGACATGGGTGGAGCCAATACGATGAGTGGCACATTCAGTACCAAGTTCAGTCGCAGCAGACATGGGTGGAGCCAATAGGATGAGTGGCACATTCAGTACCAAGTACAGTCGTAGCAGACATGGGTGGAGCCAATACGATGAGTGGCATATATAGTACCAAGTACAGTCGTAGCAGACATGGGTGGAGCCAATACGATGAGTGCCACATTCAGTACCAAGTACAGTCGTAGCAGACATGGGTGGAGCCAATACGATGAGTGCCACATTCAGTACCAAGTACAGTCGTAGCAGACATGGGTGGAGCAAATGAGATGAGTGGCACATTCAGTAAGAAGTACAGTCGTAGCAGACATGGGTGGAGCCAATATGATGAGTGGGACATTCAGTACCAAGTACAGTCGTAGCAGACATGGGTGGAGCCAATACGATGAGTGGCACATTCAGTACCAAGTACAGTCGTAGCAGACATGGGTGGAGCCAACAGGATGAGTGCCACATTTAGTACCAAGTACAGTCGTAGTAGACATGGGTGGAGCCAATACGATGAGTGGCACATTCAGTACCAAGTACAGTCGTAGCAGACATGGGTGGAGCCAATACGATGAGTGGCACATTCAGTAAGAAGTACAGTCGTAGCAGACATGGGTGGAGCCAATAGGATAAGTGCCACATTCAGTACCAAGTACAGTCGTAGCAGACATGGGTGGAGCCAATGCGATGAGTGCCACATTCAGTACCAAGTACAGTCGTAGCAGACATGGGTGGAGCAAATGCGATGAGTGCCACATTTAGTACCAAGTACAGTCGTAGCAGACATGGGTGGAGCCAATGCGATGAGTGGCACATTCCGCACCAAGTACAGTCGTAGCAGACATGGGTGGAGCCAATACGATGAGTGGCACATTCAGTACCAAGTACAGCCGTAGTAGACATGGGTGGAGCCAATACGATGAGTGCCACATTTAGTATCAAGTACCGTCGTAGCAGACATGGGTGGAGCAAATGCGATGAGTGCCACATTTAGTACCAAGTACAGTCGTAGTAGACATGGGTGGAGCCAATACGATGAGTGGCACAGTCCGTACCAAGTACAGTCGTAGCAGACATGGGTGGAGCCAATACGATGAGTGGCACATTTAGTACCAAGTACAGTCGTAGCAGACATGGGTGGAACCAATACGATGAGTGGCACATTCAGTAACAAGTACAGTCGTAGCAGACATGGGTGGAGACAGTACGATGAGCGGCACATTCAGTAACAAGTACAGTCGTAGCAGACATGGGTGGAGCCAATACGATGAGTGCCACTTTTAGAAACAAGTGCAGTCGTAGCAGACATGGGTGGAGCCAATACGATGAGTGCCACATTGAGTACCAAGTACAGTCGTAGCAGACATGGGTGGAGTCAATTCGATGAGTGCCACATTCAGTAACAAGTACAGTCGTAGCAGACATGGGTGGAGCCAATACGATGAGTGGCACATTCAGTAAGAAGTACAGTCGTAGCAGACATGGGTGGAGCCAATACGATGAGTGCCACATTCAGTAACAGGTACAGTCGTAGCAGACATGGGTGGAGCCAATACGATGAGTGGCACATTCAGTAAGAAGTACAGTCGTAGCAGACATGGGTGGAGCCAATACGATGAGTGGCACATTCCGTACCAAGTACAGTCGTAGCAGACATGGGTGGAGCCAATACGATGAGTGCCACATTCAGTAACAAGTACAGTCGTAGCAGACATAGGTGGAGCCAATACGATGAGTGGCACATTCAGTAACAAGTACAGTCGTAGCAGACATGGGTGGAGCCAATACGATGAGTGCCACATTCAGTAACAAGTACAGTCGTAGTAGACATGGGTGGACCCAAGACGATGAGTGCCACATTTAGTACCAAGTACAGTCGTAGCAGACATGGGTGGAGTCAATACGATGAGTGCCACATTCAGTACCAAGTACAGTCGTAGCAGACATGGGTGGAGCCAAAGCGATGAGTGCCACATTCAGTACCAAGAACAGTCGTAGCAGACATGGGTGGAGCCAATACGATGAGTGCCACTTTCAGTACCAAGTACAGTCGCAGCAGACATGGGTGGAGCCAATACGATGAGTGCCACATTCAGTAACAAGTACAGTCGTAGCAGACATGGGTGGAGCCAATACGATGAGTGGCACATTCAGTACCAAGTACAGTCGTAGTAGACATGGGTGGAGCCAATACGATGAGTGGCACATTCAGTACCAAGTACAGTCGTGGCAGACATGGGTGGAGCCAATACGATGAGTGCCACATTGAGTACCAAGTACAGTCGTAGCAGACATGGGTGGAGCCAATACGATGAGTGCCACATTCAGTACCAAGTACAGTCGTAGCAGACATGGGTGGAGCCAATACGATGAGTGCCACATTCAGTACCAAGTACAGTCGTAGCAGACATGGGTGGAGCCAATACGATGAGTGCCACATTCAGTACCAAGTACAGTCGTAGCAGACATGGGTGGAGCCAATACGATGAGTGCCACTTTTAGAAACAAGTGCAGTCGTAGCAGACATGGGTGGAGCCAATACGATGAGTGCCACATTGAGTACCAAGTACAGTCGTAGCAGACATGGGTGGAGTCAATTCGATGAGTGCCACATTCAGTAACAAGTACAGTCGTAGCAGACATGGGTGGAGCCAATACGATGAGTGGCACATTCAGTAAGAAGTACAGTCGTAGCAGACATGGGTGGAGCCAATACGATGAGTGCCACATTCAGTAACAGGTACAGTCGTAGCAGACATGGGTGGAGCCAATACGATGAGTGGCACATTCAGTAAGAAGTACAGTCGTAGCAGACATGGGTGGAGCCAATACGATGAGTGGCACATTCCGTACCAAGTGCAGTCGTAGCAGACATGGGTGGAGCCAATACGATGAGTGCCACATTCAGTAAGAAGTACAGTCGTAGCAGACATGGGTGGAGCCAATACGATGAGTGCCACATTCAGTAACAAGTATAGTCGTAGTAGACATGGGTGGAGCCAATACGATGAGTGGCACATTCAGTAACAAGTACAGTCGTAGTAGACATGGGTGGAGCCAATACGATGAGTGCCACATTCAGTAACAAGTACAGTCGTAGCAGACACGGGTGGAGCCAATACAATGAGTGCCACATTTAGTAGGAAGTACAGTCGTAGCAGACATGGGTGGAGCCAATACGATGAGTGCCACATTCAGTACCAAGTAGTGGCAGACATGGGTGGGCCTGCGTGAGACGTTTATAAGTTTTTCAAATAACATAATATACTGTGGATTACTGTGTGTTTATTTCAAAGTAAGGCCTTTTATTCGTCACATGCACAGAACTCATCATCTTCACTCTCCAACAGTGTGAACCCTTGGTGCGACTTGACAACACTGAAAGACTTCCTGCACCAGGAACAGGGCAAACGACCTGAAGATATATAAACAAGCCCAAATGACTGAAGAGGATTGGAAACAACAAACTGAATACTGAACCTAAATATGAATGATCGAAACATTTCAGTAAAGACATTATCGTCAATGTAAATAATTGAGGCAATCCAGTAACTGAGTTCAAAAACATCAATCTTGTCAGTGCAATGCGATGACATGCACGAATCATATCATTCCGTCAGATCATCACCTTATCAAAAGGAACAGTCATCAATGGGTAGTACATGTTTGCAATATGTCAATGTTTTACCTGAATCAATGAAGCTGCTGATAGCGAGCCCAATGATGACACTGACGACTGGCAACGTTATCAGCACCGCAACGACGATAAGTGTCACGTGATTACCCTTTGCTGCTGTATCGTGAAAAACAACCCTTTAGCATCAGGTAACCGCGTGCAGTGTTCTTTTGATATGAGCTTTATAGGAACGTGTAAACGGGAATGTCATGATAAAATCCGAGTAAAAGCTGAATGATCCACAAAAAATGTGAGAAATGAGGGTACCTGTTTCTTCACGAGTATTCATACTGAGACGCCACACTTTCGCCGGGCTGAGTTCTCCCACATACAGGTCGTGGTCCGTGGAGTCGACTGTAACATCGTGGGGGCTCTGTAAACCCTGTGTAACATGTGACAACATTGCGTCAACTATAACATCGTGAGGGCTTAGTAGATCCTGTGTAACATCTAACAACATGGTGTCTACTGTAACATCGAGTTACTGTCGACTGTCAACGGGGGTGCGGTTGGGTGAGGCAGCGGTGAAGGGTGGGTGAGGGGTGGGGTGTTTGCTGCTTACATCAAAGGTATCCCATTGCTGCACCACTTCTCCTGTATCTATGGCAACGGTGACGCCATAGACTGCCGGTTCTTTCTTATGTGGGTCATGGCCATTCACGACAAACAGGATGCCACCTACAACGATTAACACAATATCAATGATAGTTTAAAACTTCTTAGATGGCAGTCTCTAAATATCAGTCATACTTTTTAAGTTGCCTGCACCCTCGGTCCGTGGTCACTTTAAAATCCGATGTGCAACCAGACACTATCGTAGATTTCAGTAATGTTTACGCCTATCTTGGAGATACTGGCAACTAATAAACTATTTCACTATTTTCTTAGCCCTTAAACACTTCACGGCTAAATGCTTAATCTCTAAACTGAACATTTCAGTTCTTAATGAAACGACTGTAACCAACACTTGGCTTGGCTTCCAGCCCCCGTTAGACGTGTTGCACAGATAGATACATCTGAGTTAACGTGTGGTTTAGGGGACAGTTCTGACTAATGCCCACCATGGAGAGGACAATATTCCGTGGCCAACACATATGGTCCCATCTGTTTACTGCTGACGATGAAGCGGAAACTCCCATCCAGCTGAAAGCACTGTATTCGGCCGTGCATGCAGTCGGCGGCACAGACCAGTCCCCTGTCCTCTGCCACGGTGATACTTGGCACAATGTTGAATATTCCCGGCGACTCCTGGTCACCTACAACACAATATTGATATATCCCCATCACCAACTGGCAACAACCAGTGTGCAGAGTCTGATTAGACAAAAGAGACTGTCATCCCACAACAGACTCAGACTGCGTTAAGTTCGTTTGCTGACTGGTCTTGACGACACCAGCATGACATGGATTCAATTCTTGTACACAATCTTTCTATCATAGATTCTGATTGAGATTTTGAAATGACAGTCAAACAGCTCGAAGTTAATCGGAAGAATGCTCATCCTATTTCAGTTATATCACGGCTATGACGAACACTGTGTGAGAAATTTCTATATAGATGCCACTTCCGTGAAACACCAACACAGATACAAAGCTGATGATCAAAGTAACTATTGATCAATATTTCAGTTAACACTCATCATCCAGTTGAGCCTTACAGAGGCAACCTCCTCAGAACAGATCGACAAAGTTATGATGATGAAGACGTATAGTAATATTACTTGTATCTCCATCTGTCTGTGTGGGTACCGTTATGTTTATCTGTGAGTCTGTCTGTCTGTCTGTCTGTCTATCTGTGTCAGTAAATGAACTCACAGCAACACCTTCCGCCATCGTCACTGTCGGCCGGGCGGCCCCACTGGGTCATGAAGGTGCCATTGCTGGAATACTTCACAATACGACCATTACAAAACCTGAAACAAAGCTGATCTGTTAGAAACTCTTCCTTTTTTTTGCATTGAGTACCATTGATTCAGCTGGACTTGTGGATCAACAGATGCTTTCACTGTGAACAGTACCGGCATTATGAAATGACGTTTCATCTTGTGAGGATTATCAAATCTGCGAGATATCTTGGAGAAAGCTCATTAATAACTGCATACTTTATGCTATGTGTTTAGGTGTAGGGTAATGGTTCTTTTAAACAAAACTAGAGCTATATAACACGAAACCCTTTAATATCGAGGTAGTTAATGAACACCAACTGGCATTTAGTATTTTATATATATTTTCAGATGACTGGTGTTTAATATCTTACTATGACACGCGACACAAGTATATGACACCATCAAACATTTACTTACCACACGTAACGAAACTTGATACTTTTAACATTAACAAAAAGCATATATAGAAATGTTGTTAGTGTCAGTAATGTAAACGAAAACAATTGAAACTTCTATTCATTGTGGATACACGGCAACAATAACAAAAGCGTTGTAGGGCTGATATATGCAGATGACCTGACAGTCGTCAGCAGGATTACCCATGATTCGAGCATGATACAATGACAGAATAGGTCAAGTTAGTTTCAAAATGTTTCAGATGAATACTTTACTATACCTACGATTTGTCGTGACATTCTGCTGAAATAAATCACTTTGACAGAGGTGATGATTATTTTACGTAATTTGCATATGTAAACAGTCGATGCGTGACGTGGCGATTTCGTTTTCCCCATGTATTCTCGATCCTCGATAACAGAGAATTTGAGTATACGCATGCGTTTTTCCTGCGGTCTTCATGCCACTGACCCGTCAGCCACGTAGAAGTCCCCAGACTGCAGAACAGCGACGTCCGCAGGCTGACAGAAGTGTCCCGTGTCATTGCCCGGCACTAGTCGCTCCCCCAGAACCATGTCGGGCAGGGTGCCGCCCGGGGGTATCCTCATCACCTAGGGGTCACAGCACACTAAAATCAACAGGGGACATGAACAACCTAAGTTTTAGAACTGCTGATGGAACTTATTCATAACCCCGGTTACAGAACAATCGCAGTAAGGTCACCCGTTCAATGACTGACCAAAGTTGATGAAACACCACTCAAGACAGAACAGTGGTCGCATCTGTCCTCTGAAGTGCTGCACATTATGCTGCACTATGTATCATATCAAACACGTCATGAAAACTTCCACACTTGATTTGACACTCATGCGTGTCTGAATCAAACTTAAAGAGCACATGGCAAGACTGGAATGATGTGCGTCGCCAATGTATCTGAGTTTGTGTGGACATCCTGTCTGTCATGTCACTGACCCAATACGATGAGTGGCACATTCCGTACCAAGTACAGTCGTAGCAGACATGGGTGGAGCCAATACGATGAGTGCCACATTCAGTAAGAAGTACAGTCGTAGCAGACATGGGTGGAGCCAATACGATGTCTACAACAGTGAAGTTATAACTCCACTGAGGGACTCTGAATCACGTGGCCATAATAAGATGGGGCCTGGATCACTCGTGTCGCTAGACCAGGCATTACACCATACCATTTACAAGGAACATCTGGGTGGTACCATCAGAGGAGACACTTGGCATTATTGTACCCGTGTTGTTATTAGCTAAATGGGCACGGACTAAAGTGAGTCTAGATAAAAGTAATCTCGCCATACTCTTAGGCAGTAATTAACAATTCATCAATGTGCTAAGCTGACCAGTATAGAGTATCACGGCACTGGCGGTAGTTCCAGTGAGAAGGAGAGGCTCCAGGAGGGACACTACTGAGGACAACGTAAGGTCATAGTGACGCACCTGGTGCAGTCCTGTGTCAGTGACCCAGATGTTACCCCGGGAGTCCACCTCGATACCGTGAGGCAGGTAGAACCTGACAAATATAACAACGTATTCAAAGTATGCCATAACATAAAAGAAAGGACAAATCCTTTAACGCCCCCGTTACCATAATGGCTGCATGCCTGTATTAAATCCATGTACTCTGGATCTGGATTCAAATTGTTTTCCTAACTAACTACAGTGTTGGGGAAGAGTGACGGAAACTCAAGACCGTGTTCCCGGCGGACGAAGAAGGGCCCTGTGTATGACTCACGTAATTCATCGTACATCAGACAGTACAATGCTCACTGGTTTCTGCCAAACTTTCTCAGCAGCGTCCCTTGTCTGTTTAGAACCAAGATGACGTCCTCTGGTATTGGCGTGGGGGACAGCATTCTGTTGTCTCTATCAAACGTTCTGCAATGATATGTTTGCAATCAACATACTTTATTTATGAATGGTAATCAGTGATGGACCAAATAGTTCAGTGATTTCACTCCTCGATCTGTAGACCAATCATCCGCAAAGAATGTTCACAAAGTTGACTTGAGTTGTGGTGTAGTGACTCACCTTGCTGTCCACGTCCTTGATCCCCTGTGGAAGATGTATACGTTGCCGTTCCTGTCTGTGGCTACGCCCACTACATGCCCCAAGATCAGATTGTGTGATGGCCAGGAAGAATCAAGCACCAAGGGATGAGGGGAAACGAATGGTGTTACTGGAATGAAGCCGAACTCCACCTCAGCAACGTTCTTAACAGAATCTCTGAACACGCTAGAGCTGGCGCTACTAGTCCGGACTTTGGGTATTTATAAGTCCTCAGAAGTCAATGGAAACCAGCAGACATAAGCGAAGTGTATTACGAAAGTCAAAAACACAGACTGTTCAAAAGTTCTTTTTACGCCTTGCAATTCTTGCTAAATGATGTACTAGTTCATGTCCAGTTTATCTACGGTACCTTTGTTTCCAAGAGGAGGAAAACCATGTCACAGCTCGAAAATACAATTTTAACGTAAATGAGCAAACAAGCAATGTGCAATTAACTGAACTCGGATTGTGTTAAAACTCCAAGGTGAGTATGAACCAGTAATACACAATACGCTTCACTGCACTTTCAGCTAGACACAAGAGTCTCTTCAAGGTCCAATGTTTGCTTGTTGTTCGGACACGCAGCAGTTAGCACTATCCCGGTTGCACGAGGGCTTAGTCGCTGTACAAGAATATGGACCACACAAACACATGATTGAAACCGACAGCTCTCAGGCTATCGGGAACCAGTCAACTTAGTTTGCAAAATGAACCATCCGATACTATATCCTCGTATCTTACAGAAGGTTGGCTTGTACCCCACACGTAAATCATAGAGGTCATTATTCCAATGTATTTGACAACTACCCGTTTTCACTTTGCTCTTCTCTGCCCCAGTTTCCGTGGATGGCTGTTGTTGGTTACTGTCCTTGTGTGTCAGCTCGTCCACTGGCGGTGCTGGAGACAGAGGGGCGTCGCCAGGTAGGTTCTGCAGACGTTCAGGGTGCTGGTTCGTCATACAGTGCCCCGGAGACATCTCCACAGTGGAGTTGGTGTAGTACATCATGTAGAACTTGCACATCTCTTCCGATGTTTTACGTCTTCAACACAAAAACAGAGAGAGATAATGGTAGCATGGACTGTTGTTCGACACAAACAACAGACAGAGATTAGAGTTCACACGGTATCAGTATAGGTTATACGACTCGTATGAGCAGTTTAATCCACGAACTGGTTGGTTATACTACGAGTGGCGAGTAGTACAACCAACCAGTTCTTGGATTAAACTGCACATACGAGTCGTATAACTTACTTACACTACGACAATGAAGAAACAACACCCCGTGAAGGTGAAAAATAGCAATAAAAGTTAATATTAACACGTACTCATTTTTGTCACAATGCTTGCGCGGGTGTTAAATGAACCGTAGTATCTATATTAAACACATGACAATATGTCTCGCAAGGTTTTCTCTGAATTTCTTTGTTTTGACTTAAAGTAGAATCTAAGTATAGGAGTTTCGTCCTCATCATATTACAACAGTGTATAATGTAGTGTGTCCTTGTTATTCAGCGCCAGTGTGGGATTTAGTTTCTGCTATGTTTCGTGTTTTGCATGGTGGTACACCAGAGGTAATACGGCACAGACACGTAGTCACGTGCCGAACCTATCGCCCGTGCACAATTATCACGTGCGTCAGCATCAACATTAGTCGTGTGACTCGTGTGCATTCGACCACGTTGGCATATTCATCAGATGGCGACGATGTTGTCGCTTCTAACGACTGCGAAGATGACAAAATGATTATGAAGACTGCACTCAAACCCGAAAGATGTCCAGGTAAATAATACATGTGAAATATGTTAATAATAATGGACAACAATTATCCGGAACATTTCCCCGTACTACAATAGCCACAGGGACCGTTCATACATTTATGGCTAGTGGGGGTGGTGGTGGGTTTTATACAGAAGCAATGTACATTGTGTAAGCGACCATCCTGCAGGATATGTTCAAAAGCGATGACACCACCGCTATATTAGCGGAAGTTTTTAATCTTTAATATTTTCATGTACAAATTTGCTGAGCCCCTAGCAACCTCCATCACCACTGTAATCCAGTTATTTTAAGCGTAGCGAAAAATTCGTCCTAATATTTTCAACAGTATTTATTAGATTTGTACGATACGAAATAAAGTTGAAATTAATTCTTTCAATATTTCTGCTAATATGTAGTTGATAACGTACATTTTCTAACCGTATTTTCTTTCTTCTCTAGACAACGTGGTGGATGAGCAGTTGATCGCACAGGCCATTGGGCACAGTTCTAAGCAATGCAATCGGGGAGTATAAAAGTGTTGACGAGCAACAGGATGAGCTGGTGAGCAACATTCTGAGCAATGGAAGTAAATGGGTCATCAAGGCTGTGCGAAGGCGACGTCCACGACGACCACGTGTGACGCTGGGTCTTTAGTATGTACGGTCAATGTCAAGGTTGCATAATTGTAATTTCCGAAATTAAGGTTAATTTGAACTGTCCGTGTCTCTTTAAGAAGCAGACGAAACAGAAGAAAGTAGTCCCCGTAGTATAACCAATATTTTGGTTGGTTATACTACACCCGAGAACAAAGCAGTCGTAGTGTAATGGACGGTTACACAATACAAACAACAGAAAGAGATGGGAGATCATACGATATCGTGGACGATTACACAATACAAACAGACAGAGATGGGAGATCATACGATATGGTGGACGGTTACACAATACAAACAACAGACAGATGGGAGATCATACGATATCGTGGACGGTTACACAATACAAACAACAGACAGAGATGGGAGGTAGTCAGTTCCTGCGTCAGACATCAACCCCTGGACAACAAGGGTGTCACCAGTACCACCCTCGGGTGTTCGAACCATTGTCTCCTGTTAGCTCTACTACGGCCTTTCCTGCCCGGTGCTTTGTGAAGGCGGGCACAACCATCAGGAGTCAGCAGACGAGTGAATGTTGTGAAATGCCGCAGTCAGTAACAATCGTGCATAGTTGACATCAAGATCTACAACACCCGGGTCACATATCCCTGAAACTATCCGGTCCGTATTCCGCTGGGATTTTCCCAGCTCATTCCCTGAAGGTTGACGACACTCACACTTACCCAGTGTTTACAACTGTGTCACAGCTCATTCCCTGAAGGTTGACGACACTCACACTTACCCAGTGTTTACAACTGTGTCACAGCTCATTCCCTGAAGGTTGACGACACTCACACTTACCCAGTGTTTACAACAGTGTCGCGACCTCTGGAGTCGAAGGTACATCGGGCAACCTGTTGGGTAGTTTAACCAGGTGACCATTGTAAACAGGCGATTGCCATTTGTGTCAGCGAGTGGATATGATAAACTAGATTACATGAAACTGTCTCTTTTCTGCCATTAATGACAAATAATGCTGACAATATGTCGAGAAAAGCAGCTTCCGGGAAGTTACATGTAATTGCATTGATAAAATACACTTCTTGTAAGCGTTATATCAATTTATTAAACGTTTTACTATACCAGTTCGTCGCCAGACCTAACAATATAACTGCCATGGACAGGATAAAATATCTGAAAAATAACGAGAAGTTATTAAACAGAGCAACAGTCCTGACTATTACAGGACACAAGTAATTCTGTCGAGAAGAATAGTCACAGTCAATACAAAAACACACTGAATAGGCCCTACCACTCCATAGTGAAGGCATCACAACAATGGCAGGACGCCCTACCTGAGGCCCCTGTGGGTTGCCTTTACCGATCTCAAGCCAGGTGTGGTTGAACATGTAGCCAGTGATCACCTTCCCTACAAACATATATGTACAAATCACTAACTACTGATATTACTTCTAATGTCAGTGACTACTAAGACCAGTATGCAACCATTACATGAGAGTAGACAAATTTTATTTAGGCCATCAGAGGCAATGTGAATAGAATAAACGCTGCCACCTACCTCATCTTCAACCTACCTAAACTGTGAGAGTGGGTTCTGTAGGCGAAAGGGTACAGTGGCTGTGGTTCCTGGTATGTACAGCTCACATCGACATGCGCATCTGTGGAGTAGAACAACCGGTTCAGCTTTAACAGCATCGACAGCCCCGAGATACACGTGAAGGAGTCTTGCTTGATAGCGTGTAGCTGGATTGTCTGACATTAGCTGGGAAATTGTCGAGTGTGACTTTAAACAACAAACGTATACTATGATTACTGAATGTATGATGTTCACATAACATTATTGTTTTTCTCACTGACCGATACACAGTGTCACTCACTCACTCTGGTAATATCGCCTGGGAACAGCAGAAACTGCTAGATAATAAAAGCTGGACTAGAAAAACAGAGTTTAACAGCATGAACAAAGTCCGTCATCGAGGTCCTCTGATGACCAGATATAGGGTATCTAGTATAGTCTTGGGATAAGCTTGTGGATAGGCTTGTGCAGGTAATGTGTTGCAAAACAGACAATACGTTGTGTTTTCATAGAGATAGAACCGTTTAGAAATTGAAGCTACCACGTGACATTATGGCCTTGAAGCATTGGGTGACCCTACATACTCACTGGCTGTATTCGGCGGTATGCTAAACCGTATATTCTCCAATAAATATATCCCAGCTGCATATTTCTGTCTGCAAAGGTGCATAATGAAAAGGTCACAATGAAGACAACTGTTTGATGACATGTATATACTATGACTGGATACCACTGGAACATACATACCAACATCACCAAGTTATCAAACTACATTCAGTTAGTCAGTATGGATCGTTTCCAAACCTTTTGTATAACATTAGAGAGGTTATTGTGAAGCTGTGAATGATTTCCTATCTATCTTTATTTTCACGTGTAACGTGATTGGAATTGGCTACCAGTTTAGTAATTCCATGAAGACTTGTCATTTGTATTTGATGTAGCTCATTTCTTCCATATGTTGAAGAACAAGCAATATAAGACTACAGCTGTAGTTTTGTTGGAAGCAACCTGGCATGATTACACGGTTGTACAACGTGGGATCAAGTTGCGAAAGACAAACAAAATGTAAATATCAGTAATGATAATGATAAGCATATGTTTCCATAGAAGCCAAATATTCAATTCTACTTTGACACAGGCACTGTGACGGGTGACGTGGCCTTACCGTTCCGATGTTATATGGATGCGGATTCCGGAAAAGTCTGTGGGTGCAGATTCTGAAATAAGATTACACTTTAAGCATCTGGGAAGAAACTTTACTGTGATGTAGTGCCCATGATCTGTTAGATGGACGGGAGTTTATATGTTCGCTTGTAGGGGAAAGGCTTCTTCGGCAATATTTCACCCACATTGTGACTTGAAACCATGGAAATAAACATTCGCCTGATAAATAGTTATAACGCTGGTCCCCTATAACAACAGACACACTATGAAACAGGGGAGCATAGTCCCGTTCTCATCTCCATGTGTCCAACACTTCTCGGTACCAGTTTGAAACATCGCTAATCCCGGAACCAGTCTGAAACATCGCTAAGCCCAGTCAAAGCTTTAAACATAGCTAATCCGGGTCACGGGTTCAAATATCGCTAATCCAGGTTTCAGTTTGAAACGTCGCTAACCCCGGTACCAGTTTGAAACATCGCTAATCCCGGTACCAGCGTATCATTGAAGTAGCTAGTCACGCTCTTTTTATTCCAGTCACTTTCAGAAAGATAGTACAAGATATGATAAATTATCAGTTGATTACAGTTGTGTCAGTGCAAGGCCTACCGTTAAAGGCAAGCTGGTAGTGAGTCTGCAACACGAGAGTTTGGATCTCGGATCCTCTCCCGACTTTAAAGCCAACCTCTGTAAAACACGCATTTACGTCATATTAAACAAGTGTATATGCATGCAAATTCACTTACACCTACAGGAGATGACTGGGTGCAGGTACGAGGATGAATTCGTGACAATGTCTGGGAATCTGGGTATTAAGGTATTGACGTAAGTGTGAAGAAATATATTGATGATACATTACGACCAATCAAGTGCACTGTAAAAAGAAACTTAAACTAAATAGTCAACCGAGTGCTGTGCTGTAGCTATTTGTTATATTAAGCTACAAGGAATGCTATGTGAGGTGTAAGCAGCTGGGTACCATCTGGCAGAGATGTAGATGGGACACCGTGAGCCCAGGTAAACAGGAACACTTCTGATACTCCCTGCTGACAGACACCAGGACACTTCCTGCAACACAGATAGGTCATACTGACACAGTAGCAACTTACACAACTCAGGTAGGTCATACTGACACAGTAGCAACCTCTACAACTCAGGTAGGTCATACCGACACAGTATCAACTTACACAACTCAGGTAGGTCATACTGACACAGTAGCAACTTACATAACATAGGTAGGTCATATCGACACGGTAGCAACTTACACAACTCAGGTAGGTCATACCGACACAGCAGACACCTGCACTGAAGGTTCACCTCTCCCATTTGATTTGCCTGTTGTTTAACCCCGAAATCTAGATCAGAAAATCCAGTTATATAAGATGACATGTGTCATCCAAGTCAACAAGCCTGACCACCCGAATCCGTTCGTCGCCTCTTACAAAGGCACGGGCAATTTCCCATTATTTGTGTCATATCCAGAGAGATTCAACAATAAAATGATGAGTTTTGAAGAACAAGCAAATAAACATGCTGATAGCACATACACAACCCAACTATTATGTTGTCAAAGCCCTTGACAGAACCTACTTGACTACGTGGTCATTCAAGATAAACAGAGATGCATTCTACACAATCCGAGTAGTTCTCTCTCTCTCTCTCTGTCTCTTTCTCTCTCTCTCTCTGTGGGGGTGGGGTGGAGTGAAGAGATTATCTTTATGAATTCACAGATCAAACAACAGAAGAAAAGGAAGATAAATGCCCCAACTGTCCATGGTACACGCATTCTGTCCTACAACATACCATACATCAGTGGTCCTCGCTGGCTCTCCGTCGCAGCCATACAATGTCATGTGGTGAGCTGAACTGTTGTCGGCAAGAACCTCAAACTTCACTGCAACACACGAGAACATTCTTGTACATGTCGTGCAAACGGTGAAGAAACCAAGATCCGAACTCGCATCATCACACTGACAGATGATCACAGTAAACACTACGTTATACGTTACAGACATTATACATTTGTAATATGTGAACTAGGATATGACTGTCATATGACTTAAGTGCCTCAATATAGAGCTGACCTATGTATTCTGTCTCCCCGAGTAGCCACTGCTGTGTGGTGTAGCTGGAGCACAGGTGGACGTCGGCCTGCAGCAGACAGATAGGAAAAGGTGAAGACTGTACACCGTAGATGGCGATGTTGCATCTACAGGACACAGACTTGGAGGTGACGCACCAAGGAGCAGGATGGTGGGCCACTTTACAACTAATTTAACAGTTGAATGCAGTCTGTAACTGTACAAAGATAGCATTAACTACGGCAGTTGTTGGAATATGTGTCTTCAATCAGTGTAATTCAATATGATAATTAACGGCGAATTAACGAATCGGAAACAAAGACTTTCGAAACACGCAAATCGTCGCTACATGCTCTGCACCCTTGTGACGCCGTACAAAACAACCTTAATGCTAGCCGTACATCAATGTTATGGTATGGGAGTTACGGTCACCTAAGATCACATTGAATAACGACACCGAAGACATGACGTAATGTGTCGTGACAAAACTGTAGGATAATGTCAGGAGGATTTCCGATATAGAATTTTGTCAGGGGGATTCAGCACTGCAGAGCTCTGTACGTGGATTCTGTCGGGAATCAATACTATATTCTCTCAGTAGAGACCATTTAATAGATCTGTTATTTGGTCTCTACTCTCAACACTGTAGGGTTCAGTCAGAGGACTCAACACTATCGGATTCTGAATGGTGAATTCAGTACTGAAGGGCGGTTCATGGAAAAGTTAACTGTTGATGTTAACGCACGATGATACTGACAGTTTCAGGATCGAGCAAATCTGGGAATTCTAACCTTGGTGCAAATACCGGAACACCAAATGAGATGGCCAACCACATATTTGTGACGGCACAGACTGCATGGACGAGATAAACCTCAATGTGTGAGACTTAGTTCTCCATTACAGAACATGACCCGAGAGTGGCCGTCGCTAACTGCCGATAACAGAGTCAGAATGAGGGTGTCCGGTTCCAGACGCTGGATGTGCGCAGACAGCTTAGTCTCTGAATATATATAATTTTGACTGCAACAAATAGACCCATTTAAATTGAAGCTCTGGGGAGAACAGGAATTCCTGAACCTGAGGAAATCTAGACTTGCTTCGTTTGTGGCTTTAGCATTGCAAGTAATGTACGTCAGGGACTGAGACAAAGAAACAACGCCATGGCACGTCGTTAATGCAGTCTTGCCGGACAACCTCTTGCCTTGTATTTGGGGAAAATGTGAATATTTGCTTTTTTGTTTTTACCCTTGTTTAGCTTTATGCTATTGTTATTACATACTGTATATGCTATCTTCAGAAACCTAAACTGAAAAACAAATATGAAAAATGACATTAATTTTGTGTAGTGCAGTACATGACCATAAACAGGTAATGGTGACAAATTTTATGTATTCCTCAATATGATATCCAATCTCATATTCAAAGATCATTTAAAAATATTTTGTAAGATCGATGATATAGTTTGTCTGTGACTGTCACAAACAATTATCTTACTTCAAACCTACCGTAGATGGGTGTGCTCCCTTCATCCTGACATCATACGCCCTGGTATCCACTGGCAAGCTTTGTCTGGGTGTGGTCGTGTCGGTACCTTCTCCCGAAATTGTCATCCCTGGTGCCATAATGGTCAGAAACAACAAGCATCTATACATCGCCATCACGAGAGCTGCCCTAGTTAGCGCAGACAACTCTCACAAGACAAGCGTTGTATCAGAGCGGAAGAACTTAGCAGGTGGAAGTACTGAGTCGCTCGACAGTGCTTCATATCCAGTTACTGCACACGACATATTGCTCAATTTGCCTCCCTAGAAACTCCATCTTGGCCTCGAGTCATCGTAAATACGTAACACTGTACACGTATTAAAGGCACCGGCAGATAAAGTAGTCAGTAGTATTGAAACTCTGGAGTTCCACAAGATGGCACAAGAATGCCTGTAGTTAATGTTGGAAATACATCGCCATTAGGTTTATAGAGCGCTAGTTCAGATAGAGTCCTTACTTAATGTAGGTGTTGGTGCCTAATACGACAGGATACTATCAGTTCAAGAAGGGTGCCACATGAATGCACAATACCTTGGAAAGTGGTCAGATCAGTGGTTATATTTGCCATTAACCTTTCTCAATCAATAATGTCATATCTTTGATCCTAGGAGCTGTAACTACACAAATGCTATGACATTGCTGCACTGCAAATCTAATGCCAGTACTGTGTTTTAGACGTGTTGATATAATTGATATCAGTAGACACGGGGGTAAGATTCTATCATCCAAAATCTTTTTCATTAGTTCCCAGTGAAAAATGTACATCTTTGAACACAGCACTGGCATTAGATTAGAAGTGCAAGTGCATCGTGATGTCATCCAGTTCATGACGTCATAACATTGTCAGGCCATTCTGCAAAATCTACTGTCAAAGCGAGAACTCCCAGGAGATAGATCTATCGTCTAATCTCACACAAAAGATATCTCCTCTGGATGTTTTGGATGATTACTCGAATCTCACCCTAGGGTCTACTGATATCAATTATATCAACGCTCGTTGACAAAGGTAATATATTCTCGGCAAGCCTCCGATTTTTGTTACTTTATCAACGAGTGTTGATATAATTGATATCAGTAGACACAAGATTCTCTATATTTTAACATTTCCATTAACTTGAAATACACGTGATTACGATATCACTAAACTATCCCCCAATTACCAGATGAGCCTTCTCTAAATATGGATTCCCAATTATTTTAGCCAAAGTATCACATCCCACAGCATCACACCTCAGTTCTGAAATAGACTGGCGCTTAACTTGTTATTTTGGGTATAGTTCTAGGTCTTTTTATAGTATTTTTCTCGCTTTTACGAAGCAAGAACACTTATTTACCTTCAATTCTTTGTTTATATAAGCAGTTTGAAAATTAATCCAGATTGGAACCATTTTAAACATTCGTTTTACTGCAGACACATCATATGTGTAATTCTTGTAGCAAAGATCCACACGGAAGGTTTCTGTTTGTTTGCTGTGAAGAAGAGAACCGTGGATGATGATGGCCTGGATTTATCATGTACATGGGTCTTCCTTACATCAATGACCCTTTGGTATTACTGAATGGGTAAGTGTGAACAAGTGCCCCTGAAGATATACAGTGATTTCATGACCTGAAAGTAGATTAATTCACTGCTATAAGATAGGTCTACTGAAGTGAAATTATCAGAAGAGTGGAGTATATATTCATAAAATTAATTTATTTTGACATATATTTATACAATATACACAAACAAAACATACAATAAAATATCTTTTTTTAATATTCACAAACAACAGCACATTTTGATTTCTATATTATATAATACAACCAGGCTACTGTTCCTTAAGACTGTACACAGAAGTTGTATACATAATATATCACACTGGTAAACAATTAAATATCTTTAACGCTAAAACACTGACTCCTCTTGGCATAAAAAATATTTTTAAGAAACTGATACAATATCAATACATTAAAGATAGTCACGATTTCTCAAACAACAAGAGGAGAAGAATCACAAGCCTGTGCTTGTAGTTATCTCACCATCAAGATGGCTTCTTGCTCACTGGACACTTTACCTATTTCAAACCAAGAACACCAAATGCCATTATTCAGCTGTCATGGGTGATCTCAGCTTGCTGTGTAATGCTATGAAGTACACTAGTCAACAGATGCCATAGAATACCCAGTATTTCCTATGACTGGCTAATCAGCCATGGCTAGGAAGGATAGGTAAAGCCATTTCAACAAGCTGATGGTCTTCACATTCTGAGTAATCCAAACAAAATAAAGAAAACTTACCTTTCCCTCAAAGGAACAGACCTTGTATATAAGATGTTGTTTTTAACATTTGGCAAAACCTTCTACATTCAAAGTAGATTACCTCTTTAACATATACTTGTTCAGAAATGAAATCTCAGCACCTGCATTGTATAGTTACATATGTTTTGACATGCTAAGGTAAGCTGACTAGACACAGCTGGTCAAGTAATGAATGAAGAACTATGTGCGTACTGGCACTCAGTATAACAGTCAGCAAGGCAGACACTGAGGTTGGGTGACATCGCAAGTACTTCATTAACACATGGAAGTAAACATTACCCTTTACAGGCTGCAGAATGAATTAATCCCCAGCGTGACAACAGACGTCAGTCTGCACCTGCTACTGAAGACTGTGGATATGCACATCAAAAGGGCATAACCACCAATATGCAGATGACTGTGTGTTTGCATATGTTGCAGACAACTCAAGTGTTGATATAGGATATCTGAACATGCTATCATAATATACACAGCTCAACAACCTGCCAAACTCCACAGCTCAACAACCTGCTAAACTCCACAGCTCAACAACCTGCCAAACTACACAGCTCAACAACCTGCCAAACTACACAGCTCAACAACCTGCCAAACTACACAGCTGGCTCAAAAACAACTTTCATGACATTCATAAACAAAAATATACATAAAACCAAGCATTTGGTTCAACATGATGAAATTACATAAACCTTTCACTGACAGAAAATGGAATGTTTACACTAACAGTTTGCTACTAATAAAAGATCTTGTGCATCAGTTTTTTTCACTGTATTACCAGATAAAGAATGTTGAATTTTTTTCTTCAACATATTTGACATAATTACTGCTACACTTGTTAGCAATTGTTACAGTAGGTTTGTCAACCTGGAGTAAAGACACATCAGAGCAACTAACCAACTGTCAATACACTTAACACGTAATGAAGAAACTGGAACTCACCACATGTAATAACAATCATTCATGTGGATACCAAACATCATATATCACGGATTATGCGTTCTACTAACAGTAGATAAAGCCATATCTGTAACATACAACAGGGTCCCACACATGGTAGACTCGGGTTCACTCCCCGTGTACAGATATCTACAGACAGCGTAAAAACAAAACACATACTCACCTACAATACAAATAAACCACTAACTAAAATCAACAAGGATGTTGAAGCAACTCATGAAGAACGTTGTCCAGCAAATGCATCAAACTACTCTCTGTACTGTCACACTTTGATTTCAAAGAAGCTGCCATTAACATCATTCACTTTGACTTAAGTAAATATAGTCCATGTTGACACTTCACCAGAGGGCAAAAAGTATGGAGAGTCGACATATAAATTTTGGCAAGAAACACCTTTTGTAATGGATTCATATTTAACTGGGTAATATTGCATAAAAACAGGCAGATATAGTGAACAATGAACAAAACAGTATGTACCTGAATGGTGAAGCTACTGATCATTATGCCTGGTGTAACGTTTACATCCTTGAACAATCTGAGCAGTAATGTGGGAGTAAAACAAACATCATCATGATGGCTTTCAAAATAAACATAGTGTCTCACATCTTCGACAAATATGATACGTCATATTTGTTTTCACTCATTATCATACAACCTTCAGTACAGCTGAAACTATCACACTGAGCTGTTCAACAAAACCTTGTATAGGTACCTAATTAATGCTTTACACATGACAACACGTACAGGCAAACACATAAAACCTAGTGTGTATAACGTACACTGATTACCTCTCTAACAGACAAATTCTGTGACCAGTAGGAAATGGAAGGATGCATGCATGCCATCGTGTATCTAATGATGACACTGCAGATATGTACATTCCAAAGTGTTGTTTGTGAAACACTAAATACTGTCATACAATGACAAACGGTACAGGCATAACAACAGGGCTCATCAACTGAAACAATGCAGCTACATGGATCATTCCTGTATGTATTACAACACAAATGCTGTGGTTGATCCATGTTATACAACAATGAAACTCTTCATAAGCAATGATAGCACTGATATTAACTCAACACAGCTCGAAGCAATGTGCATATGAGTGTGTAGGATACATGGCTTGGAGTAAAAACAAAATCCAGAATTTACCATACCTTAGCATCAAGGACTGTATTATGCTCAGTACACTAACTGTAACTGTCGTATCACCTGCTGCAACTGTCGTATCAGCTGCTGTAACTGTCCTATCAGCTGTTGTAACTGTCCTATCAGCTGTTGTATCAACTTCTACCTCATCACCATTCTGTATCACACAACAGCATCCTTTAACATCATTGTTCAACAACATCCAGCCAATCCATACTGATATGTACAAAGTCTACATGAATGTTTCCCTTCGTTGCTGATATAACATGGAATGTAGAAAGCAAGGAAATAAACCACAGACCAGCAAACCTATACTGATGAACGCTGCAAACATAAAATTAAAAAAAACCCAAAAAAACCCAAAAGTCCCAAACACAAGTTTCATGAAAAAAATAAACTGACTGGAAAATAGAGTTAATAATGTACCGGTCACCTTGTATATCAAATGAGTTTCAAGAAAATATATGTAGACGAATAAACATGTAAACATGGTTGACAGGGAGAGATAGAGTAGTGTCCCATAGAGAATATCTCATTGTGACCACTCAGTCCATGACTAACCACTGTTAAACAGGGAACATGTTGGGGGGAGGGGCTCTTGAAGAAAATCTACATCAGCAACATTTAGATACAACTATCATGTAATTTCACAATCTGTCATCCTTGATCCTGGATAACCCTTCCGATAAATCTCCACTAAGTACCTACAGAACTGTCCGTAAATTGTTTTACCTGCCTTTGCTAGCTCCGTCTTCACAAACATGGCATCTACAGTCATGACAGATTGAATGCTGTGCGGCTCAGATTTAAGAAAAAACATAGTGTCTGAAACCTTCAAAGTATATTTGCAAGTACTCCTTCTACCTCTTCGCGCCAAGCCTTAGATGCATCCTGGGTATTAGTGGAGATATATTGGAGCATATGCCCTGGAGATTATCGACAATGTGGACACACCAGTACCATGTTTGTCATGTTAATATGGCCACTTGAGTCCCCACACTACACATGTTCCTGTGATGTAACAAGCAGTAACCATATCTCATTAAGTACTCTGGCACACCACTAAAACTTGGTGCCACAAGGCTAACTCTGAGTGCGTGTGACACTGGAGGCTGCAACTTCCTGCAAGATGGTACATCAATAAACATGTTTTGAAAACCTGAACTAAGACTTGACCGACTTGATGGCCTGTCCTCTCACATATCTATATAATGTGCATGGTCAGAAGTGCTTCTAAATGAATGTCAGGTGACAGAAGTGTTTCACATGTCATAATCCAAACACAATCTGTTTCAGTGAATGCTGACTGTAACTGATCCTGACTGTAACTGATGCCACCTGACCCACTGGAGTCCAAACCAATCAGCACTTCCTGGGTGTAACAGGGGCTTTTATCAGGGAGCTTAGAAATTCTAGATGAAGCCACACGCAGACTTAAAAAATATCCCAGTAAGAACTGTGCATATATGGACTTCTCCCTGAAGTGAAGGTTGAGTTTCTTCTCATTACAATCAGATCTTGTACTCTCTGTGATACCTCTATGTGTGTAGATCTCATGATCCCTCCACTGGCTGTCAGTTAAGTCCTGAGCTCACTTTGACTGCTCAGTGTCAGCTAGAAATGTGCAATTTCTAGCCATTAACACAGATATTCTTTCCATGGATAGCTTTTTGGATGACAAAGCCATGGACCCCAACACAGACTGTACAAAATGTCCACACTAAATACATCAAACAAAGTTCAGTTAAAAATATCAGCACTGTAAATCAGGCATTGTACACCTAATTTGGAGGGGTCTAATTGGCTGAACAGACATTTGAAAATTAGAGGTGACCACGGATCTTCACTCCATAGGTATCACATCTGAGTAGAAGATCAAATTTAAACACTGAGTCACAGTTTATCTCCAAAATAAGTATCTTAATAATTGAAGGCATAGTTTTTCTGTGTAAGAGGAGGCAATCACACAGGAGCAGAATCACGCCCTCTGCTTCTTACTGGGAGCAGTATACTCTTCCTGATCTGAGTCATCAAGTGGATCAAGTTCATGGTCACTCTCTTCTGTGCTCAGTCGATCAAAGCCCTTGTGAGAATTACCCAGGAAACTCTGGAGACTAAACACTTTTTGTTTCTTGCCTGAGAAACAGGATATTTTACCTGCAAACAATAATGACTTCATTAAAATTCTAACAATTAATTCGTAAAGTATAAAAAGTAGGACTAGTATGAAGCTTCGCTGCTTGTAACTATCAAGATTATCAGCTGTGATCACTTTGTCAAGTTTACAGCACTCCAACATGTGGCATTGCTATTAAAGTATTCGCCAACAAAAACTTCCAAACATAAGCTGTGTGTCATTAGGGCAACTCACTAAAATATCAGGAAAACCACACAATCTCAAACACTGCATTTAAAAACACATTGCAGACTGTGACTGACAACAGACTGGTACCATGAGAAGACAAGTCCACAAACCAAACCGTACCAAGACTTTGTGAGGTTAGTACTGAAGTAGAATGAGTAAGAGTTTGGGGAAATAGATCTTTGGTCCCAATTCCAGAGACAAGAAGAAGACAAAGTTGTCGATATTCCCCACAATGGCAAAATACTCTTAATGAATATGTGTACAAGTTCTGATTATGCCAATTGTTTTGGTGTGTATATAGCAAAGTGGAAGGAGTGTACTGAAAGATGTGTTAAATTATGCTCTAGATAAAAGCAATACCACCAACTTCAGTTGAAGTTATTCTCTCGAAATTGATCTAGGTGTAACACATTTCTTGTCCCTTCAAGCCCCGGCTTACCTGAATGGTGCAGTCGGATGATGACTGTGACTACCAGTAACAACACCACCGGAACTATCAACAACACGCCGATAATAACAGACGGCATGTAGTCAGACTTTTTATCATGAACGTCCTTCTTCTCTTGCATCACTGAACTGTTGCTTGTGCCTGCAATAGGTGGCACCTGTGTCTCGGTTGTGTCACTTGTGTCCTTGGGTTTCCCAACAAAGCCTTTCTTATCAGGAACAGCTATAATAAACAGGGACATTAAATTAGCAAAACAGATCTCTACTGATGATAGGAGATAAACAAAAATGTTGAGTACAAAACGTCAGTAGATGAACTTGAAATGTTAGTATTTTTTATTTAGTGAGACAAGAGTCTTGCATTCTGGGCCTCCTTGCACAGAGAATTAAAGTGATCTGAGTCACTAAGGTAACCTTAGTGCAATGGTAAAGAATGGGAGTTAAGGTTAACCTTAGTTAAGGTTGCTTCACGAAAGGAGCCTCAGGTATATTACTCCTGAGAAGAAAAAGAGAAAAATTGTTTGCGGCAGGAGTAAAACCAGTCTTGGGGTGAACAATGTGACAAACTGCTGTGAGACCCACAGACAGGTGTGAGATTACTTTGAGACACACATACAGGTGCAAACCTATTGTTAGACAGGTGTAACATGATAGTATCAGTCAAATTCCAAATGACATAATCAAAGATGGCTGAAAGAAGCCATAGAGAGGACCGGATGTCAAGCTGTGTTCTACAGACTCTGGACATGTTGATAATGTTAGTAAAAGAAAAATGGCTGCCCCTTATTTCACCCACACTGTGGCCATAATCTTTCATGGTCTTGTACCATGGAACTGCCAAACTTCACCTGCATCAATAGGTAGATGAACTGACACTCAATGACACTCAATGGGACACTCAATGACTGTGCACTGTCTATAATTCTGGCATAGGCTGAATACAGGTCATTATGAAGAACACAGAGATTGTTTGTTGAAGAATACAGTACCTGTCATGACAGTCTATATGTCAATATGCCCAAATGACTGAAATAGTAGTTTTGTTAACATAATGGAGTATGGGGATGCAGATACAACACTGCATGCTAATTCTAACAATCCTAACCTAACAAACCTTCTGAACATTATATCTGTTTAGATGTACTTACCAATCACTGTGTCTGTCTTCGTGGGAACATTCATACTGAGACGCCACACTTTGTGTGGATCGAGTTCTCCCACATACACAGCATGGTTGGTGGAATCCACTGTCACATCATGGGGGTTCCGAAGACCCTGCAGAATAATTCTGTTAAGTGCCATCATCTATTTCCACCTCATAATTGCTGCATACTGTAATGATGCATATACGTCTATGTAGCTATAACAGAGTCAAGGAATTAGTCAGAATTACATAAATCCTTCTTTGTTACCACAAATCCTTCCTCATTAGGTTTGTTCAACTGTTACATATTGGAATATCTGAATATAAGAAGCCTGAAGGTCACTGAGCTGAGATCAAGGCTTACATCAGGTATGTCCCACTTCTGCAGCAGGTCTCCTGTGCTCAGGGCTATGGTGAACCCCTGGACTTTGGTCTGCTTGTCATCATAGGTGGGTCCATTCACAGCGAACAGGATCCCTCCTGGAAGGGAACAATATCGCTTAGTTGCTTCCTGGTCTCACTAAAGATACTCAGCACTACATAATGAAAACAGGTGTGAGAGAAACAGTCAGATTTGTCATGTCTCCTATATGTCACCATCAAATTTACATTAAGTCGCAGCAGAAAGACTACTTTGACAGGGACAAGATCTTGTGATATCTGCCTAAGTCAGAATGAATACAAAATCATTCTCATAAAGTGAACCCACACTTACTAACCACACTCCGTCACTCCATCATCACTGTCCTCAATGTGGGGCAAATATCATTCACCCTTTCTCACCAATGTATTGATCAGTTGATGGTTTGAGTTGATGGTAATAATGCTTTCAGCTAGCCATAGTAATACATCTGCCCCACATGTACACAAACAGTAGACATGACCAGTAGAAAGTCAACGACAGAAATACAACATTACCTGACAAGGTGTATATCTGTATTTGACTTTTTCCCAATAACCTATAATGCAAGACAGAGAGATTACTGACCATGCAGAGAGCAGTACTCGATGGCAAACACACGTGGACCCATGTGTTCATTCTTGATGATAAATCGGAAGTTTCCATCCAGATCAAAGCACTGTATCCGTCCATTCTCCCGGTCCGCCACACAAACCAGCTTCTTGTCTTCTGCTACAGTGACACTGTGTACGATGTTGAACACAGCTGGAGGAACTTCAGCATCACCTGTAATGATGAAGATGAACAAACAGTCACGAGGCACAGTATTCTCACATGCTGAAGGAATGAGTACATTGTATGTCCCTCCTTATTGACAATAGGCAGTAACACTCACAATTATGACAGGTTACCAGTTACTGATTACATTCACAGTGAGAGGAAAGGGAACATCTTGTACCATTGTCTGTGAAGTCAGCTTGCCCCCACTCATCCAACAATGTGCCGTTGCTGGAGTACTTGAGAACACGACTGTTGCAGTAGCTGCAACAAAAACATAAAACGGTCAACCGGGATTATTTCAGATCGCAGTTGGCAGCCGTTACAGAGAAACCACATGCATCAAGCTATACATTTATTAGAAATACACTTTCAAGATGTTTGGTACCTTCATTAATTACACCCAATAATTTCCCTGATGGCCAAAATATCAAAACTAGTCCACTGAGAAGGATATGAAGGTAGTTACCATCTAGATTCTCTAAGACTACTGCTGTGTTTGAAAAAAAAATAGAAGTAACTAGATGTGAATGATATTAACAGTCAATTCTTCCTGATACCCTACAATGTAGAGCTGTGTACAGATCAGGAGACCTAGCAGCATGTAAGAGTGTGAGTGAGCATGTTTCATGTTTAGGCTGGTTAACATGTAATTTGTCCTACTACATCACAGATGACAGTCTTGAAGAGAACTCATGTCTGGAGTTTCCATCCAAACCCAGCCTTTTCATGAAGAGAACTTGGAGCTCAGATATTGTAGCTTTGTGTACATAAGAATTATTACAAATGTAGCACTATGCATGCTGCCCACATGAAACATGACTGCATGATGAGGATTGATAGTGGCCCAGTCTGTGAGGGCGATAGCTCAGAGGAACAGAACATGTTCCTTCACATACTGAAATGTACACATCACTGACCCATCTGCCACAAAGAACTCTCCAGAGTCCATGACAGCGATGTCTGCTGGTTTACAGAAGTGTTCGTTGTCACTGTCCGGCTCGAACGGTTTACCAAGGACCAAGTCTGGGGCTGACGCACCTTTGGGAATTCTCATCACCTGGAACATGCACTGAAACCCTGGACAAAGTTGGAGGTAGGAGCGACACCTGCTTTCACACTCAAAGGGATTAATCATTGGCTTAATTCCCACTTTCATGACTTGGGGAGCCACAGCTACCTGGAATCTTAACCAAGCACATATCCATGTAATACGCCAAGAACAGATCTGGATCGACATTGTCTGAGAGTGATACAGATCAGCTTACATCAGAACCTGTGGCAAGAATCCCTCCTCAATTACTGTACCTGGTGCAGGCCAATGTCTGTGACCCAGATGTTGCCCTTGGAGTCCACCTCGATACCATGCGGCAGATAGAACCTGAAACATACCACAAATACCATTATTGCAGAGATGAATGGAAACAAGGCCACTTCTTATTGAGTCAGTATGTACAAAAACAATGAAACAACAAAATGTTTCACATGAGATGATATCGCTTGGGTCATACACTGGTCAATGTAACAACCCACTGTGTCCCTGATGACTGAGGTAAATACTCACTGATCGCTGCCGAACTGCCTGACCAGTTTGCCCTTATTGTCAAGGATGACAATCACATTCTCAGGTATGGCATCCTGGGGAATCAGCTTGTTGTTGACGTCAAACGTGCTGCAAAATACACACAAAAAAAATACTTAGTCCGTTAGAACCACTTTATACATGAGCAGCACTGTCCAGGTGAATGAACACAAGTAGTTAACAATTAACAATATGTATCACTAGTTTGGACGATGCAAAGTCTATAACACCTGAAACATACCGACTGTCCCACTGCCTACTGCCCCTGTGGAAGATGTACACATTTCCATCCTTGTCTGTTGCCATGCCTCCAATCTGGCCCAGGGTCAGCTTCTCTGCAGGCCAGGATGGGTCAAACACCATGGGGTCAGGGAGGTTAACTGGCTGGTCTGCAACAGATCCACAGGCATGTCACTGGTCATGTATGGTGTTACACACACACATAGAACAGTAGTTCCCGAGATCATGTTATTGTCTAACTAGGGAATGATCTTTAAGCAGAAATCAAGTAAACAAAAGATGGCCATTTAACACATATTGCTTGACATCAACTTTGCAAGTGGAGGAATGTATTAGTGGCAATACAGAATGACTCAACAAATGTAATTTTCTGAATAACATTGATATTTTATACTTATCCTGACTCATGCTTAATATGCTTACCTCCTCCCTCTATACTGGAACACTTAAAACCCCTTGACGTTGCCTTCTATTTGAAGCGGATGGTCTTAAATATAGTCACATGACAGTCACATGACCAGCCATGCTTGTCAGTCTCTCCAAACTCTTACTAGCACAAGAAATATTGTGAAGGGGCGGTTGGGAAGGCATGACGCCAGAGTCAGGATAAGTATAAAACATAAATTTTATTCAGGAAATTACATATCTTTCCTTATCCTGACTCATGCTTTTATGCTTACAGTATCTGATGAAAACAGTGGCGGGACAAGCCAAGCTGGATTCTGTTGACTACCACATAAATACATCCAGTACTTTCGGGAACAATAACAGCGAAAGTTCGGTCCTGTTCGTCCAACATTCATCTGTAAGATGGGGGGATCATATCCAGTTGAACTTGTCTTCTCGTGAAGCATTCGTTCACTGGAACGTGGTGATATATACATCAACTAGCGTCTTATGCAACTGAAGATTTCTGTCAAGACCAGTCACGACCCTTCTTCATTTACAAGTATCTTCATTATGAGTGTAGGGTCATAATCACTCATGCTAGCCTGTTCAAGACTGCGCATAGACTCTTAACCATTATATTCCGCAAAGCGTCTTGGTCAGGGAATATACAATGTTTGGTCTAGTGGTGTGTGGACATCACTCATGAGGTGTTGTAGTACAACATTCAAATCCCAAGCTGGAGAGTTAAATCTGCGTTGTGGTCTTCGTTGTGAGATGAATACTTCTGGTACGTTAGTTGTCTTGATCCCTGGATCAGGCTTTGATATGACCCAGACGTCAACCTGGAACCATGTGGGATTGCTGTGTGCTTGTTTGGTATGGATGTGGATGAGTTGGTTCTTCCACTCTGGCAGTGTGGGTTGTCCTAATTCTTCAATGAGTACTGGGAACCAATCTCTCGCTGGCCAAGAAGGTGCAATCAAAATCAGTTGTATCAGTGTCATCTGTTTTATATGTCCAGTGACTTTCTGGAGTACTTGAATGGGGCATGCATAAGTATTCAGCCCTTCCCACGAGAAACTGAGTGTGTCTGTTGAGCACGCTAATGGATCCGGCACTGGAGATAGTAATGTTGGTATCTGCTTGTTGAACCTTGTGGCAAATAGATCTATTTGCGGAGATTTGAATGACCCATGAGTCGGAATGCATTTCGATTTAGCATCCATTCCATTGGAGACAGTTGTAGGAGGAGTGACAGTGCATGCACCTGGGATGTGACATGACTTTATGTGGTGGTTCCAGTCGTTGGCGATGTCGAAGAGTTAAAAGGTTAGCTGTAGCAGTGTGTGAGATCATGTTGATCCTTGCTTGTTTATGTAGAACGCTACAGTGGTGTTGTTGGTGTGTTCGTTCCTCAATGCTGTTGACCAATGACATACTGCACTGATCACAACTTTTATCTTCAGCTGGTAGAATGCATTTGTTGCTCATCCAGATTCCTGATGCCACCTCGTTGTCCAGGTGACAAGGTGGAAGCTTTCCACCTTTAGTGACTCTGGCAGGGTTTTGTTCCATGGGGGCATTTGCTTCCTCCAAACAAGTGATGAAAAGAGCTTTTGCGGTTGTATGCTTGAGGACAGTAGTGAAAGTGTTAATCGATTTTGTCATCATTACTTCCCTGGAGTCCTGGCTGTCGCCCCAAGATGATGCTGATGATAATTCTTGTCGGAATAGTAGTAGATTCAATCTCACAAACCTAGAGGCTCAATGCTCCGAGATAAATTGTTGAGTTGTGAGAGGACCATCCCATCTCCTTCAATCTCCGGTTTGCTGAATTTAGAGATAAGAGACCTGGAATGGTTGAGTCTGAATAAGGTATGCAAGTGGTTATATCCAGTTCAGTCAGTTACTTATCTTCCACTTTGTAGAACCTATTGTCTCAATGATGAGCTTGTATGATTGTATACTTTCTGTGCTTTCATACAGAGCTCAATGTAATATAGTGGGAATCAACAAGCGCTGAAGGCCAGAATTTGTTGTTGCTGGTATTTGGTCACCGTCTGGAAGGCTGCTGACAAAGTTTCTGGGATGGTAGGCATCACCGCAATTGGTGGAAACATCAATCTTTTGATGTCCTAGTTACTCATCTTACAAGTGAGAGATTTGTTGGTGTCCTTTGACTGTGAGACGAGGTCTAACCTGTTTGTAATCCACAATGTGATCTCTGAGTTGGAGAAGAGGTCTTCCCCCGCTGATGGAGATCAATGTCTATCCCTGTCCACTGAATCCTCTCTGTCCTTCCACGAATGCATTCGTGAGTAGGGATGTAAGTATCTGTGAACTGAGCGTGTGTATTTCTGGAACGACTGTCATTCTGCGAATGCCTTTGTGCATGCCTGCATGTATCTGCATCCAAAGAAGCAGATGAACGATGATGGCATCTTCAACAAACATGGGAAGCAGACGTGAATGCTTGTGGCTGTAGCAGGATCCATGAGTGCAAGCACTCAGCATGTTGATGGAAGGAGCTTCATCCACATTACAACGAGGTGATACAGCCTACAATGATGATTTCCGTGAATGGGTGCATGCATATGATGCATCCTCTTCATCTGACTGATTTAGTGCAGCCGATGAACCATCACGTAAGACGACAGTAGTTGTAGCTGATGACTGACGTTTCCGTTCCTCTGTGTAACGGCGATCAATCAGATTCATCTTATGAGCGGTGAACTGTTGCATGAAGAGGCTGGTGTCCAGTGACTGCGGTGCAAGCAGTGGCGGTTCGCAGATTCGCAGAAGCATCTGACGTACTGATTGTAGACGTTATAGAAGTCTGCAAGAAAGTAGACTCTCTGAAGGTTGATGCACTGTTGTCGATGTTGTTGATGAAAGTCTAGCAGACGCTGAATGTTGATCAGGAGTGCTGATGATCTGTACCTCAGGAAGTGGTAGTGGAGGTTGGTTGCAGATGTGACGTTTGTCAGAAGGGACGATCACATTGCTGAAGGACTTCCCAGAAGATGTTGAATGTAGTTTCAGCACTGATCTAGTAGTTGAAGATTTAGTCTTGGAAGACGTAGATGACCTCAACTTCTTGGGTTGAGATGATCCCGATTTTGACGACATCCTCTTCTGTGATCTAGATGAAGTCTCGCTAGCATCTCGACCATCCCCCTAGGGTACATCTGGTTGATCATTAAAATCAGCCGTTGTCAACATAGGGTTACTAGACACAGGATCAAATGATTTATTAGACATGACTTGAGAGAGCCTACTTTGTTTGTCCTTAGCACACCCTTGTACAGTATATACAAATGCAGAATGCAAATTCTGAATCAGATAAATCCTTCACAGTGAATAGTGAAGGACATAATATATGTGGATCAACTGCTGGCAGCTGTAACTTCCATTGGGAGCATGATTTCATCAACTCTGAGATTTCAGAAAGACTGGCAAGCATGGTTGGTCGTGTGATCATATTGGCAAGAAAGGGAGGCTTTCAGTGGGTGAGTGTATTTACATGTACGCTTCAGTTAGAAGGCAACTTCAAGGGATTTGAAGCGTTCCACATAGAGGAAGGAGATAAGCATAATAAGCACGAGTCAGGATATGGAAAAATTCTCAAAACTGTAGGAGTAAAACAATATATATATCAGAAAACATACAACATATATGCCTCTATTATAGGCATTTCAGAAGTTGTGAAGATGAAGGAAAACCAAGTTTTGTGGTTAGGGAACTTCTTTATGAGTGTGACATTTCAGTGTACGTACAAACACACTCATGAAGTATTAACACTTGCTGATGACAGTTTTAGTATCTACATTGAAACGCCACTCTCAATGTCATAAAGAAGTTCTCTGTCCAATGTCCACAGAATATGGTTTCTCCTAAAACATACAAAAATTGCTGGTATCTCACTGTTATAAGGACATACCATTCAGTTTCAAACATAGATAAGCTGTATATCAGCTTACTTTACATGGTGACAATGTTTTAAATAAAGAATCTGAACACAGGCTAGGTCAATTGGCAGCTGATACACACAGTGCTTAGACTATCTAACTGGTATGTGAGAGTTTCAGCCAGATGATCAGCTCTCTGCTTACTACATTCAACATCTCCACTTGTGTGAAAACATGCCACTGATTGCCATCCTGGAACACCCACAAAAGAAAACTGTCCATGCTGTTAGTGAGATGTGTAAGGTGACAGTGGTGTGTGAATCACTTGTGTGGACATTAGATGGCAAATCTAGCCCATCTTCAAAACCAGTAAATAGAATACACCCTTGAAATAATCATATAGCCTATCAAGAGGAATATAAAGAAGAACACATGCAACTGGGGGCAAAAACATTAAAGACAAGAAGGCATTAAACTACGTAAAAACCAGACTTGCCTTGTCCCAGAATCTGTTTGAAATATTGATACTAGTGATATTTGTACATAATGAGCAGTCATTGCAGAGGGGGGGGGGGGACCAGTAGGACAGGTGCGACAATTTCTGTTCCATGTCACTGACATGTCAGTAACATTTGATTGTGGGTTTGAATCCTGATTATCCCTGTTAAATGTCAGGTTTTGCCAGCTCGACACTCTCACTTGGTGGCTGCTGGTGGTAAAGTCAGTGCTGTGCGAAGTGGGAAGCCTGTCTCAACATACACACAAAACAGTAAAAACATTCATGGATCAATAACAACAATAATACAAAGCAGACACTAAGCCTACTGAATGGAACAGCATCAGTACTGTGCAACTATCAGCAACTACTACATTCATGACAATCTGGAAACAATGTGACACAACAACACTGCATCTGGAAACATGCCACAACAACTTGTCTTACGACTGGCTTCACTCTGGCTGGCATGAACAGTGGAGCTGGTCAGAGTTCGTCCCCCTTGTCTTGGCCTGTCAGTCGGTCTGGCCACATATCCTCTGGAGTTGTACTCAGAATCTGTGTTCTTTGGGGAAGGTCGTCTGTCATGTGGAACCTCACTAAGCTGCCGGTTCATTTCTTCAAAAGCCTTATTCCTGTTCCTGTTTCGATTCCGTCGGAAACTACTCTGAGAGTAAGCGTCATGGTCATCATCACGCGCCTGCTCAAGATCATCATAATAATCTTGTCCGAACCTTTTTTGATTTCTGAGAGGACCTAGATTTTTCAAATATTCTGAATACAAAGAATAGTCGGGATAATCTTCTTGCATTGAGTAGCCTTGGCCTCTGAAGTAAGGCATGTCATTACCTGTCTGGGCCACAGTCTGCGAGGCTTCGGTCTGCATGCCAGAGTGATGGTGTTGATGTCCCTTTGCTTCCTCCTCCAGCTCTGGGTTCGGAGGTAGTGGGACATCCGAGTCCTGTGGGATGTTGGCGATGAGATCGGGTAGCTGGTTTCCACCACATTGCCCCGAGGGCATCTTGACACTGGAGTCTGTGTAGTACATGATGTAAAAGTTGCACATCTCGTCCTCTCCTGTAGCTCTGTTGGCAAATAAGAAAGTCATTGTCAAGTTAACACTCAAACCAGGAATATAAGTTGCAATGAATACTACCAAAGGAAGGACATAAAACAGTTCATGAATAATTACATTCACAATGTCTTGTTATGTAGCAAACTCCATGTCTAACTAGACTGTGGAAGGTCCCAGGTAAAGGCCAGCCAGTAGAAGGTGCACGGCTGCTGTATTGGCACCATGACACAATCAGACAGGTCACATCCACCACTCATGTAAGGCACCTTGGGACCTATTCTCACCTGGCAAATCAGATGAGTAAATCAATGACTACTTGAATGCAATTTTAGTTTCTTTTCCACAAACTTACCCTATGTTTGTGACTCTATTTCTGCCTGTTGAATCAAAGGTACATCGTGCAGCCTGTTGGAATAAATCAGTGTTTGATCAATATGTTGAAGATACAAGAACTTCTGGGATATCCTGCCACACTGTACCGTGTGTGTGATGCAGGGTGTCCTCATCACATCTAATTCCCTGCCACACTGTACTGTGTGTGTGATGCAGGGTGTCCTCATCACATTTAATGCTCTGCTACACAGTACCCTGTGTGATGCAGGGTGTCCTCCTCACATCTAATGCCCTGCCACACTGTACCGTGTGTGTGATGCAGGGTGTCCTCCTCACATCTAATGCCCTGCCACGCTGTACCGTGTGTGTGATTCAGGGTGTCCTCATCACATCTAATGCTCTGCCACACCATACAGTGTATCCTCGTCACATCTAATGCCCTGCCACACTGTACTGTGTGTGTGATGCAGGTTGTCCTTGTCACATTTAATGCTCTGCCACACAGTACCGTGTGTGATGCAGGGTGTCCTCATCACATCTAATTCCCTGCCACACTGTACTGTGTGTGTGATGCAGGGTGTCCTCATCACATTTAATGCCCTGCCACACAGTACCGTGTGTGTGATGCAGGGTGTCCTCATCACATCTAATGCCCTGCCACACTGTACCGTGTGTGTGATGCAGGGTGTCCTCATCACATTTAATGCCCAGCCACACTGTACTGTGTGTGTGATGCAGGTTGTCCTTGTCACATTTAATGCTCTGCCACACAGTACCCTGTGTGATGCAGGGTGTCCTTGTCACATCTAATGCCCTGCCACACTGTACCGTGTGTGTGATGCAGGGTGTCCTCATCACATCTAATGCTCTGCCACACCATACAGTGTGTCCTCGTCACATTTAATGCCCAGCCACACTGTACCGTGTGTGTGATGCAGGGTGTCCTCCTCACATCTAATGCCCTGCCACACTGTACCGTGTGTGTGATGCAGGGTGTCCTCATCACATCTAATGCTCTGCCACACCATACAGTGTGTCCTCATCACATTTAATGCCCTGTCACACTGTACCGTGTGTGTGATGCAGGGTGTCCTCATCACATCTAATGCCCTGCCACACTGTACCGTGTGTGTGATGCAGGGTGTCCTTGTCACATCTAATGCTCTGCCACACTGTACCGTGTGTGTCATGCAGGGTGTCCTTGTCACATCTAATGCCCTGCCACACTGTACCGTGTGTGTGATGCAGGGTGTCCTTGTCACATCTAATGCCCTGCCACACTGTACCGTGTGTGTGATGCAGGGTGTCCTTGTCACATCTAATGCTCTGCCACACTGTACCGTGTGTGTCATGCAGGGTGTCCTTGTCACATCTAATGCCCTGCCACACTGTACCGTGTGTGTGATGCAGGGTGTCCTCATCACATCTAATGCCCTGCCACACTGTATCGTGTGTGTGATGCAGGGTGTCCTTGTCACATCTAATGCTCTGCCACACCGTACAGTGTGTCCTCGTCACATCTAATGCCCTGCCACTCTGTACCGTGTGTGTGATGCAGGGTGTCCTCATCACATCTAATGCCCTGCCACACTGTACCGTGTGTGTGATGCAGGGTGTCCTTGTCACATCTAATGCCCTGCCACACTGTACTGTGTGTGTGATGCAGGTTGTCCTTGTCACATCTAATGCCCTGCCACACTGTACCGTGTGTGTGATGCAGGGTGTCCTTGTCACATCTAATGCCCTGCCACACTGTACCGTGTGTGTGATGCAGGGTGTCCTTGTCACATCTAATGCCCTGCCACACTGTACTGTGTGTGATGCAGGGTGTCCTTGTCACATCTAATGCCCTGCCCACCATAGAGCACATGGTCCACACTGTGTCAGCACCTTTACAACACGGTGGTCCCAAGTGAAAGTGGGTCACAAACCATGCAGTGTCAAGCTGTCAATGACAAGTTTGACTTAAAAAACATTGTCTGGTTTGCGATGATCCTCAGGTACAGTTTTGGCAGAACACAGGATACACTGTTCCATGGGTGAATGCAAGATAGATCATATGGCTTCTTTCATTAACATATTATATGTTATGACAGGGTAGAACATGTGCATGGATCATGTGGTTAGCTTACCAGTCTATCACCTGGGTTCACAGTGAAGCTGCCATTTACTGGGTAAAATGCCTGCAAAACAAAAGTCAAGTTATTTAAATCACATTCCCTGTATACACATAGATACAAAGGTCATCCACATCATCACTCTCTCTCCTCCATGCTCTGTTTGTCAGTATTACCGTAATCAGGGAGCCTATATAGAAGGGGAAAAGGGACTCCTTGAAAAGCTGCTGAACGTATGTCTTGGGTCGTTACATAACCAGTGTAGCCAATATAGTGGCAGCATAGTATTTAAGCCCGGTTTATTTTCAACAGCTGATTAAGTTCCTTGAGTGTTGTAACAACTGAAATCCTATAAGTAGAAGATAGGTTAACTATTTTGTCACTTCAGTTTAAGTCAAATAATTGGTATTAGTGTCTGTATTAGGACAGCAGATTTGTAGTAAAGTTTCAAGTCAGTATGTTATAGCTCACTGGCTTCTATTCTCCATTCACCATGAAGACAGACTAAATTTTGCTGGTAAAAACTTCTTTCACATATTCGTTTCATGTTTAGAAGGAAAACATGCATTTTGTTGAAAGGTATTTGCAAGTAATTGTGACAGTTTTATGACTTAAAAAATTGTTAGGCTGTAATTGAGGTGTGTGAAAAATATGACATTTCGCCGATCCGTTCTGATCCTCTATTGAAATGCTATATGCCGTTGTTTGAGTATTCCTAGTTACTTCCTCAAAAACATCTTTCACATACACTCTTAATTCATATGAGGGAATATCTACTATCAGGTGAAATGTGTTTGCAAGTAATAGTGATAGTTTCTTAATCTAAAACAAAATGTTAGGGTGTATTTGAGGTGTGTGAAAAATATGACATATTGACTCACCATTGATGCTTAAAGGTTATATGTCCATAACTTCTTTCTTTTTGGTTGATCTTATTATTTGAAAAAAACTGGAAAGGTGTTCTAGACTGCTTTGTGACAGTTATACACTTTATATTTTAGGGCAGTGTGACAGTGTCAGTTAACATTTTGTTAATGTCCATTCCATTCCCCACATGCAATAAGATATCTGAGTTAATTAAAAAAACAAAAATGTCTCAAAGTAGATTTTTTAAAAGGACAGCTGATGTTAACACATGCTCTCGCGATACTTTTGCATTCTTTAACATGTTCTGGGAGGGAAGGCTGCGGTGTATCATTTATTCTTTCATTCATTCACATATGTACTGCTTTCTTTTATTCTTTTCCTTTATTTCTTTCATTCATTCACATAATTCTTGCTTGCTCTAAATTCTTACTATAATTCATTCATTAATTCATTGTAAAATTGATAAATTAAACTGGCTGAAGTTCTGTTAAACACTGAAGTTGCGCTGGGAACGAGCCAAGTCACTGTGTGTTTGAGCATGACGAGGCACATGTTAATAAGTACAAATGGTAAAGAAAGCAAGCGAGTGACCTATCCCTGTTGTAGAGTATCCCTGTTGTAACTGCACAACAATGTTTGGACCAGCAGATGCGCATTTATCTGACAATCACGTCATCAGTCACTGAATACAATCAAATAGGCCAGATGCAGATACAGGAAGATACAAAGTAAAAACTATTGAATTTCAACAACATACTAAGTGAATATCCCAGTTGCCTCTACTATCTCCTACCTACCTGGGGCCACTGTGGATTGCCCTTGCCAATTTCATACCAGGTGTCGTTGAAGAGATAACCAGATATCACCTTTCCTGGAAATTGACACAAACTAGTATTCAGTACATAATCAGAAATTAACATTCAAATACATGCTGTTCTGAGTAGTGCAGTGTGTTTAACTTGGTAGGTGATGCACCCTGGAAACCTGTCTGCGTTTAAAGCCTTCAGAGTCGATAAACAAGCAGGGAAACAAGTTCCATGCTATATAAACCTGAAGTGTGCTTCTCACTATATATTAGGTCATCTCTTGTTTTCCCAGAATAACGGCATTTGAGGGTGGTTTTTTTTGTAGGGACAGGTTTTACTTTTCGCTAGTAAGACCTCTTCCTACTCATCTTTTCCTAACTCTGTATGAACATCAACACTCAAATGATACATGAGTGTTTGAAATCAACTGAAAAATATTGTTCAAGATTAAGTTCAAAGTGCAAATGTTTTCCCTTACAAGACTTGAAGTGCAACAGATCTGTAGGCAGATGCTCTACTACACAGCCACCAGGCCAAAGGAAGGAATGGGGTTGAATTATGTATTTATAGTTACTGTATTAACTTGATATCATGTACACTTCAGTTATTGTCATGTAGCTTCATTAAATGATCACCTACATTGTAATTATCCATCATTTACCTCTCCCTCCGGTTTTACATTGTGGACCAAAACCTCGGAGTCATGTTTTTTCCTATACTTCAAGTTCTTTGGTAAGATGATGTCAGGGGACATACCCTACTGCTCTAGTTTAAGTTTAACCTCCACATTACAGAGGCAGTCTGTTTACATAAGAATAAGCAATTCTTATACTTTCTTCTGATCAGGGTGAAAAGAGGAACAGGTCTTTTACTATTATACTTCACTTATTAGATAATAAAATTAAATTCATTAACAAGGTGGACAGCCTTCAAAAGTAACAGTCTCCAGCTGTAACTGGCCAAAGGTATAACAGTCTCCAGCTGTAACTGGCCACAGGTATAACAGTTTCCAGCTGTAACTGGCCACAGGTATAACAGTCTCCAGCTTAACTGGCCACAGGTGTAACAGGCCCCAGCTGTAACTGGCCCCAGCTGTAACTGGCCAGAGGTATAACAGTCTCCAGCTGTAACTGGCCACAGGTATAACAGTCTCCAGCTGTACTGGCCACAGTTGTAACAGGCCCCAGCTGTAACTGGTCCAAGCTGCTATCCAGAACATACCTAGACTGTGTGCATGTGTCCTGTAGGCAAAGGGATGCATAGGTTTGGGTCCCTTGTATGTGCAGCTGATGTCAGAGTGAGTCACTGCAAACAAAAGATTTGGTATGACTAATACAAAACTGTTCCTAATACAAACACATCTACAAATATGACAACATCTCCCCCACCCCCACCCTGCTGCACCGTGCGCATGCACGCACGCTAGAGTTAATAAGGAATGGTCCCTTATTCAGACATATACCTTCATTCGTGTATTATATTTGTCTTCCGCACTCTTAAATACCCCAAAGCATTTCAAATTACTTTTAGGGATACCACGGAAATAGACACTGAATGACTGATGGTGAAATTGTGTGTATTGACAAATTCTCTATGCCTAACATCACAGGTTTACCAATCATACATATGTAAGGAATCTAAGTAGGTTCCCCACATGACTAGCAGGACTGGAAACAAATAACTTTTAACCACATTAAATACTTTTAATGCTTCTACAGTGGTACTGCTGAATGTGTTAGGTCAAAACTATGTACTCACCAGGGGTATTTGGAGGGATCATGATTCTGTATGATGCCATCAGATGTATTCCTGCAACATACTTCTGTCTGAAACAGAGAAACAGATAATGTCAATCACATCTTTATAAAACATACTGACATTCTCCCCATTCTGTAAAGACATCTCACTTCTATGAAGGACTACTGTGCAGGTTTTCATCACGCTATACTGGCTGGATGATCTGCAGAGAGAGTGGCTGCCATCATGTCTGTGTAACTCTTCACTGCTGTAAGTGTATATCCAGCATGGAAGCATGGGACTGAGAGTCCCAAAAGGTGTGTGTGTACTATGAAACTATCAGCAGCATAACTGAGATATAATGTTGAATATTCTCACCTTTCAGGAGTGAGATAGATACGTATTCCTGAGTAGTCACGTGGTGTAGTTTCTGCAAGACAAGATATTACATCAGGACATAAGTCAAAGAGAGGACAGGTTCAATATTTTCTTAAAGAAAGAAACTTGTCCTGACTAATTTTCCACTTGGCCTGATTTTATGACATTAATCATGATGATTGAATTATATAAGAATAAATAAACATAGTATTTGATATTAATGTGATAAATAGCCAAGAAAGATAATTTTACTCTATTATCAATGCAAATATCATGGTTACATTTTGAGCCGATACCAAATAAAATCCAAGTTTATTTGCAGTTTGAAACCATAAGGAGGAGTGGAGGAGAGGCACTCACATGGTCATGTTCACAAATTCTAGGAATACTAGTGGAATAGTGGACATTAACCATAGGTACCTCAGATTTTACAATGTTTAACACTGATTACTGCTTTGGTTCAAAATACAAGTCACAGTATACGACTGACATTGTAATACCAATGTGTTATTTACACTGTTTTTGTTTAGATCATATCTCCCATTACATCAATAAAATGTGTAAACACAATCCTATTTACATGAAATCCAGTTTGAGAAAGTAATGACATCTGTGCACATCCCACAATTCTGGATGTATCCCTCCACACACATAAACATTCAGCCAAGGAGACGTACATTTGGGTATTCAGTTCACCCAACCCTACAAGCACAATCCTTGTTTAGGTGATGTACATGACACTTACCGCTGAACTTGTGCTTATAGTGTACTTGTAGCACGATGGTTTTGATGGATGAGGCTCTACCGACTCGAAAACCAACATCTGTGAACACAGCATATGAACATGGGTAGAGAAATGGCATGAGGGACCAGTATATAATTGTTATTTTGTATCAGTGTATTTTCGATAAACAGAAACACTGCATTAACAGTCATATCTATGGACAATGATGTCTCGTGACAGGTTCAGGCAAGAAGAAAGGCAACTGTAAATGACAATACATAATACGGTCAGGCTGCGTTAGTCCGGACCCTGACAATCCGATTCCCGTGATATCCGAACAATAACTAACTGTAACCAATCTTGTTTACTATGTAAACTCATTACCTGTTGATTCATTAATCCAGTGCTTCACTCTCTGTATCCGGACGTTGATCAGCGGTAACAGATTGGCTAATTACACATAGTTTTGCTTCATTAATCCGGCGGTACATCAAAAAGGTTTGGATAATCCCTTCACACCATGAGCCCCATTCAGTGGTAATTGTTAACTGACACTTCCGAGTTGAACATATCGTTAGTTTGTGATTTTGATCAAATAGTAGGTCTCACTTTTGGTTAGTTGCAGTAATACCTGTCATGCTTACTTCCTGTATAAAATAATGATCGTGTCAAAATGAGATCAGCTGACGCTTGTCAGTCATAATGGCAAGTCACGTCCCTTGGCGAATGTGAAATTACTGCCGCACAAAAAAAAAGGAGAAAACCCTAAAGCCAGTTTTGATCTTATGTGTTAACATTTTGGTCAAGAATTTGAACATTCTATTGGCAAGAGCAAAATTTCGGACATCGGATATGTTTTGTGATTGGCTATGATCATTTGACAGACAGATGCAATCACGTGGTTGACACGTGTTCTTACTTTGTGACAATGCTGCCAGTCAAAAGTGTGCAAATGTCAAACTGACCAACGTAAAAGTTAATTTCTTGCCCCCAATCACCACATCGCACATTCAGCAAGGGGATGCTGGCATCGTGAGAACTTTCAAGGCCCACTATAAGAAATATCTTGCCAAGCATTTCATCCAGTGTGCCGACGCTTAATCTCCGAGAAGCACTGAGAAAACTGCCTGGTCTGAAGTAAAACGCTCCACTATTCAGAACTGCTACCGTCATGTAGATTTCTTTCACAAGTGAGTTTTGTTACGTGCATGTATAATTTATCCAGACATGACGTATGCATTTATTGGATATTATATGAATATTCAAGTTGTTATGTCTACAAACTGAAATAAAGTCTTTTGAAACTTGTATACATTCGTATGTTTTTGTATTGCTATATCAAAGGGAAGTAACTCTACTGTAGTTGTGTTCATAAAAGTTCGTTTCAGTAGTCTGTACGTTTCACTATCCGAACGTTTTTGATGAAAAACAGAAGTGTCCGGATTAATGCGGCCTGACTGTACATGGCTTTTATAAATATTGGATGAGAGGTCAGTTTCTGACCAGCTGATGATCATCATGTATGAATATAATAATATGGTGCTAAGTATCTACATATCACTACTGCTAAAGACATCTATTTTCTACTTCATTTGGAGCCAACAATGCTTGTAGAAGAACAATGGTAAACAGTCAAGTAGAAACAGATAATTTTTCAAAAATGGAAAAATGTAATTTTCTGAATATGACTGATATTTTACACTTATCCTGACTCATGCTTATCATGGTTATTTCCTCCCTCTATGTGAAGATAGTGGAACACTGGAAAACCTTCCAAGTTCTAATTGAAAAGGACGTACAATACACTCACCCATCGGAAGCCAACTTTTCTCACCAATACTGTCACGTGACCAACCATGTTTGTCTCATTCTCCGAAATCTCATAAGCCCGACATGAGAATTACTGTGAATTCAGCTTGTCTGAGAGTGGCGGTTGGGAGGGCTTGATGCCATGAGTCAGATTAAGTGTATGTTTCGATAAGTCTCCATTATACCCTGGATGCATTAACGGCTCAACCTGATAATTTTATTACCCTTTGCTGGCTCCGTTTTCTCACATTAGCCAATCAGCTAAGCCACCGTTATAATTGAGCATGCCAGTGTCAACAAAGGTAGCAGGCCCAACTGCGAAGGTTTGCTCGTCGTGCGACTCAGATTTTGTGGAAATCATACAAATTAATAGGTTTGAAACTTTAAAAAAATATATACAAGAACTCCTTCGACCTCTTTCAGAAAACCTCTGCATGGTTTATTTTGCCAAGTTTAATCGGTCAGATAATTTATAAAGCAAAAGTGAGTTGTGTTTGGGTTGCTCAACCTCCCAGCGCAGACACATGATTGGATAAAAAGCCAGCCAAGGGAGGTAATAAACTTATACGGCTGAGGTGTAGATGCATCCTGGGTATAGTGAAGACTTATGGTAACGTATACTCTGGAGATAGCGAGGATGTGGCAGGTCAGGCTATGCTGGATTCTGCTGACATATAAGCTCATCCAGTACTTGCCCTTCCAAATTATTACGGCAATATTTCAGTCCTGTTGCTCCAATATTCATCTGCAAACACCATGGGGTGGATCACATTCAGTCAAACTTGTCTTCCTGTGAAGTATTCGTTGTGTGCATGGACTCTCAAACATTCTACTCCGCAGAGAGCCCTCAGTACAATGGCTCTCATCCATACTGAGATAGTGTAGCGTGATAATTCAGTGTCGAATTGTGTACAAATGTATTTCTGACATCTGTGCTGCCGTTGCTAGGGCGAGTAGAAACAGTGTGTCTTGTGTCAACGGTTTGAAGGATGTCTGATCTAGAGGCCTGTAAGTGTCATTGGTGAGATGTTAGAGTACGATATTCAAATCCCAAGCTGGTGCCTTAAATCTGTGTTGTTGGTCTTCCAGCTTGAACGAGCATAGTTATTGTGATGTTGCTTGCACCTTGGATGTAGTATGCCTTTGTGTAGAGATCCAGGTCGTCAACGATGTCTAAGAGTTCGAAGGTTAGCAGTAGCAGCATGTTGATTCCTGCTTGTTTACGCGGAATGCTACTGTGGAGTTGTAGGTCTGGATCATCAGTAGTTTGTTCCTCAACGTGCTTGGCCACTGTCATACTGCTTTCATTACAGCTTCCATCTCCAGGAGGTTGATCTGCAGAGTACTTTTGTTGCTCACCCAAATTGTGCAGATCGATGCTCATGTTGTGGTCACCAGATTGTCTGGTCCGGGCTCGATTGTTTACAGACCGCAGCCTTATAGCTGGAATACTGCCGACTTTGGCGTAAAATTCAACTCAGTCAGTCAGTGCTCCTGGTTGACAGTAGAAAATAGGTTCAATGAAGCATTTTTGTAAATAATCTTGTTGAATATCTTGCTGCTCATGAACAATGACCTGATGTACGAGGGGATGTCAATAAGTTTTGAGCCTTGAGCATTTTTCGTACCCAGGTGTCACAGCCTAGGGTACAACATTGAACCTTGGGGTGTAGCTGATGTGATATATAAGTTTTGGTATCCTACTCTCAGAAGTTATTGGATAGCTCACATTGACAGAAAGAGAAACCCCTCATGGCAGTGAAAATGAATAAAATTGAGTATAGAGCAGTTTTTAGTTCTTAGAAAGAAACTCGGCGAAGAACATTGAAGAAAGACTTTCTGCAATTTATGGGAAGTCTTCCCCTTCATCTGCTACCACAAACGATGGGTCAATGAATTTAAGCATGGTAGAGAGAGTCTTGAAGATGACCCCCGTCCAGGTTGCCCAACAACAAGCACTAGTCAGGAAAACATTGACAGAGTGCATAGACTTGTGCTGGAAAATCGTCGAATCACACTCCACGAGCTAGAGGAGACCACAGGCATTTCACACGGATCCATTGAGACAATTCTTCATGAACATCTCGTCATGTCTAAGGTGTGCGCAAGATGGGTGCCAAGAATGCTTACAGATGAAATGAAGCAAACAAGGGTCACCATAAGCAACTCCATGCTAACCAGATACAACAAGAATCCAGAAGATTTTCACTTTAGGCTAGTAACCTGTGATGAAACCTGGATCCGCCACTATGATCCTGAGAGCAAACAAGAATCCATGGAATGGAAACATGTCACTTCTCCCAGTACCAAAAAGTTCAAAGCCTCCAGATCAGTGCAGAAGGTAATGGCGACAGTCTTCTGGGATAGCAAAGGCATCATCCACATAGATTACTTACCTAAAGGAAGAACAATGAATGGGGAATATTACGCTAACTTGTTGAGGCAAGTGCGACAGTCAATGAAGGAGAAGCACCGGGGCAAGGTCAGACGTGGTATTCTTCTACATCAAGACAAGGCTCCAGTACACACCTCTCGCGTTGCAGTCGCTGCTGTCCAGGAATGCGGATACGAAATCTTGCCGCATCCCCCCTACTCTCCAGACCTGGCACCATGTGCTTACCATCTGTTCCCAAATCTCAAGAAACACTTGCGTGGTCGTAGATTTCAGGATGATAATGAGCTTATTGCTGCTACTAAGGCTTGGTTTGAGGACCAAAATGGCGCCTTCTACAGAGATGGCATCAGCGCCTGGCAGAAAAGATGGAACAAGTGTCTTGACTCACAAGGGGACTATGTAGAAAAATAAATGTGGTTCATACCAATATTTTGTGTTTTTCTATGCAAGGCTCAAAACTTATTGACATCCCCTCGTAAGTGCAAGATGCTTGGAGATGAAATGTTGATCCTTCTTCAAATTAAGTAGAGTAGATAAGATCACCTTATCCTATTGAAAGATCACATTTTCTGACTTTAAGCAGTGAACGTGGGAGTGCTCCTTTCGCATGCATCGGTCTTATAGAATAATTCGCTTTCCCTGAATGCATTTGCCCATGCAGGTGTACATGCTTCTGTGAAGGATGTAGACCTGTGTTGAACGTTGATGACCCGTAGCTCAAGCCGTAGTGTCCTGACAAAGCATGCAGGGAACCCTTCTTGATGAAGTTCTGAAGGTGCTTTAGTGCAGCTACTGACTCAGTTCTAGAGTGAATCTCTGAGCGTAGAAGGACAGGATGTATGATGCTGATACTTCGTCGCAGTATGGATGGCTGTAGATATTGTCTGGTGGCGTAGATATCGATGTAATCAGAGAGAAGGTCAAGATGTTGTAGGTGAGTGCATCGCTGAACTCCTTCATTGTCCTCGTTGGACAATGAAGGAGAGAGTGACAAGCATGGTTAAACATATGGCTGTATTGGCGGGACAGGGAAGCCTCCGGTGAGTGAATGTATTGTACGTCCACTTCAATTAGAAGGTAACGTCAGGGGTTTCAAGTGTTCCACTATCTTCCCATAGAGGGAGGAGCTAAGTATAATTAGCACAAGTTAGGATAAGGAAAAATTATAAATGCTGTGTATGATATAGCATCAGTCACTCGGCCTGCTGCTTGCTAGTTACATGGCAAGCTTACAAATTACAACTATATTTTCTACCCAGCCCTATGGGCCAATACAGTTTCAAAGGGTATACATTTGAACATGTTATTGACTACTGGAAATACTTCGAAACTAATCACATTTGTGGTAGTTAGACTACATCTGTATAGTTCATGATCAATCAAACCTAAACTTCCAAGAATTAGTCTACCTATTTATCTTATACACTAAATGTGAATGGTCTAGAGAATGCTTTCAGTTGCCAAGTTGTACTTTTTGAAGTTTGCTGTAGCATGTTTACTTTCCACAGTAGCAGGTACACATCTCCTGTGTTCACTGCATGAAGAACATGCACAGAACATTCTTGCCAACGATACTGAGATCGATTCTGAATTTGATTGTTTTTCTGACTTAGATGGCAATGACACTAACTAAATCAACCGTGACCACCCAGTTGTGACTTTTTTGAAAGAGAATGAGTGAAAGGAAAACAATGCATGATAAAGTCACCTTTCGGTAGCCGAGTGGCTGGTGCAGCTTTGGCCCAGGCAAACAGAATCTGCTCCTGGGAACGGTCCTTGCACACAGCTGGGCACTTCCTGCAGCAAGAACAGTCAGTTAGTGACAGAAACTTTCAGGATAAAGGGGTTTTAGAGACAGATACCAGTGGTATGACACAGTCGGTGATAATACCACTGACCTTTGAGTAGAACGTTCAAGCCCACCTACCATTTGTCTGCATCTCTGGCGGGGTCCCCATTACAGCCATACAGCAGGATGTGGTGAGCCGTCTTCACATCAGCCATAGCCTCAAACTTAACTGCAAAACCATCAAAGGTTGCAGATATAATTAGTAACAAAGAAATCATATCTTGGTTGACGGGTCACATCATGTGCATCGCTGGCCTCCAATATGCAAGTGAGTAAATTTAACAATGTTGGAAGTATTTCTGAGATATTGAGTCTAAATGATGATCAGTCCTGAGGATCTCCTTCAAGATGAAATACGTGATGAGAATACCTTTTCCAAACACAAGACAGAACTGGACACTCACCAATGTAGTACTCATCCAGCTCCAAATCCTTCAAACTGTAACTGGAACACAGGTAGGAATCCGGCTGAAACATAAAGATTATTATCTAGATATGTGTACTACATAACACAGTGTGTACCAAGTGGTGTGTTACTGGCACGGACAAGTTTGTGAAGCATTAACCTTGATGGTACCATGGTTTCTAAGGACCATATGTCCCAATTGACAATCACAGCATGGTATCAGTTCACTTAATATCTGTTAGTTGATAACAAGAAGACAGAGTTACATATTCTCTGTCATAGTAAAATAGTCATTATTAACACAACTACCGTAGCTCACATCAACGACACACTGCCGGGTTCCATGGTTACAGTTACGCGGATACTGAAAAATAGAGTGGGGTACTGTTGACTTTTGTCAATAGATTCTTGAATTCCCACAAAGTTAGAGAGGTTTTAAAGTTCTGGTCTCTGGAAAGGAGCACAACTAACATCTTCTGATAAGTGAAACTGCCATGGAAATGCCAAAAATGTTCTATGTGCCAACTAAGGTGAGGAAACATCTAACAGTTTTAAGGTTCAGCTCTGGGAAAAGACACTACTATCAACCGAAATTCCCACTACCATCAATTTTGGTCAAAGTCAAAGTTGTTGCCATGGAAATGCACATAAAAGTATTCTATTCAGAAATCCAAAACTACCAAAAGGCACCAGTTCACGACCATACCTATCTATGTGCAAAGTAAGTCTTAATGTTTTGCACTGAAAAAGATGAATTTGCAAAGGCAGACCAGGTCCAAATTAATACACCCTTCTTTCTTATCATTCTGATAATTCAAAAGAAATATGATGATGTTAGAAAATGAAATACAGACTTGTAGAAGTAGTGAAATGATCAATATTACCACCATTTACTGCTTGTTACAGTATGGATTATTGAAAGACTAGTGACAGCTGTTCAGCATGTGTTACACTGTCAGCATACTTGCTGTGATACCTACTCCAGGCATGGGGACATCTGCTGGGATGTATCAATGTATTTAACGAGGCCATTTCTATTTCAGATGGGTAACAAAATCATTACAGCATAATGCATCATCTTTCATGTGTATGGCGTTGTCATGTACACTCAAAATATTAGATAGTAACGTTTCATGTAAGAAAGTCTGGAACGTGATGTATGCACACAAAAGCAAGTGTTTCCTCATACGAAGAAGAGAATCAAATTGATGAGGTGGAAACTTTAACGATACATCGAACCATTGATGGATTGCAAATGTTGAGTCTCAAATAGCAAGTAATCGATGGTAGAAACAAAAACCTATCGATATATCATAAGTATGTGTTACTATCGATAGTTCAGTAAATGACTTCACTTGATAAATGTGCAGTGCAAAGTACATGAAGTAACACATTCGTTCACTTTGATTTAGAGTTATCCTCCACTCTTGCACCTTAACAATCTTTAACTGGATTTCTTGTCAGTTATTAAAACAGTATGAATCTTCTTAAGTTTGTTTTTATATCGCAAACTATCAATTCAAGAATAAAAATAAAGTATTGCAGTAGTTGATTTCTACAGACTGTTGCTATTGTAACAGTACGCGGCAATAGCCTGAGCTACTGATTTCTACAGACTGTTGCTATTGTAACAGTACGCGGCAATAGGCTGAGCTACTGATTTCTACAGACTGTTGCTATTGTAACAGTACGCGGCAATAGGCTGAGCTACTGATTTCTACAGACTGTTGCTATTGTAACAGTACGCGGCAATAGGCTGAGCTACTGATTTCTACAGACTGTTGCTATTGTAACAGTACGCGGCAATAGGCTGAGCTACTGATTTCTACAGACTGTTGCTATTGTAACAGTACGCGGCAATAGGCTGAGCTACTGATTTCTACAGACTGTTGCTATTGTAACAGTACGTGGCAATAGGCTGAGCTACTGATTTCTACAGACTGTTGCTATTGTAACAGTACGCGGCAATAGGCTGAACTACTGATTTCTACAGACTGTTGCTATTGTAACAGTACGCAGCAATAGCCTGAACTACTGATTTCTACAGACTGTTGCTACTGAAACAGTACACGGCAATAGGCTGAACTACTGATTTCTTACGTTCTTACGTTGAAGAGTGGCAGTCCTTTATGTTGACTTTAATATGAATCAAACAAACTAACTGACACTGATCCACAACTAATGTCAACAATATGTCTATCTCTACCAACAATCTAGAGACACACACTGTTATCAAAGTCAACAGATCTCTTGGACACAGACTGCAGTCATGCACTGTGACTATGCCACATGTTGCCGGCAGTTTGCTGAATATCTCACTATTAACTATAATAAATATCCACATGTTTACACCACAAACAGCACTAGGATAATGGCATGTAGCTCCTGTGATCAATCAGCAGTCTCTCTTGCTCATTATCAAAAGCAAGAAAATAGGACCTGTATGAATTCATGTATACAACAAGTCTTGTTGTGTCATGGAACACATACTTACAGTATTACTTAAAATCAGAAGAAAATATTTGATGGAAAAATGTTGTTTTTTTCGCATTATTTTTTCCAGCTCCACTAAATCCACACAATGCTGCATGGGATTATATTGAAATTGAGTCAAGAAGCTGGAGACTGAGAAAATAGTCTTGTAATGTCAAACCAAGTTAATAAGCACTGAAAAAGCGAAACAGATGGATGCGTTTTTAGGGTAGGTCAAGAACGTGAAGAAGAGTTTTGGGCAAGGCCTATTAGCACTATCAGCAGCTAAGACAGATATCAGATAGAAAGGTTTCATTCAGGTAACTTCATTAGGTGCGATAAAATTTGTTCCCTTCACGGTCACTATACACTTGATAAAGTAACAAGAGCCACATCTCTCCAGGTTCAAACTGTCAAAACATATAGCAAGAGAAGTAGAACACAATCAATACTGGCAAAACCTTTCTAACTCTGTTCTGAAAAGTATCCAAACCTTTAAAGAAAGGTTTGACTGCATACACTATGCACTAACTTGATGAAGTGCAGCAAAAGGGCTACACTGAAAGTGTGAAGCATGGGCCATAACTTTGTAAAATATTCATTATTGAGGGCAATTTTCCAAATCACTTCAGATCATGACCAGGAACATCAGAATGTAAAACCCTCTTTTTCTAACCTCGCAGTTGGGATAATACATTAAAATCAGACGTGCTAGGCTCATCTCGAAGGAACAGTATTTGTCCCTATCAACATCAAATCCTTTTTACAAAGTCTTGCTGTGGTAGTACCTTGGACTGACCCCTTCACTGGGACTGCTCCCTATATAGGAAGTGAAAGAGGGCTCCAGGTAATGTTTCAACATCAGTAGTATGTATTCATGAGGATGCAGGAAATCCACCCTGACTTCAATTTGACAGATATCATAAATATTGGGTAACTTGTGTGAATATTGTGAAACAAACATATTAAAAGTAGATGTGTTAATCAGTATATTCAAGGAAACAATAGCCAAAGAAATTCTCTGCCTCATATGGACTATGTTGACAGTGAAGCCAATGGCCAGTAGCCATATTACTATCACAGCACACATTAAAGACTGTTTACTGTTGTTCCATGTTGCATATCTCGCTCAGATAAAAACCAACATTGTTCATGTAAGAACAAAAACAATACATGAATATCTAGTGATCTTGAATAATAAACTGAATCCATGAAAGTTTACGGTTTGATTCCCTGAATACGTCATAACAGCCTTATTAAATATGGTGATATCGTCGACTATACAACAGCATGAATGGGATATTTTGAAAGTGGAAGATGTAGCAGTGTGCGAACGACAAAACATTTCAACATGTATTTCTTCAAAGGCACTTTGATTTTGGAAAATCATAACAATCAAATCAGTATTTGTATTCAGGTTTATGTATGTAGAAGTATTTGTCAACGGCAATACTTACACCTGACAAGGTTGCAAAATAAGAATTTTATGATACCCTTGCATATTCAGTGAATCAAACTGTAGCCCTTCATGCATTCAATTTGTTATTCGTGGTCACCAGAACTGAATATGAATGAATATTTACAATATTTTTTCACTGAGCATGTCTTACTTGAGCCTTTATTTAAGTGAGATATGCAAGAATGCAATATGTACTAGCTTACCAGTAGGGTAAGAAAGGTTATTTTGCAATGGCTGCACATGGTACTGTGGACTACAACTATTAGTGCATAACATACCAAGTTTAAATGTCATGTCAGATCAGAGGTTATTACTACGGCAAACTAAGAGTCAACATGGGGGGTCCATATTGTGCATCAATGATTTAAATGCTTTCAAGAATTATTTGTATTTGCTACCCAACATTTGTGATACATTTCATTTTCACCACATACTGTATTCATTGTAGCCCTATTGCGAATACATATGTAGGTGGCAGCCAATGACAAGTGACAGCAATATGCAAAACTCTGTTAATAGTGTTATGGTCAGATTTTAACCGAAGTCAGCAGCAAAAAATGATTTAGAGTTGACCCACTGTATTGTAAATGATCTTGCAACAAAATGTATGTTACAACCATCTTCACAAAAGGTATCACAAAACACATGACACTACTAAGTGTCGATATACACGTCTTGCACAAACTCTTGCACTACTTACAATGTCAGGGCGTGCCCCCTTCATCTTGATTTCCATCTTCTTTGTGTCCCCCAGGACTCCATCTGTGGGCTTCAGGCTGTCATCGGCAGTACTGATACTATGTCTCATATGTCCTGCATTGTCAGTACTGATGATGTGTCCTGTAATCACTGCTATAACACAGGCTAACACAGCAGAAATAACACATGTGTGTATTGCCATGGCTTCTCAAGGGGAGTTGACAATATGGAGGTCTGTCCTTGACTGCCTCTCAGCTGTTTGTCAGTGGATTCTGCTCACTGCTGTCTGAACCTGTAACCATGGCAACAGATACTATTATACAAGTTAACTACACCAGCAGTAGTACAAGTCCAGAGTTCATGTGCAGAAACTGGTGTCAGGCCTTACAAGTAAAGCTAATTTTCGTCCCTAGTATCATACATGTAACAGTTAAATCTACAGTCAACAGCCATGGATGGGCTAGTAAACTAATAGTGAAGGCACAGACTCAAGAAATGTGAAGGACATGGGGTATGTTCTTGATTTCAGCATTATCACAGGAACCTTCATTCACATGATCAACACCACGCAACACTCACAAATGATCGAAAGGGCTTGATTGTAATCAACAACCAACGCAATGCAAGGTACACAAAAGCATGGAAACATGACCTCAGATTTTGCCAACACACCATAAAGAATGAGATCAATTTCATATGAACAGATGATAACTGACATTATTTACACTGGAAAACAATTCTCTCCTTGGGATATATGCCTGAAGATAATCTGCATATTTATCATTCATATGATCTGCCCAACATTACTCATAACATATCACTAGAAGACAAATGTGCTCAAACACACTGTGTACATTGACTGCACATTGATCGTACACTGAAAAGTGTTTTGTGGTTTTCTGATGAGCATACAGCAGTCTGAACCCACAAAACGCATGGTTGAAATTGCCTTGAGAAACACAGGATTTTCCCTCATAGCAATGTCGCAATGACATCTTGTCCTGTGAAGATCAGTTGTGAGAGAATATCAACACCATCACCTAAACTGTCCTACATATCTAGTGTTTGTCATCATCATCATTTGAAATTAATGTGGGTCTTAAGGCCCGAAGCCAACCAAAAATCACTTGGACCTACATCTTTTCTTTCTGCGTGTCCTTATGGCTGACAGCTTTTCCATCAAGAATACTAGAACTTTAGAAAAGTATAACTTCTAACATGCAAATCAGAGAGATCAGCTGCTCCATTTCAAATACCTAACAGTATTATTTCTATATTAAAACATACAGGGTAGACATCCTCATGCGGACCCAAAAGTTTTTATTGTTTGGGGTCCTTAGGGCCTGCTGCTTTTCAGAGTTAATGGCATTATGATTATGCAGTCAATCCTCTCTCTCTCTTTCTCTCTCTCTCTCACACGCACGCACACACACATAGAGTGTTGGAAATATTGAATTTAAACACAGTCATGAAAAAAAAACCCAAAAAGCTCTAAACAACCAAACCTGCTAAAACAGACCACTGACATTTTTTTGTCAATATATTTATAGTTAAATCGGACAACTATGTTTCTGGGCCAGCTGTCAGTCTCTCCTCACTGTTCAGACTATAACTGTTTTGTCACTGTTGTCTGTGCATAAGTTTTACTATTTCTTCTGCTTGAGTGATCAACTCTGTGTTCATGTCCCTTGTTTGCTTTGCTCACTGACTTTAACACAACTCATTATTCTTTTTCAACACCTCCATAACTGAAAGGTTTTATTCAACATGCGATATCTTATACATGACTACTTCAGAATCAAGTCTCACACCTTACAAATAGCTCAACCTTTTACAGGAATTTGTTCTGTGTTTGACACAGTTTGATTGATTTATTATTTAGTTTGTTTTCTGAAATAGATTAGAAACCAATTTTTCAAAACATTTATGGAGATGTTAGTATAAATGTATTAATACCAATAAGGCATTTCTATCCTGTGGGTCCTTTAACCCAATTATCTTATATACACTGGGAATATACACATTGGGAGCCTTACACCCAATTCAACAGCCCTTAGGTCTGCATATCAGCCTTTACACAGTCAGCACTTTCTACACAAAGATTAACACAGAAATATTTTAACTAGTATTTGAGGAACCACTTGAAAACATGTAATTTTACATCAATAAGAAACCTGTAATACCTTTCTCTTTCTCATTCAACTAATTATTTTCAGTCATGATTACTGAAGATACAATTATGGTTTTTGCCAGTGTTTTTGGGGTGGCTGCATTTTACCGAGCAGACTGGATATTCAGAACCGCAAGAGCAAAAGCCAATATCAGAGTCAGAGACAGCATCGTAAGACTCTTTGATGTCTTATGTAGGCTTATTGGTGAGGACATAGCATGAAAGAAAAATCATTTGCATATTTTCCCTGGGAAACAACAGTTGTGGGCAAGGTGCTGTGTACAGTTTTGCTAAAGCAAAATGAAAATAAGAAACTTGTAATATGTTTATACTCATTAAACCAGTACACTGAAAGATGTTGCCATATAGTCTGCAGTGAAAACGTACCATTGAATTTCACTTCAAACAAAAAGTGAACAATTAAAACAAAAAGTGAACAATTAAAACAAAAAGTGAACAATTAAAGTAACATTAAGATTGTGAATTCTCATAACTTTACCTTCCCTGCCTGTAAATCACAGAATTATACTTGACTCATGATAAAAGTTTGTTAAGCAGTCCAAGTAAACTTATCCTCAGTACTTTTCGTTATACTCCACTACTGAGTCTAACAAAACCTCATGGGAGGTTGCATATCTTGAAAAGGTTCGTACACGAACGATTCCGAATGCTATTTAGCATATGCTCGCTTCTGGGTAATGTACACGGTGTATGTACAACCATGACAACAGTGAGTAAACAGTCGCTGAAAATTGTGTTTCAAGGATGTTATCTTGCGGAAATATTAGCTAATGGTAAGCATGGCAACAGAATCCCCAAAGTGTATATACTGCAGGTCAAATAACTGTGTTATAAGCGGATTTTTGTTTGTGGAGAGATCTGTGTCAGCGACCTGAATATTATGAATGTCCCTCCGATTCCTCAATAGTAGCTGTTGTCTGATTGGTTAAATCTATTTAACCGCCTCGCGTTTGATTGGACTGTCATTGGTCGCTCAAAGGTTACCTGATGCGACCTTCTACCAGGTTTTATTAGACTCAGTGGTAGAGTGTAACGAAATACACTGAGACTAAGTTTACTTAGACTGGTTTGTTTGGCAAACAATTATAGAATCGTTATTATTGGTTTGTATTACAATGACGTAAGCGCAGTAGTTGGGACAGTCAAATGTGTGTGCAGTATTTGATGAGCATTACCCTAGACAAACAATACGTGTTCCCAGTGTTACATTTAATGTGCATACGCCCTTGTAATACAAACAAATAATGCGATTTGAAACTATCATCCTTTGTTAAACAACTTTTATCCTAAGCTGAGTAAAATTCTAAGATTTAAATGTTCAACTGTCAAGGTAAAAGTATGGGGACTTCCAGTCATAAGTTCACCTTTTTTTATTTACTTATCTGTTTAAAGTGAAATTCATCCATACGTTTTCACTGCAAACAGACTATAGGTATGGTCTGAAAAATATATCGTGTGACATTGGTAACACTGGCCAGTCTCACTTTTCACAACAATGTTACATGTACTGGAAATATGCAATAAGTATGGCAGCTGGCAACTGAACTGATTTCTGGAAATCATACACCATGCTTAGAATTTATTTACCGTTCAATTCTAGTGGTAAACCTATTACATGTACTAAGACTACACAATGCCATTTAGAAAGTGGTCAGGTGTAACATATGTATATTTTGGATTACACTTTCTTAGTTTATGTACATATTCTAGTACATATTCATACCTTCAAAAGTTGAGTTTTATGTTGATCTCTGAGGGTGCGGGTTCAAATTTCGGACTCAACTGATAAAAGTACTAGAATCTGTACTTACTAAGAAAGTGTAATTCCAAACATAACATATGTTAAAGCTAATACCTGTTGTCGTTAAGGGCATGTTGATGTTTCTGTGGTTGAAGTATACCTGTCAAGTGTTTTTGATGCGAGGGCATTCTAACTTGCGTTAAGTTCATCGTTTGTGAGAAAATATGGTTACACAGTAACATGCTTCACCGTCAATGCAGTCAACAAATGTCGTAAAGCACTCACGAGTCAAAAAAAAAAATAAAAACAAGATGTACACTGTATCCACAAGCTTTAACTAGTTTTAGCAAGACCTAAAGGTATCATATGTCTTTATTCATTTAAGATGTTAAGAAATGCACGTTCTTGTCCAATGCATTAATTCAAAATTTCTCGAATACTTGTTAAAGTGCCATCATTATAATCAACACAAATCCAAATTCTTATGGACGTCAAATAACTAATCGGCCGAGTACACTTTCCTATCTCGCACCGAGTCTCAGTCGCCTGGAAATATTATTAAAACGAAAAAGCATATTACAACTTTACCTTGTTATTGTTGTTTCCTTTGAATAGCAGATGGCAGTGTCATGCTTATCAAAGTGTCTCGTTTAACACATATCAACTTTATGAGATGATATCATACACGGTGACAGCTGTTACCTCAGGTCGAATTGATCGTCCAGAAAAATCACGGATTCTCACGATCAAACGAAAACACTTCCGCCTTCCCACAATTCCGTGAATGTTGACCTCGGTCGTATTTACCTAACACGTATTCATTACAATACACTGACTGCGTTTGGCGATTTTCATGTTTAAAAAACTCAGTACTGTGACCTTTCACATTTAAAATAGGTGATATGTGACATTAACAAATAGCGAAATTCTTCAAAGGCATTTAGAAGTTGGTGAGGTAATACAAGACACTATTATGGATGGATAATGCACCTGACGAGGGGGCAAGCCTTGAAACGTCGTGTTAAAAGAATTAAAGAAGTTGTCATCCATAATAGTGTCTTGTATTAGTAACAAATAGCGGTTAATGAAAATGCTGAGACGGTAAAGTATAATGGTTACTCTTCACTGAAATATGAAGGTGAAATCATTGATAATTTACAACATAATCATTTAATGTTCTATTTTCCCTGGCAAAATGTGGCATGTACTTGAATTATCAGTAAAATGTATTCAGCGATTTCCACTAACAGAAAAAATGCATGAAGTGAATATGACGTACGTCGAAAGCATACTCAATGTTGAAAAAGTAGAAATCAAAACACTCACCAACGCACCACAGGTTCTAATTGTCCCGAAGAGTTATCTGATCCGTGAAAGCCAGTATGCAGAACAATATGCACAGTCTCACGTGATATATTGTTAATTGCAGGAAATTATCAATGGATGAAGACTCACATTAGACCGATCACAAGTGAATGCAGAGATTAGACACGGCTGAGTGCCACCATTGTTTTTACAGGGAGACAGGTGATATAGATCCAGAGTTGACATGACATGTCTCCTGGAGACATGACTTCCGGCAGTGTTGATATCCCTTCAGGCCGAGTTAGTGGCATGTGTGATGTAATATATGTGCATGCACATTTGTGCATTCTGACGTTAACTGCACTCAGATGTACAAAACTATCAATAACCATCTAGTTGTTTTACCACCCAGACACGGAGACACACTGACACAAAGACACACATACGAAACCTGCCTTCACCTTTTCATGTGAGATAAATGACTATTTATAGATGAAAGTATAACCCATTTAATAAGAATACATTTGAGGGGACAGTATTTGATAACATCACGAGCCGACTGGACTCTTTAAACATCAGCTGGCCATTTAAGAGATGGCTTCGGGAACACTGCACTTCTGTAGATCTGCTCGGCGATCTCGTCTCTTCCCCAGACGGGCAACCCACTCCGACAGCTATAGCTACTTTTGACAAACCACCAGAGAAGACTCGCGGACCTGAAAAAAAGTTTGAAATTAAGTATATACAGACTGTGATCCCATATTGTACACTTACTGTTGATAAACTGATCACAAGATGTAAACTTAGGCATTTTGAAAGAAAAATAATGCGACAAACATATCTTCCGCAAATTCCATGAAAAAATGGGGTTCCTATAGATTGCATTTTATGCATATATTAATTACAAGCCCTAAAGTTTTAGAACTCACAATGTACATGTGTCATACACAGAACAAAGTGCGAAGCTTTCAACCAAACGATACCTCTTTTTCGACAGGGTTGTAAGGTGTTGTATGAAACTAGTATACATGCGACAAATCAAGGGCAAGTAATGAGGGAGCTTCGTTTGACGAACTTCCTGCATGAAGTCATAACCATATGTGATTATTTATATTATAAACCTTCCTCTGGTTTATGCTGTTTGGTGTCACAATGAGCAAACCAATAGTTGTTGGAACATGGGCTTTCAGTAGTAAACCGGTGCTCATTGCTGGCAACAAGCTCGCGACCGGAGATGGCAGTTGCGTTGATGCAGTGAAATGCGGAATAAACGGTGATTTTATACATGCTTCTGCAATCTGTGCTCGCGGTTATAAGCGATTTCTTGCTCGTTATTATTGGCACTACCTTGCACACCGTTGATACCGTTATAGTTAACGACAGAACTGCAGATAAGGCGTGTATTTGCGTATTTTACTAAACCAAATAGTACATTTATTCAATAAAAATCTGGGAGTACAAAAATGCGTCAGCATCACGTGAAACCGAAAAGGTCTATAATACCTTGCGCACATTACTCAATTAACTAAACTGGCTTGCACATGATTCGTCATGGCGCACAAACTCTGCTACTCGTCTCTTTTCGTGACCTACAAGAAGACGCCATCCGGCTTGCCGTAATGACACGAGTAGTTACGTGTGATACAACTGGAGTCGTAGCTACAGTCCGGGGTTTACTCTAATAATCATATGGTTGCCATGTGAGTATTTAGAAATGGTTGACAAATGTTTGGCAGTATGACAATTACTAAGAACGTTTAGTCTGTGGAAATGCATTTATATTTATATATTTAGAGGAGTTAAGAGCCAATGAGGATAAGAAAGTCTGTGTAAAGGTACTCAATTCTTTTAACTAGTGGGAGTGTACAAAATGCTAGTTACTCCTTGCAAATGCAGTTACTCATACATAAACACACACGGGAGTAAAAACCCAGTTGCTTGAATAATGACCTTTAGCTCTGTAACGATGTGCATGTCATAAATGTGTAGAAAATATGTAAGTCGAAATTTGAACGCTCGTTATATTTTATATGTATAATTTGTAGTGTAATTCATATTGACAGAAGCGCCCATAAAACATCCACATTTCTGACAAGACGTTTACATAGCTCTTCATTGTTTACTAAATTGCTGCTATTACTTTACTTCTACTGCTGCTACTGTTACTACTTCTGCTTCTATTACTACTGTCGATTCTACCATTACTACTGCTGATGTTGATACTACTACTACTACTACTACTACTACTACTACTACTACTACTACTACTACTACTACTAATGTGAAACCGACCTTGATAGTGGTTCCAGTTGAATAAATAGTCTTGTATTTGATGCATTGAAAGCTTTGATGATGTGTGTACTTTATCGAAGTGGTTGAAGAGGATGCCGGTTACGGGGACTATTTTGTTGGACGGGGTGGACCACGGAACAAGGACGGTTACCTGGAGCAAGACGCTGCCATCATGGACGGATGCAACTTGGATTTCGGCGCCGTCACCGGCCTGCAGGGGTAAACACACGCATCATGTTAAACTCTCCCAGTCCATGCTCATAGTAGGTACCTGTCACTCTGTGTTGGGGAAGGGTAACTGTAGCTTACAAACGTTGTAGCGAAATACGTAATGTACAAATTTGTAATTCGAGAAGGGAAAGACCTGTTTGCATATATTACGTAATTCATTTGTAACGTGACCTGCCAGCCAAGACAAACAAATATCTTACCAAAGTGTCGTCGAAGCAACAGTTTGTTTTGCTTGTTTTGACCAAGGACATGACTGGTAGAGTTCTATAACTTAACGACGCTTTGCAATATCTACGTCATATCTCACCTGCATTTGGGGCGTTATATATCCATACAACATATATCGTGTTTACTCATTGAATAATACACCTTGGACTTAGTAACGAAATTTGTTCGCAGTAAACTTTGAACAGGTGCATTCTTTCAACATTCCCACCATCTTCTACAGCGTGTCCAAAGCTATCTCAGTTGCCACGGACGTCATGAACTACTCCGAACACAGCATGTTGACGGGAGGTGGAACGACGGCGTTTGCTGTCCAGAGAGGCCACGACATAGAAGCCCAACTAATACAGGCAGTTTGTATTATCCTCACCTTTCATTAACCCTTTTGGCGAGGATTACTGAGTGGTTCCAGAGTTGGCTATGGCAATTCTTATTCCCAATCCGACTACCGTTTCTTACCAGTAACAATGGTCACGGCTGCCGTAGTTCATGTCAATCCCATGGAGCACAATTCCCGGCCATGACAATAAGGTTTTGATATCGCGACATTGCTATTATCTGTAAAGTAGAAGCACCTGTATGACCTGACTTGTATGATACCAGCATACTAAGGTCATAGTTGACACACGATTTTCCAAGAAAAAAGACGATACAACTGGTGCTGAAATAAATAACTATGGCTTGGAAAGATGTTCGACATTCCATTATGATATATATATGAAAAGAATGGACTATATGAGCGTCATAAATACCCCTACCCATTAGGCTTCATTGTTCTGTATGGCCCCCTTAAAATACACACCAGGATGAGACAGGCTGTTTGCTTCAGGCGACTAAATTCGTCATGCAGTGTGGTAGTTCCTAGCCTTGCCTTGATTCTGCCATCTTATGTTCAAGTAAGCACTTGGATCTGAGGTCATTCAGTTCCAAGCAGCCTAAAACCAAACTGAACCACTCAATAACACAATCATGGTTCAGTCACCCTCGTTGCTGCACTAAACCAAACTCACCCACTCTCTCCTATGCTTCCAGACTCCCGTCTCCCCGCCTGGTGGTGATGGTCAGGGCAGCGATACGCTGGGTGTCATAGCCTTATCCAATGGAAACATCTGTGCAGGTACTCCTCCCGGCTATTCCCAGCAACACTACCCAGTGAGCTGGCTTTCATAGCAGTACATTTCTGGCATCTGGGAACAAATCAGGAAGTTCTCAGCTGCCCTGTCTCATCAAACTACCTAGTCCTTCATTCTTAAACGGATGGTTACCACTCAAGTCCTCTGTATACTTGATGCTGCCCGAACAAACTCGTGCACGTTTGATCTGTTGATGCAGTTCATCTTTCAAATTAAGCTAAATTAATCGATGGTACTGGTATCTTAGAAAAGACGACTTCAGCTTTGTTCCAGTCTCAACAATTAATTGCTGTGTTCAGTAATTCAGTAACAATCTTAAATCTTTCTGCCCTAATAAAGTAATCGGATGTTTTGTATTCTTGTAGTATGTCGTCACAGTATTCAAACTGTTTGATATCTTAAATCAAATCTATACGGGATGAAACGTTGTGCTGCTTTTTGTAGGTGTCACAACAAGCGGGAAACGCAACAAGTGTGCTGGCAGGGTCGGTGACAGCGCTCTTCCGGGGTGCGGTCTTTATGCAGGTGAGACCTACCCCCACCCCCACCCCCACTCCGGGCTCCCCAATATACATGTATATTGTGATGAAGCTGAGGTATAACAATGATCCCCGTGCCTACCCATTATTATCAAGTATCAAGATGTAGTGTGTAACATGTACATGGCGTATTGGTTGTCTTCATGCCCTGACGGAATAGGCCTCATGCTATCGAACATTGGGTTGCTTGGATCACAGGTACGCAACTGTTATGGCGAATTAAGCGATGAGGGAATTCTTGTGGTCAGCGAGTGAGACAGGATTCTCGTGCAATACTCTCTTAAGGCTTATCCCGAGTGAAGCAGGTCCTACTGAATGATAGTCACTCACTGGATCACCCACTCATTCCAGACAACCAAGGCGGTGCCGCCTGCTGTTCCGGCGATGGGGACCAGATTCTCAAGTACTGCCCAAGTTTCCACACAGTGTACCTCATGAAACAGGTGAGAGGTACTGATTGGGTTGTGGTGAACGTTACGTATATTGGACCAGATGACCCACAACCACATTGTTGATACTGCAAGAGACATTGCAGACGTTGATTAATGCTTATCAGGGGAGAACACAAAGCCCGCAGTCTGGACTATCAGTTGTCCGACTTTCATTTTCGCGGTGCCTGAAGTCACGGTGGCTGAGCGGGTTAGACTCAGCCAAAAAAGTACTAGAATCTGTACTTTTATTCTACTATCCGTATCAACGATTATTCCATAAGGCCTGCATTTTTGTTTTTTTGTTTATGACTTTCCTTGCATCTCATTGTTTCTGCTCATCATCCATTGCTTAAAGTTACCATCATTCCGCTAGGGAAGCAGCGCCCAGGTAGCATGTGACCAGGTGATAAAAGACATCCAACGAAGACTAGGCAAGAAGAGAATGTTTGAGTTCGCCTTGATTGCTGTGGATATGAAGGTACGAAAGCACTGATTGACGGCAATGTTTTGATTATGAAGGTAATACAGCCACTACTGAAGGTAGTACTGTAAACATGAGAGTAATACAGTCACTATTGAAGGTAGTACTGTAAACATAAGGGTAATACAGTCACTATTGAAGGTAGTACTGTGAACATGAGGGTAATACAGCCACTATTGAAGGTAGTACTGTAAACATGAGGGTAATACAGTCACTATTGAAGGTAGTACTGTGAACATGAGGGTAATACAGCCACTATTGAAGGTAGTACTGTAAACATGAGGGTAATACAGCCACTATTGAAGGAGGCTTTGCAAATATGAAGGTAATAGGACCACTGATGAAGGTTAGGTGTGGATATGAAAGTAATATATTTGGACGGACCAGTATAATATAATGAGGCTAAATAATTCCCTCTTACTGATGCCATTACGTGATAGGGTATCCTGTAAGTGAAAGCGCTCGCTCCTCCAAGGAATTTCCTGTATAGGTACCATGTTTGAAACCAGTTTCTGGTGCCCCCCGCCCTAATGTTGCTGTAATATTATTAAGGGCGCGGTAACTCATAGTCACTCGTTTAATGATGTTGCAGGGCAACGTTGGCGCTGCGACCTCTGTTCCGAGCTACACTGACCCCAAGACCGGTGTCACGTATGAGGGTTTCCCCTATACCGTGTACACAGGTGGAGATCATGGGGTAGAGACGAGGGTGCAGTCATGTGATCAACTCTTAACCAACGTGTGATGCTCCTGGTTGCCAGCTTTGCTTCTACATCCATATGACGCGCGTGGCTTAAAACATTTTAGTCAAATCTATTGGAGAATAGTCAGTTTAAAATTCATGTGAAACGTCATTACCAAATAATCATAATCAGTATGATGTTCATTTCAATACAATGTTAAGCCTTTTGCTACGACCTGGCCTGGAGTAACATGTCACCCTTAGCTTTCCGTTGTTTGTCAGTAGTCATTGCTGATGTGACCCTTGATACCTTGCAGACAGCAACTGATGAAACATGCACATGGAACCAGGACTGCAGTCACTCTCAGCCAGAAGTGAGCATGTGACCTTGCAGACTTTACGAGCATTACAGTCCTCTGTCACAGAGGTTTAAAAGTCTCTTCCAGCATGAAAGGACAGTAAATCATAATGCACTTGCGTTAAACTGCACCAAGGGTGCTTCCTGTTCCTCCAAACACACCTCAACTACCACTGAGGTACACCTATAGACACCACGCCAGCCCTTGGGGATGACATACCAGATTGTGTAGGCCTGACATAGCCTGACAATCCATGAATATGAAAGTGGCAGTTACATATATTAAAATTATGCCCATGCCTGTTCCACACTGAAGTGGCAGGAGGTGTATGGCCAGAAGCATTAACACGATTGTCTAATATGTTGTGTTTCATTGATGTATTCTGACATGAATGTGAAGAAAACAACAGTTCAAGTCGTCAGCCTCCAACGTGAAAACTGGGAACCGATCACATGGATGAATGTTCTCCCACGAGACTGAGACCGAAATTTTATATTTGTGTCCCAAGATCGTGGCAGGATCCAGTGATCCTCGGTTGGAATCCCGCAATCATCTTGATTCATGATGACATGGATAGCTGACTGATAACGGTTTTGGCGCCATATGTTTCAAACCCACTAGCACTCCTACAAAATACATCCACACAGATATGAATAAGATGGTGTAGCCTTCAAAAGCTCATATTATGTTTGGCATGAGAGGCAAGGAGCAATGGTAAAATCGAAATTTAGTTAGCCCGTCAGAATGAAACGTTCAATTAAGCAGGAACCTGTTAGTAATGCACCCAAGGACGATGAAAGCAGGGCATTAAAATCGCAGCTCTTTTAACGATCAATTACGTTTGATTTAAGCCGCAACTGTTTTGGTGTAATTTGTGGTAGAGATGGTCGTTAAACGTCACCCACACCATTACACCAACCCTAACAATCAAACGTCTGGGCTAGCTTGATTCGACGTTCAAGCCACGCAAGTAAAGGCGTGTAGCATGTCGCTACAGGCTTTTTAACTGACGCATTTCTCGTATTCCTGTCGACCGCCTCCCACTGATGTGTATTTAACTTGGCGGTATCTGAAGGAAATTCAAAGAACATATTCAGCACAGACCATTTAGCAGATAAATGACTTGTCTTTATAGAAAGCGTCCATTTACATCTAACTCGCTATGTCCCAGCTCCTGGGAAAAGCTCAATGGCAGTTAAGACCGTTTATATCTGTAAAGCACGTTATGGTTTCTCTGGATTGACACCCTTGAAGATCCGAGTTAGACTTGATCTTCAGCAAACCATGATGTGAAAGGTCAGTAACGAGATCGGACTTTCTGCCGTGGTTGATACATATCATCATATCTCAACTGCATAGATCGAGTCTCAAGTTGTTGATCTCGATTATCTATGAGTGGAATATTGGTGTACGCGTGGGCGTCTGACTGTGTGAGGACGAGTGGCTGCCAGGCTGTCTGGGCACGTATGGGTCCTAGGACTGGGCAAGGCCCGGCAAGGGTGCGTGAGTCTGTACATTGCTGGATGGGCGTGGTCCCAAACAGACCCAGTCTATGTAAGCTTAGTCTCCGTATTATTCGTTACACTCCTGTGAGTTTAACAAACCCTTGTAAGAGGTCTGTAACCTTTGAGACCATTCAGAACACAGATTACCAAATCGCAAAAGTGGACATTCCCACATAAATTTAGAAGTTTTATCCCGGAAAGGTTTGTACCCGAACGATTCCGAATGCTACATTCCTTACGATCGCTGCCGGGTAATGCACACAGAGCACGTTGGAACACTGTCAACAGTGAGTAAACAGTCGCTGAAAATAGAGTTTTTATCATACTCAAAGGTATCAGCTAACGGAAATATTGGCTAATGGTAATCGTGTGATCAGAAAGCCCTAAGCCTATATATTGCAACTCCGATATAAATCTGCGTATTATGCGGATTTTCGTTTACTGGGTGATCAGGGTCAGTGACTGGGTAAGTTCCGCCAAACCATAAACAGTAGCTGTTGCCAGATTGGTTAAATCCGTTTAGTCTCGGGTTTGATTGGACGGTCATAGGTTGTTCTAAGGTTACCGGACGTGACCTCCTACTAGGGTTTGTTAGACTCAGCAGAGGAGTGTAACTAATAATTCTGAGGCTAAGTGTACATAGACTGAAATAGAAGGTGTTGCATTTGACCGCATTCTCAGTGGCATTGTGGATTATGTAGCATAACATTATAGCTCTCGAAAAGTGATTTATATCTTAAACTACATTTGATACTGTACTATAGCACTCCTGACGCCGAAATGCAACTTCTGCTAGTCTGTTGTTCTAAATATTGAGGTGTTGAGAACACAAACAGGTATCCCGGGCTAGCGAAGCGTACATAAAATAAAACAACACGCATGAAGATATTTTATTTTCTCATTTCTTGTGTAGCAGCTGAAAGTTAGCCACGTGAGACTTCATAATACTGAAGACTAGTGCTTGACCGATGAACTGGACTCTTCACTGTGAAAGGTACTAGATCTAATGGAATCGGCAACTATCGAGACTGACTTTTCTTTGCTGAGGACATCTGTATGCTCATGTGTTTTGTATGTACAGATAGGGAACTAGGTTGTCTACGTCTTTGCGAGGCATTTTGAAGCAAGTGATGCTAATATTGTCAAGGCCGACATAGATACGTGCCTCCTATCGGAATAAGTAAGTTGTAAATCCGAACAGTATTATCTTTCTTGATCTACACGTCTTTAAAAAATAAACTAAAAAGTCATCGTTTTGCGTGAACAGGTTATTACCTAAGAGGAACAGAGCTAGCAAAAACCTGTTTGATGACTGAATTTTTGTAGTTGTGTTTCAATCAGATGTACTGATCAGTCGTACCGGATGTGAATTCATCTGTCAGAACCGTCAAACTCTTTCTGACAGTCCAATTCTGCACCACGGAGGTTATTTGATAACAACGTGACATATATGGCGACAAAAACTTCAAGTTCAAAGAGGAACTAGCACAGTGAGAGAAGTTAATTACACACGTTGAGTTTTTGCGTTTGCAGTATTGATTGTGGCAATAGCATTAGGTCATGAACTTGGTATCGGGCGTTGTGACATAGTGATGAGAAGACGTTCAAGCCAAGTATGATAAACTCGAAGCATTAATCAAGATGGTCAGTACTGTCACAGTTAAACATGGAACACGATGAAGGTTCAACTATCTACTTCCCAGTCAATTACTAAGTCAATGATCAAACTATCGGCATTGGCAACTGATGATCAGATTTTTACCTCGTCTTCGTGCACACAGGTATTTCGAACCTGTATGTATGCAGTGTTGATGCTTTTTGCGTCACTTGACTGTCTCCCTCACGGCAGGTAGATTGGTACCGTGTTCGGTCAAAGTCAGGTGTGATTCCTTACATGTGTACACCTATATTGCTGTAATATTGCTAAAACGACATTAAACCGCGCTCACACGCAGACTTGATTGTTTTGTCAGTTCAGAATATGCACCGCTGTCATGTCGACTAACGGCAGTTGACTGAATGAGCTACGATACAGCACCATCTCATGGGTGTCCACCCAAAATAAATTGATGGTTTCTATCATTTTGCAGAAGGATGCACCAGCATTACTGTGCACGTGATAATTATAACAGAAATTAATCTGCATAAGTGAGCCAGATTTAAGTGAAAGTGCAGCCATGTTGTTCTTCGAGTATATTAAACGAGCTAAGAATCCACTTACGCACATGACCGGATGCCAGGCTGAGTATTCAGTCCTCTCCCCGTTACAAGGAATACTGAAAGTATACACACATGTAGCAGTGGAAGACACGCAGACACAACGGCAGAAACTGGTCACTGTCGACTGTTTGCTAAAACCGAGTGGCCATATAGGCAGCATAGTTGTGACACCAAGGTTTCATTAGAAAGATAAACATGTCCCGCTCTGCCATAGGCAGCAACCAATCGCATTAATGTTAGTGTAGTGTCTGAAGGCCACCATCAGCCCCCAGCAAACATGGCCGTCTCAAGACCATCCAAGGTCGGAAAGACCAACAGTCACCGGTCGCAGACCGCCACATTCGGCAGATCCACCTCGGGAACAGATTTGTGACGTCGACGCCAACGTTGGCGACAACACTAGGACAACCCATCACAGACGAACAGTCCTTGGACGACTTGGTATGGCGGGTATACTATTCCGTGGAACGGCGATGATTCTTATACACTGTCAACACAGACTGTAAGTCAGTAGAAGCGACGTGACCGGGAGAAAGTGCTATTTACAGATGAAAGTAGGTTCAGTTTGTTCAGATTTCGAGTTTTGAGACGTAGAAGAGAGCGTCTTTCAATCAAATTTATTAGAAAACGACTTCTGTTTGTAAGACAGTTATTATATATACGTCTATATTTTGCTGAAGTGGAGTCGGTCAAAATCAGCGATGGGTTGTCAAACGTTCTGTTACAAAGGCGAAACCAGTATTTTGCAATGGTTGTGATATTGACCTTGAAAAACGCGATAAACCTTGAAAACGGTCTCCTGCACGTGCTTCCGTCAGTTTGTCATCTGGTCGACCTCAATACCCATGCCAGACTTCATGTCTTGTCAATACCAAGGCCAGACTTCACGTCTCGTCAATTCCCAGGTCAGACTTCATGTCTTGTCAGTACCCAGGCCAGACATCATGTCTCGTCAATACCCATGCCAGACTTCATGTCTTCTCAATACCCAGGCCAGACTTCACGTCTTGTCAATACCAAGGTCAGACTTCATGTCTTGTCAATACCCAGGTCAGACTTCATGTCTTGTCAGTACCCAGGTCAGACTTCATGTCTTGTCAATACCCAGGTCAGACTTCATGTCTTGTCAGTACCCAGGCCAGACATCATGTCTTGTCAATACCCAGGCCAGACTTCATGTCTTGTCAGTACCCAGGCCAGACTTCACGTCTTGTTAATGCCAAAGCCAGACTTCATGTCTTGTCAGTACCCAGGCCAGACTTCACGTCTTGTTAATGCCAAAGCCAGACTTCATGTCTTGTCAGTACCCAGGCCAGACATCATGTCTTGTCAATACCCAGGCCAGACTTCATGTCTTGTCAATACCCAGGCCAGACATCATGTCTTGTCAATACCCAGGCCAGACATCATGTCTTGTCAATACCCAGGCCAGACATCATGTCTTGTCAATACCCAGGCCAGACTTCACGTCTTGTCAGTATCCAGGCCAGATATCATGTCTTGTCAATACCAAGGCCAGACTTCACGTCTTGTCAATACCAAGGCCAGACTTCACGTCTTGTTAATGCCAACGCCAGACTTCATGTCTTGTTAATGCCAACGCCAGACATCATGTCTTGTCAATACCCAGGCCAGACTTCACGTCTTGTCAGTACCCAGGCCAGACATCATGTCTTGTCAATACCCAGGCCAGACTTCACGTCTTGTCAGTACCCAGGCCAGACTTCACGTCTTGTCAATACCAAGGCCAGATTTCACGTCTTGTTAATGCCAACGCCAGACTTCATGTCTTGTCAATACCCAGGCCAGACATCATGTCTTGTCAATACCCAGGTCAGACTTCATGTCTTGTCGGTACCCAGGCCAGACTTCATGTCTTGTCAATACCCAGGTCAGACTTCATGTCTTGTCAGTACCCAGGCCAGACTTCACGTCTTGTTAATGCCAACGCCAGACTTCATGTCTTCTCAATACCCAGGCCAGACTTCACGTCTTGTCAGTACCCAGGCCAGACATCATGTCTTGTCAATACCCAGGCCAGACTTCACGTCTTGTCAGTACCCAGGCCAGACTTCATGTCTTGTCAGTACCCAGGTCAGACTTCACGTCTTGTCAGTACCCATGTCAGACTTCACGTCTTGTCAATACCCATGCCAGACTTCATGTCTTCTCAATACCCAGGCCAGACTTCACGTCTTGTCAATACCAAGGTCAGACTTCATGTCTTGTCAATACCCAGGTCAGACTTCATGTCTTGTCAGTACCCAGGCCAGACATCATGTCTTGTCAGTACCCAGGCCAGACTTCACGTCTTGTTAATGCCAAAGCCAGACTTCATGTCTTGTCAGTACCCAGGCCAGACTTCACGTCTTGTTAATGCCAAAACCAGACTTCATGTCTTGTCAGTACCCAGGCCAGACATCATGTCTTGTCAATACCCAGGCCAGACTTCATGTCTTGTCAGTACCCAGGCCAGACATCATGTCTTGTCAATACCCAGGCCAGACTTCATGTCTTGTCAATACCCAGGCCAGACATCATGTCTTGTCAATACCCAGGCCAGACTTCACGTCTTGTCAGTATCCAGGCCAGATATCATGTCTTGTCAATACCAAGGCCAGACTTCACGTCTTGTCAATACCAAGGCCAGACTTCACGTCTTGTTAATGCCAACGCCAGACTTCATGTCTTGTTAATGCCAACGCCAGACATCATGTCTTGTCAATACCCAGGCCAGACTTCACGTCTTGTCAGTACCCAGGCCAGACATCATGTCTTGTCAATACCCAGGCCAGACTTCACGTCTTGTCAATACCCAGGCCAGACTTCACATCTTGTCAATACCAAGGCCAGATTTCACGTCTTGTTAATGCCAACGCCAGACTTCATGTCTTGTCAATACCCAGGCCAGACATCATGTCTTGTCAATACCCAGGTCAGACTTCATGTCTTGTCGGTACCCAGGCCAGACTTCATGTCTTGTCAATACCCAGGTCAGACTTCATGTCTTGTCAGTACCCAGGCCAGACTTCACGTCTTGTTAATGCCAACGCCAGACTTCATGTCTTCTCAATACCCAGGCCAGACTTCACGTCTTGTCAGTACCCAGGCCAGACATCATGTCTTGTCAATACCCAGGCCAGACTTCACGTCTTGTCAGTACCCAGGCCAGACTTCATGTCTTGTCAGTACCCAGGCCAGACTTCACGTCTTGTTAATGCCAAAGCCAGACTTCATGTCTTGTCAGTACCCAGGCCAGACATCATGTCTTGTCAATACCCAGGCCAGACATCATGTCTTGTCAGTACCCAGGCCAGACATCATGTCTTGTCAGTACCCAGGCCAGACTTCACGTCTTGTCAGTACCCAGGCCAGACATCATGTCTTGTCAATACCCAGGCCAGACTTCATGTCTTGTCAGTACCCAGGCCAGACTTCACGTCTTGTCAATACCAAGGCCAGACATCATGTCTTGTCAGTACCCAGGCCAGACTTCATGTCTTGTCAGTACCCAGGCCAGACATCATGTCTTGTCAATACCCAGGCCAGACATCATGTCTTGTCAATACCCAGGCCAGACTTCATGTCTTGTCAGTACCCAGGCCAGACTTCACGTCTTGTCAATACCAAGGCCAGACATCATGTCTTGTCAGTACCCAGGCCAGACTTCATGTCTTGTCAGTACCCAGGCCAGACATCATGTCTTGTCAATACCCAGGCCAGACTTCATGTCTTGTCAATACCCAGGCCAGACATCATGTCTTGTCAATACCAAGGCCAGACTTCACGTCTTGTTAATGCCAAAGCCAGACTTCATGTCTTGTCAGTACCCAGGCCAGACTTCACGTCTTGTTAATGCCAAAGCCAGACTTCATGTCTTGTCAATACCCAGGCCAGACATCATGTCTTGTCAGTATCCAGGCCAGACTTCATGTCTTGTCAATACCCAGGCCAGACATCATGTCTTGTCAATACCAAGGCCAGACATCATGTATGGTCAGTACCCAGGCCAGACTTCATGTCTTGTCGGTACCCAGGCCAGACTTCATGTCTTGTCGGTACCCAGGCCAGACTTCATGTCTTGTCGGTACCCAGGCCAGACTTCACGTCTTGTCAAAGCCAAGGCCAGTGTGTCCAAATGTGTATGTACAATATTGGTGTGTTGAACAAACAAAGAACTCATAAATTGTGATATAATTGACAGTCTAACGTAGTCTGAAATCAGGACGAATCTCAAGAATTACAGTGACAGTAGAAGAGTACAGGTACAAATAGAATCTCGACAACAAAATGAAACAAAAAACTGATTCCATCAAAAGCTGGATAAAAATGACCTTGCTTTAACAGTGGATACGTTTCCAAAACACAATTTGATGTTCTTCATGTGGAATGTATAGTGTGTGTTATATAAACACACGCATGCACGCACGCACGCACGCACGCACCTTTGGAACTGTCCCTCCCTCACCATGGGGGTCAGACAACTCTGTTCCACAGTGAATAGCAGGGCCTCATAACAAGCTGACAACGGCGGTACCACATCACCCTGCTTCTTAGAGGCTGACGTTTACTACAACCGACATCGAACATGTGTCGGAAAATTCATCTATATGTCACGCTAATCACATGAAATGGTGACAATAATATGCCGTGATGTGATGGCTTAAGCGGTGTTAAATACAAGTAACTCGCTCATTATGTTGTCACATGCGGCAAGAAGCTTGACACCGAGCGTAAAATTACGTTGTGGCATCCTTCCGTGTGAGCTGAGAAAGGACTACTGCTAAAGATGATACATGTATCTAGATGTAAAGTGATTTGTTTTCTATAAAATCTATTTCCAGTTGAGTGCTGACGTGCTTATCTACAAACATAAACAAAGTACCAAATGTATCACCTACATCCATAAATAACGCTCCTGTGTCAGCAAGACACACCTAAGAAGTCCCTCACTGACGTAAACGATGACAGATGAAGGACCGGGTAGGTGATCATCGTACACGCAGACAGATCATATGAAGACAAGGCCTTTCTGGACCAGGTATACTCCAGAATGTGACCAGTGAGACTAGAAAACGATAGGGATATTTGTGACCACGTTATGTAAACGTGGCTGGACTCAAGAGGGGCAGAAGAGAATCCTTCGTCTCCATGCGTTATTTGTCTTGTCGCGAGAATTTTATGCATTTCTGATGCCCAAAACACCCGCTTTGAAATGTCCTATCTCATTGTTCTCGCCCCTCAAGAGGGCGGTTATGCCATCTATTGTCTCCTGCACTACTATGTGCGCTCTGTAGTCTAATTTAATCATATCGACTATTACCAGAAAACAGTATCTGCAAATTTGTTCCTAAATATTCCTTGCTTTGCAATAAAAGTGACAAAATCCTATCTATATGCAGAACATATTTGCGAAAATGTTCCGTCGACTGTACGATTCCAAGAATGACGACTGCAGTGCCCGTGTGTATACCAGAAATTGTCCTATAATGTTCACAACAGTGTCAGCCTCAGTGACTGGAAGACAATACAACATAATCCTTCTGTCTTAAGCTCCTCATATCATGCCAGTGCAAGAAGCTACTATGATAAATCACAACGAGGCTGTGTTTATGGAAACAGGAAGTGAAACATTCAAATACAACATCGGATCAATACAAACACCCAATGATCAATCAAGAATGATGTATGTCACTGCTAGCTCACCGTACTTGCGGCTAAAATAAACGGAACTCATTCTATCTATAAAAATGCAGATACTAGGAACTATTGACTTCAGATTTGTGGACATTCATCAGTCACGGGACTCCAAGTTGGCCTGAGTTGCAAGAAGAGTATCAGTTCCTCGTGTTTTATCGTTTGTAGCACCATCCCGAGTCAATCAGGATCACCCCTGAAAAATACACACAGTTGTGGCGAACACAGGCAGGGCAATTGTCGCTCAAAACACAGTGGGAATGAAGTCGGAACATAACGGGATGCCACCAAGACGGGACGTCTTTCCTTGAATGCCATAATAGACTGACGGGAAGCATAGCTGTCTTGTAAATGTTTCACAACATGTCAGTATTATCAACACACGCAATTTCCTACCTGAAGGCTCAGACTCGTGTTTGCATCTCCGTATGGTCTACAGAACATCCGAGTTTCACCTCCTACATGTACGTACGTCAAGACAGATGTTACACATCACAGAAACACTGAAACAAGTTAACCCAGACATACGTAAAACAATTACAATACCAGTACACAAAAGACTTGAAGTATGACATACCATGTCATGTCAATCACAGAGGCAGTATATAATATTAGAGCAAAGCTAATAACACTAGCGTGTTGTAGATGATTCCAAACCAGGTTTTGTCGACAGAGCGCATCAAATATCAATCTCCACATCCTACTCTTTACAGTAGACAGTTACATACAATGTCGTCCAGTGATTCAGGGATGTCCCTCGAGCTGACCGGTCCTGTTCTCTCTGCTAATCTAGACGCACGATAGAATTAATATACGTCAGTGGTCTCGTACAGCCTTGGAGCAAGGCTAATGAAGGACATGAGCTTACCGTTGCAATCTGACACTCTACTGGGACATATTAGAAGTGTTGCTAATTTGGCATAAAAGTGAAGCTACATGCGTATTTTCCAATACATGATTACCAAGGAGAAACTCTCACCTCTCTTTAAAGAGGAAATGACGCCTCTCTTTGCACGTATTACATAATCCGAAAGACATCATTGCTAACGACATTTGTGCTCACTCAAAACCGGGCTGAATTAATATTGTGCGACAAGTTTAGGAGGAGGAGATTTCCTTCCCGATATCCAGATGCTTGTTTCCCTAAAACACCGCGGGAAATCGCACGGAAACAATTTGCCTCTCAGCGGGAAGCTCGTGGAAATTATCACACACAGGAGAAAGTGACGCTAACTGCACTATATTGCATTTAAAATGCGTTTATTTCTTTAGAGTGTTTAACCTTCTGGCCTTCAGCTTTGTTTAACGTGTCTGGTATACATGGCAAAGTTTCCAGTTAGAACAAATGAAAGTAAAAATGTGTTTCATGGTCATGACCGGGTTGACGACGAGATAGTAACAGAGTTACACGTGGGCTAACGGTAAGCGGAAATGAAGCTTCATGGGGTCCCGTGATTGAATGGTTATGACAGGATGTAATCTGTCCCCCATCACCGTCTCTAGCAAGTACGTAACATTTCTTTCATTTGGGGAAATAAATGAACCGATAATGTTTCCATTTTTCCGAAAGGCAAATAGGAACCAAACTATCGATGTTTGTGAAAGTGTTGATGTTGGTAACGTGGTGTGTCCGGCGTAACGATGTCCAGTCCAAAGCGTATATTGAATAGTGTTTCTGTCTTGTCACGGTCACTGGGGATATTAATTCTCCCTTTAGGAAGACAGGCAGTTCGCAGATGTTACCTACATATTATTATGGAATGCATGTAGTCTAAACAAAAACACAAGCTATTGCTGAAGCAATATTATTTACTTTGAAACATGACCGAAAAAGTATTGCTTTGAATTTTGATTGCTGCAGTATAAACAAGGTGTGTGTCTGGCAACTGGGAGACAATCTCACTTGGGGGTGATGGATGATGGATGAATGAATGGATGGAAGTCCCTTACTGAACAAGTGAGAGAACAGGCTAGTGATCGTTCCCTTGAGGACGAATGGTTGAGATGAACAACAAGCTAGTGATCGTTCCCTTGAGGACGAATGAATGAGATGAACAACAGGCTAGTGATCGTTCCCTTGAGGACGAATGATAGAGATGAACAACAGGCTAGTGATCGTTCCCTTGAGGACGAATGATAGAGATGAACAACAGGCTAGTGATCGTTCCCTTGAGGACGAATGATTGAGATCAACAACAGGCTAGTGATCGTTCCCTTGAGGACGAATGATTGAGATCAACAACAGGCTATAGTTGTCGGTCCTGTGAGGACGAATGATTGAGATCAACAACAGGCTATAGTTGTCGGTCCTATGAGGACGAATGATTGAGATCAACAACAGATATAGTTGTCGGTCCTATGAGGACGAATGATTGAGATGAACAACAGGCTATAGTTGTCGGTCCTATGAGGACGAATGATTGAGATCAACAACAGGCTGTAGTTGTCGGTCCTATGAAGACGAATGATTGAGATGAACAACAGGCTGTAGTTGTCGGTCCTATGAGGACGAATGATTGAGATGAACAACAGGCTGTAGTTGTCGGTCCTATGAGGACGAATGATTGAGATGAACAACAGGCTGTAGTTGTCGGTCCTATGAGGACGAATGATTGAGATCAACAACAGGCTACAGTTGTCGGTCCTATGAGGACGAATGATTGAGATGAACAACAGGCTATAGTTGTCGGTCCTATGAGGACGAATGATTGAGATGAACAACAGGCTATAGTTGTCGGTCCTATGAGGACGAATGATTGAGATGAACAACAGGCTATAGTTGTCGGTCCTATGAGGACGAATGATTGAGATCAACAACAGGCTATAGTTGTCGGTCCTATGAGGACGAATGATTGAGATCAACAACGCTATAGTTGTCGGTCCTATGAGGACGAATGATTGAGATCAACAACAGGCTATAGTTGTCGGTCCTATGAGAACGAATGATTGAGATCAACAACAGGCTAGTGATCGTTCCCTTGAGGACGAATGATTGAGATCAACAACAGGCTAGTGATCGTTCCCTTGAGGACGAATGATTGAGATCAACAACAGGCTAGTGATCGTTCCCTTGAGGACGAATGATTGAGATCAACAACAGGCTGTTGTTATCGGTCCTATGATGCTGAATGATTGAGATGAACAAAAGGTATATTCACTGGAACAAATCACTCACTACAGGCATCTAGGTTGGCTTTTCCAAGGTGAAACTGTAAAATTGAGACACATTTAGTTTGATTGTTGTTATCGGAAACAAGCCGTATTTTCCTAATTTCTTCCCAGTCATGCAGCGATCGATACTGAACTTATGTCTACAACCCAGTGTTCGCCAACTTGACCACCGCTCAGCACAACAGAACGTAGAAACAAGTAAAAACAGTAGCACTTTGTAATGGATGCTTTCACAATCTTAACAAGACATTGATAATGCTGCTCTTTTAACGATCGGTTACGTTTGATCTAAGCGGCAGCTGTTTTGGCGAAATTTGTGATCGCAGACGGCTTCGAAACGTCAGCCGCATGGCTGTAACATCACCGAGAAATCCATGACTCGCCTTTACCTACAACCTACGATTTGTGTAGCATCTTTCAAGTACACACTGCCCTTGCTTCATGCTCTACTACAGACTCATTTCCCCTCGAATTCTTTGTCTACAGGTTCAATCCCATGTCAATTAACCATGGCGATGTCAGAAGCAATTTCAAAGACTGTATCTCTTGCATATAACATTAGGCAGATAAATGCATTTTTCTCTGTAGAAAGCGTCGTCTATAATTTACTTTTTACTAGTGCTATGTCTTAGCGCCGTGGAAAAATTCCAAGTAAGTTGGATCGTTTATTCCTGTAGACGAGCATGTTGTGGCTCCTCTCACTGGTTCTGGGTACTGGCGAAGCGAGCATAAAAGAAAAAAAAATCTAAAGACATAACATCTTCATATTCCGTTCGTGTTCTCTTTATTTGTTGGGTGAAGCTGACAGTCACCGGAACTAAGTGTTAAAAACAAAACAAATAAATGTGCTGCTTTTAACAACTGCGTTCGAACATTTACGACGTGCACAATCACCACAAACCCTGGCAGAACAAAATGGGATTGCAGAATAAATTCAAAGGTCACATAATACAAGAAAAGTCGTTATAGCAGTAAAGACCGAGCTGGTAATATCCAACACTCAGCGCCAATAATCCAGTTTGTAATAATGTCTCAGGCAGAGTAATATCCAGGTTGTGGTTATCATCACTCACAATGCTGGTTACTTCACCTAGCTATCACACCTTTTTATTACGTTGGCTGCATTAGCTCACAGACCCCTGTGTCATTGCGAGGAGTGAAAACAAACACTTGAGGTGACCTCAAACTTAAAATGCTTCACAGTATCTAGATACATTGTACTGTGAAGCGTTTCAAGTTGGGGTCATCTTAAAATCTTTATAATTGAAACAACAAATGTTTATAGTACATTTCCACGAGTCTTTAGCTCAGGTCTTGACATCATGTTGCACGCGTCTCTCGAGGGTGATAGGGTCTGATGTCCGCTTCCTTGTAGCAGTGCCACAGCAGTCTGTAGGCGAGGGATGGCACTGTAGCAATAAGACATACGTCAGACCGTATCACCTTGGGGAGAAGTTTACAGCGCATTTGTCTTACCGCCATGTTGAGTGTACAAAATATCATTTTATTTCATATTGAAGATCGATAATGTCGCGACCGACTGTATGGCATGGAAACAAAATAGCGTCTTCCTCTCGACTGGATTTCTAAAATCAGTAAGACATATTTTGACAAGCTTAAACTGTTAGAAAACTGTTAAATTACGTTTAAGTTGAGAATGCAAATGTTTCATTGTATAAAATAGGTTAAACAAAGCAGTGAAAGTCGGTAAAATAAATAGGTATATGGTGAACACAAACAACAGCTAACCATGCTTGAAGTCAAAACTGATCACCCTCAATCAACTTGTGAGCATGTATCAGCGATGTTACTTTCGCTTTTAGTATGTTTGATGTCTAAATCCAATTCCTACAAACACAAGCTCAAGTAAGTCCACTTGAAAAGGAAACAAGATAGTACCAAGGTAAGCTTCAAATTGCTGTACAACTAATGAAGCAAGAGTTTATATTTAAATACTTCATCTGACGTTTTGTAGAATTAGCTTGAAAAATGAAAACAGGATGATCAAAGCCTGATGCATATCCCTGCAAAGGGTCAGCTCCAGCAACAGGACAGCTCCAGCACTGAAGCTATTTGCATATATGGGCGATGTAAAAGTTTTCTCAAAATGGGGTGCTAGCATAACAGGGGAATTTACGAGAATGTCTATAGCGTTTTCAAACAGTTCACTTTTTTGACAAGCACATTGGTGAGAAGGGCTGGGGCAAGTGAGATATTTTACAGTAGTAACCAATCAGTTCCGGAAAGTTCCTTTTCACTTTTGGATCTGTGAGCTGTAAAATAGATTCCACCTTCGCTTGTACCTGCACTTGGCCTATGCCATGATCTGCAAGTCCTATGTGCCTGTGACTAATTCCAACTTTGGTTAAATTCTCAGCCGGCTTGACTTAATGATTTCTTTAAAGAACGGATCCACTTCAGGCATTCCTCCTATTCCATAGTATTATTGATAAGGCGCCAATGTCAGAGTGTTAGTCACCTTCTCAAATGTTAAAAAATGAGATCAACATCATGTTCAGGGAAAGGCACAATTCTAAACTGCACTGAAAGATCAAATCATCTTTGTTGTGGTACTGAAGCAGATAAGATTTTCATCTTTCTGTCAACTTCAAATGCAATATCTTTAAGTCGAATTTCACTCTCCACTTTCATTTCCAAAAAGTCAGTTTTCTCCTCAATCAAATCCTGCACATATCCCAAAAATTTCCCCCTCAACTAGGACTTGTCTTGACATTGACCCCAGGCCTGCTAGATTTGATGTCAAGTTACTAATATACGTATGGCCAGTTCGCCCATTTCAGGCTTTTTGACCACAGAGAATTGTTTCTTGGATAATATTCTACATTAAATATTAATCCAAAACAGAGCTGATGGATTATTCTTTTGATGATACATTAGATTTCTGTCTCTTGTTGATTTTCCATGATAAAACTGAAAGCCAACTCGGTGTGGAACCACGAAACAACAACGACATGTGATTTATTTACCAAGTGTTGTCCGCAGATCACTGCAGATCACTAAAGGGGTATCACTGTGGCAGTAGCGGACAAAGGTAATACAACACAAGAGTAGTGACGATCAATCCATATAATCGACATGATGCTTGGAGGAGGAAGTATTGCGCTTCCATAGACTGCGGCACGTACACCAGACCTCTTCATGGTACAAGTGCCCCACTCGAACCTGGAACATAATCAAAATCGGAACAGAATCTTCAACGCCCTGTTAATTCCACAGGGATAGGTAACCACAGGCCATTGTAAACACCCACATTACTCACCACACGTGAAATATGTTTACAAACTAGGTACGACACAGGCCATTGTAGAAACTCATATGACTCATCACACGTGAAATATGTTTACAAACTAGGTACGACACAGGCCATTGTAGAAACTCATATGCCTCATCACACGTGAAATATGTTTACAAACTAGGTACGACACAGACCATTGTAGAAACTCATATGCCTCATCACACGTGAAATATGTTTACAAACTAGGTACGACACAGGCCATTGTAGAAACTCATATGACTCATCACACGTGAAATACGTTGAAAAACCAGGTCCCGTGTAGGTGACACTCAAGCTCAAACTCCTTGGACGCAGGAACATGCTCATGTGTGCCTGGTTGTACCCGCCTATCTGACTTGGATACAGCACCATTTCTTTAACACATTCCGAAGTATCCTTTCCTTTCCAGTGTTCTTGTCACCTGCTGGAAGACGCACCACACAACGGTTAATAATTGTAGCAAAGTAATTAACTTGAACCAGAGTGCTGGTGAATGGCTTAATGAGGTACTTTGTGTATATGGCTGGATGGGAGGCACACTGTGCAGGTCTCTGTCAGACAGCAGTTAGACATATCTGTCGTTTTGACAGGAACCAAGAAAACAAAACGGCTTCATGATTAACATGTTGGATTTCAAAATAGAATGGGATGATATAACAAATAACTGAAATATTTACTGAATGCACGGTGCAATTCTTCTTGTAAACACTAGCAATGAATGCATGCATTGTAAACGCAGCACAGGACACTGTATGCGAGCAGAGTGGTTGTTGCGTGGAACTATATGTGATAACACATATCCACATATAGCACAAGGTACTGAACCATTTCTGTTTTTGCAATAGTTCTGACAAACCATGAACACATTATATGAGATAGAAACAGGTTGTGTGATCAACACATGTCTCGGAGGCAAGTTCAGCATCTCCTGCACGTGTTTCCGTCAATCTACGACTTAGTCGACCTCGAGTAGCAACTCTGGCACGTGTAGGAACTGAAGACGTTGATTGTGACATTCCTGGAAGTATCCTGGCTTGGACGGGCGCGATCACCTTGAGGCACTTGATAAGAGTTCTTCGGCAAACTCAGGTAACAGCTGCATGAGCATATGTGCTGTGGCCGATTTGAGAATGTCTGACTAGACAACTTGGTGCACACACTGAACAAGAGACCAATCTGTTATCTATTCAGTTTACTAACTTAGGGCATTCAAACATAAATGTGTACCAGTTGTGAAGCCCCAAAGCTATGGTTTGTGTGACGAAAGACACTTTCGACACTTGCAGCATTAAAGGTACAACCCAAAGTGGGCTAACTATGTACAATGCACGCCGCTGGTGAGTGACGTTGAAGGTGTATGAAGAGGTAACGCCACAGAATAACGACAGGCTTACGACTTCTGATGAATATCACACTGTGTTTTGCACGCAAGGCTTAATATTGACGACCTGTCTGACGTACGTCGTTAGTACGTTCACCACAGTGGCTACGTTGTGACCTAGGCCGTTATAGTGCGTTCCCCTCTCTGGCTACATTGTGACAACATGCCTGACATACGCGGCTAGTACGGTGACGACTTTGGGATGCATTGTGATAACCTGCTTGAAGTACACCGTAAGTACGTTCACCAAAATGGCTGCGATGTAACAACCACCCTGACGTACGCCGTTATAGTACGTTCACCAACATGTCTGCGATGTAACAACCACCCCGACGTACGCCGTTATAGTACGTTCACCACCATGTCTGCGATGTAACAACCACCCTGACGTACGCCGTTATAGTACGTTCACCACCATGTCTGCAATGTAACAACCACCCTGACGTACGCCGTTATAGTACGTTCACCACAATGTCTGCGATGTAGCAACCACCCTGACGTACGCCGTTATAGTACGTTCACCACCATGTCTGCGATGTAACAACCACCCTGACGTACGCCGTTATAGTACGTTCACCACCATGTCTGCGATGTAACAACCACCCCGACGTACGCCGTTATAGTACGTTCACCACCATGTCTGCGATGTAACAACCACCCTGACGTACGCCGTTATAGTACGTTCACCACCATGTCTGCGATGTAACAACCACCCTGACGTACGCTGCTAAAATACGTTCACCAGCATGGCTGCGTTGTGACAACCTGATTGATGTAAGGGGCTAGTGCGTTCGCGACTTTGGGATGCATTGTGACTACTACCTGACGTACGCCGGTAAAACTTTGGCGACATTAGGGTGCATGTTTATGTGCCAGTGCATCACAAGTAAGTTCCGATACCCTTTTCACAAGGTGATTTAATTGACTGTATCAAGGCCATGTTTTCCCGTTGACAGACCTAACACTGACAACCTGGGTGGAACTGTCGGTTTCCGACACGCTGTGACTGTCTCACGCTTCATTCAGAACGAGACGAACGGACGGGAGTGAGCACTGAAGAACTACACGTGTAACGGTGACGAGTGTTCTGTCCCGCTATCTCACTCTCGCTGAGCGTGTAGGACAAAATAAATAGTCTTCAGTTTGAGACTGGACTGCATACATCAATACACGATTTTCGTTGTGTAAACTCATTTGCTTCATTTGGAACATAGCACAGGAGTCTGGAACATACCATCGTACTGAGTCTGGATACCATCGTATAGAGTCTGGATACCATCTTAAAATGTTTTCAATTTTGTATGCAGTAAAATTCATAAGACATCACAGAGAAACCCATCCCGTCTTGGCTCAATCAAGTCATCAGTGAAAATTCCCCTAACATGTTAATATTTACTTATAGTTCGAACTGTCTGCGTTTGCCAGTATTTAGCCATACAGCGATCATAAATACAGCCAGCATGTGCTTTCTTAACGTGTAGTGAACATACACGGCAGCAAGTGCCTTCTCTCCAATATCAAGCTTATAAGACAGGCCGCAACAGAATACTTAGTATCCCCTTATCTGCGCTACACTAACAACCCTCCTCGTGAGTAGGCAGGCTTCCACTTTCCAGAATTGCATTTTTTGTGGCCCGCCCGAGTCAAGGAAAACGCCAAAGACAATCAGCGAAATTGAGATTTATGATATTATTTTTTTTCCGTTCTATTTCTTTATCGCAAGATGGATGTACTGTGAGCATGTGATGTACGGTGAATCTTCCCAACGCCAGCTAACTGCAGTCCTAATGCATATGCACGATCTGCAGATGATGATAACCCGAGCCTGGGTTTAATGTTTCGTGATCGAGTGGTATTTCCTTTCGTTTTTCGTCTTCGTGAGTGTCAGAATCTGCAATTAAATTCCTTTTCGAACGAATGGTTAACTTCGATGTTTTTTTCTTTCTTCCGCTCCAGTTTAAAACAGTAAATACATTTCCAAATCGATAACGGAAACGGAATCTCTTAGAAATGGATCCCCGTTTCAGAAAACAAAAGATGCATTGTTTCTGTAGAAGTGTACAAGTCTCCGGGTCAGTTGCTTTATCATACCAGTAAAGAATTACTCAAGGTATATAACAGCAGTATGGGACCTTACTACTTACAACACACATGGCACGGAGTCTGCTTTTCCTCTGGACATATGTGAAGTCATTTTAAAATCAGACACCGTGATTTCCTGTTCTATTTGTAGCTCCACTGCCACAGAGTCGAATACATGAACACACTGAATGAAACTCTAACACTGTATTCTAAAGGAGGGACCCGTCATGGACGCATGCTTTAAAATGTTTACAAACCTGTCAGTCTCTCAGACAGATTGCATTTTATCACAGTGCTATTTTGTATATGTATACTTAGGCAGTATTTGTTAAAAAACAACACGTCAAAATGATCGGTGCCTGAATCATTAACACCGTTCAAATAAATTTTGCAGTATATGTGTAGCGCTCTGAGCTTACTCGATGTGTAAGCAGTTAGCGCAATATAAATGTCCAGTCCAAATGTAAAGACATGTTCAAGCTGTCATTAAGTGATCCTCCCACATCAAACAACAAATTTAGAACCTACAGATTGGTCAAGTCATCTATAAATCTTGAGAACTATCTATCTCAAAAACAAAGCTCACAGGTTATATTTTGAAAAACTACGTTTAAGTAATCATAAACTCAAAATTGAAACTGGAAGGTATACAAAACCTGCAACCCCACTATAACGCCGTCTATGTGAACCATGCAATGTCTTAGACGATGAACAACACTATATAATATCTTGTACCAAGTATAGGAAAGAAAGGGAGTCATTTCTACAAACATTGCTTTTTCATAATCAAAACTTTGCTACACTTTCAAGAAAAGAATATTTTTTAACAATGTTTTGAAACAGAAATGTAGAAACTATTTCTGAAATATGTCATGATATTTACAATTTCAAATGAATCCTGTGTATTGCCTCATATTGCTTCCATTTGATTATACTGCATATGATAATCTGCTGTAATGTATATCATTTATCTGTATTTCTATATGTCTGTAACTACTGTAACGTTCATATTTGTAGTTTATGGAATATTACTACTGTTTCTTGACGGAAAGATATGCAATGAATATCTTATCTTATCTTATCATGTTTTACAGATTAAGATGAAAATACAACAACGAGTGTACGGGTGATCCTGGCTGGTATTGCTTATCATCGGCTAAGGGCCTTCGTCGTCTCTACACGCAGCCAAACAACAAAAGGTACTTCATCCATGAAACGTTATCAAGACGAAACCACCAAGAACCTTCCGGAGAATATGTAGACTCCCCAACACTTCCGCTTTCTGTAGTAACCAGAGTGTCAGAAGGACTGCGGTCCTGGTGGAGAACACGGGGACACAAGAGATCAGGAGGTACCAAACCAAGGCCACCAAGAACAATTGGGAGCCTGACGACAGTGTGCTTGGTATGCAAGCTGGATATTTCAAAGACGATGTCCGTATATATAGCATGCTTTTCCTGAATGTTGTCAGTCACGTTGCTGTGAAAAAGGACATAAATTTCAATGACATGAGTAAATTCATTGGCTTTATTAAAAAGGACTAGATCAGGTTTGTCGTCAGGAATTCTTCTGAGGCTGTATGTTGGCCTAATCAAGAGACGTTCAAAACCATCATTTTCTATGACATGTTAAGGTTAGTATCAGGGTTGAACCTCTGAGTCAAAGTTAACAGGTGTATCGCAGACGATAGCAGAAACAAAGAATAATGTCGGCATATCTTTCCTTTGTGCCAGCGAAGGACATCCACTGACGGTCTCTGCAAATTCATTGCAAAGTCGACATTTCATGCAAATGTTTTTCTTTACATCACATTTTGGTGATTGCGAGTAGGAAGTGAATGGTCTTGGGCAGCCAAATGTGACTTTCACATTTGAGACCAGCCGACCTAATCCAGCCCGATGGATTACTGTTCTGTTCCACACACTGCATGTACACGCTGGCACTGGCGCTTCTCCCAAATGATCGACTTCGCCTGTTTTACTCCCTTGGCTGTACCGTCCAGCAGCTCACTGCCATCAACAAAATCAACCATAAATTTCAGATTTTGCCCAACAACCTTGACACTTATAAAACAGCTCTTGCATTACATACTTTCATCATGACGTGCATCACCATGTGATCACACGATAAACATCTGATCACCATGTGATCACACGATAAGCATCTGATCACCATGTGATCACACGATAAACATCTGGTATCCCAAAGTACACAAAAGCATTTCTATCATATAAAGCCTCCACATAAATCAAGAAGCGACCTCCTGAATTATTTGGCATACATAAAGGATTAAGACAAAAACGGGGGTGGTGGACTCTCAGTCAAGAGAGTAAGTTTATTAAAGTGTGCTCTCACCCTCTTTCTCAAGTGTGAGCCCCTCCCCTCCTAACCCGCCGCATCTCCAAGGTCATGTTATTTTAATCACTATCCACAGCATATTATTTCACGCTTGTGTTAAGTATGCATGCGACAAATCATGGCCTACCAGTCCCACCTCATATCAGAATTAGTACTAATATAACTGCCACAACAACAGAAATATTTAGGTGTTGGCTTCAGTGCTCACAACAGAGACGGTCCAAGATAATGTATTTTCAATTTCAGTGTAGCCTCCCAGTAGCATGCAACTTCAGCGACATAAGGCCACGTTTGTACACGTCACCACTGCAGCGTGTACGTGTATATCACAACGAGGCTGTGTTACTTCAAATAGGGGAATGGCAAAGAAATGACACATTCAAAGGCATCACTTAATTAAATCTGATTTCTTGCTCTTGCTACAAAAGCATACATTATACTTCTCGTGATCAATCAAGAATGATTAATGACACTGCCGGCTCACCATACTTGCTGCATTAAGATCCAAAACTCTCCCAAACGTCAACAAAGTCGGTGATGGTTGTGTTTAATTGGGGGCTCTTGACTGAACATTACGTAGGAATGGCGTCAGAAAGCTGTTAATGCACGTTTGACGAAAATTAAGATTGTCCAACTACTCGTTTCGCGAAATGTTCCACGTGGGCTCTGTCTCGAACTTTGGAGAGGCCATGACGACGGACTGCAAGAGGAACGCTGGCTTCTGTCGACGGAGGATGCATGCTCCCCCAGGAGGCTCTCGTTAACTGAGTTTCTTCAATTCAAAAGCAATTAAAGATGCTTGAATACGCCCGGGCATGTTTTTTGTACAATGTCACTTGTTAGGTCAGAGTGACACAATACTGCTGATGGAATTGCAACATATTTTCAGTAGTGTTTCCCTCAAATATGTCAATGCTTCGTCTGCTAAGGGCTAGCTTCTCTGACGGAACGACAAGTAGCTGTACAAGTACATGGACTGGTAAAAACAATCACTGCTTATAGAAATACACCCGTCCTTGAGAATTGTTTGCTATTTTTGTATAGTGTAAGGCATAATTTAAAACACATTACTTGCTTCTTAAAATATGAACAGTTATCCCAAAATAATACGTTTTGCTATTGGTTATGTGTAACAGTACCCAATCAGGAGGATGTATTTTACCTTTCATTTGTCTCACACAAATGACATGTGAATGGTTGTATGGGCATACATTTAGAATTCCATGAACTTGGAAGTTGTGCGTGATTTTACATCAGAGTCTAGATTATTCCAGACTAATTCCAAAACATCATCTACTGTTTTATCGTACTATTCCTCAGTCAACATTTTGTAGTTGGTCATTATTCGTTACTTTACTGTACACAAGTGCACTATAAATGATCTCATCTACACCGGTAGTCACGAATGGCCTCTTGCTGACAGTCTGCCAGTTTCATCTGCTCAGAAAGACAAACTACTCTCGACCAGCAGAGCTCACCTCTCCGCGAACACCTGGTGTCATTGCTACACAAGAGCGATTTATAGACAGTCGGAATCTCACATCGTCCCGGCTTTCAGTGGACACAGGTTACATTACTGACAGCCACAGCTTGTCTGTATCATAAATGTACAGTGTGCGTGTGGGATACTGTGGAATTAGTATCAACATTGTGTATGCGTTGTCCGCTCTCGACTACACTCAGAGCACCGTAAAGTAGAAGTTCTCTTACTTAAAGACACATTTCAACAAGCACGACCATCAGTGTCAGTGCACCCATGGGCCATCATCTACTGTTAGAACATTGCCTCCCTGGTACATGTGTGGCAGTGACAGATTTTTGTATATTTTAACATGTTGTATATTGATTAGAATTCATGTAAATAAATTCTCTAAAATTCACTGCATAGTTTTAGTTATATTACTTAACCTACTATTCAGCCTGCCTTAACTATCGCTCACAGCCAGTTCACTGAGCAAGCTGACCGCAAGCTTCACCACACAATACAATTACATAAGCCCTCCCCACTTAGGTCCTTTGTCTTGTCTTCACAGCCAGTTCACTGAGCAAGCTAACCGCATGTTCACTACACAATACAATGACATAAGCCCTCCCCACTTAGGTCCTTTGTCTTGTCTTCACAGACAGTTCACTGAGCAAGCTGACCGCATGTTCACCACACAATACAAGTACATAAGCCCTCCCCACTTAGGTCCTTTGTCTTCTCTTCACAGCCAGTTCACTGAGCAAGCTGACCGCATGTTCACCACACAATACAATTACATAAGCCCTCCCCACTTACGTCCTTTGTCTTGTCTTCATGGCCAGTTCACTGAGCAAGCTGACCGCATGTTCACCACACAATACAAGTACATAAGCCCTCCCCACTTACGTCCTTTGTCTTGTCTTCACAGCCAGTTCACTGAGCAAGCTGACCGCATGTTCACCACACAATACAAGTACATAAGCCCTCCCCACTTAGGTCCTTTGTCTTGTCTTCATAGCCAGCTCGGGCAATCAGCTAAGCTTTACACCTTCTACACATTACAAGGTTTGTGGTCACTCCACATTCAACCGTCAGTTGTTGATATGACATGTTGATTTGTAGGGACATACATTTGGACACAGTCTTTGGATCGCATTCTGAGGTAATTTGGCTATTTTATTTACATATTGTTCATGCGATATCATATTGGGACATATCTAGTAGTTCTATAAGTGTTTGCTATTCTCAAATGCATAGTACTGTGTATTTGATGTTCTTATTGGTGTAAATGACCCAATAAATACTCAGAATCCATTATAATGTAATGTTAATAACGTTAACATGATTGATATAAGGGAAGGTGTGTTATAAACAGGTGAACACAAGTAGAGTTTTGTAACCATGAATGAATGAATGAATAAATGAATTAGTATGTTTGAATACTGTATCATTGCTGAGTATTCTTTGTATATATTCGCATTAGTATGTCTGTACATATTAGTATTATTATTTCCTCTACACACAATCATTTGATAGAGATAACAGCGTCAACAGGTGTGAAATAAACCTAGGCCCACACACCTGGTAGGTTTATGTATTGTTTATATACCAGTATCATATAACAAATGGAAGACATTTTGTACAAAGTAATTGGTTACTGAAGCAACTATTTTATAACGTTAGAGCATATATATGAATAATATGTGTATATATGTCTAAATAGCATGTGTATATTGCTGTATCTGTTTTATTATACACCTGATTGTTTCAGGGTTATTGTTTTCACCTGTACTCATCACAAATAAACCGTCGGCCATTGAGGAACAACAAAAGCAGTTTCTGTTGTCTGTGCGTGACTGAGACAGCCCTGCTACACATATGTGTTCTGAAATCAGTGTCCTCTGATCAAAATAGAAAACGTTTTCGTTTCGCACAAATTGATGCACTTTCGCTATCTATTTAATGTTTCTCTGCTCTTCTCTCCTTTCATTAGGAAGCAGATTGTACTTTAGATGGAGATGGTACGAAGCTCAACTATTTCATCACCGTATTCATACATCCCTTCATATATAACACCCCACCCCTAATTATACCATATCATTACATATTAAACACGGTGATATTTATCTTTGTTAAATTGTATCATCCACACGCGTAGAAATATCTTCCAACGTTAAACGTTCAATAAACATAACTCAATGACAAATGTAATTTCCCGAGCCAAATGCACGTCATCAATTGCCTAGCAAGAAGATTCCTTACCAGCCAGCATTGTACACACATGTATATTGGTGTAAGGGCTGCACACACTGCAGTCTATATTTAATTCCAAGTGTCATATATAAATATTGACTCAATCTTGATGTTACCAGCCTCCGTGCATGTCACGTGTTTCGACTCTGTGTTCATTGAATGCATACACTCCACACCTCGCCTCTTCATTTTCAACAGAATAGGTTTCGGATCTACCTACAACGGGGGCTTTCATCCGGGTAATTTAAGCATGTGAAAGGTGTATTTGACGTCCAGCCAGTGGTAATTCATTCTGACGTTAACCGGCAGGGTGGTATTCGTGTGTGTCCTCTGAAATGTGGTAATTAGCTGCAGGACTCTATCGATATTATCCCAAGAACGTTATTTGTAGGCAATGATACAACTTACCGTGTACGTTGTTAATGTTCAAGCAATGGTGCAAGTGTTTGGGTTTTGACAACTTATTACATTTATCACAGTACCACCACGCCCTGGCTCTGTGTCATGGAGGGGGCAGCCATGCAGTTGAAGCGTCGACGCACTCACCAACCCTTCTTCGTTTTCACACACGCAGGCACGCACTCCCACTCACACACACGCACACGGACACACACACTTGGTGAGATATTTTCAACAGGAATATAATAACAGAATGACTGGAAATGTAACAAATCAGATGCCAGGATGCCAGGATCCTACACTGACCTGATCAGGATGCTTGCCCCTTCTCCTGGATGTCACATGCAAGGTGGTGGACATGCCTTACTCTGTCATTGGTGACACCTTGTTCTCATGGCTCTGTATAGGTGACATCAGTGAGATACTACTCTAACCGACGTGACATCAGTATATGTGTATTTCTAGAATACTGCCAATGTTCCTTAATGGAATGCTATGCAATAAAATATCTTATCTTATCAGAATTGAAATATCATTCCGTCTTGATACAACTGAAAAGTTACCAGACATGTGTGAAGAGTACTTTTGCAATCGTCCTGACGTACAATGAATACTCTTCTAACTGTCGTAAAGAGCAACAGTTCACAGTCGTTAAGCTGCTAAATATCACTCACAATCACGGTAATAGAGAACAATGGCAGGTAGGCACCTGCACACGTTGCAACATGTATCCAAACCCCATTATGTCTCACAACCACACACGTATTGAAAGCTGAATTCTACGACGTAACAAAGGTTGTCAAAAGTTCTTGGGCGCTGTACCGTTTCAAGTTTAATGTGAGCCACACCAATCTTAAGAAGTTAATTGGTGACCTTCTATTCTTCAGAAAGAACAACTGCCTGCTGACTGGGTTATTTCCTGCGTGGTTCAGTAAAGTGTGGCTATTTGGGTAGCCTTATATTTTGTATCATTCAGTTCACACTTACGTTAATAAAACATGCTATGCCCACGCATTGCACACGTAAATGAACTTTATTCGCACCCTCCCTCTGGTTCGTTGCAACCAAGCGACAGATTAATGCAAGCTCGTGTGTTTCAGTGCGTGTGTGATTTTTCTACTTTATGTTGATATCAGGGCGTGGACTGGTCCCTTACATAGAAAGGCGTTCCCGGTCTAGCTCAAGAACAACATATTGAGGAGCATCGAGCACTATAGGCTCCTTGTGATCAGGGTCTTTAAGCGGAAATATACTTCAACAGTTAGTGGAATGTTGTATTTGCCTTTCATTTGCACATATTTATCCATGTTTGCCGACGTTGAGATTTGCATGTTACTGACAATGACATTTAAGGCTGCAAGGTGTTGGCAAAGCATGATAGCAACTAAACCTGCCCTCACTGCAGACTGTTTGGGTAACCCGTCCTTGTGAAGCCGCACCTTGGAATGTGGAATGTGACCCGCTCAAGGAAGTTACTGTCAGATTGGCTGTCTGGGGTCACCCGAAACTATCAGTTCATTCAGATTTATTCTCCTGTTGAGAGCTTTATGTTTGTGAATCAATTTACAAATTGCATATTTAAGTGATACATACAACAAAGACTTAATTATTTGATAATGTTCGTGAATACATTAATCACAGTATGCATAGCATATGCGTTACTTAACACCCAGAGTATATTGATACAGGGAGAGATGGGTGCAGATATCGCCATGTACAGTGAGGACTGGTTCGATGTACTGTATATTATTATAGGTGTTATTAGTTCATACATTTAGAAACCCCCGAGTAAGACACATATAATTGTATTCATGCCCATGATGCGTGTGGTGGTGTTTGAACGAGACTGTTTTATACCCTTGATTTGAGATGGTTTATATTCTTGACCTGCGATGTTTGCTTGACACAAGATGTTTCCACCCTTCCTTCAAAACACGTTACGTTTACCCGTGAATCGGAAAGTGGAAAATGTCCGTAGCGTCCCACATCATTTGTCCTGGACATCAAGAGTTACAGCAAACGCTATTCCGTTAAACCGGCTGAATTTCCCTGTTACGATAGTTGGTAGCTATTATTTGTCAACTGTAGTGAGTGAGTGAGCTTTTATGCCGCCTGTAGCACTATTCCGACAATATCACTGCGGGTGACATGAGAAATGGGCTTCACATATTGCAACTGTGTGGGGAATGGCACCCGGGTCTTCAGCGTGACGAGCGGACACTTTTACCAGACCACACTGCTGCCACTTGTCAACTGTAAAGTAAATGTGACCCTGTTTTGGACGGCGTAAGCTCTGACAAAAGGTATAGTGTGAATGAACACGTTGTTCGTTGCGATGCCGTCACAGCTCAATTTGGATTCCTTTGTTGGTCGTGTCGTGAGCTGCAGAAGTTCAGATCAGTAAACCACAGGTTATAGTGGTCAGAACAGACGATGACGTCTTCTTGTGTAGTTCCCCCACCACACAGAGACATCAGAACTGACGATGACGTCTTCTTGTGCAGTTCCTGCCACTGTATGACATTAACACGATCAAATATCCTTCTCATTCGTGCAGACACCTGTAACAACCACCATGCAGTCATCTAGGTTTGGGCCATGGTTAAGGGCGGTATTTGCTCTCAAGCCACAATTTGCTGCACAATGTATCGGGAACAGTTTCCTTGAGTAACATCGACAAAAGATATGACAGAATGAAGACGGGAACAGGTACCATGTCTGTATTTCTAGTTTCAACTAGAAGTATCTGCAACTGGATCTCCACTGTTGTGGGGAATGTGCACTCAGTGTACCATTAAGCTCAATGCACAACACAGTTGCCTGTATTGACATGTAGGAGAAATACTACATAGTAAGTGTCTAAATAGTTCGACGGATTACGTAACACATCACCAGAACAGGTTCCCTTTATTTTCCATCTGGGATCTCATTAATGACCATTGAACAACTATTAACAGGTTACACGGTACAAAGCCAAAAAAAATGACTCATAAATATCTTTTCTTGAGAGTTTCCTTGTTGGTTAAAAGTCAACAGGTTAGTGAGTTCCTAATAAGAATGCAGTTTGTTCATCCGTCGCGGCATAAAACTATCCTCATTCCCATGGACATATTTTACAAAACAGATAGCATTTGTAGCACAACAGTAACAAGCATTGCCAGGTAACCACACATGCACCAAACACCGTGAACAGCCTCCTACAAATGGGATCACAACTTGAAACTCATTATGGATGCTGTCCAAACATATGAAAACATGGGCCAATATAGATATGGAATCTGTTGAATGTCTTTCCTAGTGGGCTGAACTAGCACGCAATGGTGTTATTTGTAGAATGTATCAACTGAAAAAAAGGAAATAAAATTCAAACAAGTGTTTGCCATTATTATAGCAATGTGCCCCACCGATAAAGAAGAACGAAATATTTATAACTTTTTACAACATTGTGCTCTTTCCAGCGTATGAAGGCCCTTCAGGAAACCTCTGCACCTGTTAACTTTAAAACTTAAAAAATGATACCTGGTAGATATCTGAAGGGCATTTCCACATCTGCCCCTCATGATGTCCGAAGTAAGTGTCTAATTTAACTTGTAACAACGACGTACATAGAAGTCACGCCTTTGCCTTTATGAGATCTTTCCGGGTATATTTCAGTTGAAGGTTGATATGCCTTGGCGTGTGTTTGTGACAAGCATCTCAGAATGGACAGGATACCTGTGTATATGACCCCACAGACGACAAGAGTCCGGAAATATTATGAAAGTGCTCCGTCACGGCATACCGAAATCAACATAGTCCTCACTACATCACCGGACATTCTCATCCAAAACAACAAATATGTAAATAATCTAAAAATCGACATATTTTATTTGGACTCAAAATAAGCAGGATTGCAGTTACACTAATATGCATATTGGCTATGTTACAGAACTTTACAGACTAATGTTTCACATAATCTGGCCTGTAGACATGTTCCACTGGTCGTGTGATCCACATCTGGCGTCGGCAATACTAGCTGTGATACAATAGTATTTACAACGCCTGTACACATCTCACTAATCTGAATGTAGAAAGACATGATGAAAGAACATGCACGTGTAAATAATCTGTAATCATCGGGTTGAGTCTAAACAAGAACATTGAAGTGAGTTTAAAAATAACCGTTTCGTTAGCAAATATCCCTTGTTTTGACATGAAGACATCCCATTCACTTTTGTGAGGGGTGTGCATTGACCTTCCAATTATATCTTAACTATTATCAAATATACGTCATTTTCTGGACTGACGTACTAGCCAGGATTACTGAATATCACAATCAAAGACATTTATATTTCATTGATCTATGAAGGTTTATTTACGTCAGAGACATGAGCTATAGAAGCATTTCTGATTGTAAATATGAATGTTCCTGAAGATGCTACTTCTTCAGAACCTGTCGGTAATCACTCGTCCTGGTTGATGCCAGTCGACACATACAAAGCACAGCTATTGATATTATCTAAGATTATCACAGACTGGAAGCGGAAATCATAATGAATATGCATTGCACCAAGTTCCAATACCTCCTGGCACCGCATTCCGCATGGGTGACCTACCCACCATTGCATTACCTCAAACCTAACGCCGAGTATAACTGAAAATTGAGTACAACTGCAAATGTAGTACAAGGTAACCTTGAGTACAACTTAACCTGAAGCAGACACTGAGAAATCGACAGGATATCCAGCCATGCACGTGTTATTTCGTTTTTGAAAATGGTGATACAACTTCTGCAAATGGTAGCAGCCCATAGGGTCAAAACGAAAAGCTCTTTTAATTATTTCATAAAATAGTTTCCATAATGTATGACAGTACCTGATTCTGTGTAGGTAGTAAGGTACTTATAGCAACGATTGAATGCATTCTTCACATACACAAAAATGGAGATAAATCCGCAGTGATCATCAATCAGAAATCAACTGCTCATTAGCGTTTTCCACATAATAGTTCATATGCGTGCTGCACTGTGCACTTTTTATTTATCACTATAATTCCACCCTATATATTGGTTCACATATCCTTTATCATTTATACTAGCGTATAATAGCTTAATAATTCACTTTTGATTTTAGATTTATTTTAATGTTTACTTAACTGATCAGTAGTTTTGGCCTGATTAAGACTGGCATTACTTCGTCCTCATGTATTAACTCATTTGTCTGCCAAACGTGTGGCCTGTGCATAGCTATATTATGGCACTTAGAAACATGTGTCGTCAGTGGGGGAAATCCATGCAAATTTAATAACATTAGCTCGTATGTACAAAATATTGGTCGAGAAACATAAATGCAATGATTACACTCATTTCACTGGGTACTTGATCTCAAAACACATAACCGACAAGGCAGGTCCTATCGAGGACAACCTAACATATGTCCCCTGTATGCCGAGTCAGCTGACACATCATGTCCTAACGAGGACTCCTAAACATGTTCTCCTTCTAGCGAAGAATACCACACATGTGTCCCCTACACGCCGAGTCATCTGACACAACAGGTCTTTCTACCGAGGACTACCAAACAAATCCACATACGCCGGGTCAGCTGACACAGAGGGTACGTCTAGCGAGGACTACCATACATGTCCTCATAACGAGGATTACCTACCAGGTCCCTTACACGCAGGGACAGCTGACACCAGACCACAGTTAGACACTCTTATGTAGGAAATAACGTTCACTTCCAGAACGTCTGAGAATGAATTTTATAATAATCTATTTGAGTAAAGACGTACTTATGAAGACAGGCATATTCAAGAGCACGATGTTCATAATGTCTGCATACTGTGTTGACGAAGCCCGTGTCTCAGGTTCCCTGGCCCGTCGTACAAAGCACCGAATGTGTCAGTATAGCACTATACAGTGTCACTATCACACGCTGCTCCATCGTCAGTATCCTTGCACTGTCAGTATGTGTTGGCAGCACGATGTACCCAGTACGTTTTCATGTCTCGTTGGAACAGGAGAGACAACACATTTTGGCGTAATATCCATATCTGCAAAGTCTTGCCTTCTTTACCAGCTGACACTGTGAGAAGGAATCCGTACAGGAACCTCCTGGAAGGTAAACAGCAAATTAAGTCTTGCTTAGAAGGAACATGCACTCTTGACTCATAAGTGAGTGGGAGATTTTATGTTCCTTTTAGATACATTCTCGCAATATCACAGCGCGGGACAGGTGAATGAGTTTATACCCATGTGGGGAGTCGAACCCAGATCCTCGACGTGACGTCCGTCGCTTTAATCACTGAGTTACCCCTGGAATCTTCCGAGAGCTAACAGGTAAATCAAGTCTGCCTAAGAAGGAACATAAGGAATATACTGGACAATAAAAACAAGACACCTACATCACGTTTAGACGGAATAGGTGCAGAAACATTCATGTATTGCCTTATCAAGCCACACCAAAGTGTGATATCATAATAACCTAAACTTATTCATGATGTAGATTTTGGCTAATGTGGAAGTAAAGGTAGAGTTGGTCAATCGTTTGTCTTAGTTTTATGGACAACCGGAAATGTGTAGCATTACCCTTTACCAAATACAATATGCACACCGTCAGTCAGATCAGAGATGTTTTCTTGCTTGTAAGACCCTGAGGTTACCTCACCTGACTTGCTGGTAGGTTTTGGTCTAGCTACACATGACTGGGTGTTGCAAGGCTCTCTTGTTCTGGGTTTACCCCTTGTGGGGCATTCTGCACTGGGTTGTTGGTTGGGGGCCAGACATTTCACCTCCCGTGTCCTGTAGCCAGTTCCACAGGACTTGGAACACTGCAAATAAGGGGCATAATGGACTCACAGTGTAAAGGTGGTATTTGATCAGAGCACTGCTCGAGGAAGGATCCATAAAATAAAATATGAACGGCACAAAATCTAAAGTCACATATTGATGACATCTTCAGGCAGTTGATCAGACTTTAAATGTCAAACACGGCTTTGATTAAAACGTGAACCTAGCGAAGATAGTTCTGTGTCAATATACTCTGGCTATTTGGTTTCAGGAATACTAAAGACAGCAGGGTTAGTGTCACCGTTGTAAAGAGTTTCAGGGTTGGGTGTCCGTCGTATGAGAAAAAATTGTGGTGGCACGTTCAGATCAGGCAGGACTGACAGTACACTGGAATTGTACACGTAAACCTTTGGAAAGCAAGGAGTTGTTATGTATGTTAATGTTGGAGGTTAAACTTATGAATGTCGCCAAGGTCACACAAGGATTTCGGTCGAACAGCCATGTTATGACTATTGAATTTTCATAAACGACGATTCAGACTACTTCTGTAAGCAGATAAAATAGTTCCACTACGAGAACTCCGGGGACATCTTGCACACTAAACCATAACGATAATGGTCGTTTTCAATTTCGTGTCCATTCAAACTTTGATGTGATGCAAGCAAAAAATAATATGGATTTACCGAGATTTTTTTATAGTCAGACTCGAATCAATCAAGATTAGTCAGAATACAACATGAGACGAGCACACGCAAACTCGTTGATATTTGTTTTGACAGGTCTGTGTTTTTGACATGACTGCAGCAACGTTTCGTGGTGAGTATGACAGAGCAACAAGCACAAGCTGGGACTCCGACTTATGGAACGGTGGGTGGGTGGAATGGATGGCAATATTTAGAGGCTTAGACAAAGAGAGGTGTTTAATGAGCCTTGATGTACTCAACTTACGACAAACGGGGACGAATGCTGACTGTCAATGTTTGACAGAACATCCACGGCGGCCCACTCACAACGTGTTTTCATTGTTTAATGGAAGGAAAATGTCTTGCGATAAAGGGAGTGATCATCCTTTGTTCGGAAACTCGGGTTAATAGGGCGAAACAACCCCGTGACTCAACCTGCCTCACAATGATAAGACTGCAACGTGCTGTAAGCCATGGTTCTGTCCTGGTTCTACTGCACGCTTGTCGTAGGAGGAACCTCGTGTTGACGAGGACACCTTACCATTTGTGTCAACATTTCAAAAGAAGAAAGCTGCAACTACAAGAAATTGCTCCCCATCTGGACCACCCGATAGTCTTCCGGTGGAATGGGGGTCTGAATGGCCCGATTGACTTTCAAATTCCTGGTTTTCCTTCTGAACTGCAAAGATCACATGTTGTGTCATGGTTTTAAACTGAGGACTGCGACTGATTCAGTTACATTCACTATGAAAGCTGTGTTTTTCTCTATACTACAAGCAGTATTCATATTGGCAGGCTGTTGACACTTTACACTGAAGGCATTAACTGTTAAAGGTAGATGCCTCAGAGCAGTGACAAATACCACTACTGGTCTAAAGAGGCGACATATGTTTAGTAGATGTTGGTCTCTCGGTCACCGAGTACCACCAAAGTGGTACATAAAAACACTAAATGATATGTGTGAGCTTCTGTTACAGCGGCACGGGCTGGGAAGTTTTGCTCGACTATCCTAGGCCTGTTTTTATGTTCGTTCACCAGCTCCCTCCTGAGAGATCCTATCAGATCTCATCATGGTGTTGCTAATGTTTTCCTTTTCTACATTGAAGATCCGAATCCCCATAGAGCCTGAGGGCAAGAACCCAAAAGAGCTTTAAGATCTGAATACCAATAGAACCTGAAGATCCGAATCCCCATTGAGCCTGAGGACAAGAATCCCAAAAGAGCTTGAAGATCTGAATACCAATAGAACCTGAAGATCCGAATCCCCATTGAGCCTGAGGACAAGAATCCCAAAAGAGCTTGAAGATCTGAATACCAATAGAACCTGAAGATCCGAATCCCCATAGAGCCTGAGGACAAGAATCCCAAAAGAGCTTGAAGATCTGAATACCAATAGAACCTGAAGATCCGAATCCCCATAGAGCCTGAGGACAAGAATCCCAAAAAGAGCTTGAAGATCTGAATACCGATAGAACCTGAAGATCCGAATCCCCATTGAGCCTGAGGACAAGAATCCCAAAAGAGCTTGAAGATCTGAATATCGATAGAACCTGAAGATCCGAATCCCCATTGATCCTGAGGACAAGAATCCCAAAAGAGCTTGAAGATCTGAATATCAATAGAACCTAAAGATGCGAATCCCCATAGAGCCTGAAGATAATATCACATTAGAACCTAAGATCCGAATCCCCAAAGAATATGAAGCTAGGAATCCCAATAGAGCCTGAAAATACGAATATCCATAGTGCCTAGTCGACTCTTTTCTTACTCAGTACGTAGCAGTCATCACCTAGAATGGCTCTCATACATTTTATTTATTTTTCTCCGCATATGTTTTTTAGCTTAACACAAAACTCAGTAGTATTCAAGATATACGACGAGGTATATCAACAATTGGTCTAGACAGGACGGTCAAGAAAATAACATCAACGTTATTTGGACACTATTGCCATGACATGTTACCATGTTACATGACTTACCAACCGACACTGCGCGTCTACTCTTTATAAGCATGAGGAAATCTGTCCCTGATCATAATTAGACAGACCAGTTATGATATGCATGAATGACTTAAGAGATCATTTCACGCGCGAAGTCCAGAAAGGGGCGGATAACTGTATTCCTACCTCTGCCCATGACGTCATGTACCACTCGGGATGACATTCCGGCAACTGACATTCCTCCCCAGTTTCGGGCTTCTCCTTGCCCTTACAGTTATCTTCCGTGACCACCGCAAGAACGCCCCCTGGCAGGTTCTTCACGCACGCCACGTCACGTGATCTAACAGCATAACCACATGTCCCGTTACACTGAAAAGAGAAAAATGTAAACGTTGCTCTTTACTAACTGTATGTATAGCTGGACATCAGCATTTGGACAATGCATCATGCATAAAACATTTCACTGTAGACATCTAAATTGTCAGAAGATTACTTTGAACAAATGGCATATAATGCTTTTTGTTCAGTTACGCTTTTAACAGAAGATTTGAGGATACAAAACTAGCGAATAATTCTGGACACTACAGCTGTCTAGTTCTGAGAAAGTCGAGACAAGATGACAATTTTACACACTCTGGTGCCCCAAGAATAGATTGTCTAACAGTCCTTGAACCATATCATTTTCCCTCCTCGCAACGCTAATTCTACATGTTCTTAATCGCTTGTCTCCTTGTGACTCCTTTTCAGTTTAAATGAGTATATTTGTTACAAACAAATTTATACATATATTCAGTGACTAAGCGTTAAGTAGGTACAGAAAAGTATAGTATTAATCGCAATAACTACATGGTATGTACAGACATCGAGATACGAATAACAGATAACACGTCTTAACATCAAATTCCGGTGTTTAGGAACTCGTGATTTAGGAAATACCTTCGACCACTCCCCGACGAACCAGTTGCCCCCGCACGGCGTGTCCACTTTGCAGGTCTTCTCCACACGGGGTTTGTCCAGCTGGTCACAGCGGTCAGGATCTAGGGCCACGCCCTCCTCGCCTGCACACATCGTCTTTCTCTTCATAGTCCCCTCCCCACACGTTACAGGGCACTGCAACATCGACTACGTCTGAGAACACACACCCAGCGTACCCGGTAAGTTAGAATGTCGAAGGAAAGAGTGTTGCTTTACGGTGTTTGTTACCAATATTCAACTAATGCCACCTACATATCGCGAAGGGGAATCCAGAAATGACCTCCACGACATGTTCGCAATTTGAAGTCTAACAACTATCGATGCTGTTGGCCTTCGCCCACCTACAGCCGAGACATTGTAACCCCTGAAAGTGATGTTAGGAGTCCGTAGTAGCATTCACATGTATATGTAACATCTCCTTTGAAACAGGTTCGTTGTTTGCTGTACTAATATCTGATTAATATTTACGTGTATGTTTAGAGATCACGCTGGCTGACAGTAGGACTCGGGTAGCGAATAATTGTAGCATAGAACCAAGATGATGATATACACCCTTAGACCCTTCACTGCAAACATTCACTACAACTCCAAGAGAAGCAGTAGTAGTTTCAACAAATCTGAATATTGTATATGTTGGTTCAAGATAGAGTTGGTGTGTCTTATTAACAGACATATATATCCATTCCAGAACAGTTAAACAATACTTGACACTGTGGAGTATGTTTGAAATATCTTTAACAGAATGGGCGTTACTTCTTGCATTTCAACTACTGAATGTAGCCATAGCGACTGTAAACAGACCACTGTGGGCTATACCTAGGCAGGGACAACGGGCCCTTAAGGTACAGTGTCTCTCCTACCTCCTCCGGCCACCGTGTAGAGTACCAGCCCTTGCCACAACTTCCCATGTCACAGATCTCCTGAGCGGCTGGTTTGAGTCCCGTGCAGAGTTGCGAGGTCACTACAGTTCCGGCTGCGTCTGTGCAGGTGATGACTCTCTGCTTCCTGCCCTCGCCACAGCGGCTCGAACACTGGTTATGACAACGAAAACCTTTAATGCCCGGCTAGGAACATGATCATATCTGGAAAAGTTTCCTGATGCGGATAAAGACACCCCGTGTGTAGAGCCCAACAGCTTCAAACATCTGATTTTACACCATTCACCAATTTCTCCATTTGTCAGCATTGCTGACCTTCAGTGTGACGGGTGAACACTTCAACCACTATGCTAACCCTGAATCTCTGAAGACAGACCTCTACTACAACAACTAGTCAGCCATGAACAATTATTAGTGTTTAGGATTGATGCATATGATGACAGTATGAAGGTAGTCTTTGAGAGGGTCTTGAACTGTTTTCCTTGGACAACTGGTTTATATATATTTTATGGTTTAGTAGAGAAGAAATGACTGTTTAATCTGTGACAGAATCATAACTTGTAAGCCGCAGCCTGAGCAGTGTGACGTAGATGGTTGTTACAACGCTGTGCAGAATGAACAATTACTGATTGTAATGTTACATCAACAGGGAGTCCTACTTTGAGGTTATGGACAGACTGAAGTAGTACTATATCGTAGCCCTCTAAATGTCCTCTATGTGCGAGGACAATAACCCTTGATAGCTTGTCCTTGAATTAGGGCTGCCATCACATTTGTATCATTCAGGTCTATATTAGCGTGCTACCTCTGTAAAGGAAGGAGACTCTTCATGCTACTGCTTGTTCATATCATTGCATATGTCGAGACGGTATAATAAACACGACCATGTTATTTCAACTATCCCAAACACACTTCAAGACGCTCCTCCTAACAGCACATGTTATGTCAAGACATCTGGTTCTGTATATCACTGGTCTCCGTTTGACATACTCGCATATTTAAAAATATATACATATGTTATAAACATATCATTGGAATGCCAAATACCGAGAATTATTTAACATGGTTCTAAGGGTAAAAAGTCCAAACTGTTAACGAGCTTATAATAATCATGCGTTATGGATTCTATAGTGGTAATTTGATAAGGTTCGGTCCACATCATTCTTTGGCGACATTAAGCTTCGAAAGGAATTTCAATATACAAACAGCACGTCAGTCGGACAAAAGGCATCTGTCAAAGAAAAAGTGTTCCACAACCCCTATTATCAAGAGCTTTGTTGATGACACATTGCTGACGCATGTGCAGAACGCCTTTTTCGTTCGGTGACTGCTGGTGTTGATGTCGCACGTGATAACGACGTGCGGTGGCAGAGTCGGTGTAGACATGAGATAATACTCGTCCTGCGAAATAACGCAACATGTCTCCTCTTCTTGTCCTAAGGAAAACTTAGAAACGACTGCCAAAAGGCTATCACATTTGATATATCAGGTGTTTGTCATAGGAACAATCATAGAATTATCTTCAGCGTGTTTTCAAATCTCCTTGAAGGATATGACATTGTTTCTGTCTTCGTTGGGTGGTCGTCAAATAACCGCTTCTCTTCGCAACTTTAAACGTTCACGCTCTAAAAACAAACTTTTGAAAACGGAGTTCGTGTCGGAAGGCGCCAATGTCTACACTCGTACGTGACACCCGATAGCAAGGGTTTACTAGTGCCAACTACGCAGCAGAACCAGGTTAGCTTATTCGCTATAACGAATTATTCAGCGGAACTCTTCATTCCAAACAGACACAATATCTAAGTCTGGTGACAATGGGGGAATAAAACATAGTTTATACATTCCTAACTTTAGATCAGTTCATACCAGCGAAGCAGTAATCAGGATGACGTTTTGTTGCGAGATGTGTAGCTGTTTTATATTGGCTTTCACACGTACATAGACAACACACAGTTAATACATATCGTAGCTTCTCAGTAAGACAATAAATTAAAACCGAAGGTTCAAATACCAATGCGATACCATTGCAAGAATGTGGTAACAAAACCGAAATAGCGGTTTTCAGCGACATTGACATATTTCAGAAGGACATATTTGAAGTGTTCCCACGGATAAAGAAATTGCAGTGTTACATAACTGTAAATCACAGCTTGAGTAAACCTGACAAGGTTAACGTGTCGCAATCATTTGAGGACGAACGATTTTTTATGTTCATAACTTTTTTCGCTCCAGCTGTACCTCCCGACTGTGTGGACTCGGAGACCCCCATGAAATGTCAGTCACAGAGAACGCCAAGTATTCCATTCCGTCAACAAGAGTCTTCCAACTAATTACCTGACGCCCGTGAAACCTACACGTGAGTACACGATGAATGACAACACTGGTCCTGCAGAATAGTCCTCTCACATTGTCTTAAGTACTTGGGATGGGGAACACGAAATTATGCCGCCCATACTTATCTTCCTCGACATTACCATCGCTGTCAGCAAATAAGTGTTTTCTATTTTGTGGATGTCTTGTACCATAACAACATCATACTACAACACATTAGCAGCCTATTCCTGATTGGAGGACTTTCTACTTTACGTATATGCAATCAAGGACGTTTTTATGTCCATGGGGGTAATATAGAGGTCTCCCACTGAAGGTATTGTTCATACTGTGCCCAGCTGCATCCCTTCACTGCGTACAGCCACACACATAGTGTGCTGAATGGTTTTGTAAAGTGGCCTTGTTCTTTCAGCTATGCAGCATCGAAAAGATACGAAACAATCAAATACCATAATTGTTCCACGTTCCAGAATTTCAAACTTGTTTTTTATCACCATCGTTTCATTTTGTCGAAATATGTACACGGTGAACGCAGGCACTCTGTGAAATGTGACACATAGCGCTGCTTCATACACGTGAATGATCTTCCTCCTGCTCCGGAATACTCACTACTTTGGGCTGATGATGCTAGCACACTGATCCGTCCAGTCTAATGACGTTTCTAGGCTGTATGTGGAATCTTAATATTTGTCATCCACTGTTTACGAACTTACCTTGCTCCAGTTGCCGGTAACCCACAGGTAGCATGGGGTGATTTCGCACGTCTGTGCAGTTGCTGGCTTCTCGGCGTTGCAGGAACTGTCGGGCATAGTAAGGTTGAGGGTGACAGACACACGCGACTTGCAGGTCGCGGTTCGGGTCTGGGTCCCCGGGCCACAAGTAGTGGTGCAAGTGCTCCATGGTGACACCTCCCAGCTGCAAGAGCAAGAGAAGATAAATGAGTTCCATCAACATGCTGACTACATTGGTGGCAAGTTGTGGTGATTACACGTGATTGTTCACTTTGTCACCTCAGACAGTAAAACCTTTTCTGTCCGTTACATCGGTTTACATGCTCATCGTAACAATGTGAGGCTATAGGGTGTGTGGATTATTTTTATACGAGGTAATTTGGTTTCGGAGTCCTACATCAGTCTCTATGTACCTGACTTTATGTCACACACCCTACCACTTACACATGGTAATATGTATCTTGGATATTCAAAGGCCAAACAGAAACTGTCTGGTTTATCAGAGAAAAAAATATCAAAGCACCTGTTAACTCTGGTGAGGCATCCAGAATACTACAAGGAAATGTGTTACACGTTGGACATTTCAACGGTATCAGAGATTGCCCGATTCCCAGAGGAGATCCCAGGGGATGCTGGTGCTAGACGTTTACTAATGTCTCCGATAATTGCACCAGATTAATACTCCCCAGGGGGAAGAGCTGAACTATTTGTGCAAAGAAAAAACCCGTATTTCGGACAAAACAAACTGAACCTGTTTTTGATCTCCTCGATTAGGCGATGTGTCAGTCAACCAGATGATTGCACAGGATTCTCTCCCGCACGCCGACAAGTGGCCTTCCCACTAATGTTATTTCAAGGTAAAATGAGCTCACTTTAATACCAGCAAGAATGTAACGCACGAGTCCCGCTTGGTATAATTATGTGATCATGTTTGGTCCTCAAGTTCCCTCCCCTATCCTGCTGGTGGCCAGTACAGACACCCAGTGTGCCACTGTCTCCGTGGGCTCATGAACCTCGCCCATCAATCAGGGACTGAAAGGGACTTGGAGCTGTCATCGCTCTTTGATGATATCGTTAAACAGGACAACACAGACAACTGAGCAGCATGTGTTGGCCTAGGAAGCCAGTGTTATGTGTCTGTGTAAATGAATGGGGTACAAGACACAGGTATCCCCGATACGACTGAATGCATACTCCCGACACATGTTTGTCTTAGTAACAATTATCTTCGTACAAGGAGTACCCGTTGTGCACCAATTAATCCGCTTGTGCATTGTTCCTGTTAACAGAAAATCTTGAAGCAATAATCAATCATTTCGCGATTTTGTTGTCTTGTGGTCACAAGTATATCAAATTGTGTCGTGGCGGTGTTTGATTGCACCTTGCTTCTGTTAACACGTAATCTTGAATGAAACATCACTGATTTCGATATTTTGCAGTCAAGAGCAGTTTTAGTCGCAAGTACAGTGATATTGGTTCTGGCGGATATGGAAATATTGTCCCAGTTCACTTGAAGTATGAGGTTCACAGGCCCACTACCATCACCATCATATGTGCGTACAGCTGAAACAGCATCGCAAAGCCAAACCGAAACTCGTACCACCGAGTCCGAAAAGCACCAGGGCAACATATAGCTGTAGACGGTGCATTGATGTGATCTGTAATATACACATGCACACATTGGAACAGAACAACCATCACGCAGTGCAGTCTTCCATGAACGTAGGTGTCACCCACCATGTTGGTTCACGTTACGTATATATACGACGTGTTGGAATCCATCCGTGATGGACATGTCACATATGCTCCTATTCCTGTCAAGAGGAATCAGGCTGTCAGTTGAATTGTCGTCACGATGTATATGTCTCAGATGCTGCACACACATTTGTGTCTGGACGGCAACATTAGCACCTAGCATGGTATTAAAACTGTCAGACAAAGTAAACGTCTTCATATATCATGAAGAGTTTTTGTAGTTCCAGAGACTTGGAAGAATGTCGTCATGAGGAGCACGACTCCCACTGCGTGGAACAAGAGCAATCGAATATGACACAAAGGGTGGCGGAAGCCATGCCGCAATGGTGTTCGTGTCTACAGGAGTCGCTCGGTAGTATAGCAAGACATTTCTTGCCATAGATAGGTCATAGAGTTAGATATTATTAGATATTACTTTAAAATTTGGTGGACGTGACATGGTGTGAGTTGTGGTTGGTCTTACCTTGCTGGACATGGTGTGAGTTGTGGTTGGTCTTACCTTGCTGGACATGGTGTGAGTTGTGGTTGGTCTTACCTTGCTGGACATGGTGTGAGTTGTGGTTGGTCTTACCCTGCTGGACATGGTGTGAGTTGTGGTTGGTCTTACCCTGCTGGACATGGTGTGAGTTGTGGTTGGTCTTATCCTGCTGGACATGGTGTGAGTTGTGGTTGGTCTTACCTTGCTGGACATGGTGTGAGTTGTGGTTGGTCTTACCCTGCTGGACATGGTGTGAGTTGTGGTTGGTCTTACCCTGCTGGACATGGTGTGAGTTGTGGTTGGTCTTACCCTGCTGGACATGGTGTGAGTTGTGGTTGGTCTTACCCTGCTGGACATGGTGTGAGTTGTGGTTGGTCTTACCCTGCTGGACATGGTGTGAGTTGTGGTTGGTCTTACCTTGCTGGACATGGTGTGAGTTGTGGTTGGTCTTACCATGCTGGACATGGTGTGAGTTGTGGTTGGTCTTACCCTGCTGGACATGGTGTGAGTTGTGGTTGGTCTTACCTTGCTGGACATGGTGTGAGTTGTGGTTGGTCTTACCCTGCTGGACATGGTGTGAGTTGTGGTTGGTCTTACCCTGCTGGACATGGTGTGAGTTGTGGTTGGTCTTACCCTGCTGGACATGGTGTGAGTTGTGGTTGGTCTTACCTTGCTGGACATGGTGTGAGTTGTGGTTGGTCTTACCTTGCTGGACATGGTGTGAGTTGTGGTTGGTCTTACCTTGCTGGACATGGTGTGAGTTGTGGTTGGTCTTACCTTGCTGGACATGGTGTGAGTTGTGGTTGGTCTTACCTTGCTGGACATGGTGTGAGTTGTGGTTGGTCTTACCTTGCTGGACATGGTGTGAGTTGTGGTTGGTCTTACCCTGCTGGACATGGTGTGAGTTGTGGTTGGTCTTACCTTGCTGGACATGGTGTGAGTTGTGGTTGGTCTTACCCTGCTGGACATGGTGTGAGTTGTGGTTGGTCTTACCCTGCTGGACATGGTGTGAGTTGTGGTTGGTCTTACCCTGCTGGACATGGTGTGAGTTGTGGTTGGTCTTACCCTGCTGGACATGGTGTGAGTTGTGGTTGGTCTTACCCTGCTGGACATGGTGTGAGTTGTGGTTGGTCTTACCCTGCTGGACATGGTGTGAGTTGTGGTTGGTCTTACCCTGCTGGACATGGTGTGAGTTGTGGTTGGTCTTACCCTGCTGGACATGGTGTGAGTTGTGGTTGGTCTTACCTTGCTGGACATGGTGTGAGTTGTGGTTGGTCTTACCCTGCTGGACATGGTGTGAGTTGTGGTTGGTCTTACCCTGCTGGACATGGTGTGAGTTGTGGTTGGTCTTACCTTGCTGGACATGGTGTGAGTTGTGGTTGGTCTTACCCTGCTGGACATGGTGTGAGTTGTGGTTGGTCTTACCCTGCTGGACATGGTGTGAGTTGTGGTTGGTCTTACCCTGCTGGACAGGGTGTGAGTTGTGGTTGGTCTTACCTTGCTGGACATGGTGTGAGTTGTGGTTGGTCTTACCCTGCTGGACATGGTGTGAGTTGTGGTTGGTCTTACCCTGCTGGACATGGTGTGAGTTGTGGTTGGTCTTACCTTGCTGGACATGGTGTGAGTTGTGGTTGGTCTTACCCTGCTGGACATGGTGTGAGTTGTGGTTGGTCTTACCCTGCTGGCCATGGTGTGAGTTGTGGTTGGTCTTACCTTGCTGGACATGGTTTTAGTTGTGGTTGGTCTTACCCTGCTGGACATGGTGTGAGTTGTGGTTAGTCTTACCTTGCTGGACATGGTGTGAGTTGTGGTTTGTCTTACCCTGCTGGACATGGTGTGAGTTGTGGTTGGTCTTACCCTGCTGGACATGGTGTGAGTTGTGGTTTGTCTTACCTTGCTGGACATGGTTTTAGTTGTGGTTGGTCTTACCCTGCTGGACATGGTGTGAGTTGTGGTTGGTCTTACCTTGCTGGACATGGTGTGAGTTGTGGTTGGTCTTACCCTGCTGGACATGGTGTGAGTTGTGGTTGGTCTTACCCTGCTGGACATGGTGTGAGTTGTGGTTGGTCTTACCCTGCTGGACATGGTGTGAGTTGTGGTTGGTCTTACCTTGCTGGACATGGCCTGGTGTTACAGGTGACTGCTGTCGGTGCGGGTTTGTGTAGCCTGGCACAGTTCTCATCTGTAACAACCGCCTGATTCCTGGTGTTCACACATACCACGACAGTCTGCTGGACACCTGGGTCATTTACACATCGGAGTTAGGCGGGCAGAGGACGTTCAAATAATGCGTTGCTTCAGTTTTACAGTGTAAAGTACATGTGAACACTATGTCATCTACAACTAGTAATACATTATGCACAAATTGCACACATTTGCCACTATCTCTCTGTAAAAATGTAACCATTAGCAAATGCAATAAACAATGCAAGGTAGTGTGGCATAGCTCCTACTTGCCTAGACCGCCACTTTGACAGGGCCCTTAAACGTCGACTGAACTAAACACTCTACAGAGTACCTATGCTAACGATAACATTATTACTTTATAAGTTAAACATTGTCGATCTAACATAAGAACATATCCCCATGAAGAAGTAGCCACTCACCTCCACCGCAAGATGTGGTACAATCAGTGAAGCCAGACACTCTCCACACATTGGTGGCTTCTAATATTTCATTTGACAGTCCACCATTCAGGGTTGGGTTTCCCAGTCTCTTTTCATTCGGGATGATGTTTCTGGTGTAGGACTTTCCTGCAGTCAGGGCCTGGTTGCTCCCAGGGTTTATGGGTGGCAGGCCAGAGATTGGATCCAATCCATTGGCATATTTGGTGAGTGGCTCCCCTACCTGAGTAGAAGGTCCGTGACCTTCATATCGAGGCCGTGAACTGATAACGGGTTGTTGGGGGATGATCTGCTGACCAGTTGATACCCCTACCGGCTGCCGTGGGATAACAATCCTTCTGTCAGATCCTCGTGGATCTATAGCTCTGTCAAAGTGACCTAGAGGCAGGGTCTCGTCGACAATGGTTCTGTGGTCAACTGTCTGACGTCGAGGCGTTTGATTTGGTCGTGGAGGAGGATCTCGGGAGTTGATAGTTCTACGTGATGAGTGGGCAACGCGAGCATTCAGTGAAGGCTGATGTCCGGGAGACGGTCGTCGGCTGCTGGTTTGAGAACCATAACCGTGATTGTCTTGTCCATGGACAGATGGGTTCCCCTGGTTTTCATTTCGACGATAGTTAGGCCCGGATTGTTGATCTCGTTCAGAAGGCGAAGCGTTAACGTTGGCCTTCAAGGTGATGCTTGAACCAGCTCGCTGTTTCCCTTGGTTAACTCGCCGTTGGACAGTTTCCCGAAGTCGGAGACCTTGCGAATTTCTGCCAACACTGCCAAGAGGAGGTGTTGTGACAACTGCGGCCTGGCGATGATGATGTCGATGTCGCACATGATGACTCTGTGGAGTCGTAGATTGTCCGCGTATGTGTGACGTCTGTCTGATTCCGCCATGCTGACTACGTATCCTGGATGTGTCGGTTCCTTGAATGCTTGGCAGTGATGAACTGCTAGAGATGTGTCTGTTAACTGAGGGAGAAATAGAAGAAATATCGCCTTTTTGTATTAGTTTCTGTCTTTGTCTGAGCAATCGCTTCTTCTGTGCTTCCCTGAGAATCTTAAATCTTTCCCGGAATGTAAAACTCTGAGAATATTTTGGAATTCTAACACTTCCTCGTCGCCCTGGTCTACCGAAAGGACGACCTGTCCGTCGAATTGATGGTTGAACACTCGAACGACCGAGTGACCTGCTGTAAGTACGGAACCTGCTATCTCTTTGTGGCACATTCAAGGTACTTCGTACAGTGGCTAAGGGAGTCACTGTTGTAGTAAAGTGTACACGTGTTGTCGGTGTGTTCAACGAATAGCCTCCAAGACTTGAGTCCATTTTTCTTGTCTCTGTCTCTGCCGTGTCAGTGCTCATTGCGTTCGGTAACCTGTACCCACGGCTGTTGTATACTGGTGTTCTTTCCCGGAATCCATCTCCCAACCCAAGAACTTCATCACCTCTGCTTTTATCATAGGTTTCTTCTTTTTCTTCATCAGCATCATCTTCTTTATCGTCATTTTCTGCATCATCATCATCATCATCATCAACATCATCATCATCATGCTCATCATCCAAATCATTAATCCCCTGTTCCTCCTCACCCTCTATCTCAACATTCCTACTGTCACCTGTCTCGCTGACTTTCATCTCATCACCCAAATGACTAGGCTCTCTACTGACGCCGACATTCCTGTCATTTCCTTGCCTTTCATGCTGTCTTTCAGTGATCCTTTCACCTTCCTCCTCTTCATCCTCATCACCTTCTTGTTCACCACCTTCATCCCTCACATCAGTCTTTTCCACCTGTTCTTCGCCCTGCTGCTTCAACACAGCTGCCCCGTCAACAACCTCCAAGCTGGTATCGCTGTCTTCCTCTCCTTGAGACCCGAGCTCCGACAACACAAACGTGGGACCTTTTTGACTCTGTGCCTCATGAAGATTGGCACGCTCTGACCACGAATCTACATTAGCCTTCAGAAGAACTGTAGCGCCATTTCCTTCATGGAAAGTATATTCCTTCCGACCAAATGACCCTCTAATATTATCCTCCTTTATGTCAGGTCCTGCCATGACACCTTCTTCCAGGTCCTCATTAGGATGTCTGTATGGTCTCTCCACAAAATCTTCCCTGAACGGTTCTGATGCCTCCTCGTCTTCGTCTTCGTCCTCCTTCCTTTTTTCCTTCTCACTGTCCTCCATGTCCAAATGTACATCAGCTGGTTCGTCCAGTTCAAGATTAGCAAACTCTGATTGTGCTGTAGTAGAACGGCGTCTAGGAATGGCTGTGGTTGGTGATGTAGTCAGAACACGGCTTTCTTCACTACGAGATATGAGATGTTTGAAGTATGTATCCGTCACGTCAACAGGTACATTGAAGCTGTACGTGACTCCTGGGTTCGTCTGGTACACCAGCATCTGGAGAGGAAATGAGGGACTTATATTACAATTACCTGACAGTTCAAAACAGTTTCTTAATGAACAACCACAGCATCTAAATTAACACTCTGTATGTCCAGCGTAAACCTAGGTTACCTTCAACCGAACGATCAAAATGAGGTTCCAGATGTGTTCGAGACTGTAAACGGCAATAGTCCCGGTGAAAATTAAATTACTCGGGGAGTCGTTCGGGGAAATAGTCATCACACGCGGTTATTACGAATATATTGTAGTTTTATATAAACTAATTTTGATTCATTATAAATTTGAATACGCATTGCTAATGGCAATAAACACGAGTTCCTGTTCATTCCCTACCAAGACTTCTATGGTCTGGTTTACTGGCCCAGCAGCAAAGATGCATTCTCCGGGACAGTCACGTGACTGCTCCTTGTATATGAACGTAGTTCCGGCGGCGTCATAGTTCCCAGACGAGGACATTGTCCAATTACCGTTTACAAATGATTCCGTAGAAGTTTTCAAACCTGAAAAGAGACGCATAAAAGGACATGGAATACTCACATGGTAAAATGCGTCTGAATAATAGAGTGTGGATATAGCGAACTGACACTGATACATAGGTCTATATACAGAATAAATAATCCAATGGGAAGTTAGGGAATCAACAGACCACATGTAAGAACTAGTCACATCTACATAGGTAGATTGAATTGACGAAGATATAGGCAAAGCCCCTGAATCGTGTCCATGTGTATATAACTCACTGTCTAATATCACTGGTCACAAACACACGCGAAGGCAAGTCAAATGCTGTGAGGAGCATAGCCCCGCCACATACTCTGTCTTCAGAAGGTCGCCCACTTACTGAGGTAATTACTACTGGGCCTGAGTTCTGTGATGTTGACGCCGGTGCTGCCGACTGGGATGCTGATGATCTTGGTGTAGCCGTGAGGGAGGTCAGGGCGGGTGAACACACCAGAAATGGTTCTACAGGTGCTGTTGTCCCCGTTACAGACGCCACACTTGTCCAGTGTCGCATTTGACCCCACTTGGTCATCACAGCCAACTTTCTACAGACATTATACAAGACAGGATTTAAACATACCGATTCAAAGTGAGAATTCAAAGCAAAACAATGTGTGTGTCACCGAGGTCACCGAACCCTGCTGTATTATCTATGTAAGTCAGCTTTTAGGACAAGAAGACTTTCTTGGCCACTAATTATAACCAGACAATATACGCGTATGTCACCTCGCCTCACCAGCAATCTATACAATCTGTTGAAGCGGTGGATTTTGAAATGCACTGACCTCAGGGTTGGTGTGTATTACTTTGCACAGTATCGTATTTGTAAACATTTCAATGTGTGAAGTAGGGAGAAGCTAACAGGTACATACGATGCACTGGCGTCGAATGCAGACAGAAAATGTCTTCAGATCACATGGAGTGCCATCTCCAACCCGATTGGCTAGACGGGCGTAGAAATGTTGACCTTTAGCTCGGCATGTCAGCTCACACTTGTTATTAGCTAAAATAAAATAAATTGGCCAGGTGAAGTTACCTTCATGAGAAAGTTCTCGTCCACGTTTTTCACTCTGTACAACAACATTACCGTAAACAGGTGAAAGATCTACCGCTTCCAGCATACTCACGGTTAATGTACGGTTCCCATTCGTACTTTTTCCCATTGAACACTCTAGCATTGAATTTACGGCACTGCTTCAGACGAACATTTTCAATGTTGGGTGGACATTTCTGGAAACAAATTATCCTAATTAGAATGAACATGTTCCAGTTTTTGTCAGGGAGCAAACTTCGGGCCAATAAGAGATAATTTCTCCGAGACATATTGTGCATGTCATTAGATTGTTTTCATTGATAAATTGCAGTTCACTCAAAAAATTGCTGAAGTTTGTTTGGTTCTGTTCAGCAGACGTTGTTAACAATAAACGCTGCACTGTCATAAAAAGAAGTGTGAACATCTGCGCATATCGAAGTAAGTGTTGTACTTACATGTGTGTTACAGACACGGATCTCCCTCCCTCCGCCTTCACATACAACACTGTCATCAGCGCGGATGCTGCAACAAAGTTGACCCTTTGATGGACATTGCATCCAGACAGTCGAGTACAGAACGGACAAACCAGAAGGGGATCAACCGCTGCTCTGTTTCCAATACAACTTAACAACTAACCATGAGAACCGGTTTCCCCTCGGATATATCACAAACAGCTGTTTATGTCCACACCTGTCAACGTTTGCTGTGTATATTCTCGTTTTGAACTCTGTTTGGGGATATTTTAAAAATTGAAATTTCATCCTCTCAAACTCCTCTATACATGGGAGTGTCGATGGATGTAAGTATATGGAGAATGCTGTGAGGTAGTTATAAAGTGATGACACAGAAGATATGTTGTGTGGTAGTTATAAAGTGATGACACAGAAGATATGTTGTGTGGTAGTTATAAAGTGATGACACAGAAGATATGTTGTGTGGTAGTTATAAAGTGATGACACAGAAGATATGTTGTGTGGTAGTTATAAAGTGATGACACAGAAGATATATTGTGAGGTAGTTATAAAGTGATGACACAGAAGATATATTGTGTGGTAGTTATAAAGTGATGACACATAAGATATGTTGTATGGTAGTTATAAAGTGATGACACAGAAGATATGTTGTGAGGTAGTTATAAAGTGATGACACAGAAGATATATTGTGTGGTAGTTATAAAGTGATGACACATAAGATATGTTGTGTGGTAGTTATAAAGTGATGACACAGAAGATATGTTGTGAGGTAGTTATAAAGTGATGACACAGAAGATATATTGTATGGTAGTTATAAAGTGATGACACAGAAGATATATTGTGTGGTAGTTATAAAGTGATGACACATAAGATATGTTGTGTGGTAGTTATAAAGTGATGACACAGAAGATATGTTGTGAGGTAGTTATAAAGTGATGACACAGATGATCATTACCAGACATATGTCTCCCCTAGTGTCACTCCACATGAACCAAACCCAAGAAGGGATACGTCAAAGGTGAACCACACTATCGAACAAGTGGACTATCTTCTTGACTTACGTAAGGTTTGTAATTTTAAACTACATTTCTTGATGAAACAAACTGCTAATATCTTTCCGTTTCCTTGGTTACTAAACAATCCTAGATATTTCACATAATAGTTTTAAAATGAGACAGACAGAACAAGTTCACTGAGACATCATGTCTCAGCTCAACGTGGATACTCCTCCATTACGACACAGACAACTGACTCCTCGCCCGCCGACCATGTGACACCATCGTAACGACGAGCACCAGGTAGGCTAACAGAGAGTACACTCGTCCAGCATGCTGTTATCAGGGGACTAGAATCTACTTCGGATGAGTGTAAATAACCATATTTCACTATAAGAATTATTCATTTCTCCATTACGGTTTACTCTAAATCAAACTCCTATTTCACACTGTGTGGCGATAACAACATACTGTTGTAACGAGACATATGTTATCAGCACTGTGAAAACAAAACAGCACAGGGATCAGATATGGACTGTGTTGCATTGCTGCAAAGCTGGCTGTCTTAAATGAAGCCAGTTTTGTCTTTAAAGAGGCAAGACAAGATAGAAAGGAGCCAGTCGTTTATATGGACAATCTGTTCATTGTATTTATTGTTAAGATTTAAACTAAAACGTATTTATTTTCATGGAGACGTGTGCAAGTCTCTGGCCTTGAGTTAGAAGTGTTCCGAAAGTCACCGACGGACAGAAGTGTATAGTGAACATATGCGTATGCAGTTGAATTCTTACGTTCCTCTGTGACCAGCTTGCTCTACATCTCCCACAGTTCACGACTGGCTCCATTTAGAGGCCCGTTGAAATGCTAATGAACTTCTTGAGATTCATCAAAGGGCGTTTCACGAAGAACGTCTTGTGCCATGACACATGGAAGCAACTGTTTCCAGTTAAACCTTGCGAGCATACCGTGTAATGTTTCATACCAATACTATTTTGCTATAGTCAACACTTTCAAAGTGGAAAACAGTCCTTTCATCATTGAGCAGCTTTTTGGTAAATGAACATTCATTAAATTCATTTCGCCATAAAGCATCTTCCACCAAGGAGTCAAGTTACCAGACCTGGTCTGTGGCATCCCCAAGCTCCATCTGCAGGTCGCTACTTCCGGTCCTCCCCCCTCCCTGGCCCCTTTTGCCCCCAAGCGTTGATTAGCAGCCTTCACAAACGGGATAAAAAGCAAAGAAATATTTAAGGAGTGGGAGTGATTGATATCTGCGTCTCAGTGTCGAGGTCCGTGACTCACCCTCCTAATTTCAAAGGTTAATTTAGCAAACTAGCTACCCACGTTAACCAGTGTAAGCATCGGCAAGAGACTTGATCCACAGCACAGAAGAAGGCGATACCAATTAGTTCAACAGAAACTGGCCAAGTGTCGCAAGTAATGCGTTTCTTGCATCTTTCACTACACAAAGAGAACCAAATGAAAATATAACCTTAACCACTTATAACAAGAAGCTGATGATCACATGTGGTTTCAGGATATAACAAGCATCCTTCGTCCGTAGTAGGACCACACGTACGTCAGTCCTCTGTGTATTGGTCTTGGGTTAGAACCGTACATCATATAACAGCATGCCTCCAGGTGCATGTTGTTATAAGGACAAGTGGGGTAGCTTGGGTCAGAACCGTACATCATATAACAGCATGCCTCCAGGTGCATGTTGTCATAAGGACAAGTGGGTAGCTTGGGTCAGAACCGTACATCATATAACAGCATGACTTCAGGTGCATGTTGTCATAAGGACAAGTGGGGTAGCTTGGGTCAGAACCGTACATCATATAACAGCATGCCTCCAGGTGCATGTTGTCATAAGGACAAGTGGGGTAGCTTGGGTCAGAACCGTACATCATATAACAGCATGCCTCCAGGTGCATGTTGTCATAAGGACAAGTGGGGTAGCTTGGGTCAGAACAGTACATCATATAACAGCATGCCTCCAGGTGCATGTTGTCATAAGTACAAGTGGGGTAGCTTGGGTCAGAACAGTACATCATATAACAGCATGCCTCCAGGTGCATGTTGTCATAAGGACAAGTGGGGTGACGCACTACGCTGTCGATCCGGGTTCAAGTCTCTACATTTAAGAAACCTGGTTGTCCTGTGGACTGCGTCAGATCTCGAAATGTTCATGAAAGTGGTCATAAATAACTTTGCAATAAATGATGTGAGGTTTAGGAGTCTGCTTAGACAATAAAGCAAAGATCGTTATTGCGATATTTTCGGTGCGTAAACCATTATAATCCATATGGATGATTTAAAATATGGATTTAAAATGACAAGATGTGCATTTATTTCTTGAGAACAGTGAAACAGGTGCAGCAGAATTGGTTTAAGTTTTGTATGTAAATGTTTATATGCGGTGTGTCTTAAACATCAGTTGGCGAAAAAGAAGGAATTTGACGACGGGCCAATACCTCCTGTACAGGTTAAATCTAATATGCCGAACGTGGGCGGGTGGGTGTAAATCGGTAGATAAATCCAACAAAAAGCACTGTTCAAACAACGATAACGCCGGCGTTTGTCCCTAATGTATATCTGACACACTGATATTATTTGGATTGAGTTTATCAAATCCCGTGCATAAAACCTCGGTCAGTGTGGCTTCTCTCAGCTATCTCATAATCGTTTAAATAAATATCTTAACTACCTCTCATATCTGTTAAGTACTGTAAGCCTCGTCACAGCGACGTTAGACCCCCGCACACATATAAAAGTAAGCTGGACGGCGTTCTGGCACCCAGAATTTATAAAGAGGCCAAATTCCTAATTCGCATCCTTTACAAGTGAGAAATGAACGTTCCTTTGTGTCGTGTTTAGAAGAAAATAATCGGAATGCCCTTAGATGAACCAAACAGGAATTAAGACTGCCGTCTTTCTAGGCTACAGCCCCACAAAAGGACCTAACAGGAACCCATCTGTCCCTCTTGGGTTACTACAGCCCCATACATGGACCAAACAGGAATCAGTCTGTCCCTTTTGGGACACAACAGCCCTACACATGGACCAAACAACAATCCATCTGTCCCTCTCGAGATACTACGGCCCCATGCATGGACCAAACAGGAATCAGTCTGCCCCTTTTGGGACACAACAGCCCTACACATGGACCAAACAACAATCCATCTGTCCCTCTCGAGATACTACGGCCCCATGCAGGGAACAAACAGGAATTCACATATCCCGCTGAATGTGCTATATTATACAGTAACTACTACCAGTCAAAAGAAAAAAAGTCTACACATTGTATTCGTCTCAGCTCCTTGGGAGTGTTAGTCACACAGCTTTCTCATCCTGACGGGTACCCATTTACTGATGTGTCCATGATCACCCATGTTCAGTGACATAAATGAAAATAAAATATCATCAGTGATATATGTGGATATACTTACATCAGTGATGAGACGGGGAGGGTAAGGGGATGTTCACAACGCCGTGTCCGGGAAGAGACGCCTGTTCCACACTTGACTGAGCATGATGACCACAACCCCCATTCCCCCCACTGACCGGCGATCTTATTGACATCACGTGACTTCTGACCAGACTGGTATGGAGGCTGTAATGTACAGGGAGACATTAAACGTACAGGACATACCGCACATGAACATATCGAACATGAACATATCGAACATGAACATAGTGAACATGAACATAGTGAACATGAACATACTGAACATAACCATACTGAAGGTGAACATACCGCACATGAACATACCGAACATACTGAACATGAACATACCGAACATACTGAACATGAACATACCGAACATACTGAACATGAACATACCGAACATACTGAACATGAACATACCGAACATACTGAACATACAGTGCTGCCTGTGTTACGAAGGGTAAATAACACTGAAACACGATCAGACGATTCACATTAGACACCGATAAGGGCATTTCAGTATCTGTATAGGTTCCATGGAACTGGAAAGGAGGTGAGGAGTTCTTGTACCGATCTCAGTTAGGGGCAGATGGGTATTAACCTTCAAATGTGCTTATATGTTACACACAAAAAGTATGGGAACACCCTAAAATGGTATGTATAAACTAAAGTGAAGTGAGGTCATTTATACTTTGAAGTGACTGCAATTTTTTTTGTGCTTTATGGGCAGCATGCAGTGAAACAACTGATTCAATATACATTGAGGTTGAGTGATATGAAATATTGTCAAAAACAGCGAAAACCAAGGGTGCTGAAACACACCAACGCCATGTTTGATTAAAACGACCAAGTTAAGTTCGTGTAAGTTCATGCACGACTATCATATTTCAGGGTGTCCCCATACCTTTTGTTTGTAGTATGTATCAGGTGACATCGATATTATGTTGAATCACGTCAGATTGTTGCCGTTGTTGCCAACGTAAGGCAACTCCTTACTGCCCAGGGGGTCCTTTCACGAAGCTACACCCGTTTCTTTAACACTGAACTAAGGTTACCTTAGTGACTTACGATCACGTTAGTGCTTTGTGAAAGGAGGCCCAGTTCATTTACGTTAACAACAGAGATTAGTGAGGTATTGGCTCACATTGATGACGACTCGCTAGCACTGTCCTTGAATGTCGACAGCTGACCAGCCAGCTCAGCTTCAGTGTGATGGATTGCTAAGTGACATCACCAAGGCAATCCACGATGTAATCACGCATGTGTCTGTTTGAACGCAAGCCGCAACAATTCTGTATCCGGTTTCATAATCCAATAACATGTCTTTCATCCGACCACAAACTGACAGAATATGAGTGTGGAGCTGTCCGTATCTCCGTCTTCCCTACTGGGATGCTGCTGCTGCTGCTGCTGCTGCAGGGGCAGGAATAACATTACTGACTACCAGGATGTGATTACTCACTGTCACAGAAGACAGCTGTCATGCAACGATTACCTGGTTATCAACATGGCAGATTTACTGAAGTCTTTAGTGTAGTCCATTGGCAGCCTTGAAGTATGTGTTGCGCCAGCCCTGTCTCAGTGAGCGACCTGGTGAAGGATGAGACAACTGTTGTCATCCATCAGCCATCTTGTAGAAACATGCAGTTACTGAAACATTTCGTTGGCAAGCCGTATTGGTAAGCCATAGACACCAGTAATCCAGCATTGTCCTTGTAAGTCCTCGACGTTGATTGGGATGTTCAGTGATTGATAGAATGAGCACGTACTAAGGTCAGGATGACACGCACTTCACAAAGCCATCCAGTCTAATCACTGATAACTTCACTCACTTTTGCCGACACGCAACAGAGAGTTAGACAACTAGTTTAACCGCTGAATAGGTTTCTTTCGAAACTTACTCTGTGGCGCGTTTAGTGAAGCTTGGGAGCTGTCTAACATGACCGAACGTGACCGCCAAATCCACCTATATTGGGGTCATAAAACGGCCATGTCAAACACAGTTCCACGACCAATCCATCCTCATGATAATATCAGTCAGTCGGCCCATAACCAAACCAACCAACCAGTCATGTAATCAATCAATCAATTTTCATAAGGAGGACGACAAAGGTCTATAGCCTATTTGACACTGACGTCATAAACATAAAACAAAATGTGTATTTGGATAGTTTGCTCTTGCATCATTATACACGGCCCTGCACGTGTAGAGCAATTTTCATTTCATTCCCACAATTTCACAGACATTAAGTTACTCACTGAATGCATCAGTGAAGTCTACAACGGTTCCAGATAACGCATCAAATAAAGGAAAGGAATAGGTTATTAAGGAATGTAGATATTGAAGGAGGGATGATGTCTGGACTGTTTATACTGATTACATCCGGTAAGATCGATGATGGCTGTTATCAGAGTTGTAACCGGTGCTGAGAACATCACACATCATCGGAGGAAGCTGCGGCATTGCTAAGGTCTCTCCAAGCTGAACTGTATGAAGAGCAATAAACCTTGTTGTTGACTTAATGTTTACATGACCAAGCATCCGTATACCCCACGTACCCTAACATAGTCACAGACAACGGAACAAATGTAGTTGGATTTCCTCCAATTGTACCCCAGAGACAGGAGTCTACTTCTTCCGACGGCGTGTCACGTGCCCTCTGTGATAAGGAAATTACTTGTGCATGTTTATAATATACTAATCAAAAGATAGACATTCCGTACTGCGATGTATAGAGGTGAGCCAGGGCAGGGGATAATCCCCCTATTCTGTGTGTATCTCCATGTAATGATATACAAACATCCCAACACATACTAGTCGGGGGTCACATGGTGTTGACTGTCCTCGCTAAGCCTTGCAAAGTAGAATAAAACCAGAGTATATAACTCCCCCTGCAAGAACTCTCTGGACACTATATACCTGGATATATGTTTGTTGGGAGGGGAATTAGGGTGGATGAATAGCGTTGTAAAGTCACCTGCGATGCACAGTCATTGGGTGAATGTGAAATATGGACTCTTGTGTTTAGATACGGATCACTGAATATATAGATATGGATTATGTGATTCCGGCGTCAGCGTGGCTGGTAGAGCAATACAGCTTATGTGAACTGAAATGAGATCTACTTGGCAATGAACGGGTTGTAAAATTAAGCAACACGGGAATGCAAATGACCAATGAGTATTTCTGTTATTTGTGCAATAACTGAGAAAACCCCCACAGATATTATGGGACCAGTTTAACATTACCGATGAAACACCATATACCACTACTTCTACGTGAAGTGAGTCTCGTAGGGCAAATAGCGTAACATAAATAATAATTTCCTGTAAACTAAACTGTATTTGACCTTTCAAAGGAACATCTACTGATCACAAATTCATTCAGAATCGCACAGCTTATTTGCATGTCGAATACTGACAAGAAACCAATCTAGATTGACGGTAATTCGACGGACTGCGGAAGGCGTTTATTTATGCCAACACCGAAGAAATATATCCCGTGATGTTATTCATTCACTTATTACTTTTTGTCCTAAACATTGTGGTTTCCTGGGATTCCGATACCTCCTGACATGGTAAACAGGTTCTTAGAGGCAACATGTGCAACTACCCTCCTCCCCCACTACACACCATGGCATAACACTGTCGTTGTTTGAACATGTCTGGAAACAGCTGGCAGTGGGTGTTTGACAACAATACTGCCGTGAGAGAACAAGGCCGCTCCTGATGCAGTCTACAGGACGTTCACCGCTCGGTCGATCTGTTCAAGTAAACAATGCTCCAGTTAGGGAGCGAGGGATTTCATCTTCCTGAACTAAACCTTTCCGTATTTTAAGTTACCAATAACACAGATGAGTCGGTATGTTGAGAACATGGACCTGGTTTATTGTCAAAGTATCATGAACTTTGGCGAGGCCCATACAATTTTCCTCATCCAAGGAGTCATAAACTATGGAGTTAAAATGAAATTGGTGTGTTAGCTTTTCAAGTTTTTGGTTTCTTCACCCCGAAACAGATGATTATTTTGCCCCCGAGAAAGAAATTTGAGGGCTCTGAGAACATTTCAACGGGAAGGTTCCAAACTGCCCAATAAACTGTAGGGTACTATGTGACAGGTTTCATTTGTCATCGGCAGTTACGGTAACGTCATGGCAGCAGATGACCTCGGCATCCTTCTAAACAACATCATTGTTGTTGCATCTTGTAGAATGGCATTAGGTAACGTCGTTGAGTCTTTTGCAAAACATAACATGTCTCTAATGACTGGTTTTGGTTATTATAATAACATACTGTTACGCGTGTGTATTTTTTGTATATTTTTGTTATGAATTAAGTAATAATTATTATTGGGTCACAACGTTTAGTATTTTGAATAATAATTATTATGGGTCACATATCGTCAAATGGATGGCCAACACTTTTAGGATTCTTGTTTTCCGAAAATTATCTGCTCTTGGTTTTCTATTTGCCACTTCCGGGAGAGACTGCTGGAGATTTCTACAGTGTTGGCGATGGTCGTATGCGCCCGAACTTTCAGGAAATGACGAGTATATATATAAAGGCCGTGCTCAAGGGGACACAGAGTTTAACTGGAGTGATATCTTTCTGCATCTGTCAACGCTTGAATCTTCATAGCCGCCGTCAGACCGCTCGCTGAGTTACATTCTACATAACTGTTTCTCCCTTGTACTAAGACTTTGGTGAGTTTGGTGCTATGTTATACTTTGTGACCCATTGCCTTAGCTTTTGTCTCATTTGTATTGTATTGAAATCGGTATTGTGAAATTGACTCGTGACCTTGTATAACTTGCTCTCTTTATCTAAATAATACAGAATTTGAACGTTTGTGACTTGTCTTTGTTCTGTTTTGCTGGTTCACGGGGGATTTCTTCTATCGTTTGTCACGGCAAATTCTTGACCGTAACAATACTAAAATGGCTTTATCGTCTACCCCCACAGTACATAGCGATATTCACCTGGCCAGAGGAGAACTGAGAGAAGAACTGAAATAGCTAAATGTGTTAACTATTACCAACTATCACTCGTTTCCATTTAAACATCTAATTTTATGTGTTTTGTGCTTGAAAAACTTCACACAGACAACAAGACTTTGACCCCAGAAAAATGGTCATGTGCTCACAAGTCGACGGGCAACATATTCACAAATGTAGGATTCGAACACAGGATCAGTCGATTACAACTCATAATGCTCATTGGGCTTAAGGAGATCAACGTCTTCTAAATAGTAAGGTCAAAGACCAACTGAAGACTGAAATCGATAGATCACCTTAAGAGTGAGGCCAAAAGATAACCTGAAGAGAGCGATCAACAGACCACCTGAAGAGCAAGGCCAACAGATCACCCGAAGAAAGAGATCAACAGGCCAAGAGCGAGATCCATTCAATCACCTGAAAAGAGAAATCAACAGACCAACTGAAGGCTGACGTCATTAGATCACCTGAAGAGTGAGGTCAATAGATCACTCGAAGAAAGAGATCAATAGACCAGCTGAAGAGTGAGGTCAGTACATCACCTGAAGAGTGAGGTCAACAGATATCCTGAAACGTGAGGACAATAGATCACCTGAAGAGTGAGGTCAACAGATAACCTGAAGAGTGAGGTCAATAGATCACCTGAAGAGTGAGGACAATAGATCACCTGAAGAGTGAGGCCAATAGATCACCTGAGAGTGAGGTCAATATGAAGAGTGAGGTCAATCATCACCCGAACAGTCGGGTCAATGGATCATCTCAAGAGTCGTATCAGTAGATCATCTTCAAAGTCTTATCGTTTGATCGTCTGAAATTACAGGTCACCAAATAAGCTGAAGAGTCAGCTGTACAGATACCCCAAGATTTAGCAGATACTGAAGCAGAGGCTGAGATGCACCTATGCACCGACGAGGAGGCCCATCCCATCTCGAGCTAGGTCAGCTTACTAGCAAGATATGTCCTCAGTGGAGGAGCTCATGCATTCTACAAGGAAACCACTTGTTCTCCAAAGACAACACGGCGACGTCCCAACAGCATTTGGTGCAAACATTTGCTACATTGCTGTACGATTACAGACAAGTGTGCGGATGGGCAATGTGATGTCGAGATTAAAGTGACTATTTCAGGTATTTCTACTCAACATCGACGCCGACAGAGAGAATGTGTGTTTGGCATTTTAAGTACTCTCATACCAGCATGTCATTCACATGGTGTCTTGTGATCTAGTGCATGTCCCAAGTAGGTAAGGTATCTTTACATTAACAACACTGTTGTTTTAGCATTTATATTAAGTTGTCAATTACCGCGTTTACTATTTAATAGTTAACAATGTCTAACATCCGTTTTATCCTTTGAGTGATTATGACAGCATGCAAAGTTATTACGATAAATCAGACAACAAAGTTCTGAGTAAATAACATATGTGTATCATTTGTTCTGAGTACAAGTGTGGCATGATACACTATCGTGACTCAGTACACAGTGGAATGTCTGTAAGTGACATATAGAAGCTGTGATACAGTAGCTGAGAACAGGATTTAGTCGTGGATTTCAACTGTGTTTTCTCGGCAGCAACCAGATACTTCGTTATGCAACTGCTGTGAACGATGGCGCTACTGGTATGGTGGGATATGCATATCCACGGACACCTGTGTCACCACTGACTGCCAGGGAACACTCAAACCAGTCATTTGCACAGCGTCTGTTTCCAGTCTGTGATAGTCTAAGAGGAGTCAAGTTTACAGTAGTATACCATTTCGAAGAAGTGTTTTCGAAATAGGCTAAACGTTGTTGAGTATCTGAGTGTTCTTGAGGTTGTCTGGAACTGAATTCCACAGTACGCGACCAGCCTTGGAAAGACTTCTGACGCCATGAGAACTGGAGCGTGTTATATTCATGTAGTGGCTATTTTGCTAAATGAAATCAGTTTCCGGTAGATAATGGAGACTAGTTACAAGCTGGCGTTGATTTTTACACACCGGACACGCAACCAGCATTCATTTGCACGCAAACAGCATAGTTAGTCTGTTTAGCGACTTGTCCATAAGGAATTGAACATGACATCAAGACTACATAACTCAACGCAACCTGACATCGACGCAAAACGACACAGTTCAACATGACACCAACACAGCAAGACACAGAGCAACATCACACAACACAGCACGACACAGCGCACATGATACCAACGTAACACAGCGCAACATGACACCAATACAACACGACACAAAGCAACATGACACAACACAACATGATACAACACAACATGCCACAACACAAAATGACACAGCTGGTGCTTCAGAGTATTTAGCCTGGTCGAGAACCGACACTCCGATAAATTCCTTCAAAATAACCCCCGATGGAGTATTGTAACGCTGGCAAAACTTAATCAATTACAGTCTGTTCTGAAATATTGAATTTGAATTAGAAAGTAAGAGTGCTTGTCTCTCGTTTTCTTTGTTAAACCCAAAGATGTTTTCATCAAACTTCGTTTTGGCAGATGAATCAAAGCCAGGGTGTTGATGGACAAGAATATTATTTCGAGTAATGGCTCCTTTTCATGTCTCTTTTTCTCTCTGCTCACGTTCGTCTATAGTTACATCGTCTTTGAGCTTTGATACAATTCTAAATCAAAACCGCTGAACTTCATTTTTTCCTGTTACTAAAATAACAGTGAGTGACGCAATAATATCAGGTTGTGGTGCGCTGTTTGAGTATATTTGACCACATTGATGACTATCCGTCTGTTTGACTAATGAAGTAAAACAGTTATGGAAGGAAGCGGGCATAAAAATATGGTTTTCTTTGTTTTGAAGAAAGACAAGTGTAAAGGCCTAATATTGATTTAATTTATTTCACTTTGAATGGCTCAGCTGATTTACTAAGTAAAGAATTTAGTTAATATTTCCATAATTCCACTGTTTCAAATGCACCATTATACTGTCATATTAATTAGTAGTAAGAGTTAGAAGTTTATTTTCATTTCATATTCTTGAATGCTACATTTCATTTTTGATATGGTGATCCTTTTATGTCAACTAAATGGGAAGGGAGATAATTTGATAGAGGGTTGGCAGAATGACCATGTGGTTTGTGGCAAGCACACGTGGACCCAGACATGACACATGTGAGGTCTACAGTAATGGTAAGCCACATATTATTCATTTATTAGACATGTTCATTGGTGAAATGTGTTTGTAAAGGTAATATCTTAACTTGCACAGAACATAACAATAGTAATATTTTCATAATTTAGGTTTTATTGCTGTTTTGGACTTGACTTCAAAATTTCTTCACAAGTGTTCTTTTGGCCTAAAGTTGATGTTAAAGATGTTTGAAATATTAAGTGTGCCATTTATGCAATGTAATGAGTTACTGGTTTTGCACAGTTTTTGTGCTATAATCTACATTGTCATAGGTATATGATATGATGTCAAGATGTTGTTCCTCTGTGACTTTAGTGAAGGAAACTAATAGCCATATACTTAATTATATTATTTTGTTTTGTTACAGTCAATCTAATGTTGAAACTTAGCCTCAAGAATAAAGGAAGAACAGGAATATTTTTTTGTTATCAACAAGGAAACAGTGATACAGATTCCCCCCCAAGATAGCATCGTAGGCTGCTAGCCACTTCGCAGAACAAGACATTTCCAAGCAGGTCATGTCACAGTCGCAGATGGCTGGTAATTAGTATCGTTTGCAGCAGCCAGGAATTCTTCGTCAGTGAGGCAAGACTGCGCAGTTGACAACATGCAACCTGTGTTTGCAATATGCCACCTTCGATCAGGCAAAAAGGGAAGTTTTGGCCCTGTTTGTAACAGTTAATTGGCATCTTTTAAAAGCACTGTAAACAATGGAATATATCATGTCCAGGCGTGCTTTAGGTTTTGCAAATGAAAATACACATAGTCGTCACGTGTTTGTACGGTTTGTTTGTTTAGCTCGTGTTTATGAAACCTTGCAAAAAGTAAAAGCATCCTTAAGTTAAAAAGTGACAACTGGAGCCGGCTTGTGTAATGTTGAACACTGCCAGAGTGTACTAGGCGCGTAAACAACTGACTCTGTGAATCCTTGTCATGGATAACACCTTGTGTTTGTTATGGGTTGTCACAGCACGCCATTATACGAAGACAACCGTCTCTAAACCATCTGAGCGAGACAGTGCAGGATTTTATGTCATGAATATTGATCTACGCCATTGACATACGATGGCATGAATAAACTAAATCAGGAAGCTTGACCGCCATATCCCGTTGCCTCTAACATCACAGGGCCCGGATCTTCAAGGACGACAAAGACATTTGTCGGAGAAGACACATTGTAGCTGAGGTCCTAGTCTATTGCAGTCTTCATGGGGAATATAAACACTTGTTGTCGAGATCCTATTCTATTGTAATCTTCACATGGGAGACAAATACTTGTAGTTGAGGTCCTACTTTGTTGTGATCTTCACGGTTGAGACAAGCATTTGTTGCTGAAGACCATTTCAGTACGTAGGTTATAGCGATACTGTTCACTTGCGAGGGTTGTTTTAGAGGGTATGATTAGCTATGGTTATATGATTGTTTCTCCCCTCGATCTGCTGATGAATATGAAATAATTATACTACATGCTGGTTCTCCTTGAAACTGCCACCTACACGTTAGAAGCGGGGCCGACAATACTGCCTGTGCCTGTTCCTACTGGTTAGACCAACACATGTCAGTGGGGACCTCCCATGTTGAATTGGGTTAGAATAATCCCACCACATGCTTGCTTGTCGTAAGACGCACCCACGTGATCAGTGGGCTGGTTAGATGACGTCCTAGTGTGACATGACTTCTTTGATTGGCATTCTAGAGGTTGGATGGATAATGGATGAGGACTATTTTATGGATCACCTGCTACTTGCTTGACAACGACATTAGAATCTATGTTGAAACGTCGATAACACAAACAAGAAAGAAGTTGTTTATCCATAAAATAGTCCCCATTCTCCTTGTGTGACATGGCAGCACGACATTGGACATTGCCCTGTGCGTATGGTTTGTTTGCTCTAGAACTGAACATCCGCACATCAAGTTCCCCGCCTATCAAGGTGATGATCGATGTTGACTACGTAACCTCTGGTTTAACTAGTCCAACCTTTAATAGGCAGTGCAAACTAAGCATACATAACTGACAACGACATTAAGAACCATTACATTTTGTGGTGTAAATATTTTGAAGTGGAATTTAACTTACCATGCAATTCTGCGTTCATGTTCCATAACCGACCACACACTGGCTTCCGTCATTGTGGTAATTCAAATGTGCTGAACGATGTCTCTTACTATGTACCGAAATCGGCAATTTTGTTTGCGTTGATAATAAAAAGCAATACTTATTTGCAAGAACTGCGCTACGAATGGCAATAGTGCATACAAGTCTTGAAATGATAATACATGTTAGTTAATAATCATAATGTAGTTTTGTCCCGCTAGATTCCATACACTCGTGTATGCTCAAAGCGACACATGGTTCAAAGGTCACAGTGTTCACGGAATAGTTTAATGATTAGAGGCAGTGTGTTCCAGAGTCTTGGGGCATGAACACAGAATGGCTAATTACCAAAGCTTCTGAAGTTGTACTGATCAACACACAGAAGGTGGAGATTATCTGAGTGCAGTGAACGTTGGGACTGATGGTGGTTGATCGTGAGTAGACAGGATAGGTATAATGGAACCAGTCCATATGGGACTTGAACGTCAGGCACAGGACTTCAGTCTGGCTTCTACAGGAAGCCTTTGTAGTGATTGAAGAACTGGAGTAATTGGTGAGAATTCGGACACTCTTGAGACCATCCGTGCTGCAGGGCTCTGTACTCTCTGGAGCCTTTGTAGTAATGGTTTCTTGATTCCCGAAAGAGGGGGCTATTGGCATAGTCTAGCCGTGAAAAGACAAGGGATTGGGCGACGATTTACCCACACCCAGTGCGTGCTATGGTCTATCCTAGTCGATCTGAACAATACCTGTATCCCCGATGGTCATAGTTGACGTGTTTTGTTTCTTTACGTTTGCAGAACACCATGCAGACAATATTTGCTGTCGTTAAGAAAGGCAGGTTTCAAATGTCACAAGGTTGAGCTAACGAGGTTGAAGTGTTTCCATATTTTCCCAACTTCTATATTTGTACAGCAACACAAGAAGTGTGACATCAGTTGTCAACATGAGGAGGGGCAATGAGATCATACCGTGCTATGGATACCTACACAACAGCTGCTACAGATTAACAATGTCGCCCAGTCTGGTCTTCCACACTTCACAACTTTTACATGCTGCTACAGGCTGTCGCCCTGTCTATCCTCCTACACCCGAGGGCATCTACATCCTGCTGCAGGCTGAACATGTCGTCCAACATGCCCTCTTCCACAGACGAGTCTGTCTAGAAGAATGACGACATAGTGTTCAATATATCAGGGTCAGGTTTTATTTACTCCTGTAATCGACATACCATGAGTTTCACTTGGACCACCACAATTAGAAACCATTAGTATAGGTCCGTATGAAGCCGGTAAATAAACTAAGCCGTGTTTTCAAATATGTATTGTATACAATCACAAGTGACTCTCGCTGTGTATTGGCTCCTGCCGTGATATCCTTCTGCTGTGATATTCTCATTTCAGCGAGTACACAAGTAAGGCAATCGCTACTACAGTACAATGTGCGCATATGCACAGAAATACCTCGCTACAAGAGGTACATACAAGTCAACGCCCTGTAAGGGCAAGACACAGCACGTCATGAATGCTTTACAGCTGTAGTCATGTCAGGGCTAGTTTCCCCTGTATACGGGAGACTATATATCTTGTTGCATGTTTACCTGGGCATTTGACCGCCCTCAACGTGGAAATAAGAATGGCACAAACAGGTTAGGATATATGCGTTCAACATTTGAGCCGAACTCTGCTGTCAACGACAGGCATATCAGATAAAGAATAATATTCATTACGAAAAGAGGAAATAAAGGTCGTGTTATTGACTGGTACGGGGTATCAGGGAGATACGAGAGAGCGAGATGTACTGTACCATCAATCACACACACACACATGTAAACACAGGGGTATTGATGCCCTAGAAAGGAATACTGATACTGCATTGACTCACATTGAAGCATCAATACCGCATCAACCAACACTGAAATATTGATCCTGCATTGACTCACATGGAAGTATCAATGCCACATTGACTCAGATGTAAGAATAATCAGTACTGCATTGACTCAGACTGAAGTATCAATCCTGTTTTGACTCAGATTGAAGAATCAATACTGCACAGAGGCTTGCGTTGCTGAAAACAATACGTCCTGGGTCCAACAAGCCTACACTGATATCCACATACATATAAAGAAGGAAAGGGATGTAACGCGCACAAAGTTGTCAAACACCACACGCTCGATTATGGGCGAATTCTGGTGAGAAATTGTAGAAAATACAGATTCTTACTGAAAGAAAGCCAGATAAATTCCCTTTCGAATAAATCCCAAATTATCAAAATCGGTGCTCTATGTACGAGTAACGTTGATTGGAACTCCGGAAAAGACAACTTCTTTATTTGTACGCCAAAAACCTGCCTACGAAAATCATCGCCTCTCGTAGAAGAAATACTTTGCATTTCACTCAAATCACCCGATCGGCGGAAAAACATAACCTTTTCGTAATCGCTAGATATTCCGCTTTCGGTCTACAACCTCTCCAATGAAAAAGGTTATTCCTTTACCTGCAATACACGACTTTTTTGCAAATTCGCGGTATCGAGTGATCGAGTCCGCCATGTTTGTCTTTCACCCTTAACAGGCTCGCACCAAAGACGAGCTGCTCTCTGACTGGTCACAAATAAAGTACCAGTATTATTTTTATTTCGTGGCGCTATATATCGTATCAGTCCTGCTTTGACTCACGTGGACATATAAATCCTACACTGACTCAGATTGAAGAATCAATGCAGCACTGACTCACAATAAAATATGAATCAACATTGACTCACTGAAACATCATCATTATTGCATTGATTCACACTGAATATTGCATTGACTAACATTAGAATATGAATCCTGCATTGATTCATACTGAAGTATCAATCACACATTGACTAAGATAGAAAAATCAATACATAACTGCATTGACTCAAACTGAAATATGAACCCTGCATTGAATCACGTGGAAATATCAATGCAGCATATAGAAGTATCAATACTGCAGTGAGTCAGATTGAAATGTCAATACTGAATTGAATCACACTAGAATATAAAACTGCACTGACTCACACTGACTTATTTATACTGCACTGACGCACACTAACATATCAATAATGTATTGAAAATATCAATCCTTCATTTGCTCACACTAAAATATCGACAGTAAGAAATACAATCAAATCAACTTGCAAAGATGCGAAAGTTTACAGCTCATTCTTAAACCTGATAGTTCTACCAGGTCTTAAAGGGAAAACACACCTACAGAGCATAACAGTTTTTTTGTTAGTTTGCTGTTTAGTCCTGCACTTATTCTAAGGAATCGGGACCTGACTATCTGGTAACTAAGGCACAGCGAAAACAAAAACGCGCAAATATATACCCATGCATTATTAAGGATACAGTCCGCTTTCAGTTCTTTGTCAAGTCACTGCTGCATTGTAATCAAGATGTGTCATTGTGACCCAGGAGCCTGCAGTGTAAGCAAGATGTGTCCCTGTGTCCCCGGAGCCTGCAGTGTAAGCAAGATGTGTCCCTGTGTCCCCGGAGCCTGCAGTGTACAACGAGAACGAGTTGTAAGGCATTTCTGATTATAGCGACCCTAATCCTGACTGCTGACTCCCGGAGTATAATGTAAGCTGAAACACGTCATTAGCACGACCTGCACGGTGAGCAGGCATGTCCAGCGTTTGGCCTCCGGACGACATCGTGGTTCCTCTTCTTGTCCACGTTGTGAATGCAACTTTATACACAGTTAGGTTTCTAAGACATACCACGAGTACACGGTGTAAATACAATAATTCCATTTGTGACTAACTGAAAGTGACCTGCCTGGGTTTATGTGTCATCTTACCCCGTGTACTTGCATTTGGTACTGACAGTGTAGTCTGGGTGTAGTATATCCTTCACAAAGTCCCACCTTCAACCATACCATCAGTGTTTTGTCCCGGGTTGTGTGGGTTTATTTCTTAATGCTAACGAACACGATACCTCAACATGTATCGGTCTAAAGCGATCCCGTTAGCAATCATTTGTTTCCATTACCATCCTGGCTTGAGCTGGACCTGATCCACTAATTGGCAATACATCATGTTAATGTCGTCCTATCGTGCTAGTGAGAGGTGACATGGCGTCGAAGGGTCGAAGAAATCCTTATTTACGACAAATCCAGATGTTATGTCGTTTTTGCTGTGTACAGTTAAGACAAAATAATTAGGCTCGGAAATGTACAGGGCCTTATTGAAACTTAGAGAGAAACGCTTATAATGAATGTGTCATTAATAGCAACGAAAGCGAGAAATACACGTCATGATTTTGCAGTTATTGCGTATTGGAGACACAGACATCTGGTTTGAATATATTCCTCCATGTCTGCCTGGGATTTACAGAAAGTAGATGGTGTACAAACAAACTGCAGTTTGAAGCATGTTGCATATAGTGGTACATGTTGTATGTGCATGTTTTACTTAGAGGTACATGTTGTATGTAGAGGGACATGTATATAGAGGCACACGCTGTATAAAAAGGTACATGGATATTGAGGCACATGTTGTATGCGCATGTTGTATTTGAAGGTACATGTTGTATATAGAGGTACATGTTGTATATAGAGTTACATGTTGTATATAGAGGTGCATGTTGCATATAGAGGTACATGTTGTATATAGAGGTACATGTTGTATATAGAGGTGCATGTTGTATATAGAGGTACATGTTGTATATAGAGGTGCATGTTGCATATAGGAGTACATGTTGTATATAGAGGTACATGTTGCATATAGAGGTACATGTTGCATATAGAGGTACATGTTGTATATAGAGGTGCATGTTGTATATAGAGGTACATGTTGTATATAGAGGTGCATGTTGTATATAGGGGTGCATGTTGTATATAGAGGTACATGTTGTATATAGAGGTGCATGTTGTATATAGAGGTACATGTTGTATATAGAGGTACATGTTGTATATAGAGGTGCATGTTGTATATAGAGGTGCATGTTGTATATAGAGGTGCATGTTGCATATAGGAGTACATGTTGTATATAGAGGTACATGTTGCATATAGAGGTACATGTTGCATATAGAGGTACATGTTGTATATAGAGGTGCATGTTGTATATAGAGGTACATGTTGTATATAGAGGTGCATGTTGCATATAGGAGTACATGTTGTATATAGAGGTACATGTTGTATATAGAGGTGCATGTTGCATATAGGAGTACATGTTGTATATAGAGGTACATGTTGCATATAGAGGTACATGTTGCATATAGAGGTACATGTTGTATATAGAGGTGCATGTTGTATATAGAGGTACATGTTGTATATAGAGGTGCATGTTGCATATAGGAGTACATGTTGTATATAGAGGTACATGTTGCATATAGAGGTACATGTTGTGTATAGAGGTGCATGTTGTATATAGAGGTGCATGTTGCATATAGGAGTACATGTTGTATATAGAGGTACATGTTGCATATAGAGGTACATGTTGCATATAGAGGTACATGTTGTATATAGAGGTGCATGTTGTATATAGAGGTACATGTTGCATATAGAGGTGCATGTTGCATATAGGAGTACATGTTGTATATAGAGGTACATGTTGTATATAGAGGTGCATGTTGCATATAGGAGTACATGTTGTATATAGAGGTACATGTTGCATATAGAGGTACATGTTGCATATAGAGGTACATGTTGTATATAGAGGTGCATGTTGTATATAGAGGTACATGTTGTATATAGAGGTGCATGTTGCATATAGGAGTACATGTTGTATATAGAGGTACATGTTGCATATAGAGGTACATGTTGTGTATAGAGGTGCATGTTGCATATAGAGGTGCATGTTGCATATAGGAGTACATGTTGTATATAGAGGTACATGTTGCATATAGGAGTACATGTTGTATATAGAGGTGCATGTTGTATATAGAGGTACATGTTGCATATAGCAGTACATGTTGTATATAGAGGTACATGTTGCATATAGAGGTACATGTTGTATATAGAGGTACATGTTGTATATAGAGGTGCATGTTGCATATAGGAGTACATGTTGTATATAGAGGTACATGTTGCATATAGAGGTACATGTTGTATATAGAGGTACATGTTGTATATAGAGGTGCATGTTGTATATAGAGGTACATGTTGTATATAGAGGTACATGTTGCATATAGGAGTACATGTTGTATATAGAGGTACATGTTGTATATAGAGTTACATGTTGTATATAGAGGTGCATGTTGTATATAGAGGTGCATGTTGTATATAGAGGTACATGTTGTATATAGAGGTACATGTTGTATATAGAGGTGCATGTTGCATATAGAGGTACATGTTGTATATAGAGGTGCATGTTGTATATAGAGTTACATGTTGTATATAGAGGTACATGTTGTATATAGAGTTACATGTTGTATATAGAGGTGCATGTTGTATATAGAGGTGCATGTTGTATATAGAGGTACATGTTGTATATAGAGGTGCATGTTGTATATAGAGGTACATGTTGTATATAGAGGTACATGTTGTATATAGAGGTACATGTTGCATATAGAGGTGCATGTTGCATATAGAGGTACATGTTGTATATAGAGGTGCATGTTGTATATAGAGTTACATGTTGTATATAGAGGTGCATGTTGTATATAGAGTTACATGTTGTATATAGAGGTGCATGTTGTATATAGAGGTGCATGTTGCATATAGAGGTACATGTTGCATATAGAGGTGCATGTTGTATATAGAGGTGCATGTTGTATATAGAGGTGCATGTTGTATATAGAGGTGCATGTTGCATATAGAGGTACATGTTGTATATAGAGGTGCATGTTGTATATAGAGGTACATGTTGCATATAGAGTTACATGTTGTATATAGAGTTACATGTTGTATATAGAGTTACATGTTGTATATAGAGGTACATGTTGTATATAGAGGTACATGTTGTATATAGAGGTACATGTTGCATATAGGAGTACATGTTGCATATAGGAGTACATGTTGTATATAGAGGTGCATGTTGTATATAGAGTTACATGTTGTATATAGAGGTACATGTTGTATATAGAGGTGCATGTTGCATATAGAGGTACATGTTGTATACAGAGTTACATGTTGTATATAGAAGTACATGTTGTATATAGAGGTGCATGTTGTATATAGAGTTACATGTTGTATATAGAGGTACATGTTGTATATAGAGGTACATGTTGCATATAGATGTGCTTGTTGTATATAGAGGTACATGTTGCATATAGAGGTGCATGTTGTATATAGAGTTACATGTTGTATATAGAGGTACATGTTGCATATAGAGGTGCATGTTGTATATAGAGTTACATGTTGTATATAGAGGTGCATGTTGTATATAGAGGTGCATGTTGTATATAGAGGTACATGTTGTATATAGAGGTGCATGTTGCATATAGGAGTACATGTTGTATATAGAGGTACATGTTGCATATAGAGGTACATGTTGTATATAGAGGTGCATGTTGCATATAGAGGTGCATGTTGCATATAGAGGTGTATGTTGTATGTAGAGGTGCATGTTGTATACAGAGTTGCATGTTGTATATAGAGGTAAATGTTGTATATAGAGGTGCATGTTGTATATAGAGGTACATGTTGTATATAGAGGTGCATGTTGCATATAGGAGTACATGTTGTATATAGAGGTGCATGTTGTATATAGAGTTACATGTTGTATATAGAGGTACATGTTGTATATAGAGGTGCATGTTGTATATAGAGGTGCATGTTGTATATAGAGGTGCATGTTGTATATAGAGGTACATGTTGTATATAGAGGTACATGTTGTATATAGAGGTGCATGTTGTATATAGAGTTACATGTTGTATATAGAGGTACATGTTGTATATAGAGGTGCATGTTGTATATAGAGGTACATGTTGCATATAGAGGTGCATGTTGTATACAGAGTTACATGTTGTATATAGAGGTACATGTTGTATATAGAGGTGCATGTTGTATATAGAGTTACATGTTGTATATAGAGGTACATGTTGTATATAGAGGTACATGTTGCATATAGAGGTGCTTGTTGTATATAGAGGTACATGTTGTATATAGAGGTGCATGTTGTATATAGAGTTACATGTTGTATATAGAGGTACATGTTGCATATAGAGGTGCATGTTGTATATAGAGTTACATGTTGTATATAGAGGTACATGTTGTATATAGAGGTACATGTTGCATATAGAGGTGCATGTTGTATATAGAGTTACATGTTGTATATAGAGGTACATGTTGTATATAGAGGTGCATGTTGTATATAGAGGTACATGTTGTATATAGAGGTGCATGTTGCATATAGGAGTACATGTTGTATATAGAGGTGCATGTTGTATATAGAGTTACATGTTGCATATAGAGGTGCATGTTGTATATAGAGGTGCATGTTGCATATAGAGGTACATGTTGTATATAGAGGTGCATGTTGTATATAGAGGTACATGTTGTATATAGAGGTACATGTTGTATATAGAGGTACATGTTGCATATAGAGGTGCATGTTGCATATAGAGGTGCATGTTGTATATAGAGTTACATGTTGTATATAGAGGTGCATGTTGTATATAGAGTTACATGTTGTATATAGAGGTGCATGTTGTATATAGAGGTACATGTTGCATATAGAGGTGCATGTTGTATATAGAGGTGCATGTTGTATATAGAGGTGCATGTTGTATATAGAGGTGCATGTTGTATATAGAGGTGCATGTTGTATATAGAGGTGCATGTTGTATATAGAGGTGCATGTTGTATATGGAGGTACATGTTGTATATAGAGGTGCATGTTGTATATAGAGGTACATGTTGTATATAGAGGTACATGTTGCATATAGAGGTGCATGTTGTATATAGAGGTGCATGTACATGTTGTATATAGCGGTACATGTGGTATGGAGGGACGCACTGTACACACGTTCGGAAGATGTGATGCTGTCATTGGACGATGTGCTGACATTCACAACCCATTTCTGTCCTCTTTATTTCATTAGGGCAAATCATTCTCCCATGCTGATGTCTATTGAATATGAAATGAGACACAACTCTTCATATAATCGCGACAATCATGTTATGCAGCCATAATGGGAAGTTCTTGCATAACCCATTGCCATGCAGTTTTCATTTAACACGTTCGTTGTGATGTCAGCCACACGAAAACATTGCTTCCACATGACTGGACGTGCACAACTAACAGAACATAAACGTACACACACAATCTAACACCAGCACGTAAGCTCAGGGGCACGGGGGTTCCGAATCATGTCTGTTCGCAGCCCACCGATCCTTATAATCTTGAGGAAAGTGGTCAGCCATGAGGGTCACTGGTCACCTTTCAACAACAACAGGTCTTCACATATCCCTTACACTAAGTTTTCCTTACTCACTCACTAACTAGATCTCGCAATCATATCAGTAAAGTATGTGAACACATTTGATGCCTAACGGCTCCGTAACAAGAACGATCGTAAGAAACCATTTTCTCATTCGGGCAGTAATATTTGCCACGTGTGCAAGACATAGACTGCATGAACTTTTACGGCACTCAGTTTGATAGTTTAACAGACTACTCAATATAGCAAATGGTCTTCCCAAAATAAACCAGACCAGAATGTTTAGCTGAGGCGTGAGAAGTTCTTAAACGTTGATTCGACACATGCTCAGATGCCTTCAGCATCTGGAAAAGAGCTCAGCGTAAGACCTGAACGGATTACAATGAAGTACAATGTTGAGAAGCAAGCCTAGGCCGTGCAGTGATGGGTTGGAGGCTCGATCAGCGTTGCTAGTTTCATTCATGCTACTGGCGGAGGGAGAAGGCTGTCTGGAGGATATTATGACGGACTGCTTTCTGGATTATTTGCTTTCACGCAAGCTGCACCAAGAGTCTTTTTCATGTCGGGCGCCGGTATGCATCAGGCCAACACAGATCAACTAGATTGTCTAGGAAGTTGATTTAATGAAGGACCTTTAAAGACCACGACAGATGCGACTGCTGACTGGTACAGACACGAGTGTCGGATTATGGAGGTCTGAGCCACTCGTTACTGTCGTTATTGCTGCCATAACGCTGTGTTTCAACTCATCCCTACAGGCTGACTGGATTGGTATCCTAGATAACATTATAATGTACTGTGTCGTCTACATACTTCGTCCCTCACCCTTTGATGTTTCAGGAATCACATGTGTCTACGCGATAAAGACACCAGCTACATGTTGTTCCAGTGAACTGTGACGGTCCTGCAAGAACCTCTGGATAATATCACTATCAATATATCTCTAGCATGATAGATGTGTAATGATGAATGTGTAACAATGAATGTTTACAACACGAACCAGAGGAAAACCATACTCAGAGAACAGCCGATAATAATCCCATAAGTCATTGTTCTGGGCATGAGTGAGTGAGTGGCCTACGCAGCGTGCACGGTTTATGAGCCACGCCGCAGCGGGAACAGAGGAAACATGCTTCCAAGAGAGTATCCACGTAAGGTATTGAACCCGGATCCTGGGCGTGACGAAGCGAATGCGTCATCCACTAGGTCAGACCATCTGTGCCTCGCTACATATAAATTTAAGTAACAGAAAGTAACCACCATCAGCTTCAACTTTGCATCACCAATCATCCAAAATACTATACTCGGGACCCTTGTGGCATTTCATGCATTCCAAATACTTGTTCCGTCTCGCAGTGATACCATACAGTGGTGCCTTTGTCCTTACAGAACCCGGCTCCATCTCTACCCGAGGTCGACTTGTATGTAACTACCCATAAAAACATTACTTATTCACCTAACCTGAGGTGTTTCGAAATCGGTTACCAATTCTGATGTGTGTTAAGTTGGTAATTGGTTTCGCGTTCATGTGAAGAAGTGTCTTCAGCTCTTTATCCCTGTTTTTCGCAATGAGTTAAAGTACGCTAATTTTCTTTTCACAACTGTGTAGCACATCTACTGGTTATGAGAGCCAGAAACACGTGTGAGCGCACAGACAAGTAGAGGTGGAGTCACTTAAAACTTTTGCCATTCAGCAATATTTCGGCTTTATCAAAACGGCTCGTATGATTGTGTCTTGGCCACGACTGGTTGATACCGTGAGCACCAGTCCTCGAGTTAGGTAGTCTTGTACTTGTACAGGTCATCATACACCGAAACCACCTGGAATTCATTTAACAAAGCCTTACGACGGTTGTGACTGTCGCATGACGTTCCGTTGTAACGTGTAGACTACTATATATGTGCTTTACGGCTGCGTTTTAAATAAGAATTTCGTAGCTCTCAGACCGTTGCATGTCCATAAGACAACCCCTCTCACAACAGTCTACCTTCGTGTTGGCAGTGTGTAACAATTCACACTTTGACCTCCTGACAAACATGTGACAATGACGTCCATTCTATAATGTGAACAGACCACCAAGACAGAGGGTCAGTGCTGACCACAAGGGTGCGACGTCCGCGGAACTCTCGACAGCCTCACTGGCTCCCCACACACCCAACCCCAGGTGTATAGCCGCTGCGCGGCAGGTGCACGATAATGTATTACTTGACTGAGAATCGAATGTCTCTCCTCAGAATCAAACCGAGTTTCTGGGCGTTAGGAGCAAACACACTACCCATGGAGCTTCAGTACCCACTCTATCGGTTGTCCCGTCGCTTTTATTGGGCATCTTTTGGTTCGTCAATCAACATGCGGAAGATTATTTCATAAACGATTCCTGGTAAGTCGGGGCACCCCAACAGTTTGTTCGTGCATAAGAGCACCAGTCAGTCAATACCGAGTCATCAGTGGTCGCGTCTGCTGTGATCGCGTGTTCCTGGTAAACCGACAATGCACATTTCCATGCCAATCACGACTGCAGCATGCATTACGAGTCTTCTTATTACATTTCCAATATGCTGATGCAAGTCTTGTGCAGTCATGACGTTACGCCATGTGATATTTCTGCACGAAGAAAACAAAACATTACAAACAGTTTTTAGGGGAACACTGGGCCAACCTCTCCTACAACGTAGTCGGGGGTGGAGGTGCTTTCGCCCAGTCGACGATGTGATGAGGTAATCACTTTTAGTTCCTAGCTGAATGACTTGTTCACATGTTCCCATTTAGGTCTCGCTGACATTCCACGATTGCGACATTCCAGAACATCGGCTGAAGACAGTGTTCCTGCACGGCAAGTGTTAGGCATGTGGCGGTCCAGCCGTACGTCACTTCAAGAAAGGCAACTCTCCCCACGAGAAAACACAAACAATGAGACATTTCCGGGACAGCCACCGAACTTAATTTCCCAACACGAATATAATCCGTTCTATATAGCATTGAAACACTTGTCAAATAAACACGGCCCTGGGTGGGTGCTACCCTGGAGGGGAACAACACACTTTCACAACATTTTAATGTGACAGCTGATACCATGATACCCCTATGGTGGAGGACAGATCCTGACAGAATCATATGAAACAGCATTTGGCTGAAATGCAATAACAAAGATAATTCTAAATATACAAACAGAAAGACTCAATATCACAAGTGGCTTCAGCGTTGAGGGTCTCTGTCCCCATAACGTAACTTCAGTGGCGCACGGCCAGCGAAACGTTTGTCTGCCATACAGGCAGCTTCGTCAGTAATGACAACCTTAGTGTCGTCATCTCCATTACAGTGATGTGTCTCATGATTTCATTAGCAGATACGTCATGAGAACCATTGTGTGTTAGTGCTAGTGCTAGTGTCAGTACTAGTGTATTAATGTAGAGTGTGTCTATGTATGTATGTGTGAGAGTATGAGATTGAATGTGTGCGTTTGTGTGTGAGTGAGTGTGTGTGAGTGTGAGCTTGAGCTTGAGCGTGTGCGTGTGCGTGTGAGTGTGAGTGTGAGCTTGAGCGTGAGCGTGTGTGAGTGTGAGAGTGAGTGTGAGTGTGAGTGTGAGTGTGAATGAGAGTGAGTTTGTGCGTGTGTGAGCGTGTGCGTGTGCGTGTGCGTGTGCGTGTGCGTGTGAGTGTGAGTGTGAGTGTGAGCTTGTGCGTGAGCGTGTGTGAGTGTGAGTGTGAGTGTGAGTGTGAATGAGAGTGAGTTTGTGCGTGTGCGTGCGTGCGTGTGTTCATGCGTGTATTTCTATGTGAGGCGGAGGGCGGAGTGTCTCTGATACGTCGGTGTTCTGTTTTGACACCTAAAGTTCTACTCCAGTGATGTTGCAGATAAGCCAAAGTTGTATTGTGCTGTATGAGGCAGAGCTGGACACATCGCACTGACATTATACACGATACACAGGCTCACCCAAGTTGTTCACTATCGATGGGGAAACTAACTGATATGCAGCTGGCCTGTGATGGAAACAATCCAATTATATAAGCTGGTAGGAAGCCAGCCCATGTCACACGCCAGACCACACTGTATCTGGTCTCTGTTGGCTTCTGATGTAAGGAATTAATAACGCTGTACAAATTGGGGGAAAGGGCTGATGAAGCTGGAACTGCGTGACCGTTAGCTGTCTGGGTGTGGTGGTTAGCTCGCTGGGTGCGATGGTTAGCTGTCAGGGTGTGGTGGTTAGCTGTCTGGGTCTGGTGGTTAGCTGTCAGGGTGTGGCTGTTAGCTGTCAGGGTGTGGTGGTTAGCTGTCTGGGTGTGGTGGTTAGCTCCCTGGGTGCGACGGTTAGCTGTCTGGTGTAGCTGTCATGGCATGTCTGTTAGTTGACTGTGTGTGTCGGTATCTGTCTGGGTGTGGTTGTTAGCTGTCAGGGTGTGGTGGTTAGCTGTCTGGGTGTGGCTGTTAGCTGTCAGGGTGTGGTTGTTAGCTGTCAGGGTGTGGTTGTTAGCTGTCAGGGTGTAGTGGTTTGCTGTCAAGGTGTGGTTGTTAGCTGTCAGGGTGTGGTGGTTAGCTGTCAGGGTGTGGTTGTTAGCTGTCAGGGTGTGGTGGTTAACTGTCTGGCTGTGGTGGTAGCAGGCTGTAGCAACCCGATAAGCTATTGTGAGGCACACCAATACTTGGTATCAGTTCACTCTTTTTAGTTTTTCGCAGAAACCGTTGGTCTCGGTTTTTTTGTTTTTTTTTTATGTGCCGCAAAACGTTTGCGTAACGCGATAGATCAGGCTTGTACATGATCAGAGACGGGACTCGTGCACGATAATCAGGTTGATGCATTGATCAATGCAATTTAATCTTTGATGAAAATGAATCCCGCTCCATGTGTTGAACTTAAGTAGTACTGACCTGGACTGCCGTGGAGAGAGGAAAGGAGACACAAAGAAGTAGCAGGACGCAGTCGGTTAGTCTGTAACAGAGAATCCGCCATATTAAAAACATGACTAGAACACAGTAATGAATAAACAGGTAACACCAGGGATCATTAACCATGTCATCTTTTGTCATCTTCATTCATGGAGGCCGACCTATGTCAGTTGTTATTTTGTAATCAGTACTACCTTTGACGAATTGATTACAGTCCTTCCTCGATAACCCTTACGTCATCAATGGCGACAACACGCCCTTATTAATGTAAGTTTCAGTGTGATAGCCCAGCGGATAAAGCTTTTGTTAATAACACTAGGCACCAAGTTCTATTCCCTACATAAACCAACGACGTCAGCCAATGACTAGTGTACTGCAGTGGTAGTGCCTCCACGTTGGACCACATTAATTGGCACCGTGGCGCCTCATCTGCAGAAAAGTGTGGTCAATACAGTGGTTTATTTACGACGACTGGCATGTGGCCTTAGTAACAACTTGTCGCTCTTTCCTGTATGCGCCTGTTTCACCTATTCACACACATGTACAGGCATCGATCACAATCAAACCCTTTCTTGCTAACATTTGGCCATGTCAAGTTGTATATTGGCTCTGATTAGAATTCCAGTGTTTACACACGCGGGGTGACGTTTACATATTAGTTTACATGCAGTTACATGGAGTATGTATGATTCTGTTCAATTACATGTGAACCTCAAAGCCAAACAAAACACCGTGTTTTTTCTTGGTATCTGATTTATTATCCGATCCTGTTTGATTTCAAACGGACCCAAGGTTTGTTTTTCCTTGGTTCTTAAACACACAGACGCGTTATTTACTTTCGGATTTTATCTTATTGACACACGAGCACTGCTTTAGACATATAGAGCCTCTGGTAAACTACAACAAGGATACGTCAACTACATTTTGAAAACTTGATAAAAATTCCAAACGCTTAGCCTTGATAGAAATGTATCGGAAATACAAGGTTGTTATTGAAGGTGAAAACACTAGGAGAACAATGACTATTTGTCTGTCTAATCGTACTGTTGATTTCTTGTGGCATTAATCTGCGACTGACTAGCAATATCCTGTACACCGTACACTCGCCATCTATTTCACATATCACACGTTGGGGGGTGTTCAATCCGGCATGTTGGTTGTGCTTCTAAGATTGCACATCGCCAGCTGATTTGAGAGATACCACACTTGTACTATTGTACAACGCACGCAGATGCTATTAGCTTGATAGATCTATTTACAAAGCACTTGAGTATGATAAGTTCTTGCGCATAGTCAACATGCAGACTGTGGTGGCATGGGACGTTGAAGTGCAAGTATTCCAGTGTCGCTCTTCACACTGTTCCACAGTATGTTGGCAATGCATACAAGGTGACACACTATGACCCTTACCATTAATCTACATTCCTTGCGAGTGGGAAGTTTGTACCGAGAAGGGGTTGTATTACGGGAGCATAATACCAATACAAAGTCTCTAGTGCAGGGAGCCTACCTGTCGATAATGTCGAGACATGCTTTCACAGGGCCTCTGACCCCTCTTAAATTCATTTTAGTGGGAACTGACGTTCCTGGTCATACAGGGTAGACATGGAAATGTTCTTACGCCTCATTCGGGGTAGCCATAGAAATGTTCTTATTCATCATTCGGGGTAGACATGGAAATGTTCTTATTCATCATTCGGGGTAGACATGGAAATGTTCTTATTCATCATTCGGGGTAGACATGGAAATGTTCTTATTTATCATTCGGGGTAGACATGGAAATGTTCTTATTTATCATTCGGGGTAGACATGGAAATGTTCTTATTTATCATTCGGGGTAGACATGGAAATGTTCTTATTTATCATTCGGGGTAGACATGGACATGTTCTTATTCATCATTCGGGAAAGACTTGGAAACGTTCTTATTCCTCATTCGGCGCAGACATAAATTGCTTACTCCTTATTCGGGGTAGGTATGGAAATGATCTTACGCTTCATTCGGGGTAGGCATGAAACTGTTTTTACCCTTCATACAATCAAGCTAGGTTAAAATGTGTGTCCAACAGTTCTATCTTTCAAACGGAAACAGACAAAGAAAGCGTAGTTGTTTATGAATTATCCAAATACTTCTTGATCTCTATCAAACGATGAACAAACACGTATAAAAATAGTTCCTGTTGTCAAATTTTACTCAGTGGATAATCGAGAAATACGGGTCTGCCCCACGGTGTCAGCCTTAAGCTTAAACATGTCACAATCAAGAAACAAGGAAAGTGTGTATATTTCTTAAATACTCTTTTACAGAGCATATGTTTATTTTGCCCCGTGTTACGAACGTATACAAGCTCTGTACGCCGATATATACATATGTACATACATACAAACATACATAAAGATCATTACGGGCTGTTTGTGTGTGACTATTGGCTGTCTTCCAAGATATGTTTGTTCTTCAAGTGCATGTCAAGTTCTTTCACATGTCAATAGCTTGCAGTGTTGGGTCATAATTCTCCTCTACAAGAACGTGCATATTAAGGATGGGCACCCTACTACCACGTCCTTGTTAATATTGACATATGTTCGCATATATAATCAACACTATCGACATATGTTCACATATATAATCAACACTATTTCAACCAGATCACGGTGCTGTGTGATACATTGTAGTTGAACCGTAACGTGGTTACGGTCACAGCATTTCCTGCCACGCCTGGCCGCGTTGAGGTGGACATATTTCACCAGTCTCACGTACAATCTCACTGCCAAGGCTTATAGGGGTGCATGTAAAAGGGCGTCACCAGTCTCAAAGGCAATCTCATTGCCCACATATTAAGGGTTGTATGGAGACGGGCTTCACTTGTCTCACATAAAATCTCATCGTTAAGATATATAGCATCACAAACCCAGCGATTTCGAAACATGCCTCTTTCAGTTAAAAGTAGTATTGAAAGGGAATGTGACTGATAATATTGGGTTGCACATCTCGGGGTACCAGGGTGCGAAAACGGAGTGCAGCTGTTAAAAGGTATCTTAATATATGTCAGTGCCATCACTGGTCACTTGTGTGTGGAACATAGACTGGGTATTAAAAGCAGATATTCTTTAAGGACCTTAATTTAAAATTGTAATTTCTACCATTCACGTGTCTGCAATTACAAACTAGCCTTGTGGACATGTAAAGCTTCAGCTTGCAGCCAGGGAGTGACTGGCAATATATCATAGCTACCTCGTCGAGTGCGATGCTGTACAGCGTCTCCACCTTCCCTGTGTGTAGTACATAATATAGTGAGGCTGACATAAAGGGTGTTTTGACTTTAACTGGGACGTGAAATATCCCAAAATGTTCCATAAAATATCATTTTCCAACGTGATTCTTGTACTCACTATCCGATGTCTACATGTGCACGCTCTTTTCTGTTTACAGAACTGTTGAACTTATACAAAATATTTTTACATTTTTTTAAGGGGGCATATGATGCATACCATTCTCATTGTGATTGTGAGATATGGTATATGGCCCCGCTGCAAGACACAGTTGTCCATGCATGAGAGAATTATTGCATGCACTCGCTGAGAATATCACGTCTAACGTCATATTTAATGTCAGTATAATGTCCCACAACAACACTGATTGTGACGAGAATACATACAGTGTTTAACAAGTGTGACGCACACCAGAGACAATTCAATACACCCGCTGATGAGACGGCATCCCCCAAGTACTATATTGCATGGGTATGTTAATTTGTTCCAGGTCATGTCTTATATGGTATTCACACAGCCAAATCGTCTGTAAGCTCGCAATTCCTAGCATTACTGCATTGAAAAAGTGCCACATTTAAGCTCTGTCCCTATTGAATGCTCATTCTTATTATACACTTGGATTACATGTTATGCTCTGAACTGCTCCTCTACAATAGACCTCCAAACGCACTAGAAAAAGATGCATACTTGGTCGGAGAACACGCACAAAGTTTGCTCTGAACAATAATCGGGCTCTATAAATATATTTTGCGCTCCACAGAAGAAAAGGAATGCGAAATATCTTCTACATGTTTCCTTTAGCAGTGTCATTCACGCATTTTGAGGAAATCAACACTGTTTATCTTACGAAGCTGAGAAATATTGACAAATCGGGTCATTGTATTGTTAATCGGGGCTGCCTCTGCTTGTGTACAACGTCACAGACTGGACTATCAAAATACACGTCGACCTTTTTATCCAACATGTTATGAACTAACAGTTTAAACGGAACAGTATGGCGACATACTGAATCGGAATATCAGCTCTGTACTTTAAGTATTCACACGTGGATACAACGAGGTGAAGCCCCCTTCCACGAACACCACCTCTGTCGGATTCCGCGTCAGCTCACTGACGTTACAAGATGGTGGTACTTGTTGCCACCCTGGCTAGCGCCTGACATACAACAGATAAACCAAAGTCTGGTCAGCTTGGAGGCAGTGTTACCTGTCTGAGTGAGGTATCTAACTGGGCTAACACTAGCACTATCCGGAATACTATCCGGAATCTTACAAACAGATCCATCCCTGATACCCCTACCCCTTATCCGCTACCCTCTGCAGTTTTGTCAGTGCACTGCTTAAGTGACCTCCTACGACCAAATGGCCGCGTGTGTGCGCCAAAAGACCCAGAACACCATTTTCAGAAAATGATTCGTGTCGATTTGGATTAGTTCTAAATGTCAAAGGTCTGTTCTCAAATCTTTAATGACTAAGAATAATAGGAATTTATTGTCAGATGTTTCAGGCGTCTAGAGCCGGTTTTACAACAGTGTTGCCGGTAAGCATGATGTATCCTCCCAGTGTGTGCGACAAGTCTCACATGTTTAAAACAAGATCTATTATCAGCTCTAAAATCCGAAATAGGAGCCCGACATCCCCAAATGCTGCTCTGACTAGGTCTGCCTGTGGTACAATGCCACACAGAGTGACACAGTCATTACTCTGGCAGCATCACTCGTCAGCAGAACTGCCCCAAGCTGCTGTGGACATGCAACCAATGCCACGCGACCATCACTTATGTCAGTGTGTCGCTCATTAACCATTCTTTGTCTGCCGACAGTCTACACGTCACAGATGGGACGGCCAAAAGCCATGTGTGACGGCAGAATCGTGAAGGTCGTCGTAAGGAGGGGGAGCTCTAGCTTCAGTCAACAAACGTCAAAACAGGTAATGTGAATAAACTAGCACAGTGTGTGTGTGAGACAAGACGAGCCACTGACATCTTGTCTATTTACAAACAGAGGACGTATACACTCGCCGCTCACAAACGAGAATTCTTGTAATATGACTTTGTGTATTAGGCAGAGTGAATTTATTCAAAGTTTTACTGAAGTCATTTATATTCTCATTCCTTACATAACATGGTTAAAGTGGGGAGACCGCACAGTCATTGACTTGCCCTTCACTAAGTGGACTCCCCCATCATATACCTTTCACACAGGAGTATACATCGTAAACAAGGAAAAAACTATCAAACGATAGCCTTTATTGCTGAACCATAGTCCGAAAACACATAACCGGTAACCCGAACGTTCTCCCGAAGCACTCTTATATACTCTTATATCTGTATAGTGTAAAGTGTTAAAGCCAGGAACACAAACTCGTAGTAGTATCCATGTAGTGTTCCTGACTGGTCACATACCTGCTGGCCAACATCTTCCTCTGCCTAATGTGTGTGTGTGTGTGTGTGTGTGTGTGTGTGTGTGTGTGTGTGTGTGTGTGTGTGTGTGTGTGTGTGTGTGTGTGTGTGTGTGTGTGTGTGTGTGTGTGTGTGTGTGTGTGTGTGTGTGTGTGTGTGTGTGTGTGTGTGTGTGTGTGTGTGTGTGTGTGTGTGTGTGTGTGTGTGTGTGTGTGTGTGTGTGTGTGTGTGTGTGTGTGTGTGTGTGTGTGTGTGTGTGTGTGTGTGTGTGTGTGTGTGTGTGTGTGTGTGTGTGTGTGTGTGTGTGTGTGTGTGTGTGTGTGTGTGTGTGTGTGTGTGTGTGTGTGTGTGTGTGTGTGTGTGTGTGTGTGTGTGTACTTCTTTCTTGCTAATTCATACAGTACCATCACAGGTAACTCAGGGTGTCACACAGGCGATGACGAATCCGGTTGGTTTTCACATAATGTCCAGTACACCTTGTGTTAACTGTCGATACTGAATCAGGGCACGTTTTTCTGAACCATCTCAAGGGGATTCCGATCCTCAACAGAGGAGTGTCTTATCTTTCGCGCTACCCAGGGTCATGGCTAGTAAGGATAGCCCATAGCTTGCGGGTATGCTTTGTTTACAATAACGACATGTATCTCTGTTGGAAAGGTCAGTTACTGGTCATACCACAAACGTTAGGTTTCCACAGGCGACGTTGTCCGACCTGTCGTAGGTCAACTGGTGATGCTCTACCCTTAGGTGCTGTGCACACTTTGTGTCACCTGTTGTACACTGCTTCCTGACTGCAGTAACTGTGACGTGGACTTTTGGAAACGTTTGCAAATAGTCGAAATGTGAAACGAAATGTGAAACACATTTTTGTACATTATCAATGAAACATACCTTAGGAAAACTCTGCAACCCAAACGTATATAGACAGCGTTAGCTATAGACAGCGTTAGACGGCATTAGCCAGCGTTAGACGAGGATGACGGCATAACGTTGCGCGAGCACAAGTCATACAAAAGTCATCAGCAGATGACCGGCCCGGCTCCCTCAGTTTTGGGGACAAATCATCAGAGCGTTACTTAATGTTTTTGTAGACTAAGTTCGAATAGTTTCCCTGGAAACCATAAAAAACGTAAATGCCATATATACGTAAACAGTAAAAGGCACCACTTCAAGATCTGTCTCATAAATTTGCCAAGACCCGTTGAAAGATATCCAATAGTTTTCGTGTTGTGCTCCGGAAAGCGCATCCCTCCCTTTTGAGACTAAGTTTCCATGGAAACTGGGAAAAAATAAAAATGACAAAAATTTGTAAATAACAAAAGGCTCCACTTTGGTGTCTAGCTCACATATTTGCAGGAAGATATTAAGAGGTATTCAAGCTGTGCTCCGGAAACATGGAGCCCACTCCATGGAAACCAACCAAAAACAAACAAACAAATAATAAAATGACAAAAATCTGTAAATAGCAAAAGCACCTCTTCAAGATCTGTCTCGTATATTTGTCAAGATCTACTGAAAGATATCAAGAGGTTTTCCAGTTCTGCTCCGGAAACGAAGCCCATCCCTCCATTTTTCCATGGAAACTCAGAAAATGATAAAAAGTTGCAAAAGGCACCACTTTGAGATCTGCCTCACTCATCTGCCAAGTTTTTGCTGAAAGATATTTAGACGTTTTCGAGTTGTGGTCCGGAAAGGAAAAACGCCTCTCCCTTTTGAGTTTAAGTCCGAAACGCTTCCATGGAAACTTGGAAAATAATAAATATATCAGCCAGGTTCTACAGAAGTTTTTGAGTTAAGCTACGGAAACGAAGCCCATCCCACCTATTAGACTAACACCAAATCGCTCCATGGAAAACAAACAAACAAATACAAAATTTGGTAGTATTGAAAGGTTTGTGAGTTATGCTCCGGAAACAAAATGACTACTGACGGACGGATGGACATATAGACGAGGTGTCGAGTATATCCCCCTGCATGTAATGAGAGAAATATCCACCAATGTTTGATTGTGGGTAACAAAGAAACAAACAATTGGTCCAACTCAGTGCCCATCAGTATACCTTCTATGTACTGTTTCATATCGAAACCAAGAGAAAAAGTGTTCAATAGTTTCCTTAGAACAAGCCTTAGCAACCAATTAACCAGCACTACAGCAGGAGTTATCACCGGTGAGGGTTAATTAAGATATATTGCCGAACAGTAATGGTATCAGGTTTTATACATGTGAGATAACAAGACTCCTTGTCGCTATATAACAGTAAAACGTCAGATAAAACATAACTGAAACATCACGATGGAGATAATTACGGATTTGGCGAGGAGGATAGTTGTTATAAAACTGCGGCTTCCACTAATGAATGTGTTACGTGTGTTGATCCCAATAACTTCATATGTTTTATCTCTATTGGTCTATCTAATCAGACCTTAATCATTGTTTTCCCACAATTTGATAACTGTTTCTCAACAGCACAAGACAAATCAAATTTAAAGGCGAACAGATGATTTTCTAAGCAAAATCGATATAGCAGAAGTCATTCTGGAATACTTCTGGGTTTTATCCAGAGATGTTGTTTGGAGATGCCTCAAGTTTCACACAGCACATGCATCCACCTTCTTATGAAAATTTTAATTAAATTTTCCTGCACAAAATATAAGCAATACCCAAACCAAACATAAATAGATGTACATAAACCCGTGAGCATAATAGGTTTTACGCCCTTCTGTCCCCTCGTCACAAAATGTGTAAAGGTGAGTGACAGGACCCCTTACAGATTACATCATATGCTGGTCCTTGTGTATTCTCTGTGTGATGCTGTAATCTAACCGGGCGGGGCATGCTGAGCAGTGTTGGTTCACCATACCTCCCCACCAACCCTCTATAAGCCCCTCACAGTGTAAGCATTAGCCGATCTTTCATACGTAGCCTGCGTTTCTCTAGTATGACACCACTCGGATCACAATCGGGGGCCAAACCCTGGATTAATCGTTATTTAAACCACGGCCAATCATGGGTAGTATTTCACATCTATCATAGGGTAATAAAAGCAAAAGCACTTCAAACACAACATTCTCCACTTGTATTTACGAGACCGTCAGCGTCGGTGTGCAACGATGCACTGTGAACGGAACTTCGAGTTACGGCCAACAGTAAAGTTTTTTCTCGGGGCTTATCATCACATTCGTTTTAGTGAGTTGTTATTGGAAGTAGGGGACAGATTGACACAGGTTACTGATTGTGGCCTGTTTGTCGAGGCGGGCTGCTAAATTGTTAACAGTCATGAGCCATAAGGGTCACGTTAACACCTATTTCCCTAGCCCACAACACCGTGTCTCACCCTACATACATGATTGGTGACTTCAACACAGACTGAATAGGTGCGGGTCGCGGAGTCCGATGTAACAAAGACATGGAATTTACGTGTATTTCCGTTAATCGTTTTCGCTATAAGATTTCCTCATACCAAACAAAAAGGACTCGGAATCAGCTACAGCTATATTATCATGACAAACCCTGTCATACATTTCTCACATTCTGACACAGGAGATATTACCGGAGGGCAAACGCTAGTCGACCAAATCATCTTGTCTACATCACAAGGTAAATGGAGAAATTTCTTTCAGATATGAACTTATTCATGTTTTCTGAGTTACCTTTGGATGAACAATATTAAACTGGTTCTAGCTTATAAAAGGAAAAGAAAACACTATGAATCAATAGAACTATTAACAAATAATTCAATCTATTTTTTTGAAATATTTGAAGGAGATTCTGTCAAATCTTTTTGAAAAATGATGATTCAGTGAGGTCATGTCAGATATTGAACTTATATCGTCCACGCCAAACGAAACGCACTCTAATACCTGTCGGCATACATCTTGCTGGTTGGTAAAGACAGAATAGGGATGAAAATGACGTGCATGAATTACTATTGATTAGGGTAAACGAACAAATAAAAAAGACTACTGAGGCAGTAAAGTAGACACATGTGGATTGGATCCCAGGCACAAACGGGCGTGCAACCACTGGTCGTATCCACTGCCTCCGATTTTACAGTATCGTTATATTTTAGATAAAAGTAACTTTCCAAGTTTAGTTGTAACCTGGGGGGCTGTGTCGAGAAGGCAAGATGGTCGAGATACCAGGATCAACTTCCTCCATCTCTTTGATGTCCGCTGCAATAGCCACCGGCTAAAATCAACACAGAATTACCGGTCTTCGGTTCCTCGGGAGCATCATCTGTCTTAAAAACTTACTGGCATCCCTAGACTGTTTCTAAACTCAAAGGCAGCTGACACAAACTTCTCTACAGTCAACTTATCATTGTATACTTTCCAGTCACCACCTGACAAACTTAAAAACATTTACAAAGCCAGATGCAAGATGTAATGGGACACTTTATGATTGTATCGGTGGAACATCGCAAAGCCACTTCACAAATCTTTAAACCTTTTGGGGCGTATACGCTTTCTATTTGTTGTCCCATTTTACGATACTGACATTCCGCCACGTGGTTTAAAAGCTTTACATAAACAGTATATGAGGTTTTATGTGTCGCCTATATATGTTCCAATATCGTCCACAACTGTGATCAGTGTCATTCTAAATCTGCTTCACGAGTCAGTGGTGTCAATGATGATGATAGTCTCAAACCGGATCTTTGAGCAGTCAACTTCTTCCTCGTCTAAGAAAAGCCTGTAGAAGTCATATTGAGCTGTGACTATTGACGACACCAAGGATGCTAAATCAACAGGTTCACATATGAAAGGGTGCTGACGTGGAAGATGTGGTGTCGGCTGTCCGACTCTTATTCTCTGGAGATTATTTTGATTTCTAGAAACACGCCTGTCTCTGAAAAGAAACCACGAGGAATGTTGTGCTCGAGTTACACACCTCAGCACTACTTTCTCCTAATCTTCCTTACATTGTGATATCTACAGAGCTAGAGTTACACCTTGGCCGACAGATGCCTTTCTGTGGGACGTGTGTGGGTAGTCAGTTATATAAAGGCTATCTCTGGTGTTGGCAGAATGGTGGAGACACACCTAAGTGAGTGAGAAGCGTTATTGTTGCCGTCAGTATGAGTAGTAGCAGTGTTCCTTGGCCAGGCCTAATGAGAGCCAGGCTGGGATTGACCAGGTACCTCGAGGCGAGTCTGGACAGCACATTTATATAGGGGCTAGGCTTGCTATGTGTTGGTACTTATGGGGTACTTTTTCAAACTGCATTGCACTTTGCATGTTCAAGAAACGGTTAGAATACGACCGGAATATCATTATTGACGCAGTGTTTCCCACTGGAGCTAATCGATTATGTTCACGTGGTCGCATTACTTGAATCCCACCTCGAGGATCACGCTACGAAGTACTTTCTAACCATAGCTGACAGTTCGTCCGTGCCAGACTCACTCCAGGCAGCATCACACACCTGAATGTGTGTTCCATGATGCAACAACTCATCTACCCGTTGATTGGAACTAACACAAAAACCTTTATTGCCTCGGGAATGAGCAGTGAGATCGATTCCTTGCAGACTGACAATCTCAACACCATACACCATAATTACTCCACACGCCACGGTATGTTACAATAGGGGTAAAGCATGTACATGCTGCCGTCACGACACCTCCGGCTCCCTCGGTTATACGTCATCATCAACGATGCAGACCTACACACCACTGTTGCCAACTAATGGACGCCAGGCATGACACGCGATTTCACCAAGGCTACCCACGTTTAGTCTGAAAATGAAGAAAGTCTCAGGGCTCCATTTCATTTCATTATTTCTTACTATGAATTTTTTTCAGTAAACTATGTTGATTTCAGAGACTATAGTTGTTAGTCTACCACATGTTCATCGATCTCCCCAGTCTGCTGCTAAGGAGATGGATCTGTATGAAATACTCAGGTGACGAGTGCTATTAATACACCTGTGAGAGTGTCACCTGGGGTTCGGCTTTACAGCGTTAGGCCTGGCGCTCCATATCTGTTTGTTGTTTAGTTTTGGCACCACTGTTAACTCTATACGATTTAATCATGGGTGCTACCGTGTACTACAAATACATCGTATCTTTTACCTGTCAGTTTCAAAGGTATCGACTGCACTCCCCGCGTGTTGTCCCCACACCGCGTTGCTATTCTTGCAAGCGTTCTAGACAACATAACATATCAAAACCAAACATTGACAGCGCGTTTTCACTAGCCTATTCCTGCTGCCTATTCCCGACTGCTTTCTTATAATAGAATAACAGTAAACTTAACAAAGCCTCCCCATCATCCAACCCCCAGAACCTCACATCGGCATTCTGTGTATCGCTGATGTAGCTCACTCTACAAGGCTATGGATGCTCACAGACTTGTAGACAATGGTGTATGTGCCTTATCTCAGTGTTTGAACATCATTGTGGAGTTCGTGTATAAACAGTAACTGTTACAAACCGTTCGTTTCTAAGTATATAAGAAAGATACGATTCTGAGTTCGATTCCCGTTTCGACTGACATTATGATCGCCTCCATCTACATCCTCATAAAAGCAACGCCTCGTGATGTCACAGACAGACTGCGCACATCGGCGCCCCAACAAACACACTTATATTACAAGAGATCCCATTGTGCATGAATCACGTCGGATAACCGCCTAGCGCTAAACGGACGGCCTGGTAGTATACTCCCCAAGGAGCTGAGAATTTAAAGAGAATGCATATCAGTCAAATTATAACAGCATCGAAATTGCCGTGTTATAAGGGGGCTTATTATTAGTATTATATCTGCAGCTACACCACTGCGACAGCCACTATAGCAGCTGCGACTACTACAGAGGGTACATACACATATCGACATATAGAAGACACATCCACAGGGTATCTCCAAGCTTATCCTGAAGTCCGAGCGAATCAGCAGGATCGCTTAGTGAACCTTTTGTAAACCAATAACCCTTTGGCATTGAGGGAATGCTGGTCCACGTTATATCAGGTGGGATCGGAGTCATTAGCAAGGTAGCACTGGGATGTGATGTCTGGACTAGTTGCTGAATCAGCATGTTCAGCACGTCACTTAAAACAGCTTCAAAAAGGTTGGATTTCATCAGAAAATGGATGTTTATTGTTTGTTGTCGCACTCAGCAATATTCAATAGACGTAGTGATATGTAGACGGTCTGGAAATTCGAGACAGGATCAGGCAATAAAGTTGTTGACATAATGAGTATTCATCTTCAACAATCTTGATATGATGACCCTTCTACGATGACCGAGGCTGACCAATCGATCCCGTTAGTCACCCTGGAATGTGTAACTGGGTTGGTGAGGACCAGTTCTAACGCAGACCTTCACAGGGTGTATTTTGAAGTAAATTTACAGTACCACTGCGGTACACCGGAGTCATTACGTCGCGTCCTTGTTATTGTGTGCAATGCAGCTAAACAGCAGGGTGGACACATTAACCACTGTTACATGAAGACAGAAACACTGGCCGCGTCGCGCTTTCTGATGCAGCTATTTCTGGGATAAACGTGTAAAGTTATTGGGAAACACAAGGAGCTAGGTTAACACTCCATAAGGTATATGCACAACGTGTTGGTGTCGAGTTCCCACACAAATCCAAACACAGAACGGGAAAAAACCCAGCTTGAACCATACAAGTGTTTTCTCTATTCATCATTATCGCATACAAAACAACAGTCAAATGTAACACCAATTTGTGACAAGAATGTCGCACACTGCCGTGTAAAGTCCCAAAAGGGTGTCAAATTTTTGAATGGATGGTACATCCACTGTGTATAAATATATAAGTCCACGAATCACGACCAGGGGCAGACTATATGCGGACTGGACTCTGATGGTTGCCCTGACATGTACAGGCCACTGATTATTGCCCTGACACGAACTGGCTACTGATGATTGCCCTGACACGAACTGGCTACTGATGATTGCCCTGACACGAACTGGCTACTGATGATTGCCCTGATACGAACTGGCCACTGATTGTTGTCATGACACGAACTGGCCACTGATTATTGTCCTGACACGAACAGGCCACTGATTATTGTCCTGACACGTCCTGAGCAGGGATGATTGTCCTGAGACGCACTGGCTGCTGCTGACTGGACACTGATTATTGCCCTGACACGTACACTGATAATGACATACTGTTTTGTTGCCAACGCTTTATCTCTTCATAATGAAATTTTCGTAAGCAAAAGTAATTGCATTTCCACGATTAGTACATTCAAAATATTATTCTACAATACATTACGCGTCAAAAGGCTACTCTTTAACACAATGCCACATCTGTGCCACGTGCTTTCTGCCGCCAAACTAAAATTTCATCGCAACACCTTTCAGCTTTATATTGCATTAGATCCTTCCGAAATGGTACATTATTCCGTTGCTTTGTTCTCGCATACGTGTCTGCGTGTAGCACGAGTGGCAGGGGGAACTGTGAACGTCCAGAGAGGAGCCCGCAACAAGTGCTGGTTACATTAGACGTTTTCAACATGTTGGTTAGATCGTATGTATCCCGACAGTATACAGTGTACATACATTCAAACTGCCATGTAACAGCATCCACATGATCGACAAAGGGTACATCGACACTGTCTAGAGTCACTCAGTGCTTTCAGAACATCACATACCGTCTTCATATGAACATACTCCATGGCGTACGTCTCACTAATTCATTACAGTAGCTACATGCACTCCCAAACACTCCCTAGTGCCCATCCTAGTTTAATGTCCGTCGTAGCCTTTCCCCCGTAACCTCAATAACCCTTAACCCTTAACCTATGTCTTATAATGTAGCATGATGCGGAGTAGAGCATCCAAGTTGATGTCTCCGACCAACATTTTATTACCTCATTGAACCCCCTTCAATGGCTTATTTGCATGTTCCGCCCTCACCCTGGCCGAACTGCGCTGGCTGTGGTTCTGCAGTTGTGACAGGTAATACACGGAATGGTAACAGCAGATGACTGCCCGAGCACGTTCATTGCTTTGACAGATAACATCCAGGGACCGTTTGCTGACTCTACATAGAGGAGCACGCTTTGATTACACATTTAAAGCCTTACATGAGGAAGTGACCAGTTTTTCGGTGACTCAATTAGGAGCCAGTCAACACACAACATCGGAGGTGGTTGGGAGCCATGACAAACAAGGACGGTGGAAACGTGAGAAGGGGACACGTAATGTGTAGACTTCGGCAATAAATCGCGCGGTGAAAAACTCCCTTAAAGCAGCACGAAGTGGGGTGTTTAGCACATGTTTGGCATTAGACGTCTTCCGCTAGACAGGAGATGCTAATTGCCCTGATTTGGACAAGCACGTCTGGCTGGCTCTGTTTGTTCTTATGCAAGAAAGAGTAAAACGTGCTGAGTTTACTGGAGATCATTCAGAAATGTGAAAATTATATTTCACAAAGAGGAACACAAGTTTGGTGGTTTTACCTCCGTCGTAAGTTTTGCTGACATACACAACAACATTGACACCAGCACAGAGAGGCTTGAACCCGTCTTTACATATATACTCATAGACACAAATCAAGGAACACAGGAAATTTCAGGCGTTCCTGTAATATTTTCCAGTTTTCATAATAAATAAAGAAAGAAAGAAAGAATAAATAAATGTACATTCCGCTGAAGTGGTGTCTCCTTATTTGCTTCCCTCAGTATGGATGAGTTGGTCACAGACACGTCACGTGGTATACTCCTATCGTAAACTAATCATGTCTCAGTCTATAAGAATCGACTAATTACTTACACTTGCATATAATAGTTTATCTGACACTGTGGTGTTCTAATGACTGAGCCAAAAATCCCTTATAACCCGGGATGAGTATGTACTGATGTACTTGTTCTGCTATCAGAATAACCCTTCTAATTACGATTAATGTATCAAGATGTACATAGATATGACAATATAGAATTTATCACATTTGCAAAACAGTAAAAACAATCACCCCCAAACACCCACACTACAGTTAACTTCAGTTCCCAGTATAACTTCGGTTCTCTGATATACGAAACATGGCCAGTTATATATAACGATATTGGCAAAGTTAAACAATAAAATTAAATAGATTCAACTTGTAACAGCCATTGCATCAGCTTTTCTTAACGTCATATCATGATTTACATAAAAGATGCTTTCATGCTGCCATCGCGAGGCGACCCTAGCTGGTGAGAAGTTGCGACCCTAGCTGGTGAGAAGTTGCGACCCTAGTTGGTGAGAAGTTGCGACCCTAGCTGGTGAGAAGTTGCGACCCTAGCTGGATAAACTAGGTAAACCTCGAATAAATGCGTCACAAACACATCAGTACTTTGTACAAGAAGAGTTACTTTACGGTCCTCTGACACAAACTCGATGACGAGTAAAATCAAACTGGTTATCATTGATTAAAGCAGATGTTACTAAAAAAACAGAAAAGAAAAAAAGAAAGAAAAAAGGAATCCGGAACTGTTGTTGATCAGTCGAGAAATATGGTTACCAATATAGACAATCTCGACAATCTCGACAAAATGAGCACAGTATAAAGAGGTAACACATGTTAACGGTAAACCGTCATGTCCAGTCATATTGTATCGTATATTTCACATTTTGATGTCCAAAATTGTTAACAGTGAGTATGAAGACATAAATCCGTAGTTCCATTAAATCGTCAATTTGAAGGAGTCGTTAGGACATACTTCTGGTATTTTAACAAACACACAAACCCGAGAAACAACAGGCTACCACAGTAATTTGGTTCCTCAAGGGTGGCCTTGCGTGAACCAGTCTACCAACTGATGTTGAGAAGACTAGGCGCATTCTCGCCATCGTAGGCTAGATTTATGCTATATATTTACGATCGTATTTCATTGTGCGGAAGAATACATTTGAAAGTGATCCAGAAATAGACCTCATTACCTACTTCACGTTTGCTTAGTCATCTCTATTCTAACTGTTTCGTTTTTACGCGTGTTTTTCGTTTAAGCGCCTGCTAAAGCTATCTTTATCTTGGTGGAACATACCATACCTCTTCCCCGCGTGGGAGGATCCGCGTTATGTTTATAGCCGGAGCTCAATCAACCTGTCTCTACAGGCGCTCAACAGCTGCAGCAATTGTCAGTGTTCCTGCTGAACGTGTATATGTAGCACTTGCAACGTAGAGTTGTTGTAGCGCTGCCGCTGTCACGACTGGAGTAGTGAACACCTGGTGTCACTATATTCACAGTGACGTCGATTACAGTGGTATGTGACGTTATTTCCCGACACCGGGCCGGTGTACTTTTATATTACAAGAAATGTGTGGTAATAAAATACCTGGCGTCATCATGGCTTAAAATATGAGCTACAACTAAGCTATGAAAGCTACCAGCTACAACTAAGCTATGAAAGCTACGAGCTACAACTAAGCTATGGAAGCTACCAGTTACAACTAAGCTATGGAAGCTACGTACTACAACTAAGCTATGAAAGCTACCAGCTACAACTAAGCTATGAAAGCTACCAGCTACAAATAAGCTATGAAAGCTACGAGCTACAACTAAGCTATGAAAGCTTCGAGTTACAAATAAGCTATGGAAGCTTCGAGCTACAACTAAGCTATGAAAGCTACCAGCTACAACTAAGCTATGAAAGCTACGAGCTACAACTAAGCTATGAAAGCTACGAGCTACAACTAAGCTATGGAAGCTACCAGTTACAACTAAGCTATGGAAGCTACCAGCTACAACTAAGCTATGGAAGCTACCAGCTACAACTAAGCTATGGAAGCTACGAGCTACGACTAAGCTATGAAAGCTTCGAGCTACAACTAAGCTATGGAAGCTACGTGCTACAACTAAGCTATGAAAGCTACCAGCTACAACTAAGCTATGGAAGCTACGTGCTACAACTAAGCTATGAAAGCTACGAGCTACAACTAAGCTATGAAAGCTACCAGCTACAACTAAGCTATGGAACACCGGGTAGAACAGCATTCGACAGTTACTCGGGTATACTATGATTGTATCGGTTTTATTATTATCATGGAAATATCTTATAACTTCAAGGTGTGTTTGAATGATTTTAACTGGATGTTTAAAGGGGTCTGTCAACAAGAACTGTGTAACTTCGTGCTGGTTGAGAATTCTGGGATAGAACAGGTTTGCAGCAGCCTGTGACTGTCATGAGGGTTTGCCAGAACAGATAGGATGAACAAACAAGACGACGTCATATGGTAGCATACCAATGGTGGGACCGGTGTCGGGACAATGAATCACTGGATTGTCTGCTCTAGACTGAATAATTTCGTGACCGTCATCTTCCATTTGGACTAAACGTCTAATGGACTAATGTTCTATTTTTCTTCTTTGCCGTGAGACAGTGTTATCCTTGTGCGAGCCAACGGAGACGATCTAGTATATATCTATCATATATCATCCCCTCTCCGTGTTTCGGTCAAGAACCCTAATCTCATCCCTTCTTTGAAACTGGGGTGGCGCATGGAGTTTGTGGTTAAAAAGAAGACTCGGGGAAAATATGAAACGGGCGACATTCTTTGCGGCTTTAACGGCTTTAACTTCCGGGGACCTATATCCTGCATCAGACTAAACATAATGGGTGCGAGTGCTCCCCTTAAATAATGCTGTATCTCTATCCGTGATTATCACTAGAGTACCCCAAACAGGACTTGCCCTGCAACTACATAATTAACTATTCGTCAATGGAAATTAATTCTAATGTCTTACATTACGACCAGTCGATCCTTGTATTTCGGTTCTGACGCCAAACATCGGACACTGGGGACCAATATATTATATCAGGATCAATTATGGATGAAAAGTGAACGAGTTTAACTTTACGCCGTTTTCAGAAAACATCCATCAATATCACGGCGGGGGACACCAGAAATGGCCTCCACACATTGCATAATGTCGTTTTATGCAACATCCATTACTGCACCACTCAGAAAGCGACATTGATTCGTTCGACATTTGTGAGAAGAAATCCGGAGAACAATGGTATAGGAAGTTCACCAAGAAAGCCCAAAGTCCATGACCTAAGGACGTTTTCGTCTTACCGTTCTCAGCACCACCAGAGCTTCCATTTACGACATTCAGCGTCAACGTATCCGACTGAACTGGGACACACCGTCGTTCTCAGTCTCATTACGACGGCAATCTTAACCTAGCTTTGCTTCTTTGTATGTTCGTCTTTGATTAGCGAGATCCCATGATATTGTTTCTACGCGTGGCTGTTTAACCTTATAAACGTAACAATGTCTGCAGCACTCACAGTACAGCACTTGTGGGTATTTTATCATGATCACAACATATATGGCAGCATTAGTATTTTGGCTCTTCAAAAAACCTACTGTTACTTCAAATAATCTACTGTTACTTCAAATAATCTACTGTTACTTCACAAGTACATATCTGGCGATTATATGTGACCACAATTTAGTTGATGAATAGTAAAATAATTCCATTGTATGTTTAATCTGTCTTTGTAATCCTCCCACCAAGATGTAATTTTGGTAACGTTTGCCCATCAACCATTGTAGTAAATGTTGATTAATGGATACACAACCAGGCCATTAGTAACCGTTTTCCTTGCTGAGCTAGGTCCAGCCCCGAATCACGTATTTCACGACCCCAGCAGGCCTCGGTAAGCAGCACAATTCGCCAGTTGTATATATCACAAGAATCTGGCGGCAGTTCTATCGATCCTCCTTCCTCAAGTCGCATCACATTGTCTGATATGTGATGCTGTATGATAGAGTATGTCTGGAAGTCAGTAGGCTCAAGTATCTATAGGTATCTGTTGTTGCACAAAGCAAAATCTGCTCTTGTATGTATAGAAGAATTATTTGCTTGGTTTTGAAACTGTTATATATTATGTAACGTATCGCCTAGTAGTCCATCTCCAACCCTCCAGTTCTTACTCTTACTGATGTGGCGCCACCCCCGACCTAGTCACAGCCTGGGCGTGGTCCCCCAGGACAAACCAGTAGGGTCGGAGTAACACCGTATGGGAAATATATGCGACGAAGGTTGTTTGAGTGCCGAACCTTACATTGAAGGATTGCGTAATGGTTAGAGACATAAAGTAATATCCTGCACAGAAAGGCTGGGTCAGTTCAGAGGAACGGTGTCGGGGTCCGAAGTTAGTAGAACAGGTAGGTGTTGGTAACAGCTGGAAAATGCAACACTAACCACGAAACTATGTCCACAATAACGGAACCTCACATGACTGAGCATCCCATTAGCTCTGAACTATTTGTGGCTCCACATGGAGCCTGGGTTCACCACTTTCAGCACTACTTCAAACAACAGGCGAAATAGGGGAAGCATTTAACATCACCTCCGACAAAGAAGGACAAAGCTGCCTTATCATCGGTGAAGACAAAAACAGAACATATATTGTTGCAATTCTGGAGAAATTACAGTATGAACTTAAGACGTGGGAACTTGAGAAACGCTTTGCCTTTCCATCTGAACACTGCAACAGTGCCCAAATCAGTCATTCACATGGCTACATTACGCTGGTGTGGCTTTAAAGTTCTTTACTGCCAACTAATTCTTCTGATCTGACTCCGTCCGACTTCCATCTCTTCCACAGCATCAACAAGCTAGACCCGGGTCCAATTTGGATTCGAACAATGGCTTGATGGTGGAGATTCCAAGTGAAGGACTTCTACGAAACTGAGATAACATGATCGGAATATCTTTGGCAAAACATATAAATGTGACGAAGGGATTACGTTGTAGAACATATCATTTTAATGCCAATACTTTAAGAATTTCTGGATGAGACAGACAAGATGGGCGGCGAAATGCTAAATTGCATGTCCATGAAGGGGTAAGTGCTGGTAACATCGAGTCACGCAGGTGGTCAGATTGTGACTGTAACAGGAACGTATACGACATGATTGTAGTACCGTGCCAAATAAATTGTTCATAAACTAAAGGAAGCATAAAAACGTTCCTAGATAATACATTGTCTGCGCCCTACGTACGTTCCTTACATAACGTAGACGATCCCGTCGATGTTGACAATTGATGACGTGCCCCGAAATGGTAGAAAGGCCCGGCGGTCCTTTCTTTTAAATCAGTTCATGTAAAGTTCATGTCACCGGTGAAATGTAATAAAACATCGATTCCACGAGTGGTGACGTCAGGACCTGACCGTGTGTTTTGCATGTACTGTGGGCGTCACGACCTATACTCCCACTTACAATGCTCCTCCGGGGCCAAGGACACAATCGTAGACACAGGAATCACTTGTCACAAAGAACAAAGCAAGGCTAAAACGTTGAAACTAGTGTATAATTGCTTCATTGAGAATTGTTCTCAAATATCCCCTTGGGAACTCCGACCGAGAGTCGCGATACAGTGTAAAGTCTCAGATTGTCTTCTACCACTGTTCGCTCCTAAACGTGCTGTCTGCAACGGGTTGTTTCTGACATCCAATCCCTTAAGTCGTTTATCTGCCACGGGTCCACACAGCATGGGTGGGTGACTCAATATGCCAGTCGTCCTGTGTTATGCTAAGATAGTCGGCCTTACGGTCGTGCTGGGTTGCTGTTGGGTATACACGCCACATAATTATATTAAGCAATCCCTTTATATCTGTGAATCATTTTAGCTTAAAAGCTGGTATATCTGACAATATATGTGGGTTTTCAGTACATCTGGTCGTGAAACAACGAGGTCTTGTTTAAATATTATACATGTGCATCAACTGCTAGTGAATCCAAGGCATTTTGTAGTCCAAGCAATTTCTTGCGTTAATGTTCCCATAAACCGAAAAAAAGTCGACCACACCCACTGTCGTTAATTACTGTGCAATCAGAGTTGGCGGGGGTTGATGAAAGGGCCTTGTCTGAGCGGATTTGTGTGATGGACCGTGTGTCTGATGTTGTATGGTATCGGCAGTCTTTTTCTGTTTATATGTATATCCGTAGTCTCTTGTGTTATCGCGCATGACGAATTTATTGATACGAGTTGACTTCGATATATTTACAGAGTTTGCCAACCGGGTTCTTCGTTTATAGCTTCGTAAACGTGGACAATTTTGCAGTCATATCCAAAAGACATGTAAACAGTATGATGTTCTTTAAGATTTCACACAATCAGAGATATGCCTGCAATAAAACAAGTCAGGTGTAGATGTATTAAGGAATAAAGATGTTATACTCTTGCTGAGGCGCATTGAATGAATGATTTCGGGTATATCAAGTTTGAACCGAGTTGTATTGCAGCGGGTTACCTTTATTTGCATACAAATACCAATGTGCGGGGTCGTCAAATTTCATCTTATCAAATGAGTTGCCAAAAGAAAGACTTATCATCAGGTCGAAATGTGTATTGGGACGAAGGATCTGCGAACTAAATGAGGCATCCCTGCACTGCGAAAACTGGACAGACTGACCCTATGAGATGCCATAATATCACACAAACAAGCTTCTTAATTGCATTACTTGACCACACCAACCCAGAGTTGGTTTCATGACATTTCTTGTCTGCTGACAGGTCACTGTGCAGGTCTCAGATATAAATCTGCACGTCTTTTCTTTAGTGAAAGCATCACGAATATTTGGCTGATAAGCCCAGAAAACAATAATCAGACATAGTGGACAAAATCCCGATCTTTGGACGCAACTCTGCACACCACATAACAGCGCTGTAGACGCCCGTGGCACTCGTGGCCCATCTGACTTACGATGTCATCCTAATCACCTGTAATACCGCCGTCAAGTTCGAGCGCACACCACGCCGACAGTGACGACCACCTGTCGGTCAGTTTACTCTGCAGCAGCAGCTTGCACAGCCACTACAATGGCCCCATCACCTGCTACTACAAAATTGTGAACCCATCTAAATTGTTGCTACTCACTCCAATAGACTATGCAGGGGGTGACATAAATGCGAGTCATACATAACCGAAATATGTTCAGTCCATGCCCGTTAATGTCAGAATGTGTGAGATTGTCGTTCCGTATGCCTAGCACAGTACATTTACATAATCAAATTAGAAGATGAATGCAAGTTATGTCATGTGGTTCTATATCGTCAAATGGGGGCCCGCATACAACGACATGCGTAACTGGCCTGGCATGCATGGGGCTTGGGTCTCTTGATCGGTTCTACCTGTACCATATACACTGACTACATGTGTTGGCGCATACGTGGTGTGAGGTGAATGCACGCTAATGTGTGAACTTGATTCAAAATCCAGGTAACATTGTTCGGCATGCTTATGTTCGGGCACGAGTGTGGTGAAACCGTCATGTCGTCGGCTCGGGAAACAGGAGGATCGAGACGTGATTTAGTTTTATCTTGCCCTTCACACTCAGTACGGGACGGAAGTAGCAGGACGTGATTTAGTTTTATCTTGCCCTTCACACTCAGTACGGGACGGAAGTAGCAGGACGTGATTTGGTTTTATCTTGCCCTTCACACTCAGTACGGGACGGAAGTAGCAGGACGTGATTTAGTTTTATCTTGCCCTTCACACTCAGTACGGGACGGAAGTAGCAGGACGTGATTTAGTTTTATCTTGCCCTTCACACTCAGTACGGGACGGAAGTAGCAGGACGTGATTTGGTTTTATCTCCATCATAGGTTATGGCTGATCAACATCTGACAAGCCTCATTTTATGTTTAGTGTCAAATTGAATAAGCGATGTCACCTACAGCTGAATCCCCGATATCGCCTGCAAAGAACCAAAGCTCGACCCACAGTATTCAGTGCAGGGCGTCTCTGAAAGAAAACATCACTGTCGCGTCAGTGAGTGAGTGAGTGAGTGAGTGTCTGGAACACTAATACGACCTCATCCAAATTCGTGAACATATCTCTCTATAGCCGCTCACAAATGTATTAGTGAATCTTGTAGTTATTCGAACCTGAGACAATTAGATATTTGTTACTAGATAAGAATCTCTAACCATTAGTTATAGGACCCGTGTGTAGTGTTCTCTTGTCTATTACTGGCATGTTATTCTAAAGATTAGAGACGTAAACACAGACAACAGAGATGGTTGTACATATGATCTGTGCCAGGAATGGTTCCTTCCTCTAGATGTCAAAATAGTAGTATACAGTCTTTATGGTTGATACTGTTCTTACCTACCAAACAAAGTTAATGCTGTGGATATTTAAGACTATTTCACCTGAACGGCTTGAGGAGTAGTTCTGGTCCTATTGGTCAATATCTGGACCACGTAGTTGTGGGGACAGTGTCGCCGACGTATTAATCAATAACCCCATTGAACGAATTAACGATCTGTATGTCAAATCCAAGTACGACAGCACTTAAACACATACCAGGATTACGATAAGTAGCATGGTGTGAACTGCATGGTCACGTGACTACAACCAGTATACGGAGCATACAGTGTCTGTTATCAGTTTATCTGTTGCAGGCTTTAGTCCAGGAGGTGTGTATTGATTGGGTTTGGTAACATGCATGTCTGAGTACACAGAGACGTGTGAATACTTGGGTTTATGTCAGGGCTATATACTGTCACCGAGGCACATACCACACCGCTGTTATCCCGGGGACTACTGTTTGCAATACTGATTACTCGTACGGTTACTACGCCTACGATGTTCCCCTAATTCCAGGTTGCTGTATCTACGATGTTGGCCCCACTTTACAGTTGCTGTATCTACGATGTTGGCCCCACTTTACGGTTGCTGTATCTACGATGTTGGCCCCACTGTACGGTTGCTGTATCTACGATGTTGGCCCCACTTCACGGTTGCTGTATCTACGATGTTGGCCCCACTTTACGGTTACTGTATCTACGATATTGACCCCACTTATGGTTGCTGTATATACGATGTTGACTCCACATTACGGTTACTATATCTACGATGTTGGCCCCACTTTACGGTTACTGTATCTACGATGTTGACCCCACGGTTACTATATATACGATGTTGACCCCACTTTACGGTTGCTATATATAATACGATGTTGACATCTCCTTACAGTTGCTATATATACGATGTTGACCGCGCTCTTAACGGTTGCTATATACACGATGTTGACCACGCTCTTAACGGTTGCTATATATACGATGTTGACCACGCTCTTAACGGTTGCTGTATGTACGATGTTGACCACGCTCTTAACGGTTGCTGTATGTACGATGTTGACCACGCTCTTAACGGTTGCTATATATACGATGTTGACCACGCTCTTAACGGTTGCTGTATGTACGATGTTGACCACGCTCTTAACGGTTGCTATATATACGATGTTGACCACGCTCTTAACGGTTGCTGTATGTACGATGTTGACCACGCTCTTAACGGTTGCTATATATACGATGTTGACCACGCTCTTAACGGTTGCTATATACACGATGTTGACCACGCTCTTAACGGTTGCTATATATACGATGTTGACCACGCTCTTAACGGTTGCTGTATGTACGATGTTGACCACGCTCTTAACGGTTGCTGTATGTACGATGTTGACCACGCTCTTAACGGTTGCTATATATACGATGTTGACCACGCTCTTAACGGTTGCTATATACACGATGTTGACCACGCTCTTAACGGTTGCTATATATACGATGTTGACCACGCTCTTAACGGTTGCTGTATCTACGATGTTGACCACGCTCTTAACGGTTGCTGTATATACGATGTTGACCACGCTCTTAACGGTTGCTATATATACGATGTTGACCACGCTCTTAACGGTTGATGTATATACGATGTTGACCACGCTCTTAACGGTTGCTATATATACGATGTTGACCACGCTCTTAACGGTTGCTGTATATACAATGTTGACCACGCTCTTAACGGTTGCTATATATACGATGTTGACCACGCTCTTAACGATTGCTGTATGTACGATGTTGACCACGCTCTTAACGGTTGCTATATATACGATGTTGACCACGCTCTTAACGGTTGCTGTATGTACGATGTTGACCACGCTCTTAACGGTTGCTGTATGTACGATGTTGACCACGCTCTTAACGGTTGCTGTATGTACGATGTTGACCACGCTCTTAACGGTTGCTATATATACGATGTTGACCACGCTCTTAACGGTTGCTATATATACGATGTTGACCACGCTCTTAACGGTTGCTATATATGCGATGCTGACCACGCTCTTAACGGTTGCTGTATATACGATGTTGACCACGCTCTTAACGGTTGCTGTATGTACGATGTTGACCACGCTCTTAACGGTTGCTATATATACGATGTTGACCACGCTCTTAACGGTTGCTATATATACGATGTTGACCACGCTCTTAACGGTTGCTGTATGTACGATGTTGACCACGCTCTTAACGGTTGCTGTATGTACGATGTTGACCACGCTCTTAACGGTTGCTGTATGTACGATGTTGACCACGCTCTTAACGGTTGCTATATATACGATGTTGACCACGCTCTTAACGGTTGCTATATATACGATGTTGATCACGCTCTTAACGGTTGCTATATATGCGATGCTGACCACGCTCTTAACGGTTGCTGTATATACGATGTTGACCACGCTCTTAACGGTTGCTGTATATACGATGTTGACCACGCTCTTAACGGTTGCTATATATACAATGTTGACCACGCTCTTAACGGTTGCTATATATACGATGTTGACCACGCTCTTAACGGTTGATGTATATACGATCTTGACCACGCTCTTAACGGTTGCTATATATACGATGTTGACCACGCTCTTAACGGTTGCTATATATACGATGTTGACCACGCTCTTAACGGTTGCTATATGTACGATGTTGACCACGCTCTTAACGGTTGCTTTATATACGATGTTGACCACGCTCTTAACGGTTGCTATATATACGATGTTGACCACGCTCTTAACGGTTGCTATATGTACGATGTTGACCACGCTCTTAACGGTTGCTATATATACGATGTTGACCACGCTCTTAACGGTTGCTATATATACGATGTTGACCACGCTCTTAACGGTTGCTTTATATACGATGTTGACCACGCTCTTAACGGTTGCTATATGTACGATGTTGACCACGCTCTTAACGGTTGCTTTATATACGATGTTGACCACGCTCTTAACGGTTGCTTTATATACGATGTTGACCACGCTCTTAACGGTTGCTATATGTACGATGTTGACCACGCTCTTAACGGTTGCTTTATATACGATGTTGACCACGCTCTTAACGGTTGCTTTATATACGATGTTGACCACGCTCTTAACGGTTGCTATATATACGATGTTGACCACGCTCTTAACGGTTGCTATATATACGATGTTGATCACGCTCTTAACGGTTGCTATATATACGATGTTGACCACGCTCTTAACGGTTGCTATATATACGATGTTGACCACGCTCTTAACGGTTGCTATATATACGATGTTGATCACGCTCTTAACGGTTGCTATATATACGATGTTGACCACGCTCTTAACGGTTGCTATATATACGATGTTGACCACGCTCTTAACGGTTGCTATATATACGATGTTGACCACGCTCTTAACGGTTGCTATATATACGATGTTGACCACGCTCTTAACGGTTGCTGTATATACGATGTTGACCACGCTCTTAACGGTTGCTTTATATACGATGTTGACCACGCTCTTAACGGTTGCTTTATATACGATGTTGACCACGCTCTTAACGGTTGCTATATGTACGATGTTGACCACGCTCTTAACGGTTGCTTTATATACGATGTTGACCACGCTCTTAACGGTTGCTTTATATACGATGTTGACCACGCTCTTAACGGTTGCTATATATACGATGTTGACCACGCTCTTAACGGTTGCTATATATACGATGTTGACCACGCTCTTAACGGTTGCTATATATACGATGTTGATCACGCTCTTAACGGTTGCTATATATACGATGTTGACCATGCTCTTAACGGTTGCTGTATATACGATGTTCACCACGCTCTTAACGGTTGCTGTATATACGATGTTGACCACGCTCTTAACGGTTGCTATATATAAGATGTTGATCACGCTCTTAACGGTTGCTATATATACGATGTTGACCACGCTCTTAACGGTTGCTATATATACGATGTTGACCACGCTCTTAACGGTTGCTATATATACGATGTTGACCACGCTCTTAACGGTTGCTATATATACGATGTTGACCACGCTCTTAACGGTTGCTGTATGTACGATGTTGACCACGCTCTTAACGGTTGCTGTATGTACGATGTTGACCACGCTCTTAACGGTTGCTATATATACGATGTTGACCACGCTCTTAACGGTTGCTATATATACGATGTTGACCACGCTCTTTACGGTTGCTGTATGTACGATGTTGACCACGCTCTTAACGGTTGCTGTATATACGATGTTGACCACGCTGTTAACGGTTGCTGTATGTACGATGTTGACCACGCTCTTAACGGTTGCTGTATATACGATGTTGACCACGCTCTTAACGGTTGCTGTATGTACGATGTTGACCACGCTCTTAACGGTTGCTGTATATACGATGTTGACCACGCTCTTAACGGTTGCTGTATGTACGATGCTGACCACACTCTTTACGGTTGTTATATTTACGATGCTGACTTCACTTTAAAGCTGCTGTATCTACGATGTTGACTTTCCTTCCGGTTACTACGTCTACGATGTTGGGTTCTCTTTACGGCCACTATATCTACTATGTTGACCCTCTAGGTCGCTCTTAATGTTTACTGTAAAGGATCTGGCAGGAAAGGTAAGCTCTTCTACTGATGTGAAAGGACTCGGTTTGGTACTTTATAGATTAATAGGAACACGTCTATCAAACGTTATTCCCATTGTCGTGATTACATCACATATATGCCTTGCTACAGTAAGAGTGGTTAGTTAACCTAACACACCAGTGAATGAACCTCCCGTCGTCACGTGATCACTGGCGAGATTCCGCTTCTGTTTGACGTTTTACTCTTTATCTGTGCGAGGCAGCAGGAGCCATGCTCTCTATTTTCAATACTGCCCGTTATATGCAACTGAAAACACTATCGATTATTGCCGGTCTGAATTTCAAGAGTTCTCTACAGGTCCCCCGAATCTAGTGACAACTGACTGGAGGTTGAAACAAGACCACAAGTACTGAGAAGACGTTGTTAGAGCTGCTACAACTACAACTGTGTACACCATCTACGTTTTACAAATTGTACCATTGTAAGCTGAAACATATACAATGAGTACAGATAACATTGCGTACATATGAACTGCTACAGCGTGCCGTTTAAATACTGAACTATAATTACTATAGTGGCTTAAATACCATGTGCCTTCTACCAAACAACAACATGTATAGACCGATGTTTGTTTTCTACAGAACGGCTGTTTGTGAAGAAGTTAATGCTGACAACAGCATGCTCACAGTTCAATAATTTCTTGTACTTATATTTAATGCAGAGCAAATCTCCTAGTACAACTGTCACTACACTGTCGCACAACCGGGAACGAATGCCTCTCAAAACATTCTGCAGCGGGCTTTGATGACAGCTGTTTTTCACACAGGCAAAGAGATCGAATTACATGTTCAGTATTTACCCCACTGCTATGGACAGGCTAGAATGTTTGGAATAGTGGTTGCACAATGAGCATAATCTTTCGAGAAGCCAATCTAGTGGGGGTCGTGCCTTCACTGAACACTTTCATATTCAGCGTCCTTCTGCGCCACTCAGTGCGTGATTCGCAATCTTTACATGCTCACGTTTTCAAGTCTGAATCGACTCTAAATCAAATGTGGCTATCCTATTCAGCCAAAACTTAGCTCTGAGACTAGGAAACCTTAAAAAGTAATACAAATTCTTTTCTTACACAGCCAGTGCACTGATAAAGGTGTCCATCATGAAGGTTCTGTAGGGGAAGGGTTAACCCTAATCCTCGTGATGGTAAAACAACGAGGCGATATATGTAGTTGCATAAGAACTGCATGCGACAAATGTGCTGCTGACATTTCAGGACAGATCTGCAGTTACACATGGGAAGATCCATGCTTCAGTTCCTCCTTCTAATGTCTCAGCACTACATTAGGTCACATAACAGGAACACTTTGAACACTACCAGACCCTAAGGGTTTTCACTAATTCACTATTTCTGGCAGTTTTCAAACAGCATTCAGTCAGAGCCAGGTTTTGCATAATTGCATCCAGTAAGACTTTAATGCCGTATAGCTGCATTCGCCCATTGTTTCACGGCAGAACGTGTTCCTCAGTCAGGGATTTGTCGGTCCTCGAAGCTGTTCGGTAACGGTTGGTTCTACCATCTCGGGGGTTTATGACACTATCAATATATTTATTTGACAAGAAAATATACCCAACAACCAGACGGTTTCAGTTTGTAACATTTTCATATTCTCTGGTTTCAAAGTTCGGACACATGTTCTCAGATATCAGTAAAGCAGAACAAACAGTGAAATAGAAGCAAGCGCAAGAATACAATTTTCTTTTGCGGCTCTGCCTGTTTGATACAGGCCACGCGATGCAATAAAACCCACGCCTTACAAGTACAAGTACCTATAAATGATTTTCAAATAACATGCATTAACTTCCCGATACAATCCTAACGACGATTTTCTCAGTGGCTGCTCGCTTACTGAACAGAGAAATCTCACAGTCGAGAGATTACATATCATATTATCACAATTATAATTTACCTTGATTTATCCATCTTGAAATCGGCTCCTTTAATCTCCCAATCACCTGCAGGAGAGCTCGTGGCTCCGTAAGTCTCCAAAGATGCTAGCTGACAATCATAGGTAAACAGATCCCTATGTATCCTTCTGCAGTAGAACGACGTTATCCTAAAACCACTGGTATTGTCGACACACAATCATAGCGCTGGACGACTGGTAATCCACAGCGCTAACCCCACAGCGCAATCGCTTAGGGACATTCACTTGAATGATTTCACTCTTCTGCTTTTCCAGTGAGATACAACCGCGCTTCGAGCTCGCGAGCCGACAGATAGAGCTTCTCCCGAGCCGCCGTTCGTTCACAGCCGCTACTTACAGTCGGCCCTCTCGGAACAATCGCCTTGTCCTCGATGTGCCCCCGACTGAGGTCTCTGACGAGCGGGAGACGTAACCCGCTATATTGTGGGATTGTAGACGAGGAGAGTCGGTGTATCTCCGCTATACATATACTGTATCGTTATACGGAGTTACTTCTCGAACTCACATGCGACCGGGAAATTAAATCCAACATTTTTACAGGGACTTCCATCCTTGCCAGTGGCAAATTGAAGCTCAAGCCATATTTACAGATGCGATGGCAGTGATGTGGCGGATATAAATTACTGAACAGGAAACTCCATGTCACTGAGATTATAGAAGAAAGGTGGAGGGTAAGGATGAGAAACGCTACGATACTAAAAGGGTGTTTGACTGAAAACAGTTGCCCATGGAGGTATTAGCGGGTGTTTTGACTGACGACACCGGTATGACTGGGTGCTCAGTTTGGGAGAGTCCCAGTGTATCTCCGGTGTGGTAGCAAGAAGTCTGCTCAAGGCAGGGAGAGAGAGGGTCGTTGCACATAGTTATACATTTGTCTAAGTCATCACGATGAGACTTGGAAATTCCAAGATCCAATGTTATGAAAATGTACACTGTGTTAATATGAAAGGTCACCAGGCTTTGTAAATCGGACACGAGTGTGCAAACGGTAACCCAGTATAATCACCTGATACATACTCATGTCTGTATGTGTAGTATGTGGAAGGCTGGGCTTTCATTTAGTGCCCACTGAAACTAACAAAAAAGATTATCCTGCAGAAATATTTGAACACGTCATTCAGCAGTGAGTGGATATTGCAGAAGCCCATTGCAAGTGCATTTCACGTGCTCAAAATAGCCTCTGATCCCATGTGGATTACACCGGGCACGCAGTTTGTCCTGATGGCCACGATTAATTCTCACTGTTACTGAAATACATGTGTACACAGAGGGGCAATCAGTGGGAAGTGCAGACCTGGCTGACGTAGTGTTGTCTGGTACCCTAGCGGTGAGTTTCACATGGGGTTTGTGATCCAAATGTAATTAGCTGAGTGAGTATTGACAACTCTCACATTCACATATAATCAGTTGCCGTCAGCGGTCTCTCGTACCTCAGGCATACTGTATAGCTGCATTCCCTTCTTAATGCGTATCAGCATTGCAATAATCAATAACTTTGATACATCTGAAAAAGGCGACATAACCGTCTTCATACGAAATCTCTCCTTAAGATAAATTATTCTTTTGTACGATTAAAAACATCATGTCGTGTGTTTATGAATCACTATCAGTTGATAATGGTACCATGAGTTCGAGTCCAACGTGGGTACAATGTGTAGAGCCAACTTCTCAAGTCCCTGTGGTTGCTGAAATATTGCTTGCTGTAAGAGGCAAGGCAGCATTCAGCCAACCTAAATCTAACTCCACCCGGATCCGTAAATGTCCTAATGAACAAACTAACACATCACATGCGCCTCAACAAGCTTTGCAATTGCTCGTACACTAGTGCTTTTCTACATTAGACTTCATGGAACACGTTCAATGCTGGGTAAAGTGCATTTAAACGCTTTTTTCAAGAACATTCGAATCCAGCGCCAGTGTGTTGTTCGCAGGGATAATTACATCTACATGATCACTGTAAATCTGTAGAGAATGAGTGATGAGTGATACACTCCGGTCACCGCACTGCACAAGGCGCGATCTCTTGTCCTGCTTATCTCCACTGTTTCCAGACTCCTGGCAGCGCTCCGGGTTAGAGCAAATCTAGATATACACATCAGAAAATGGATTGGGCAGAGAATTTATGTAACTGTCGCAACCACCCTGATCGATTTGTGTCTTTTGTCGCGAGTATTTCAGTAAGTCCAATGTAGATCACAGACAGTGTTTTGCCAATTACGTAAACGAGGGGAACATTCAACGTGAATGGAGTCGAGCATCGTCAGTGATAATGCTTGACTCAAGCCACGACCATGCGACGAATACAGTAATTGACTCCATTTCAGACAACTGATTTTAACACAGTCGGTGATGAGAGCTTTCCGGAAACTCATAGAGCGTTTTTACGATTCGTCTTTTAACAGACAGTTTTTTTCTGAACACGAGTTATTTTTGCCCTCCTTCAATCACGGATGCTGATGAAATAGCAGCTGATCGCAAATAGCTGCGGGGATTGACGGTCGTTGTGCAAGAGAAAGTGGTGCCAAAGCGTTATTAATTTCGTTATGGAGACTGAAATGCCATACATCACTTCCTTTGTCAAAAGTTAGAGACGTAACAGACGGTGGATACTAAAATACTCACTAGACACTAAAACGCCCCAACGGCCAAGGTCGTGTTGTAGGTAATGCCTCAATACAACTGACTGTAGGCAAAAACCTAAGTGGTATTATACAGGACATAGAAATGGCGGAAGTCTACTAATACACACAACTTTTGGTATATACATTCTCCATGAACAAACTCATTTTGTCAACCTGTTGATTTAGATAATTATTTATGTAAAACGTCCACAAAGTATTGCTCCAAAATCGGTAGCAAGTGAGCTTGATGGTCCAACATTATGAACAAGGCCGCTTCTCCTGTTGGACGACAGCTTTAGTGTATTCCGCAATGCCCGATGTGTGTGTATGGCTGAGCCTGACCACCCCATATCTAATGCTACAACCAGTTTGCTTGGAATCTATTGTACTAATCCAGAATGTCCACAGGAATTGACACCGTTCACGTAGGTGAACACAACCACTGATATCTGAAACCACTGCCACGAGTGAACAGAACCACTGGGATCTGAAACCACAAACCACTGCCACGGGTGAACACAACCACTGGGATCTGAAACCACTGCCACGGGTGAACACAAACCGCTGCGATCTGAAACTACCGCTAGAGGTGAAAGCAATGACGGCTTACAAATCCAGTGCAACCATTCATTTGACCTCAGCAACAACAGACCCACACAAGACAAACAGCCCATACAACTAGTGTTGACACGAACATGCATAGTGAATGAATATATAATTATGTTTTACGTTAGTCTCCTCAGAAAACGTGTAACGTCAAACCATCATCGCAGGGGACGTTAGCGTTGAAAGTAAAACGTTTTGTTGTTCTGTTATTGATGCAGTGTTGATTGTCTGGAACTGGGTGAGTGAGTGAGTTAATATTTAAGGTCACATCGGCAATGTTTCAGCCATATCATGACGGGAACATAACATTAAAATGGAATATATGAGTATTACAAAACCTGTCTACGAAAGACAGTAAAACAACTAGAACGTCACAGAAAAGAATGTAAAACTAGTAGCTATGCCTAAAACAATTTATCTATAGAGGACAATACAATATAAACTGGGCTATAGATTGCTAACAGCTGAAGGTAGATCACCATACTAGGGACCATGGGGACTTACAGTACTTTTGCTACCTGCATGGACCCTAGCTGGATTTACATCATCCCCTCAGCCGTCAGCAAGTTGGGAAATATGTAAAAACTTTAGCTACTGAGCGAAAGAGTTCAATTACTGTCCGAGAACAAGACGCTAAATTGTTCTCAGGAGCATTCTATTCTATCATTATCATCATCATCGTCATCATCATCATCGTCATCATCATCATCGTCATCATCATCATCATCATCATCATCATCATCATCCCCCTCCGAGCCGGAAGTTCTCCACAAATCCATTGCAGGCATTCTTCTTTGTGTAGCTGTGCTGTAAAGCTCAGCTTTGTAATAAACCAATAGAGAAAATCGAACTTTTGCCAGTTGGCTGTTGAAAAAAGGGTATTTTCTCATTCCACCTTATCCCCGCCGAGGGACTAGTTGCATGATTTCGCCATTACTTGATTCCACCGACATGTAAGGTGTAACACAACACCTACAACACAAGCTCTGCATGCCCGCAGTGGTCCAGCTGACACAAGCACTTCTATATGTGATAGGGTTGCCACTGAACTTCGGGAGATAAATAATGACAAAGAGCGAGAAACGGGAATGAAATATCGATCGTAAGATTAAGCAATCATGTGTTACAGTGGTCACGTCAGTACACCGATATTGTGAAATCCCCGGGGATAGGTCCTTTCGCCGTCATGGCGAAAACCTATGTTCGGATTGCTTGAGTGCATGTTGACAATCTGGAAAGTCGGATCTTTGCTGTATATCTAGCTGTGTCACAATACCCTTGGTGCAGGTATACATACAAGTGTGGCTAAATCTGTTAACCATTGTTGATGGACATTCTTCAGAAAATGTTCCTGTATACCTCTCAGGGAGTGCTGTCAGACTAAACCCTCGCTATGTAACTAAACTGTTAATGGAAAGTAATGGAAATTAGATTGCGATAGCACACAAAAAACAATGGATTTTCACGTGTCAGAGTTTCGCTACCTAAATTAATGCTTAGAGTTAACGGGTTGTGTGTGTGTTATAAGATATGTCTTTCCTTCGCCCCTGATAGAACTGCAGACGTGTAAAGTATATGAATCTGGCACACAGCCCTGTAGGTGCATCAGGTATGTCTGTAATTGGGCGACAGTTGTATTGTTGTAAAAGCCCGGTGTGTTGTATCAGGGGTTTGGTTATTGTACGGTATATATTGTGCTGACCTTAACCAGGGCCTTGTGGACCATGGCGTTACAAACGCTCTGCTGGCACTATAACCTTTCAAACTGACAAATCAGTTTAGCCCAGCTTTTATAAGCCAGACAAAGCCATGATTTCTGTGTGAGAAGAAAATTGAGACTCTTCATAAACGAACGTGAAACTCAAACAGTGGTTTTTATCTTTATAGCTACACAGTAGAGACAGAGGGCAGTGAAAATAATGAATCGCAAAGACAGGATTATTCACTATACGTAAAAAGGTGAAAGGTATGATAACAACATCGATCTGTGTTTTCACGCTACAAAAAAGTACCTCGAATGGAAATGATGCAGCTTTGTATCGGCGGTAATGTGCATGTTCTGTCGTGTGTCGCCTGCCATCATGGACGGCTAGCTGCCAACAGAAAGAATGTACTAGCCCGTGCTCTTGCATATCTATATACATAGACATTAGTCGACTCACCCAGCCCATAACATACCCGCATAGATCAGGAATAGAATGCTTTCTCACTGAAGGTGTCTACCGTGCATGATGAATATAGACTGCATTCCATGTGTAACATATCTATGTTGTATAACATTCAGTAGCGCGTTGTCTACACAACTCTAACACAAACACCGTAACTAGCTGTTCGCGTCAACCGTCCCTGCTACGCCTCAACCACTCCTGATTCCGATCTGCCTTATCAGCTGATCACGATGCACAGTCCCAGGGTGCACGTGTTCACTACAGTACTCTCAGTGTTAGCAGTAAATGTGCTAGATACCTGAACTGAATCCGGTGACTTCTGACATATGGGGTTAAACTACAGCCTAAGCAAACACAAAGTCGAAACTGTCCCCATTTGTACGTCCACTCCCTCGTGAATGTCGAGGGTCGAAAAACCCCAACACAGGATCCACCTGTCCACCTCGCCCCCCTGACCGAGTGACGGCGTTATTTAGACTGGACCAGGTCAGCCGTGGGGTCAGTGTGGACGTGTTGTCGGGGAGGTTACACCCTTTTCCAATGCCCAGACAATTTGAAACCAATTTGGCCGTCCTGTAGAAACTATATCCCCTGGATGTGACGCCTGGTCAGATTGTCCTGCGCTGACCCCGAGACACTGAACTTGACGTGCCCTGTTGTCAATGACACACACTATACAGGGGGACCGAGTAGAACACACGTCCGTTACATTGCAGAAATCTGGACAAGGTTATCTTATGGAGTAATATTATCAATGTGTACTGTGTTATAATTACATCAAGCTCTGCTTTGTAGTAACATTTCCACATCTCATTTGTAATAATGTTACCACGGAATATTTATATACATATGAGAAGTAGTATAGAAATACAGTGAAGCTTGATTTGCCTACATCTTAGCTTTCACCTTAAGGGTGTGGAAATATAACTAAGCTAAGGAAATAGTATCAAGTCTTATATTTTAGCAACAGCTTCAAGTTTGGCTCTGTTGATCTGTAATATTATCCACAAACCACATGTCAATCCAGCCGTTGTTATAGACACAATACATTCTGTCTGCGCTACAGTTCCTCAGCAAGCATGAGGTATGACGTATGCCTTCACGTACGTCTAAACTCACGATGTTACCTACTTATAACGATGACTGCGACCGACACTCCTCTTCTACGTCCTGATATAGAGATGCAATATAGAGATAGCACGTGCACAATGTTTTTCACTATATTCTTACAAATTTCCTAAACATGTTAACTAAGCTAAACTTTTAATGTTTCAGAATCCACTTTCATGTTTATGTATCAGCATGATACCAGGTGCCCGTGTTAATTTGAGGGTGTCCCGGCCTGTCGGTGTCACCATCACAACGCATAGAGAACACACGCAAAGGCCAGGCAAAGATCTCCTTTTGGCGCTACATACCGTACAGGACTTTCAAAGCCATCTGTCAATACACCTCGTTGTCCTTACAACAATGACCTAATACAAATAGTACAACTCGCTCTGTATTATATGTTACTGCAGCGGATCGTCAGAATATGCCGCTGCGAGGTCCCAGTGTGACTACAGGGGTTTATAAGCCGCTTCTAGCGATTAATGGCAATATAGTACCTCTAGCATTGTGGGTCAAACATTCATACCTTCTTTGACCGATGATTTGTCACCATCTTGAATATGCACATAGTTTAACGTCACGCCTTCACTAGACGTACTGATTATACAGATTACTACCCCATCCACTCCTGTATCTGCCGGTGCATTATGATGATGTGTACATCAGTCGGTGTGTCACTGATGACTGGACTCACATCCTCCATCTCCAGTACACAGGAAGTAGACATATCTCAACATACGCAACACAGACACTCTTCCTGGCGAGGACCAGATACAGTAAATAAACGAGTTTCACTCTCACAGAAAAATATATTTTTGTTGAAAAATGTATTCAGTTTGTTTCATGAAAACATGAATAGGATTCACTCTGCAAGTTAAATGAAAACTTTCTGTTACAGAATATGTCAGGAATATTAGTCTTCCACACACGCACATGCTCTGTTCATCTTGCAGAGGGGGGGGGGGGGGCGGTATATAGAACTGCGAACATTAATTGTCCGTCACAGGAACAGCACGCAAGACGACTCATACGGTACAAAGGTTGCTCATGGCCATTACATCCTTCCATACATTCTCATCAAGAAAAATACGCAGTATCAGTTGCGTTGTATAAATACTACATGTATATGACAAGGTATTATATATAGTTCACGACTGAGTTCTCGCTATATCATCAGCGATCAGAGAAGGAAGTAAAATATCTAACTGCAATAAAACTCTTGTTACTTATGTGTCAAGTCGAAACACTGGTGACTGTCTCATCCAGAAAACACTTAGTGTTAAATTTGACAACCATTTTTCCACACTTTTAAAATGCAGATATAAACATAGAAAATTTCTGATATTGGACACGCAGTCTTATGTTGAAATACACGTATTCCTTAATCAAAACTTGATCTAGGGTCCACGGTGTATGTTTAGATAAGGGTGAATATTATTCACAATAGTTTTCACAAGGAATAAATGCGTGTCACTTTGACGCCGTCAGCCGGGCATTATGTTTAACACGACTACATCGATGACTACACTACAATCAACGTGGTGGTGCACTACAGTTCAGTTTGTGTTGACCAATTTAGAAACAAGTGAGAATGTCATGACCACAACTTATGAGGGGAATAATTCTTTTCGTCTTTACAGCAAAACCATTCCTTGCCTGTTTGACCTTTACTCACTATGTCAGGGAACACTTTGGGCTTATTGAAGGAATATTCACCATAGAATGTCAACACTGGTTTGTGTCCAGGGTTTACCGAGCACAATTATGTTTACCAGCAAGGTGTCGTCTAAGCATGTTAGGGCAAAATAAAATGAAGGGAAGTCTGGGGCGTTGTCTGGCACAGCGCTTGGAATGCTCCGTAATCAGACAGAGGATTCTCAACTAAACAAGTAACTTTGAACTTGTAAGATGGTCAACACTGATTCCCTTTAAAGAATAGCTATGGCGATGTTTGCCTACGGGTATTTCAGTATATAGTCCTCGTGTGTAGAAATGAGTGCTTTAACCTTGTATTGAGGGAATGGAGGCCGAGACCTTTGCTATGTAAAGATAGACTTCCAGGATGGACAAGAATATACGGTCGAATCCCACACTCACCCTGATGAAGGCTGACTTGCCTGTCCCAAAGTCCCATATTCACCCTGATGACTGCTGAATTGCCAACCCCATGTCGCCGCCCGTGGGAATCGCCGAAGTAGTTATCGGTTAACACCTGCGTCAATTTGAGATAACATTTTGCCCCACTAGGCCTGCTTCAGTACAGGCATATATCATGGTACTGAGCGTAGGAAGAACGTGACACTGTCACAAACATATGGAGGTAGGTTGAGGGAGACATGACTGGGGAAATGTAAATATGCTGTGGGAGAAATATCTGGGGATGGAATAAAATGTAATATTACATAGGAGACAAAGGGTGTAGATATGTTAAAATAATGTGAAGGGAATGTCGGAAGGGATATGCCGCTGTGTAATGGGGTGGGGAAGGGGTACTTCATGGTATGTAATAGTGTAATGGTGGAATATTTGGTGGCGTGTAAATGTGTAACAAGGAAATACGTCTAGTAAGCAATAGTGTAACGAGGGACTATTTGGTGGTATGTCATAGTGCAATGTGGGACTATTTGGTGGTATGTCATAGTGCAATGTGGGACTATTTGCTGGTATGTCATTGTGTAATGTGGGACTATTTGGTGGTATGTCATAGTGTAATGTGGGACTATTTGGTGGTATGTCATAGTGTAATGTGGGACTATTTGGTGGTATGTCATAGTGCAATGTGGGACTATTTGGTGGTATGTCATAGTGCAATGTGGGACTATTTGGTGGTATGTCATTGTGTAATGTGGGACTATTTGGTGGTATGTCATTGTGTAATGTGGGACTATTTGGTGGTATGTCATAGTGTAATGTGGGACTATTTGGTGGTATGTCATAGTGTAATGTGGGACTATTTGGTGGTATGTCATTGTGTAATGTGGGACTATTTGGTGGTATGTCATTGTGTAATGTGGGACTATTTGGTGGTATGTCATTGTGCAATGTGGGACTATTTGGTGGTATGTCATAGTGTAATGTGGGACTATTTGGTGGTATGTCATAGTGCAATGTGGGACTATTTGGTGGTATGTCATTGTGTAATGTGGGACTATTTGGTGGTATGTCATTGTGTAATGTGGGACTATTTGGTGGTATGTCATTGTGTAATGTGGGACTATTTGGTGGTATGTCATTGTGTAATGTGGGACTATTTGGTGGTATGTCATAGTGTAATGTGGGACTATTTGGTGGTATGTCATAGTGCAATGTGGGACTATTTGGTGGTATGTCATTGTGTAATGTGGGACTATTTGGTGGTATGTCATAGTGTAATGTGGGACTATTTGGTGGTATGTCATTGTGTAATGTGGGACTATTTGGTGGTATGTCATAGTGTAATGTGGGACTATTTGGTGGTATGTCATAGTGTAATGTGGGACTATTTGGTGGTATGTCATTGTGTAATGTGGGACTCTTTGGTGGTATGTCATTGTGTAATGTGGGACTATTTGGTGGTATGTCATTGTGTAATGTGGGACTATTTGGTGGTATGTCATAGTGTAATGTGGGACTATTTGGTGGTATGTAACAGTGTAATGCAGGGACTATTTGGTGGCATGTCATAGTGCAATGTGGGACTATTTGGTGGTATGTTATAATGTAACATGGCGTATTTGGGGCGTATTTTGGTGATATGTCATAATTGGGGAATATTTGGTTGTATGTCACTGTGTATTGTGGGGAATATATGGTGGTATGTGACTGTGTAATGGGGCATTATTCGCTGGTATGTAACAGTGTAATGGTGGTATGTCCTAGTGTAATAGAGGAATATTTGGTGGTATTTAACTGTGTAATGTGGGGAATACTTGGTGGTATGTAACTGTGTAATGTGGGACTATTTCTGGTATGCCATAGTGTAATGTGAGAATATTTGGTGGTATGTTACTCTGCAATGGGTGAATATTTGCTAGTGTGTAACTGAGCTAAGTGGGGAAGGTATTTGGTTGTATGTAATGGCTTAATGAGGGAATATCTGGTAGTATGTAACTGTGCAATGAGGCGTCATTTGGTGGTATGTAACTGTGTTTTGTGGGATACTTGGTGTTTGGTATGTATCTGTCCAATGCGGGGACTATTTGATGGTATGTGACAGTCTCATGAGGGATTATTTGGTGGTATGTCATAGTGTAGTGGCGTAATATTTGGTGGTATGTAACTCTCTAATGGAGGAATGTTTGGTAGTGAGCACGGGGGTTTATTTAATGGTATGTAACCGTGTACTGCGGGAACAATTTGGTGGTATGTAACTGTGCAGCTGGGGGATACTTGGCGGTATACACCAGTGTTCTGGGGGGGAATACTAGCTGATAGGTAGCAGTGTAATGTGACGAATATTCGATGGGATATAACAGTGAGATATGGGAAATATTTGGTTGCATTAGACTCATGCTTCTTTTTTCCAAAATTACGATGTCGAACGACAGTGTATTGTTTGACGTTTCAGATTTAATCCAAGTTACGATATTAAGTTAAGATTGAAAACCACCAAGAGTGAACGTTGGTCAGTATTCATGTATATCCGTATTAAGTCTCTACTAACAGCACATATACGTGGCCACCATATTTGTTCGTTAAATAGCTGATGGAACTCGTTGCTGGAATCTCAAAACTGCTGTTTCAGGAAAGCAGGTGAGAGCAAATCGTCAGTGGGTAGAACGTTAGTTAAACGAATGAATACAAAGATGGGACACGTTTCAACCACCACCGATGTAGGGAAAGCGCACACAAAAGGAATGTTATGGACTAAATTACCTCACGGAATCTAACATCAAAGAGGATAGATCGCAGTCGCGCTTTGTGCTACAAACACGTTGTGTGGAACATAATCTTTAAAAAAATCTGTTATGGCATGGTAATGTACACGCCTCTTCACTGCAACCTTGAAATTTAAAATTGATAGTTTTACTGGCACTTTATTTTACTAATCTCAGTTGCCGACAGACTGGCAATACAAACACGGACTTTTTGAAGGGTGGAGCCTGGATCCTTGACTCTAGACTTGCTCTAATGATCTTGTCGCAACGGATCTCCTACACAGTGTGACGCCCACAACTTTATACTGAATATGTGGGTGCGGCATAAACAGTGAGTGAGTTTAGTTTTACGCCACAGTCAGCAATATTCAAGCTATATGCCTGTAAATTATCGGGACCATTACAAGCAGTCAAGTGATCAACAATATAAACATAGATCTACGCAATTGGGATACGATGACATGCGTCAACCAGTGAGCGAGCCTGACCTCCCAATCCCTGTAGTCGCCTCTTGAGACAAACATGGGTTTCTGAATACCAGTTCTCAGTCCGGATCGTCACGGGTTTCGCGACATAAACAGATATTTACTCACTCACTCATATCAGTTTTGTGACAACGCAAGGTAACTGTGCATGGTAGGTATTTTCATGACGCAGTCAAAAGTTTCCTACAATCTGTCATAGAAAAATGAAAGAAAAAAATGTCTTTTATGAAGGCATGAAAAGAGATGGTCAAATACAGCCCCGTGGGATGAGGCTTGGTATAGGTGTGATATGTTCAGGATGAAGAACATCTTTATCTCAGTTCAGTTTGTGACGTTGGAAGTAACAGTGTAAACAGCGAATAGAGTACCTGCATGCCGTCTGCAACGTTCCTCGTGTCCGTCCACTACAGGTGTGGACTACAAGGAAACAGAATAGATGTGGTAGAGGAGTGTAGTGCATAGCACATGTACTTATACAATGTTTTAACTTTCTTAACACGAATACTTTTCAACACGGGTTCTAAGATGCGGCAATGTCCAGAGTTTCGCTGCTCAGTCATGTTATCAAGGAGACCATGCTGGTTGGGTTACCCCATGTAGTCAGATTCCTGGACGCGTGCCTGAGATTAACTTTAAATACTGATCAAAACTAATTACTCGCTCGGTGAGTCCAAACAGTTAGTTACTAACTCGGTGCAAGCATTCCAAATTCGCAATCTGAAAATAGGCATTCATCGGAAGCGTACAAATCACGTTAATGAGCAAGTCTATGGTTCACTTCAGGAAGAGCAATATCGTAAATACAGTGTTTTCACACTTGCAATGTAATGCATCTACTGTGTAACATTTACTCGAAGGTGACCGCAGGCTGCGGTGTCATATCCAAGAGCAAAACCCGCAGTGATCGTATCACCGTAGTTGGTGTAGTTGAAGATGTGGCGTACATGTAGCATTGGCCAACATGTAATGGACGCCTCGGTTTGTTTGCTTGTCATAAAAGGGGGAACGCCTACCTCCGCCCTGAGCTCTGACAACTGATTCAGCATACTTTATAAAGTTAGCTTGACATGGAGCGAGCATATCGTGTGTGTTTTGAAACAGGTTGACGACGTCACTACAGTTCCACTCATGCCGCCGTGTTCAAGGGAAGGCTTTATATCCTCACACGCCTTGAAATAACGGTTAATTATTCCCTACTGCATCCTCATCACACACGCAGCTTTTTGTCAAAAGATGAGAGAAATGTAAAGCAGAATGTAAACGTATATTTCTTGAGGCAAATGAATAAATAAATATTGCCCGTACGTTTCATTCATATGCACCTTTCCTGCACTTCCGCCCAGCTGTGTTCAGACGGAACCAGCTAATGGACATGGATGAAAGTCAGTGTAACATGGCTATATACAAGAGGCTGGCATCTCTCGAGCTCAGTTTTGATGTTCATATAATTAGAAACTTTATATAGTGTTCAATCAAACGCCTGTGCACGAGTAAACATTGTAGTGATCGACCATGACCACCTTCGTGGTCAAGTGGCTCGAGTGCCTGCCCGGAGAGCTGATGTACAGCTCAAATTGGTACTTGTTCGTACCCTACCTGGAGCTGATCATGACGGGGATACAATAAGGAATGTCGGCTTGGAGTTAGTATTCTGAGTCCCTAGTACTACACGCAGCCACTTCATAAACACGATCATGCACGCACATTCGTGCGGAATATCAGTAACATAACCTTGAAGGCAGTCCTATTTCACCTCGCTCGCTTCACCTTCAGCTCACAACATCGCGAATACCGCCCCATCAATTAACACAGTCACATGGGAAGCAAGCTATGTTAAACCAGTGTAAATGAAGCGTTCACAAACAAGGTCTTCTGATACACAAAGTGATGGCTTCTTCTAGATGAGGCTTCAGACAATGACGAGGGTTTAAAGCATGGCGTTGCACATTACGCCTTTACGCGAGTGTTTTTCGTATCAATTTGTCTTGTTGCTGCGTCGCCCGACGGTGCGCCGTTTTGTGGCCGTCCTTCATCTTGTTAGCCCAACCGACGGATTTGGCACGCGTTCCGGGACTCGAGAGATCTCCCATGAAAAGTAAGCATTTGATAGGCCTATCCGTCAAAACAATGAAGTGGGTAAAAGAACTGTATATTATAACGAAACAAGAGTGTTTAAGCCCATTTGATAGGCCTATCCGTCAAAACAATGAAGTGGGTAAAAGAACTGTATATTATAACGAAACAAGAGTGTTTAAGCCCATTTGATAGGCCTATCCGTCAAAACAATGAAGTGGGTAAAAGAACTGTATATTATAACGAAACAAGAGTGTTTAAGCCCATTTGATAGGCCTATCCGTCAAAACAATGAAGTGGGTAAAAGAACTGTATATTATAACGAAACAAGAGTGTTTAAGCCCATTTGATAGGCCTATCCGTCAAAACAATGAAGTGGGTAAAAGAACTGTATATTATAACGAAACAAGAGTGTTTAAGCCCATTTGATAGGCCTATCCGTCAAAACAATGAAGTGGGTAAAAGAACTGTATATTATAACGAAATAAGAGAGTGTTTGAGCCCATTTGATAGGCCTATCCGTCAAAACAATGAAGTGGGTAAAAGAACTGTATATTATAACGAAACAAGAGAGTGTTTGAGCCCATTTGATAGGCCTATCCGTCAAAACAATGAAGTGGGTAAAAGAACTGTATATTATAACGAAACAAGAGTGTTTAAGCCCATTTGATAGGCCTATCCGTCAAAACAATGAAGTGGGTAAAAGAACTGTATATTATAACGAAACAAGAGAGTGTTTGAGCCCATTTGATAGGCCTATCCGTCAAAACAATGAAGTGGGTAAAAGAACTGTATATTATAACGAAACAAGAGAGTGTTTGAGCCTATGATGGTTGCTGAGGGAATCGTATGGTTTGAGAACATCCGAGAATGTAAATGTCTTAACAAGTGCATACGTCAACTCAGCTATTTTTTGGCACAAACATGGTTGTCAGAGACGTCCATTTGCATTACAGATCACCATGTTCTGTTGGAAGACAGTAGAGCAACTACAGATCCACGTATTTTAAATGTGCGACTTGTGATTTGTCTCATTTGTGTTGACATCCGTTGATAGCGAGTTGTTCAGTTCACAATCTTGTCAGTGATTTTTCACGGTAGATCACATTCAGTTTACAATCAAGTCTAAAGGTTTTACAATGCATCAGTTCATTTGAAAGCAGTGTCTTCAAACAATGTGGAATAATATGCAAAATCAAGTTAAGAAGAGTAGACTAAAGGAAACGGTGACATTTACCGTAGTGAGTATAAATGTTTGATAGGTAGTATATGTTACGGACAATAGTGTACGCTCGTGATGTGTGTTGCGGTTACAAGGAAAGACTGACTGTATGGCACAGGTCGATCCTCGACTGTAACAAGACAGAATGCGTGCCGCCACTGACGATCATTCTGTCTAGATTCTGAACTCGTGAGGTTTCTATAGTGAAATAAAGAGAAGGCTTTAACGCTCCATTTGAACCCTTAATGAAAGCAGGCTAATCGACTTAACGGCTGACAGCTGACCATTCATACATCGCCAGGCTCCCTCCTGTGTAGGTGAAACTGACGAGCTTTGTTCTACTAATTACCAAGTGGTGGATCTTCAGATGTACAGTTAGTCTCAGAGCGCCTGCCAACACAACTACCTCACTGCAGCGTACATCACCTGTACAAAATACGTGTCGAAATGCTATACATTCAAGCGCGATATTTGGAAACTTAAATGAAAATAGGTCTTAAGAATGCACAGCATGAATGCATGGCGAGGTAGGGGTTATATGTGTGGGAGATAACAGGGACAAGTTGGGGCACAGGTGTGTGAGGGGCCGACTTGAGGACAGTAAACTTCTAACAGTTGACAGGATCTGCAGTCCATTCTGGTAGGTCTCTAGGGTGATCCACGCCGACCTGACAGTTTTCTCTGGGCCTTCCTCCCGCAGGTAACTCACAGACTGTCCGACGGGCGATGAACTGACAGAATCACGGAACAGATATGGAGTGACCGACGACCTGCGGGTGTTAATGGACGTGTCGAGATTACCGGCTTAATCTCACAATCATGTGACGTCACTGGGTTCTGTGACGCTGGTTATTGATGACGTGGAACTCATTCACGTTCATAGGTCCACATTTATCTCCTAGCAGTCGACAGCAGTAGCATGCGATACCGGAAGTGACGTTTTTTCGATGTTAGACTGACAAAAGCATAAATTACCAACACCATTAGTACCCAGCCTAACTATATTCTCGATGTCCAAAGTTTGAAAAGCTTCCCTTTTATTTTGAAGAAGTCAGTAGCAGACTCATATCCAAATTTCCACACAATGGTATGAGTAATGTGATAAACGATACATTAGCCATCACAACACATTGAGCCCTTAGATAATATCATATAAAATATGTTCACTATAGTTTTGGATAACTTACATTCGACAACAATGGCTTGATTTATATTTAGGGGGGTAGGGGGTGCTTTACGTTTTTTTTAGGACACCCCCATTTCAAAAACCTTGTGTCCAGATATTCACTGTGTACAGTATTTTGAGAGCTGACACATCTGTGACCATTCAATACTTAGTTTGAACCCTTGGCATGAAGAGTAAACATGAAGAGGGGAGTCATGTGCACTGTCATGTCGCACAAGCGACTGTAGTTTCAAATTGTTTTTGTAATGCACTTATAATAGCTAATAATATAACAGTTTGTTTCTAGCGGATTTCTCAAACTTACACAATGTTTCTTGCATATTTTGTTTTCTGTCGTTTGTGATGCATTTATTGCAGAATTGTTTGTTTTTGTTTTGTTTTTTGTTTTGTTTTTGTTTTGTTTTGTTTCATTTTATTTGTTTGCTTTGCTTTGTGTTATTTTTGTTGGTTTTTTTATTTATTTTTCATTTTTTGGTGTGCGAGGGGTAGGGGGTGGAAAACGTAAATGGAGGTAGTGAGGCTTGAAAACAGCAAAAGCAATTTGCTTGAGGTTGACACAGCTCCATTTGTGTAATTTCCAAGGTGAGGCTGACTACTTTTTGAACGAATTCGTATGCTCATCGGACCACGCCCATATACATTTTCCGCATATATCCCCGATAGTACATGACATTCACCGACGGATCCAACTACAACGTGAGCTCAGCATGGACCCCTGCCAGTACGTACGTTCCTCTCCGTCAATGGTGTCACCCCTAGCCGTGTTGTTGTCTCTCTCCACTTCGCCGTTAATGATATCACCCTCAGTGTGGACGGCGGATGGGTGATGGTTACCTTCATGCTGTCACGTGACTATTCTCTCACATCAGTGTGACATCGCGAGAGGTCAAGTGACGCCCCACTGGTAGGTTCCTGTGGGGTAGATGAGTAGAATATCACTAAACTGAGAAGTACGCATAACTGAACACGAACGGGTAACCTCAATACACCGACACGAGCACCATCGTTAGTTCGTGTTACGAAGGCTCACGCTGGATTTCATCCACAATAAGTGAGTGAGTGACTGAGTTTAGTTTCACACCACTTTCATCAATATTCCATCAATGTCATAGAAGTTGACACCAGAAATGGGCTTTGTACCCACGTAGGGTATCGAAGCCGGATCTTCGGTGTGACGGGCGAAGGCTTTAGCCACAGTATGTCACTGTCAATCATCAACAGTAAGATCAGATAGAAACAGTTGATTATATATTTTGGTGTCCTTATAATGTCTATATGGAGTCTATTGTTACGGTTAAGAATTTACCGTGACAACAATGTAAGAAATACCCTGTGAACCAACAAAACAGAACAAGGAAAAGTCGTTAACGTTTAAATTCTGTATTGTTATGCAACGAGAGCAAGGTATACAAAGTCACAAGTCAATATAACAATGCAGATTACAAATGCAATTCAAGAGAGGCAAAATCTAAGTCAATGGGTCACAAAATATATACAGTAGCAAACGCACCAAAGTCTTGGTGTGAGAGACAACAGCTATGGCAGAATGTCAACACAGCGATCGGTGCGACGGGATTTGACGGGATTTCAAGCTTGGCGGTGATGTGAATGAGTGTGAGTGTCGCCCTCAACACGGGAACCAGCCTTTATATATACATTTATACAGTTATTTCCCGAAAGTTCGGGCACAAACGAACATCGTCAACACTTTAGAATGCCCTCGAATACGTCTCCAGGAAGTAGACACATAGAAAACTAGGAACAGATAAATTCCGGAAAACCAGAATGCTAAAAGTGTTGACCAGCTATTAAAACGAAATGTGACCCATCATATTTAATATTCAAAAAACTAAATGTTGTGATCCAATAATAATTATTACTGAATTAATAACACAAATATACAGAAAATACATACTCGTAACACTATATGAACTCGAATATCGATCAAAACATGCATAAATGGCGGTGTGAAGGTGTGGAAGGTCAAATAAATCAGTTCAGTACAAAGTGATACACTACGTGTGGTCTGAAGTAACACGAAACGTGATCAGAGACTAACACTAAACATGCATTGATTTAACCTGATCCGGGCTAACACTAAACATGATCTGGATAATCAGTAAAATTGATCTGGACTAACTGTAGCCGTGATCCAGGATAACACGTAATGTTAACTGGACCAACAGTAAACATGATTTGGACTAACACCAAACTTAATCAGGGCCAGCACTAAACGTGATCAGCTCTAACATGGAAGTTGATTCACTCGAACGGTAAATATGATCCGAGCTAACACTAAACATAACCCAAGCTAACATTAACGTGATCACATCTAGCATTAAACGTGCACGTGATCTGGACTAACAGTAAACGTGATGCGAGCTAAAACTAAACATGATCTGCTCTAACACGAATGTGATTCAGGTCAACACTAAATGTGATCAACTCCAACAGTAATCGTAATCCACTCTCACACTAAATACGATACGGGACTGCAGCAAACACGACCCATACTTTGTGTGTAACGTGTTCTAAATAATATATTGCAGTCATATTCAACTTAATAGCTGCACACTCAGCCTGTCTGTGTCTGATATGGATAACTGCAACAAATACCTGTTATTTACCGTTTAGCACAGATAACATACGAAAATGCATTCGTATCAGCAAGACATATTGAGCCTGCCTGCTTGGCTGCAGCTGCTAGTCAACAGTGCGTTGAAGCACTGCGTTGTCGCTGTCATAGGCCCTACATGTTTCTTTTTCAGGAGTGACAACCGGTGCACATACAGCATTACACAGAGAGGGATTATTCATCATGTAACTTGATCGTGGGTGTAAGATAGTCATCATCAGCTTCAGAACTTGGAATCTGTCCTGGGGGATTTGGTGTTCATCTGACATACATGATGAAGAGTTGGTCGATCATTATCAAAACAGAAATATCAGATGATGCACTGATGGCTTATCGTGATACGAGGTTTGTTTGATGTCGCCATTAGACTGTTTAAAATGTACTTGTAGTCAGAAACAAACGTGGCCTCCAAACCGCTACTCATGAAAAGAATCACACTCGTGTCTGAGATAAATGAGGCAGATCTTGTTTTCCGTCGAAAGCTGGGGATTATGATGTTAGAAAACTAACGAAAATATATTGAACAGATTGCACCATTTATTGCACTGTTGTTAAATATTACTGGTACCTCCGACAGAATGAAGAGACGCAATATGTCAAGTTATTCATGGCAAGAAACACCATACGAGCTGACAGAACAGGGTTCGAATATGGCCGAACTCATGCATCGATTATAAACCTATCTGTTTCTAATTATTTAATGACAAAGCTTAACCCTCAATAGCACAGTGCATATTCAGTAACTTGGTCCACTAGCTGACGTGTCGTTCTTCTCTTCTCAAAGTCCCTATTTCGGTGTCTGTACATTGAAGGAAATCGCTGAAATCAATCTACCCAAAAGAAACGACTTTAAACACCACGGGATTGCGATATCCCCTTCAAAGGGGATGTCGGCATTGTTATCTCACGACACCAGTTGTTGTCATGTCTCGCATAATCTCGTCACTGATGTGACCTGTGGCCGGTTCACACGGCATCCAATGGATCAGAGACACTGATGTGACCTTGACCTTACTGCCTCCGGTTTTACAGACGTAGATTGCATGTGTTGCACTTCCAAGTCGTAGTCATGCATCAAGTAAGCTTGAGTCATACCACAGCGAGAAACAGCGTGGGTCAGAGGTGATACACATACAATAACATCTTCCCGAGTCCGTGGTGTGCTTCGTGCTCGTCACCGTTGATGACGGGTGTAGGGTTAGCCGCTGGCCTCACACGCAGGCTGCAAGTGTAGACGCTGTAGTCGCGATCCGTGGCCTGAGAAGTGTCAGTTTAAATTGTAATAACTAAAAGATAAACTTATGTTTCAATAGTACGATTTTTACTCAGCGACATCTTCTATTCTTGTGAACATGTTTTGACGTCAAGACTCATTTCATTGGAATGTTATTAGGTTCTAGTTTGTGCATGCGACTATACTGTTTAACTAAGAAAATGGACGCAAGATTCCAATGAATTGTTTGTATAGCATATCAACCCTTTAAAATGTTGACATGTTGTGACAATTCTAGTGTGGAAGATAAAATCCACTGGTTGTGAGCGGAAGCGTTAGGCCACCGAGGTAGAACGCGGTGTTTCACAGAGGCAGATTTTCAAACAGATTAATTGGTAAAAAAATAAGTTCGGCCTAACTACAGTTCCAGTGGTAGGGAGATAGGAAACGTGCAAACGGACTTTACTGAGGAGAGATTAGTGCAGAAATGAGCAATGCGGATTTGTTCAAAGTCCAAAACGATTTATTTGGAACAGACCATGGCTTTGTGCATATTAGTGTGCGATGATATTGTATTATAAAGGACACTTTTTAAATGCCCATTTTAAAATTTGACTTAGCTACATCATAAACGATAGCTAAAGTAATAACTGTCATGCTGAAACTATTAACAACGTGCCTATCATGGCGCCTCACGATTACTATAAATAGAAACAGGTAGGAGGGGTCGTCTCAACAGCAAACTGAGGAAGGGTGTCGCGGACGATGGTTGAGGTCGGGCTGGAGGATAAAGACATAATATAGACCTTTAGGGGAATTAAGGCAGGGAAATACATGTCGTATGATAACAATTTACAAAAATTAATAATATACAGTCATGTTGATCTTCGGGTGGTCATGCCATCTATATATATGGAGACATTTAATACGATGCTTGTCTGTGGGTATCTAGTATAATACTTTCTCTTACATATGATAACATTACAGACATGTAAGATGTTAATAGATGAGACATATTCAACACACATGACAAATCACAAAATATCTTTAAGATGACGCCTTACGCCAGTCGGCAATGCATATATACTTTCTGCCGTCATACCTGGCTGAGCGACGTAACTGCCATGTGTGGTCTGATCTATTGATTTCAGCAGCTATTCGTATTTTGCCCGATGTTTCGAGTAAACCTGTTTTCCTGGATATTCTCTTACGTATCCCACTGAATGTCCAGTTAGGCCGAAGTGAGTTGTTTCGACATATCCTATTTGCAGTTGTGTAAATTTGAGGGATTCTATTTCCGACTGTAATTTAGTGTCAGTTCTTCCACATGTTTCTGAACAATTTCTATCTCCAATATTTCTACAAAGTATTTTATGAGCGATTGCCCCGCACATCCACCTTTCCCCCGATTTTCTGCACTATTTTGCACTTGTCAGGACAAAATATAGGGAACTGGGAGGTCAAGATGGACATTAGCGTGATCAGAAAAATGATGCATGGGTGGCTTATGTGGTCAAGACATAGCCAACGTACTGGCCAAAGTCGTGGTCAACAGAAGTAATCATTTAACGCCCAACACCACATCCCACCTTCTGTAACAGATTGCAAAACTCCATACTCCAACTGGAAGCGGATATTCTTTTATCTCGAGGTTCATGGTTACAGGAAGGACCACTTACGCTAATACAATCTGAAATGAGTTTCGGCCTCCATACTGTTGTAGACTGCAGGAATAATCCGTATTTTACTGACCCACCCACCTTCCCTGGCACGTCAGTGAGTGTTTTAATTATAAGCTATCCCAATGCACCGTAAGGCGTTGTTTTGTGTCTTATCTTAAATATACGAGACATCCCTTGGCGCCCGCCCATGTCTCTTGCTGCGGAAAGCTTCACACACCTACGTGTAATTGCATCGATGGTCGGATGGACCCTGCGTTTCGCAAATTTCATTTACCAAATTGAAGGTCAGTACCAGTAAACGAGGACATTGACTCGGTTCGACATCTGGAATGAGTGAAGTTATATTACCTGACGCAGGTGTGGTCAGCGATTGGTTCAGTGCCATAAACCGCCATCCCTTTCGCTACAGTGTTAGTCCGGGAAGTCTAGTACCTTTGCAAGAGGCGACTGCTCGAAAATAAATACAAAATGACTTCTACAAACCCGGATCTTGACGGTACATTACGAACTTCAGCCATGAAGTAATGCACATCTCCTATATACATATACCACAAGTAATCACTGATGTAACCAATAACTGAACGTTCAAGGTCATCCTACCGGTCTTATCATGTAGACACCTTTCAAAGTGGAGGTTGGTATTTACATTGATTCCACCAAGAGACACCAATATTGGTACATGTCCATATGCTGGATGTTCTTCAAATACCCGTCTTTGAAATTGAAGTCAGACCCCGAATACATGTCATGACTATAGACATGTTGAATACTGTATTCGGCGTCCTTCAAATAGGACCCTGGATTTCTCTTCTTCTTTGTGTAGGGGACCACACGGGTGTTTGCACCAGCAAGGGCACGTTTCAACTGGAAACGAGCAATCATAGGATTAGCTGGAGCTGATTGTGTGTTTGTTTGTTTTCGCACTTTATGTGGTGTTCTCCACTCGATGTAATGTAAAACCGAAAGTACTCATAATTATCCGTTTATACCTTCATTGCTGATAACTGTATTATATTTAAGTAGGTATAGACACATGTTTGGGCGTTCAGATATTAATTTAATCTGTGTGAGTTTCAGGTTCCTGGCTGCATATCCTTACATGTTAAACTTCCTGTAAACAACAACATCGCATGACTTTGCCGTCACTTTCTATATCGTGATCCAGTTAGCAGTTGGGAGCTCTTGCCGCATGAACACAATAACAGTTACTATGATGTTGCCGTAAAGGGTTATTTCATGCTGAATCAACTGCAAAAAAGCAAGGTAATCAGATGAAATACATGTCTGGGTTAAGTTAAATCTCTAAACCTGTATTATGGTCAGATTACTACTGTACCGGCCTTGGTGGCTCGTCTCCACTCTCCCTGTATATATACATACGTGTATTCTGATGCTCTCTTTATGATGGTGTCAGTCAGTGTTTACAAGCGATTCGAGTAATGGCGCTTTCATGTTTGGGATTGACAGCAACAATTTACAGTCATACTTTGAGACGCGAGTACATGCACATGCAAAAAGTCAATGTTTGTAGCCATGCATGACGTTAACGTGGCCCCTGGAAGTTGTGTAACAATATATGCCAACACGTGTACAAACAGCCGCATGTTGTCCCGCCTGGTGGAAATAGTCGTGCACGAGGGATACAGTGTCAGTCGTTGATGTCGGTCACCGTGATCTGCAGCTTCATGACAGAAACACACCATTGTTGTTTGTATGGTTGCTTTGGTTACATGATCAGTTATGTGACGATCCTTGGTGATACTAACACAAGCTTTGCCTGCCATGTTTACAAGAACTCCTAACTAACGTTGTGTCAGCATCATCCCGGGGTAAAATCTGCACTGAACGTTATATTGTGAACGTGAAAAAGTCGCTGGTCATGAAAGAGTTTGCTACAGCCCATCAGTGTCATGAGCATCAGGACAATTAACTCCAGATCTCATGGACATGTACAAAGAGGACTGATGATTCGATTGTTCTCAAGTCTCTGAGGTCCTCTACCAGATAGGTGCTCACAGACTTAAACACAAACAGATCTCATGTAATTAAGTCGATGTTTCAAGAGAAATGCGTTTTGTCTCGCAGGGTCAATGATGGGAGACAAGCCTGCATCCAAATACGGTAACTGTTAATGTTTTATCTGTGAAACAGATTGACTTCTTATCAGACACTATCGTAGGTCTTGTCCTGTGTTCCCTGTTAAACTATCCATCGGGACAGGAGCATAGAGAAGGGAACATGTGACTGACATATTACCTCACAAAATATAGTGAAGGGCTGAGTATTTACCATCATCAGTCCCCGATATCATTAACAGTTTTCAAAATTTCACCTGTGAATCCTTTTCTTCTGTTTACACTTCAAGCTGCTTCTCTGAATCTCCAAGCTCGATGTGATGTTGGTCGTGGATGGACGTAGTCCACCGTTAGAAGCTTCGTCTTCATTTCCATTGACCACTAATCAGCACATAGGTGGTAGGAATTCCAGTCACCAACTAGCAACCAGCTATTGCCTTAGGCAACAGGCAAACTGAATATTGTTCCTTGTTAGAGATTTGGCTTTTTGTCCAAGTGACAGTGAGTGATTTGGGTTGTCATTACCGTTATATGACATCATGTCTGATTCATATGGAGGGACACCCCGTCCTGCAGGTCTGTGAAGTGGTCTTCAACCTTGTGTATAGTGATGACAAGCACTGACACATAATCAGGCCGGGATTCGAACAGACAGCATGTTTTATCCATGCCAATGGGGCAGCATTGAGGTGTCATTGACCACTTGGCCACCTGTTCTCCCACCTCATGAAATTAGTCAGCATGAGTGTCGACATAAATCACTTTTTATACCATATCCGGTTGGTCTGTTTCTATATCCATACATTAAGAGACATATGTGCCCTAAAATATGCCATCAATGCGATCTTTCCTGGTATATTCCCGATGGACCGTCTTCTCATAGCGTATCACCAGACACATGTATCTGCATGTTTTGTCGGAGTGGATGGGAGGAAGTGCCTGTTCTGAGCGAGGTTATCCACACGTGGTTAAGGAGTTGATGTTATCTCCAAAGTAAACAAAAAACGGATTCCATCTCGGATTTTTGCGAAGGAAATGAATGAAACTCTAATCTTGTGATGATAAACACCAAAATGTAGTTTAATTTTTAGGGTTCAATGTTTTGGTGAGCTGACGTTTACATTTGGTTTACAGACATAAGTGGAAAACGCTAAAGGAGAAATTCCTGTCAGCATATAATAGATTAATTTTGATTTTACGTCGCATGTTTTACTTGACATGATTGGGGACGTTAGAACAGTCGCACACATTAACACCCTCAACGACACAGATTAATCAGCTTAGATTATCCGCAGGGACGAATTCAATTTGATATTGACGTCAAAATAGTGATTAAAAATATAAATCAATAATTGACGTGATGTAGTGGTACCCGGTGTGCTAAACATGCCCTGCTCTACAAATTGCACCCGTTATTTACACAAATGATGGATGTTGGTAAACAAACTACACGGTGGTACTTCGAATAGATGGTACTTGCTGAAACTTCTTTAGGTGATGTCGTGGCCTGTTTACTTTTTCTAAGCTCAGCGTTATGGCCATATTAAGCGCATGTTTCTGGACAGATGTCATGAACACTTCTACTTGTGTTTGCATTAGATGGGTGCATTCACCGCCGACCAAGACAGATACTATTAAATTGGATTGGTTATACTGTTTATATCAGCGTCTGTTTCTAGTCAAATCAGAGAGGCAAGAAATTTATTTCTTCTATTTCCATAAACCGACGTTCTCTGAATGTCATATCCTAGCGTTATTGATTCCACCGTTGATGATTGCTGTAAAATGCCGCTGTTGCACAAATATTATTTCATTATTTTAAGCCGAACTGAATTAGTATTGCACTTCCGTGAACGTTTGATTAAGCAACATGGTCCAACTCAGAAAATGAATATTGAGTCTGATGGACTGTAATTATAGTTTATCGGCAAATAAACCCAGTTATTGATGTAATCGGCTCTGTGTAAGTGAACGCATTTCGTTTTACGTCGTAGCCATCGATATTTGATTTTTGCACCAGACACATGAGATGAGAACATGAGGTCCACGCCAGAAAGATACTACAGTGGATATCCTCAGCTTCCTGCAATACATTGTTCCAAGACGGACACGGAATCACGTGAGGACAACAATGGAGGGTTCAAGTCCCGTCATGATTATTTTTGCAGGTATGTCAACCTTTGACCTTTGGGCATCAGTGACATAGTTGAAGTCTGAGACCTGCATCCCTTCGGGTTTTCCTCCCATATCAAGCCAACGTGCCTCGTGTAACATGTTAAAATCAACGTCGCCCAACCTTGCTCTCACAAGAAGGTTCATCAGTAGGACCTTGGAAAACGGAATGGTGTGGTACTGGAAGCATGGTCCTTCATACATCTGCAACCAACTGTGGATTAAAATTAGAAATCTCATTTCAGCAGCCCAGCTGTAATCTGGATCTGGCAAAGTAAGCACGGATTAGGGCTAACGTTATGGATGAACAACTTCTTTATTCAGGTTGTCAAGCACCAATACAAGAACCTGTATGGAAACGGCGCACGACCTGAATAAAGCAGATGTTCATCCATAAAGCTTGTCCTCATCTAACTCACTATTTTATAAACGTGCCACTCAAAGAAAGAAAACATGGGACTACAAAGGACACTATACTAACAGATACAGATAGACGATTACTTTAGTTGTAACGAAGAACAGTTTTACCGTGAACGTGTAGTGTTTCCTCAAATAGCGGGTGGGGAAGGGAAATGGTTGGCACAAGACATTTACTGATGGCAAACGAGGAAGCAGGTGAGACACTCGTCCGTAACACAGCACGGTAGCATTTATAACACTACAGCTTGCTTGAAGTGTGCATTAGCAGTATTGGCTGGAGAAAACAAAGTCAAGAAATAACACCTCGGGAAACTGTTGACCGTCGGTGCCAGAGGGTCTTCGATCTGACTTCAGATATACCTAGTGCCACACAGGAATACACTAAGGACCATCAGCATCAGTTAGGGGAATTACGTAACCATTGATGTGTTATATGTGATCTGTTGATGTATATCACCACTACCATGTTTTGTTCGCTGGATATATAATAAGACAAGACGATGTGACAGGATTTGTTATTACACAGACGTATGTAAACATAAAGTAGCATGCCTGTCCCGAGACAAAGTCAGCAAGACCTCTGTAGCTGTAGCTGATGCTTTTGGCAAGAGATGCTGCATCTGTATCGTCAGTCTGTAAGGAAACCATATTCATCAAATATACCAGCTGTTCTTTGTTTCCATTGCTAGCATTCCAAGATGTGTGTGTACGCATTATGCAAGTCAATTCTCACAACACAAATTCTTTCGCATGTCTTGTGACTAGGACACAGGTATCCAGATAGACAACAAGTTCAGTATTTCAAGGAGGATGTGAGGTCGTTATCTTGACTGCTGCAGTCGACTGGCTCGTTCATCCTCCTATACTTAACACATTCAGATAACATTTGTCATAATTAACCCGGTACTGTGCAGATGCACATTCCGGCTGCAGTTTGCAGGCATTATAAACATTGCTTATTTTATCTGGGAAGATAGGGCTCAGTTCACAACGGATATTTCACAACTGTGTTTTTTGGATTTTGAGTCATAACCACGCGATCACAGGACTGATATTTATGTTCTAATTCGCTTCGCTCAAACGAACATAAATTATTTACCAAGTACAACATACTCGTAATACAGGGTGCTGTCTACCGCGCCTCGAGAGCGAGTAGGTTTATTTCAAAATTTACAATGTAAAAGCACATCAAACCGTATCGGAGACGACGGCATACGACAAACGCGAAAGTCTGCAGGCATCTTCCATATGCGATCCAACTGGATAGCCTTCAGTAGTAAACAAAACAACAGCTGTAAAGCCAGGTCTCCACACAATATATATCCTGGAATCTGCTGAAGATGAACGCACGTTATGATACAGTCCTTGAGAATAGCGAAGAAGCATTATCATATCCACCTGGTAAACGTATCAGCTTAAAGCACGGCCTTCTTCACATCCAAGATGAATCATCCCAGATCTGAACTGCTTCTGAAATAAGGTGCACCAATTTTACTTGAAACTTCATAGATTACGATATTAGCTTTAAAGATGACAGACACATCCAAGTGAAGAAAAAATAAAAAATAAACCTCCGATTTACTAAGTATTCGGTAAAATAAACAATCATCACCTTAAACTTTTGCAAGTACCAAGAAACGTTACTACACGTTCGAGCCTACACAAGAATTGCCTGCCTGAACATGAAGCATACTTAACTTAAAACAGTGATCGTTCCGCTCCATAAGATTCGTCGCTGTTGGGTCCTTGACTGTATGCCTGTCAGCAGTCCCTGTGTATATACGGCATTTCCTTCTTTTAACCTCTGCTCATCCTCAGTGAAACAGCACCATACTTCATACACACTGTCCATAGTCGTAAATGTATAATACGACCCAGTGGCTTAACACGGCCCAGTGGCCTACATTTGCAACAGCCCAGTGGCTTAACACGGCCCAGTGGCCTACATTTGCAACACAGCCCAGTGGCCTTTTCCCCCAATAAAAACATGAAAACCAAGGCAAAGCTACTCACCTGAGCAACGCGTAGACCTCGAGTGACGAAACAATGTCTTCGTCCCACCTTGTAACCTTCTGTCACGTGACTAAACAAGCACAACTTCTCGTGCTGCATCCACGGTGATCGGCTTTAACTACCGTATTTACCCTAGATAAATTTATTTATGTTCTAATTCGCTTCGCTCAAACGAACATAAATTATTTACCAAGTACAACATACTCGTAATACAGGGTGCTGTCTACCGCGCCTCGATATAAAAGAACGGGCCTGTTGATGCAAACCAACTTTACTTCCAACAGATGCCGCAACCAAAAACATTCAAATTCCCAAATTCGCTGACACTAGGAGTAATGAATTTATATCGTCTTTCACATAACCGTCTTTAGCTGTCTCCGAAGCCCAGCGACCGTGTCTTTTAAATAGTCTGTCTGGTACACCGGCGTTAGCCGCAGCACTGGCTCCCCCTGAGCGAAAACTGTGCAGTCCGATTTTGGAAGTATCTTCACCGATGAACTTTAATTTTTCCAGGAATATTTCTCTAGCTCTAGTGTAGGAGAGCGGAGATTTTCCTTTCAATTTGTATTTTGATTTACGTTTACAATAACACAGTTGTCTAAACATGTAATCTTCGGAAGACTCTACAAGATCTGCTGCCTCAAGGTACCTTTTTAACATTGTAACTGGACATGTCGGAGAACTAGTAACAGAAATCAAAACAGTTCTACCGTCTCTGTAAACGTCAGTTTTACTTGTTCTGAGAAAAATGCTTATGTAGCCTTTTTCAAAGGTAATATCATTTCTTTTAATATTCACTACTTCAGAAAATCTGAAAAATCCTGCATATGAGAGCAAAGACATTGATAAGAATCTTAAATCTAGCAAAGTAGCATTGCTTCCGCCAAAGGTATTTGCCAACTTTAACAACATATCAGGTGTGATTGGATCTTTCTTAATCACAGGTTTTACACAGGTTCTCATTGCTGATTCTTTAACATTAATGACCAGGTTATCTGCGCAAGGATCAGGGAGTCCTGAGATACTATGTGCCCATGAAATACCATAAATTGCTTCTGTTATACTACAACTATGCTTACCGCTTTGAATCAGGGAAACTAGATACAACGAAACATGAAAAAACGACGCTGGAATAAAACTAATATCAAAACTAGAGGCCCATTCTCTCCAGTTCTTATATGCTCTACTATACTTGCTTGTAGTAGCTGGTGCCCTTGATTTCAACACTATATCGGGTAACTTGTCAGCTAAAGTCAGTAGTCTCTCGTCCTGTAGATTGTTTCTCTCGCTCCACACGCCACCGGTAAACAGCTCTGAAAATGTCCAGTGACATAAGCACCAATCTATATCCTAATGGCTAATGCATAACCTTGAAAATTATCAAAAATTGACTTTCTGCTGCCCCCCTGAAAGGAAGTACTGCCGCTTAACTGAATAAAGTCCTTTACAAATGAGCGAAATGCACCATTTTCAAACAACGTTGACCAATACGATGCCGATGGCCAGTAGGGAATTACCAGTGTAGCTGGAGCCTTATTGTTCAGGGCATACTTTATGGCCTTCGTCACTAAAGATACGGGTGGAACTACCCAGTTATTATCTCTGGACCAATCCTGAGTAAACGAATCGACCGCCTCCGAACCCGGAGTCCAAAACCTGGAGTTAAACCTGTTTAGTTTAGCATTGATATGGCTCGCAAACCTGTCCACAGAGTGAGGGCCCCACCTGTTATTTAACAATTGAAAAACACGATCCGATATGGTCCAATCATCATAATCTCGGAATTTACTCAAACTGTCTGCTTTATCGTTCTGTGACTTGGGAATCCAACAGAACTCTAGACTGATGTTATCTGACCTTACACATCTAAAGATCGACAGGGCTAAAGTCTGTAGTACAGTGGAAAAACTACCACAAGTAGCGATGTGACAACATGCTTTGTTGTCTGAAAACCACTTGACCGACTTGTGTGCTAGAAAGTGTCTAAAAGAAAACAATGCCAATTCAACAGCCTTTAATTCCCTCCAAGTTGAGCTGAATGTTTTCTCTGAATTATTCCATGTATGGTGAAAAATGTAATCGGTACCCTGGATAAATGCTGCACAACCAACCGAACTTGCATCTGAAAACACACTAATAAGGGGAGAAAACTCTTGCTGTAAACTTCTACTATTAAAATTCAAAACATTGTCTCTCCAAAATACTAGCTCTGAAACAAAGCCAGAATTGTCATAAGACGTTACAACTTTGTCCCAGTGAGCATGACCCTGCATCTGCAGGTACATCTGCCTAGTTAATAGCCTACATACGTCTCCAAATACTGGCATAAGGGAAATGACTTTACCGGTCAGTCTGGCAACGTCTCTTGGTGTAAAATTGGGTAGGAGGGACATGAACTTTGAAAAACTTTGGTTTATATCCTTAAGTTTCCTGTAAAGAATGGAAATGATACCCTTGTCAAGATCCCAGCTAAAGCCAAGCCATTCTATTTGTCTTGAAGGTTCCCAGACGGATTTCTGATCATTACAGACAAAACCTGCCTCAGCCAACGTAGATCTAACGAAAGAAGAATGTTTTCTGCATAAGTCTAGAGTCTGCGCCAGGCCAAACCCATCGTCCAGATATACAACGATATCAATGGAATTCTGTCGCCAATACTTCACAAGAGGTCTGAGACATTTGGTGAAAATATATGGTGGAGAAGTTAAACCTAAAGGGAGAACAGTAAAACAATAATACTTGGTACGACCACTGTCTGTCCACGAAAAACCTAAAAACGTATGCTGATCTTCATGAATATCAATGTGATGATAGCCTGACTTTAAGTCAAACTTGAACATACATCCTCCAATATGAACATAGTTCAAAGCAACACTATGGCCTTCGAGAACAATTTTCTCCTTCCAAACGTAACGATTTACTAACATCAGGTCTAAAATTAACCTTTTCTTGCCAGATTTTTGAACAGACACTGACAGTGGACTTATAACATGAGGTTTTTGTTGAACTTGCACAATACACTTATTACTCAGGAGTTGTTGAATTGCTTCAGTCACAAACACACTGTGTTTAAAAGCAGAGCAATTGTTACGACTATACGAGGAAGGGGGAGTTTCAAAAAATGGAATAACATAACCATGTTCTATAACTTGCAAAATGTAATCAGAAGCAGAAATTTTTCTCCAGAAAGGAATGTGTTTCTTTAGATTACCTTTTACTATAGCGCAAGAACTAGACTCAAACTCGAAACCATCAGATTGATACAAGGCATTATCTTCAAGATCTATACCTTCTAACTCAGTAGGTGAACTAGAAGGTAAATTCCTGGAAGCCAGGGTTTTCGATGAACTCTCAACATTAGTTTTCTCCAAGACTGTGCCTCTCGCTGTACTTCTTGCGTCCTGTTGGGGAACTTCCCTCCCTTGAGTTCTGCTGGGCTGACCGGCGCAGAGCTGCTGCTGCAGGGCACGTGGCTCTCCAGTGTCCGACCTCCCCGCAGAAGAAACATGGCCTGGAAACTGGGTAAGGACGCCCGGAGTACTGTCGAAAAAGCTGATTGGGAGGATGAGTTGTTGGTGGCAAAGTTGGTTGAGGATAAGGACATGGGTTTACGGATCCTTGAGTTCCTCTGGTTCGGGGCCTGCCGAATTCACGTCGTTGACGCTTGCGAAGTGCCTTGGTTTCTGCCCTTTCAAACATTCTCTCCTCCTCTGAATTAGAAGCAATGTGATCCCCTTCTAACTCTGATATCAATCCCCATCCGGGCGGAGAACGGTCTGCTAATCTGATGAACTTATTCCTCTTCTTAATCGAACATTGGATACTGTCTATAAGCTCCAGACATTCGGAAAAATCTCTCCTGTTACAATGTCTTTTGACCGAATCTAGTCTATCTGAAACGTCAGTGTTGAACTTAAATTGAATTTCATTCCCTTTGTATTTGAAGGTGGGTGTATCAAATTTCTCACCTTTTTGAAAACACTGAGTGACCTTTCCTCGGACTCGTCGACAATGTCTCTCTTCAATGTCCTCAGCTTGTTGTCCATATAGTACTTAAACAGCTGAAAGGACTCAAAAGGTTCGGAGCTGGACTGTCTCGACTCCTGAGACACGTCCGGAGTAGAAGAGTCTTGTTGATCCATGAGGGACAATAGGACAGAACCCAAGGCAAAGCTACTCACCTGAGCAACGCGTAGACTTCGAGTGACGAAACAATGTCTTCGTCCCACCTTGTAACCTTCTGTCACGTGACTAAACAAGCACAACTTCTCGTGCTGCATCCACGGTGATCGGCTTTAACTACCGTATTTACCCTAGATAAATTTATAGATTTGATGGTCAGAATAGACAGGAATACATAAAGAGGATCTTATGTTTACATATGAGTTAGGGTTGATTTGTCCCAGGAACACTGTGTGGTCGTATTATTAGTATGATGCAATGGGGTTGAGTGTGGTGCTTTTGGGGTGCAGTGTCGTGGGGTGGGAGGTATCGCGAGGATGTCCAATCTCTTTAAATACATGCATCAATATCATCAACATGAATCATTACCATTTTGCCTACCAGAATAATGTAGTTAGGGTTACAACCACTTGGGCTACTTATACAGTACTTGGAGTGACTACATAATTAATACTGTAGTTAGGGCAACAAGCACTTCAGCTTCGAATACTGTAGTTTAGGGCGACAAGCACTTGGGCTAAGAATACTGTAGTTTAGGGCGACAAGCACTAGGCATAAGAAGACTATACTTCTGTTGACAACAAATACTTATGTGGTCAAATTGCTTGTGAACTTTGTCAGCATGGTCACGTGCACAAGCGCAACAATGGACTCGTGACGCGACGGTTACACCTATTTCCTGTAAGGTCTCAGCGTGTAGACTTTGAACAAAGGTTTAAGTTTGGGGCAAATGTTTCATTTCGCGATCACTTGCTGACATCACATATACATAAGATATGGTAATATACTGGGTTTCCTGAAATTTTGTATATGTGAAGTTGGTTTTTGTTTCATTTATGTAGTTTGCAGGAACAGAAACACAACACCGATGCCACAGGCGGCTCCAAGGGTGGGTGGGATGTAGGGATGCAGGGATGCGAATCCCTTTTGTCCTGAAATTGTGTTAAATTACCATGGAAACTCGGGTAAAAATGTACTGTGCACCCACACCCCCATTCTCCCATCTCAGGAATGTGCACCCTCATTCTAAAATAGCTGCATTGGATGCATATCGTAGTTTGGCATGAATGTTCTTGTCAATGCGCACAAAACGTGCTGTTATGATTGGTCTCGTATATCCCGTGATAGGTGTGGTGAGCACCGATCCACGTCCTCCTGGTGGCACGCTCCCAGTTAGGTCACCAAACCGACTGGCCCTTCAAGGTCAAGGCCCCTTTCACGAAGCGGCCTTTACTAAGGTTAACCTTAACTCGCATTCTGTAACATTGTACTACGGTTACCTCAATGGCTTTTGATCACATTAACGCTTTGTGAAAGGAGTCCCAGGGCCGTTGTGCATGGGAAAAGTGCCAGGAGAGGTCGTTGCAAAATCCTTGATGAGCCACGCTGAAGAACGTCACTTGTTGTTAACCCTGCCCGTGGTCGGCATTCAGAGAAAACTACATCCGGAATACTCTAGTAGTTTGGCAGTGAGAAAATACATTGGTCTAAACAAACAGACCAATAGGATGCTGCTTCGCCAAGCAAAGACTGCTCGGTTCTGACCCGGAATCATGAACTGGAAGAGCAATTCTATTCAGTCTTGCAAGAGTAGCCTCCCTTCCATTCGCATATAATTTCTCAAGGTGAATATTTTATGTCACTTCAAGATATTGTGAACCAAGCCTGTTTTAGTCTGCAGTTTAAGACGGAACAGTGTTCAATAGTAAAACCATACCGAAAACTACAGAACTACAGAACTACAGAACTACAGAACTCTCATTCCGGGCAGACTGCTGTTACTCTGCTCCATGTGATCGCATTGAGCAGATGTTCAATGAGCAGTGTTATTGTTGCCACTATGCAACCGAAACATCTCAGTTCCAGTTCATAAAGCATTTACCATTTGGACCTGTACACTACCCTTCTGCTGAGCATTCGTTGTCTAGTCCATAGACCAGTCAACAGACCATACCTATGTGTACACTTATGTTTTATCATAACGAAATTCGTCAGCTAAGTTTAGCGCGACGTATGACGATGGTTGACGTATTTCTGGAATGTAAATTTAAGGTATTTCCTCAGCCGACATCCCTCTGTACTGTTACTGATACAGATGCTCAATACAATTCGAACAACTAACGCGACAAAATCGTAATGGGAATGGCCGCAACAGTAGTAGTAATATGGTGTTTTTAAAGGGCATACGGGACTGTAAGACCTTTGTAAATTTCGTATTTCTTGATGCGCAAAGGAAATATGGAATTTACAGACGTGACTTATTCATTACCCTTAAGATCTTTTAATTTAGCTGATCTGTAAACAACATCATTCAACCATCGGCAGAATGATACGCAAAACGTTTTGCCATGATATTGCCGTAAACGGTCATAAAGGGAGATAACTCGGGATAGCTTAGTTTAAAAATAAAATACAGTTATAGTGTATTGTTTGGATATATTTATTGACACAAAAACTATGAAATTATGGCAGCAATTGCATTACTCTGTTTATATTCATCGTTACATACGCCAAGGGATCAGTTGTTTGGCAGCCACATTCCACCTAGCGTCAGAGTCATTCGTACACCCCATATAGTGTGTCACGTGACATATCTGAGAGCGAATCCGCCGGCATGGTTTCCTGTGCTTTGGTTATTAACCGATCAGAATTTCGACGAATGTCTCCACTGGTGGAACTCGCCACAATCACGTGCAGTCCCAAGCACACTGTTAACCTGAAAAGAGACATTGACACGTATGGTACAAGTCAAAACAGGAAATTGTATTGAACACCATTTGGACCACTGATGTATGATAAATTGATATATCTCATTCACATGTCCATAATAGTCTTCTTGCCAGAGAACTGACTATTTGATCACACTGCAGCATCATATATGAAGTTGAACACCATCACCGGGTAGGAAAGATCAACTACCGGTCCATGCACAGAATTAGAAACACACAGAGACACACTTAGAAACATACATAGTAATGCGCACACTTACACACACACAGAGGCGCGTGCAGAGATACAAACAGAAATGTACACGTGGAGAGTCAGACATACATGAGAACACATATACACACGGAAACAAACAGACGCACATACATACAAACACACGCACGCATGCAAACACTCATACATACATACATACATACATACATACATACATACATACATACATACATACATACATACATACATACATACATACATACATACATACATACATACATACATACATACATACATACATACATACATACATACATACATACATATGGCTGCACTCTTGACCACGGCTTAAACTGTAATATATATGGTTTAGATACGAAAGGAATGTGATGTGTGAGTGAGATTGAACCCATCTTGGATCAGTATTTCAGCAACCTTATGGTAGTTTCAGCCCCTTCCTGTGGATGCACTTAGGGATTTACACATGGTGTACACCTGTGGAACAGATAGCAGGGATTTGGCGTGACCTACACAGGCCCTGAACAAGCATCCCCAATACAGCATATACAAGTGTAGAATATGTGGCAAGTCTAGAAGAACACAGTTTGAAAATGAAAGGTCCTGGATTCATTTTGTTTAGCTTTTATGAAGAGAATTTATTAACCATTTTTGTCAAATATGTTAAACGTTAGTCTACACTCATTGTAAAAAAAACCAAATGTTGCACGAGTCCCTTCCGACACACAACAGGAGCTTCGTGTTCATTATCTCAGAGACTTTGACCTATTGCGTGATGGTAGTGAAGATCATGAGTACTCGGATAGTTGAGGTGACATCAATTACTTTACCAGTGTACAGAAATAGTGCCTCCTTTTACAGTACGTTAGGATTCGAACCAGGGATGGGGCATGCGAACACTTAAACTACCGGATTACCCACCTCCCCTTACTCGGAGTAAAGGATAATGTTATCGTGAGCCATATGGACGGGATCAGAACACACTATACAAAGGCCTTCAAGACATTGACGAGATTTTACATCCGCCTCTTTAAACTTAGGTCAAGGCGGCGTTTCTACGCAGGTGAACTAGGGATAAAATGACTTTACATTTTATGATCCAGGAACAACTGTGTCATTTAGTTAACAAATACTAGCGAGTCACTTCTTCCAGGCCACACTACATCAAATCCATACCAGGTTTACTGACATTTCAGCATTTAGACTCTTTAACGTATTTCATATCTCTAAATTTAGAATTGCCCTCCCTATTAAGGTGCCCCGTCCTTCTCCAGCCTCTCTGACCCACAACCGAACTGGAGTCCCCATACAGTCTACTTATAAAATAATCAATGGCATGACCTCATCGTAAGCCCCCTGGTGACTGAATGATATTTAATAGTGCTTCATTAGTTGATGTATTTTCCACAGTAGCAAACATCACACGATTACATGGTAAACACGTTCCTTTGCCGATGAATCCTTTAACACTTATTCGTGGTGAGTAATGGAACTGACATCACAGATAACTATGATGTATGAGAAAAACAGTACATTTTCATGAAAAGACTAATTCAGAAATACATCATTTGTACCGTGTAACTATCTTCCTGCCAAAATACATGACCAGTTACCAATACGGTGGATGTCTACTACAAGTACCAAACACACAGGAGTCTGTCGTAGAGGTCAGGACGCCAAGGTTTCAGCGTTAAGTAATAATCTATAGACTGCACTGGTCCGTACGAATAGTTGGACATTCCAATATAAGAAGCGAGGAGTTATGTGATTACAGGCATTACTGCTGTCTGTGACAGAGTTTTCCCGTTTTTTTATGATGCAACTTTAAGGCCGACTCTCCTCAATAGCGCGATTCATCGCGAGCGGCACCAGGCTGCCGATTGCTGAAATTGACAAAGAGATTTAGGGATGCTGGGCAACAGACGTGAAAAAGCATGAAATCGCTAATATCTGAAATAAAACTGCAATTACATGTTTCTAATTTAACCTACACATCAAATACAAAGCTGACAGTTTTATCCTGACCAGATTGCGTCAAGTGTACAAGCTGCCGAGTTGCCTGGACGTGTACTCTGAGTGTGTGCGGTACTCACGGGAGCGGATTCCAGCGTCAATCTGATGGAACATAAAGTCGCCGCGTGTGAAAACAAACACAAACACAAACACAAACACAAACGCAACCACACGCACACACACACGCACACACACACGCACACACGCACACACGCACACACGCACACACGCACACACGCACACACTCATACATACATACATACATACATACATACATACATACATACATACATACATACATACATACATACATACATACATGCACTCTTGACCACTGCTGAAATTTTAATATATATGGTTTAGATACGAAAGGAATGTGATGAGTGAGTGAGATTGAACCCATCCTGGATCAGTATTTCCGCAACCTTATGGTAGTTTCAGCCCCTTCCTGTGGATGCACTTAGGGATTTACACATGGTGTACACCTGTGGAACAGATAGCAGGGATTTGGCGTGACCGCTGAAGGACCTGTCCCTCCCCCTCCTCTGATTACGGTGAAGATCGCGTGAAACGAATGTTAAAGATTTGTGTTTTGATTATAAGTCTCCTGTAACGCGCTGTTATATATAGCAGGAAAAGTGACAATCATGTGTAGCTGCCGAAGGACCTGACTGTAAACCACATGATACTCTGACACTCTTACATGTTCCAGTTTCTCCTGGTCCCACCATCTCCCTGCCTGTCCTCCGCAATACACGCGCCGATGTAGGTAGAGAAAATAATGCAAGTATGTTGTGATTCTTATCTCTTTCAAGCTGGGAGGCTGGTGTCTTTTCTTGTCAATATACCTCAGATGTCTTTTAACAGCCATGCCTCTAGTTTCATCCCTGAGGTTAACATTACAATAACACACCAACGTTTTACCACATCTACAACGCCACACCCACTCACACCCTCAAACACCAAAGTCCTGTGTACCTATATTGATTTACACTCATCAGGCTCACAACGTCTCCCTCCCTCCACGCATATTCTATCACTCACTGTCACGCATGCAACACAGCTGCTCCACTGTGCCCTCCCTCCCCCACCAGATGTACAACAAGTCCGTCTGTAATTAACTTTCCTTTGAATATCACATTGTCCAATATGTCCACAATTGTGTCCTAGTACTCAATTCCACTGTACAAGATGGAAGATTGTGCCGTGACATTTTCCTATCTTCTCAGTGTATAATTACATCGTCGCAATGCTACACATCGCCCCCGTTTCATCTGAATGACATCATCCTTTTCCTCGACAAGTTGCCCTTTAATTCAAGACACAACCTCTCCTCCTGACCTTTCACCTGTGTCTGTGACCTTACTCAGACGTTCATCTTCATCAACACACAGCTGGAGCCTGACCGGCCCCCTACTTTCCTATCATCCAATCACTTTGTCGAGCACATGGTGGAGAGATGCAGAACCTGCTCAATCTCCTCTTGCCTATCCCTCAGAAGTTGACCAACGCTCCCGTGAAGCATGACCATCCTCCTCTAACACTCCGAGTCCATGTATACTCAGGCTTCACCTTCTCACATTCTATCTATTTCCAGGTTTTCAATTCCAAAACACCATACACTACCAGGTGTAGTCGTTATGGCACGAGCCGTCTTTAAGGGTGTTTGTAATCTCGATCTTCATATCACATTTCCTTATTGCCACCCATCTAATTTCCTGTGACATATAACCGTTGTTAATGAAACCTTTTACACTCCCCTTTGAGTCGGTACTTTCACAGTGGAGCAGGTTACAGGAGCCAAGTCCATTATCTGTACAGCCACCCCTCCTCGGCCTCAAACACATACTCTGTACATGGCATCAGTGCACTTGGTGCCAGATAAAAATACCCCTTACGGGGAATCTAGACCTTTATATATGATGTAAGGCAAGACGGTCATCTAACCCCAAGGATTGAAATAACACGAATTAATGTTCCGACATCTGCAAATGTCCACTTTAGCAATTTTTGATTGGCTGGTCACAAAAGATGATCTTATATCCCTGCATGGTTAGATATACCACACGACTTATACACTGACGTCACAGCTCGAGGTGAGATACGGTCTCCGGAACAACAGACGTGAGTAAGGTATCAAGACTTTGATATCGTAGACGCTATTCGTAATTTCGTAAGAAAGGATATTTACCGAGTGTATTTTGGTATGAAATACGAACACGAAATTCAAGAACCGAAGTTGTGAACTATAATCAACGAATGTGTGTATGTTTTTTCTCCTCCACAAATACAGGGAATCGTGGAGTATAAATGTCAATAAAACGTCGTATTACAATGATAATTCGATAGAAAAAAGTTCTTTTGTCTGCAAAAGTAGGGTGTCATTTGCGCTTTTACTCTCCTGGTGCAGATCTATGAACCCACATCGATGGTAATTTCGATAAACTTTAATAAGTCTTCCTGTCTACAGTTTGTGATATATGTTATGTGTGCATAAACATCGCACAGTGCGCCTGCGGACCACTATCATCTTTCAAGCGAGCAGAAGGCAGCGTACATTTGTCAATACCGTCAATGTTTAACAGTCCGTGAGTAGCAGACAGTGGAACAGGTACCAACAAACGGTCAACCTAGTTCATGTCGTCCCAGGTCAATGTAGGATCGATTGATTCAAAAGTAGACTCCGGAAATCAATCTCAAACTGCGAATCAAATTGCTGGAAACTTTTCTCAGGCTAGTGAATTAGGAAATACGGGCAGGTCTACATGCAGCTCATCTCCATACTTGATGGCCACGTGTTGTCAAGCCCATTCTAACACGTAATGTTGCCAAAAGGTGCCCCTGGTGTACACATCACCCATACCTGTGCACAGGTCACTTATCAAGTGTTTGTTTTCAAATGAGTCTAGAATAACACTGCATTTCCTTGAACAGCATATGGTCGTGTCTGGAGGCTTTGAAATTAGGGTTAAGTCAAAGTCAGCCTCTGACCTTGACGATGGGATGGGTGTGGCGTTGACTGCCATTTCCTTGGTATACTCTGCAAACCCAAGTCTGTGCTGTGCAGTTCTGTTAGGGGAACGTTAGGTCTACCATAGGTGTCTCGTGTGCAAGGTTTACTTGTTCTCATCCCCAGTAAAACAACACCCATAGAATGCCATGAGTAGCAATGAGCTGGGACGACGGTCAGGCGCAGCAAGAGGAGCGGGATAGATTGAAAGCGAGAGAATCATACACAGTGTGCCCCAACGACTGGCATATCGTAAGTGCATTAAGCATTAGTGATCCCAAATCGTCAGCTTTTAAACCTTAAGCCATTTGAATACACAATTTTCTGTGTATGATGGGATCCAACCCAATAAGAATACTAGAATCTGTACTTTCCTAAGAGGGTGCAATATTCTTGCTACTTAAACCTTTCGTCCTTCGAGATTGTTAGCGGTCACGACATTGAGGCTCAGACTGCGTGTTTAGTTGTAGCAGTCACACATGTGCAGTTACATGAAACCGTTAGCCAGGTTAGGTTCATTCATTTCCGAGCAGAAATAGAGAAAACCTAGCTATGTTTACAGTGTCAGCTCCTCGTCATGGTTTAAGGTTTAAGGTGATTCTACAGCAAGTGAATGAAGGTTATTCAACAGGCAATTTTCCTCGAACAAGGATTTTAAACAACAATGTCAAATATAGACATTTAGAAGTAAGCCATCCTGACCTTGATGTGATCAGTGTTTCCGAACCACGAAGGTACGGAGCAAACTGCTTGTTACCTTTCACAAGTAAACGGAAACCAAATGAAAAGTATCTTTGCTGAGAAAAGACTTTCACAGAAGTGCTGTTATTGTCATGAGTACTTCGATGTTTGGAAGGAGATTGGTGCATCGACAGACAGGACATGCACGCAAATTGTCATTTTGAAAAATATATTCGTAAACGGGACCGGATAGAAGAGTGTGTATCATGTGTGCATTTGTATGTTATGAACTGAATGACATTACCATGAGTGCCTATGAAGAGAGACGGACGACGCAGCCAGAACACAGGGTCATTTGGTGGATGAGGTTGTATCCGTTAATGGACGCGCGCTGACTTACATATTGTAAGGTTTTTATAACCAGTTACTTTCATTACTAGAGTTTGATTAGCAGGGCTCTCCATTTTATCGGACATTGCACTGTAACTTTGATTGTTCACGATGTTTAGCAAATATAGTTTTCACAGAAGTCTTTTGGATGTGGTATATGTTCTTAACAAGTACCGAGGAACACTGTGATTTGAAAATATATAGAAATGTAAACTGTAACTTCCCTAGGTCCAGTAAGTGTTCTAGGTACCATACTAACAAAATCTTTACCTTACTCAAACTTAGGGTCCCAGAGCTTTGCTCTGCAAAGTTCTGTAACTGTAGAAAATGAGAAACATGTGGTTCGAGTCCTGATTCGCCCTGGCTTTTTCTATGTTTGTTACTAGTACTCGTGGTTTTCATCTAAACGGTAGGTCACTATATGGCTGAAACATTGCCGAATTGACTAACGTTTAACTCACTCACCACCAAACGATAGGCACCAGACCTGCATCACGTGTCCTCTGTTATGAGCTGACATGCTGGGCTACCGTTACTATTAAACCCTTCACACTCTATCTCTTATGAGTAAACTCACAGACCTCCTAAAACCACTTTTATCTCCCCACTCTTTAAATCATCCACATTCCTGCACACATATCGTCAATCTCCCTCACTGACACAAAGCATCATCTGGGCCGAACAGGGCCAGGGCACGTTTCCGTCAGCGATCTCGAAGCGACAGCTAAGTGCGGGAATTCCATATCTTCACACAGATGTGTGATTGGTCACGGTTTCTCCTCCCACGTGCAGTGTAGCGCCACCTGGTCCCTCCCTCCTTCTGTTCCTGCCACCTACCCACGGGGATGTGCAAGATATGTGAATCCCCTTCACGTCTGTGTTTCCAGCTGTACGCACACAACAGTGTTTGGTCTACAAATATGGCAGTAGATGTTACGTGGCAGAAGACGCTAATTACCTACAAACATTCAACAGAAAACACGGGCCTGAGACAGAGCTATCCAACATCAATGACACTTCAGACATTGGACTATTTGTCTGGGAAGTAATAGCTTCCACAGATCGCTCTGTTATCTTGCAGTGTGAGGAAAGTGGATTTATATCCATTTCTCCCTTAAACAACGCAATTATAAACCATCTTCCTCTACTTTGTATTCCTTTGTATTGCAGAAAGACATCCGTGCTGAGTAAAGACCTAAATATGGGACTGAAACCCATTACGTTTGTATTTCATGCTGGTTTTATGCGACAAGAAAACCACGGTTGCGCCATTATCCCTGGCTTCCTTGACCATGCAATCTCCCAGTCACTGTGCCCCTTCCACTGACGAAGCAGATTTGTATCCGGGGAGTATAAATATCCCGTTTTGATGAAAGTTAAACAGTGACTATTTTTGTGTGTTTTCCCATGTGTTCAGCTACTTGACAACGTATCTTAATTCGCCTAGATGACTACCGATGTAAAAGCAGCAGTTTTATTGCATTAATAGCACAGGGCGTTGCAGTCTACCATGTTGATAGTAGCCACTTGAGTTTGTACTATTGTCAAGATTATATGTTCCATGGACACCTAACAGAATTATCTCTGTCTCCAGGCAAGGGAAAAACACCTGTTTCCAAGAATTAGTCACGTGGCAGCATGTACACGTTAAATTGGCCCTTGTACCATCGCCCGGTCAAGTTGTTGACATTTATTGTACGGCCGCTTTGTCCACTCGGTATTCAAAGTGACAGGTTGTCCAATCTTGCAGCTTCCTGTGACACAGGGAGTCCACTCATGTACACGGACACCACATTTGACATGCTAACAACGTTCTGTGCATGTTGCAGCTTGGAAAATATCCCAATGTATCTATATCTTCAGCGCTGCATGTCTTCTACAGCCACTTCTGTATTCCAGTATCTTACAACAGTATAGCATGTCTTATTACAATGCATTATATGTATATGTACTAATCAATATACATAGAATGGCCAGCTTGCACTGATATCATCCCACCAGTAGTTATAGTGATCATATACATGCACTGATATCATCCCACCAGTAGTTATAGTGATCATATACATGCACTGATATCATCCCACCAGTAGTTATAGTGATCATATACATGCACTGATATCATCCCACCAGTAGTTATAGTGATCATATACATGCACTGATATCATCCCACCAGTAGTTATAGTGATCATATTCGTGCTGACCCCTAAAGGTCAACTCGATTATTTACAGTCCGCCGTCATACAGCTCGAATATTGCTGAATACAACGTAAGCCTACACCTACTCACTCACTCACTCACTCACTCACTAAATCTGTCTTGTCATTTCTGCACGGCATTTAAGGGTCACCTCAGTGGAAACGTTTACTAGTCTCGGAATCCATATTTCTTACACATATAACCCTATTAGGATTCTTGAACAGCTGTATGATAAATTCCAGGTGGTGAAGCTATTTGGGATAACACCCAGACCAGGTGTTATTACACTACATGTTGATTAGCTGTGATGGTCCTGTTGACATGTTTCAGAAGTTAATACCACGATGGAGTAGTCAGGCAGTGTCAGGTCCATCCACCTGATCAGAACATCTATATGATAGTTGGGTAAGACTGTACCCAAGTTGTCTGATACAGGTAGCTCTCGCTGTCCAAGTCGTTGAGTAGACTGAAGCAAGTGCCTGGGTATGCCAGCATGTCACTGAGCAGGGAAGATGGCCGTTAAAGTATGGTGGAATAATTGGTACGGTGATTCTAATTGGTAATGCTCTTACCTAAAAAAGAGAAGGACTAGAGTTCTAATAATACTGTCTGCAGTATCCATCAGCAGGGTTACTATGTATATTCATATAAAACTTTTGACGGTTACTGCAACTTGAAAGCTCTTTGTAAAGCTATATTTCAATGTTTGACGATGGTGACGTGACAATAGTTGATTTTCATGATTCTGAAATCATGAGTGTTGGTGACTCGGGTGACCAGTGCGTGACCAGTGTTCCACTAAAAGGTGCAGTGAAAAGCAATCAATCTACACACTGACCTGAGGCTGCACCTTCTAGGCCATCCCTTGTCAGTTAACATATCCACCTGTGACTGCACGTTGACAGCCATCCCTTGTCAACCAACATACCCACCCGTGACTGTACATGACGTAGAGCCCATGTAAACCAACATACCGACACGTGCCAGTACTTGATGACCAACTCTCGTCAACCAACATGATGTACATGATGTACAACACATGTAAACCAACATACCGACACGTGCCAGTACTTGATGACCAACTCTCGTCAACCATCATGATGTACATGATGTACAACGCATTTAAACCAACATACCGACACGTGCCAGTACTTGATGACCAACTCTCGTCAACCATCATGATGTACATGACGTACAACGCATGTAAACCAACATACCGACACGTGCCAGTACTTGATGTCCAACTCTCGTCAACCAACATGATGTACATGATGTACAACGCATGTAAACCAACATACCGACACGTGCCAGTACTTGATGACCAACTCTCGTCAACCATCATGATGTACATGATGTACAACGCATTTAAACCAACATACCGACACGTGCCAGTACTTGATGACCAACTCTCGTCAACCATCATGATGTACATGATGTACAACGCATTTAACCCAACATACCGACACATGCCAGTACTTCATGACCAACTCTCGTCAACCAACATGATGTACATGACGTACAGCCCATGTAAACCAACATACCGACACGTGCCAGTACTTGATGTCCAACTCTCGTCAACCAACATGATGTACATGACGTACAGCCCATGTAAACCAACATACCGACACATGCCAGTACTTGATGACCAACTCTCGTCAACCATCATGATGTACATGATGTACAACGCATGTAAACCAACATACCGACACGTGCCAGTACTTGATGACCAACTCTCGTCAACCATCATGATGTACATGACGTACAACGCATTTAAACCAACATACCGACACGTGCCAGTACTTGATGACCAACTCTCGTCAACCATCATGATGTACATGATGTACAACGCATGTAAACCAACATACCGACACGTGCCAGTACTTGATGTCCAACTCTCGTCAACCAACATGATGTACATGATGTACAACACATGCGAACATAAAGACGTTGAAGTACATATGCCCGAGGAAATGTTAAACGCCGCTGTCATAGATAAACTGAGATTTGGGAACTTAATAACTGGCTTCAATTTCCAGTGGAAGTTACTATCCCTCGACCCAAGTGGCATCGTTAACTCAGAGCACCTGGATTGTAGCCATTATTCCTAAACAATAAACGATACACTCAATGTTGAAGTCATCATCTCACTGTGTGGCATTTCAAACCCCTGTCTTCACACAGAGACATTCAAATAAGCTAGAATCGGCACATTAACCGCCAGACGGACTGTAGCAATACCGTCTGACAACTTGCCAACATTCTCTCACCGCTGTGTTATCGGGCTAAATTAGCATGCCTTGTGGCTTTCACTATGTATCACACCCAAGATATTGTTGAGTATTATTACACATTGCACACGTGACGAATAAGCCTTGTGACTACCTCGTGACAAGGAGTCCACACCACATACTTTTGCTATCTTCTATGATACCTCAGATTGCCCCAAAGTACACCTACCCTCCAGGAGTTCTCACAAGGCAGTCTGTCGACAATCTGGGGAAACCATCCGGTCGCTGACCTGGTAAATGAAACTTAGAACCAAATTATGTCATTTATGTGCAAGGAGAGATATTGTTATCTATATTTGATAAGGTGACCAAATTAGGTTTCAGCTGCCTCTGCTTCCCATTCTCATGAATGATGATGATGGAATGGATGTTCCCTCGCAGCAGCTTGGTGCCGTACATCTCGGTCACTGCTTGACGACGTGGCAATGCGTCTTCAAGTCACAGTATGATGCATCGGTATTGCGTCATGTGAGTCAAGTCAAGTTCAAACAAGCATTACTAACATATCGTGGTGACAGACCGCATAATGACTCAGGTACGTGTCTCCATATATGCGTACCGATGACGAAAAACGTCGATAACGAATGCGAACGGTTGCATGTATAGACAGCGCAATAGGCTAACACACCCGTCGACCTTTCATGCGTCTGATTTACTAAAGAGTGCAGCTCTGACGACAGTCATTACGAGCAGCCACCTTTAGTCTTCCTGATGGTCAATTATACTGGCTAAGTTGTACTCACGTCCCGCCATCAGCTATGCTCAAGAGGAAATCCTTTTCAGTCACAGTCATCGTACTTCGGATTATTGTTCTCAGTTACTCACTTTTTGCATACTTTTGACATCTGAAGTTAATACATCTCATATCAAAAACTTTAGAATGGTTGAGTATTCAACCATCAACCATTCTACAGGCTCTGAATTTTGCGGAAAACACGTTATTTTCAACGTAAACGCCATACGAAGGCTTACAGAAAATAATACAGAAAATACGCGCCGCAGGAAGGCTGGAGACAGGAATGGCTAAAGATGAAGAGACCGGACATTTTGGTGAACACGATCGTATCTCTATGGGGACGTTTCTAACATAGTAGGGACACGAGCGATTTGCCTCATGCCGGTCGTCCACACGTCAGCTAGACATCCACATTCAGCTGACCCATCTACTTCTTGACTGTGACGTACTGGACCATTTCAAGTACTGTAAGGAACCCATTGAGAGAAAAACTCCAACCCCGACGGCCTGCAGTGAGTCCACATTTGGTCCAACGTTACCGACACGAACGTCTTGCCTGGTGCAGACAGCAACTACGGTACAGGAGACAAGATTGGGATGGTGTTTTGTTGGCTCCGATTTCATGTGGACAGGTCAGATGGCAGGGCAAGGATGTACAGGCGGCAAGATGCTGATTGGGCTTCATGTGCAGCTGGATATCGAGCATGCTTGAGATGAAACGGAGAGACGATTACACCAAGTCCAGAATCAGCCAAAAGGGACAAGCATGGAACAACATTCCCCAAGCATTCTCCAATCGCTTTACGTCATCTATGCTTCTTTCTTGTCAAGTACGCTTCAGCGCTAATGGTGGACGTAATTGTGAACTGACTTTGGACGCTATATCTCTTGTCAAAATGCCTAATGTCAAATCATACACATTTCAAAATTATCTCAACGATTAAACAGTGATTAATGAAAACACAAAAAATTATATTATTATTCTTCGTGTAAAAAATGGTATTATGAATAGTTATGCTTTATCGCAGTATTATACATGACGTTGTCCTGCACAAGGGCTCAGCACGATCGGAGGGTCCATCCGCCTGGGCCATCTCCTAGTGATATACTTCCTCACGACGTCTCCATACGAATAGATGGCCTTCTATATCGTTGTTTTTACGTTTTTACATTTTCTTAGAGTCTGCACCATGCCAGACTTGTCTGTCTGTATCTGCCTGTCAGAGAGGGACATATGATCAAACTGCGTTCCCTCGGACCAGCAAGCAGTGGCTTGCCAGGCCATTTCGGGCTCGGTCTTGAACGCTCCATTACATACAAGTTGACTAATAAAACTTCAGCGCTTGGTTGATGTGCAGGTTACTACCGATGGTGCAACATGACATTCCTCTGATATGCATGTTAATTACCTGCCATCTCGTATTTTCGGAAGGTCAATGTTTTGCCATGTCCAAAACGTTGTACGTCCTGCCATGCCAATAATGTTCATTTCACTAATGTATTAACTGAACTCAGCTCCGAAATCTATAGTGCCCCCCGTGGCTTTTGAGATAGTGTGTTGAGAAACTGGTTTGCTTAGGCAGTCTCGTATGCCTGTGTATGATCATCACCTGTTTGGGCAACAATATTAAAAACTGACCATGGATGCATGTGAAGAAGTGGGTGAGTTAATATTATAATCACATCCTCAATATGTCAGCCAACAATTCAGAAAACAATTTATACAATACAAAATTGAAATCATTGTGAAGAGTTAAACCTGTCGACGATGGACAGTAGAAATACCAGTTTGACAATGAACTGAAATATGTGTATAATATAAAAAAAATCTGTTGTCAAAGAACAGTGAAACAACTGGAATATCACCATCAGATTTAATACTAACATGTTAAGTTAAAACTAATAGCATCATTTGATATGAAGAAGTACAACAGCATGTCCATTAGCGTTCAGACGGTTTTCTAGGATCCCAAAAGATGAAGCCCGAAACAGGAAGTATACCCCAAAGCATTAACTAAAGGAAGTCCTCAAAAGGTGACCTCGGGAAGGTATGGACTAAATACAATTGTCTCATCTGGACACAAGCTGTCATATAGTTTAAGAAAATTGTCACTCTTTGAAGATATGCTCGTGCAAAACGAAACTCCTTTACAGACAACAATTCCTGCACACGGTGTGACGGTACTACTGTACTGGCGAGATAACTCAGCAACGTCATGGAGCCACAAGGATCCTCTGTATAAATGTTTGAACATGTAACTTCCATTGGTGTATATTTTCGTACGACAGAGGAAGATCATTTGAAAAGCACAATCTCTTAATTCAGTTTTCATTTCAGAAATAAACATCGGTGAAGAAACAGATCAAAGATAAATTCATAATCATTTCAGTTCAAGTGCTGACTGGTAACGTTTTTAATCCTCCCAGTTGGCGAGGCTGTAATACTATCTGTTAACACAACGGTACACTGGTGTGCGACGCGTGGCTCTGTTCGTGAGGAGCGTGGAACGTTCTATGGGTGAAGAGTAGCTAAATAATCGTCCCTGCGAATACAAATAGAATCCCGATGATGATGAAATAAGTAACTGTACATGATCTGTCCCATGGCAATGAAACCTGAGACAGCCATCTAGACAGACATGGTGTCTCGCAAGGGTTACATTAGATCAATTACTTGCTGGCACTGGCGCTGCTTTGAACACATCACATGAAAGCACTGATTATCACATTGAAAAATAAATGTTTGAAATTAAAATACGAAAATCTCTTTGATAAAAAATATACATGTTCATTTCATCATGTGATAATACTCTTTCCTCAACTAACATGGTTCATTTCAGCCCAAAATATGAATAAAATATCATATAAAAATACTTCCTCTAATAAACATGCAATCAAAAGTATCCACCATGTCAAGTAAATAAACCGTACACAGACAAACTTGTAATAATTTCAAGAGGCAGGAATATCTTTATCTATGTAACAGAAAAAAATAGATGAGCAACATCATCATGGACCTTGATAGCAATGACAGCAGATGCTGCAAATGTATAAAAATAGAAATCGTAAGTCGTGAACATATCACCTGTCACCTCCAAAATAGCCTTTCCATGCACGAAGGGAAAACGTATCACGCCAACTTCAATGTAGCCTACTGGTGTACAATAATAGACAGCACCACCAGTCACTTTCAGTGTATCCTACTGGTGTACAACAATAGACAGTATCACCAGTCGCCTTCAATGTAGCCTACTGGTGTACAACAGTAGACAGCATCACCAGTAACCTTTAGTGTAGTCCACCTACTGGTGTACAACAGTGGGCAGCATCACGGGCTACCTTTAGCGCAGTCCACCTACTGCTGTACAACAGTAGGCAGCATCACCGGTCACCTTTAGCGTAGTCCACCTACTGGTGTACAACAGTTGCCAAAATCTCCTTTAGTGCATCCTTCTAATGTACAAGAGTTGACAATATCACCGGTCACCTTTTGTTGGCTATATACCAGTACATGTACCTGAGAGACAATCACCAGGATCTGAAGGTGTCAGTCTTGATATGGTAATGAAATCAGCCTATATCGCATCTTAATTTGGCTATTCAAGCGGCACTTTGCTCTCCCACGTTGTCTAGATGTACAACGTGTTACATTAATTATTCGAAGACAGTTAGGCTATAGCTATTGTTTACAGTGGCTAGACTATCCCTGAAAATGGACGCACAAAGTTTCCTGTTAAATTCAGATTTAGTTTAGCAATTGCTGGCATCTGTCTACACGTTCCAAATTACAAAGCTGACACATAGTGTAGACTCATCCTATTGGCATTTGCCTGAGATGCACTTTTAGCTTGATTGACCGTCACACGGTGTCCAAGGGTGCTTGACATATATTTATATTTTCTGTTCCTGTTTCCTGTGTGTGGAGCCTATGACGTCCGTCATGATGTGCTGCCACAGCTGCAGCTCCCGCCACCATATCTTCCTACATTACTCAGTATAGGAGCCTCACTCTCCAGCAAGCCTACACTTTTGGAAACAGAATTTTGTTTACACCGACAACAGTCCCAGATCGCACAAAACAATTCTTATCCACAGTGATCTGTACTGAAGGAGGATAGTACTGACACACAGACGTATCCTACTTACCCGACAAAAATGTGTATTGTTAAAAAAAGTATTGCAGCATTCAAAGAACTTGTATAGAACAGAATCTTGCATAATAGCAATGACCAATAGCCAGATTCGATATGCGTCTTTATTTCGTAGGGTTTGTATAATCAGAAAAAGAGGCGACGAACCTGACAAAAATCATGATAGACCCCGCAGTATTTGAGTTACTTCATTTAAACCGTCATGCTGACCACTTGAACGCCTGTTGTCTGCAATATGAGGACATAATGTTCATCTACATGGCTAAGGCCGGAGACAGTTGTTTCACTTGCTTAAGACGGGTGTTAGTATCTCATCAACCCGTGGGTGGTTGGGTAGATAGCCTACTGATTAAAGTGTTCGCTCGGTCTGCCAAATACCCGGGTTCGAGTCACCTCATGGGCACAATGTGTAAAGTCCATCTCTGGCGTTCCCCGTCGTTATATTGATAAAATACTACTAATAGCGGCGTAGAATAAAATACCCTCACTCACTCCAAAGAGCATTATACATTGACATCGTATCAGCATAAGAACCTATAAGTCTAATCCTTGTGGATGGTACTTTCATATTCGACGAAACGTTCCATATCTTCATGTATATATCGGGGAAACTAGTGATCTGTTCATTGTCAGGTTGCCCTTCTCTTCAGACAACTGGTAGTTATGCTTGAAGCATAATACTTGACTGCTACTGTATAGTTGAAGTGCTCGGGCAGTACTGCATGGCAGTATCAGTTTGTGTTTGTGATGACCATACCCGTTATTATTGGAGGTTCAACAACTAAGTTAAGTTTGCTGTTCATGACTACTGTCAATATACCAGTGAACTCACGTCGGAATGATGATAATTCCCACAGACAGGTCCACATGTCACTGTTTGATCCGGTTTGGCTCTCTGTCTCAGACATTAACAAAACGTGGTTTGGGTATTGCTTCTTGTTGTTTGAAACTAAACAGTTGACCAGGAGTCAGTATGTAAGAGAACTTGTGCAACCAGCAAACAACAATGAAATATAGTCATCCATAAATCTTGAGAACTATCTGTCTCATTGTAAAAACAAAGCTCACAGGTCATATTTTTCAAAACTACGTTTAAGTAATCATAAACTCAAAATTGAAACTGGAAGATATACAAAACCTGCAATCCCATTAGAACGTTGTCTGTGTGAAACATGCAATGTCATAGAAGATAAACAATATATAAATAATATCTTGTACCAAGTATAGGAAAGAAAGGGAGTCAATTCTACAAACATTGCTTTTTCATAATCAAAACTTAGCTACACTTTCAAGAAAAGAATAATTTTTAACAAACTATTTCTAAAATATGTCATGATATTTACAATTTCAAATGAATTCTGCATATTGCCTCATATTGCTTCCATTTGATTATACTGCATATGATAAACTGTTGTAATGTATATGATTTATGTATCTGTATTTCTATATGTCTGTAACTACTGTAACGTTCATATTTGTAGTTTATAGAATATTGCTACTGTTTCTTGACGGAAAGATATGCAATAAATATCTTATCTTATCTTATCTTATCTTATCTTATCTTATCTTATCTTATCTTATCTTATCTATATACAGAACTGCCTTTCTCTGGCGCTATGTACGCACAGTAAGTGTTGTCATGTCATATTTCTATACTTGTACCATATACAGAGCAGATGAAATTAAACCTGGAGAGAAGACAAAAATAATGTTTATGGAAATAAGTTTCTCTCATCTCTAACTTATAAAAAAACATTCTTTGTGTCATGGGCAAAGATACACTTGTTCCCGGAGAACAAAATCATCAACGCTAAAGTCCTGTCAAAGAGCCGTATATCCGACAGTAAGTAATATTACAGGAGTAAATTGCCCTCTAGGACATTTTTTCAACTTCCCAAAACAGTGTCTTCGATTGCCGCCTTGTCCTGTTGACTTGCTTCAGCTGCCACGTGTGTCTCCACTGCCTAATTACTGTATATGTCACACATAGATCTTTCGCTGATACGCACGGTATAAGTTTACCGATAATGACATTGTAAAAACTATTCTGTTCCGTCAACCTGCCTCCTCCTACATGTGTCGTGTGGAAGTGGGACTAGCGGCTACTGCCAAGCAGTCATCCACATGACGGGCGCTAATTGATACACGCGTTCTCTTACTTTTCTGCTGTGAATACAGTCTCTAGACTGATAAAGTATATAACATCTAATTTCGTGTGCGTGTACTTGAGATCAAGAGTGAGAGAGAGAGAGAGACAAAGAGAGAGAGAGAAAGAAAGAGAGCGAATGATATTGTGGATGAATGTTTGTGGTAGAAGAAGGGATGAGCGGAGTGTATGAATGTTCAAGACAGGAAAATCACCCTTGTGTTTTGAGAATAGTTTGATATATACACAGGTTCTTACAGTTACCGCCATTGTATATCCTGGCTAGCGACCAGTTATCGCCAGTTTTTAGCGGATTTTAAAGATTTGCTCCAGTGGTTCTTAACATGACGAAACAATTTATGTTGATGATAGATTAGCCATTCACCGGCGTTTCCTTCTCGTTTACAGTTGCCGATAATGTCTCTCTCTACAAGAAGCGCGGTAGTGTACGTCGCCATTTCTGAATGTTCTTCACCAAATGCGGCATAAATTTAGTAATTTAGCTGTGGTGTTTCAAATCTTGATTTATTAAAGAAATGTTATGATTGGAATGAGTGTTTTAAAAAAGAAATTTAAAAGAACAAAACAATGTCGACGGATGCTGATAAAACTGAGGGGAGTATGGCAGATATCGCAAAGTTGACTTTTGGAATAGTTTGCAATTTTGGTAATGTTTGTTTTCTCTGGGAGAAGCGTAACGATAAAGGTGACAATTGACAGCATGGTGTCTAGCGAGTCCATAACACGGAAATGGAAATGTAGGTCAGTTCGAATATTAGTGACAGACTGTTGGCATTATGGGAATGTTTAGACAAATTAAAATCTGCACTTTTCATGGACTGAATTGTAATGTCAGATATTCACAATATAGCCAGGATGCAAGGATGATTTTCATTCAGTTCTCATCATTTCTAATCATTTTTCATCGTTTCTCATTTCTCATCATTTCTCATTTCTCATCATTTCTCATCATTTCTCACCATTTCTCATCATGACATTTCATGTCAACACACAAATGGTCACGTGACCCCCCTCGCGTGATGTGTCAAGAAATGCTATGAAAACAGAACTTCTTCTGTATAACACAAACACTTGCACATTCCTTGCGCATCCCGTGTGTCTATATTCAGGTTTGTGGGAAATGAAGAAGTTTTATCGACGTATTCAGAAACAAATGATAATCATGATGTTACAGATCGAGTATTGTCAGAAAGAAGTACATGTATACGATATTCAAAAGCTCAATACCATCAACCAACTGGACGAGTTTCTGTAATCATAAGAAACCTAACCTACTCTCCTGTACGATTCCGTCTGTATCACGAACATACGATTCTGAATCACGGTCAAATTGTGTTCGCAAAGCAGTAATCATACCCGGCCATGAAATTAGTGTCCAGCACCCACATACGTAGAGTCACATGTCCAGCCAGTTATTCTCCTGAGAGGAACAAAGAAAAATACCTCAAAGAAACAACACAAAAACAAAGCGAACATATTGCGATACACTGAATAACACAGGTTGTTTAATGTTTGAGCAAGTTTGGAAATGTACACTTGCAATTGTCCACCACGAAACGTTCGAAATGTTTTACTGACACCTTGAAAGGCACATTGCAAACTACAACATCTTGAGTTTCCAAATACACGATGCCATTTATAATATGAGTCCATATGCTATATCTGGGTTTACACTAGAGTAAAATACAAATTCTGTTAAATATTGGAAGTAGAGGTTTCATTGGAGATTCGAACCAACACTCACAATGTTGTGAAAAAGAGCCATTTTGATACGTGTTCATAAAAGTACAATTAGAAGATATCAAAGACTGAATGAATTTTGTACTCGGGCACTACTCTAGCGCCATCACTATGGTATGCAAATAATCTGGGCCCAACAAACCTGTGACCTGCCCCGTGGACATCTGCACACCGACCATCTCGACCCTCGTGTCGTGGTTTTTGATCATCATGAGTGGAGACCACTCAGAAGCTGGAGATCTACATTTTCTAGGGACAGGAACTCGATTTCAGATTTTAGAGCTCGATGGAGCATTTAATTGTTCAGTGTGTCGTTTTAGGCCAGAACATTTATCAAGGATATGTTACAGTCAGAGTGTGCAATCAGTCATTTCGTGGCTAAAGGTTTCAGTCATTTTGTGAAATGACTGAGAGGGTCAGTCATTTTTCGTCACTTTGTGAAACAACCGGTAATATGCTTCAGTCATACATATCATGAATTTCCATTTCACCTGTATGTTGTGGACGGGGGTTTGTGAGCTGCTCTGGACACAACATTTGTGTCAAGCAAACAGGTGCCAATGCTTCAAAGCCAAACTGAACTGCAACAGATGTTGCCTCAATAGTTTTAACTGTTAGAAACAATGAGCGATTCAGTAATTATGATCCACTTTTGTGGACTAAGGTATTAAGTGAAGTTTTATGAAATGATTGAAGTTATTCTCATTACACGAAATGTGCGAGCCGCTTAGTCTTTTCACGATCTGACTGATTTCACGATCTGACTGTAACAAATACACAACACAGCAGTTTCTCTGACGTTGGGTACAGAAACAGGTACTCCGGTATTGTAGACGTCTACCTGTGTCATGCAGCTGCAGCTGTCATGAGTGTGAGGCAATTATTCAGGGTCTGTTGCAACCTTGGTGGAAGTGTAACTAAAGTTGTGTACAATGCCATGCCTTCCTCTCTTCCCTACCCTCTCCTCCACCCCCCACCCCCACCACCACTCCCCCTTATGTCCACATTCCTGTATCCATCTCTTTCCTTCACCCGCCGATACAAGATCATAGTTGCTTTTCTCTACCGTGTGCATTCGGTCGTACTTGAAACCTCAACTTAAATCAGCCCATTTCTGCTTAGAGATTTTCAAAGCAAATCTGAAGTCAAATACAATTACCATCCGTCAAACATGAAACGTGTTACACATGTTTCTAGTCAGCAGAGGTGACTTACAGCTTGCATATGTTTAATGCATTGTCAATGTTAACGTTCATGCCAGTCACTGCAATATCATCCATTTCTTGGCACAAACACGTTCACGGTTCGTGTAAATATACACATAGAAAATAGAAATTGAAAAGTCAGCATAAAACTATGTTTTCTGATATTTAACTATCCTTTATATGTGAATCCCGTCCTGTCAGCCAGTTAGCGTGATCCACATTTTGTACCTGTCGTATACCATAAATGTAAAATATCAATTTGTTCTCAAACAACAAATCCAAAATCAAGCTTAGATGTTTATGAGCGAATGAGCATTGTTCTTCACCGTTTTCAGAAGGCAGTGTATATGAGAAATGGACTACACACATTGAAGTAGGGATTCGAACTACAGCACGCGGCACGTAGGGAGGGAGCGCCATACCCACTAGACTACCCGTTTTCTCGCGTTGGCATTGATTCTTGGTATATATTAAAGTGTTCTGTTGTAATGTTTCAATAAGTCATTCCAAGTCATGTTCAGCGTTGATGAGATAGCTAATTCAACAGATAATATTACCCCATGCATTGAGGATGCAGTGACACACCCATCATGATCCCTCGACCAACGCTTGATGCTTTCCGCGACTATCAATGGCTCCAGTGTAACTGACTTGTGTGGAATTTATGGATACTCTGTTCCAACATCCCCGGCCTCATCTTGTTGAGACAACGGTTGTTCATTGTGTATAACAGTGTCAAGTTGTTTTGGACCGAGCTGAGATTCGTGAGAAGTGTACAGCGACCCAATTGAATCGACATTCGTTTGGCAGCTGTAAAAATAATCCGAGTACTTAGTTTTGCTTCTTTATGTTAAGAAGCAGCATTTAATCCATATTTTTGACTCAGTTATGATTTTTTAGGGTTAGTGAATGTCATGATGGAAAGCAAAAAACGATATCTGACAGGCACAGGCGCCTGGGTGACAGGCGTTCATTGGATATATCCTCGGAGCAATCAGCCTTTCGTCAGTCAGGAACCAGGACTCAGCTAGCAGGATGACATTTAAATGTCACGGTTAAATCTATACCCCATTGGACAAGTGAAACGAAATTTCATTCTCTGAGTGAAGCAAGTATGTCCAGCTACATGAGTGAGAGGATACATGCTGCGGGTTCTACGTGATGGATGAGTGGTAACAAGCAGTAGTTATCACCAATACACATGAAGAAACACAACTCCATATCGTATTCCGCCTGATCCATGCATGTCACAGTCAATAACTCCATTGACATGGCCACAGAAAAGAACTTAATCGACTGCCAGAAGAGTTCAGCGAGGAGAGTTAATATGAAAATGCATCTCCTGCACAAGTCGCTGACTTGGATCTAGAAGATATGAAAAAACACAAGCGTGTGTATGTGTGTGCGTGCGTCTGCGTGTGCTTGTGTAAGGTAAGGGTTTTGTCGTTCCATTTGTAGATGTCGGGAGAAATAAACCCTTCCTATCCAAAGAGCTATCCAAATGAAAGGTCGGCTCATCAATGTAAAGTTGGTAATTGGTTTTAATTGATGAATTCAGTTCTGACATAAAGCCTTTAAAAATCACAGAAGGCATTCATACAGTTCCCCTAGTGTTTTCCGCGATAGTATCAGATTTATGTTATTGAAATCTCAAGTATTTCGGATTAAAAATACACCCAGCAGGATATAAAACAGCGTTATTCATCCGTTGTGACGTGGAGGCGTGTGAGCTGAATACATTCAAGCATCTTGAAGAGTGTTGTGGATAAGAACAAAGTGTGCGATCGTCGGTGCCAACAGACATCCAGCAACAGTTGTTATAGCTTCAGTATTAACCGACATAACCCTGTTTATATGTACTTCATTTGAAGCTATTATCTTTCCACATGGCAGAAAGAGACGATATCACGACAAAGTTCTATAAATCACTGTCAACTGGAAAAACATCATGACCAAGGGACTACTTTCAGTCTGTATTTGCTTTGCACACTAGAAGGTTGTAACCTTGACTGTCCTTCCAAGGAAGGTTGCTTCATCCATGTTCACTGGCGCTGTAAATTAATGTAATAAGATAGCATTGAAGAACAACCTAGCTGCACCACCAGAGAACATCATGATATGTTCCCTACAACATTTTATCACTGTGGTGTCTATTTTTTATAGTTTGAATATCTAAGGCAGTCGGTGCACACTTCTTACGGATATGTGCATCATGGGTCAAGTGCTATGTCAGTCATTAAAATCACAGCATATCGCAATATTACCTAACTTGGGATTACTTAGAAATAATCCATACACCCATACACCAGATTGAATATATAAAACATGTTATCTAAAAGTGAATCTGAAACCTTTAAAGTGAGAGAATATTGAGTGAATCTCATATAAAGATATTGACATCTGTACGCAATTACAATAATTGATTAATGAAACTTTTGGCACAAACTCAGGATGGCGTGTCTGTGGCACATCATCAACGTCTTCTCCGTGCTCCTGGATTTCATTCATGACACGACCCCGAGTTTGTAGGGAGCGTCATGGAATAAGATAATTATAATATTTTCTGGTCCTATACAGCCATAGGCTCACTCATGCCAACTGACCTCATCTAACCTTCTTGAGGATGCCAGTGAAACAATTTACACAGTCAACGTCAACAATGACGATCAAAAAGCAACATGTTTAACATTCGACAACGTGTTTTATATTTTATCAAAAGTTCTCCCTTTTCTTCGACCAGTCAACTTCTAAAAGCTCTTCTTCGATAAGAGTTATTTTTATATTGTAGAAAAGAATTACATTTGTGCATTTTAGATTTGGATTCACATTTCGAAAGAAATTCCTGCGTTTTTTTTGTATGTTAATTGTATTGTTTTGGGGAGGGTTTACGTTCAGTTCAGATCCTAGAATGCAGATGGGCAAATTACATATCATTATCTGTAACTGGTATCCATTATGGCATTCGTGTTCACCGTTAGCTGCGCGCGAAAACGATGATTATGTCCCTGAACGCGTTCCTACCTGGCGGAGAGTGCGAAAACAGAAAGAGAGTTTCAAGGAAACCTTCTCCGATGACTACAAATCATAATATTTGAAGTCAGTAATGGTTTCATTAGTGATTTATGTTTAGCTGTAAAATAATGCGCGGCAATTAATTTTTGTATGGTTTCGAGGAGTTTGGTCAACAATTCTTACCATCGCGATGTAGCTGTAAAACTCGCTAGTCGTCGGGATATGCATGAACAAAAGGTTACACATCTCACTATCTCGCCCACAGGACACATCCTGCTCTAGACGAATTACACTCTCGCCAGACATGCCTTGCACTCACCATATTACTCACTCACCAGACAAGCCCTTTACTAACCGCATTACTCACTCACCAGACCCACCCTAGTCTAACCGTAGTACTCACCAGACACGCCCTGCACTAACCACATTACTCACTCACGCCATATACAGGAGTCAGGAGAAGCGTCGAGCGCTAACCGGTTTACATCTACGTTAACATCAGCTGCATGCTTTGTATGTCAGGATATTAATGTCATCTACGTTGACATCAGCTGAATGCTTTGTATATCAGGATATTAATGTCATCTACGTTAACATCAGCTGAATGCTTTGTATGTCAGGATATTAATGTCATCTACGTTAACATCAGCTGAATGCTTTGTATATCAGGATATTAATGTCACCTACGTTAACATCAGCTGAATGCTTTGTATGTCAGGATATTAATGTCATCTACGTTAACATCAGCTGAACGCTTTGCATGTCAGGATATTAATGTCACCTACGTTAACATCAGCTGAAAGTTTTGTATATCAGGATATTAATGTCATGTACGTTACCATCAGCTGAAAGCTTTGTATGTCAGGATAGTAATGTCATCTACGTTAACATCAGCTGAAAGCTTTGTATGTCAGGATATTAATGTCATGTACGTTAACATCAGCTGAAAGCTTTGTATGTCAGGATAGTAATGTCATGTACGTTACCATCAGCTGAAAGCTTTGTATGTCAGGATATCAATGTCATCTACGTTAACATAAGCTGTCTGCTTTGTATATCAAGATATTAATGTCACCTACGTTAACATCAGCTGAAAGCTTTGTATGTCAGGATATTAATGTCATGTACGTTAACATCAGCTGAATGCTTTGGATGTCAGGATATTAATGTCACCTACGTTAACATCAGCTGAAAGTTTTGTATGTCAGGATATTAATGTCATGTACGTTAACATCAGCTGAAAGCTTTGTATGTCAGGATAGTAATGTCATCTACGTTAACATCAGCTGAAAGCTTTGTATGTCAGGATGTTAATGTCATGTACGTTAACATCAGCTGAATGCTTTGTATGTCAGGATAGTAATGTCATGTACGTTACCATCAGCTGAAAGCTTTGTATGTCAGGATATCAATGTCATCTACGTTAACATCAGCTGTCTGCTTTGTATATCAAGATATTAATGCCATCTACGTTGACATCAGCTGAAAGTTTTGTACGTCAGGATATCAATGCCATCTACGTTGACATCAGCTGAATGCTTTGTATGTCAGGATATTAATGTCATCTACGTTGACATCAGCTGAATGCTTTGTACGTCAGGATATCAATGTCATCTACGTTAACATCAGCTGAATGCTTTGTATGTCAGGATATTAATGTCATCTACGTTGACATCAGCTGAATGCTTTGTATATCAGGATATTAATGTCATCTACCTTACAGTTAGTGGTATCCTCTACTTCAGTGTTTGACGGAAGAACGACCAATACCAATACTACAGTCTGTGATACCGGAAGGACAGTAACATCTGAAAAAGTACTACATTCTCTGACACATGAAGTACGGTAACATCTAAACAAGTACCACAATCTGTGATACCGGGAAGACGGAAATATTTGATCAAACAATACAGTCTGTAGACGGCAACATTTGAATAGACACTGCAATCTGTTGCATTGGAACGACGGTAACATTTGAACAGACACTACAACCTATGGGACTGGAACGACGGCAACATTTGAACAGACACAACAATCTGTGGCACTGGAACGACGGCACCATTTGAACAGACACTACAACCTATGGGACTGGAACGACGGTAACATTTGAACAGACACTACAATCTGTGATACCGAACCACGGCAACATTAAACCAAACACGATACTTGTGGTGGTGTTACATAAAACATACACCTGTAGTGCTGTAGGCAATACACACAGAGATTTCTTTACATCTAACGATGTATATTAAATGCTTTATGTTGTAATTTCTTTTAGTTTAACAATAGTTAATTGGTTTAGCTCAGTGTCTTGGTCGTGGTTTCTGGAAAAGTGTTGGACTCAGTTAACTCAGCTCAGCTACAGTTTAACAATCGAACGGTTGATATATATAACATACTTTGGCATTTTGGTCACATGGACATTTTATCGCACGGTTAGAGGACTGACAGTTCCCCTCTATTTCCGATGATACTTTACGGCTGTCGACAGAAGCAGGAACTCATGCATACACATATAGTGGCGTAATCTCCTTCGTAATAACAAAAACAAATAGGGCTATAAACATAAATATTGACTTTCTCGCTTACTCGACACACAGCAAGGATAACACACATACGTTCACTCTGTCTGCAGTCTCAGCATAACACGAAGGTAGACAGTCAACAGTGGGTACCTCAAACTATCTAAAACCAGACAAGTCTTGATATTTCAGAGCACCTGCATGTGCTATGGAATAGCATTGTGTGTGCTACAGGTGTTGTTGAATATGATATCGCTTGCAGAATGTGTATATATGCACTTGTGAAAACATATATTACACATGTGTATAGTTAGAGAGTGATATGCAAAACTGGCATGTTTATATTGAAATGCAATGCCATTTACTTCAAACATTATGACAGCAAACGGCTGAAGTTGTGTATTGGTACCTGAACATGTTACTTTCCTTTGAAGAAGTTATGAGAAAAAAAAACGACTATTGTCTGACTCGTGGAAGATCAAAGCGCATTTTTGTAGTACACAACAGAAATTATGGCCGGCACTGAGACCCAGCGCCGGTTGTTATTGCATTGGGCCGGCAGTTTCAAATAATCTGTCCCTTCTTTTTCTGTTTGTTTGTTATTGTTATTGTTTGTTTTTTTTCTTTAAATTAACGTTCGGGAATCATCCATGATCCATCATGGTAAGATAGCTTAGTGTCACTTCCTGGTATTTCAGCGCATTGCGCATAGGAATGTCAACACCAGTCCTAGACAAATAAAAACGTCTCTCCATTTCGACATTTACAATAAAGTACTCCTTCACACAATGACAACAAAGTAGCACACTCATTCACTTAATGATAATAAAGTAACATACTCCTTCACACAATCACAACAAAGTAGCACACTCCTTCACTTAATGATAATAAAGTAACATACTCCTTCACACAATGACAACAAAGTAGCACACTCCTTCACTTAATGATAATAAAGTAACATACTCCTTCACACAATCACAACAAAGTAGCACACTCCTTCACTTAATGATAATAAAGTAACATACTCCTTCACACAATGACAACAAAGTAGCACACTCCTTCACTTAATGATAATAAAGTAACATACTCCTTCACACAATCACAACAAAGTAGCACACTCCTTCACTTAATGATAATAAAGTAACATACTCCTTCACACAATGACAACAAAGTAGCACACTCCTTCACTTAATGATAATAAAGTAACATACTCCTTCACACAATCACAACAAAGTAGCACACTCCTTCACTTAATGATAATAAAGTAACATACTCCTTCACACAATGACAACAAAGTAGCACACTCCTTCACTTAATGATAATAAAGTAACATACTCCTTCACACAATGACAACAAAGTAGCACACTCCTTCACTTAATGATAATAAAGAAACATACTCCTTCACATAATGACAACAAAGTAGCACACTCCTTCACTTAATGATAATAAAATAACATACTCCTTCACACAATCACAACAAAGTAGCACACTCCTTCACTTAATGATAATAAAGTAACATACTCCTTCACATAATGACAACAAAGTAGCACACTCCTTCACTTAATGATAATAAAGTAACATACTCCTTCACACAATGACAACAAAGTAGCACACTCCTTCACTTAATGATAATAAAATAACATACTCCTTCACACAATCACAACAAAGTAGCACACTCCTTCACTTAATGATAATAAAGTAACATACTCCTTCACATAATGACAACAAAGTAGCACACTCCTTCACTTAATGATAATAAAGTAACATACTCCTTCACACAATGACAACAAAGTAGCACACTCCTTCACTTAATGATAATAAAGTAACATACTCCTTCACATAATGACAACAAAGTAGCACACTCCTTCACTTAATGATAATAAAGTAACATACTCCTTCACACAATGACAACAAAGTAGCACACTCCTTCACTTAATGATAATAAAGTAACATACTCCTTCACACAATGACAACAAAGTAGCACACTCCTTCACTTAATGACAATAAAGTAACATACTCCTTCACACAATGACAACAAAGTAGCACACTCCTTCACTTAATGATAATAAAGTAACATACTCCTTCACACAATGACAACAAAGTAGCACACTCCTTCACTTAATGATAATAAAGTAACATACTCCTTCACACAATCACAACAAAGTAGCACACTCCTTCACTTAATGATAATAAAGTAACATACTCCTTCACACAATGACAACAAAGTAGCACACTCCTTCACTTAATGATAATAAAGTAACATACTCCTTCACATAATGACAACAAAGTAGCACACTCCTTCACTTAATGATAATAAAGTAACATACTCCTTCACACAATGACAACAAAGTAGCATACTCCTTCACTTAATGATAATAAAGTAACATACTCCTTCACACAATGACAACAAAGTAGCACACTCCTTCACTTAATGATAATAAAGTAACATACTCCTTCACACAATGACAACAAAGTAGCACACTCCTTCACTTAATGATAATAAAGTAACATACTCCTTCACTTAATGATAATAAAGTAACATACTCCTTCACTTAATGATAATAAAGTAACATACTCCTTCACACAATGACAGCAAAGTAGCACACTCCTTCACTTAATGACAATAAAGTAACATACTCCTTCACACAATGACAACAAAGTAGCACACTCCTTCACTTAATGATAATAAAGTAACATACTCCTTCACTTAATGATAATAAAGTAACATACTCCTTCACACAATGACAACAAAGTAGCACACTCCTTCACTTAATGACAATAAAGTAACATACTCCTTCACACAATGACAACAAAGTAGCACACTCCTTCACTTAATGACAACAAAGTAGCACACTCCTTCACTTAATGATAATAAAGTAACATACTCCTTCACACAATGACAACAAAGTAGCACACTCCTTCACTTAATGATAATAAAGTAACATACTCCTTCACACAATCACAACAAAGTAGCACACTCCTTCACTTAATGACAACAAAGTAGCACACTCCTTCACTTAATGATAATAAAGTAACATACTCCTTCACACAATGACAACAAAGTAGCACACTCCTTCACTTAATGATAATAAAGTAACATACTCCTTCACACAATGACAACAAAGTAGCACACTCCTTCACTTAATGATAATAAAGTAACATACTCCTTCACACAATGACAACAAAGTAGCACACTCCTTCACTTAATGATAATAAAGTAACATACTCCTTCACACAATCACAACAAAGTAGCACACTCCTTCACTTAATGATAATAAAGTAACATACTCCTTCACATAATGACAACAAAGTAGCACACTCCTTCACTTAATGATAATAAAGTAACATACTCCTTCACATAATGACAACAAAGTAGCACACTCCTTCACTTAATGATAATAAAGTAACATACTCCTTCACACAATGACAACAAAGTAGCACACTCCTTCACTTAATGATAATAAAGTAACATACTCCTTCACACAATGACAACAAAGTAGCACACTCCTTCACTTAATGATAATAAAGTAACATACTCCTTCACATAATGACAACAAAGTAGCACACTCCTTCACTTAATGATAATAAAGTAACATACTCCTTCACATAATGACAACAAAGTAGCACACTCCTTCACTTAATGATAATAAAGTAACATACTCCTTCACACAATGACAACAAAGTAGCACACTCCTTCACTTAATGACAATAAAGTAACATACTCCTTCACTTAATGACAACAAAGTAGCACACTCCTTCACTTAATGATAATAAAGTAACATACTCCTTCACACAATGACAACAAAGTAGCATACTCCTTCACTTAATGATAATAAAGTAACATACTCCTTCACACAATCACAACAAAGTAGCACACTCCTTCACTTAATGATAATAAAGTAACATACTCCTTCACACAATGACAACAAAGTAGCACACTCCTTCACTTAATGATAATAAAGCAACATACTCCTTCACACAATGACAACAAAGTAACATACTCCTTCACTTAATGATAATAAAGTAACATACTCCTTCACTTAATGATAATAAAGTAACATACTCCTTCACACAATGACAACAAAGTAGCACACTCCTTCACTTAATGATAATAAAGTAACATACTCCTTCACACAATGACAACAAAGTAGCACACTCCTTCACTTAATGATAATAAAGTAACATACTCCTTCACACAATCACAACAAAGTAGCACACTCCTTCACTTAATGATAATAAAGTAACATACTCCTTCACACAATGACAACAAAGTAGCACACTCCTTCACTTAATGATAATAAAGTAACATACTCCTTCACACAATGACAACAAAGTAGCACACTCCTTCACTTAATGATAATAAAGTAACATACTCCTTCACACAATGACAACAAAGTAGCACACTCCTTCACTTAATGATAATAAAGTAACATACTCCTTCACACAATGACAACAAAGTAGCACACTCCTTCACTTAATGATAATAAAGTAACATACTCCTTCACACAATGACAACAAAGTAGCACACTCCTTCACTTAATGATAATAAAGTAACATACTCCTTCACTTAATGACAATAAAGTAGCACACTCCTTCACGTAATGATAATAAAGTAACATACTCCTTCACACAATGACAACAAAGTAGCACACTCCTTCACTTAATGATAATAAAGTAACATACTCCTTCACTTAATGACAATAAAGTAGCACACTCCTTCACTTAATGATAATAAAGTAACATACTCCTTCACACAATGACAACAAAGTAGCACACTCCTTCACTTAATGATAATAAAGTAACATACTCCTTCACACAATGACAACAAAGTAGCACACTCCTTCACTTAATGACAATAAAGTAACATACTCCTTCACACAATGACAACAAAGTACCACACTCCTTCACTTAATGATAATAAAGTAACATACTCCTTCACACAATGACAACAAAGTAGCAGACTCCTTCACTTAATGACAATAAAGTAACATACTCCTTCACACAATCACAACAAAGTAGCACACTCCTTCACTTAATGATAATAAAGTAACATACTCCTTCACACAATGACAACAAAGTAGCACACTCCTTCACTTAATGATAATAAAGTAACATACTCCTTCACACAATGACAACAAAGTAGCACACTCCTTCACTTAATGATAATAAAGTAACATACTCCTTCACTTAATGATAACAAAGTAACATACTCCTTCACTTAATGACAATAAAGTAACATACTCCTTCGCACAATGACAACAAAGTAGCACACTCCTTCACTTAATGATAATAAAGTAACATACTCCTTCACACAATGACAACAAAGTAGCACACTCCTTCACTTAATGACAATAAAGTAACATACTCCTTCACTTAATGATAATAAAGTAACATACTCCTTCACACAATGACAACAAAGTAGCACACTCCTTCACTTAATGATAATAAAGTAACACACTCCTTCACTTAATGACAATAAAGTAACATACTCCTTCACTTAATGATAATAAAGTAACATACTCCTTCACTTAATGATAATAAAGTAACATACTCCTTCACACAATGACAACAAAGTAGCACACTCCTTCACTTAATGATAATAAAGTAACATACTCCTTCACACAATCACAACAAAGTAGCACACTCCTTCACTTAATGATAATAAAGTAACATACTCCTTCACACAATGACAACAAAGTAGCACACTCCTTCACTTAATGACAATAAAGTAACATACTCCTTCACTTAATGATAATAAAGTAACATACTCCTTCACTTAATGATAATAAAGTAACATACTCCTTCACACAATGACAACAAAGTAGCACACTCCTTCACTTAATGACAACAAAGTAACATACTCCTTCACTTAATGATAATAAAGTAACATACTCCTTCACTTAATGATAATAAAGAAACATACTCCTTCACTTAATGACAATAAAGTAGCACACTCCTTCACTTAATGATAATAAAGTAACATACTCCTTCACACAATGACAACAAAGTAGCACACTCCTTCACTTAATGATAATAAAGTAACATACTCCTTCACACAATGACAACAAAGTAGCACACTCCTTCACTTAATGACAATAAAGTAACATACTCCTTCACACAATGACAACAAAGTAGCACACTCCTTCACTTAATGATAATAAAGTAACATACTCCTTCACACAATGACAACAAAGTAGCAGACTCCTTCACTTAATGACAATAAAGTAACATACTCCTTCACACAATGACAACAAAGTAGCACACTCCTTCACTTAATGATAATAAAGTAACATACTCCTTCACACAATGACAACAAAGTAGCACACTCCTTCACTTAATGATAATAAAGTAACATACTCCTTCACACAATGACAACAAAGTAGCACACTCCTTCACTTAATGATAATAAAGTAACATACTCCTTCACTTAATGATAACAAAGTAACATACTCCTTCACTTAATGACAATAAAGTAACATACTCCTTCACACAATGACAACAAAGTAGCACACTCCTTCACTTAATGATAATAAAGCAACATACTCCTTCACACAATGACAACAAAGTAGCACACTCCTTCACTTAATGACAATAAAGTAACATACTCCTTCACTTAATGATAATAAAGTAACATACTCCTTCACTTAATGACAATAAAGTAGCACACTCCTTCACTTAATGATAATAAAGTAACATACTCCTTCACACAATGACAACAAAGTAGCACGCTCCTTCACTTAATGATAATAAAGTAACATACTCCTTCACACAATGACAACAAAGTAGCACACTCCTTCACTTAATGACAATAAAGTAACATACTCCTTCACACAATGACAACAAAGTAGCACACTCCTTCACTTAATGATAATAAAGTAACATACTCCTTCACATAATGACAACAAAGTAGCACACTCCTTCACTTAATGACAATAAAGTAACATACTCCTTCACACAATCACAATAAAGTAGCACACTCCTTCACTTAATGATAATAAAGTAACATACTCCTTCACACAATGACAACAAAGTAGCACACTCCTTCACTTAATGATAATAAAGTAACATACTCCTTCACACAATGACAACAAAGTAGCACACTCCTTCACTTAATGATAATAAAGTAACATACTCCTTCACTTAATGATAACAAAGTAACATACTCCTTCACTTAATGACAACAAAGTAACATACTCCTTCACACAATGACAACAAAGTAGCACACTCCTTCACTTAATGATAATAAAGTAACATACTCCTTCACACAATGACAACAAAGTAGCACACTCCTTCACTTAATGACAATAAAGTAACATACTCCTTCACTTAATGATAATAAAGTAACATACTCCTTCACACAATGACAACAAAGTAGCACACTCCTTCACTTAATGATAATAAAGTAACACACTCCTTCACTTAATGACAATAAAGTAACATACTCCTTCACTTAATGATAATAAAGTAACATACTCCTTCACTTAATGATAATAAAGTAACATACTCCTTCACACAATGACAACAAAGTAGCACACTCCTTCACTTAATGATAATAAAGTAACATACTCCTTCACACAATCACAACAAAGTAGCACACTCCTTCACTTAATGATAATAAAGTAACATACTCCTTCACACAATGACAACAAAGTAGCACACTCCTTCACTTAATGACAATAAAGTAACATACTCCTTCACTTAATGATAATAAAGTAACATACTCCTTCACTTAATGATAATAAAGTAACATACTCCTTCACACAATGACAACAAAGTAGCACACTCCTTCACTTAATGACAACAAAGTAACATACTCCTTCACTTAATGATAATAAAGTAACATACTCCTTCACTTAATGATAATAAAGTAACATACTCCTTCACACAATGACAACAAAGTACCACACTCCTTCACTTAATGATAATAAAGTAACATACTCCTTCACACAATGACAACAAAGTAGCAGACTCCTTCACTTAATGACAATAAAGTAACATACTCCTTCACACAATCACAACAAAGTAGCACACTCCTTCACTTAATGATAATAAAGTAACATACTCCTTCACACAATGACAACAAAGTAGCACACTCCTTCACTTAATGATAATAAAGTAACATACTCCTTCACACAATGACAACAAAGTAGCACACTCCTTCACTTAATGATAATAAAGTAACATACTCCTTCACTTAATGATAACAAAGTAACATACTCCTTCACTTAATGACAATAAAGTAACATACTCCTTCGCACAATGACAACAAAGTAGCACACTCCTTCACTTAATGATAATAAAGTAACATACTCCTTCACACAATGACAACAAAGTAGCACACTCCTTCACTTAATGACAATAAAGTAACATACTCCTTCACTTAATGATAATAAAGTAACATACTCCTTCACACAATGACAACAAAGTAGCACACTCCTTCACTTAATGATAATAAAGTAACACACTCCTTCACTTAATGACAATAAAGTAACATACTCCTTCACTTAATGATAATAAAGTAACATACTCCTTCACTTAATGATAATAAAGTAACATACTCCTTCACACAATGACAACAAAGTAGCACACTCCTTCACTTAATGATAATAAAGTAACATACTCCTTCACACAATCACAACAAAGTAGCACACTCCTTCACTTAATGATAATAAAGTAACATACTCCTTCACACAATGACAACAAAGTAGCACACTCCTTCACTTAATGACAATAAAGTAACATACTCCTTCACTTAATGATAATAAAGTAACATACTCCTTCACTTAATGATAATAAAGTAACATACTCCTTCACACAATGACAACAAAGTAGCACACTCCTTCACTTAATGACAACAAAGTAACATACTCCTTCACTTAATGATAATAAAGTAACATACTCCTTCACTTAATGATAATAAAGTAACATACTCCTTCACTTAATGACAATAAAGTAGCACACTCCTTCACTTAATGATAATAAAGTAACATACTCCTTCACACAATGACAACAAAGTAGCACACTCCTTCACTTAATGATAATAAAGTAACATACTCCTTCACACAATGACAACAAAGTAGCACACTCCTTCACTTAATGATAATAAAGTAACATACTCCTTCACACAATGACAACAAAGTAGCACACTCCTTCACTTAATGATAATAAAGTAACATACTCCTTCACACAATGACAACAAAGTAGCAGACTCCTTCACTTAATGACAATAAAGTAACATACTCCTTCACACAATGACAACAAAGTAGCACACTCCTTCACTTAATGATAATAAAGTAACATACTCCTTCACACAATGACAACAAAGTAGCACACTCCTTCACTTAATGATAATAAAGTAACATACTCCTTCACACAATGACAACAAAGTAGCACACTCCTTCACTTAATGATAATAAAGTAACATACTCCTTCACTTAATGATAACAAAGTAACATACTCCTTCACTTAATGACAATAAAGTAACATACTCCTTCACACAATGACAACAAAGTAGCACACTCCTTCACTTAATGATAATAAAGCAACATACTCCTTCACACAATGACAACAAAGTAGCACACTCCTTCACTTAATGACAATAAAGTAACATACTCCTTCACTTAATGATAATAAAGTAACATACTCCTTCACACAATGACAACAAAGTAGCACACTCCTTCACTTAATGATAATAAAGTAACATACTCCTTCACTTAATGACAATAAAGTAGCACACTCCTTCACGTAATGATAATAAAGTAACATACTCCTTCACACAATGACAACAAAGTAGCACACTCCTTCACTTAATGATAATAAAGTAACATACTCCTTCACTTAATGACAATAAAGTAGCACACTCCTTCACTTAATGATAATAAAGTAACATACTCCTTCACACAATGACAACAAAGTAGCACACTCCTTCACTTAATGATAATAAAGTAACATACTCCTTCACACAATGACAACAAAGTAGCACACTCCTTCACTTAATGACAATAAAGTAACATACTCCTTCACACAATGACAACAAAGTACCACACTCCTTCACTTAATGATAATAAAGTAACATACTCCTTCACACAATGACAACAAAGTAGCAGACTCCTTCACTTAATGACAATAAAGTAACATACTCCTTCACACAATCACAACAAAGTAGCACACTCCTTCACTTAATGATAATAAAGTAACATACTCCTTCACACAATGACAACAAAGTAGCACACTCCTTCACTTAATGATAATAAAGTAACATACTCCTTCACACAATGACAACAAAGTAGCACACTCCTTCACTTAATGATAATAAAGTAACATACTCCTTCACTTAATGATAACAAAGTAACATACTCCTTCACTTAATGACAATAAAGTAACATACTCCTTCGCACAATGACAACAAAGTAGCACACTCCTTCACTTAATGATAATAAAGTAACATACTCCTTCACACAATGACAACAAAGTAGCACACTCCTTCACTTAATGACAATAAAGTAACATACTCCTTCACTTAATGATAATAAAGTAACATACTCCTTCACACAATGACAACAAAGTAGCACACTCCTTCACTTAATGATAATAAAGTAACACACTCCTTCACTTAATGACAATAAAGTAACATACTCCTTCACTTAATGATAATAAAGTAACATACTCCTTCACTTAATGATAATAAAGTAACATACTCCTTCACACAATGACAACAAAGTAGCACACTCCTTCACTTAATGATAATAAAGTAACATACTCCTTCACACAATCACAACAAAGTAGCACACTCCTTCACTTAATGATAATAAAGTAACATACTCCTTCACACAATGACAACAAAGTAGCACACTCCTTCACTTAATGACAATAAAGTAACATACTCCTTCACTTAATGATAATAAAGTAACATACTCCTTCACTTAATGATAATAAAGTAACATACTCCTTCACACAATGACAACAAAGTAGCACACTCCTTCACTTAATGACAACAAAGTAACATACTCCTTCACTTAATGATAATAAAGTAACATACTCCTTCACTTAATGATAATAAAGTAACATACTCCTTCACTTAATGACAATAAAGTAGCACACTCCTTCACTTAATGATAATAAAGTAACATACTCCTTCACACAATGACAACAAAGTAGCACACTCCTTCACTTAATGATAATAAAGTAACATACTCCTTCACACAATGACAACAAAGTAGCACACTCCTTCACTTAATGACAATAAAGTAACATACTCCTTCACACAATGACAACAAAGTAGCACACTCCTTCACTTAATGATAATAAAGTAACATACTCCTTCACACAATGACAACAAAGTAGCAGACTCCTTCACTTAATGACAATAAAGTAACATACTCCTTCACACAATGACAACAAAGTAGCACACTCCTTCACTTAATGATAATAAAGTAACATACTCCTTCACACAATGACAACAAAGTAGCACACTCCTTCACTTAATGATAATAAAGTAACATACTCCTTCACACAATGACAACAAAGTAGCACACTCCTTCACTTAATGATAATAAAGTAACATACTCCTTCACTTAATGATAACAAAGTAACATACTCCTTCACTTAATGACAATAAAGTAACATACTCCTTCACACAATGACAACAAAGTAGCACACTCCTTCACTTAATGATAATAAAGCAACATACTCCTTCACACAATGACAACAAAGTAGCACACTCCTTCACTTAATGACAATAAAGTAACATACTCCTTCACTTAATGATAATAAAGTAACATACTCCTTCACTTAATGACAATAAAGTAGCACACTCCTTCACTTAATGATAATAAAGTAACATACTCCTTCACACAATGACAACAAAGTAGCACGCTCCTTCACTTAATGATAATAAAGTAACATACTCCTTCACACAATGACAACAAAGTAGCACACTCCTTCACTTAATGACAATAAAGTAACATACTCCTTCACACAATGACAACAAAGTAGCACACTCCTTCACTTAATGATAATAAAGTAACATACTCCTTCACATAATGACAACAAAGTAGCACACTCCTTCACTTAATGACAATAAAGTAACATACTCCTTCACACAATCACAATAAAGTAGCACACTCCTTCACTTAATGATAATAAAGTAACATACTCCTTCACACAATGACAACAAAGTAGCACACTCCTTCACTTAATGATAATAAAGTAACATACTCCTTCACACAATGACAACAAAGTAGCACACTCCTTCACTTAATGATAATAAAGTAACATACTCCTTCACTTAATGATAACAAAGTAACATACTCCTTCACTTAATGACAACAAAGTAACATACTCCTTCACACAATGACAACAAAGTAGCACACTCCTTCACTTAATGATAATAAAGTAACATACTCCTTCACACAATGACAACAAAGTAGCACACTCCTTCACTTAATGACAATAAAGTAACATACTCCTTCACTTAATGATAATAAAGTAACATACTCCTTCACACAATGACAACAAAGTAGCACACTCCTTCACTTAATGATAATAAAGTAACACACTCCTTCACTTAATGACAATAAAGTAACATACTCCTTCACTTAATGATAATAAAGTAACATACTCCTTCACTTAATGATAATAAAGTAACATACTCCTTCACACAATGACAACAAAGTAGCACACTCCTTCACTTAATGATAATAAAGTAACATACTCCTTCACACAATCACAACAAAGTAGCACACTCCTTCACTTAATGATAATAAAGTAACATACTCCTTCACACAATGACAACAAAGTAGCACACTCCTTCACTTAATGACAATAAAGTAACATACTCCTTCACTTAATGATAATAAAGTAACATACTCCTTCACTTAATGATAATAAAGTAACATACTCCTTCACACAATGACAACAAAGTAGCACACTCCTTCACTTAATGACAACAAAGTAACATACTCCTTCACTTAATGATAATAAAGTAACATACTCCTTCACTTAATGATAATAAAGTAACATACTCCTTCACACAATGACAACAAAGTACCACACTCCTTCACTTAATGATAATAAAGTAACATACTCCTTCACACAATGACAACAAAGTAGCAGACTCCTTCACTTAATGACAATAAAGTAACATACTCCTTCACACAATCACAACAAAGTAGCACACTCCTTCACTTAATGATAATAAAGTAACATACTCCTTCACACAATGACAACAAAGTAGCACACTCCTTCACTTAATGATAATAAAGTAACATACTCCTTCACACAATGACAACAAAGTAGCACACTCCTTCACTTAATGATAATAAAGTAACATACTCCTTCACTTAATGATAACAAAGTAACATACTCCTTCACTTAATGACAATAAAGTAACATACTCCTTCGCACAATGACAACAAAGTAGCACACTCCTTCACTTAATGATAATAAAGTAACATACTCCTTCACACAATGACAACAAAGTAGCACACTCCTTCACTTAATGACAATAAAGTAACATACTCCTTCACTTAATGATAATAAAGTAACATACTCCTTCACACAATGACAACAAAGTAGCACACTCCTTCACTTAATGATAATAAAGTAACACACTCCTTCACTTAATGACAATAAAGTAACATACTCCTTCACTTAATGATAATAAAGTAACATACTCCTTCACTTAATGATAATAAAGTAACATACTCCTTCACACAATGACAACAAAGTAGCACACTCCTTCACTTAATGATAATAAAGTAACATACTCCTTCACACAATCACAACAAAGTAGCACACTCCTTCACTTAATGATAATAAAGTAACATACTCCTTCACACAATGACAACAAAGTAGCACACTCCTTCACTTAATGACAATAAAGTAACATACTCCTTCACTTAATGATAATAAAGTAACATACTCCTTCACTTAATGATAATAAAGTAACATACTCCTTCACACAATGACAACAAAGTAGCACACTCCTTCACTTAATGACAACAAAGTAACATACTCCTTCACTTAATGATAATAAAGTAACATACTCCTTCACTTAATGATAATAAAGTAACATACTCCTTCACTTAATGACAATAAAGTAGCACACTCCTTCACTTAATGATAATAAAGTAACATACTCCTTCACACAATGACAACAAAGTAGCACACTCCTTCACTTAATGATAATAAAGTAACATACTCCTTCACACAATGACAACAAAGTAGCACACTCCTTCACTTAATGACAATAAAGTAACATACTCCTTCACACAATGACAACAAAGTAGCACACTCCTTCACTTAATGATAATAAAGTAACATACTCCTTCACACAATGACAACAAAGTAGCAGACTCCTTCACTTAATGACAATAAAGTAACATACTCCTTCACACAATGACAACAAAGTAGCACACTCCTTCACTTAATGATAATAAAGTAACATACTCCTTCACACAATGACAACAAAGTAGCACACTCCTTCACTTAATGATAATAAAGTAACATACTCCTTCACACAATGACAACAAAGTAGCACACTCCTTCACTTAATGATAATAAAGTAACATACTCCTTCACTTAATGATAACAAAGTAACATACTCCTTCACTTAATGACAATAAAGTAACATACTCCTTCACACAATGACAACAAAGTAGCACACTCCTTCACTTAATGATAATAAAGCAACATACTCCTTCACACAATGACAACAAAGTAGCACACTCCTTCACTTAATGACAATAAAGTAACATACTCCTTCACTTAATGATAATAAAGTAACATACTCCTTCACTTAATGACAATAAAGTAGCACACTCCTTCACTTAATGATAATAAAGTAACATACTCCTTCACACAATGACAACAAAGTAGCACGCTCCTTCACTTAATGATAATAAAGTAACATACTCCTTCACACAATGACAACAAAGTAGCACACTCCTTCACTTAATGACAATAAAGTAACATACTCCTTCACACAATGACAACAAAGTAGCACACTCCTTCACTTAATGATAATAAAGTAACATACTCCTTCACATAATGACAACAAAGTAGCACACTCCTTCACTTAATGACAATAAAGTAACATACTCCTTCACACAATCACAATAAAGTAGCACACTCCTTCACTTAATGATAATAAAGTAACATACTCCTTCACACAATGACAACAAAGTAGCACACTCCTTCACTTAATGATAATAAAGTAACATACTCCTTCACACAATGACAACAAAGTAGCACACTCCTTCACTTAATGATAATAAAGTAACATACTCCTTCACTTAATGATAACAAAGTAACATACTCCTTCACTTAATGACAACAAAGTAACATACTCCTTCACACAATGACAACAAAGTAGCACACTCCTTCACTTAATGATAATAAAGTAACATACTCCTTCACACAATGACAACAAAGTAGCACACTCCTTCACTTAATGACAATAAAGTAACATACTCCTTCACTTAATGATAATAAAGTAACATACTCCTTCACACAATGACAACAAAGTAGCACACTCCTTCACTTAATGATAATAAAGTAACACACTCCTTCACTTAATGACAATAAAGTAACATACTCCTTCACTTAATGATAATAAAGTAACATACTCCTTCACTTAATGATAATAAAGTAACATACTCCTTCACACAATGACAACAAAGTAGCACACTCCTTCACTTAATGATAATAAAGTAACATACTCCTTCACACAATCACAACAAAGTAGCACACTCCTTCACTTAATGATAATAAAGTAACATACTCCTTCACACAATGACAACAAAGTAGCACACTCCTTCACTTAATGACAATAAAGTAACATACTCCTTCACTTAATGATAATAAAGTAACATACTCCTTCACTTAATGATAATAAAGTAACATACTCCTTCACACAATGACAACAAAGTAGCACACTCCTTCACTTAATGACAACAAAGTAACATACTCCTTCACTTAATGATAATAAAGTAACATACTCCTTCACTTAATGATAATAAAGTAACATACTCCTTCACACAATGACAACAAAGTAGCACACTCCTTCACTTAATGATAATAAAGTAACATACTCCTTCACACAATGACAACAAAGTAGCACACTCCTTCACTTAATGATAATAAAGTAACATACTCCTTCACACAATGACAACAAAGTAGCACACTCCTTCACTTAATGACAATAAAGTAACATACTCCTTCACTTAATGATAATAAAGTAACATACTCCTTCACTTAATGATAATAAAGTAACATACTCCTTCACACAATGACAACAAAGTAGCACACTCCTTCACTTAATGATAATAAAGTAACATACTCCTTCACACAATCACAATAAAGTAGCACACTCCTTCACACAATGACAACAAAGTAGCACACTCCTTCACTTAATGATAATAAAGTAACATACTCCTTCACACAATGACAACAAAGTAGCACACTCCTTCACTTAATGACAATAAAGTAACATACTCCTTCACTTAATGATAATAAAGTAACATACTCCTTCACTTAATGATAATAAAGTAACATACTCCTTCACACAATGACAACAAAGTAGCACACTCCTTCACTTAATGATAATAAAGTAACATACTCCTTCACACAATCACAATAAAGTAGCACACTCCTTCACTTAATGATAATAAAGTAACATACTCCTTCACTTAATGATAATAAAGTAACATACTCCTTCACTTAATGATAATAAAGTAACATACTCCTTCACACAATGACAACAAAGTAGCACACTCCTTCACACAATGACAACAAAGTAGCACACTCCTTCACTTAATGATAATAAAGTAACATACTCCTTCACACAATGACAACAAAGTAGCACACTCCTTCACTTAATGACAATAAAGTAACATACTCCTTCACTTAATGACAATAAAGTAACATACTCTTTCACTTAATGATAATAAAGTAACATACTCCTTCACACAATGACAACAAAGTAGCACACTCCTTCACTTAATGATAATAAAGTAACATACTCCTTCACACAATCACAATAAAGTAGCACACTCCTTCACTTAATGATAATAAAGTAACATACTCCTTCACTTAATGATAATAAAGTAACATACTCCTTCACTTAATGATAATAAAGTAACATACTCCTTCACACAATGACAACAAAGTAGCACACTCCTTCACTTAATGATAATAAAGTAACATACTCCTTCACACAATGACAACAAAGTAGCACACTCCTTCACTTAATGATAATAAAGTAACATACTCCTTCACACAATCACAATAAAGTAGCACACTCCTTCACTTAATGATAATAAAGTAACATACTCCTTCACACAATGACAACAAAGTAGCACACTCCTTCACTTAATGATAATAAAGTAACATACTCCTTCACACAATCACAACAAAGTAGCACACTCCTTCACTTAATGACAATAAAGTAACATACTCCTTCACATAATGACAATAAAGTGACAAAACATTGCCACAATCCATAGCAGATTCCATTTCAATCTTTCGACTGTATCCTGAGCATGTGTGTTTTAATCACTACCAGATAATGATGCCACCTAGAGTAAGCTGCCCGGAGGCCCATCACAAACACTGTACCCCACTGTACCTTGTTGTAGATAACAATGTCGGCAGCTACGGGGAAACATACGAAGGCGTGTATGGCTCTTTTATTAAACCGTTCTAAATGGTTATATATCGGTTATTGAACGGTATCACATCATTGATACATTTGAATCTTTGTTAAACTTCTATGAAAAATTGCTTTGTGTTGATCTTGATCTGGCAATCTGATTCCGTGTAACGATCAACAAGAAGGGGTACAGTAATGAATTCCCACGGAGATGTCTGCTTTCCAAAGTGAATGATTCGTTCTCTATGTTTGTTTTACGGGATAGAGCTACACACTGCGAGAGTGTTGTGAATGAATACCACACTCAGGCACTTTATACCGCCACTGAGCCATCTAGTCCTTGTTGTACCCATTAATGCCGAACACCATAACGTCTTTTAGTGTGATCTTCCGCTCTACGGGCGACGTCTCTAACTACTACACAGCGGGTTCGCTCTCTTTATGCATGAGTCGGATGGCCCTCTTTGAAATTCGTAGAAACCTTCTTGGTCGCTTTAAGGATCATACTCACTCTTTAATTTAGACCTTCTGAACACAACACTCTATGTTTGTCTTTGTACCAATCTCTTCCCACAGCAGTACTCACAACTGCATCCTGAAGCCAACTAAAGTGAGATAATGTGCGAGGTGATGTCAATAAGGTTTTGAGCCTTGCATAGAAAAACACATAATATTGGTATGAACCACATTTATTTTTCCACATAGTCCCCTTGTGAGTCAAGACACTTATTCCATCTTTTCTGCCAGTCGTTGATGCCATCTCTGTAGAAGGCGCCATTTTGGTCCTCAAACCAAGCCTCAATAGCAGCAATAAGCTCATTATCTTCCTGAAATCTACGACCACGCAAGTGTTTCTTGAGATTTGGGTAAATCATGGTAATCACTTGGTGCCAGGTCTGGAGAGTAGGGGGGATGCGGCAAGATTTCGTACCCGCATTCCTGGACAGCAGCGGCTGCAACGCGAGAGGTGTGTACTGGAGCATTGTCTTGATGTAGAAGAATACCACGTCTGATCTTGTCCCGGCGCTTCTCCTTGACTAACTGTCGCACTTGCCTCAACAAGTTAGGGTAATATTCCCCATTCATTGTTCTTCCTTTAGGTAAGTAATCTATGTGGATGATGCCTTTGCTATCCCAGAAGACTGTCGTCATTACCTTCTGCACTGATCTGGAGGCTTTGAACTTTTTGGTCCTGGGAGAAGTGACATGTTTCCATTCCATGGATTCTTGTTTGCTCTCAGGATCATAGTGGTGGATCCAGGTTTCATCACAGGTTACTAGCCTAAAGTGAAAATCTTCTGGATTCTTGTTGTATCTGGTTAGCATGAAGTTGCGTATGGTGACCCTTGTTTGCTTCATTTCATCTGTAAGCATTCTTGGCACCCATCTTGCGCACACCTTAGACATGACGAGATGTTCATGAAGAATTGTCTCAATGGATCCGTGTGAAATGCCTGTGGTCTCCTCTAACTCGTGGAGTGTGATTCGACGATTTTCCAGCACAAGTCTATGCACTCTGTCAATGTTTTCCTGACTAGTGCTTGTTGTTGGGCAACCTGGACGGGGGTCATCTTCAAGACTCTCTCTACCATGCTTAAATTCATTGACCCATCGTTAGATGGTAGCAGACGAAGGGAAAGACTTAACTGCTGAAAGCCTTTCTTCAATGTTCTTCGCCAATGTGAGCTGTTCAATAACTTCTGAGAGCAGGACACCAAAACTTATATATCACATCAGCTCCACCCCAAGGTTCAATGTCGTACCATAGGCTGTGACACATGGGTAAGAAAAATGCTCAAGACTCAAAACTTATTGACATCCCCTCGTATTCTTTGTTCCCGTCGCGTCTTGTTCAAAACGATAACTAGCACGTTAGCTACATGCACATACATAATACATGTACACATAGGAAAAGAGTCGCCACGTAACTTGTGTGTGCTGACAGGAAGCTTTCCAACTTACATGTATAAACATGTACGTAAACTAAATACTGAATGAAACATTAACCATTTGATGTGAGTGATATAGTGTTCATTTTCTGTATTAATCATCATTTCGGGATAACGGATGTGCTTGTGTTCGACTTTGATGTCCTCTTCATTGGGCGCGTCTGAAATGAAACAATGATACATATCCCCGAGTGTGGATGCCGGGGACCCAGGCAGTTGTAATTACAAGACCTCGGGAAACCAGTACATGGTGTCCATCTCCTTTCTGCTTGGTAGAATAATGTGTCCATGTCTAGGGTCGTCGTAAACGTCGTATAAAACTGAACTTAAATGTCCCCTACTGCAATACGTATTTAGATTATTCACGTACAAGTCTGTCGTGATATAGGATGTTCTTCCTGTGTTAGCATTCTGTACCACTTCCAGTATGATGTGTCTTGCTTGAAGGCATCCAACTTCCAGCCTCCAATTGATCAGTTCAATCTGAAGTGCAGAAATAAGCTAAATAGGAGAGTAGGTGTTCTAATACCAGACAAAGATTGAGTTCATTTGATCTTTATTAATTGTGATGTTATATCTATACGGATCAAAACTCGCAGTTATGCACTCTCAAGTGATTTTGTGTTACTGACTTACTATTTCTACAAATGTTAATTGGCTTAGGAACAATCCCGATACCTTCTGCCTTCTATCATTACTTTTAGATGGGCAGGATGACAAACAGTGGAATTGGATGAGAAGCAGCTATTAAGCGGTACGGCTCTAATAGTCACAAGGATCCATGTATGTACAAGAAACTCCCATTTCGGCGACAGCTGTAGTATCGGTTTACTGATCTTTGCAATAATGACATCAAGTGCTCGTACAATACCAATGCTGATCTCATGTAATGATTCATATACTGGATTTTGCCCCCTCCACCCTAATCACACAGGCCCTCGGAGTGCCAGGAGGGCCACTTATAGGGCTACTGTGTCACTCAGTGCAACAAGTTAATGTTATACAGGTGGGATACACAGACTACCCTACACTCAATTGTCACACGCTCCAACTGAGACTGTCATGGATGCTTGTATGCTAACGTTTATGGAGCACAGTTGTGTAGAGGTTAGCATGTCGGTCCGTAACGCCAAAATCCTTAGGTTTGCATCCCGGTGGAGACACATAACCTGAAAATCCTTAGGTTTGAATCCCGATGGAGACACATAACACCAAATTCCCTGGGTTTGAATCCCGGTGGAGACACATAACGCCAAAATACCAGGGCTTGAATCCCGGTGGAGACACATAACGCCAAAATCCCTAGTTTAACGAAAAAATCCCTAGGTTTGAATCCCGGTGGAGACACATAACGCCAAAATCCCAAGGTTTGAATCCCGGTGGAGACACATAACGCCAAAATCCCTAGGTTAACGCCAAAATCCCTAGGTTTGAATTCCGGTGGAGACACATAACACCAAATTCCCTAGGCTTGAATCCCGGTGGAGACACATAACCTGAAAATCCTTAGGTTTGAATCCCGGTGGAGACACATAACACCAAATTCCCTGGGTTTGAATCCCGGTGGAGACACATAACACCAAATTCCCTAGGCTTGAATCCCAGTGGAGACACATAACCTGAAAATCCTTAGGTTTGAATCCCGATGGAGACACATAACACCAAATTCCCTGGGTTTGAATCCCGGTGGAGACACATAACACCAAAATCCCTAGTTTAACGAAAAAATCCCTAGGTTTGAATCCCGGTGGAGACACATAACGCCAAAATCCCTAGGTTAACGCCAAAATCCCTAGGTTTAGGAAGCATTACTTTCTGTCACCGTCATTGGCATGGTAACTGCATCTGCTGTCCACCATCTTCCTCCAGTTCTCACCTACCTCCCTCCCAGTGATTTCCCCTAACAAAGCTTTCGAAAGCTGACTGTGCTTTGTAGTACGGTTGTAATAATTATGGAGTTGATTTTGCCATTTTAATCTGTTATTGTGACTGATGTTGTTCGGTTATCTCTTTTTCCATCCTTCCAGCACTGTAGACAATGTAGCCTTATATATCGTGGTACCTAACTCTTACGTGCGACTCAGCTCCCGACAGTACTAGAATATGTACTTTAATGAGAAAGTCTATAATATATAATATATATATAATATACATGTCAATCTTCTTTTGGTCTGATTCAGTTACAGCTAACTGTGCCTTTGGGTTTATCTCTCTGTTCTGGAAACCTATAGCACGAAGGTGTCACATAACGAATGAATGAATGAATGAATGAATGAATGAATACTCTTATGGTGAATCGGGTCTATTAGCAGATGAAACTAATTTGTCCGATGCGTTTTCGCAAACCAGCCCACTTTATCGGAGCTTTTCTCATAACTAGGAATAAATTAACTTCCATATTTTCAACGAGAGGGCAGACGTCAGCTGACGACATCATAATGCATATGGATAGTTGGCATACACATTACGTATGGATAGCTGACGACATCATAATGCATATGGATAGTTGGCATACACATTACGTATGGATAGCTGACGACATCATAATGCATATGGATAGCTGGCATACACATTACGTATGGATAGCTGACGACATCATAATGCATATGGATAGTTGGCATACACATTACGTATGGATAGCTGACGACATCATAATGCATATGGATAGTTGGCATCCTTATTACGTATGGATAGCTGACCACATCATAATGCATATGGATAGTTGGCATACACATTACGTATGGATAGCTGACGACATCATAATGCATATGGATAGTTGGCATACACATTACGTATGGATAGCTGACGACATCATAATGCATATGGATAGTTGGCATACACATTACGTATGGATAGCTGACGTCATCATAATGCATATGGATAGTTGGCATACACATTACGTATGGATAGCTGACGTCACCATTGTGTATGGATATGCAACATTTCCATACTAGCAACAGCATGTACTCGTTCATTATCAGCTACATATGTATCCAAGTTTCCAGATCTATGACATCTGACACTACTCACCGTACCCTGCTGTTAAGTGCTATAAGCACAGTGACGAGTTTGCGATGTACACAATGACAATAATGTATATGGAAAACAATGAATTGAGCTGGTTAAGTGTTACGTTTTGTGTGAATTTCCACTAACTGATCACCTGTTCACAAGCTGTGTATACTTCATTAGACTGTAAGTGGGTTCCATGTAACGTCCAGACAAGTACCATTTGGTCTAAGTGCTGTAGTAATGTGTTTGTATCACGGTTTTCTTCACTCTGTGCGGTAATGCTTAGAGGAACGATGTCTATGGGTGAGCTAATGGTATCTTTAATAGCCATCATTAGATTGTCTTGTGATCTCAACAGCATGATCTGTCTCACAAAAAGAAGTTAACACTTGGCATTACAGTGAGGTCATTCTTTCTGTCAACTTATTACATGGTTAATTAGTTTGATCACGTGGACGAGGTATCTGATTTCAGTCATGTATAGTAAAGGTCAGAACTGAATCCACTGTCTGACACATGCTACTAAAGACCCACATGTGTCATTAGACAAATACCTGCAATTCATATAACAGAACCGATGCTAAAATTAAGAAACACATCAAAAGAAATAGACCGAGCCTACGTTGCTAGCATGTGTTTGTCAACGGCCATTTCACCAACTCACTCCACTCCCGTAATATAAGATCGCTACGGAATACATTTACAGATCCCTATGCAATTCTGCTTGTGAGAAAGAGACAGGAATTGTTCATGACTGTTCTGTTGCATCACGTTGATTCCTCTATCACGTGTCTTGTACAAGTGGGTCAAACAGCTACTGCCAGACACTGAAACCCAGGAATCTTTGGAAAGAAGGATGTCAATCCCTGCAATTTTCCACTGTTTGTCTTTCCTGAAAGCAAAGGTCCGCTGTAGTAACGTCTCCGGTTCAGTTATACAATCCCGAGGCTTCATATCGGAAAGAAACAACAGAACCGGATTGTGTTTCTTTAATCAGATTCCAAGAAAATTATCTCCACCCATAATAGAAAGAAATAAGTACACTTCCTATTTGCATAGAAAATAGCAGCTGGCGACTTCCTATGTGAGAAATAACAAGCTTGGAATGAGGATGAAGACATAGGGTTGTACCGAAGGCCGTCAGCAGAAGGTAAGAAACCACGGGTGGTGAAGCAGTAGACTTGGTGGGTGATGGAGAAGCATGTTAGCGGAATATGATGATGCAATAAACCTGGAAAAAAACAATCAACGGTTAATATCTTTCAATACACACAAATATCACAAGCAGGATTTAGATATAGAAATCTAATAGCATTGTGTTGCATGTGTTTACCCAATATGTATTAGAATGAGATGGTAATGACATGACATCTACAAAGGCGAAACGGCTATCTATGTGCTATTTTTTCAAGGTGTCTCAGAGTTATACGCGATTTTAATGGTGAAACACGTAAAACGCCAGTATATGTTCACTTGCATTTCCTATCCCAGTAATGGTGATACTTTGACTGGGATACGCCCTTAGTGTAAGCAACAGTTATTAATAGGAGCTCATCGACCTAGAAGTTTAATTCTCTGGGGTCTACAAGCTGACCTTATTTGCCTTCTTGGACATGTTTAGAAGATTGGACTGATCCATGTTAAGCTGTCTGGGCGTTGGTTTCCGAGAACATGTGAGACTGTTTATTGTTGTATGTCAGAGGCAACCGTGCGCTATAGATTGTTGAATACTAGTATGACACACACATCGGGGACTTTTTATTGTTGCACATTACATACATCTAAGCTAATGGATTGTTGAATATCACATACATCAGAGATTGGGTTCATTGTTGTAGATTACGTTCATTGTACATTGTATTGTTGTATATATGTTAACTATAGTCAGTTCCCACATTTCAAATATGCGTGCATTTTACTTTCGGATTTGATGGCCTATTATAAGTGACGGCGAAGAAGACCCGAAGTCGCATGGCCAAGTATCAAGGGATCACCTCTGTTGGCTGATTACAACAAACAATCGCTCCTATCGAGGTCAAGTTACATTGTCAGGCAAATCAGTCAGTATTTAGGAGATGAAAGGTTACCTGCAAGACATGGTCCAGAAACATAAGACGGTTATTCAGTCAGAAAATGTCATAACAATCGGAATAATACCATAGGCTCTAATATTGAAGACTTCCATGAGGGATTTCCATCAAGTATCGATTTAACATTCGATTGAAGTCCATAACAACGTACTTATACTCAGACGTTATTGCTGAACTTCCTCAGCGGATCTAGACTGGAAAAGGCCAGCATATTACAGATAGTATCTGTAAATCGGAAATTACACTGCCACTACCGCTATCCATACCAACACGCTTAGTACTTTGCAGTTTTCTCCCTCTCTCTCTCTCTCTCTCTCTCTCTCTCTCTCTCTCTCTCTCTCTCTACTTAAACGTATGTATGTATGTTGTACATCAGTATCTTAATCAGACACTGTCCTGTATGTATGTATGTATGTATGTATGTATGTATGTATGTATGTATGTATGTATGTATGTATGTATGTATGTATGTATGTATGTATGTATGTATGTATGTATGTATGTATGCATGTATGTGTGTCTGTATGTGCGTGTGTGCGTGCGCGAGGGCGCTTGTGTGTGACCGCGATCAAAGTAGCATGAGGTTAGCTGTCAAATTACGTTGTCATAATACACTTATTACCATACCTTTCCTTGAACAGGTGAAATTCACTTGTGAAACTATGTAATTCGTGGGTGGACAAAATCACTTGTTTAATGTATTTCACCTTCAAACTGTGAAACCTGGTCACCATCTGGCTAATCTTCCTGACATCATCTAGGCTGACTTGGTGACGTTAACACACGGCCATATGGCCAGCCCTATAGAACGAGGACAGTGCACGTGATCTCTATAGCAAGTCATTCCCCGAGGAATCCAGGTATTACATGTTCAAAGTGCCATCTTTCTGTGACTTTGTCTCTCACGGATATTCCTGTTAGACTCTCCGTTTCCTGTGTTGGTCGTAATAAGTGACCAGACTCTCCGCTGCATATGTTGGTGACCAAATGGATCGTGTGGTTAAACTCAGTACCTTGGTAGCATGTGTTGTCCTGCCTCTTTATGAGTCAGAATATTAATCACTTGATTGTCTGGTGCATACACGCTTATTCACGGATGGTGCAATACTTTCTTCGTGAAGACACTGTACTCCGGACCGTGGACCATTGACTGCAATAACTGCCATGTTCACTGGCGTTGCAAATTAATGTAACCAGATAGCACTGAACATATACCAACTTGCAACACTCCATAGCGCATGTTCTGCATCCTTGAACGTTGTCCCTTATCATCACTTTGTTTATAATGATCAATAATGATGAGACATTTCAGGTTAATGATACCTCAGCATGAAGCTGCATAGAGTCGTGTTAACTGTGGCGTGGGTAGTTACCATGTTAATCCCAACAAATTTACACACAGACCTGGTGAGGGAAGTCGTATAATTGTGTCTGAAACACGCTTTACAAGGCGTATGAGCAGCGAAGGAATCGTGGACACCTAGGAGACAAGAGTTTGGGCGTATGACCAATGAGTCTGTACTGGGAATATGTTATATCATGGCTGTAGGACACAATACTGAAATCACGGGAGGAATCTATAATGTTTAATCGATGGATCTTCCTGAAATTGCAAAGACCACACAAATCGAACGCATGTTTAAAAGCAACACACTTATGCCTTTGTTACAGAATTATTCAAAATGTAAGAGTAAGAATGACTGGTGTTGATGATGATGGGGAGGATGTCGAATTATTTCTACAGCTGGATGCCTCTTACGCAGACGCTTCCTGGATATTTAACAGTGGAATGTGAGTAACCAGTCACGGGATCCAGGGAACATCAAGGCGCACTCTACGGTACTAGCACATTGTCAGCATTGTTTCCGGCGTTAAGTTGAACATCAGGTTATACAAAGTCACAAGTCAATTTCACAATATCGATTGCAAATACAATACAAGTGACAAAATCTAAGGCAATGCGTCACAAAATATATAGTATAGCAAACTCACCAAAGTCTTAGTGCGAGAGAGAAACAGTCATGCAGAATGCAACAGAGTGAGCGGTCTGACAGCAGTAGATCAGGTGTTGACGGATAAAGCGTTGGCAGTGATTTGATGATGATATACTCAAGTGAATGAATGTGAAAGTGTCCCCACACGACAACTAGCCTTTATATATACTTTCAGTCATTTCACGAAAGTACGAGCACTTACTGCCATCGCCAACACTGTAGAATGCCCTCGAAACAGTTTTCCGGAAGTAGACATACATGAAGTCAAGGGCAGATACCTTCCGGGCAACCTGCTGCCACAATCCTAAAAAATGCGGACCATCGCATACGAAATGTGACCCATCACAACTATTATTCAAAACACTAAACATTTTAACCCAATAATAATTATTACTTAATTAATAACAAAATATACAGAAAATACACACTCGTAACACTTGATTAATGTGACTGATTGTCTCCTGCACGTAGAAAAACATAATTATACGCGGACAAGTCATGGGCACGGTTTAAAGTGTTTGAGTTGAATGATAAAATAATTCATGTATACACATCAAAAACTCAAAGGACATGTTGTTATTTATGTTGAGACTATGCGTCAAGTAGATCAACGCTCACAGTGATTATGGCATCATCAGCCTATACCAGTACTACTGACTAGCCTGCAACAAGGGCGTTTATTGGTAGTACCTTGGGGACAGTACCTCTATAATTGTGATAAAATACGTGCTACTGCAAAAATATACTTAACGTCAATTAGATATGAACCGTCATTGCATAACATTCTGTCTGATAATGATTTGCGCTGCAGTGCATCCGTTAGGAGACTGGGGTAGGGTGAGGTTAATTATAATTCTTGATAAACAAGTCCACGTGAAGGTGTTCACACCTGGTAAAACAGTTATTTCTTTTTAATGGCATGATTTGTTTTGTATACCAGTTTCGAGACGTACAGAATCTTTTCGCCCAGATCTATGACTCAGCATGTGTTATTGCCTCAATATCTGGCTTCTTCCATTATCGAAATGTTTCATAAAACTTCTGCAGGTGCTGAATTCTGAACAAGGGATTGTTTTGTGGGTCTGTTTGTTGTGTTCACCATCCATCTTCCACGCTAGGTATTATTTGTTTATCCTGTTTATGAATCACCACAAAATCTTAAATTGTATCTCGAATGCACAAGACTGTGCACACCCTGACTATCATTTGTACCCTTGGGACCTACATAACGTACACTGCCGTTCTCACTGTAATTATACTTAGTCAAAAAAGGAACTTCACATAATGCAATGTTTAAAAATAATGAACAATCGTCTTTAGCGCTGAATCCAGGTTTACCCTCAGATTTGCGGACGGTAGGCTGGTATGCCCAATGTTGTGTACAGGAAGTCGACAGATCCGAGGGCGGAAGTTGCATGGTGTGGGGTGCTTTCTGTGGGAACAACCGTTCCCGACTTCTGGTCATCCGTGGAAACCCCACAGCTGCTGCTTAACGCGACCAGGTGCTCACCCCTAAAGTCGTTCCTTTCATGGCGGCTCATGCCCCAGGTTGACAGTTCCAGTATGATAATGCTCGGCCGCATACCACAATGTTGACACGAAATTTCCTTCAAAACGCTGGAATCAACGTCATGGACTGGCCATCGAGGTCCCCTGACCTTAATCCAAAAAAGCACGTTTGGGATGCACTTGGGAGAAGACTTCGTGGTCTTAGGAACCAACCTCAGAATTTGCAGAAACTTGGCGCTGCGTGCAAGAACAATGGCGCAGAATCCCCATCCACGTGTTCACAAGCATCAGGCAGTCGATGCGTAGACGGTGTTAGGCAGTGGTGAATGCGTGGGGCGGCCACAATATTGAACTGAGAAATTTCGAGTTTTTATTCATGTGACTTGACATTCTGTATGCCTTTGTTTTAGCCTAATGGAACTGATTGTGGCACTGTCAGTGTATCAAGTGCATCACACAGATCTCAGCGATGAAATAATAACAGTTTAACCATCTTACCTTGTTCTTTTATAGTGCCCCGACGAAAGAAAGTGAAATTTCTTTTTTGACTCAGTATATATGCATAAGAACACGTGTTATGTGAAAATTCTGGGCTACACCCTCCATGTATCAACTTAGCATTTACGGAAATGCGTATAATGTGAGGGAGACAGACCGATTAGAAGGGCAATGTATAGAACTATGTCAAATGTTTTGTTAAAAACGAATATTCTATCAGAAATCATCTGTTAGAAAATCTTCTCATGCATGTTACAAACAACATAAGTAACTGATCACATGTTGCATGATATAAGTGATATCGGTACTAATGTCCTCTTGCATGATATCAGTGATATGGGTACTAGTGTCCTCTTGCATGATATCAGTGATAAGGGTTACAAGTGTCCTCTTGCATGATATCAATGATATGGGGTACAAGTGTCCTCCTGCATGAATGATATTCAGGTACAAGCGTCTTGTTACATGCGTTTAAGGGCTTTTAGCACTGTCGGTCCAATGCATGATACTAATGGTATGGGATACGGGAGACGATCATCCGTCACAACAATTGAAGAATCAGTGATTTAAACTCAGCCAAAGCAGCATTCACAAAAATATAAGTATGAATACAGGTGGTGTGGATCATATGTCAATTGTAAATTAACACGGCACCCATGGCCGAAAGATATGAAAAAGCAATAATATTATTACTTAACCTAAGACTTACCAGAATCCGTTCTTTACTGGGAAGGCGTAATCCCGAATATATTATATGTTACATTTGATCACTTTGTGAATGATACTGTGTGCAGGGTAATTATAAAGCTAATTCATGTCCAACTCATAAAGAGAGAATGGCAGTTTACAAAGAGTTCCAGAATGTGGACAAAAGGGAAAGTTAAATGTCAAATTCTTTGTTCACGGCAGAAGTGATCTGAAAAAGGACGGTGGTCTGTCCATCAGAATAGTGTGCGGCCTACGCATGTTCTGCAGATGCACACTGATTAACTGATATGTCACTTTGTACATATAATAAAGTATTTTAACCAAAGTGTAGACAAGTTACGAGGTAAGAGTTCACAGTTGGGTTCACGTTAGCTGGACGTTGCTGGGTGTTTTCACACATTACTTTAGTCACCATGGGGTAATGTACAAACATTCGTGGATTCTTTTAAGTGCACGGGGTTGTGTACTTACGCTAGGGGTTGTGACAACACTGAAAGAGTCTGCACACAAAATTGACTCCAAGGTTTTGACACCCGGTCACAGACGGGTTCGATCCCGACATACTGCCATGAAGACTGTAGACTGTGGAGAATGTACTGCACACTGACTGGGCTCAAATGACCGTATGCACATTGTCAGGTCTATTCAGAGTCATTATCCCTTCGGCAATGGCTCAAATTTATGCCTCAACATTTATTTCTCCCTACGAGAACTGTTGAAATGTCAGGCATAAAATACAGCGATTAATAGGCAAAATAATGTGTTATGAGATATATCTCAGTGTGACTGTGGCCTTAACGACATATTTAGAACAACAGAAATGCGATTACGTACAATGTCTTCACAACTGATGTGATTTCATCTATCCATATCTCTGCAGATTTATCGTCGGCACGTTTCGAAAATTTCTCCTCAAATGGACATTTATTACCTTGTATCACCACCTGTGCGACCATACACAAAAACTGTCAGGAAAGAATGTTAGGTTAATGATCTGGAATCTAAGTTCGAGAACATTTCAGAAAGTTAATTTAGAAACAGTATGCTGAATCCAGATATGAGAGAAATGTGTTAGTTATGTGTTTCAACCAACAATAAACTGATCTAGAGAGCCTACGTAGTCTAGAAACAAAACTACATCTAAACCATTTAAACGAGACGTATATTTCAAGCGTTGCATGAGTGTTAGTGTGTGAGCTTAGTTTTACGCCGCTTTCAGCAATTTCCAGCAATATCACGTCACAGTGTACCCATGTGGGGAATCTTCGGCAGGATGAGGGAACGCTTTAACTTCAAGGTTACACCACCGTCCCCGTTTCTTGAAACCTAAAGGTTGCAATATCATTTACTTTAATGCAATATGTCCTGTCTTGATATACTGTCGTGAATAACTGTGGCTGGAAGTGCATGATTACATTAGATGTCTGCGACAGCAGACAAGACTGGCCCGTAAGAGAAAGTATCCACCAATGTTTTATGCTTCACTCAAATTACAACATACATGAACTGGAAAGACGATGTGTTTAATGTGTGCACCAAACCTGAAGTTTTCAGTGTGTTAGTTTGCTTTGAAATATCGACCAACCAGGCTGGAGTATTGCTGACTATAGATGGCAAGTCATACTACATGTCATAAGATCTAAATGTGAAACGTTCATGGATACATCTAGATAAGATACAATACTGTAAATTCATGAATATACTCATAACGTTAGTGTCGTTCTCTATGAAAAAGTTGCTGCGACTTTGCTAATATGTTATCCATGCACTTGTGTTCGTCCAATTACCAAATGCTTTCAATGAAATTTGCCAACCATTGCAGAGATTCCTATGTCGATGCACACAAAACAGGGCACAGCGCTGATGTGCATGGGAGGAAGTGGTGGGGAATGGATATAGTGTTTAATTTCTGGATTTGATCTTGGGTATACACAGGGAAGCAAGGTACTGACCCGCACTTCCTATCACAAGTCACCCTAACAGCCATATTTTGTGTGAACAGTTTAGTGTTGGAGAGACGTGAACAGTACCAACATCGTCATCGTCTTTACTGTCAAAACACTATAACTATATATGTGTGTGTATAAAACTATATATATATACACACACACACACACACACACACACACACACATATATATATATATTGTAACGGAACGGCCAAAGACTAGTCAAAATACTAGTAGACAAACTACACAAATATAATGGATGCTGCCACCAGTCACAAAATGTGACAAAATAAATACCAGAGTTCGGAGACGAAGTTCAGTGAAAATATATCACAAGGACCTAAGATGCAAAGAATGAAGAAACTGGCGATATGCAGAAGGATCACACAACAAGTAGATAAAGTTCCAATAACGATTTTATTTAATGAGCACTAAACTGAAAATACACGATCTCGAAACTGTCACCTTGTCAGTCATCAGGACTGGATATCTTGCTTGTCAACCCGTGTCTTCGTGGTTGCAGAAATCTTGCCTTGCTGTATGGCAGTCTTGACTGAGACTCTTGGCTGTTAAATGAATTAAACTGTATAATAAACTTTGAAACTGGAAAGTGAATGAACTTGCGGCAACCGGAACTGGATCCAGATAATGTAAACAACGTATTCCGGAAGTCACGTGATCCGGAATGAATGACAAGGAGGCCACACCTCCAACAGCTGTCAAAATGTGATACGAGTATGAATAAGGCTAAATCCCACTTATAACTTGCATTAAAAAAAACCCGTATGTCTCGGCTGTAGACGATTCCAATAATCCCCTGTGTAAGAAACCCTTAGCAGAGACTGTAACTTGATAAGGTCAACATAGCATGTCGGAATGACCTTGGACCCCCCGCATCGCGAAGACAATCAGCGACTGTCAACATTAAATTAAACTGTAATATTTCCTACAGGCGATAAACCATGCTTGACTTGCAATATACAACTGTGACTGTGAGTGTATCTGTATCTGTAATTTGTACACTTGATTCCCATAAGCCAAGGATAATCCGTCGGAATGAATCCGTCGGAAGGAATCCGTCGGAAGGGATCTGCCGGAATGAATCCGGATCTCCACAAGGTTGAAAATAAAACCACAATAATCACGTAACTACAGCTAGATCCTTAGAGAGCAGACCAAGTGTTAACAATATCCTAGTTAATTAAAATTTATACAATAAAGGTATCCCATAATACGAAAATGAGAATTAAGCTGTGACGTAACCCTGGAACCCTACCTTGCTTGAGAAGTCAAATTTGCCGCCCCGACTTTAACCTTGACAGCTCTATTTATAGGTGACATAAGGTCACATGACACGCAAACGTGACGTCAGGGAATTCAAGATGGCGACTGTAAACATGACTGACGTTACTTGTGCCGTAATTTACTGTTATACCTGATACTGTAGCTTGGAAGCTGACTGCACAAAAGGTAGGTCATCTTAATTAGATACAGCATAAGGCTGATATCTTGGCTGGAATCACTGTGATGGCTGAGAAATTGATTATCTCGGTACTTGAAGCCATGAATAGACATGAATTTTTGTTACACTGCCCCCTCCCTAGCCTTAATCCTCCTGGTAAGGCAAAAATACAAATGTCCAAAAATATAAGTCTAAAAAATTATTCCAGTTCTAGATAATTTATTAACACTAATAATAAGTTTCCTCCCGATGTATGCTCAGCAGCCGCCCATCTCGGTGGAAGGTCTTGGTGATGACTATGGTTTTAATAGGCCCATGGGATACCTCTTCATCACTTATATCCTCCACCTCTTGTAGTCTTATAGCCTTTCCTCTAGGCTGGGGAGGCTGTGCTTCCTCATCGCTGGAGGAGGAGGAGGAACACATGGCTGTGGGCATGTATGTCCCCTTCTCCATCTTCTCCGCGTCTGCTATTCCTTCTAGGAGGATGTCTTCTACATCTTCCCAGTCACTGTCATGCTGTGTTTCCGGTAAGGCTGCCGCTCCGACTGCTGTGTCTGGGGAGGGAACTAAAGGTGGAGACTGGCTAGCAGTATGTACAGCGACTGGAACTTGGGCTGAAACTTGAGCCTGTGTCTTGGCTGGAGCTTGGGCAGGAACTTGTGCTTGGACCTCGGCTGCTGCTTGGACCTGACTGGTGGGTACCAGCTGGTAGATGTACCCTGGTGGTATAACAATAGGAGCTTTTACTGGGGAACTCGACCTGTGACGATGACGCAACCTTCGATGATTCAGCATGTCTTCCTTTCTGCCGTAATCCCTGTTACAGTCCGGGCAACTATATCGCTCTCTCTTCCTGTGTTTCTCTCTAACATGTCGAGAAAGGTTGCTGGAAGAGCTAAAAATCTGTCGACACTGGTGACACGTATAAGGACGAGGCATCTGAAAGGATAATAATCACATAACTACCCCTAGCTAACTATACCAAACACTGTATACTCTGTTAAGCTTTGGACATACTTGGTCTGCTCTCGTATATCTTTATACTTTCAGGTGTGGAAATGGTGGTCATCCCTACAGTAACTACTCTGCAGAGTCAAGATATGGTTTGAGCAAGTCAAAATGAACAACGCGAGGTTTGCCCTTGGACCCTAACTGTATTCTGTAAATAACATCAGAGATTTTTCCAACAATGGAAAATGGCCCTGACCACTTCATCTGTAACTTGGGAGAAAGTCCTTTGGAGCGTCTGTTACAGAGGCACCACACTTTGTCCCCTACTTTAAAGGATTTGCTGTGTAAATTTCTGTCATAATTCTTCTTTTGTCTGTGACCAGCATCTTTCAAGATGATCCTAGCCTTATCCCATACGTCTGAAAGGTATTCTTTCACTCTCATGGGATAGTCTTCAACTTGAACTTTGTCCACAGACGGATTCTGTATCATCACATCAACAGGCATAGACAACTCTCTCCCGAACATCATCTTGTTTGGGGTCTGTTTTGTAGATTCCTGGGCGGCGCTGCGGTAAGCCATTAGTGCAAATGGTAGTTTCTGGTCCCAGTCTTTCTGTTGACATAGGGGATCCAGATACTTGGCTAAGATGTCCACCACTGTCTTGTTAAATCTTTCGACCATGCCATCAGACTTTGGGTTGAATGGGGTGGTTCTTGTCTTGTGGATGTCAAAAATCCGGCAAATCTCAGAAAAGAGCTCTGATTCAAAATTTCGCCCTTGATCTGTATGAATTTCCTGTGGTACTCCAAATCTGCAAATAAATTGTTCAACTAATGCACGAGCAACTGTCTTTGCCTCTTGGTTAGGAAGTGCATAAGCTTCCACCCATTTTGTGTAGTAGTCACCAACCACACATATGACTCTATTTCCACTTTCTGTTACAGGAAATGGTCCTAAGATGTCCATTGCCAATCTCTCCAGGGGTGCTCCGACACTGTACTGCTGTAAAGGTGCTTTAGATTTTCTAGTAGGCTTGCGTCGAGCTGCGCAAGTCTTACAGGTAGAGCAAAGAGACCTTAGCTGATCAGACATGCCATGCCAGTAAAATCTCTTTCTAACCTTGGACAGAGTTTTCATATAGGCAAAGTGTCCACCTGCCTTTCCTGAATGAGCCTCATACAAGATCTGTTTCTGTAAGGAGCGTGGAACTACTGTCAATAAGGACTTCTGATTACCAAATGAATCTGCCCACTTGCGGCAAAGTACCCCTTGAACAATCTCCAAAGAATCCCATAGACCCCAGTAGACTTTGGTTGTAGCTGACTCACTGGACAATTCTTCCCACTTAGGTTTGGCAGCATGGGACTCTACCAAGATGAAAATGGGCTTCAAATCTGGGTCTGACATCTGTTCTGTATGGATTTCAGATAAAGACCACTGTGGCTCTATAATGAGTTGTGCTAACATTCCTGTTGCTGTGTCTTCCATTCCACACTGTTTGCAGGGCTTCCTTGACATACCGTCAGCATTGCCGTGCTTCTTGCCAGGGCGATGCTCAATCCTAAAATCATACTCACTCAAAACCCCCAGCCATCTTGCCAACTGTCCTTCTGGATCCTTGAAATTTAGGAGCCAGCGTAGGGAGACATGATCTGTGCGGATCAAAAATTCCCGCCCATAGAGATAATGGCGAAAATACTTGATGAAAGTGACAACAGCAAGCAACCCTCGTCTTGTGACGCAGTAGTTTCTTTCTTGTTTAGAAAGGGTCTTGCTAGCGTACGCAATAACTTTTTCACTGCCATCTTGGACCTGAGATAATACCGCACCCATGGCAAAGTTGCTTGCATCTGTGTCTAAAATAAACAGCTCTGTGTGACTTGGATAGGCAAGAATAGGGGCTGAAATCAACTCTTCCTTCAGCAGGATGAAAGCCTCATCACACACTGTATTCCACATGAAGTTAGAATTCTTCTCTGTCAGACTATGGAGGGGTCTGGCAATATTGGCAAAATCTTTAATGAAGCGTCTGTAGTATGACGCAAGTCCCAAAAAGCTTCGAACCTCACTCACATTCTTGGGTATGGGCCAATCTCTCACACTGTCTACCTTTTGAGGATCTGTACTCACTCCTTCCGCTGATACAGTGTGCCCAAGATAAGACACCTGTCTCTTAAAGAAATGACACTTGGAGGGTTTCAACTTCAGGCCGGCCTCTCGAAATCTGTCAAACACTGTTCTCAGTCTTGACAGCACCTGTTTGAAGTCCTTGCCAAAAACAATAACATCATCCAAATATACCAACAACATCTCCCAGTGCAAACCTTTCAGCACTTGTTCCATTAAGCGGGAGAAGGTAGATGGGGCGTTGCAAAGTCCAAATGGCATTACCCGCCACTGAAACAGACCACTCCTTGTACAAAATGCAGATTTTCGCTTCGCCTCCTCGTCTAGCTCTACTTGCCAAAATCCGCTAGCAATGTCCATAGTTGCATAAAACTGAGAACCATGCAGCGCATCCAGCGTATCATCTATTCTCGGAATCGGATGGGCGTCTTTAATGGTCCGATCATTCAAACGGCGATAATCACAGCAGAACCTCCATTCGTCTGAGCCCTTCCTTGCTAAAACAATTGGTGAAGCCCAGGGACTAGATGATGGCTCGATAACTTGTCGCTCCAACATGTCTTGAATCATAGAATCTGCAGCTTCTTGCTGTACTATTGGCAAGCGGCGATAATGCTGTCTTACTGGTGAGGCATCCCCTGTGTTGATACTGTGTCTTACAATATTTGTCTTTCCAAGTTCCTTGGAGTCAGCTGCAAAGACATCTCTGTACTGTTTGAGAAGAACTGCCACATCCTTGCTCTGTGATTCTGTCAGTTCAGTACAACTTCTCCTCCACAAGTCTCTCAAAGATTCAGGAACCCTTGCATCACTCTCAAAACTGTGCTCAGAATTGAGTGTCTGTGCTTGTGACTTATCTAAAATCCTAATAATGCCTGTTGTAAATCCCCCTTTCATCACAACAGGATCTGGATGAGGATTGAAAACTCTGATTGGTACAATCTGTTTCTTTATGTCAACAATCGCCCTTGCGATCATTAACCCTTTGTTCAGTAATCCTAACTGCAAGTCAGGTTCAATTAACCCTTCTCCTGCAGTTGCGTGTCCAGCCCGTGGTTTCACTGCACACGGTATGAACGCTTCCCCACAACTGGGAATAGTAACCTCTTGTTGTGTTGATAGTCTCCAACACAACTTCTCGCTACTCTGGGAGGAGGGGCCCCTCTCCATCCCCAGACGTAGTTCTTGACGTTCCAAGTCTAGCTTTGCTTGGCAACGTCCAAGGAAGTCTAGTCCCAATATAGCTGACCCTCTGATGTCTGCTACTAGGAAATCAACTTGTTTTCTGACAGTCTTGACCTGAATCGTCACCCTGATCCTGCCATACAACTTGAGACTACTTCCATTTGCCTGCTTTACTTCGTCGGAAGTTGGCAATAACTTGGGACACCTCTGACCCTCTGTAAGTGTAAGATACTGTTCATGAGACATCACATTCTCTGTAGAACCAGTATCCAACAACAGTTCGACAGATTTCCCTTCAATGTTAACAGCTATATACAAACCATTCCCTGACTTCTTGAGAGGAATTACCTCCCCTTGGTCAAGGGAACTGGCTGGATTTGAGTGTTGATTCAAGGGATGGCGGCTGGTCCCTTGATCTCTTCTCTCTCTCTGGGTCTTTTGTTTATAAGATGTCTGCTCACGACCCTTTGAACAGACAAATTCTAGTTTTCCTGGTGATTTCGCTTGTTTGGATTTTGTTGAGGATATCTGGGTGGATACCGACAATCTCTGTAACAATGTGATGGATCACCACAATTGTAGCATACCTTCCTTGATCCTGACTGTGCAACTCTGTCCTCTGACACTGGCAGAGATTCAAGCTTCTTTTCAAACTTGTTTATTGTCTCCATGAGCCTTGACAATTGTTCAACTTGATCATTTTGTCGTTCTGGTTTCGCTGCTAAAATACGGAGTTGCCTTGATCTGGCCTTGTCCGCTGGACGCAACCTTTCGCATTCCAGGTAAGTCTCCATTTCAAATGCTGCTTGAATGGCCTCTTCCAAGGTACGGGGGCGAGACTGGACAACACTTAATCGTACTTGACGATCACGAATTGCCTCAGTGAAGTGACTGCGTGCCAACCGATCTTTACAATCTTGGGTTGCATCAGGATATGCAAGGTTAGTTAGGCGTTGTATGGCTTGCCCAAGATCCTGTATCGACTCACCCTCTTTCTGTTGCCGGTTCCGAATTTCAATCATGTAGAGCTCGACTTTATCATTTCCGCCAAAGTGACGTCCCAGTAATCTTGTGATATCTGGGTATGTCATTGGGCCATGCTGTTCTCCATAAATCTGTAGAGCCCTTCCCCGTAAACTAGCTGCTAGATAATTTGCCTTTTGACTCTCATTCCAACCATTCACAGTGGCACATGATCCAAAATGAGCCATATAATTCTGCCAAGGCATGCTCCCATCAAAAGTCTCCGGTGTCAGCAAAATTCCCCTTCTGTAAGGATAAGCTTGTTCAGAGAAAAGGGGGTGCTGCTGTCCAACAAGTGAGTGTTGTTGAACCTCAGCGGGAAATCTTGATCTCGGTGAGTCGACAATGCAATTCTGCATAGGAGCATTACTCCATACTGGAATCCTAGGTTGTCTCTCGTGTGTGACATAATCTTGAGTTCTCGGCTCAACTGCTGGCATATCCTTGTAACGAATAATAGGCACTTGGACTCTAGTGACATTGGGGAAATCTCCACCTGCCTTTTCTGTGTTTTCCTTGCTGGAAGGTCTGTGCTGTTCCTGCTCATCATCTGAAGTGATCTTGTCTGCAACCATGTTAGGTGGCCTCACTTCAAGAGAATTCCTAACATGTGAAAAAGGAGATTCCATACTGTGAACACCTTCCTGATCCCGGTGAGAAGTAGACAAGGCAGAATTATATTCTGCAGGTACAAATTCTTGTTGACTGTGGGGGGAACTGTGTCTTGGGTGAAAGGTAATCAGTCCACTATTATCTGTGTCTTCCTGCACCCTTGATATGGTGACTAGGTCAGATTCCACTAATGACATGGTTATAAAAGAAATAATAACAAATGATAGCTATTGTGGGAGAGAGAGAGAGAAAGATTAACAACTGCACTCTGACCTCGGTACGACTCCGTATAAGTTCCCGTCAGTCCTATGGAAGAATGTATAACGGTTTACTTGATTACTGTAAAAGTTGAATAGCTAGGGCTGTAAAGACTCTAACTGGTCATCATGTCTGTAAGAACACTTGGCTCTCAGGTTGAAGTCATACTTGAACACAGATGTACTTGATCAGGGTAAATCTGGAACAATGACAATGCTACTGGCTTTAATAAATAACAAAAGTCTCTGAACTGTTTGCTTGAACTGGATCTCAAAATGTAAACATCACCAGCTCGCCTGTTTTCTGTATCTTTTATGCTTGAATAATCTTTGTCTCTGGAATACAAAGTAATTAGAACACAACTCTAAGACTTCTCCTAGGTCCTCATCAAACAGTTCTGTCAAGACGGCTTGCAGTTAATGAGATCAGCTAGCCTTGACCTGTGCAGATAAAATCAAGAGCTTTTATTATAGATCCTTGGGTCGTCACCACAAGTATCTCTGAAGGTAATGAATCCTGAGCTGCAACGGTCGTTCTTCAGGATTCTGAATTTAGAAGAACTGGTGAAGGCTAGGGCTCCAAGGCACTGTCACAGCAAACTGAAAATTCACATTGCTACCTTAAATATTTCTATAAAATTTACAAATGCATCTTCCTACAGCATCGCCAGTCTCCAACACACAAAATATCCAAAAATCCAAATAATCCCACCGCTGCCACCAAATGTAACGGAACGGCCAAAGACTAGTCAAAATACTAGTAGACAAACTACACAAATATAATGGATGCTGCCACCAGTCACAAAATGTGACAAAATAAATACCAGAGTTCGGAGACGAAGTTCAGTGAAAATATATCACAAGGACCTAAGATGCAAAGAATGAAGAAACTGGCGATATGCAGAAGGATCACACAACAAGTAGATAAAGTTCCAATAACGATTTTATTTAATGAGCACTAAACTGAAAATACACGATCTCGAAACTGTCACCTTGTCAGTCATCAGGACTGGATATCTTGCTTGTCAACCCGTGTCTTCGTGGTTGCAGAAATCTTGCCTTGCTGTATGGCAGTCTTGACTGAGACTCTTGGCTGTTAAATGAATTAAACTGTATAATAAACTTTGAAACTGGAAAGTGAATGAACTTGCGGCAACCGGAACTGGATCCAGATAATGTAAACAACGTATTCCGGAAGTCACGTGATCCGGAATGAATGACAAGGAGGCCACACCTCCAACAGCTGTCAAAATGTGATACGAGTATGAATAAGGCTAAATCCCACTTATAACTTGCATTAAAAAAAACCCGTATGTCTCGGCTGTAGACGATTCCAATAATCCCCTGTGTAAGAAACCCTTAGCAGAGACTGTAACTTGATAAGGTCAACATAGCATGTCGGAATGACCTTGGACCCCCCGCATCGCGAAGACAATCAGCGACTGTCAACATTAAATTAAACTGTAATATTTCCTACAGGCGATAAACCATGCTTGACTTGCAATATACAACTGTGACTGTGAGTGTATCTGTATCTGTAATTTGTACACTTGATTCCCATAAGCCAAGGATAATCCGTCGGAATGAATCCGTCGGAAGGAATCCGTCGGAAGGGATCTGCCGGAATGAATCCGGATCTCCACAAGGTTGAAAATAAAACCACAATAATCACGTAACTACAGCTAGATCCTTAGAGAGCAGACCAAGTGTTAACAATATCCTAGTTAATTAAAATTTATACAATAAAGGTATCCCATAATACGAAAATGAGAATTAAGCTGTGACGTAACCCTGGAACCCTACCTTGCTTGAGAAGTCAAATTTGCCGCCCCGACTTTAACCTTGACAGCTCTATTTATAGGTGACATAAGGTCACATGACACGCAAACGTGACGTCAGGGAATTCAAGATGGCGACTGTAAACATGACTGACGTTACTTGTGCCGTAATTTACTGTTATACCTGATACTGTAGCTTGGAAGCTGACTGCACAAAAGGTAGGTCATCTTAATTAGATACAGCGTGTGTGTGTGTGTGTGTGTGTGTGTGTGTGTGTGTGTGTGTGTGTGTGTGTGTGTGTGTGTGTGTGTGTGTGTGTGTGTGTGTGTGTGTGTGTGTGTGTGTGTGTGTGTGTGTGTGTGTGTGTGTGTGTGTGTGTGTGTGTGTGTGTGTGTGTGTGTGTGTAAAATATCGTCAAAATTCGCTGTATATTCCATCATATTTCTTTGTTGTATGTTGGTTTCACTCCAAGTTCGGAATCGACAAGCAGCGGAGTGAAAGATTGTTGTTTTGGCAGATATCAACATCGCTCTGATCAAGATTGCGTACATTCCATGTTTTGTGGATATCTTTGACATAACATTCCCTTGTCTCAAAGACTGTGAACATACATTGATTTCGTCCTTGGTTTATTGAAAAGTATCGGTGTGTTTGTACGGGTTGTAGGGGTCCAGTACAAAAGAGTAAGGATCATATCTTCAGGTGTGTGAGAACAGAAAGTACTGGAAATGGCCTACATATTCCTTGGTTAGCACACTTGTCCAGTATGTGGCAGTATTTCTCTGTTCTCTTTCTGTGACAACATTGATCATTGACTCTGGAACACACTGAATAGGTCCATTGTACTATTTTCCCGAAGTTTGAGCTTTCACTTTGACAATATGCAAATGTTTTAAAAGGTTATGACCTCAACTGATATCATGCACCATATTTGGACGAGACGGATACCATTGTCAGTACTCAGGAGGGCACCTGTAACTACACCAGCAAAGGTTGGAAAGTAGTAATAAAACTCTTGTGAGCCACAAGTAGCGACTTGATCTTTAGCATGAAATGTTAAATCCACAATCCTCAAAATGTTCTTGAAACTGAAAACCTAAAATGACATTCGTAAAACCTACATGTTCTATGTCATGTTTAGTTGTAAAATTACTCTTTTAGAAAAAAATGACAAGAGGTAAGAGGGTTGTTATTCCAGTGTGAGCGTAAATTACTCAATGTCTGAAAAGGTCAGTGATGTTAGTTTTCTGCCCCAAGACCTACTTTGTCAAATACGTGTAGTATTTCATAGATAAAGTATGTTTGCCTCATTTAGCATACACTTTCTAACATTCTAGTACAACACTATGAGTGCGCTTTCAAATACAGAAAATACAGAGCATATTTTGTACTGATGAAGTACAGATCCATGACGTATCATTTTTTTCCTTGACAACATCATGTGAAGTGAACCAAAATACTAATACGGTGCTTTTCTTTAAGTTTTATTGAAATTTGCATACAGATGCAATTATTCTCTGGTCCAGGTGTTACGCTCCCTTACGGTCCGCACATCAAACGTCCACTCTCCATATTCCTTTATAATCAGCACATAAACATTTTACGACTTTTCATTCACAATCATGCTTTAGTAAAACACATGTACGTACGGCTGCTTACAATGTGATGAGGACACTAAAATGACTGTCACAATTTGTTTCAGGACATCTGCGGCGTGTACAACCCTAACATCTTGACACGTGTACAACAAGAAGCTGTCTAGTGCTGGTATCATGCTTGTCCTCAACAGACAGAGCCCCGATCAGACCAACAGACCTCGATCAGACCAACAAAGCACCAAGTGTGCATTTTCAGAGAAACGGCTAATGTGGCGCACGCCCAACAAAGAGATTACGGAGCAGATATGTTTTTACTTCTGTTGGTATTTCGTGTCACACTGAAGGGAATTCGTCGTAAATATGGGGATCATTACAAACTGATATCCCGGAATGATCATGGCATTTTCGATATTTTGTAACTTTTTTGTGACAGACATGTCACCATTGTTCAGGATTATGAACCTAACTGGTTTAAGTGATTGTGGGATTACGTCGGATTGTAAGAATGGCTGTCGCCCTGGTCCGTCTTGAATAATGCTCCACACGTCGCGCAGAATGATCTAGAGTTCTTCATGTTGTCTACATTGAACCCGTTTGTCACCTGTCGGTGTCACCTAATGTCAAGCACTCACATTCGCAATGAGTTTCAAACATTGGTTATGAGTAAAAGATCGATTAGACAGAGAGCACCGCATGATCTTATAGATGCCCTAAAATAATATGACCACATTCTGTTCAATTTATGGTAGAAAGTGTTGTGGCAGCCTTGGGCAGATAGAAACGAAGCCTCTGTAATCTTTAACCTTTTCCTCCCAGAACATCCGTTACTCAACTGTGATGCCTCATTTGAGTGAGTGAGTTTATTTATACGCCTCCTTTAGTTATAGTAAAGGAATATCACGGCGGGGGACACCAGACACTCCCCAAATGCATTCTGCACTGTGGAAGTATTACCTGAGAAGGACACGGTTCTCATGGATTCACAAGAGATGGTAACACGATGAGGGTTCGACACAATGGTCTGCAGCTGGTGGTACCAATGTTAGCCTTTCATAATCGATATTGTGATTTGCACTAATTGACCTGAGCAAGGGACGACAGAGCCATGGGTGTAAGCAGTAACGGAGTGGGGACGGACGTATCCGGCATGGTAATTGTTGATGACGGATGGTCAATGGATAAGGAAAACAATGAATGATTCCAGTTACAGTTCTGACTGTAGCACGTGGACATGCAGCGATGTATGACAAATCAATGACATAACTGAGGGAACATCGCAGTTTCAGACACGACCCACTCAAATACAATCGACATACCCTTTGCATAGTTACAGAAACGGTCTGTGATTCAACTAAAACTACCACTGGCCGCTACGGCCACATTACATACTCAAACAAGACTTCACTGTAAACATCACTGGAACGTTTTCCGGTTGTCGTTAACATAAGGAATTACATTAGAACCGGTGTATCAATTTTGAAACTCCACAAAAATTAAAAGAAAGATTATGTCTTGATCAAACTAGCAACGGTAATCATTTATAGCACTATGTAAGTATATATGTTCATATGGTGCCACATCTCGATGAATGCAAAATCAGGGTTTGTGTAAAACATAAACATGAGTCTAACGGTGGTAGGTGTTGGGAGCAGAGAGATGAAGTGCATAAGGTCATGTGCTGTCAACCCTGTGATTACGGTCTTGAGAGAATGTGAAAACTAAAGTATAAATGTTATGAAAGAATCTATAAAAAGTAATGATAACAGATGTGTATCCTGAATATTGTCTAAAAGCATATTAGGTATAATTAATTATGCAACCAAACAGTGTACACCTTGTCGTGCATCCGTTACGACATCTTACACACTGATAGCGTTAACTACCAGACCTCAATCAAATCAAGATGACATTAGTGATCATTTGATCTTACACCAGTAATTCTTCCAAATACGTTTTACAAGATCGATGCACGATTAAAGAAAGTTATTATGGACGTTGCCACTACTGAAGAACCGTGATCTTGTCAAGCTCACTTGCAGCTTCGTTAGATGTTGGAATCAGTACAGATCTGGTTGAGAGCAGCTTCCTTTGCAAAACACGTCGACAGTCGGCGCTTTGCCAAGCCTCCACGTTCACGCGGACACGAAAACTAACATTCATGGACAGGTGACTTGAACAGGCATAAATTGCGATTGAAAGAGGAGTTGTAATATCTATTAACAACGTTACTTCAAAAGTGAAAACATGTTGAATGTCCGGTAACATTAATGATTAATGAAGCCCATCGAAAGTTGCCGGTATGTTAGCTTTCAAATGTGTTTGAAAATAATGAAACATATGTCAGTACATTCCACATAGTTAAACAAGTTATTTAGACCATTTGAGCGTTAATGATAGCATCAAAAGTCATTCGGTTTATGCATTACCCTGATTGAAGTCCGCGAGGAAATAGCATGAACCGAAAACAGTCAAACCAAAATGCCGGACAACATTCCATGCAGTCAGCGGTTCAGCCAATATATCAAATGTTGCAGATTGGTGCACTGACACGAGATTACGGCGAATTCCTTTCGAACTAGCAGTTTTCGGATCGCAAAATAACATTCTACTTGCATTTCCCTTCAGCTTCTTCCACTTCTGGTATTGCGGAAAATAGGTTTTATTTTTGGGTGAACAGGTACGTGGCCTTCTGCAACGGTTTTAACATCAGATGGCAGTCCCTCCATGTCCCACCCACATCTCCATCACATCATCAGATGTTCCGTTTACTAGCCATATGAAAGGTAACTTAAGAGATGTGACAAGCCACCACCACAAGTGTTAATTAATATATTGCATTAACCTTGTAGTTATCTATTGTACTTGCTGGGATGCGGACCCGTTATTGTCATTCAGATCTTACCGCTTATTTTTGATGTAGCTGCACGCCTCAGACAAACGATTACCTGTGAAATTTAGTTATCTGCTACCATATAAATGCATACACCACCTTTGCGATTTAATCCTGCTTGTTACATGTACATTACGGTATATGTCACTTGACTATGCCAATGTGTGCGCCAATGCCAGTGCCTTGTTATGTTATCTGCCTCCTATTATTCATACGGGTTTATACGTAGGGATGCAAAGAGGTCCATATATAATGTTGTCACGTGTATTATGCATTTCATATCTAAACCGTTTCGACAGTAGGTGGAGACACATCTTTCCCTTTGGTTAACGATTTGAGTTACTTACAGGGAATCTGTGTAGTTCTACAGCACGTCTACGCCAGGTTAGCATTGGTCATCATTATTCACGGTTGTCGTGACAGGCGACTAACGGGGTCGGGTGATTTGGATGACACGTGATCGTATCCCAATTGCGTAGATTCTCGTGGTGTTGATTACAAGATTGTCTGATCAAGATTCGATTGTTTTCACACCGTCACCATACAGCTAGATATTTATGGGGGTGGCAATAAACACACAGCAAAATACTAAAACAAAAATATAAAAAGTGTCAATCAACAATCTACTTTTCATTGATCCCTTGACTGTCTAGTGGCCACTGTCTCAAGGCAGGAGTACTGCTATACAGCATCATTAAAGATATCCATCCATATTTAAGCCAGTTGTGTGGATATAGAGTGCTGCCGTTTGGGCAGGACATGCTTAAACTTCTCGTTAAACCCTGGCCATCAGCCATAAGTTTCACAGCTATTATCCTTTTACTTCAAAACGAAATGTTTCTTAGGACAGTCATGTTTGGGTATGCCTTTACATTGCTGTGCTATATATAAATATTAGATTAACAATCATCCATTAGACATCGTTCCGAGATGATTACTTCAGCTATCTGTTTCGTGTTTTTGATAAAATGCATGAAGCAGAACACACACATGTTCTGGACTACACCCAGATCACCCCTGCTTCAAATGAATGTAGTTGCTGGCCTATCGTAACTCTGTGAGATGTATGGCAAGTCAGGTGTTCTGTAGCTACTCATGGGGGCCAGACAAGATCAGAGACTCGACATATTGATCATTCACTATGATTTACAGCCTAACGAGATGTTCTGCCTCCACATTACTCTCAAAGTACACCAGGTTAGCTGTCGGAGATTAGAATCCCTCAGCTCGCCCTGATCACACTAAAAAAAATAATAGTTTCTGGAGTAAATTTTCCAAACTGGAAAACCACATGTTATCATAACACAATATCTTGGCAAACAGTGGACTAGTTGATGCAAGCGTCGTGACGCCTTCTGTCTCAGACCTTGTTGTTTGCATATAAGCATGATGTTTTATTATTGATGGAATACACACTGAAAAGGAGGAAACACAATATTGTTTTATGAATACACTCATCCGGGAATCAGGATGATTTACTAAAAAGCCTTGAGACGTGACAGGGACTAAAACAATATAAACATTTGGCGCCTCAATGGTAACGGTTTAATCAAAATGACATGGTAAATAGTGTCCATATAAGGCATGAAGTTCAACTGATTGATACGTGTGCCTGCAGATATTGCTACTTTTTTCACTTGACTCTAAAACCTGAAGGAACCCATTTCATAAACATATATCTGTTCAAAGATTGATAAATTGCTAGCTCAAGCAAACTGTATCACCACATCTCGTACTGTCGACTGACAATGAGCTTGCAGCATTCACACAATTAAAAAGGGTTAACAAGTGTTAATATGTGTGGGGATTTGGGGAACAGGACATGTGGGTGTCCATGTGACATCAACTGTGCTCCCCTCATCCGCTAAAGACAATTTGGCCTGGACAGTTTAGGTGTGTCGACAATTTCATTTCATTCAATCATTGTCAAATAGTGAGTTTACTTCCACAGATTTACCCATCTAACTTGAAATGACAAATTGAATCTTGTGGGCCCGACAAATCTGCAATATTTGCAGTGAAGAAACAAAGATCACGCTGCAACACAAACTGCAGAGAGACTATGAACCACGTGAAAAATAGGACATCTTCAACTGTAGAAGAGTCACTTCTCACCATTCAACAATCACCAGTATGTGGCGGCATATGCAAGCAGCCCCAGCCTGTTTCACAACTTAGGAAGTACAATCAATCGATCATGTAATTCTGCAAATAATTCAAAATGCTTCTTACGATACTTGACCCAAGGTTGTTTGATGAGACTGGAACAATTGGAACCACAAATTACCTTCCAAATGATTATGGTAGGTACAGGAGACATGTTCATATCTCACGCACCAGTGGTAGAATTGACATAAAAAGTAACTCCCTGCTCTGACATGAACCAAATGTATCCATTATTTGCTAAGCATATTTCCTATGCCTGTGTAACGGTCTTACCAGTGCATCACATACGCTCACGGTATAGTAGGAACCCGTCCAGTACACGCTTAGGAGAGAGTTGTAATGAATATTACAAGATATTGTTGCTGTTTTATTGTACGCTCTGCGCATACCATTGAATTCCTTTACCGATTTGCAATGTTAGACTTTATGTAATCAAGTAGAGTGGGAATAATCAAGATGAATGTCAATAGAATAATGGCGTATGTCAATTACCTATGCCTCTATATCTCCATTAACTACACAACCTTGCTGCGTATGGCAAATGTCACAGGACCCGTGGGCGTACAAAGGATAGATGACAGATGTGGCAATATGAAGTTATAAACAGTAGCAAGTTATAAACTGTAGCAAGTTATAAACAGTAGCATGACTACAACAGATATGTGGTGAACTGTGATCATGTTTGTTATCTGAATGTGTTCTTTCCGTTTATGTCTGAGTGTTCTATTTCCGGATGGGTATACATTGGATCGAACTTTACTCTGTGCATGTTTAGATGTTTTGACAAGAAATACTGAACTGCAAAGTGTTTTCTAGTAACATGATCGTCATACGTTTCCCCTCAGTTCGTGGAGACTAAGGTTCGCTTGGTTGGTTAGCTGCTATTTCAGTATTATGACGGCGGTCTGTAAATGAATCATTGATCAGCTTCATGACTATTGATCTACACAACTGGGATACGTACAATGACATGTGTCAACCAAGTCATCCATTCTGACCATCCGATCTTGTTAGTCGCCTTTTACGACAAGTATGGATTGCTGAAGATCAAATCTAAGCTGTATCTTCACCCTGCAGAATGGAGTCCTATAAAAGATTCCCTATCAAACGTGTAAATCAAGACCCGCCATGACGGTGATCCTGCCCATGCAGACTACACACCCCTGCTCGAATGATTTCACCACATCAATTGTTACTCATTAAAAGAAATGAAATATTGTTGAGAAGTATTGGCTCGAAGTCATAGAAGCTTGACATCATGAAACTGAAACTTTAGCTATGTATACAAGTAGGGACAATATAGTCCCCGCTCAGTATACTAGGATGAAGACAATACATTATACAGGAGGGGACAGTATGTTTTTGACGATACCAGATTATCGAGATTTTGATCGTGTCAGCATGCAGTGGGGCGGAAGAAGTGTTAAACATCCTTTTGTTCACTCGAGATTGATGTACAGAATTACATGTTGTCTGCAGTCGTTGATGCATGTTGGATGGGGCATACGTACATGTGCTCACACAAGATTCACTGTCAGAATGTGATCGTGTCAACTAGGAAAGGCGTCAACTCTGTTGCATTACTTGTTCTAATCATTTCTCGTGTCATTTTCTCCACATGACTATAATGACGTATTCTTAGCATATTTGTTACATTCAAAGCAAGGCCGTCTTAAGATGTGGAAGGGATTTTGTCGCCTTAAACGGATACAATGGAATGGAATACCCGGACTACTGACATTTCATCAGTACTGTCTGTCATGAAACTTCAGTCTATGCGATTTTCCCTGTGCCCTTTAGTGTGCACAATAAATTTGAGACAAATGACAATTAGGTGAATTCAGGTTTTGTATAACATTGTCACCTTAAATGATTCACATACAAGATAAAATAAGATTTATAGCTTCATCTGAAATAAGAAAAAATATACAATTGTAAGCTACTTACAAAGAAACATATTAGTCTATGTTTAATGGGAAACGTGACATTTCGTAATTTATTTCCAGAATTGATGATGATTATGACAATGATGAAGACCAAAACAACAAAACCATTTTCACAGTCATGAGAAATATCAGAGATCTCCTATAATTTGGCACAGATACTGAAATGGTATATCAAACATAAAATTTATCGCTTTTGCAACCTTGAGCAAACACCTTTTGAGCAAAGTCATATGATGCTCTTTGAAATCTGTGTTCAAAGAGCATGTTCAGACGTACGTTAATGTGGACGCCAGTGGCTGGTAGTTCTAGACAAAATCAAGACATAAAGGCAGGGCTGACTATCTTTATTCATAGATTTAAACATGAAACAAATAAGGACATTTCACTGGTATCTCACATTTCTAGTTCAGAAATGGGTAATTCCTTATTTGTAGAAAAGCACTCCACGATTTCAACAACACGACATGTACCGCATGTAAGAAGATGTCTGAAACGTAGGTTACAAAGAAGACAACAGTACTGTCATTGCGGGGGGGGGGGGGGGGGGGGGGTTGGGAGTCATGGTTGGTCACTGCAAGAATGACCTGGTTTGCAGAAACCTGGAAACCATCCATAATGTGGGGGTAATCGTGGAATAGAGTTGGTTTCCATTCACTGAAACTCGCTGTGATTTTGTTATTTCTGTAAATGGAAACCAAAATGGGTTTAAGCTCAAGGGTTTCTTGTTGGTTTCCATATCTGGAATTTCCAACTGGAAGATCTCATCAAAAGGAAACCAACATAAAAGCAGAAAACGTAGTTTCATGTCGGTTTCCTTTGCGCTGTTTTGAAATAATTAACATAAAATGTGTAATTGTTTGTCATCCTGACATCCAGTTGGTATCCATTCAGTGAAACTTGGTGACCTAGTTTCCAAGTAGAATCCACAATGGATACACTAAGCTCCGGAGATGAGAGAACAAGAAGTTATTGTCATGTATATATTGTTGGTTTCCATTCCTGACTGAAACTTAGTTTTGAAGATTAACTTAGAATATTCACTAGGTCTTATAATTCAATCTGAATATGCCCGGGGAAGGAATAGCAGATTCATATCACTGCTGAGATGAACAAGACAAAAGTAAATTGTTGACGCATCATTCGGTGGATATGACTACTTTACAATGTGTCATGTAACTATGTGTTTTAGACGTAAATTAGTTCATCTATTTACATAGCAATGCATGTCGCTCAAATGTATTTATTGAAGACAAACTGAAAAAAACGTATGTGTGATTGTAAAATGTCCCTTATACCCCTTATCCTCTGTATGCGTTCCTGCACATTGTATTTACAGTTGAAATATGTACATGTAACCGCTTGGAGAGGGTTTGTGTCGAACTACTTCTTTTTCATGAATACAAAAAAGCCGTTCAAACGCTGTCCAATCATTTGGGAAATGTATGAGGTCGTGGCGATGTCATCATCTTCGACAACGGTCAAAGTACATTCTAGGAACTGACATATGTTGACGTTCTTGTACATGGTAGTGTCTGCTCCTCAAACATATATATTATAATGACTTCTCTTGCGGCGGTACCACAGTTTTTGATCAAAATACATCAATGAACATTTCTGTACAGTCTAACAAGATTCAATTCAATCACACCTTTTGCAATGTGCATCCTTTGGTCCATCCATATCTTGTTACCTTGTTATACCTTGTTACCTTGTTACATCAGAATTCATCCATATTTACAAGTAACACGTCAGAGTATTACGCCATCGTTACATCACGTATAGACACGACCTAGGCATTACTATCTTGTGGTGTGAAAATCTCTATCCTGTACTCATGTTTCTCTCTGATCAGGATCCTGTTGACCGCTGTCCACACTCAAACTTCGATATTGCACAATTTGCTAAGTGGTCAAAATGTATCACATCTGGCATTCGCCATTATCTATCGCTTCCTTTTCACAATAAGTATTCCACTCCCTGTTCCGTTAATGTGTGAGGATGTGATAACTGGTGAGTTAACTCAGTTACCCTAGTGACATGGTTATTAGGATCTTAACTGTTGATCTCCGGCTGCCCGCACAGAGTTCCCTGCCTTGGTTGTTGAATGAATCAGTCAGCTATGACACAAGGAACTAGCTGTGACGGAAATGCAAAATCTTAAAGGTCACATGCAACGTAAAACACAACTTTGCAGATTCTGATACCTTTCGGTAAGCACTTACCGAAACAAGTCATAAAAAATGCCAATTCAACCTATAAAGTTGAAAAAAAAACGCGATGAAAAAAAAGCCCGCGAAATTGGAGTTCAAACGTTTCACTAAATTACCCCCAGCGCTGGGGGAAAACTGGTTTCAACAGCTGTGCTGCGCTGCGTCCATAACGCATGCGCAATGAATAGGGTCGCGGAGCTTGAAACAGTATGCATGCCCAACGTCTGAGGTCGTGAGCATGAGTCTAATCTTGGTTGTGTACACAAACAAGTAAATAATGTACTCGTTACGTAAAAAAAACTTGTTGATTGACTGTGGTAAGCAGTCTCTGTCACACAGAAAGATCAGTGTCTGGTTTATTCACACCTATATGTCTGTCTGCCTGTCTGCTAAAGACAACATGCAATACACAACTTCAATCATTGACCACGTGCAATTTGAACTTAACACCTATCAGACAATACGACATAAAGAAAATAAGTTCATTTATGACTCGTGAACCCGAGTCCCGTCTCTGCCACATTATGTAATTAGGCAGGTGTGATACACATGACGTTTTTGTGTCTGTCGGATGCAAACAAACTACATTCATATTTTTCGGATGACTGGATCTGACGGAAACTGGTGCAAACTCTTGTCAGTTTCAAGTCCTGCTTTGTACTTGGACGAATGACAGATTCCAGCCACGCAGTAGTTTACCATATCTACGACATGATTTTTGATTGGATCGAGGGCAAATTCAGAGAACATGTATTTTCCAAACCCAACATCTCTATATACATTTTTCATGGATAACGACTTCTTTTAGTGTATATGATTTTGTTTGACAACAGTATATGAATCCATACTGAAACGACGTATCAAGTACACAAAAAGAAGTTGTTATCCATAAAGAATTTTACTTTCTTGTGACTGGCTATACTTCTAAAATGCCCATCAAACAGATCATCTGCCTGTACACACAATGAACCCTTAGCATATCAGCAAATGAAACAGCCAATCGGAAGCCGTCGTTACACTTGAGTGCATATCCACCCGCTATGACTGGGTTCGGTCTCCCGAGGGCTTCGTTTCGGGGGAAGTACAAAATATTGCACTTTTGAATCGCGATTGTACACTTATAATTTTGTTTATTTGTTTGGTTTTTTTTAAAAAGCAGCAATGTATATTATATGTCATGAATAAGTGATAGATGTGTTTTAATTATGATTGATTTTTTGGTTCATGTGACCTTTAATTAAGAACCAGTTTATCGACTGGAACTGCACACCGAAGGTGTTGGGATTCTCTATTTTCGGGACAAAAATAAACACAATGACAATCTTGCAGAATGATACTGCGACCACAGCGCATTCAGCTATCTTCATTAATACAGACGTCGTTTGTCAGTGTTAAACAACGCGTCCCAAGTAGACATGGTCAGATTCGGTGAAAAATCCAACATACTGCGGTCACAGAAACACAGAAAACGTACATAAGCATACTGTGTATTAGAACATGTAGCACGATAAGATGATCGTTTTACGTTGTACGTTTACACACGTATGTATTCAAATATGTATCCTCCACAATATCTGAAAGAGAGACACGAAGTTTACAGTACTGATGCAAAGGAAACATGACTAGTGTTTGGAATCATGCTTTTGTACATATTCAAGTACATTTGAGGGTAAAATTCGTTTTTTTCGTTATATTCATTCACTAATCCACTTGGCTTATATCATATATGACTCCAATTTATCGACTTAGAGCATTCATGGGCACATCACATCTCAATATTATATCATGATAAGATGTCCAAGACGAAATGTGCAGATTCACCATGTAATTTGTTATCGGTGGCTGCACAGATTTGTTGTATCCAACATGGGCAATCTCATATATAAATTGGATATTAGTGTAGACAGTGTGAAGAAATAAGGAAATTTCTTCCGAGTGTTTTATTCAACAATGCCGGATCGCCTTTGTGAAAAACTACGCATTTGACAAGCGCAGTCATTATTGCATTTGAACGGCACCTGGCTGATCCACAGAAAGTTATATTTAACTGTCTTCAGATAACATGTATGGAATGTGACCTCTTTGATGTCCAAAAACTCATCTGTCTACGAATTATATTAAGTTGTGAAATAAAGAGATTGTCAGAGCGGTTGGTAACTGCAGTTCTGCTTTTAGCGGCACCTTTTGTGTAGAAGGACTTTGTGTAGTCCAGCGTCTACACAGTTGGACTACCATGTCTACACAGCTGGACTGTCATGTCTACACAGTTGGACTGTCATGTCTACATAGCTGGACTGTCATGTCTACATAGCCGGACTGTCATGTCTACATAGCTGGACTGTCATGTCTACACAGCTGCACTGTCATGTCTACACAGTTGGACTACCATGTCTACACAGCTGGACTGTCATGTCTACATAGCCGGACTGTCATGTCTACACAGCTGCACTGTCATGTCTACACAGTTGGACTACCATGTCTACACAGTTGGACTGTCATGTCTACATAGCTGGACTGTCATGTCTACACAGCTGGACTGTCATGTCTACACAGCTGGACTGTCATGTCTACACAGTTGGACTGTCATGTCTACACAGTTGGACTGTCATGTCTACACAGTTGGACTATCATGTCTACATAGCTGGACTGTCATGTCTACACAGTTGGACTGTCATGTCTACATAGCTGGACTGTCATGTCTACATAGCTGGACTGTCATGTCTACACAGTTGGACTGTCATGTCTACACAGTTGGACTGTCATGTCTACACAGCTGGACTGTCATGTCTACACAGCTGGACTGTCATGTCTACACAGTTGGACTGTCATGTCTACACAGTTGGACTGTCATGTCTACACAGCTGGACTGTCATGTCTACACAGCTGGACTGTCATGTCTACACAGTTGGACTGTCATGTCTACACAGTTGGACTGTCATGTCTACACAGCTGGACTGTCATGTCTACACAGCCGGACTGTCATGTCTACACAGTTGGACTATCATGTCTACATAGCTGGACTGTCATGTCTACACAGTTGGACTGTCATGTCTACATAGCTGGACTGTCATGTCTACATAGCTGGACTGTCATGTCTACATAGCTGGACTGTCATGTCTACACAGCCGGACTGTCATGTCTACAGAGTTGGACTATCATGTCTACATAGCTGGACTGTCATGTCTACACAGTTGGACTGTCATGTCTACATAGCTGGACTATCATGTCTACATAGCTGGACTGTCATGTCTACACAGTTGGACTGTCATGTCTACATAGCTGGACTATCATGTCTACATAGCTGGACTGTCATGTCTACATAGCTGGACTGTCATGTCTACACAGCTGGACTGTCATGTCTACACAGCTGGACTGTCATGTCTACACAGTTGGACTGTCATGTCTACACAGCTGGACTGTCATGTCTACACAGCTGGACTGTCATGTCTACACAGCTGGACTGTCATGTCTACACAGTTGGACTGTCATGTCTACACAGCTGGACTGTCATGTCTACACAGTTGGACTGTCATGTCTACACAGCTGGACTGTCATGTCTACACAGCTGGACTGTCATGTCTACACAGTTGGACTGTCATGTCTACACAGCTGGACTGTCATGTCTACACAGCTGGACTGTCATGTCTACACAGCTGGACTGTCATGTCTACACAGTTGGACTATCATGTCTACACAGTTGGACTGTCATGTCTACACAGCTGGACTGTCATGTCTACACAGCCGGACTGTCATGTCTACACAGTTGGACTATCATGTCTACATAGCTGGACTGTCATGTCTACACAGTTGGACTGTCATGTCTACACAGCTGGACTGTCATGTCTACATAGCTGGACTGTCATGTCTACATAGCTGGACTGTCATGTCTACACAGCCGGACTGTCATGTCTACACAGTTGGACTATCATGTCTACATAGCTGGACTGTCATGTCTACACAGTTGGACTGTCATGTCTACATAGCTGGACTGTCATGTCTACATAGCTGGACTGTCATGTCTACACAGTTGGACTGTCATGTCTACATAGCTGGACTATCATGTCTACATAGCTGGACTGTCATGTCTACATAGCTGGACTGTCATGTCTACACAGCTGGACTGTCATGTCTACACAGCTGGACTGTCATGTCTACACAGTTGGACTGTCATGTCTACACAGCTGGACTGTCATGTCTACACAGCTGGACTGTCATGTCTACACAGTTGGACTGTCATGTCTACACAGCTGGACTGTCATGTCTACACAGCTGGACTGTCATGTCTACACAGCTGGACTATCAAGTCTATACAGTTGGGACGTCTAGTCCACACCGACTCGATCTTCTCGGTTACGGCGCCTCATCCAATCATTTATGGCTGTCGACTCTACAGACATATGCACAAATGCGATTGTTAAACACAGAGCATTTCTGATCTCCCACAGGCCGTCAATTATCCCCTACCCAGAAGAAAAATTGTTTCAACTTTTTTCAAGCATTTCTGAATATTCCACTGCCCATCCCTAAGAGCTTACAGATGCATGACACGCCTGATGCAAAGCAGCCACATGTTATGCGAACTAAATGTTCCTCGTGAGAAGCAAGCGGAAATATTTTCATGGTGTGTAGCGTCAGCTTGAAGCTGTGATGATGTAATTTTGAGCTTCTTATTTTTCTGTGACTCTTAACTGGTTGTTAATGTTCAATCTGCGTGGGTGATGTCTCTGGCGGAGTTCGCGGTATTTACCTTCCTAACGTCATGCTACCCTTCCTTTCACATTTCGAAAAGACTTTCATTAGTTACAGGAAGAAAAGTGACGTTCAGTGGTGGTGAAAATGAGTGTAATTTCATAGCATTCAAGGAAAATATGTTTTTTCTTTACTAGCAGAAATTCATTGTTTATGTTGCCTGCATGTTATCATATCAGTAGTCATTATACAGCGGGAATCAGCGGCAGTTCGTTCATGTGTTCAGTTATTTGAATCACGAATATAAACACGAAACATCATCCAACATGTACGACTGATTGCCCTTTTCCTGGAGATGAAAGGACAACCTCAACGTGTCCATAGTTTGAAGAGAAGCGGCACATAGAGAAAACAGGTCTTTCAGCAGTTGCCAGCCATATGTATGTATGTATGTATGTATGTATGTATGTATGTATGTATGTATGTATGTATGTATGTATGTATGTATGTATGTATGTATGTATGTGTGTGTGTGTGTGTGTGTGTGTGTGTGTGTGTATGTATGCGTGTGTGTGTGTGTGTGTGCACGTGCGTATATACACACATGTTGATTAATAGCCTTTCAAATCCGTCATAAACAAGTCATTTTTTCACCTGATAAAATTCGGGAACGAGTGGTACTAGTCCAAGTAGGGAATTGCATCGGAACATCATATTTGTTACTGATGCATCAAAGTTTGAAAATTTCCTCCACATGTCTGTCATAAAACATTTTGAAAGCTTTACTGACGCCTTGAATAATGTAAAATTGATCAAACATAGTGTGACCAAAAGTGGTATGACATGAAGGGAAACTGACTATTTGGAAACCGAAATCATCCGTCTTGTTAAACAGCCTTTTTATCACTCTGAATCTTTATGCATAGATCTAAATATGAAATAATTTAGGAGATCTCACTTGTGTCACTAATTGCAAGTTGAGGTGGGTGAATCAGAGAATGGAATTGCCTGTTTGGTGGTTATTGGACGATATCAAATCATCACTATATATACCTGACGCTTACGTTCAACATTTTGGACAAATTACCTTGTTTTAATTTGGCAACCCAAGCAGAAATTTTGATTGATGAGAGACAGATGCACAAACAGGGGGAGTCAAGCAATGCCCATGGGGATGCCTACTTCCTGCTTACCTCCAAATATTACAAAAATGTTTTCAGGGAGAAAGTCTAGCGTTTCACACGTAACGGTTGTTTTCTGGGTAAACTTCAAATGACATTTGTTTTAATATTTAATATTATTTTGAGTTTTGAGAATATACACGGAATGTATACCGAATGTTAATTCTGCCTGTCTCATATACACCTTCTGAGAATATCGAGAAAGTCTTTCCTTGACAGTCAAAAAGACAGTATAGTCTTTGAGACAGGGATTTGGTGGTATACTTACTGTGACCAGTAATATATATCGCTTTGTATGGATATCTATGTAACTTAGGAGTCAAACAGACGTTCACAGCAAAGTTGAACAGTTTAGTTTATTTTCTTCCACAATAAATGTAATAAACTTATTTGTGGCATTATCTGATATGTCATGTCTACCAGTCTACAAATACTTTATATGACGTTTACGTGCAGTGGTTATGCTATTGGAGAGCCTGGCTTATCAGTGTGGGACAGTCAGCTGGACTAAAGATGACAGCTATCTGGCACTACTCAGCAAATTTCAGAATGAGATAGGTACATATTGGTACAGATAGGCACTCGTAGGTACAGGAACTGGTACGTATAGGTGGGGACGGGTTGGTATGAGTAGATATGCGCTAAACACGAAAAGAAACGTTACCCTCCTTCCTTATTGACGGAGGTACCTGTCGTAAGCTGGCGTTGTGAGGAGTGAACGTCCACTTCTTGGTCTGTCTACGCCAGCTCTTAATAAGTCTTATAACATTGATGTGAATGAGTTTATTGCAGTAAAGGGGTCACATGCCTATTATACAGTGCATTGTACGACAGGATACAAACACTGATGGAGCGCCGCACAGTCGTCAGGTGATTTTTTTAATAATCATGGTCAAGTTGGCGACAGAAACAATCTAAGTATCTTCATTACAAGAAATATCAAATTATACTTCCCTAAACTTTCAATGATAGTGCATTGGCTGATGTTAAGAGTAGATATAGCTTATGTTCTGATGGATATTTCCAATGATATCCTGTTAGTAATGATTTCCCTAATTCGTCATAAAATGGGCACTGTAGAACAAAATGTAATTCTGTTTCTACAGCTGCAGCAATAATTAACCCCAGTTTCTGCCTCATTTCATTCAGTAAGCAGTGATTAGAACATCTTAGAAAACAAAGTGAACAGCGATAGATTTTCCTTGATGTACTAGATAGATAACTTTCAAAAGTCACCGAAGTTTTAGCTGACAGATATAAAGATAATTTAGAGCACTGATGTAAACTTTGGAACTACCGCTGGTTATCAATATCAACACACCTCCGTCTGAACGACTGAAGGAAGGAGGGGATGTTGTGTACCCCTTGATCGGTCCACACCGACCCAAATCCATATTCAAAGACCAGAGTTTTAAATCGAAAGACCCAATAATCAATACCCTTGTTCGCTATACCATTTTCATACTGATAAACACGATGTAGTATAACATTACTATCTTGATAGAGTAATCTAACCCAATACCCAATAATCTTGACAAAATGATTAACCTTGGTGGATATCACCCAAGCTCTCCACGAGATACAGTATTAGAAGTTGATCTACTGAGATGTAGCAGGTGTTTACAAAATCTATTATGGAGAGACTAAGTATCTGGTGCCGGATGGAATCCCCAGATTTCCCTACCATGTGGAAGCACAGATAAGATATTAGATAAAAATATGACATAAAACATCAAATGGTAGTTTATAAAAGTGACCAATCTTCAAACACTGCAAGACTTTGAACAAGAATTTTCTGGGGCACAATTTTCTAGCAAGAATCCGAGCTAGCCAAATGAACACCGAGACATTAGTATGTCATAACCACTTCGAAGGATTTACCATTTAACCTGAAGCTCTCACAGGGTCTTAAATGTCCCCTTTCCTGAAGACGATTACTTTGATTTTAATATCATTGACAAGGAGTTCTTACAGTACAAGTACAAATTATCGTGTGTCGTTTGTAGTCCTCTAACAGTGCTATTAATAATTACATTTGTCATCTGCAAAAACTAAGATAGATAACTGGATAACATCTATGGAGATGCACCACTGATTTTCTTCACTCAAGAATTTGACAATATCGTCAATAAATACCGTGATACTGTGGCATCCGAGGGCGCTGGCAACAGCGTTGTATGACCCTGTTACAATTTTACACACTCTACAATGGTTGTTTCGTAGTTGTCTCTTAGTATATAAACAAAGGAATGTGTTATTTGTATATTTTCCACAGTAATCCCCATTAGATCTAAATCCACACAAACACGTACTTCGTAATGTAACCGGTGAGTATATGGAGATAGCTGATTTGTGTGTATGTTTATCATTACATTTATGTCAGGTTGATGTGGTCCTGTTCGAGGGAGTGAGGATGTGACCTTGACCAATACTTTTGACATATATTTCCTTTTGACACGTTAAGCATGATATATGATATTAATATGTATTTCACATAAACAGTTAATTTACAAGTTATCGTAATATATCGGTAATGATTTTTATATGTCGTCAACAGTATAAGAGCTCTTTTTGTTTGTCATGATATGTGTTATAACGGGGCTTTTACCAAAGTAAAAGTAAAGTAAAATAGTAAAATCGGGCAAAACCTGGTGCTTACAGGAGCAAGGTATCGTCTCAAAGCTTTATGGTTTTTTATTTGTTTTTAATATGTCTCATCTGTTGATAAACATCGTACGCATTTTTCGTTTATAAGGTTTGCTTTTAGAGATATGTAAATTAGTATGATATCCATAGAAAAGCTTTCATCTGCTATCGTATTAAATCTCTCAAAATATACCACCCAAAGATCGACAGGACTGGATATAACTTGCACATTGCTGTGACATTCCGTGTACTTCGCCAGCTGGATTCCCCTAAAGGATTATCCTAGCTGATATATCTGTCCCCCAGCCCGACCCCAATTAACCATTGTCTCGCAACATCCGTCCTGGTTTTGCTTTTGAGACTCCTCCTCCTAACTGCTTCCTTATATAGTGAGCGGGAAACGTCAGCTGTCGCTTATAATGAAGCTAAGTCTTATTTCAAAAGGCTTTTAAAAAGTGTTCTTTGTAATCATCGTACACTAATTTGCATTAAGGAAAGGTCTGTTCCAAAGAAGTCGCTTTGGGCTAAACAACCGATTGCACACTTCTGTACTAATCTCCCCTCAGTAATCACCAGTCCGTTTCGCCACGTGTCTCATCTCCCGATCACTGAGGCTGTAGTTAGGCCGTATTAAGTTCATACATATTTCCCACTTCCACGTATCCAAGACAAATTGTAAATACACGTGAAAAAAATGAAGGCACTAAAGGAAAGCGATCCATACGCTAGTATGCACGTGATTAAATACAACAGATTATATGTTGTGTGATAAAAAATAAAGGTCAGTTGCCTGCAGGAACAGTGTCCAAGTTCAAACATTTGGCAGATCACAACTGATTAATAGTTTATTTGTATAGCGTTTACCATCAACAGTTTATTGGAAGGGATTAAGGTACGCCATACCGAGACAATGTGTTTGAAACTATATTTTAGATATAGATGTACAGATTTGCAGTACAATGATGGCATGCACAGCGTGCTTGTACTGAAACCCTCATGCCCTGTAGTCATTAATCAGTTGCTTGTGGAGTCCTCGAGGTTTCCATCGGATCCTCCTCTTCTTCTTCTTTCAATCTATTTTACATTAAAGCGAAAGGTTAAGTAGAGAAGTAGAATATACTTCACGAGTGAATCAGAGAACACATAATCTGCCTCCAGTAAGGGCCATGGGTACAGCCTACATAATGGGTGACATACAAACTGTATTCTCTCATTTAGTTCCCTAATCGCACAATGTACTGGAACATTTGGCTATTACGACGCCTTAACGTGTAATGGTTTCATAAAGTTTCAATAGGGTATCCAATGCTGATTTTTCTCTATTATTCATATATATGAAAATAGTCGTAAAATGGTTTAAAGACAATATAAATTCAGCTTCGTCTGCACAGACAACTACAGAATAGACAACTGACTTAACGGCGATCTCACGAGTATCGCATTTGTACAGTGTTGTGCTGCATTCACACAAAGTGACTCCGAGATTTCAACATCTGTATTCACCTTCAACCTCCCAACGTTGGTACAAGTAAACAAGAGCATGAGGTTACACAGTCACAGACGAGGTGGGTCACTGGTAACATGTGTCAGTATGCTATTAATAAACATCGATAGTTTTTAATTTCAATTCTGTTTTCTTTGTACACATTAGTTGACTGAAGGTAACCATTCTTTTCCATTTAAGATAATGAGAAAGGATATACTTTAGTCTCATATCATTAAAGTAACTACACCTCAGTAAATAATGACGTTCATCCGCTATTGCGGGGACGTGGGATAGCTTATATGGCCCCGATTTCTCGAAACTAACTTAAGTCTGAGTTTTGACTTAAGTTAAAGTTTTTGCTCAAATTTGAGAAAATGCAGGAACATGCATTTTCCAGATTGAAAGGAAACTGGTATCCGGCTCAAACATAGTAGACAATCTGAATTTGGTGGACAGATTTCTTTAGTTGTGTGGACTTTTTTAGTTTAAAAAATGCAGTTGAGATAAAAATTCAACTGTTTCAAATTGTCAAACTCAGTTTGAGATTTGAGTTAAAACTTAAGTTAGTTTCGAGAAATCGGGCCATGGTTTGTTGTCTCTGGTTATGTCCTCCCAGTGGATGACTAGTCCTTGCTGTATACTATTAACGCCGATCTCCAGACAGGGGAACGATTTACACTAATGCCCATGGGGAGCGAACCAACGTCTCTGGGCAGTAGCGCTATCCACGACGTCACGAAGGTGATTTGTAAAAGAACACAGGTTTGGGGTTTTAAAAGAAATAACAGAAACAATGAATCAAACGCCGAACAGAAGCAATTACTTACAGATCCTGTAATCATTATAACCGTATTGTAAGACGTATCACTGTTGAATGAATTTAAGTCTGTAAATAGGAAATTCTGCTCAAACTGGCGTCCAGAACAATCCGATATCGTTCAATAACCGTCAAACATGAATTCCACACAACGGTCCACAAGACCGACTGACAATACAGGTGACTTCGGTGTTGGAATTATTCCGCTATGTCTAGCAATTAATCCATCAGAAACCAGCGTTTGGGGTTACATTTCGCATATTTCGGGGGACACTTTATGCAAGTGTTATACATCCAGATAAATACGACAATTGCATGGTTGCATCGCTTCCTGAAAATCACAGATGAAGCTCAAACAGCTCAGGCAAACTTCTAGCGGTGCACTGGCGGTTCTGACTTTGGGACTGGCTGTCCTGACTGTTGCACTGGCGATCAATCCAATGACCTTAAAAGTAGACCAGTGGTCAGTATGGTATGTAGGTAGGGTGTTCATCTCTGAATGCCTGTCATAAGGAAGTGGTAACTTGCTATATATATATGTTCGTAATGTAAGACCGTGATTGAAATAGTTTCTTCATCATACTGATAGATTAGGCCACCAGTCAAACACACAGTGTATACACACGTTTGTGTTCTCTAAACCGACCGACTTGAGCATGATTCACACCTAATTCACAAAGCGAAATTTGATTTGTAGAAATCGCTTTAACCCAATAGCAATGCGCGTGTAAACATTTATATTTGGGATCTTGAAACGGATGAATATAATCGTTTAATAGAATCTCCATTATGTTCCTCTGTATTCTCGACATCCTATTGTAAGACGAATATTGATTAGCCAGTTAAAGTCCATAGAGAGATAATCGCCTATAGAATAATGATTGTTATGCAGTATGTGTTCACATGACTTCTGGGAACATCCTTTACACGTTATTGTGTATTTAAACAAATGGGAATAAGACGGCAGGGTGTCTCTGCAGACAGGAGATGATCACTTCCTAATCGTGCTTCATTGTACTGCTCTTTCTTAGTTTACCTGTGTCGCTTACACGGTACGACGTCTTCACTTTCAAGTATTGACTGAAATTGTAAATTGGTTGTTTGGTATCAATCGCCAAACATCACTTTGGAATATATTGACACAGTTACACATACTGTCTTATATGAACTCGTGGCTGCATTCTATCAAGGTGTAGCTAAAACAGTACCCAAACAGCAATTGATCCCTGAATGCAAGTCTTCAGACTTGTGTAACACATATTTACGGTTTTCTCCTCAAGGGGTTTTCTTTCATTGCACTTTTCTATTAACATTGAGCAGTCACGTGTAGATTTAGGTGCTCTTGAAAAAGGTCAAGCACGGCGGGTCCAACCTTTGCGTGATGGATTGTCCAATCTAATTACCAATGACCCAGAATGCGTAACATTTCTTATCGTCAAGCAAATCTACCGATATGTTTCCATTCTAGTTGAAAACGTGTATCTTGTATTCTGAATGCATGGCGTGATAGGGCTTGGCAAATGATTGAATGCACACACAAACGTAGTACATACTTACACGGCAGTGTGTTAAACTGATTTACAAGAAGACGGTATGATAAAACCCCAGAAGAACCAGGTGCTGACAATTTAACACTTGATTGTCAGTATGTGGAAGAGATGTTATCCGTGCCAGAGGTGTCTACACAGGTACTGATGTGGTATTGACCAGGCACTGACCAGGTACTGACCAGGTACTGATGTGGATACTGACCCGTACTGATGTACTGACCAGACACTGACCAGGGCTCACTTGTACAAAGCAATCTTAGCGCTTCGACTACCTTAAGCCTACGTTGGAGAATGCGGAGCTAAGACAGCTCTTGGCAAGTGAGCCCAGATACTGATGTGGTACTGACCAGGTACTGATGTGGTACTGACCAGGTACAGATGTGGTGCTGATTTTGTCGCCAGTGGTGGGTATGCATAATCACGACAATCCTTGTTTGGTCACCCGTGTGGCAGATTGGGGGCAGTGACCACAGCATTATAAATTTTGATTTCGACATTGTTGAAATTCACGCCTTTTTGCACTTCTCTAGGATTGCAACTATATATTTACCACATTTCATTTTATGCATTGATTTTGTTTTATAGATGTTATCATTACCATTACCTTTATGGGATTTGCTCCTCGATAACATGACGCATTCCGAGCCCGGGGTTGGAAACCGTTCGATTAGCTCTTTTTGAGTTCAATATGTAGATGTTATATCACCGACCTTCAAAGCTTTATTTAAACCATTTTATACGTTCAATGGATTACACATTCAACTTAAACGTCGTTGACCACTTTCTAGCAGAATTAAGATTGATAGAATATATTTTACTGATTTTAAAAAATTAATCGAGAGGTAGTCACCATTTAGTTTCACATAGTCGGTCGCGATCTTCCAAATAAAATAGAATAATTCAACATGGGTGTAAGATGAATACGTTCCATGGTCCTGCCTTGCGCAATACGCCTCTTTGTAGCAGTGACATTCAGTAGGTGCTGAATCACCTGCATCTCAGGCTCTTAGTTGCTGACGCTAATAAAAATCTTATTGCCAAATCATTAGTTAAGATGATAATATATCCTGTTAATAACGTTATTTAGCTACACGGTATTGATTAGAAAGTAATTGTTTGAGAAGTTTCAGACACCATGATTTGTGAAGCTAGGTTTGAATCTATGTCTGTACATGATGTACCCCGCCATGCACACTGAACGACAGACTATCTGTGGAAAATACAAACTGTACAACGAAAATTATTTTTGTATGTCTGTTGCCAAGGGACGAATGTGAAAGACGTGTTTATACAAGTTTTATCCAGAATGCGTGGCCTCATTTCCATAACTATATCTTCTCGCACTGTCTGGGAAAGCAATACAAATGAATCATTTGCATTACTACAGCCCGCACTCGTCTTCTTCAGCTGATGAGGATGTTATCTATGTATCAGTCGGGCATTATCTTCTTCAGATTACACTGATTCTAATAACGTATTCACCTTCATTTGTATGTCTCACAGGAAACTTTTGGTAGATTGCTGTACAAATACATATTGACAGAGGCACTGGGAAATGACTTCAGAAGTTATTTCCGATCTACAGAACTGTTTATTTCAGCTTCAGTGTCATGAATCTTCTGTGATCACTTACATGTTTTGGATCCATTATGTCTCAGACCGATGTCATGAGGGCCAATGGACGAGATTACGGCTGAGAACGAAGCTTAATTTCTCCAAACTATGAAGATTACCTTTCTGATGTTATGGGGTGTTGTTTCATTATGGGGGATTCCATTTTCTACAAGTATGTGATAAGATGACTTGCGCAATTGCTCATGTATTTATCAGGCGGAGAACTGACCTGCGTTTGCGTGTGTTGCTGACCGATCTCATCCACAGCGCAGACTATGCTGATCTATTCAGGCTCCCATTAATATTTTCTTGCGACTAATGAAAATATCATACGTTGTATATAGCTGTCTTGCAGTGGACACGACTTAGGTAGCAGTTAGTTATTCTTATGAACCCCCCCCCCCCACCCCAAACACCTGGCTGTTCCTCTCTATGTGCTCCTCCCCGTCAACATTTTAATGATAATTTATTTTAGTCTTATTTTTAGGACACAAATTCTGTAAAACACTCACGTGTTTAGAGTTAGATCGCAATTCATCAGTCGACAACTTACACCATTACCACCTGCTGAGAGAGATCGTCACAGATACCGTTTGCCATCAGCTGCAACCCAAACTGGTCCGTAGGCAGCTGTAGCCTTGAATTGTCCGGGAGAACCTCGTAATCTCAACTGAAAGGCCGGAAATGAGTGACAATACCGCATGTGCTCGTGAAACAGAAAGCAAATGTCTAGGAGCTCCTTCAATGTTCAATTACATGGTCAATCAACTTAACAGAAAAAACATTCTACAGCATTCATTAAAAAACTGTTGACTTAGTAGATTTTGCAGTTTTATTTTTATAATATAATGTACTAACCAGTCTCATTCATATCAGTAAAATGCAGTCATCGCAGTCCAATAATGGCCACGGAAATACTACAGTTAAGCCCCTATAAAATAATGTTCACTTTCGACACACATGAATGATATATACGAGGTCTGTCTTCCACAAGCACTAAGCTGTTGTGTTTGGGCGTATGTATCGAACACTGTGCTGGTATGTTGCGGCACCCTTGTTTTTACTGTGTTTGACAATGTTTCATTTCACACAGACTCAACTAATATTGAATAAGCTGCATCACTGAAAGTTCTAACATGTCGCTGAAAGTGCCCATTAAGATTACACAAGGCTAAGCTTACTTTACAGTATAATTGACCTCGCCACGTTTTAGTTTACACATGACTATCAAATTTAGAGTTTTGTTTGTAGTATATGCATGCTAGGTAAACCACCGGACAAAAGAAAGTTATCACTTTAAAATGATAAACAAAACAAAAACGCTATGATCGGGTTCGATCCATTCGACAAAATACAACATGGTGCAACGCAGCTATCAGAAAACTTCGTACGAATCGTTGAATTGTCAAAACGCTAAAAATGTAAATAGCGAGGTTGGACAAGGCAAGCATGGAAAACACAAAATACCATAAACACTCCTGGTCTTACGCATGCGCAGCGAGAGAGGTCGTTATGGGGACTTCACAACGACAACAAGAACCGTCCACTACAGCCTGGCCACCCCCAGGAAGCTGATAAACCGCTACCACCAACAAGCCAGACTCAAAACCCCACAAGAGTCATGACTGTTCAGAGACCACTACATCCGGTAGAACCACATCCGTATTCATGACGGTGAAGTCAACGTCGGCGACAGCACTAGGAGAGGCCATCAGAAACGAACAGTCCTTCGGCGACTTGACATGCCCAGCGTTACAAAATACGAAGTGCTATGACCGTTTGTGGTGCCCTTTATTTGAGGAGTAGGACAACGAAGGCCTCACACCACCAGAATACCTACACAACGTTAATATCAAACCATTGCCTTGGCCAGCGCCTTCTCAGGATATAAACCCCGATGAACATCTTCGGGGCCATCTTGATCGCTATCTGAGACAGTTTGTACCACCTCCAGCGGCCCGACAGGAACTTGACCAGACTCTCACGGACTTATTGAACGGGATTCCTGCTGACGTCATCCACCTACTAACGACGTCAACAAGGCGATATTGCGTCACATATCTCGTGACTCATCACATCATCACATGTTTTGAATAAACCCCGATTTGTTGTTTCTTAGATGTTGACCCTTTCACTCATTCGTAATGATATGCTCCAAATGCAAAGCCAGCATTGCAATGACTTTTCAGTCAGATTATCTAAAAATAAACGTTTGTCCTCAAACTTTCTTTTACTTGTGTTTTGTCAATGCAGTGGGTGGGTCAGAGTAACAACTAGCTGGAGGTTCTCTAATCACAAGCTGCTCAATAATGGATGCCAACTTTCGAAGAGGACATAGTTTGGAGAGACAACTCAAACATAATCGTCTGACCCCGTGTGTCCTTCAGTGATGAATACGCGTTCATCCTAGCAGCTGCAGCAACCGTCAGCCAGATACCTACCAAAAACTGAAACAAATGTTATGGGACGTTCACTAACATGAAGACAAGCTGTTTCCAGAAACCCGAGGATTGATAATCATGAATTCATAGATTAGTATGATGATTGTCGTTGCCCTTCGCAACTCTGCCATTACCTTTCCTTTTTCGTTAGCATTTAAACGTCAAATTCCAGAAAACAACCAGTCTCGATTATATTTGAAGCAGATTCTGTTGGGTAAATGAGAAAACGTTAAGCAAGTCCCACTCTGTTACCCACTTTTACACAGTCTGCACAAATTCTGCACGCCTCGAAAACGTTTAGCACGTTCCATTCTAGAACCCAAGCTAATACAATCAGTTTGCACGACAACCAATATGTTCACACTATGACAGTGATCTGTAAACACTGTATCGTCACGTGACAATCATGTGACGACGTTTATCGCATTGCATCGTATTGTTTATAATCTGCTTATATAAGCTGCTTATAATCTGCATGCATTTATACACATGCATTTATTCTATTGCTCACCAGAATTAGGTTGAAGAATTGTGTCCTTCGGCAGCACAGTAGGGGCACTGAATGACAGCATCAATTCCAATAAATCTTCCAACACAACTCTTTTGTAGTCGGTTCAGCACCACTAGTCGATGCTACAGTACTTAAATATTGGTATAACTTCCACTGGTGGGCGAGGGTGTCCGTGACGGTCAGTGGCGAAATTCAGATCAACATCACTCAGGAGAAACATGCTTTTTCTTTACTCATGGGTATGTTTGTTTTGCATTTTCTGCATGCTGTTATCCCAGTCGATCGTAATCATAATAGAGGAAATTCTTTGATGTGACGGAAAAATTGAATCACGAAATTGAACACGCACCATCATCCACCATGTGTGAATGCTTTATTGCTCATGCAACTCCAATATACTGCCAGAATTCAAACATTTCATTGTTGTCATGTTTACCCAGTGGATATTATGCATATTTTAGAGTGTTGTTGCAAACAAGTTCGTTCCACACGAATTATTCGAAACTGAAGCGCTGACAAATGCTAAGCAGGTGTTACCAAGAATTATGAGATCATTTGCTTTTTAAAGCATATTATACATCAGATGTGTCAAATGAGCTGTTGGTAGCCACTTTTGTCGGCAATATTTTACCAACCTCTCATCAGACAGATCTGGTGCTTTTTCAGTGTTAATGGCATGGACTGTTGGAATTAATGTAGGGGAGTAAATAGATAAGGGCGAAAAATAACACATAAAGAATATGCCCGGAAGGGACACGAACAACACAATATACACATAAAAAGCCTGATGGATTGTGTGGAAAATGTAGACAGGCTGGGGCAGAAGGAACGTTGTCCAACATGAATAGAAATGTGAAGAATACCCCTTTCCACACACACAGACTATAGTCTGTTGGCAGTGAAAACGTACCCATGGATTTCACTTTAAGCAGAAAAGTAACCAAATAAAGTAAAATTAAGACTGAGAATGCTGATAATGTTACGCTGCCGATTGAAAAAATAGGTGTCAGAATTATATTGAACTCAATTAAAAGTTGTCATATGGTCATAGATTCAAGTCGATATTATTGGTTTGTATTACAGAGGGCTAAGCGCAGTAGTTGGAACAGTGAACCAAATGCACGTGCGGTACGTGATGAACTTCGACCAACCCTACTTGTTCTTTCTGTTTCATTTAATGTGCATACCAGTACCTCCTTGTAATACAAACGAATATTAGCGATTTGAAAATATGGTAGCTTGTTAATAAACATTTATCCTAAGTTGAATACAGTTTTGAGATTTAATTGTTCAACCGGCAAGGTAGAATTATGAGGATTCGCAATTTGTAATTTCACTTTATTCGATTTACTCTTTTGTGGCCCAGCGCTGACATACATAAAACAGGAATTATGGCAAAAGGATGATTATCCAACCGGCCGATAACTGGATCCAACGCTTCCTGGGGATACTGATCACACGTCAAATTCCAACGTATTATCCCCAACTCAAGTTTACAATCACGAGAGATATATTCCTACACCAGAACGGAATCTCCATCAAAAGCAACAGTTGGTCAAATGTTGTACACTACAAATGCTGTATTTCGCAGTCTCGAAACTCTCAATCGTCCATCTGCGAAATGAAGGAGAAATCGACTTTCACCTAACAAGTGCACTCTTTGCCAAGTCGATTCCAGTCGATTCCACCGTTGCCGTGACTTGTCATCTCCTGGCCTTCAGTGTCTCGTCTCCAGGCCCCCAGTGCCTCGTCTCCCGGTCTCATCCTAGCCCTCAAGTCTCTCTGCGCCTAGTGTTCAGTGTTTCATGTAATGATCTTCAGTGTGGCTTCTACTGACTTCTAAGGTCTAGTGTATCTGGCCCAGAAGCCTCATCTCCTAGCCTTCTGGGCCTCTTCTCCCGACATCAAGTGCCTCATCTCCTAGCCTTCTGGGTCTCTTCTCCCGACATCAAGTGTCTCATCTCCTAGCCTTCTGGGCCTCTTCTCCCGACATCAAGTGTGTCATCCCCTGGCCTTCAGCGTCTCATCTAGTGATCCCCGATGTCTCATCTAATGGTTTCTAGTGTCCCCTGCCGTGGTCATCGGTGTTTCATCTCCTGTTCTCGAACTTACAGGAGACCCATTGTCTGTAACATCCAATGTGTTTGCTAAGGATCGTCTACATTTTCAGATGGGATATTACTTGATCCGATGGAATCACCCTGACATGCCATCCCGTCGTATGTGTCACGGTCACTTCATCCATTACTGTTCACAGACAGACTAAATGAACACCGTCTCCAGAGAGGACAGGTCGCCGTACATGTCAGGATACCCTTTATGCCTGTATTCACTGTATGAATCCCAACAGGCATTCGGACTCAGGTGGGAAATATCACAAAGTCGGCAAGATGTAAGAGAATTAAGATCCTGGGTAGAATGTATTCAGATGTTTCCTGTAGGATGTATCCACCATCCTGCTTGATTTACCTGGATGCATATTGATGTATCGTACTGACCACACACCGACGTTTTTACCTTTAGTTTGAGACGTTGATTTCCTTTTAGTTTCTCATGGGATTTCGTTTTACTGCAGTTACCACGCATACATTGAATCGGTTTACGAAGGCCAGACACCGCCATTCCAATCCCACTATGATAGATTGAGTACCTGACCCAAACAGCAGAGCATTGTTGTCGTCAGCATGATTAGGAAATGAAAAACTTTCATCACATTACGGTCACATTAAACCATTCAAATGTATCGAATTTGGAGTAATTCAAAGAGCAATATAACAGCTTCCTATGATATATGTTTTACGAGGGCTAATCAAATCAATAAAACATGTCCATGACCATATAAATAACGGAATATCTACAAAAACACAGATTGCAATGCCGTCGTGGAGAACCACCCCACAGTAATGTTTAATCTATGTTCCCTAGTGCATAGAGCGATGAACCTTGCGCCAGCGAAGATGACTAAATCTGATTACGTCGACATTCACTGGAGCTATTTATGAAAACATAATGACACAACATATCTAGTTCATGTAGTATGTGAAACAATATTGCATAACATGCGTTTACTGTAATTTAAACACCTGTGGCTATCTCTCAAGATTATTTCGAGTGTGAACAAGTCAAGATTCAAAATGTCAGCCACAATTCTCGTCTGCTTCTGTTTCCGATATCACTATCACCGCGTATATTGGACTGACGTTTCACGACCTCATTCACGGTTTTACTCCGTTTTGACTTGAAATCAGTTTGCTTTGTGGTTGTTTTGTTTGTTGTTCAGCACTAAGCAATATTCCAGCGACATGAAGGCGGCCTGTAAATACTAGACCAGGCAACCCTGTGACATGAACGTCCATCTAAACGGATGCGATAGGCCAAGATTATAAACCCTGCCCCGTAGTATATTGCAGGACCTGAAGAAGGGTTTGCTGATGACCAGTTCTAACTAGGATCTCCACCCTGTCCTGTCCCGGTAAGATAGTCAGATGAAGATATGAAGACTTATATACAAAGTCCACATACAGAAATGAAAGCATATTTATGGTAGAATTTCATATTTTCTCAGCATTCAAGTTAGCAAATGTAACAGTGGCGAAATATCAAGAAGACTAAAAAGGAATCACCCTTTAGAGCACGTTAGAGAAAGAACGGCATTGTGGCATAATGACAGACAGGCTGAGAAAAAAACAAACAGGTTTGTTAATCGTTTTCATATTAGCCCAGTGGATGTCATTTTCAGTGATCACATATACAGTGCCAATATATACAGTGCCCATCATTATTCAATCAGAACATTTTAAAGTATCTTCAGTTTACCATTGACTCAAGATTTTGTTTGAAACATGGAAGTTAACCGCGAGAATTTTTCTCAATAAAAATGGCAAAAGCTTTAAGGAAAATCGAATACTAAATATTTAAGACTTTCGAGAGCACAATTTCAAAACCCGAGTCACTGCAAAACACATGAATGGTCCAAGTACATCGGTGCTGTATACAGAACGTCATTCAAAAGCATGTGTCTTTGTGGTAGATTGTTTTGGTAGAAAATATGAAAAAGAAACCATCAAGGTTTATGAAGGATACTGATGGCATGTGACATAGTCCCATTGATAGAAATAGCTTCGTGATGCCATGTGACATACTCTCACTGATAGAAATAGCTACGTGATGTCATGTGACATACTCTCACAGGTAGTTGATGACACTTGATGACAGTTGATAAACTGTAGATGGGAGACACCCGCCCGCATTGGTAAAACGTTTGGTTGTTCTCCCGTTGCTGTATTTAACCTCATGCAAGCGTACAGACAGCCCGGGCAGACAGAAGACAATCCAGAAGCAGTGATACCCAGACAAGCTATCTAGCATAAAACCCTGGACCTAAGTTCTTTGCATCATTAGAATTGATTCCCGGCAGTGAATACATAAGCGACAGGCGCCATGGAACATATGTGTAGTCGCCAGACATTGGTCAGCCATAACAGGAATGTTTGCTTATAAACGTTATATGCGACAGATATTGATATCGCAACATTGCCATCACTGATTGAGATGGACTCTATGGAAGCGACATTACTGGCAGAGGATTGTCTTCACTGGTGGAAACAAGGGAACACGGAATGGTGTATCATGTATCATTGACGGGTGTTATGGAGTGAAGGAGGACTGTAGTCATCGTGAAGGGAAAATTGAAAGTTACATGATTGACATTCAGTGTCCAATTGTTCTACGCGTTCTACAACAGCTGTCATGTTGTGGCCTTTACCAACATGGCCACATATAATACGGCGTGTACAGAACCTACTTGCAGCCAACCAGACATAGCCAGATCTAAGACGCCATGGATCTTCGTGTTCCACGGCAATCACATCCTCTTTACAACCAAAATAAACTGACCCTAGCATTTCCAGATGAGTGTGTTGTTGCTCAAACATGTTACGAGAGTGTGTTTTGTGTAATTTGTATCATTGATGATTAAGTGGTAGTTATTGTTGGTTTGCAATGTTTAGAGTTTTGAGTGATATTTATAATGGGTCACATTACGTATCACGGTAATAGTATTTTAGAGGCACGCCTTTGGAGGTAGTGCTTTAGAGTTCCCTCCCTTGTGTTTTGACAGTTGGTAAATACGCGCCTGATCGCGAGGGTTCCATGCTTCGCTGGAATGCTCAAGAATCAGTGACTATTTATGAAAAGCATGGTTGTTGTGCTGAAGGGACACATGTGGACTTATACTCCGAGCCCTGCTGAAGTTGTGTCATCATTCGGCCTATCGACATCCGTATGCCTCTTCGCATACGTTCCACCCACATTCAAAAAAGTTTGAAATATTTAGCAGAACTTTTTCTTAATGAAAACCAAGACTTTGGTGAGTTGATATTATATTTCTGACTCATTAGATTTGACTCAGTTGCATTGTACTAGGAACCTCTACAGTGAACCTTTGCAGCTTACTATTTGTCTGCTCAATGCATAATTTTGAATATTTTAGTCTTGTCTGTGTTCTAATTGCTGGTTATGAGGCGATTTCTTATACCTTTTGTCACGACAAATTATTAACCGTAACACATGGTATAAAAATACCTGACAAGATCATTTTTTTTGTTTCTGGGTTTCTCGTTGGAGGAATACTTCACCATACCACTATCGTCCAATACTATTGATATCAAGGCTAAATTCATGGAAGTTTATTCAAGGTTCCGAATATGTGGTTTCGAAGATTCTGTGGAGTCCATTGCCATTCTGTATGCACTAGACTTGACACCAAAGAAGGTACTTCCTCCTGTCACCAAACTGAAGTCTGGCAACCATTGCGGATGATATACACTCTCCTGAAAAGGTAGAAGACCCTAAACTTTAAAGTCTGGTGGAAAGAAAAAACAACGTTACAATGACATTCATCTTGTGTTTGCAGCATCATTTCACGATCTCACCTCACGCAAACAAAATGCTTGGGAAGTACGTGCACAACATGGGAGCCTCCTACACGTCAGGCGCATGGGGTGTGATTATGAATATTGTTTTTTAGGGAGGTCGATAAATCACTGCAGACCATTTTTTCCGATAATTTTCTTGCAACTGTGGATGGTCAAGGTTTTCAGGGTCAAATCACACACTACTGACACACTAATTTTCATGTCATACACCAGTCTTCTAACAAGGGGCATAACTGAACGAACAGCTTTGCTTTGAATGAAGTCCATGTGCTGATGCATTTCAAAACATCCATTATTATTGTATCAACTTTGATTCAATCCCATATATCTCCCAGTTTCGACAATCGTACATTGAAAGTACAGTCTCTTACCTGTGAAAGTGATTTTGCATCGGTGGAGGTAATGAAGTCTTTGAAGGGCATTTAGAAGTGAATTGCATAAGAATGAAGATTTGTATGGATAGTAACTTCTCTATTATGAGAACACAACGTTTCGGAGAATCTTCATTCTTGGTGGAGGTAATCGTCACTATTGGGTTTACGTCACATCGGTATCGATGGTTAAAAGAATGAAACCCGTGTGAGAAAGTTATGTTGGAAAAGAATTGGCAGCCACGATCATCAGTCTAGCCACAAAGTACGTTTCTTCCACCCTTTGTTGATGATAGTCTGGAGTTCCTGTTCATTGAAGTAGAGGGTGGAATCTGTAGCTCATGGCATCTGTGGACACTGAGTTATGAGGTCGGAAATGCTATCGACACAGTTTTGCATTCCTATGAAATCAACTTGTTACCACTCGTGTGTTACAAATACGATGCCCATCTGTAGGACTCAGAAAATGTCATTTTCAAAAGCAAACAAACAACCACTGATCAGCTATCAAGGTTGTTCAACCTGGAGCACGTGTTATTCATGAGGTGTGTCGTGGCTGAAAAAGAAATATGATTTTTACAATTCCATCGCTGTGCATATCGTGTAGATTATAACACAGACAGCTTGTCCAGACAGTAGCACTCATGTATTTAGTAACTGGTTCGTACTACGTGGATTCATGGCAGTTTCATGGTATCGTTATGACGACTAGATGAGAAATGTCACTGATGTGCAACCTTAAGTTTATAACATGCAATAAAAGGCGACACTTTTATTATGATAGCCCAGTTATCTTGGAATCCAACACGTGCATGTGGCAATTACACTATCCGCATTAGTAATGCAATTTCAAGACACAAATGCTTCAACAACATCATGTATATCTGGGGATGGCATCATATCAGTATCTTTCACATCCCCTTGAAACCAGTAACATTTGGTTGGGTCTTTGTGGATGAATGCTGCCTAACATTTTCGACAAGACTTTATCATCTGCACTGTTCAACAAAAGAACGCAGCCAAAAACGTTTTATCAATAAGGATTGTCATGATGTGCGTGGATGTCATGCAGCACGAATAATATTGACATGAGGCAAGTTTACACGTTAAATAACGGTGTATCAGTAATAAATGGAAGAGTTACTAATAATGTTTATTTTGAATATCATGAAGAGGTGAAAAAAAGTGTGCCCTACTCTCTTGAAGCAGTCATTTGAAATTAAACACAATTAAAATCGGCGACTATACCTATAGTCCACTACCACTGGTTCCTCTAGATTGCTGATGCTGGGTATAGAACACGACTGTTTCGTAACCCATTTATTCGAAACGACGGTGTGACAAGAACGATTAGTTGCACCGGAGAGTCTGTAAAGCTGTCCTCCTGCTTTGTTATTTTTCATTTTCAGCTTTTAATTTAATTTGTGGGGAGGTGTGTGTGTGTGTGTGTGTGTGTGTGTGTGTGTGTGTGTCTGTGTCTGTGTGTCTGTGTGTGTGGTGTTTTTGTTTTGTTCTTATGGCATCTGTTGCCTCCTCAGTTCACATTTCTGTGTATCAAAGCTTGTACTTTGCCTTAGGAATCGAGAACTTGACTTAGAAATGTTTTTCGTATTCTTTTTCGATTGTTTTGATTTTTATTTTTCGAAATTAATTTTTGTCGTTTTGTCATAGACTGCTCCAAGGAATGTAATTCTAAGCCAAGCCATGTCTAAACTTTGCTTTTAATTTTTTCTGATATTTTTAGTTTTTGTTTGATAGTTAACTTACTACTTGTGTATTTGGAAGTTGTATGAACTCCATTCGGCAGTGCAAAGAACACTCCTCAATAAGAGATACAGGAAGAATCTCTTTTTAATCAGTTAATAATCTCTATTCTGGAGAAATATTAGTCAAATTGTTTAGTTGGCATCTGTTTCTAAATCAAGCAGTTACAGATTGGATTAGGTGAACTGAAAATGGTTTCCATCGGATCACCAGAATAGATGATTGGTAGGAGAGGGATCAGCGTCTTCAGTTTGCCAGCCTAGTGACTTCATCTTGTGAGCTCACGTCATCAAGAAATTGTTTAAGTGTAATGGGAACGGCACGTACACAACATTAGGCCCGGAGCTGGTGGCCAATATTGGCATGCAACAATGTGATATTGCTTCAATACATTCCTTGCCATACTCGCTCACAAAACGTTAGCTGAAGTTTATCATTTCCAGTTCGGTTGGTTTGTGTTTCACGGCCTTTAAAATATATGAAACATTGCGTTCAACAACAACCTAATGGTTTGTGTACCACCTGGAAGCTGAGGCGAACGTTTATTTATTTCTTGTCAGGAGATAACCTAGTTTTGAACTACCTCCAGGTTAGTAAAACCATTATTCTTTAACAAATTGTAGTCGAATATAGCAAAGAGTGTTCGGGTGATCATGGCACAGTGACGCTCGTTAGCTTATTTACACCTCAGTGCTTTTGTCCCCTTTACTTGAAAACCCAAGAAGCGTTGAACTCCATCTATTCCAAATCTATAGAATGTAAGGTACCAAAACCAACGACACCAAGAACAATGGAGCCTGACAATATGACATTTTGGAAGAAGTGGTAAATTTCGCTTATTGGCCGTGTTTTCCACGAATATAGCATCAATTATTTGTTTAATACCACGGTTGTGTCTGATACTTATTCACAAGGATGTTCCAGTGTCAGTGACTCCCTCTATCGTGGATCATGACTGACCCCTGAAACTGTACCAGAAGCAAGGCGAAGACGGATAAAATAATGATTGATCCAGGCCATCATGACGCGAAAATGTGTGTTGTTGACACTTGAAGCACAGAGTTCACTTAACGATGCATCTGAATAAATGCGGAACGTAAATTGCACAATAATTAATGTTTACTAGCATACATGATTTTGAAAGAGGAAAGATCATGTAATAACAGGAAACGGCAACACCAAGTCTACATTATCCTCTAATTGTATACCACCTGCCATATAAGGGCGTCGTTTGATATGACTATGAGCAGGTGATTGACAAGGCAGCAACAACGACACGTCGTCGGTGTCTCTATACTGCATACAGAAATGGATGCATGGTTCAATAATTTAGCTATAATTGTTTCTGTGAAACATTCAGGCTATGTTACGCCTCGATGTCTCGAACATGTTCTGGTAACTCGGAGTCACGGAGTCTACCCGTTTCCTCGTAATCTCTGCCATTGCCCCAATCACCATAGATATTCCAGACACAGTGCTGCTGAAACTAGATGTGATTAGAGAGTTCTCATGACAAGACACTTTTGAAACTCGCAGAAATATATATCAACGCCTTGTCTGTCTGCAAGAACTTCAGCAGATCGTCAACATTATTCAGGAACTGACGTCATATATTTGTCCATGTATCAGTCAGTGATGCTACTGCGGCACATTGCGAGCAGTGAATACATAGCCATTGACTAGTCTCGTCTGAAACTATGCACATGACATGAACCCTTTGGAAGTTACATGGATGAACACGACTGCGAAGAACCAGCTGCAATAAAAATTTCTCAGCAGGTTAATTAGGTGTTAGAAAACGTCACTAGCAATGTATGTGCACGTGCGATATCCCATGCATACTGCATCAGATGTATCAATTGCATGTATCATTGGATTGTCTCGTCCAGCTGTCATACAGCAAGTACAAGGACTGAGTGCGGCGAAATCAACCAACAAACATAGTTATTCTACATGCACACATGTTGAGGCAGTGTTCAGCTTTCCATTTAACACGATGTTGCTCTCCACAGTTTACATGTACATTTAATTAGATGTATGTAAAGGGTTAACGGACTTACTGAGTTGGTTCTTGTAAAGTCAGGCAGGTACAATCACTATATTGACGCACCGTCACCTTTCTATGCCAAAAATGAAATGGTGTTGGAACCTTTCAGAAGTGATGAAAATGTGTTGTTTAAACCTTGCATGTGCTACATCAAAGGTCCAGGTAAAATGAGAAGGCATGTGTAATCCAAAATTTATTCCCTACGTTGTGTGAAAATAAAACAGTCAAAGAGTTAATGTTTTTCATAGACGTGCCTCTATGTAAACTCATATGATTCATTTATCGAGTGAACGCTCGGGTGTTTGTGCACGCATGTTTCTGCAAACGTAAAACAGTTGGCTATATCCACGCAGTGTCCTCTGTATCTCTGTCCAACGAAGCAGTCTGTGGATATGTATTTGTGGAGGCATGTACTTATTAGAACCGACGTCAATAAATCTCCGTTCACGTTTAGGCCGTTAAAGTCCGTCTGTTTCCAAATTGGAACGATGAAATCAGGAATAGTCTAGTTAAGTTTAGTTCGGTAAGTAGAAGTGAATGCCTTTTATCCATCATTGTCCAAACTGACTGCAAGTCATGTGAGAGGCATTTTCAAATTTCTCATCAACGAAACCCTTCACGTTACTGCTCAATGATTGGAAGATTATCAATGTTGTTGGAGACGAACAATGTTCAAATCGTTCCCACAACACAGCACTATTTTCACCATGTGGTCACCCGTATCCAAATACACTGTAGTCTATGTTACATTTACATATTTTCTGAACGCAGGTTATATATGTGGTCGTCAAAACACAAAACAACATGTCACTTTCTTGTACATTGCTGACCAGATAATGTTGGGTAAATGTTATCCAATGTTATCGTATGGAGTTGTCATATGCATTGACATTTACTAGAATAGATTTTTATGCTACTTTGCAAATCAAAGTTTTCATTTTGGAGACAGAAAACATGGAAAACCGGCATAAAAGCTAAACGCTATTTTACTGTATGCAAAACGCGTTCTAAATATTTAAACTCCCAATTTAACTGACCAGTTGTGAGCACAGAGTCTCTTATTACGTCACAAGTATTGTCATTAAACGCCACTGTAGCAGCTGAGACAAAGAAATACGTTCCTGTACGGAGAGGTAAAGAGGATGGATTCTGTGTATTAGATTAGCACATGTGTTTAAAGGCGCTGGGTGGTGGAAGAATGAGGCAATACCAATGTAGATTGTAGATATCCACAACGGACATTGATAACGACCTGGAGAGTGTGCTGTCACTTCGGATCTTGATCAGAATCCATAACATCAAAGCCAGGGAGTAATCAGACTGGATTATCTACAGAGACGATTCAACTGGGAGTCAAATGCTAGGTGGTGATGTTAAACAAGCCACTGGTTCACCGAACATTAGTGCTGACACCAGGGCTATGTGTAAATAACAAGCATGTCCCACCTTACACTTACCAGCCGACATTCATACAATTTACAAAATTGTGTTCGATACATCTATCAGCTGGTGGTTTGTTAGTGACATAAACAATAGCCATCGTGATGCTGGTTGAATGTGACCGGGGCTATACATGGAAATACGAGAATTAACAACTGACGTCGAATGTGAGGGCTTACTCTAAACACAAGCGGGAATGTGATAAGGCTACCTGTAGGAAGATGAGCTACTCATGTCGTCATAGGTACCATACATGAACAATGGCTATTCAGACATGTTATTGTTTCCGATATATTATTTGTTCTAATATTGATTATTTCTATTTTCACAATATCTACTGAAAGAGACAGCTTATATATAGCAGAAATGTACAATAGCAATGCAATACAAGAAACATAAATGAAACAATGAAAGGAATCATCTTATTAACAAACAATTTATCCGTGTTGATGATAGTTTTATTTCTTTAAGAAATGCCTAAAGATTGGGAACTTACTGAATTGCCTGAAGACCTATGTGTATGCCCCATACAAAAAATAAGACGAGCTGTTAATGAAAGTGGTTCAGCTCTTTGATAAAAACGTTCAAGGGTTTGCTACATAAAGAAACATATCTCTGGAAAAGAGCTGAGAGGTTTGTACGCTTCCATGCTATCCGTCAATTTCCATCCCAGAAAAGGAGAAAAAGGATTCTTTCGAAACTTTCTGCAGATGAAACATACTTTCCAGGCCTTGCATCTTTTGATGTCCCCCATACATAAGATGTGTATGTGCTTATGGCAGGTTGTCGTGATTGAAGGTAGTCAGTCACTACGGGCACTATCTCTGGGTGTTCTACACTGTTTTCCTTGTTATCTATAGAAAATGTGATACGTTCAACGTAACTATAAACACAAACTTTGATTACGACAGCTAAGGAATCTTAAAACCCACGCGAACATGGTTGGATTAAAACGAGGCGTTCATCATCTGTTCTAAAGTGTGTTATACTGTATCCATGACATCTATCAAACCGACTGTTTAAGCACAACATATTTTAAACAAATGGCGTAAGACCTTTTCATCTGGGAGATATTTGCTGTCACAGCATAGATTATGTCTTGTCTCTTCACAGTCGAGTCAGTGTTTTGAACATTTCAAGTTAATATGACAGCAGATCAAATCTGGTTTGCGGTAGGTTGTGAGGCTTGGTTCCGGTCACCATTGTCATGGTAACGGTCTTGTAACTAAGGGTCGAGTGTCTGACAGGCGACCAGTGACAACCTGTGCTATATAGAGCAGTACACGTTGTGTTTAGAAATGATAGCTTTGATGGAATTAAAGAGGCGTTTTGAAATTACTAATTTAAAATATTTAAAAGCAGCAACGTCCTCTAGTGCGGTATGATTGCTCGAAAGGAATTTTGATAACATTAAAACATTTTAAAAGCACTTCAATCCTTCCGATCCACATGATGAGGTGCACAACATACTTGCCTTCCATTGTCACATATTCTTTTTGGCATAGTTCAAGCTCTCATGCCATCTTACTTCTCAAAAAGGACTAAAAACTTCTAAACAGTAATGGTAAACAAACTGGTTTTCCATTGAACGAAATGTTGCGTTCACCATCGTGGAATTTACAATCAGTTTTCGTTTGACATGTCATAAACGGGTAAACTCCAAAACCTCCAGCTGACCGACGCGTATCTTGAAATCACACTCACGTCACACTGACGCCACGGGTCTTTAACCAAATTAAAGGTTCTCGTGAAACCATGGGGATGCAGTCCTGATTCACGTGGTATTGACCTTGAGATGTGACACGTGATATGATGCTTTACAATATATACTGTGAAAAAGTAATCGAAAAACTTTGTTGTATATATGTCTACATCAGTGGCCTTCCTGCAAAAATATTGCGTGTGAAAAAGCAATATTCGAATGCCGCCAGCATTCTAAAAATGTGAGTATAAGGATTTAACGTATTAATGTAATTAACACAAAATTCAGAAACATATCATGTGTCACCGTGGTGTGTTGGAGCATTTCATGTAGACACCGCCATCATCTTCTGCTAGTGGTTGCACCACCGATAATCATTCAGTACATTTGGTTCATGGTTATATTTCACAAACACGTTCGCTTGTCTTAACTCTTGATACTTTAATGTTAACCCTAAAGGCTATTTATGGGTTATATGCATTCACGTGATACTTTAGGCCTCTATTGCCAGTAAGATGCAGGAACAAGGCTGGCCTCCTACCGAGTTACGTCCCTTGACAACGCCGGAAACTGGATTATTGGTTTGAATGATTGTTCGTCCCGATTATGTGTCTGTGTTTGTCAGGAACATTGTATTAGATGTAGCCGAAGTATTAAACATCTGAGACTTTCAACACTTAAGGATTTTTGCCCATGCTCCACTGATGAGCAGTGGTACACCTGGGATAATGTCCCCAGTGGTGTCACAGCCACATCACTCACTGACGCACTCATCAACTGCTGCAACTCTGCCTCGTGTCGTAACAGACCGTGATACAACGGCAAACATGACATTTACTAACGTTTAGGTGAGGACTGGATATCGAGTCACATATATACTGAACCAAAAAAGGTTTAGCACCCTGGGGTAAATGAGTCTTTAAAATGATATTCCTGCTCCAACATGTCTGAAATTCCAAAGTTTACAGTGCCAAATGTCTTGACATTGATGCATGACTCAAAATCGAAATGTACGCGCATTTCCTTCAGATGTTGTTGGTAATCACGGGAAACGGATTTTTCCTGTGTCACACAGCACAAAACCATCCAGTGGTCGAAGCTTTAATATACATATATTAAGACATTCACCAGAACGTCAAAAACCTTTCAATGTTTCAAGTATTCAGCATTGGCCGTAGAAGAGGCATGCGACACGAAGCCATTGAGAGACTGCAGGTGGTCAAACTATTCAGGAAGTAGCGCGTCATTTCAGTGTGCACAAGACCACGATTTCACGTCTTTGGGCACTTGTGCAAGAAACTGGCCAAGTCAGAGATCGATATTTAGTGACGTCATCTCGACGTCACAGGTTTACCAGTGCACCACAGTTAGCGCGAGAATTGCAACGTGCTACAGGCACTATTGTTCACCCTCAAACTGTCATGAATCGACTACACGCCGCCAGACTGTATGCCCGGCGCCCAGTGGCTGGGGTACCCTTGACTCAGCGTCACAGACAGGCACGTTTACAACGATGGCGTCGTGCACAGTGAAACAGGACATTATTCACGGACGAATCACGATTCTGCGTCAATTTTGCTGACGGGAGACATCGGGTATGGCGTTCGAGCAGGTGAACGTTAACCTTTATGCTGTGAATAACGCCATTGAACATGATGGCGGAGGGAGCATTATGGTTTGGGCTGGGATCCATGCCGGGGGTAAAACGGACTTGAATGTTGTCTGGGGAAACCTCAATGCACAATGATATTGTGATGAAATCATCAGACCTGTTGTTATCCCGTTTTTACAACAAAATCATGGCTTTACGTACCAGCAGGATAACGCTAGGCCACACACTGCCATGCCAACTAGGAACCTTCTTCAACGGCCCAGTGTTCAACCTCTGCAGTGGCCAGCAAGATCCCCAGACCTCTCTCCCACTGAGCATGTTTGGGATATTCTTGACAGGAGGGTCCATAGTGACCTTGAACTAGCACTCGTACGCATCTGTGATTCAGGCCAATAGAGCTCACACACGATACTGACATTTCTGCGTTCAGCCCCCCCTTCTCGAGTTTGGGAGTGTGGAGACATTTTTGGGAGCACTGATCACGACTTTTGGTGATTTCCTGGCCGATAAATGAAATGCAACAATAGTATGATTTGCAAATACAAATTCTTTTTGGTATAATATGATTTATGCCATTTTCTATACGAGCGTGGTAAACGTTTTTGGTTGAGTATATATTGGGAGGTAGTTTCAAACTATATATTTCTTGAGAGCGTTGTGCGTGAAGTTATCAATTACTGAAAGATTGATGTATTTACCCACCTTGGCGTACTTCTTAGTATTTTCGAAAATGAAGCATAAAATGGCAGTCCGCACCTGTTCCAGAAATATTTATCAGATAAGTTAGTTGTGCTCGTACCTCTAAAACTCCAGAGAGCACTATAAATCACGTCTTCGCGGGGACCCTATTTAGAAATCCCACGTATGAAGTATATAACGAGTTTACAATATGGGATCTCCACGTTTGATAGACAAAGTTCAAATTTCTTAGTGGATATATTTAACTAATGCGATAAAATGCATACCTACTTGAATGAGTGTCAGTGTATTTCCACGGTGTGGTGCCTAGGTCAAGTAGTATTCCTTCAAGCTTGTCTCTCCGTGTCTTTAGTGTAATAATCTTGACACCCACTATGTCAGATGTGGCAGGAGAACCGATCAAAGAAATCAGGAACTTAGTATAAGTTATTGTTGTCATCAGTGGTTGATACATGTATTATTTGGTGTTGTTATTGCCTTATCCCTTTTTGGTCAGGGAATAGGTGGTTCTTTTGTTTTTTGATAGGGCACGTTGACCAGTCAGACGTAACATATATATTAACATTATTTAATCGGTGAATTAGCCATACTCCCCCAGCTGTAGGTGTGTGCACGTGAAGAACACAGTGGTACGCTGCGTCGGATAGCGATGGTAACAGGTGTTGTAATACAGTGAAATCACCCGTGGAATATGTACATTATTTATGCACATGAAAAATAATTTTACATGTGTATCTTATTATGGAGGTAATATCAAAAACTGAATTGTCTATTTTAAATTGTAATAATTGAATCATGCAACGGTAATACAATCAGACATAATGAAAACCAGTTACGTTGAAGTACGAGTATGAGCAAACACAGAGAATCTTTTATAAGTGTTTTGAACTACCCAAGGGTGATGTGTGTTTGTGGCTGTATAATGGTTTACATGCACAGTCTGGATATTGATGTACAGGGAGCTGTGTGCGTCCAGTTAGGCATTATTCAAAACACCTGGCATTAGAATACATAAAACATACATGGGTCGTTGTCATAAATCTAGATACTGTGATTCCATGCAGGAAGAAGACAATGTGATTCCGTACTAGACAAATACAGCACCACTCCAGTATGGGCCAGTCACAAGTTGAATTCAATCGTTCTCATAAATCTGAATATTGTGATTCCATGCAGGAGGAAGACAATGTGATAACTTACTAGACAAATACAGCACCACACTAGTGTGGGCCAGTCTGAAAAGTTCGTATTTGGGTCATATTACCGACAAAGTGTGGGAGGAAGGTTCATCACGTTTTCGTCTCTTAGGAACTCTAAGTGCGGGAATGGTGCTATCAAACCAGAATATTACTAAGGCTGGAATCGAACCCATGTGTGGTCGCTTACAGACACGACTACGAAACACATTAGAAAAGAACTTACTCAAATTCATCAGAAAATGCGTTACAAGGTGAGAAAAAGGGACATAAAAATTGGTTCCGTAGCAATACCACTATACCTCGGCATGTGCTGTTTGTGCATTTCTTTCGCTGTGGTTCTCAAGAGCAGTTTCACAGCAACGTATAGGTGAACTTCATTAGGAGAGATGATGCATTTGGAAGACCATTTAACAGAATTCAGTAGACAAATAAATCAGCATTGGTCCAAGTTTAAGTTGACGATATATTTACAACCGTTATTTCAAACATGCGGAATGTAATCCGGAATGACGTTTCTTGGGCTAATTCAGTGACAACCAAGGAAAGTACTCATGTCTACAAGACCTTGCAGCAATACCATCAGTTACAATGTTTGTTACAATAATTAAATTAGTTGAAATCACTTAATGAAAGTAATATGTAATTGTTTAGCAATGTTGACAGTCTTTCCAGCATTCATGCTCAGTGTCAATTAGACCAGTGAAGACTGCCTCAGCCGTTTGACATGTTAACAACTAATGGACATTAAAATGCGTGTTTACCTGAGACAATATTTACTTTGCAATCTTACGTTGCTGTTGATTGAATGCAGCCGGTAGCAGGCATGGTTTAGATTTCGTACGAGTATGAAAAGTTTTGTGAGGATTATGTGCTCGAAACACGTCCACACAATGTATCACCATACTTCAACATATTTAGAAAAAATGAAGCAGTGGGTTTCTGGTTTCTCATTCAGATTAAGGAAGGGAACAGCAGCGCCTACTGACATTTAGGTTTCGGGTTCAATGTTCATATACGCGGTGCACCGCGACTGAAATAGTCCGGTGTCGTCACGGCGGGGTCATCAACAAAAAGACTTCCCTCTTTGGACAATGAAATATTGGAAATCACAAATGATGTATTTAAACACTCACAGGCAGGGAAAACGTATCGCAAACATTCGTACATGTAATCATGTGATTACAATATCTTTTGAGATTAAAGGTTAGCCAAGAGGAATGGAGATTAATAGCTGTGGATGATCTTTCCTGAATTCTCTTGTAGTTGTACTGACTAATACAGTCTCCAGTCTTCAGCAGGCGTCAAGCGGACGATCAGGAAGGAAACACAGAGATCGATGGACACAGCTAGCTGAGCCACTATAAGGTGACAACTTGGACCTTAACGCCCGAAAACGCTTGTTTCAAGCAAACATTTGAATGGGTTTTAATATCTTTGATGGCACCGTAATATTTACACACCAGAGTGGATTTGAACAGTTCCCAAACACAATTCATGCCGATACTTCTGAAGGTCAGTGGCTTGGAATGAACATCACCGTCTCACATTCTGGACTAATAATTCAAGACTTACATCTACTGTACTACTTTCTATTTCTTCGATTTTCACAATAGCCTGTATATAAATCCAAGGATTGTTTTTCTCAAGTGAAAAAGAGGACAGCTTAACGCCTTTCCTCTACAACGCATAGAAGATGGGAATAGCCTATGTACACAGAGTAACACAAAACATACACCTCAGTAAGGCTGGGGCTCAGACTGACAACAGTAATGGAAGGAACTGTTATTCACTATACATTTGACGTGACGAAGATCAGCAGGTGACCTACAATTAACATGCATCGAGATCCTGTAGCGCTGTGTAGTAGGCCTACTTATATTAACTCAGCAGGTGGACACATAGAATGGAAGTGACAGCTTGATTCAAACACGCCATCGAATCTCTACCTCATTTCTCGATGCTCCTCGTGTAAATACCTTGATTATGTGTGTGTCGTCATAAACTCTAACCCAGCATGTCGAATAGGTCGACACTTGATGTCGGATTGACAATGTGATCGAAACATGTCATCGAATCTCAACCTCACGGTTCGATGGGGTCCTGGTATAAATACCTTGATTGTGTACTTCATATATGTGTGCCGTCATGAAACCTTGGAACATTGACGAGTTGAGGTCAAATGTCGCCAATTTCGGGGAAAACCAGTCTTGATTATCTGCCAAAACAGCGTTCAGTAGAGAAATGGGTTAGTGAACACGAGGGAAAACAAGTGTTTGCCATGTCATTGCAATAATAGCTACACCAACTCACGATGGAGATGATGCGTGTGTCTGCATCAACCCGCTTGTACGTAACATAGGGTATTTCGAAAATTAACATTCTGTCAAACTGATTTGAAATGTTGCCTTAAAGTCATATTGGAAATCAATCTACTTGCGTGTATGTTGTTGAGTGTTGAAAGCAAAGATGTGTAACATACGCATGACGCGGGAGTTAGGTTCTTTGACATATAGTTCGTGATACAAAGGTAATGTGCACCACGAAATGAGTCCACTATAGCAGAAAATTCTTTAGCTCCGTAACTCATGAAAAAATGACAGATCAACAAATGTGCTTGTTGAGGAATAATCCTGCGTTGGAGATGACTCCTATCACTGTAAATTCGACATAAATCAACTGAAGAACCCATGACTGCCTATCAGCTTACTCAGGTATAAAGGCCTATTCCTGACAATTGTACCCACCCAGTATCTGCCGCACCTGTTGAAAGTAAAGTGATAATATTGAGTGTAAACCGTGTATGTGATCTACCTGCATCACCTAACTTTATTCATAAATCAGTCCTCTGGAATATTCTGAAATATGAAAAGCGACGAAGTTCGCCATATGAAAAGTGAGGAAGGCATGACTGGTACACCTCTTCTTGGACACTGTGGACTAAATGCAAAGTTACCGATACCGAGGTTTCAACTTACTGTATTCATTGTGATAAGCAATATTCACGAGACAGTCAAACAGTACTTAAGAATTATTTGGATTAATCTTTGATCCATGTTAACGTTTTTGTTTCGATTTGTTTTGCTTTTCTGATCTGCATTATCATTGAACAAGTTCTTACTTTTGGGAAATAGTAATTACTTGAAGTATTTTAAAATATAAGCTAAGCCCTGAACAGGATTAAGGAATCATCACTTCCATCACATCATGATGTACTAGGTCAATCTACCCCATCACACACACACACACACACACACACACACACACACACACACACACACACACACACACACACACACACACACACACACACACACACACACACACACACACACTCACGTATGTATGTATGTATGTATGTATGTATGTATGTATGTATGTATGTATGTATGTATGTATGTATGTATGTATGTATGTATGTATGTATGTATGTATGTATGTATGTATGTATGTATGTATGTATGTATGTATGTATGTATGTACTGGTCTGTTCTTACTTAAGGTGTATAAGTTTACACTTGCCCTTACATGTGAAATGAGTGTGTGATATGTGTATATAATACAGGTAAATCCATATGCATGACAACCCTTGCATCTAACTCATGGTCTTGAAACAATCCATGGTTTCTAGTGTGTATTGTGCGGATTGTGAAAGTTAATCCAAGAATGTATTTTCCGTCTGTCTGTCTAAATTGATTTCAGTGTATCGACAAGCAAAGCAAAGGATTATCAAAGCTTAGTAATGGAAAAGCCCACGCGCACATGAAACGATTAGACGATGGAGGGGTTCGACATCGATTCTAAAGCGTCTAATACAAACTGTATCCATCAAACCGGCTTGAAAACAAAAAACAAAACACATTATAAACAAATGGAGTATGAACCTTATCATCTGGAAGATGCTTGCTGTCAGAACAAGGGCTCTGTCTCCTCTCTTCGCAGCCTAGTCAGTGTTTTGAACATTTCAAGTGGCGGACCAGTCCTAGTTTTGTTCACGTTGTGAAGTAGGTTCCAGGCATCCTCGTTTTGTAGATAGTCTTGTAAGTAAAGAGAGAGGTGACAGTTCTCAATCAGTGGCTTCCGTCATTGTCTGCATTCCAATCATCATTCGTCACACATATTGATAGTCTTTGAAATGACCAATTCAGGTGTTAGATATTTTGTGTTCATATCCATAATGAGGCAAGTGTGTGTTAAAGGTAAAATTGACTATTTAGTCCTGATTATGATAAAATGGGATTTTAATAACACGGTTAATGTGTCCACGTTGTGTGAAATGGTTTGACCAGTGACATACAGCAGGGCAGCTTGGATTTGGAAATGGTAGCTTGGAAGAAATGAACAAAGACGTTTGAACGAACTAAACATTTCTAAAACAGCGATGTTCTCTAATGTGGCATGCGTGCTCAAAGGAATAATGACGGCACTAAATATTTTAAAAGCATCTCAGTCCTCTCGATCGGCATGGACAGATGCAAAGCGTGCTTGTTGTATTCTTCCTGTCGTAGTTTAAGCTCTTTTGTGCGATCGTACATGTCAACTTAAGTACTTGAAAACTCTAGACAGTACCGGAACACAGATGTAAAATTTATTTGCGATTGAATAAAATCTTGCGCTCCACGTTGTGGAATTTACGATTAGTTATCATTAATATCATTTGACATGGGACACTTCCACGATACTGACCTTCAGATGTTACACGTGGCCGTGAACCAGATGTGATACATCACAACATATATGCGCAGCTTCATTAGTGACAAGCTCTGTTATGATGTGTCAGATTATAGTACCTGCAACTATATTGGGTACGAAATTGCAGCCATCATTTTAAAAACGTTAATGCAATGTTTTTTGCACTAATATGCAGCATGTTTTAAAACACTTCAATAATCTTTTTCGAAGCATCTCATACTAGGCCATGGTGTGATGGAACATGTCAGGCATCGCGATCATCTTCTGGTAGTGGTTGTGTTGCCGATAAATATTCAATGTGTTTGAATCAGGATTTTGTTTCACAATCACATTCTCTTGTCAGAACATTTGAGGTCTTCACGTTTATTCCAAGATGCTCTTTATGGTCTGTGTGCTTTCATGTGATACTCAAGTACCAAACTGTCGTACTATTCTGCGGTAATTTCAAAGTATAAGCGTGAAATTATCAATTACTGAAAGATTGATGTATTTAGCCACTAAGGCGTACTTCTTAGTTGTGGATATGTTCGACAATGAAGCAAAAAATTGCAGTTCCAGAAATATTTATCAGATATGTTAGTTGTGCTCATACCTCTGAAATTCCAGAGAACACTATAAATCACCTTTTCGCGGGATCCTCTTTAGAAACCCCACTATGAAATATAAAACGAGTCTATAATGTGAGATCTCCACGTTTGATAGATGAAGTTCGAGTTTCTTAGAGGATATGTTATAATGTGATAAAATACATATCTACTTGAATGATTTCCAGTGTTTTTCCTCGGTGTGGTGCCAAGGTCAAGTGTTTGTTCAAGCTTGTCTCTCAATGTCTTTAGTGTAATAATCTTGACACCTACAACGCACTCTCGCGTGTCAAGCAAAGAAAACAGAAACTTATAGATTATTGTGTCATTGTTTGATTCTTGAATTCTTTGGTGTTGCTATTGCCTAATCTCTTTTTGATCAGCTACTGTGATTTTCGATCATGTAAAAAAAACCTGTATTTCATGAGTGAATTAGCAATACTCCCTAGTTGGAGGTGCGTGTGTGCATAAAGAATTATATATAGTTTATATCGTAATAATTGTATCGTAATATATATGCAATTCTAATCCAGTCAGACATAATGAAAACCAGCCACATTGAACCGCGGGCATGAGTAAACACAGGGAATCTTTTATAAGTGTTTTGAACTACCCAAGGGTGATGTGTGTTTGTGGCTGTATATTTGTTCACATACACAGTCTTGATATTGATGTACAGGGAGCTGTGTGCGTCCAGTTAGGCATTATTCAAAACACCTGGCATTAGAATACATAAAACTTAAATGGGTCGTTTTCATAAATGTTGATACTGTGATTCCATGCAGAAAGAAGACAATGTGATTCCGTACTAGACAAATACAGCACTACTCCACTGTGGGTCGCTCACAAGCTGCCGAATTTCAGTAATATCACGACATATTAGCAAAGAGTGTGAGAAAACCAGACATGAGACATTCATCACGTTTCCTTTTCTTAGGAAATCCTAGTACGGGTATGATGTTATCAAATGAGAATACTACCCAAGCTGGAATCGAACCCATCTGTGATCGCTTTCCGATTCGGCGAAATGAGGCCAGCTGAAACACATGAAGCAAGATGGGATTACAGCAGGTCTCATAGCAGACTACATGTACTCCTTACATTCATCCACGGCGTGCTTTAATACGTTACAACCTCATGAAAAGACGACATAACTTCTGTTCCGTGTTCTTATTGTAGCAAATACTCTGGGTAGAGAAATTTAAGGAGCGGTATCTCTTCAGACGGCTGCCGTTTCCCGAACTTTATTATCTGGGAAGTTATATCAACAAATATGAAAGCCATATGTCTATCATCTTCCAATACGTTGGCTTAAGGCACCAAGTATGTTTGATAGGGGCAATGCATGACCCCGTGGCATTTCCTTAGTATATGATATTGTCGGAGTGTTTGTTAACTTGTTACTCTTTATAATGTGCGTTCTGGGTGGAGGACTTCAACTTCAAATGGATACATGTTAACAGGTTGGTGTTAGAATTTCCGGTTTGTATGTCTATCTATGTGGTGGCTCCACAAACACACTAATACGTATGGTAAATATCACAGTCCTGTTATTATCATACAAAGAAGGATCAGACTTAGTCTTAGTCTTTGTAGACAGAGATCAACCTATTCAATGTCCTCTCCACAAAGGATGTTAATGTAATCTATGGTAACACAATTCTTCACGGTGGGTAAAATAAACCTTTGTTTTTGTAATGAGTCAAAGAAAGTAAACGAATGGAGAGAATGATGTTAAACATATGTAGAAAAGGTTGATAATTCTGATTTGTAATTCCTCGACCAAGAGAGCAGGCGTTTCTGTTTTGTTACGTACCTTCAGTTTTATGCGTATTTCATTCATTATTGCTGGAAACAGTTCCTCAACGGTGAAGGCACGTCAGTGCCATAGATGGTGTCTATATTCTACCATATGGTAATATCAACTGTTCGGCCATGAAGCACAGTCTCAAGATCATAGTACGTGATTAGATCAACATTTGTACACTGCATTCTCGCAGTTATTTGTTGGTTACATTGTACTTCAGGCTGGCATACGGAAATGGTATATGGTATATGACAGCGATCTGTGAGTAATCGACCTGGGAAACTCACAATCCGGCGACTGACGTACTGGACGTCGATTGACGTCCATGGGCACGAATCAACAAGGTTAGTATGTCTCATCGCGGATGCCAGTACACCCACAGGTATACCCACAACCATACCCACAATTATACCTACAGCTATGCCTAGTTATACCAGGACTATATCCACAGCTATACCCACAGCTATACCCCAGCATGTGCGGTACAGTCGCTGAGGTTCTCCAGAGAAATTTCAGAGCTTCTTCAACATATTTCATATCATCAATGATGACGATATAATTAGTTATTTCAAACACGTGGAAAGTCCTCCAGAAATGTGGAAAGTCCTCCACAAATGATTAGATTTCTTTGGCTAATCCATTCATTACCCAATATAGCTACATTTATTTACAAGATACTTTAGCAAAATCATGACTTACAATATCTGATGCAATTATTAAATTAGCTGCAATCATATAATGAAAGCAATAATGTAACTGTTTAGCAGTGTAGACAGTCTGTCCAGCCGTCACTCCGATGTACAATTAAGACAGTGAAGGCGTAACCTGGTGGACATTAAAATACGTGTTTAACTGCGACAAGTGTTTACTTTGAGACCGTTCGTTGCCGGTAACCATTGTTTAGATTTCGTACGAGTATGGAAAGTTTTGTGACGATTATTTGCTCGAAGCATGTCCACACAATGGATTACCATGTTTGATTCACGGCGGGGTCTTCAACAAAAACACTTCACTCTTTGGACAATGAAAGTATTGGAATTCACACATGATGCCTTTAAAGAGTCACGGGGAAACATATCGAATACATTCATACATGTAATTATCTGACGAATTACAATATCTGTTGAGATATAACAAAAGGTTAACCAAGAGGAACGGCGATGGAGATTAATGGCTGTGGATGCCCTTTCCTAAATTCTCTTGCACTTGTACTGACTAATACAGTCTCCAGTCTTCAGCAGGCGTCAAGTGGAGGACCAGAAAAGAAGCAAAGAGATCAACGGTGTAGCTAGTTGAGCCACAGTGAGGTGCCAACTTGGACCTTAACGGCCGTAAATGCTTGTTTCAGGCAAACATTTGAATGGTTTAAATATCTTTGATGGTACCGTATTATTTACACCCAAGGATGGATATGAACAGTTCCCAAACACAAGTTACTCCAATATTTCTGAAAATCGGTCTCTTGGGGTGAACATATCCTCTGACAGTCTGGGCAAATGTCTGTCTCTTTAAACGGGAAATTGTTGTGTTCAAAAGAAAACCAGCCAGCTAAACATCGCCATTGAAAGAATGTAAGCTGGACATTGACAATTTTCCGTTGCAAAGTGTCTAAATGTTAGTCTGAGCAAGATATCATGGCCTGCAGCTTGTAGCAGCCAAACAAGTATGATAAATGACAGGCAGACCCAACACAGACAGACCGCGAGTTACCACTGCAGCCCAACATGGGTACATACAGGTACTACAGTTGCGTGACCGTACTGCAAAGGTACCTGGACTTCAGAGGATACCCGGTCAAACTGTACAGAACAGGTTGAAAGATATTACTCTGAGAGCCAGGAAACCCGACGTCAGGGTCGCGTTACGTCGTCACCATCATGCTCAATGTCTCCGTTATCTAAACGTATCCACTTGACTGTACCCTCTTTTAAACTGGTGTAAAATGTGTTGAACTAAAGTCTATTTGCGGACGATTTATACATGTTTGAAAATACATTTTCGCAACAGATTTCTCGTCTATGCGGTTTTTTTTCTTTTCTTTTTCTGTTTTAGATAGTATGTATTTCTATGCCTTGTCTGTCCGCAAGAACTTCATCAGATCGTCAACATAAGTCAAGAACTGACGTCATATATTTGTCCATGCATCAATCAGTGATGCTACTGCGGCACATTGCGAGCAGTGAATGCATAACCATTGCACCTAGTGCCTGCTGTGAAACTATGCACATGACATGAACTTTTTGGAATTTATAAGGAGGAACACGACTCCGAAGAACCAGCTGCAATAAAAACTTCTCAGCATGTTAATTGGGTGTTAGAAAACGCCACTAGCAATGTATGTGCACGTGCGATATCCCATGCATACTGCATCACATGTATCGAATGAGATAAGTAATGTTTCGCACGATATGTTTATTTTCCACAGAGAATTTTATCGACCAACGACACATTCCCCGTTCCCCCTTTCGTATCCCCCAACAGTAATGGGATATTTGTAAGGTAAGCGATGAACAAACAGACATAGGCAAGGGAGTAATTAATCCTTGGTTCAGACGTGTATCACTGTCAGGCAGCCAGTAGCATGGGTATAGGTCACTCAGTCCAGACCACATCCTCTGGACGAACCCACAACCATTGCTTTCAGGCTTGCCCAAGGGACACAACTGTGCACGGAAACGTGCGGAGCTTAAGACGAGAGGACAGGCCTGTATCACTGAATCATGTTTAGCAGTTAGTACCAAACATGTCGGGCGGTCAGTTTCTCTGACTTGGAGAATGAATCTCATCGTGTACCAAATACATGTATCATTTGATTGTCTTGTCCAGCTGTCATGACATCAACCACCAAACATAGTTATTCTACCTACGCAGGCAGTGTTCAGCTATCCAGTGTTTTATCAGTCAATTTAACACGATAACAAACTCCACAGTTTACATTAACATTTAATTAGATGTACGTAAAGGATTAAAGGGCATAATCCAAGCGTTATCGGGTTGCTTCTTGCGTTGTAGGTACAATCACCATATAGACACACCGTCTCCTTTCTATGTCAAGAAAGAAATGGTGTTGGAACCTTTAAGAAGTAATGAACATGTGTTGTTTAAACCTTGCATGTGCCACATCAAGGGTCCTGGTAAAACCAGAAGGCATGAGCAATCCAATATCAATTCCCTTCGTTGTGTGAAAATAAAACAAAGAGTTTATGTTTTTCATAGACGTACATTCATGTAAGCTTTTAAAACAACTGGAAGATGTGGAGGAGAAGGTGTTATTATTTCGCAAGATTTTAAAAGTGTTTTTTGCTATAATGTTTGCAGATGATGTATCATCTGTAGCGTACTCAGTCATTCAAGTCCAAAAGAAAGTCTGAAAGTATTTTGCTTCGAAACGGGAATGAAAGTGAACTTGAAGAAAACAAAAGTCGTGTTTTTTAGAAATGGTGGACCCTTAGGAAGCTATGAAAAGTGGACATACAATGGCGAAAATATTGAAGTACCCTTCTACAGATATTTAGGGATTATGTTTAAACTCAAACTGATATGGACACAGGCCCAAATTTCTTTAGCTACCCAGAGCTCTGAAGCTATGATGGCTATACACAGATATCAGAGGGCACTTGGTGATATTTCTTGTAAAGATCTGTTCAAGATTTTCGATAGTATTGTTACTCCTATACTATGCTATGGCTCTGAAATCTGTGGGTATAATTACTGTAAAATAATTGAAGATGTCCATGTAAAAAAGTGCAAATCTCTGCTCAAAGTGTCAAAATATACATGTAATATCATGGTGCTCTGGTGTAATTGCTGAATGTGGTAGAGCTCCACTGCAGCTTACATATATGACAAGAGCTGTCTAATACTGGTGTCAAGTACTGTCATTGCTCACGCAGAGATTGTTTGACAATCTACAGCAAAACTGGAGTGTAAATGTTCATAACGTACCAGACTCTTATTCATATAAACAATATAAATCCCTACTCAACGTTGAATACTATCTGAATTCATCACTACCATCTCACGTAAAAAGGATCTTCTCACACTTCAGATCCAGTAACTTTAGAATTGCTGTCAACACTGGAAGACACCAAGCTATACCATATCAAGAAAGACTTTGTCCTCTCTGTTTATCAAAAACAAATATTGAAAATGAATATCATGTACTTTTAATCTGTGAAGCTTATAGTTCTCTCCGTAATACACTTATTGGTAAATACATCAAGGCCACCTCTCAACAAAACTTTGTCTCCATAATTGCGTCTCAACATTATAATGTATTCCATAAAACTTCAATCTTTTTATACAAAGCACAACAAATAAGGCGAAAAATATATAATATATTTATGTTATATTTACGCTCTTGTACCTTATACAAAAATGTTCAATGGGCATGGATATTTTGTAACCCTAAATCTATCTGTATTTTCGACCAAAGGCCTTATACTGAATAAAATCTGTCTGTCTGTCCTTCATGTAAAATCACATGATTCATTTATCGAGTAAAAGCTCGGATGTTTGTGCACTCACGTTTCCATAAACCTAAAACAGTTGGCCTTGTCCACGGAGTGTCCTCTGTATCTCTGTCCAACGAAGCAGGCTCTGCACCTGTATTTGTCTAGGTATTTAATTATTAGAACCGACGTGACTGGATCTCCGTTCACGTTTAGGTCTTTAAAGTCTGTCTGTTTCCAAATTGGAACGATGAAATCAGGAATAGTCTAGCTAAGTTTTGTTCGGTAAATAGCAGTGAATGTCCTATACCCATCAAAATCTTTTGTTTGTTACTTTTATACCCATCATTGAAAACGGTACGTTAAGAACCCCCCATGCTGTCTTGTATATAAGTGTCCAGCGTCACGTTTGACCATACTTCATGGCAGCACCATTGGGCTCTGATGACGGTGTTACGATTAATGATTTGGCGTGAGAAATGGTATAAGTAATCCCCAATGAACTAGCAAAATATAACACAGACGAGTCTAAAACATTCAATATTATGTATTGAGCAGACAAGAGCAAGATACAAAGATTCACAATTGAGCTGTCTAGCACAATGCAACTAAGTCAAACCTAAAGTAATGGGTCACAAACATAACATCAACTCACCCAAGTCTTGATTTTCAGTGAGAAAGAGTTTTACTACATCCTTCACGGCGAGCGTCAGTCTTAGATGTAGGCCGATGTTGATAATCAGACGAAGAGGAAGACAGATGCAGATAGCGTACCTCTGAGGGTAAGTCCACGTGTGTGTCCCATTACTGTTGGGGGATACGAAAGGGGGAAAGGGGAATGTGTCGTTGGTCGATAAAATTCTCTGTGGAAAATAAACATATCGTGCGAAACATTACTTATCTCATTCGATACATCTGATACAGTGTGAATGGAATATCGCACGTGTTCTTCGCAGTCGTGTTCCTCCTTATAAATTCCTAAAACTTCATGTCATGTGCATAGTTTCACAGCAGGCACAAGGCGCAATTCCTATATATTCACTGCTCGCAATGTGCCGCAGTAGCATCACTGACTGATACATGGACAAATATATGACGTCAGTTCTTGACATATGTTGACGATCTGCTGCAGACAAGACATAGAAATCCATACTATCCAAAATAAAGAAACGCATAGACGAGAAATAGACGCAAAATAGACTTTAGTTCAACACATTTTACACCAGTTTCGAAGAGGGTACAGTCAAGTGGATACGTTTAGATAACGGAGACATTGAGCACGATGGTGACTACGTAACGCGACCCTGACGTCGGGTTTCCTGGTTCTCAGAGTAATAGCTTTCAACCTGTTCTGTACAGTTTGACCGGGTATCCTCTAAAGTCCAGGTACCTTGGCTGCTGTGTTGTCATCCATTGCAGTACGGTCACGCAACTGTAGTACCTGTATGTACCCATGTTGGGCTGCAGTGGTAACTCGAGGTCTGTCTGTATTGGGTCTGCCTGTCATTTGTTATACCTGTTTGGCTGCTACAAGCTGCAAGCTATGATATCTTGCTCAGACTAACAGACGATTGGCAACGGAAAATTGTCAATGTCCAGCTTACATTCTTTCAATGGTGATGTTCCGTGTCTCAGAGTCAAGGCGTGACGCAGTGATTTGACTTTGAAACGCCTTCAAAACAAATGCCAATTTCTGAAAGTAGTCTGAATTTTTATTGCCAGACAGTGAATGCTCTTGGCTTCACAGCTTCAACCGGAAGGTGATTTCTGCTACGCTGTGGCGATGCCGTTCTAATCCTTGGAAGAAATCTAATCAAAATCTACATTTTCAGGTAAAATCGATTTTTTTACTAGTCCAATTGTTTAACATCATCACTTGTGTTACATATTTTGACGATTGTTTGAACACAATAGGTAATTAGTTTCTTTTTAAAGTATAGTGTATTTCTGCGAGTTTCAAAAGTATTTTGTCATGAATACTTTCTAATCACATTCGGTTTTAGCAACACTGGGTCTGGGATATCTATGGTGACTGGTGCAATGGATTTGTTTACGAGAAAAGGGTAGACTCCGTGAAGTTGAGTTACCAGAAGATGTTCGAGACGCCGACGCGTAACATCGCCTAAACGTTTCACAGAAACAATTATAGATAAATAATTTAAGCATGTAGGTATTTCTGTATGCAGTAGCGAGACACTGACGGTGTGCTGGTGTAGGTGGTGTAGCTATTATTGCAATGGCAAGCGAAAGCTGGATTTCCCTCACTCATGTCCAATAATCCATTTCTCCACTGAACGCTGTTTTGGCAGATAATCGAGACTGGTTTACCCCGACGTTAGCGACATTTGACCTCTACTCATCAATGTTCTAAAGTTTTATGACGACCCACACATAAACAAGCTGCACAATCTAGATATTTACACCAGAAGTATCGAGGAAAGAGGTTGAGATTTCGATGACTTGGTTCAGTCAGTCTGTCAGTCCATCCCATTTGTCGATCTATTCGACATGCTGGGTAAATCTGGTCTACCACAGACTGTTACAGGATCTATGAAAAGCCGACGTCGATGCATGCTAATTGTATATCATGTCAAATGTAAAGTGAATAACAGTTCATTCCATTCCTGATGCCTGTCGGAGCCCCAGCCTTACTGAGGTTTATGTTTTGTCTTATTCTATATACATAGGCAATTCCCATCTTTTATGCGTTATAGAGGAAAGGAGGCTGTTTTTCTTTTGAAAACAACAATTTCCCGTTTACAGAGTCACTTTGGATTTGCATGTACATTGGTATGAAAATCGAAGAACTAGAAAGTAGCACAGTAGACGTAAGTCTTGAACTTTTGCCCAGACTGTCAGAGGATATGTTCAGCCCAAGAGACCGATTTTCAGAAATATTGGAGTAACTTGTGTTTGGGATATTTAAACTATTCAAATGTTTGCTTGAAACAAGCATTTACGGCCGTTAAGGTCCAAGTTGTCACCTCACTGTGGCTCAACTAGCTACACCGTTGATCTCTTTGCTTCTTTTCTGGTCCTCCACTTGACGCCTGCTGAAGACTGGAGACTGTATTAGTCAGTACAAGTGCAAGAGAATTTAGGAAAAGACATCCACAGCCATTAATCTCCATCGCCGTTCCTCTTGGTTAACCTTATCTCACAACAGATATTGTAATTCGTCAGATAATTACATGTATGAATGTATTCGATATGTTTTCCCCGTGACTCTTCAAAGGCATCATGCATATGTGTGATTTCCAATACTTTAATTGTCCAAAGAGTGAAGTGTTTTTGTTGTTAACCCCGAAGTGACGACACCGGACTGTCTGAGCGCGGTGAATCGCCCATATAAACATAAAACACGAAATCTAAATGTCAGTAGGCACCGCTGTTGCCCATACTCTACATATGGAACCTGAAACCCACTGCTTCTTGCTTTCCAGATATGTTGAAACAAGCATAGTAACCCATTGTGTGGACATGTTTCGAGCAAATAATCGTCACAAAACTTTCCATACTCGTACGAAATCTAAACTATGGTTACCGGCTACATTCAATCAACAACAACGAACGGTCTCAAAGTAAACACTTGTCGCAGTTAAACACGCATTTTAATGTCCACCAGGTTACGCCTTCACTGTCTTAATTGTATATCGGAGTGACGGCTGGACAGACTGTCTACACTGCTAAACAGTTACATTATTGCTTTCATTATATGATTGCAGCTAATTTAATAATTACATCAGATATTGTAAGTCATGATTTTGCTAAAGTATCTTGTACATATATGTAGCTATATTGGGTAATGAATGGATTAGCCAGAGAAATCTAATCATTTGTGGAGGACTTTCCACATTTCTGGAGGACTTTCCACATTTCTGGAGGACTTTCCACGTGTTTGAAATAACTAATTATATCGTCATCGTTAGTTTGGGACCAGCACTGATTTATCTTTCTACTACATTCTGTGACCAGATGATGATATGAAATATGTTGAAGAAGCTCTGAAATTTCTCTGGAGAACCTCAGCGACTGTACCGCACATGCTGGGGTATAGCTGTGGGTATAGCTGTGGATATAGTCCTGGTATAACTAGGCATAGCTGTAGGTATAATTGTGGGTATGGTTGTGGGTATACCTGTGGATGAGACATACCAACCCGTTGATTCGTGCCCATGGACGTCAATCGACGTCCAGTAAGTCAGTCGCCGGATTGTGAGTTTCCCAGGTCGATTACTCACAGATCGCTGTCATATACCATATACCATTTCCGTATGCCAGCCTGAAGTACAATGTAACCAACAAATAACTGCGAGAATGCAGTGTACAAATGTTGATCTAATCACGTACTATGATCTTGAGACTGTGTTTCATGGCCAAACAGTTGATATTACCATATGGTAGAACGTAGACACCATCTGTGGCACTGACGTTGGATTCTCAGCAATAGGACTTCCTCATGGTGCCTTCACCGTTGAGGGACTGTTTCCAGCAATAATGAATGAAATACGCATAAAACTGAAACAAAACAGAAACGCCGGCTCTCTTGGTCGAGGAATTACAAATCAGAATTATCAACCTTATCTATATAGGTTTAAAATCATTCCCTGCATTTGTTTATATAAACAAAAGTTTATTTTACCCACCGTAAAGAATTGTGTTACGATAGATTACATTAACATCCTTTGTGGAGAGGACATTGAATAGGTTGATCTCTGTCTACAAAGACTAAGACTAAGTCTGATCCTTCTTTGTATGATAGTAACAGGACTGTGACATTTACCATACGTTTTAGTGTGTTTGTTGAGCTACCACATAGATAGACATACAAACCGGAAATTCTAACACCAACCTGTTAACATGCATCCATTTGAAGTTGAAGTCCTCCACCCAGAACGCACATTATAAAGAGTAACAAGTTAACAAACACTCCGACAATATCATATACTAGGGAAATGCCACGGGGTCATGCATTGCCCCTATCAAACATACTTGGTGCCTTAAGCCAACGTATTGGAAGATGATAGACATATGGCTTTCATATTTGTTGATATAACTTTCCAGACAATAAAGTGCAGGAAACGGCAGCCGTCTAAAGAGATACCGCTCCTTAGATTTCCCTACCCTGAGTATTTGCTACAATAAGAACACGGAACAGAAGTTATGTCGTCTTTTCATGAGCTTGTCACGCAGTAGCTGATCAAAAAGAGATTAGGCAATAGCAACACCAAAGAATTCAAGGATCAAACAATGACACAATAATCTACAAATTTCTGTTTTCTTTGCTTGACACGTGAGAGTGCGTTCACTAGCAGGTTTCTCTGCGTGTGAAGGTGTCAAGATTAATAAGCTAAAGTCATTGAGAGACAAGCTTGAACAAACACTTGACCTTGACACCACACCGAGGAAAAACACTGGTAATCATTCAAGTAGATATGTATTTTATCGCATTTTAACATATACTCTAAGAAACTCGAACTTCGTCTATCAAACGTGGAGATCTCACATTATAGACTCGTTTTATATTTCATAGTGGGGTTTCTAAAGAGGATCCCGCGAAAAGGTGATTTATAGTGTTCTCTGGAATTTCAGAGGTATGAGCACAACTAACATATCTGATAAATATTTCTGGAACAGGTGTGGACTGCAATTTTATGCTTCATTGTCGAGCATACCCACAACTAAGAAGTACGCCTTAGTGGCTAAATACATCAATCTTTCAGTAGTTGATAATTTCACGCTTATACTTTGAAATTACCGCAGAATAGTACGACAGTTTGGTACTTGAGTATCACATGAAAGCACACAGACCATAAAGAGCATCTTCGAATAAACGTGAAGACCTCAAATATTCTGACAAGAGAATGTGATTGTGAAACAAAATCCTGAATCAAACACATTGAATATTTATCGGCAACACAACCACTACCAGAAGATGATCGCGATGCCTGACATGTTCCATCACACCATGGCCTAGTATGAGATGTTCCGAAAAGATTGTTAAAGTGTTTTAAAACATGCTGTATATTAGTGCAAAAAAACATTGTATTAACATTTTTAAAATGATGGCTGCAATTTCGTACCCAATATTGTTGCAGGTACTATAATCTGACACATCATAACATAGCTTGTCACTAATGAAGCTGCGCATATATGTTGTGATGTATCACATCTGGTTCACGGCCACGTGTAACATCTCAAGGTCAGTATCGTGGAAGTGTCCCATGTCAAATGATGATAATGATAACTAATCGTAAATTCCACGACGTGGAGCGCAAGATTTTTTTCTATCGCAAATAAATTTTACATCTGTGTTCCGGTACTGTCTAGAGTTTTCAAGTACTTAAATTGACATGTACGATCGCACAAAAGAGCTTAAACTACGACAGGAAAAATACAACAAGCACGCTTTGCATCTGTCCATGCCGATCGAGAGGACTCAGATGGTTATAAAATATTTAGTGCCTTCATGATCCCTTTGAGCACGCATGCCACATTAGAGAACATCGCTGTTTTAGAAATGTTTCGTTCTTTCAAACGTCTTTGTTCATTTCTTCCAAGCTACCATTTCCAAATCCAAGCTGCCCTGCTGTATAGCACAGATGTCACTGGACAGACCATTTCACAGCAAGCCATACCTAATGACGTCATTAGGCGTCTCATCAACTCAGTACGAACTGAGTTGATGACACGCCTAATGGCGTTATTAGGTATGGCTTGTCTTTCTTCCGTCAGAACCTGTATCACAGTTCTCCTACTGACCACACGTTGAAGAGCTGTTGCTGCTGATGACGTCACAGTGACAAAACGATTACACAGATGAATGGAGCACAGATACCTATCCTCTCTAGGGGTTGTTACTCCCACTTCTCTGCTGGTGACCGGTCGTGCCTGTTTGCCTCAGTCTTGTTTGCAGCCTGGTTGTTCTTGCACGGGTGCAGTGAAAAACGCAAGCATCACGTGCTCCTAGCTGTAGCATGCCCCCTGCCCTCTCTCGCTTCTCTGCTGTTAGTCTCGGCATGTTAAAGTTGGTATCGGTACAATGACGATGTAGGCGGTGAAGGGGGGATATATCGTACTGTTGCGTTCGAACGATGATTTGAAATGAAAACTGAGGATTTGAACCCAACTTTGGTTCATTACATCGAAAAAAATGCTGGTATAGTTTATACTCACAGTCACCGATTCTACAGCATTCCAGCAAAGTATCGAAGCTTCGCGATCGACCTCTTGTTTACCAACAGTCCACACATACTCATACGCAGAAGAGCGCCTAAGACCTCACCTCACCTGAAGAAGAGACTAGAATCTGTCTCGAAACGTTGTGACCTTGTATAATAATGAAGTTGAACCATAAAGCACTTTTAACATCATTAATGTGTGGACGTTATCTGAAAGGGTCGACCAGTGACAATCTGTGCAATAGAGCAGGACAGCGTTGTATTTGGAAATGACAGCCGGAAAGAAATTAACAAAGACGTTTTAAAATAACTACACATCTAAAAGAACCACAGTGTGTCATGATTGCTCAAAAGGAACTATGATAACACTAAACATTTTAAAAACACGTTAATCCTCCCGATCGGTATGATGAGATACACAGCTCACTTGCCGTCCACTGTCACCTTATTCTTGGCACAGTTCAAACTCTTTTGTGCGATCTTACTTCTCAACCTAAGGACCTGAAAACTCTAGACAGAAACGGAACACAAACGTAAAACTGGAATGCGACTGAAATAAATGTTCCGCATCCTGAAATTTAGAATCTGTTTTCATTTGACAAGTGACGTCATAAAGGGGTAACGACAGTGACGTCATAAAGGGGTAACGACAGAAACTCCAGCTGACAGACACGTACTGAGATATCACACTCACGTCACACTGACACCACGTGTCTTTAACCACATTAAAGGTTCTGGTGAAACCATGGGGATGCAGTACTGATTCACATGGTATTGACCTTGAGATGTGACACGTGCTAGTCGTGAGTGAGATATGATACATTACTATATATATGTGGCATATGATCAGGTATTGCTCCTGGCCTTCATTTCACAAAACACAATGTATGAAACATAAATTGGAAAACGGCATTCTAAAAATGTTAGTATAATGATTTATATGTATTAATGTTAACGAAAGATTCAGCAGTCTCTCATGAGCATATCATGTGTCGCCATAGTGTGATGGAACATGCACACACCGCCATTAGTTTCTGCTAGTGGCTGCGCCGTCGATAAACATTCAGTGTATTTGATTCATGGTTATATTTCACAATCACGTTCGCTTGTCTTAACTCTTGATACTTTAATGTTAACCCAACAGGATATTTATGGGTTATATGGCATTCACGCGGTACTCTAGTACCAGTTTGTCCTCTCTTGCCAGTAAGAGGCAGGCGCAAGGGTGGCCACCTACAGAGTTACGTCCTTTGACAACGCCATAAAGCGGATAATTCTGTGTCTGTGTTTGTCAGGAACATTGTGTTAGGTGTGGCCTCAGTGGTAAACGTCTGAGACATTCAGTGGGTGTCAAAACTACATCACTCACTCACCCACTATTCAACTGCTTCAACCCTGTCTAATGTTGTAACAGAATGTGACACACCAGTATCATTTCGAAAGAGACCCTGATACAATGGCAAACATGACATCTACTAACGTTTGGGTGAGGACTGGATATCGAGTCACATATATATTACACGGTATTTTCAAACCACATTTTTTTGACAGAGTTGTGCGTGAAGTTATCAATTACTGAAATATTGATGTATTTAGACGCTAAGGTGTACTTCTTAGTTGTTGGTATTTTTGGAAAAGAAGCATAAAATTTCAGGCCACACCTGTTCAATTAATATTTATCAGATGAGTTAGTTGTGCTCGTACGTCCAAAACTCCAGACAGCGCTATAAACCACGACTTTGCGGGGGATCCTATTTAGAAATCCCACATATGAAATATGTAACGAGTCTACAATATGGGATCTCCACTTTTGATAGACAAACGTCAAATTTCCTAATTGATATATTTCATTAATGAGATAAAACCCAAGTGGACCTGACTGAGTATTGTTACGAGAGTGTATTTTCTCTAAATTGTATTCTTAATTAAGCAATAATTATTATGGATCACATTTCGTATCATAAATGATCAGTGCTATTAGTATTTTATCGGCAGACCCTTAAGGTAGTTCTATAGTGTTATTTATTTTGTAGAGATTTATTTTAAAATAAACACGAGACTGGCCGAGAGTATTGATGGCGATGGTCGAATATGCTCGAACTTCATGTAATGTTGGCTGTATATATAAAGGCTATTTACCGTGTTGTTGACACGGACACGCACAAATTAACTGGAGTATATCTGCCAATATTCGTCAACGCTTGACCTTCATAACCACTGCCTGACCGCTCGCTGTGTTACATTCTGAATAACTGTTTGTTACCGTAACAAAATCATTGTTTTCCTCGGCTATATATATATATATATGGCAGAGGAACCTGTTGGTAACGCTCTCTTGCGTGAAAGAAAACAGAAACTTTTTACTGGTTATTGTTGTTATGAGTGGTTGATACATGTATTATTTGGTGTTGGTATTCCCTTATCTCTTTTTGGTCAGGAAATAGGTAAGTACTTTGGGCTTTTGATAGGGCACGCTGATCAAGTAAAACCAACCTGTATTTAATCAGTGAATTAGTTCAGCTGTAGGTGTGTGTACATAAAGAACGCAGTGGTATACTGTGTCGTATTGCGATGGTTACTGGTGTTTTCATACTATGGTATTAATCATATAATATGTACATATGCACGTGATAAATAATTTTATATCTGTATCTTACCTTAATATGAAAAACCGACCTTTCAAATTTAAATTGTAATAATTGAATCACGTAATGTTAATCCAATCAGACATAATGAAAACCAGTTACGTTGGAGGACGGACATGAGTAAACAGGAATCTTTTCCAAGTGTTTTGAACTACGCAAGAATGTGTGTTTGTGGCTCTATATTGGTTTACATACACAGTCTTGATATTTTTGTACGGAGAGCTGTGCGCGTACAGTTGGGCATTATTCAAAACTGTCGGTATAAGAAAATATTAAACATAAATGGGGTCGTTCTCATAAATCTGGATATTGTCAATCCATGCTGCAAGAGTGAAGGTAATGTGATACCATATTAGACAAATACAGCAACACACCAGTGTGGGCCAGTCTAAAATGAGGTATTTCAGTGTGATTACCGACAAACTCTTGTACGGATTAGTACGGGTATGGTACTATCAAACCAGAATATAACTGCAATGGAACCCACATGTGGTCACTTTCCAACACGACGAAATAAGTGTGCCACCCGAAAACGCTTGTTTCAAGCAAACATTTGAATGGTTCTAATATCTTTGATGGTTCCGTATTATTTACACACCACAGTGTCCAAATACATTTTACTCCGATACTTCTTAAAGTCTGTCGAATGGGATGAAGCCCTCTCACAGTTTAGACTAATAATTCAACAAATACATCAATTTCATCGATTTTCACAATGACATATGTACGATTGTTGTTCTCAAAGAAAAAAAGCCAGCTTTAACAGCAACCTACAGTATCAAGGACACAGTACTGTGACTATCTGTCCCAATACACCCAGCTGTGAATGGGTGCCTCGTAGGGATGGGAAAGCCACATTAACTCGGTACGCCTGGTAGGCTGCAAGAGTTGCACAATCCCCGGGGAGTTGAGACTGAAAATAATGTGAGCCGTTGTGATGGACATCCAATGATCGATGGAAAAACAAAGCGCCCTTGAGCAGTTGAACCAACTGGATATCGGCGCTATACAAATATCTAGTTGTATTGTATTTATTGTATTGTATTGTATTGTATTGTATTGTATTGTATTGTATTTCATTGTATTGTATGTCCTCTGTAACGCATAGAGGATGGGACTTGCCTATGCACAGGGAGTAACATAAGACATAAACCGACTGACATCAGAAACGGAAGGAACTGTTATTTACTTTACATTTGACGTATTGAGGATCAGCTGATGACCTACAATTAACATGCATCGAGATCGCTTTTCATCAATCTTGTACCACTGTGTGGTACACAAGCTTAGGGTCGGCAGCTTGAGTGAAACACGTCATCGAATCTCTACCTTGTTTCTCGATGCTTCTCATGTAAATACCTAGATTATGAGTGTGTCGTCATACATTCTAACCCAGCATGTCGAATAGGTCGACACTTGATGTCGGATTGACAATTTGATTAAAACATGTCATCGTCAAGTCTGGATGCTCCTGGCATAAATACCTGGATTGTGTACTTCGTATAGGTGTGGACGACATAAAACCTTGGAACATTGACGAGTTGAGGTCAAATGTCGCCAATTCCGGGAGAAACCAGTCTTGATTATCTGCCAAAACAGCGTTCAGTAAAGAAATGGGTCATTCAGCATGAGGGAAAACAAGTGTTTGCCGTGTTATTGCAATAATAGCTGCACCAACTCACGATGGAGATAGCGTGTGTCCGCATGCATCAACCCGCTTGTAAGTAACAGGTATTCCGAAAATTAACATTCTGTCAAATTGATTTGAAATGCTGCCTCAAAGTCATTTCGGAAATCAATCTACTTTCGTGTATTTTGTTGAGTGTTGAAAGCAAAGATGTGTAACATACGCGGGACATAGGATCGGGCTAGGTTCTTTGACATACAGTTCGTGATACAATGGTAACGTAGGACATGAAGTAGGTGGACTTTAGCAGAGAATTCTTCAGCTCTGTAACTCGTGAAACAAACGACAGATCAGCAAAATGTCCTTGCTGTCACGAGTAAAATTGACATAAATCAACTGAAAACCCCATGACTGCCTTTCAAGAATCCCTCAGGTGTAAACAAATATTCCACACAAGTGTGCCGACCCGATATCTGCCGCACCTGTTGACAACAGACTGATAGTATCTAATGTAAACCGTACATGTGATTTACGTTCATCACGTACCTTCATTCATAAATCGTTCTCTCGAGGATTCCGAAGTAGAAAAGAACCCTTGTTTTCGCGATTCTAGGCAGCCTTGTTATCTAGGAAACAGAGAGACAGGAGCAATACATGGCTGGCTACCCTATCACGCCAGCACACCATGTCATATGTTCAGGTTCGTTTCTTGAACGTTACTGCTTTAACTGATTTTTGCCAACAGCAAAGTGAAAAGACATACCTTGTGCACCTCGCCCTGGACTCTCTGGATCAAATGCTTACTGCTGAGTCATAGAGATACCGAGGTTTCATCTGTAATGTATTCATTGCGACAAAAATACTCACGAGGCAGTGAAACAGTGCTTAATGTCATGCAGAAGCCACAATCATATCAGATTAAATGTAAGAAGTGGAAGACTTGCTGACGGAAATATTATAATATTATTTTCTCTCACTAGACATTTGATCCTGAAATATCTCCTTCGACTTAGTGGGTAATATTATGCTTCGGGCATGCATCGGGATAAAGTCATATTTACTATGCATACTTTGGTAAAACAGATTTGTATTGAGCTTTAAACCATTTTAAAGTTGCCTTTTCTGTTCTGCATTATCATTGAACAAGTTCTTGCTTTTCAGAAGCAAAATAGAAATTACCTGAACTTTAAAACATGCCAGCTAGAACCTGAACAGGATTAGTGGCTCATCTCATTTGCATTACGTTGTCATATGATGTACTGGGCGCAAACACATCCTTAAACGTTCTTTGTGTGTGTCTGTGTGTGTCTGTGTGGTGGTAGTGGTGGTGGTGTGTGTGTATGTATGTATGTATGTATCCACAACCGGCGGACATCTTAGGAGGAGCGATGACATGGCAATACAAGTGTTACTTGATTTGTTCTACATTGTTTCCGCCTCTTGTCGTTGCATCATAACTTCGACTACATGGGAAATGCCACGAAATACAAGGCAAATAAATCTATGTCAGTGTAACTATTAGCATACTTCTGACTATAACAGCTTGATCATCTTAAACCCCAAGCGTCTTATACAAACTGTATCCATCAAACCGGCTTGAAAACAAAAACAAACACATTATAAACAAATGGCGTATGAACCTTATCATCTGGAAGATGCTTGCTGTCAGAACAAGGGCTATGTCTCCTCTCTTCACAGCCTAGTCAGTGTTTTGGACATTTCAAGTGGTGGGCCAGTGCTAGTTATGTTCCAGTAGTAGTAATAGTAGGTTCCAGGCTGCCTCATTTTGAAGATAGTCTTAAAGAGAGGTGACAGTTCTCAATCAGTGGTTTCCGTCGTTGTCTGCATTCCAGACATCCTTCGTTAAACATATTGATAGTCTTGTATTTGGCTTGAAAAGACCACTTTTATTTAGAAAATCTAACCAAGTAATTAGTAATTCAGAATGTAGTATTACTGATTGTATTTAATGTGGATAAGAGTAATTTTACGTCCGGAACCATCTGATATTTAGGCTGTTAGCTTTGTCATGTTCATGTCCACAATACGACAGGTGTGTGTTAAAGGTACAAGTTAGTAGTTGCACCCGATCAAATGAACTGGGATTCGAATAACACGGTTAATGTGTCCATGTTGTGTAACATGGTCGAGGGTCTGACCAATTTTACTCGTGATAGCAAGGACATTTTGCTGATCTGTCGTTTGTTTCACGAGTTACAGAGCTGAAGAATTCTCTGCTACAGTCCACCTACTTCTTCATGTCCTACGTTACCATTGTATCACGAACTGTATGTCAAAGAACCTAGCCCGATCCTATGTCCCGAGTATGTTTTTGCTTTCAACACTCAACAAAATACACGAAAGTAGATTGATTTCCGAAATGACTTTGAGGCAGCATTTCAAATCAATTTGACAGAATAGAGCAGGACACCCTGTACTTGGAAACGATAGCTTGAAAGAAATGAAAAAAGACGCTTCGAACGAACCAAACATTTTAAAAGCACTGTCCTCTAGAGTGGCGTGCTTCCTCCAAAGAGTTTATGAGGGCACTAAATACTATACAAATCATCTGAATCCTCTCAATCGGTATGTGAGATACACAGCGTGCTTGTCGTATTTTTCCTATCGTAGTTCAAGCTCTTTTGTGCAATATTACTTACCAGTCTTGTTACTTGTAAACTTTAGACAGTACCAGAACACAGATGTAAAACTTATTTTCGATTGAATGAAATGTGAAGGTCTAAATTAGTGACAACGAAACCAGCTCCGTTATGACGTATCTATTTGTGCTACGTGCAACAATACTGGATATGAAAATGCAACGCTTGTAACCAACCATCATTCTAAAAATGTTAGTACATTTCTTGTTGTATTAATGTAGTTCAGTATCGACTTCAACAGTCTCTTTGGTAAACCTCATACTAGGCTATGGTGTTATAGGACATGTCACACATTGCGATCATCTTCTGCTCGTTGTTGCGCTATCGATAAACATTCACCGTGTTTGAGTCGTGCTGTTGTTTCAAAATCACATTCGCTTGTCGTAATACCTGAGACTTTAATGTTAATCTAGGAGGGTACTGAAGGGTCATATGCTGCCATGTGGTACCTCCGTACCATACCGCAGTCTCTTGTCAGTGAGAGGCAGGTGCTACGGTGGCCTCCTAAAGAGTTCCGTCCTTTGACAACGCCAGAAACTGGATCATTGGTTCGAGTCCTTGTTCGTCACGATTATGTGTCTATGTTTGTCAGGAACATTGTGTTAGGTTTGGCCTCAGTGGTAAAGGCCTGAGACATTCAACAGAGTGTCAATTACGTCTACATCACTCACTCACCCACTATTCAACTGCTTCAACCCTGTCTAATGTTGTAACAGAATGTGACACACCAGTAAACATGAACATCTGCTAACGTTTGGGTTAGGACTGGATATCGAGTCACATAAATGTTGGGTATAGCTATAGGTGTCTTGATAGCGTTGTACGTGAAGTTATCAATTACTGAAAGATTGATGCTTTTAGCCAGCTAGGCGCACTTCTTAGTTGTTGGTATTTTCGAAAATGAAGCATAAAATTGCAGGCCACATCTATTTCAGAATGTTAATTGTGCTCGTACTCCAGAGTGCGCTATAAATTACGTCTTCGCGGGGGATCCTATTTAGAAATCCCACATATGAAATACATAACGAGTCTACAATATGGAATCTCCACGGCTGGTAGACAAAGTTCACATTTCAAGTGGATATACGTAACTAATGAGATAAAATACATACCTACTTGAAAGAGTATCAGTGTTTTTCCTCGGTGTGGTGCCTAGGTCAAGTGTTCGTTCAAGCTTGTCTCTCCGTGTCTTTTGTGTAATAATCTTTTCACCCACAAAGGCAGATATGGCAGAGGAACCTGTTCGTGAACGCTTTCTCACATCAAAGAAAACAGGAGGTATTATGGTTTATTGTTGTCATCAATGGTTGATACATGCTGTTACTGTCTGTCTCGTTTTGGCCAGGGAATAGGTGGGTACTTTGGGCTTTTGATAGGGCACGCTGTATTTAATGAGTGAATTAGCTCATCACGTTTTCTTTTCTTAGGACATCCCAGTACTGCTATGGTCCTATCAAACGAAAATACTTCCCAGCCAACGTGTCAACGCTTTCCGACATGGCTACACGAGGGCAGTTGAAGCTCTTGCGAACTCACAGCAGGTCTCCACACCAGACTACATGACAGACAGAAAGATGACTCCTATCATTCATCCACGGTGTGCAAAGACTACGTTACAATGTCATGAAAAGACGACATAATTTCTGTTCCGTGTTCCTATTGTAGCAAATACTCAGGGAGGAGAAATCTAAGGAGCGGCATCTCTTCAGACTGACTACCATTTCCTGAACTATCCCTTGAAGTTATATCAACAAACATGAAAGCCATATGTCTATAATCTTTCAATATGTTGACTTTAGATACCATGTTTGATAGGGGACAATGCATTGCCTCGTGGCATATCCCTAGTATATGATATTGTCGGTGTGTTTGTTAACTTGTCATTTATTAGGATGTGCGTTTTGGGTGGAGGAATAGAACTTCAAGTGGATTCATGTTAACAGTTTGGCGTTAGAATTTCCGGTTTGCTTGTCTATGTAGTAGCTCCCCAAACACTCAAATACATATGGTAAATATCACAGTCCTGTCACAATCATGCAAAGAAGAATCAGACTTTTTATATTGAGATCAACCTATTCAATGTCCCCTCCACAAAGAATGTTAATGCAACTGAGACCCTGGTCCAGGGTGTGGAGTCGGGTCGCTGGACGCCGCCGTACAAGTGGACAAGTCTGACCAACAATTCAAATGTTTATTCAATGGTATTCAAGTGTGGGGACCTGTATGAAAGAGAAGGTATCTCAATAAGGAGCAGGCACCCATTCATGAGAAAAACATCACTTTTAAAAACAGGAAAGACAATATGGACAGTATGGCCAATATACAAATATCTAATCTAATCTCATGACTGAATATGACATGACATTATGTCAATATCACAGACATTTAATTCATTGACAGTATGTCACTGTAACAAGTAATTATTTAATGGGATAACTGTCATGTCCGACGCCAAATGAGCTCGTGGCCAAGGTCACATTCATAATGTTGTAATTGATACTTAATAAATGTTTAATGTTTAACCTATTTAATAAACGTAACTTATGCCTAACCTAATTTAGGATGAAGTATTGAAGAAGATTGACTTAAATGTATAAAATAGGTCTCTGAATGAGGAGCAGGCACCCACTGAGAGGCAATAGACAGGTGAGCAAATATGAAGGACCACCAGGGCCAATCGAAGCCAAGAAAACAGTTGTTTGGCATAACAAGCCAATCAAGGTCAGGTAAATACTAAAAACGAAGTAAGGCTATGGATAGAAAAGAATAATTGATGTGAATTGGAATGATTCCCAATTCAGAAAAAGCTGGTGTTTTTTTTCAGAAAATTCAAGATGGTGGCCAGTGTTAGTAAACATGAAAAGACACCACAATGAAATGGATGACATGGGTGTTAGTACAGCACCCAAAGGACACTCAAGGCAATTTTAACATTATTTTTGTTTTGTTTTTAAATGTATATAAAATATGTATGACCAAAAATGCCAATTTTATGCCAAATTATATACAAAATATGCCACACTGCTACACAATCCATGGTAGCATAATTCTTTCCGGTGTGTAAAATAAACTTTCGTAAATAAAACTTTTTTTTGGTACTTAGGCAATAGGTAGTAAAGTAATGGCGGGAATGATTTTAAACGCATGTAGAAAAGGTTCCTCGTTCTGAATAGTAATTCCTCGACCAAGAAACCAGACGTTTCTGTTTTGTTACGTGCGTAGTTTCAGTTTTAATGGTTATCCCTTTCATTACTGCTGGAAGCGGTTTCTCAAGGTGAAGGTAACAAGAGGAAGTCTTATTGCTGAGAATCCAACGTCAGTGCCACAGATGGTGTCTATATTCTACCATATGGTAATATCAACTGTTCGGCCATGAAACACAGCGTCACGATCACAGTAGGTGATTAGATCAACATTTGTACACTGCATTCTTGTCGGCTATCAGTTCGTTAACCTTTACTTTAGGTTGGCATGCGGCAATATTGTATGGTATATGACGGCTGTCTGTTGGTAATCGACTTGGGCACCACACAATCCAGTGATTGACATACTGGACGTCGATTGACGTCTATGCGCATGCACCGACCGATTCAATAAGTCGTGTCACGGATGCCAGTATACCCAGAGCTATACCCACATCCACACTATACCAACATCTCTACCTAGTTATGCACCGACTATGCCCACAACTATACTCACAACTATACCAATAGCTATGCCCAGCTCTACCCCGACTATGCCCTGACTATACCAACAGCTATAGTTAGAACTACATCCACAGCTATACCCACAACTATACCAATAGCTATACCCAGTTATACCCGCATCTATTCCAACAGCTATAACCACAGCTATAAGCACAACTATACCAACAGCTATACCCAGTTATGCCCGCATCTATTCCAACAGCTATAATCACAAGTATACCCACAACTATACCAATAGCTATACCCAGTTATACCCGCATCTATTCCAACAGCTATAACCACAGCTATGCGCACAACTATACCAACAGCTATACCAAATCATGTGCATTACATTCGCTGGGGTTGTCACGAGTGGTTTCAGAGGTATTTCAACAGACGTCATATCACCATCTGTTCACATTATTTAAGTAGACAAATAAATCAACATTGGGCCCAATTTAAAGATGATATGTTTAGAAACGTATCTATCTATCTGAAACATGTGAAATGACTCCCTAAAATGAGCTCAGGTGTAACGTTTCTTTGATTAACCCATTCAACCCAACAGATGAAGCTTCTCATATCTAAACTGGTGAACATGAAAATGCGTCTTTGCCAGGGACGAGTTTTTTTGTTTGTTTTGTTTTGTTTTGTTCTGATGTTTGCGTTTGTTTGTTTTCTTTCTTTCTGTTTTGGTTCTTTTTTTGTTTGTTTGTTTGGGGGGATATTTGTTTTACCTGTTTGTTGTTGTTTTTGTTTGTTTTCGTTGTTTTTTTATGCTTTTGTTAAATTTAATTTGTTGATTGAATGCAGCCAGTAACCATAATTTGTTGACGATTATTTGCTCAGAATATGTCCAGACAATGCCTCACCATATTTGGTAAGCAGGAAGCAGTGGATTTCAGGTTTTCACGCAGATTAAAAGAGGAGAACACCGGCTCCTATTGACATCTAGGTTTCGGGTTTTTTGTTCACACAGGCAATACACCGCGACTGAGATAGCTCCACTGTCGTCATGGAGGTTTCAACCAAAAACAGACTTCCCTCTTTGGGCAATGAAAGTATTGGGAATGTATTTTCAAAAGTCACATGGAAAACTGGTAACATGCAATCATACATGTAATTATCTGACGACATGTTGAGATATAACGTTGGCTATGCGGAACGGTGATTGAGATTAGTAGCTGTGGGTGTCTTTTACTGAATTCTCTTGAAGTTATACACACTGATACAGTGCTCTGCAGGCGTCAAGCAGAGGGCCAGAAAGGAATGGCGCAGCTAGCTGAGCCATAGTGAGGTGACAACTTGGACGTTAACGCCCGTAAATGCTTGTTTAAGGAAAACATTTGAATTATTTGATTATCATTGATGGCACCGTATCATTTACACCCAAGAGTGGATTTGATCAATTCTCAAACACAACTTACTCCGATACTTCTGAAGATCAATCGCATGGGATGACCATCACCCTCTCACATTCTGGACTAAAAGTTCAAGGCTTACATCTCGCGTGCTGCTTTCTATTTCTTCGGTTTTCAAAATAACCTATATACAAATCCAAAGTAATCCGCTAAAATGAGGATTTTTGTTCTGACACGAAAACCAAAGAGCTTAACGCCTTTCCTCTATGACGCCTAGAAGATGGGAATTGCCTATGAACAACATTAGGAATTGTTTTTGACTTTGCATTTGACGTGGCGAAGAATATAAGCAGATGACCTAAAATCAGTATGCATCGACGTCAGCTTTCATGGATCCTGTAACGCATGTCGAATACACATCGACAAATAGGATCGGATTGACAGCTTGATTGAAACACGTCACGTGACCATTAGTGTGTTGACATGAAATTTTATAAATGATGAGAATTGAATCAAAATCATCCTGGCTATATTGTTAATCTATGACTTTACAGTTCACTCCACAAAAAGTTGTCTCTAAACATGCCAAAACTCAATCACTCTGTATTGATCTATATTTCCATCACGTTTTTATGGACTCTGCAGATACTATGCAGACGATACTCACAAATACACATTACCGAAATTGCTCACAACTACTCAAAAAGTCAACGTTGATAAGTTCAGCCTCTCGGCGACATCACCATATTCCCTTCAGGTTATATCAGCATCCACATTCACAATGAAAGAGAATTTTGTTCTTTTATAATTGTTTTATTTATTTTTATTTATTTATTTATTTTTGAGACACGTTACAAATAGGAAATTTCTTTAAAATATGTCAAGGTTCGAAACGTGATAGTTCATTTCCAATAATTTAAGTCACATTTGGTGAACGGCATGACAAATTCAGAAATGGGGATAACTGTTTTTGTTAGTTGATGGGAAAGCACAACATACAGTACCGAGTTTCCTTTTGGCAGCTCTTCATAATTACTATTTCGCGAGCAGAAATTTTTGTATCTTTTTGTGAAAGTCTGAATGCACATTCACCTTTAACGAAAAAATTATTCTTTCCGCACATTTAAATCAGGGAGACTCTAAAAGGAGGAGTGGTCACTCCTCAAAAAGGCCCTTAGCATATGCCTCGGCTCGTCACGTGTAGTCAATACACGGCAGCATAATTTTTTTTAACCTTTAGCCTCTTGAATTAATTTCAGCATAAGGCGTTGATAAAAGGATGGGTGATTATGAAAAATATCCATACAGTTTCAAACGTACAGAGGTTAGTTACAAGACAAATATAAATAAATTTAATTTTCCTGAATTTACCTGAATTACTCGATTGACAGCCAGAGGCGTTTTATATTAGGAACCGAATAACCTGTCCAATTAGCGCAAACCGATTTCAATATTAATTAATGTTCTTATTATTGATATCTGTATCTGACTTTAATTTTGTATATTTGTATCGGCAAATATCGTATTAAACAAATCATATGTTCGATGTCATTACAGGTCTTACTGAAATGGCACAATTACGTTTATTTAAAGGTGCCCTGTCATGAAATAGCAGAACAAAATACATGACTTATAAACATTCATAAGTGTAAATTTCAAGTGTTATGGTTCATTTTTTTTGCACAAACCCGCGAAAAGCCTGTGTAAGATCGTACGAAGTACGAAAAACAAACATGGTACGCTTCGTACAACTCCTACATAAAATATAGCTATTTTGGTCAGAGGAAGTTTACAGAACTCTTCTGTGTAAGATCTGCCGAAAAGGGAGAATTTCTTATTCTACAAGTGTTTCATTTATCATTTTCCGATTAGTATGACGAGAGACAGACGAAAATTAAGATCGTGAAATCTAACTTGTTTTCTAGTAAGTGCAAAGATCACCGGATGTGATGTCACAGACAGGGATTGCCTGATGAAATTCATTCGTTATTGAATATTAACAAAAAAAGGTTGGAGATATTTCGTCTGCCAAACCCAAAGTTAGCACAAACAACTGTTTAAAATGAATAATCAGAGCTCATAGCAATTTCTTGGTGTATTTGTGTCGATATAATTCGCACATAGCCGAACCAGTTTGACCTTGTATGCTTCCCTGACCTGGAAACAGTAGTCGTTCAACACAGATGCAAGTTTTTCCGTATCTTTTATTTGAAGTTTTGGTCATATTAGAGACAGTACTTTATTGTTCACTGAATATAATTAAAAGATAGCAAAGATATAATTGTGATGCGAGTTGATCATAACTTGTTCTCTTTTTCGCATGGTCTGACACAAAAACGTTCACAAACATCAGCCTCAACAACAGGTGCCCGGAAAATAACATTCAAAATAACATTCATGCGTTTCTTTTTGCAACGATGTAGCGTAGTAGCAACTGCAAGATACATGTTTTATAAACTAACATGAAATCGTGGATGATTTGATAAATATTGCGTTCATATTACATGTATGCAAACATTATATGTCTCACTTCAGAACAAGTTGAATTACATTCATAATTTTATACAATAAATTAACGTTCTTGCTGAATAATTACGATAAATTTGTCAATGCTTTATGTTTCATAGCTGATTACAACTTTAAATCTTTTCATATATTATCATATGTTAATTGATATTAATAATATGACAAGTATTTTTCTCTCCCAAGTAGTGATGGGCGAAGACACTCAGCATCTGTCAATGCATTAGCAACGTGTAAATAACCAAATTTAAATTAATGTCTTTCAGTGATATGGAAAACTGACAATTTTACATAATTCTTTCATACAACTACATGTATACCATAAAAGTATATGGATAGATGTTTCATATTATATTGTGTATTTTATGTCTTTATAATATCCTGCTAAAATGTACATCAAATACAAATGGGTGATGAACTATTTTTGTTTTCAACAGTACCACTTTGTTTGGCGAATTATTTTGAATCACGCATGACTAATGTCATTTATGTTGTTGCAGTAACAGTATATTTATCAGAAAAATGTTATCATTTGATGAAAACAGAAACTATATACATGTAATAAGTTATATTGTCTCCGGTGAAAGTAAACAGGCCTCATATTCTGTAAATAGAAATTATTCTACCTTATTATCTATTCCTGGGTTTAGGAGCAATGTCACAATATGAAATGAATCTATGGAACTTTCAAGGATTGTTTCTGTTTGCTGAAGTGTCTGATAATGATATACTCCAATTATTTAGTGTTCAATAGCCTAAACCATCATAAAACAAAAAATGTTAAGAACAGTCTTCTTTGAATAACAAAATGCCAAGGACTGAGCAGTCTTTCGCTTAGGATCTGGAAGCATTTGATATATGTCTTTGCCACATACATATGGCAATGAAAAATTCCAAATTGAAATCTTAATGAAATAGCTCCAAACTGGACAACAAAAAACACTCACTGCAGAGCTGAATATTAGGAAAAAGAAATCTATTTGTCCCTGGTGCCACCTTACATGATTACCTTGATGTCACAGACTAACACAGGTTGCACCTCCTGCTCAACAATTAATTATCTGCCACTTGTAGTTTTGATATTCCATATTCACAACTTCACTACAACAAAATTATTCTGGGTCTGGTATGCTAATTTCATATTACTTCATAAAATTTCATCACATGAAAAAATAAGTCTCTCTTTCAATCACTGTCAGTGTAATCATTGCTCCAAGAGTTTGGATCATCAGTCTGTTTCCCAGAGCAGTAGAATATGAACACAGTGTGCAAGTAGGGTTAAAAGTATGGCCATAAATATGAGGTACATTTTGCAGTTCAGGTTGCACTAGTGCAATATCTAAAAGTTGTAAGGAGCCACGGACTGAGTCACATGACATGATTTTTTCATACAAATATGCACACACGTCAAACAGTTTGATCTGAAACATTACCTGCTGTACAGTAGGTTGAATGTAACTCCGAAAGCTCTGCTTTTTAAAGTGACAATAATTTCAATTTTGCTCCATATTTGTGAACAATAGATGTGATGTTTAGCTGTTTTAATGTCTAAAATAAATACTGATTCACAAAGACAATGACAGTTGTTTTCTGAGCAGTCATTAATTTTTTATGAAATCTATTTACGTTACATTCTCACACCAGCTCTGGTTTCGTTCGTTTCTGCGAGAGGTAAAAACATTTCATGCATGACATCTATTCTGTCAATTCAAATAATAGATATTTGTGTCAGCATCAGTGCAATAGATTAAATACATTCAAACTAAATTAACTAAATTCTATCACTAAAAACTTCTCGCACATATTCGTTTAATTTTCAGAAATATACCTTTACTTGAAACGTTTTTGTTAGTAATAAAATGATAGTTTTATAACTTTTATGAAAACGTTAGGGTGTATTTGAGGTGTATGAAAGAAATGACACAACACCGATCTGATCTGGTCCGTCACTGAAATACTACAGAGCGATGCTTGAATAATTGTAGTTATTGTTACATAAACGACTTTCACATACACCATTAATTTTTGTGAGGGGAATATAACATCAGATGTCAGCGAGTGACCTATCCTTGTTGTAAATTATCCTTGTTTAAATGAACTGGTTAAACATGTGGATGAAACATAATTTCCAGGCGTGACATCTTGTACAATCTCTGATATGTATGTGTAAATAGTGGTTTGTCATGACTGAAGGTAGGCACATCGGGGGAACATCATTGAAGGACCGATCAACACTTGGCCACACTGCAGCGTGTAAGTATTACATCATAAATGAATTGATTTCAGCATGGCTATGAACAAAAACTTTGATAAAGAAAGCTCTGGAATCTTTAAGCCCACGGGGACATGATTAGACCGTCGAGGCGTTCAACATCGATTCTAAAGCGTGTATCCACGACATCTATCAAACCGACATGACAACAAAAGCAAAACACACTATGAACAAATGTAGTAAGTTAGAACGTTTTTCACCTGGAAGATACTTGCTGTCAGAACAAGGACTATGTCTGCTCTGTTCACAGTCGAGGCGGTGTGTTGAACTGGCCGATCGGTCCCAGTTTTGTTCATGTTGTGAGGCCTGATTCCAGGCATCCTCGTTATGGAGATGGTCTTCAACTAATGCGAGGGGTGACAGTTCTCAATACAGTTTGTAATCCCAATCAGTGTCTTCCGTCATCAGCATTCCCGACACCCCTCCGTGAACATGCTGATAGTCTTGGTTTGAAACGACCGCGTCGTTCATTTAAAACAAATTTTATCTGACCTAGTAATTAGTAATTAGTGTTATTGAATTTATTGAAACCAGCTGATGCTAAGGCTGTCCTTTAGCTTGATGTTCATGTCAATAATGGGACTGGTGTTTGTTGAGAGAACACCCAACTATTGCACCTGGGATCTGAATAACACCTTCAAGGTGTCCACATAGTCTGAAGTCGTCAAGGGTCTGACAGGCGACCAGTGACAATCTGTGGTATAGAGCAGGAAACGCGGTGTTTGGATATGATATCTCGAAAGGTATTTACGAGGACGTTTCGAAAGAACTAAACATTCCAAAACAACACCATCCGCTAGTATGACATGCGTGCGCCAATGGAATTATGACGGCACAAAACATTTTAAGACCACCTCAATGATATCATAATTGTTACTCTAGAGCTTTAAAACTGTTCTGATCCAAACGGCACAGTCGTCTCATTGAAAATAGTTCGAACTTATACAGTAACGGAACACAAATGTCATATTGGTTCTCGATTGAATGAAATGTTGTCTTAACCATCGTGGAATGTACAATCAGTTATCATTCGACATGTGACTTCATCAAGGAGTAAACGACAAGAACTCCAGCTGACAGACACATAGGTTCTCTTTTAAGCCATGATGATGCAGTGCCGTTTCCATGATGCTGACCATGACATGTGACACATATTGTTTAGAAAATACTCTTGGGAACATCTCATACTAGGCCATGGTTTGATGAAACATGTCAGATATTTGCAATCATATTCTGCTAGTGGTTGCGCCATCGATAAACAGTCAGTGTATTTTATTCACGTTCGCTTGTCTTAACTCTTCAGGCTTTAATATTACTCCAAGAGGCTATTTATGGGTTATATGGCATTAACGCGATACTATAGTACCAGTTTGTCCCCTCTTGCCATTAAGATGCAGACGCTGCGGTGGCCTCTTAAACAGTTACGTCCCTCGACAAAGCCGGAAACTGAATTATTTGTTCGAATCCCAGTTCGTCCCGATTATGTGTCTGTGTTTGTCAGGAACATTGTATCAGATGTGGCCGAAGTATTAAACATCTGAGACTTTCAACAGTTAAGGATTTTCCCAATGTTCCACTGATGAGCAGTGATACACCTGGGATAATGTTCTCAGCGTGTCACAGCCACATCACTCACTGACGCACTCATCAACTGCTTCAACTCTGCCTCGTGTCGTAACAGACCGTGATACAACAGCAAACATGACATTTACTAACGTTTAGGTGAGGACTGGATATCGAGTCACATATATATTGGGTTGTATTTTCAAATTATAAGTTTCTTGATAGCGTTGTGCGTGAAGTTATCAGTTACTGAAAGATTGGTGTATTTAGCCACCTAGCCGTACTTCGTAGTTGTTGGTATTTTCGAAAATGAAGCATAAAATTGCAGGTCAGACCTATTCCAGAAATATTTCTCTGATGAGTTAAATGTGCTCGCACCTCTAAAACTCCAGAGAGCGCTATATATCACGTCTTCGCAGGGGATCGTATTTCGAAATCCCACGTATGAAATATGTAACGAGCCTCCAATATTGGATCTCCAAGTTTCTTAGTGGATGTTTTATAATGCGATAAAATACACGGCTACTTGAACGATTACAAGTGCTTTATCTCGGTGTGGTGCCAAGGTCAAGGAACGGTTAGGGGTTATTGTTGCCATCAGTGGTTGATGCATGCATTCTTTGGTGTTGTTATTGCCTTATCCACTTTTGGTCAAGGAATAGGTAGTACTTTGGACTTCTGATAGGGCACGTTGAGCAAGTAAAACTAACATGTATTTAATCAGTGAATTAGCGATCCTCCCTCAGCTGTAGCTGTGTCTACATAAACAATGCAGTGGTACGTTGTGTCGTATTGCGATAGTAACAGGTGTTTGCATACTACGCCATCAATAATGGAATATGTACATATGCACGTGTTAAATTATTTTACACGGGTATCTAATTATGAAGGTAATATGAGAATCTGACTTGTTTGTTTTAGATTGTATTATTTGAATCGTGATGTCAATCCAATCAGACATAATGAAAACCAGTTACGTTGAAGCAGAGGCATGAGCTACCAAAGGGTGATGTGTGTTTGTGGCAGGTTTACATACACATTTTCATATTGATGTACAGGGAGCTGTGTGTGTCCAGTTAGGCATTATTCAAAACACTTGGCAGAAGAAAATATACAACATAAATGGGCAGACACATACAACACCCTACCATTTTGGCCAGTCTGAAGGTGCCGTATTTCAGTCACGTATGAGCAAACTGTATGAGGAAGCCACACGTGCGACACTCTATTCACGTTTTCTTCCCTTGTGACATCCAAGTACGGGTATGGTGCTATGAAATGAGAATACTACTCAGTGTGGAATCGAACCCACGTGTGATAGCTTCCCGACATGGTAAAATAAGCTGTGAAGCACATTAAATCAGAACGTTCATCAAGCCTCCACACCAAACTGCATGTGCGAAGTCTATACAGAAACATCGACCCGTACATTCATGCATCCACGGCATCAAGCAAATACGTAACGAGGTCAAGAAAAGCCGACATAAATTCTGTTCCTTGTTCTTATTGTAGCAAACACTCAGGGCAGAGAAATCTACTATTTGCTGAACTGCATTGTCTAGGACGTTATATCAACAAATATGAAAGCCATATGTCTATAATCTTCTAATATGATGGCTTAAGATACAACTACATTTGATAGAGGAAAATGCATGACCCTGTGGCATTTCCCTAGTATATGATATTGTCGGAGTGTTTGTTAAGGTGTTATATTCATTACGATGAGCGTTCTGGGCGGAGGAATTCAACTTCAAGAGAGATTACACAATGTCATTTAGAGCAGTCTAAGTAAACTTAGTCTCAGTGTATTTCGTTTCACTCCACCACTGAGTCTAACAAAACCTAGTAGAAGGTCGCGTCAGGTAACCTTTGAGCAACCAATGACAGTCCAATCAAATGCGAGACGGTTAAATAGATCTAACCAATCAGACAACGGCTACTATTTAGGGATCGGAGGGGCTTTCAAAATTTTCAGGTCACCGACACAGGTCTCTCCACAAACAAAAATCAAATAACACAGTTATTTGACCTGCAGTATATAGGCTTTGGGGTTTCTGTTGGCATGGTTACCATTAGCTAATATTTCCGCAAGATAACATCCTTGAATATTGTCAAAAACACTATTTTCAGCCACTGTTTACTCACCGTTGTCATGGCTGTACGTATGCCGTGTGCATCAACCGGAAGCGATCGTACGCTAAATAGCATTCGGAATCATTCGGGTACGAACCTTTTCGAGATAAAAAGTTCAAAAGGGATGTGCGAATGTACACTTTCGCGGTTTGGTAAACTGTGTTCTGATATTGGTCAATCCCAAAGGTTACCTGACGCGACCTCCCATAAGGTTTTGTTAGACTCAGTGGTGGAGTGTAACGTAAAATACTGAGGATGAGTTTACTTAGACTGTCATTTAGAGGGTGTCAGCTGTAACATATGTTATATTTGGGATTACACTTGCTTAGTAAAGTACAAATTCTAGAACTTTTACCGATGTGTCTGTGTGTGTGTGTGTGTGCGCGCGCGAAACATTTACCTACGGGAAAAGCAGCAGGTTACAAGATTCGATCGAACCGTTTCATTAACACAGTTTTGCTGAAGTGTACGATCCGATACCCATACTTCAAACAGTTCAAAATTAACATTGAGGTGTTCGGTAAGATAAATACGTTGTTCAGTGGTCGTTCAGGGAGCATGGGTTGAGGTACCCTCCATGTTTGTTTATGTCCCCTGAGCCCGACCACATTAAAATGCGTGTTTACCTGCAACAAATGTTAACTTACTTCGTTGTTGACTGAATGTAGCTGATCACATGCATACTTTAGATTTCGTACGATTATGAAATGCGTTAGTTTTATGACGATTATTCGCTCGAAACATGTCCACACAATGCGTCACAATGCTTCAACATGTTAGGAAAGCAAGTAGCAATGAGTTTTAGGTTTCTCATTCAGATTAAGAAAGGGAACAGTGGCGCCTACTGACATTTAGGTTTGGGTTTTCATGTTCGTATAGGCGATGTACAGCGACTGAGACAGTCCGGTGTCGTCACAGCGGGGTCATCAACAAAAAGACTTCCCACTTTGGACAATGGAAGCATTGGAAATCACAAATAATGTATTTAAACAGTCACAGGGAAAACATATTGCATACATTCCATGTAATCAGTGACGGAATCTGTTGAGATATATCGTAGGCCATGGGGAACGGTGTCGGAAATTGTTAGCAGTGAATGTCCTTTCCTAATTCTCTTGCTGTTGTATACACTGCTCTGCAGTCAAGCCGAGGACCAGAAAAGAAACACAGAGATCGATGGACACAGCTAGTTCAGCCACAGTGAGGTGACAACTTGGACGTTAACGCAAGAAAAGGCACGTTTCAAGCAAAATTTAAACATTTAAATGATTTAAATATCTTTGATGACACCATATTATTTACACACAAGAGTGGATTTGAACAATTCCCAAACACAATTTACTCCGATGCTTCTGAAGGTCCGTTTCATGGGACATTTGGGCTAACAACTCAAGAATTAGATCGGGTTTGCTACTTTCTATTTCTCCGATTTTCACAACAACTTAGCTATTTTCAAATCCAAACAGCCCCCTTAAAACTGAATATTGTTGAACTCAAAAGAGAAAGGCCGGCTCAACGCCTTTCCTCAGACGCACAGAAGATGGAAATTGCCTGTGTATATATCGTAACACAAAACATAAACCTCAGTAAGGTTATGGCTCCGACTGACATCAGTAATGGAAGAAGCTGTTATTCACGTTACATGTGATGTGACATCAGCAAATGACCTACAATTAACATTCGACGTCGGTTTTTCATGGATCTTCTACGGCTGTGTAGTAGGAGAGCTTAACTCAGCATGTCGAATAGGTCAACAAATGGGATCGGATTGACAACTTGATTCAAACATGTCATCGAATCTCTACCTTGTTTCTCTATGCTCCTCGTGTAAATACCTTGATTATGTGTGTGTCGTCATAAAACCTAACCCAGCATGCCGAATAGGTCGACACTTGATGTCGGATTGACAATTTGATCGAAACATGTCATCGAATCTCAACCTCACGGTTCGATGGGGTCCTGGTATAAATACCTTGATTGTGTACTTCATATATGTGTGCCGTCATGAAACCTTGGAACATTGACGAGTTGAGGTCAAATGTCGTCAATTTCGGGGGAAACCAGTCTTGATTATCTGCCAAAACAGCGTTCAGTAAAGAAATGGGTTCTTGAACACGAGGGAAAACAAGTGTTTGCCATGTCATTGCAATAATAGCTACACCAACTCACGATAGAGATTGCGTGTGTCTGCATCAACCCGCTTGTAAGTAACATAGGGTATTTCGAAAATTAACATTCTGTCAAAATTGATTTGAAATGTTGCCTCAAAGTCATATTGGAAATCAATCTACTTGCACGTATTTTTGTTGAGTGTTGAAAGCAAAGATGTGTAACGTATGCGGAACATAGGATCGGGCTAGGTTCTTTGACATACAGTTCGTGATACAATGGTAACGTAGGACATGAAGTAGGTGGACTGTAGCAGAGAATTTCTCAGCTCTGTAACTCGTGAAACAAATGACAGATCAAGAAATATCCATGCGTTAAGAAGGACTGCTACCACGTGTTAAACTGACATAAACTGAAAAAAAACATGATTGCCTGTCAAGAAATCCCTCATGTGCGAAGATTGGGAATTGAAACCATTCCACACAAGTGTGTCGATCCTGTATCGGCCGCACCTGTTCAAAACAAACTGATACTATCTAATGTAAACCGTGTATGTGATTTACGTTCATCACCTAACTTCATTCATAAATCAATTCTGTGGAAAATTCCGGAATACAAAAGAACTCCTGTTTTCGAGACTCTAAAGAGAGCCTCGTTATCTGGCGAACAGAGACAGCATAGCCTCGGTTACCCTATATCACGTCAACACACCATGTTGCCGCAGTCAGATGCAATCACTGGATGTTCAGGTTCAGTAGTTGAATGTTACTTCTTTACCTGACTTGCGCCGTATGAACCGTAAGGAAGACATAATTACGACACCTCGTCTTGGACACTGTGGATCAATTGCGTACAACAGTGATCGAAACCCAGGTTTTATCTGCAATGTATTCAAAGTGATGAAAATAGTCACGAGACGGTGAAACAATGCGTAATAGCATGCCCAAGCCAAGATCATATCTGATTAAATTTGAGAAGAGCAGCACATTCAGACGGAAATATTATTTTCTCTCATTACACTTTTGAGCCCAAACATATCTAATGGTTTAATTCAGTGAGAGTTATGAAACTGTGTCTGCGTCAGGAAAATCAGATATTTATAGAAAATTAATAAATTTGCATTAACCTGTGATTACACGATGCTATTTACCGGAAAAAATTTTACGTTTTTTTCTGTTCTGCATTATCATTGAACAAGTGCTTACTTTTCAGAAGCGAACTAGTAATTACTTGAAGATTGGTTAATCATCCCATTTGCATTATGTAGTTCTTTTTAAACGTAATTTGATGTGATGGGCGCAAATAGACCTTTAAAGTCTCCCTAAAACCCATATTCCATACCATACCATTTACTTGACCTGATAATTTACCCCAACACACATATGCTGTGGACAGCAGCCGTTATAGTCGTAATATACTACCTAACAAAAGAGGTGTTTTTACTATATAAATTGTACCACTATTTCTGTAATTGTTATTGTGTCATAATAACGTTTGGCCTTTAAAGCTGTTCGAGCCTGCCTGATTTGTCTCTGTGCGTCTTCCTGGCTTGATGGGGTTCCTGACTGAACATCAACCTGCTACCCCCCGCTTTAGGCATCGGTTGTAATCCTTCTGTTGTTGTGGTGCACATGCGGTATGAACAATAACCTCCGTCCAACGGACATCCTCTTGTCATAACAACAAAACCTGAGGATATCTTACGTTTTCCATTTTGTTGTTTCAGAATATACGAGTATGAATGGTTAGAACGCCAAGTCACGCATACGTGCGCATTACGTGCGATCAGCTACAGGTACGCGCCGATTGGAAAACATTCGATGAAGATGAGGTCGGGTTTAATTATGTAACGTTCTGTGGGAGTGTTGTTCGTTTTAAGAAGTATTGACATTGCATTGGCCGATATAACTCAGTAGATGACCACGGTCTGTTCGTGACAACAGAAAAGCCAAGGTCGTAGAGCAACCGCAACAATGAGGATTAGCATAGGCATGTTTTGTATGCCTTTTCATAGATAATCATGTATAGCGGCACTGTGGTTGTTAAGTGAGTTATGTTTTCGCGGATTCTGTTGTCATTTACACTGCTAATTTAGTTTGCATTGTCACTGTATTGCCACTTTATTGTGTACTGCCAGCGTGAGTCCTTTGCTTTCAGCATTCCTTTGTTGTTGCTTGTTTTCACACCGAAGTATTTAACATACTCTCCTCTGGTAAATGTATTCCTTCATCCTGAAGGATCAAGTGGCAACAGAATGACATAATATTGATACATCAGGGTCCTGTCCAGTCCTCCACCTGAAAACAGTGGGATCACACTGATCAATTCCTACACAGAAGTGCTAACTGGCCCTTTAGATAGGCTGGTAATGCAATCTGGGTGTTCTCTGGTGTGGGTGTCTTGTATTATGAAGTTATGATCACCTATCGGAGACAGGTGTAAATGACGATATCAGAAACATTCGGGGGTGATAACAACATGACTAAATCAACATGAATAACAGTGAAAACTGCCTGCAATGTAATACGATAGTATCACCGGTGTTGATATCTAAACGCAATCATTGGTTACAGCAAGTACAAAATCGCCTAGAAAATCTAAGTTCGAAACTAGACTGTATCCATTTAGCTATTCTAAGGAGAGTATTTTGTCTAATGTTGCCACGTTTCCGTCTTGGTCTTGTTCCACTGCAGTAAACTCAAGGCACGTGTCTGACAATGGGTTAAATGTACCCCTACACAAGCAAATCACAGCTCATACAGAGGCCACTCTCGTACGTTTACTAATAAGCAACGTCGAAGTCAGTCAAATGACTGTTGACATGGCTTTCTACTCAACTCTGTAGGGACTAGCTAACAACACAATTACAGCTACTAGTGACGTGCATGTAAGAGAGTGGTGTGAATGTAATTACTATCGGCAGCATAATCTAATGAAGAGCTGTGTATAGACTGTAAGCCTTCTGTGTAATGTTCATCCCTTATGTGAACACGCGGAACATCTCGAATACGTTCAAAGTTTTAAATGGGGAAGATCTCAAGACACATAAAACAAGGTAACTAGAAATGCACAGTAGCAATTACATAGCCCTTAATTGAACATAGCCCTTACATAGCCCTTTGTGTATAGACGCACTGTTATGACGAGACCCTCCACCATGCAGGGGTCTCATGTGTAGGTATCACGTACTACAGACAAGCTATGGACAGATGAAGACCAGAACACCAATTGACTCATGACTTTCTCTTAGGAATGTACTATATAGCTAGTTAAAGGATAAGTGTAAAGCATATTAGCATACGATTAGTTGTTTATGGATGCATGATTGGAATTGAGGCAGATTGAGTGTCTGGGTTAAGGCCGTTTTGGTGAGTTGTTTTACGCCGTGTCGAAGGTATTCATCTAACTAGGATGTGGGGAGAACTATTTGATTGATATGCATTATGCATTTCAATGCCGGGTGGACTTCAGTATGGGAGGAGTGAGTACATTTCAACAGATGGGTTTCTATTTCGCTCTATGCAAATAATGGTGGAAACAAACACAGTTTGTTTGCAACTTTGGAATTTCGATTTTGCCATACATCTTAGTAAAACCAATTACAAAACCAGGGTTTCTTGTGCTGAGACATTCCTTTGTTACAGCATGAGCTCTTTAATATGAATCCAGGCGTCCTGACTTGAAACCTTTCACTGAGTTGGAAACAACGCTGTGCGTCTTTCCTCATGTCAGACCTTACCATAAATCACTGGATCCACCATGAGTCAAATGTCATTGAACATTTTGTTGTCTGATCATAACAAAACGCATGTATCAAAACGGGTTTCGTGCTAGAATAGACAGGAATCAGATGCACCCTGAAGGCTGGGAATATCTGAACGACAAGCAGCCTTCCCTCCCGCGGGTACAACATATGGGTATCAAAGAACCTGTATACCAACATGAGTACCACTTGTGAAACATGACACCTCGCACAGAACTAGTAACAACTCGAGAACATCTCGGCAGCGTGGTGATCAGGTGGGATGGTATTTCTCCGCCATTGAGGAACGGTGGTTAAATGTTAACGAGCGGATGTCGTGCCAGAGAGACTTGTAGGCTGTTATATAATTTCTTTAATCACAGGCAGGATAGGGTATGTGTGCTGCTTTGTAGCGCTATTGTTGTCCCGGTATGTTTTAATGTAAGCCAGTGATATATTGAGGTCAAAAGGTCAGGGATATGCGTTTTGAGGCTGCAAAACCTTAATAGATATGAATGAATGCCGTACCATTTACAGACTATCGGCACGAATATCATGGAAATAGTTTTACGAGTGTGAAAGACGTGTCTGTGTTGGAAATGAAATATTCAGCTGAAACTGACAAATTTGTATATCTTGGAAGTAAATTTGCAGTTTTATTGGCATAATTACTTTCTAGCGTGAGGCGAGCATCATAAAATCCACCAAAGCGACATATTAATCACATAGTTCTGGTGTAAGGCTCACTTGTGGCGTGGTGGAAATTTGGTTTTGATGAATGAGAATAATTTTGTGACACGACAAGGAGAAGGAGAAATTAATAGTACCATAGACAGAGGTCGGTGTGGAGGTAACCTACTGCTGGTACATGATTCTAATTCTCGCCAACCCCCGCTGATGTATCACACTGCAACAGGATCAGCATACCTCCATGTCTCAGTGTATATTTATTTAGACGTGATCGATGTTTCGTTGGTGAACTGAGTCCCCGAGTTTCATCATCATCTCAGTCGCATGTAGTAATTCTGCTGAGTCACCTACGAATGAAATGTTGGCGCCGAGGCATCAAACCCTCGCCCACTGTAATGCACTATGTATATATTTATTGAATATTTTGTTTAGTTATAAGCAGCAGCAGTACTGGTGAAACGGTATACCAGAGTATTTTGCCTTCAGCTCAGCATACCGTTAAGCAATGAAGAAAATCGGTATTTTATTAACCTTTTCAAACATATTCTAAAATGTTTAGAAATCGACTTATTTTTTCAAGATCTATGTATTTCTTTAAGGGTTAGCTCTTGTGGTCATTTTCTGCATTATGGTCATATCTCATTTGCCGAAAGGACCAAAGGCAATAGACTTTGTACCGCAATATGTTCCTACCATGGTAAAAGCTTAAAGGTTCACCCCTCAGCAGTACATCGGCACTTGTGCAAAGCATAAGTATTTAACGTATTGGTTTTGGTTTCAGCAAAGCAAGTAAAATTTTTATGTCACTAACTGTTCACAAGTCGCCCACGCATGGGAAGAGAGAGGCGTAATATGACGGAATATCAAACAGGTTAATCCCGTCAACAAGCTGCCAAGGTAAGAATGTCACTTGTGGTGTCTCTCCACACCCTGCGACATATCACACTTGTTTAAGGAAAATAGCCTCCTTGTTATTGTGAAATTTTAGAAGCTCTATACAGTTCAGCTGTTTTTAATCTTAGCTCAAGAATTTCAAACAGCCCATCTCATGTTTTAAACTCTCGTTATAAGCTTTTACCTTCTGGTCGTAGATATCTTATCCCCAATGTTTACATCTAAGACAGCAAAATAAACTTTTAATCCTTTTGCCCTTACGGGGAATATAGAGTTATCATATTTCATTTTATCTTATCCTGTGTTATTCAGCGACAGCCATATACATGCACTTACTACAGGAACCCGGTGTCATCTGTGATCATCAGCGTCCAGTAAACATCATTCTCATCACTGTTTCCCGTTGCAATCCATGGACCGGAGTATGCTATAACCTTATATTCCCACTTGCCAAGGACAAGACCTTAACGACATTATTGAATGCAGATGTAACTTGCTTTCATTTGCTATGTCATGATGACGTCAAAGGCTTGACAAACAAACCTGACAATATTGTAACAATATTGAACACATCCAGTTAAGCACATGGAAATAGACAATGAAGCAATAGCATGTTTCATAGACACAGAAGGCCTAATCGTCTCAGGCCAGGTAATTCAGTTTGATAAGTACAATCTGAGAAGACTTCGAACAAGGTTTAGATACCAGATGACGAATCCCCGCCGTACCGGAAGAGGCTTCAACAAAACGGTGGCACTCGGAGACGTTTCCTTCCACATGAAGCTTACTGGCAATCGATGTAATTCACTCACTCACTCATTAGCTTAAGTTTTCATAATGGATATGAGAAATAGATAGGGAAGTTTAATGATGTTATTGTAGTCTCCAGTCTCTCACCAACTCAAACATTGTGTGCGAAAATAGTACGACCACGTGTACATCATTGGGAATTCACAATTTCATACCTCATATTACCCGTGAAGGTCCGGGGTAGAATAGGCCTTCGGCAACTCATGCTTGCCATAAAAAGCGACAAGTCATCGGTTGGGCAGATCGATGCTCATTGTGTATTGTATTGACTGCCGACATATAGCTGAGTGCGGCGTAAACCTCACTCACTAATACCTCATGAACAGTGGCCCGTTTCGTCATGGTCCCTGTCACATCCCTTAAGTAAACATAAGTCAACGTAAGTATATATATTCCTGTTGCTCAATGTTCACGTTCATGTACCAGGGAATGTCTCTGATTGCCACCGTTTTGTTGAAACATCATCTGGTACGACTGTGGACCGTCATCTGTATGCTTGCTGCTCAATGCTTATGTTGAACTATCCTTACCTAATGTCGGTTTGTGATGTTACTACTGGATGTGACTGGGCTACCACATGCCCCACTATATATAAATACGTTACTAACCTTTTAGAGGCCAGGATCAAAGTATATCGATACGACGAATCATAATATCAGACTACCAATTTGGCAACTGGTCTCGTCTAGTTACACTCCATGATGGAAGTTAAGTGGATGCTTTGATTTTCTTTGAAACCAGCATACCGTTTAATTAACCCAACAGAGGATATAACCCAGTTCCATATCAAGCGACGTCAAGCGTACCCACACGTCAGCGATCCCCTTCGTAAAGGTCAGGCAATCACTGGCTTGATGAATGCAACGGAAGACTGTAAGTAAGCTAAGTAACTATCGTTAACGACTGGATATCCTTGAACGTGTGGCACTCACCGGGATGTAAAGCAACACTCATGTTCAGATCAAGTGATACTGAAAGTGCATCTATTCCAATGACAATGTGATATGGTATCAAGGCCATGTGTGGGACGTGCTGGCCACGGTCAGGTTGGAGGGCAGAAGAAAACATGAGACGAGACGTCAGATCAATCAACCCGAGCAGACCTTGCATCTATTTCTAGATATCATTAGCTACATGTATTGGAGATAAAAATCGCTGATTTCAGAGAAGTGCACAGGCAACTGTTGCCGACGTGTACGGTGCGTCTTATTTTGTTTTTATCTATCAAGTCTAAATCACACGGAGAAAGCCATGCTTAACGAGGAAGATAAAGATCTGGAAAAGCGCTGCTGCTTCAAATCTCTCGCCTATCATCAAGAGTGGAAAAACCTATGTTCCTGTTTTTCAGGCTACAAGCAGCTGACGACGGAGAGACTTGGAAGACAAAGATAAAGACACTGGGGGATGGGACTATATTTCGTCAGTCCTCAGTAATATTCGGCTGGTATGTATACAGCAGCTCGGCGGCTCTCAACTTCTACGCTCATCCTTCAGCAAGCTGTTTGTGACGCCTACCTCGCCTCTCTGCCAACACGCGCTGGATATTTAAGAAGTCAAATATTTTCTGTCGTAACACTGATGTCTTGAGATGGAGCAGTCTGCTGGAGATATACACGACTTGGTCGACTCCGTTTGTTTGTTTGTTACTTTGTGCCACAGTCGGACTAAATCTTCCAGGCAGGCTGTATATGGTTGGACTTATCCTTTTGTCTCGTCTCTCAAAACATTGGGTTGTGTTTTGTAAATATGTGTTACATAAGGTGCTGACTGTGCAGGTACCAGCTGCAGATGGAGGGGGTAATGATGACTTGCTAAAACACAACATATCTCAGGAAATACCGCCGACGTTGGTAGTGTGATTAGTAAGACCTTATCTCCTGCATCACGGATGCCTGCTGCTGTACCCTGTGTCCTGAAGGCACCTCCACTTGGGATGTTATTGGGATGTTATTGGACTCCTTAACGTCACTATAGTCCGGCAGCTGGTCGGCACGTGAAGGAGTAGGACATGGATCCAATGTCTAATTGTCTGAGGATACTGCAGTATTAATACGTTATCGTACCGTAAGATGTCATCACTGGCATTAATCGTGCCATTTTAAAAGCAAAGCTCTGTTAGCTGAAACAGTCCTCGATACGATACCATAAAGCACGTGTATTTGTAATACTATTAAACAGTGAAAATGCCGCGAGAATGCAGCGAGAGCTCCAGTTACATGGTCCTGAACATGTGCTAGTAGTTATTAGAGAACATACAGACTTTGTAGGTAACGTCATGTTCTTCCTGGCTGTAGTATAGACTACACACCAACAGCAGAGATAAACCAGTCTACATTATCCGCCGGACTAGAATCTACTGGTAGTAAAAGCCGAAATATCAGTGAAAATATATAAATGAGTAGCTGAAATTAGTGCTGACACGACGCCAAACAAAGCAGGCATATTGTTACCGCTAGCAACCTACATTTGCACACTTTACATAAACACTGAAGGTGATTGAAAACACTTCACAGAAACAATGTATTGTCAAGTGTACAAGTTGTGAACGGGAGAGAAATATCACAGTATTATCGTATCAGTTTGATGGAGAGATTCAATTAACTGAGGTTGTGTCGGTGACTGAGTTTGGCTTTACGCCAGCAAGCAGTTTGTCCGATTAGGCCACCTATAACTTTGCCCTTGAGGGAAGTCGAACCTAGTTCTTTTGGGCGGCAATAGAACACTTTTACCGCTTGGCTTCATGTTTGTGTTGGCAAGCACCGATCATGATCAAGGTGAGCGTTGCCTTACAGGGACAAGCGAATCCTGGCTTACCCAAGGGTGGATATTTTGCTTCTGACCACTGAGAGTTACCTTCCCAGTGTAAGTGTACGTATGTTGGTATTCCTGATCTGTGAAAGTTTATTATTGTTCTCCAGTAGTAGTAGGTTCACAAACATACCATGATTCATGTTTCGTAAACATTTGTAACGTTCGTCATTTTCCCGATTCAGACCATTCCTACGCCAGCTTTCTTTGACAGTTTCTTCTGCAACTCTGCAACTGTTTATATCATTCAACACAGCTAGCAGCCAGAGTACCTGAAGAAATGACTCAATGCTACGTTCACTCATCCAAATCCTTTAGAGGTATATAAAAACTTTAGTTTACAACTTGAGTAACTAAAGACTTAACATCATGGATTACGTCACGGACTGCCTGGCGTGGATGGAACAGCATGTGCACCACTGGTGGAATTGCTCACTGGGAATCCGTCCAAACACAACAGCCACACTGTCATCCACGATCCGGGCTAGTTCTACTTTTACAGCCATCCTTGTGACAACATCTTCTGTGCTGGCGTGTGGCATGAAACAAAATAATACATTTGCATAATACAGCTATAAAGATACTAGGATAATGTCTGATTGCACTGAGACCAGATATTATCGTTGAAAATCAGCATATGGTGGGGAATCAGTCCTGTAGGATGCCATGTCAAGTGCTTCCTCATTACGAATCATGGCTTATCTAACAATTCTGTCAGTGTTCTGTTTCAAATGGACGGATTACCCAATTCTTTACGTTCAAATTAGTACACGATTAGCATTTGTTCGTCCGGAAACATGACATAAATGAGATTACGTTTTAAGGCAGAAATTGCTGATACATTTTAATGTCATATCAAACTTGGCCTTGGACAGTGCACATTGCAGATGAATCTGAAGACAAGTGAACGGAATAACATACACTTGCTACTTTGTCACCTTGAAACATGTAATGGTCACTCTTTGTCCGGTCAATGTACAGAAATAACTGGAGTCTTTCTTCCCTCTTGAAAAAAATAGGATTGGACTCTTTGTGTTTCCACGACGCGTAGTAAAGAAATAACTAGCTTCATTGCTGGGCCGGGGTTGCATTCTACCACTGACACCACGACAGGGGCGTATTTCCTTTCATCTGTTTGTTTGCATAGATTGTGAAAACATGCTGTAACTGCTCTCTGAGATAGCAAATCTGGAATGTTACTGGGGTTGAGTTTCAGTTTGTGCCAAAGACAAATACTCAGGATGTGTTTCATAGTTCAGAGATACCTCCAAAACCTACACGAAGGCTACTTTTCGGCTTTCAGAAAATTGTAATTTGTTTTTATCTGTCTAATTTGATGTTTTGGTAATTTGAAAGGGCTGGGGATAAATATGGAGGCACGAAATCCCTGTGAAAATTGATCCAAGAGAAAATGAAAGCGCTGATTTCAAAGTATATCCCTGTAGGTAGTAGCATACCGCTTATCCCCAACCTTTAGATAGGAATGTACCAGCATAGAGGTACCCCAGACACAACACACACTTCTAACGGGGAACACTTGCTCCATAGCGAATTATATCCCACTGAGCCAGACCAGTCTTGTAATGATATTGTCTTCAGCAACAAACACAGCACATTTCATGTTTACCACTCCTGTCAAAACTGGTTCAGCGCCAGTGGGATCATTGTTTATAAATACTGTGTACTTTCGAGATTTCACATTAAACCACATCTTCAGTCATTAACTCTGTTATTCCGTTACTTAGAGTCACACATGATGTAAGTGGTGCGTATTAACATAGCGAATTAAACCAAGCTGGATAACTTCTCGGTTGTTTCAAGGAGAACACGTTCTTGAGAGAGGTCACCGCAGCGGAGATGGAATTGTTAATATTGACAATTATTAATTATCATTTTTCGTGAATCTCTGGCAAGAACAGGTTTTATTTTTATCTTGGCTGTACCGTGTCGTGATGTGTATATTTCCTTGTTTTCACCTAGCGCTCCAGCGATTCTAGTTACATAACGGCGATCTAAATATTTGAATCTGGTCCAGACAATCCAGTGAATGATATTCTAAGCAGTGATCCACGACGTCACTGTATGCTAATAGATAACCCACATGGTCAGCGAGTCCGACCACCAGGGTCATCATCTCACCCCCAGCACAGGCACTTGGAGGCCACATCGCAGTCAGAAGTTCAGTGGTCAGCGAGCTGTAGACTGGACAGTCGTCCCAGTCTGATGGTCCCCAGACGGTGGAAGCCACATCCCTTACTCTATCATGCATGGACACAATGGAGAACATCATTACTTCACTATATTTCATACACCTTCCTAAAACAAAAACAAGGACTTTTTCGAAAAATCACTGACTTTATTACATAAAGAACTGTATGTTTCTCTTAAAATGGAACATCTACATATCAAATATATACAAACATATTTAGTGTATGTAGTGTCTGTAGACGACATCACGCGAGTCACCACGAGATCAGTCACTTGACAGGTATTCCTTGCAGGGAAAATCTCAAATATACCTAAGCTTTCGTCAGTCTGCTCGGGGACACACCGTGTCGTTGTAGCTAGCCATTAGCTGGGTCCATTCAAACACGTTTTTAAAATAAACAAACTGCGAAAGAAACTATGTAAGTAACGTCAATGTTACGTTCTAATAATATACACGACAGCATACACATTGTATTCGTCAAATGCGACTTCTTAAAGACTTATCCAGCTCTATTATTATACTATGCATCATACATGTTGTGACGTAATACATAAATGATGGCTATTTAACATAAGTTCAGTTGATGCAGACAGTGGGATTTCGGCAGGTATACAAATTAATGCATGCCTCCAAAGTTCAAGAAGGAAATGTCAAACGTTACAAATACAATGATTGGGTACATTTCCCAAAACGTACGAGGCAGGTTCTCCGTGGCAGCACACCCCAGTTTGCCCAGATGGGGGATACAGAGGTAGAATAATGACAACCCAGCGAAGTGGGAGATAATCAATCAATACAGTCAGTTCAATGGTAGCTGAAATATGTATAACTGGTATTAACAACTGTTGAAATGGAAGCGGCATGTACTTACACAACCCGTTTATCTAGAAGTGTTGAAATGAGAGTAGAAGTTCTTGTAGACGTCTCTTGCAATGGGAGTGACAAAACAGTTTACCAACAGAAGCTGAAATGCCTACTTCCTCCACTAACATTAACATCCGTGTGATGAAGAAACTGAAATGGTCATCATAGCTATATGGAGTCGCCATTTCTCTCAGATTACGGTTGTCTTATTTATCTTGTTGAACTATTTTTATGTATAAATGTGAGTCATCACGCTACCACTTGCTCTAAGAATATTCGCACAAAATGCTTTAATACAAATAACATTTATATACTGAATTGATGGATGCAGCCTGTTGCGTTTCAGTCATTTTGCGGAGGCGTACAGTGATTTTCAACTTGACTTGATATACATATATATGTTAAGTACACACTAAGATGCAGGTTTCAAGTGCGACAGTGTCGGCCATCATTCCCTCTAGTTACTATTAATATAGAGAGAGACAACAAAAGATGCAATTATTTGACCTCCCTCTCTCGCCTGATGGCAGTATCAAGTTAATCATGTAGAACAATTCTCCACATCCAAAGAAACATCGCATATACAGGATGATGCCGTGTTGTAAATAACGTTGGTATGTCCAGTTCTATGATTTGAAAACGAAACTGATATCCATGACGTACTCTGCACACACTTTAATGACGTACTCTGCACACACTTTAATGACGTATTGCAGCCAATTTACGCCATTGTGAATCTTGTAAATGCAGTGATGACTTTCCTGAGATTCATTGCGGCTGAATTTTATACCTTTGACAAAGATTGAAGGAAATTGTACATATATAATTCAATAACGAGTTACAGTTTCAGGTACGACAATCAGTCATAGCGCTCGATATGGCCGAGGAAAGGTTATCTGAACAGGACTTAAAATGTAACTGCTCAATGGTCTCTTTCACTCGAGAATCCCCCCATCTACAAAATTAAACTGCGGGTTTACGAATGGCTATGTGGATGGTCGTATCAATCAATATCATATATATGCAACATTGACAGCATTCGTCTAAACCTGTAAAGGATATGTACGATTATGTGATGTACAGTTGGATATGTTCACCCAAAAGTATAGAAGAACTTCAGAGTTACATCACATTGTCCATGAGTATATTTTACACTGAGACTGAACCAGCTTCTGACTGCAGAGAATGTAGAATATACACGCTGAGCGAACCAAACGAGCTACGACAGGTGTGAAAGCGTTCCAGCTCGCTTGGGGGCGTAACTTTAAACAAAGGCGATATGTGGATGATCTGCCAAAGGGAACAATAGAAGCATTGCTGGCATGCTAGTTAAAGACGTGGAATAGAGTGAGCTTCTTCCGAGTTTTTCGTCTGGAAGATCGATCAAGTGATTTGTTTTTGTCACATCATTCGAGTCTGTACATCACCCACAAATGCATGGCATGTACTTTAAGAAGAAGTGCTTGTCAGAATGACTTCTGAACATCTCAGCTGAAGTCGAGTGAGTTACGGTTCGCTTCAGGTCGACAGAGTGAAGTTGTTCGCCTTCTCAGGTTAATGTTACAAGGAACGGACCAATATTGAGAGGTTGTGTTTTCCACAAAACTAAGTCCATTTACTAGGAGGCCTTCTAATGGACTATGGACGATTTGGCTTAAGTTCCACCGGGAATGTCGAGTGACCTCTTTAATTTCCCTCAGCACGCATGGGTGTAATGTGACCCCAAGCGTTAATTAATTACTTAATGTAAATACCTCTGGGTCTAATTATTGAAACAGACTCGATGTGTGACGACCTAATTGATGGCTTATTGGGTGAAACGCTCCACGTTCTAAACTTACTGAAACGCTATATGGTAGACAGTCTCTGGAAAGTAAGGATTTCAGTTATAAAAGGAGGAAATTAACTCGTTTGCCAAAAATTGACTGCAAAAGTTAACGATGCATGTCAGATGTACTTCCACAATAAAACCCGCGGTGATTCTCCGCCTTTGTTAATGGGCATACAAAAATACAAATTGAATTGCAAATACAATTTGCAGCAATCATTCATAGATCCATCCTCAATACCCTTTGACATAAGAATCCAAAATTTAATTTCTATTCTTCATCATCTTTGTTGTCCTTGTGGGTGGACGTGTACTACTAGAACGCATGCGTAAAGCTTCCTTTTGAGTGACCTCAACCTAAGAGGTTTCTACTGGATAGACGGTGTTCCCACAGTAACTGGTAGACCCACTGCGTGGAATATAAACATATATAATGTTTACAAACCTATGATAAATATAAATCTGGATTTCGTGGCGACGGTTTCTGATAAAACCATATTTTACTGCCTGTTTATTGCAGCGGAAAACGCTAATACATATCTAAATAACTCAGGCTGAACGCCAATGTTTCAAACACCAGTGGGAACGGACATAAATACACAAAACAGGGTATATTCATCTGGGTCGCTAAAGTGTTTTATATGTACAATAATATACAGCACGTGCCAACAACATGTGGCACTTACAATTTCTAATACTCTCACAGTGCCGGGACTAGTTTGTTCACAGTCAAATGCGAGGGTAATCGGCCTTGAAATATGTCTTTTATTCACTGTTTTGCGTGTGTCCACTACATGCATGTAAAACAAATACGAACCACTGTTTGCGTACCAAACCGCTATATATCCTTTACTGTTGGTTATTTGAATGTCAGTGCAGTGTTTTAATGATAATCTATTCATGCTAAACAATGAAATGTTATGTCAAGTGCCATACTGTGTAAGATCCATTGGAAGATAGCTTGATAATATTATTATATATATTTTATATCATCTCAACACACAAGATGGGTAATGGGGTGCTCGAGCTCCCGGAAACCGAGCCATGACACTTTGTATATTTACCACAATGTATTTTCTCCTAAAAAAACCCTTGTCCATATCATGAAGACGTTCCAGCACGAGAATTAACACCTACTATACAAACATATTTTGTAATAAAGTATAATTTCCATTAAAAAGAACACGAGACATTGGTTGACAATCAGCAAGTCCCCTGTAGATGAAACGTCGCATGTGCATACAAGAGAAAATATACGCGTATAAATGATATTTCATAAAATCAGATTACACTGACAACAATAGTTCTCATCTGTATTGCTCATAAAACAGTTCGATATTAGAACGAGAACCTAAATAAATCAGGGATATATAACTATGTTCGTCTAAGGTGATGTACAATTATTACACCTGTGTGCGTCACTCCCCTGATTGTAGTTCCAGATACGATTGTCCAATGGTCATGCTCGCCTGTCAGCTTCCGCGTGTAATATGACTCATTCACTGTATGCATGTCTTACACGATAACGAGAACATTAAGTAACACTTGTGCATCTACATGTAGATGAGCTGATAATGTTGCCAGTCCATCAAAATGTCAGTTGGTGCTGCCCGGCACTGCACCAGTTCCCGCATTAAGTTCTGCTCACTGCACCGTCGTCAAAGGCGTTAAACGTCGCCTTTACGACAATCCGCTACACATGGTATTTCCGTGCCCTGACGGAACATCGTCTGCTGCCTTTTGAAGTTCACCTTCATCCGGGACGTTAGCACGTGGGTTGACGTAGATGTGCTACACTTTAATAGTCTGTATGCCGCCAACATATTCGCCATTTCACAGCCACTGACCTTAAGGCTAAAGCGGGTAACGACTCACAATCTAAATATCTAACAAAGACAAAAATCTCACCCGTTGGATTACAACCTTGATGTTTCCTTCTTAGCTGGGAAGGTATTCCATCCTTTCATGCTAAATTAGGAAAGGTGCACAGCATCAGTATTTGATTGTTGATGCCTGAAGGGCACATGGTTTGTAATGGATGTTACTGTCGTCAAAGCCCACGAGGCGGCTGTACGCAGTCAACTACCTTCACAACTCAGTCCCAACTGCACTGTGAGCTGGGATCGGCCGGATCTCTCTGATACGCTATCTGTTTTGACCCATTTCATCCTTCATCACTAGATAATGCTCTCGATTGCTATCAGATGACACATTCCATACTGAGAGAATGTGGCGGTTTTATAAGGGTTAATTATAGGTGCAACGTCTTAATAGTTCTCATTTAGATGCCATATTTTGGACCAGGGGGAGTAATAGTTTGGGTTTTGTTTTTTTTATTTTGCTGGAAACGACGTCAGATACGGTGAATGTATGTTCTGAGGCGCCAAAAAGGCATTCTGTTTACAGAGCAGAATGCTGGAAAAAGTGTCCGGATTCGGAAAGAGAAGGAGATATGTAGTAGCCTGAACTTTGAGAGGCAGCGTCACAACTGAATTGCATCATTCCCCTTGTTGTTGCGCATGCGTATGACAGTAGTCAACTCTGGTACAATATGCCGTCAGTCTACCTGCTAGGACTTCACGCAATGCGTTCTGTGAGTGTGCGCGAACCGTGGCATTCAGCATACCATGCTGCAAGGAGGCTACAAGTAATTATGACACGATTGCAACGTAGAACTTCAATAGTGGTCGAGTCCTGACACTCCTATTCATTCCAACCCGCCTTCTGGTGGATGCAATTACAAGGTATCGGGCATCAGTAAATTAGCACTATGTTCAGCCAATACAACAACTACTCGCCTTCACTAAAACATTGATTACATTTCAACGGAAAACTTTTATGGTCCGAAATAATTGGATGAATATGTTTAATTATTTAGATTTTCCAATGATACGTGTTAGTCAATATCAGAACGTACGTAAAAAGGTGTGTGTGTGTGTGTGTATGTGTGTGTGTGTGTGTGTGTGTGTGTGTGTGTGTGTGTGTGTGTGTGTGTGTGTGTGTGTGTGTGTGTGTGTGTGTGTGTGTGTGTGTGTGTGTGTGTGTGTGTGTGTGTGTGTGTGTGTCTGTATGCATAGAAAAATGGTCGGAAATACCTAGACGGATACGTCATTAATTAATGTATTAATTATCCATTCTCACGACACTTGGTCGTAAATTAAGAAATTTAAATTATAGTAACTAAAGCATGTGATCATTATGTTTGAGTTTCATGATGGATATTTATAACTGAGGAAGTGAAAATGGAGCCAGTGATGTCTAATGACAGGTATCAGGATGCCAGTCCAACTTCTTGATTTTATGGAATAGAGATTCTTTGCTGTATTGCTTTGTGCACTATCGCTGACCCGTAAATCCTGGCTCCTGCATGCAACATGCTGTTATCACGAATCGAATATCACATATTCATTTCGCAGTGAATTTACATACAAACTATGTACATCAGCTCTCTACAACGTCTGGTAGTTCCTCCACGACACAAGATGGCGGCCCCCTGCGTGCGCACTTTGATGAGAGAGAATGTGGCAGTATCGAGCCATATCAGCAGGTGAATCTCAACAGACTACTAAAATAACGATGCATGGGGTAGAACCCTTCTCCATATCTCGGAGAACCAGTCGCTGAATCTTTAATTGTCTTTATCAGCAGCAGCGGCGTTCAGCCACGTCGGCCAACTATTAAAACTAGAAAGTTGTCAAGACAAATACTGAAGAACTCCTAATCTTGAATTTCCGCCATTCCACGTGTTATGGTCCCACTGCTCGTCCATTCTTCAAGTATATTTGGCAGTGTTCCGAGTTCGCTGATTACCAAGGTCTCAACGATGAAGCCTCCTCACCTAGGTTCCCAGTGTTGTACCCAGATGCCTTCGTTTTAACACACGACAACAGCAGGCATAGTTGCCCCACATACAAACATAGATATCTCGATCTGTGAATTCAGCAAGAGACTGTATTACTCCACACATATTCTCTGTTGACAATCACTGTTATCATCTTGGGTTAAGGATGAGTATCACTGCAAAGAGCGTCACACACACAATGTCTTGCCAGGAAGCACATGTCGTTGCAGAGCCTGAACCCTTGGGCTTGTCATCATTCATATCTGAAACACAGCCGTGTACGTGCAAAAGGTTTCTTCTGTACAAATCACAAATACTGTTGAGTTCGTGCGACTTTTTGTGGCACAAATTAACAAATACTTTAAATGTGTATAGATTTGATTATTTGCATCCTAAAGTTCCTGAAGGAGTTAATGACATCACAAGGAATGCTCGAACGTCAGATCATAACAGCATACTATATGCATCGAGAGAAGAAATGATTTTCTCTCAAAGTATGTTTGGACTTCAAACTGGACTTATAAATTTAAAAATCCTCAATGCCATGTTGAGGCTGGCGTGTAGAGTTTTGGGTTTTGGGGGGGGTTTTTTGGTTCTTTTGCGGTTTCAATTTAATGCACGCTTCTCAACAATAACCGCGTCTCACTGGTTTTTGACTGAGATTAAAGTATATTCTAATATATTTACAAAGAAGAAATCTTACCTCTTTTCTCGTTGTTCGTTCGAGCTACAACAAATAAAAAAGTGTAAATTAAGATGCTGTCATGCTGTGTCCGCTGGATAGAAATGCGCTGCAGTGTAGCGTTAAAGACAAACATACTGGAGTGCAATAGCAACACTGAGCAATCGATCTCTCGTATACAATGAAAGACTAACGTATTAGCGGGCCGACTAAATAAACCAGCACTACATTAGGCTCAATTAGATGAACCAGTATATTTGAGCTTACAGTGATAGCTACTCTGCATACACCGTCGTGCACTACGTAAGAAGATGAGTGCGTATTGATATAGAATTTTATGCACAAAACAAGTTAATAAAATCAAACAAATGATTCAAACTGCCACTGGATAGACGGTGTGGTGTGGGATTTTTAATCGAGGAGTAAATAGACCTTGTGGGGGTTTGCTCGAGGAGCGGATAGACGGTGTGGAATTTTACATAAGGAGTGGTAGACGGTGTGGGATTTCACATAAGGAGTGGATAAAACAGAGAAGTAGACAGACAGTGTGGGAATTCAAAGCAAGGAGTGGATAAACAGTGTGGGATTTTACGCGAGGAGTAAATAGGCGGTGTGGGATTTAAAGCGAAGAGTGAATAGACAATGTGGGGTTTTAATCAAAGAGGATGGACGGTGAGGGATTTTACTCGAGTATTGGGTAGACAGTGTGGGATTTTACTCGAGGAGTGGATAGACGGTGTAACAGTTTAATCGAAGAGTGAATAGACGGTTTAAGATTTTAATAGAAGGGTGTATAGATGGTTTGGGATTTTAATCGAAGAGTGAATAGACGGTGGAGGATTCTACACGTGGAGTGATTAGACGGTGTGGGATTTTACTCGAGGAATGAATAGACGGTGTGGGATTTTAATCGAGTAGTGGATAGAAAGTGTGGGATTTTACGAAAGGATTGAATATACAGTGTGGCATTTTACTTAAGTAGTGAATAGACGGTAATGGATTTCACGCGAGTATTAAATATATAGTGTGGGATTTTAATCGAAGAGTGAATAGACGGTGTGGGATTTTACGCGAGGATTTTGTAAGACGGTGTGGGATTTTACTCGAGGAGTGGATAGACGGTGTGGGATTTTACGCGAGGATTAAATATTTAGTCTGGGATTTTGCTAGAGGAGTGTAATTAAACGTCTTGGAAGCATAAATCTTGCAGAGTGGACGCTACAATTAGGTGCTTGCATCTGTACAACAGTCAGTGGTACAGGACACAGACAGGTTTTCTTCAACCCCCTGGAGTGTAGGTAAAGTGTATGTGAAAGACACATCGCAGCCAGCGCATTATCCAAGCACCTCGACCTGACGTATTGTCAGGATCAGTTGCATACTCACATCCATAACAATGGGACAGTTAGTATCTCCTGAGAATATCCACGAAGGGAATTATAGACCCGAGAATGTTTTGTCGAAACAGACAGTATTCGCCGAGAACACAGTTCCCATTGCTTGGGTCATTAGATTCACGTGTAGTCAGTGGTCACAAACGTGATCACAACATTTTGGAATATACTCTTAAAAAAAGTAGAGGATCCTCAAAAAAGTAGATGATTTTCATTTTTTATTTACAATTAAAACTGTTTAGGAGATTTATCGGAGTCAATCAATGTTGATATGATATTATTGAATGTTTTGAGAGTACATCATCATTTGCACTTTCTTACATCCAAAGAATGTAGTCGCTTTTGAAAGACGATTGGTGTATGACATGTAATTTGCATGTATACGATTTTCATTTTAAAACAACGACTGGAACCAAACACTAACAAATGTGTGGTGCAAGATGTGTGTCAAAATTAATGTTCTAAGTGATTTCTGGACCTTCTTCAATAAAGGTCAAAATCAAGAATTGGACTCCATGCACGTGTATGGGGCCACTGCGTTGTGCACGTGCATATCATGCGTTGTGTTTTGGGGTAATAGAGGGGAATGGAGGGGACTGGTGGCGCGTTCATAAGATGTCGGTCTTTGAAACGTTTTTTGTTAACGTTTACAGTTCATTATTCCTACATTTTGTAAAAGTGTATATCCGCATGGATCATATTTATTGCACAAACTGACTGACACGAGGGAACATGGTTATTTGTTCATTGGACTTTACCAACTGCTGCGTGCAGATCTAGTAAGACCACAACATATCGGATTCCTTCGTCCGATGCGACTGTCGGTGATATGTACATTGAACATGTCATGTATGAAAACACATTACATCCATTGAGCTAACACAGATGGAATCTGACACTTAAGTTTTTAAACAAGCCACGTTCAGTCATGCAACGGTAGCGGGTTTGTAACTAAAACGTCTGTGTGTTCAGCAGCGTGTAATAGGTACGTAATTATTTCTTTGCACCTCTGCTTGTTGACGCGGCGTTCTGAGTTGTCGGGAGACTCGAAAAGTTGGAATCTCGCTGTGTTGAGCAATGCCGTTCTAAGCTTTCGTAAACAAACAACGATGTTTCACTTGATTCACAGTCATGATTTTGGTAATGTTAAATTGCCACTTGGGTTTCATCGGAGTAAGACGTGATCACAACAACAGCATGTGAACTAATTGATGTGCTTTATTTCCTGGAGAGTGGCACAATCAATACTGCAGACAACTCACGTTACATGCTTCCTATGCGGACAGAGTCGTCAGAAACAGACTATAGAGTCGGATATCGTACAGATTGAAGATTTTATATCTTGCGAAAGTTGTCTGCTTATCGAGTGAATTCGATCGCAATTGCTTCTTTGTGTTCAATCAATACCCTCTATGAACGGGACCGTAAGGTTACTTTAATTAAGACAAATTCTGGCTCTTGTTGGAAGTTTCAGTCTGAAATTCACCTCGGAGTTAGATTGTAAGCAGTCTTGAAAGCTCAGTCCTAATCAATAGACTCTGGCTGTCCCGGTGCCAGTAAAGGTGCTCCCAATCATTTACGACTAATTTTGATCGAGATTTTGCTTTTACCATCTTCGACATTCACAGCTTTGTGCCCATCAACTGTCAATGGTTGTAATTACATTAAAAGACCTCAAAGGTTCTTGTCAAAAATCTCCAAATATCACGACACATACCAGGGGCAATCTCGACAATGACCATGAAAGTGCAAAGAGATTTCCCCTAAACATCACCAGCCTGTTATATTCATGTCCATTACTCCTTCTGCAATGAAGCCGATATATTTCAGTGAACGATGAAAATGGAGGATTTCAGATGAAACTTTTCGGCTTCATGTACATTCAGTTTTCACTTTAGAATCATGTATGAAATAAATAGCGTCAAAGCTAGAAAATAATAACAATTTCGAATATCCGTTATCAGCTGCTAATATTATGGGTAGATCACTGACAATGTTGAGGCCCACGTTAATCCATGACACTTCGGCATATATCGAGGAATGCCAAGTTCGCAAAACGCCTCCTTCAGATACTAATCACACGAAATAAAACTGATTCAGATAATGGCGCAGTAACTCTGCGACGCCGAGATTTCTCCACACAAGACCAACGTTATTGTAATACGACATATCTGTTTCCCCAAAGCCAACAGATACCTGCTGCACACAATGACTCTCATTCCGCACCAGCTGTTAGTTGTATAAATTACAGTTTTATTCATTCACTTTATCGTTGTTATGAACTGAACAGTTAATCACATTCGCGTTATACAGCACAGGCATCCGGTACGTAAAAACGCCAAAATGAACCTTGAGGAGCAAATTCTACTGAAAAAGCAGACGGGAATCTGTTGTATTGACGCGATTGCGAGACTTTCTATGTGGAGTTCTCGGTTGATAAGTTTTGGAGAGGTCCACACTGATGTGCTCTCATACAGCATAATGCATATCCATGTAAGACAGTTCGACAGTAAGACGGCAGGTTGCACCTGTTTTTCAAACTTTAGCTAGAGGCACAGGTAATTTGATCATGTTTTCTGCTAACGACATACGATTGATTTCCAATTTCTATTTCCTAATTAATAAGGCTTGCTCAGTTACCACCAAGGGGCGTATGCGTTTTTATCTAACAAAATATATATCTCTGCAAGAAAACATGTTGGCATTTGAAACTGCAATCCTGTTGTTAGTCGTAGTTGTGTGCAGTGAATCCTTCATAGGAGATTGTGACCGGCAACTTGGCTGTCGTTTCCGTTTATTGTATCTAACTTGAAGAGTTGTAATGACACAACACGATCTGCGCTGACGGAGGCATCAAAATGAGATTCAAATTGTACATTGGGAAACGTCGGGATCCAATATATATCGAATTTCTATTTGTATTCATTACGAAGAGAACACTTTATTCTATTTCTGGAATATCTAAATACATCTATTAACTAAAGTAAATACAGGGGACGGGATGGAGCTTGACACGCTTCCAAACTAACCAAACCTTAATCAGCTGATGCCATGCTAAGTTGAAAATTGGTTTTGTAAAACGGATATTAATTGCATTATGTGCAGCAAATTATGGGGGTTTCCCTTTGTATTGTCCTTCACCAAACAACAGAAGATCTTTTCTGGCGAAACCCTGGGATGAATAATGGTCTCCCTACAAGTGTTAGTCGCCGGTTCTGGAACAATAGGTCCCCCGGGATAGTTAGGGGTGCTTGCAATGCCAACTTGTCGGAAAATCGATCCAAATGTTGACATCATTTGATAAAAACTTCCAACCCCAAAATATAGACAGTCTGGCGAATCCCCGCTAGATTTACGTATGGCCAGACGAGCCTAGTGTAGACAGTTGTACCGTGGAAACTGTTACATCGAATCTAAGACCGGTAGGACGGAAATTGCAATAGAATAATGGGCATCAGTAGGAAGCTTTGACTTTCGTAAATCGCAACATGCCTACTGTGAACACGCTAGCAGCCACATACTGAAAGCACACCAGGTTGGCCCTGTATTAAATGTTATGTTTTCATTGTGTCTAATCTTGTGGCATTTGGCCTGAAAAAAATTCATTTATTGCTTAATAAAAAACGAACATTATTTGAATCTCCATCATTACAACTCGTGAAGCAAAATGGATGACTTGTTATGATACAACACGCCTGCACATGAGATGTATTTAGACTCAAGGTCATGGTAAAATACCTTTCGCGTGGGCTCTTGGACACGTAGTTCACCGATCTCGCTCAAAAACAACTAAAACGTAGACTAATTCCCAGCAATGAAACCTGTCCAATGTACCGATGCCATTGAAATATATGTTATGTTACAGCTAAGGAATTGTAAATACAGTTTCACCACACCAACACATTTCTTTCCACAATCCTTTCTTCTCAACGATAACCAGCATGCAGACTAGAGCTTATGCACATAAAAATAAAAATAAAAAAATAGAAAAATTTGACGCGTCAAAAATAGCAGCTGAAGGGTACATATGGCCTGCACTTTAAGGGAAACTGTGGAATGGACCAAGGAATTCGGATATATTGTTTCTTCATCTGAATTCGGCTGTCGTAAAGGTCAGTATAACCAAAGAATATATATGATTTATTGCTTTGCTGAGTCTGCAAAGATGATTGATTACTTCCTTGGTCGTTTAATATACCTGTATAGGGATAACTAAATAAAAAATGAAGCAATTCTCACTCTTTGATTTAATAATGTCGTGGGGACTTTGAAAGTAAATTTCTTCTTCCCTCAAATGTCATCAAGAAGAAAGAATCACACAACATCACCAGGAAGGGAGTCTAGACTATATTAGTCCAACTATCGCATTCATTTATCTTACAGAACTAGACGTATTATTCTTGAGACTTCCCCAGAAGTCAATATTGGTTTATGAGACAAGGCGGTATTGGTATCAGTTAAGAGTCTGCATTGTGTAGGCCGCAGTGTCGTGCAAGTGACCATACCTGTGCCATGTGTGGTTTTCTTGTGATGGGACGTACTTTGTTCCAGTTATATTTGTTTGTGCACTGTTTTGGCCACGGATGGAACACAACTATATTCACCTTCAGTAACCGTGTATCGTCTTCTAGATGTCCTACCTATGCACATACATTTCATTTAGGACATTGATTTTCTTTTGCATTTTCCTTTTATCAACCGTTCCTTTGCTAGCTTCTCTTGGGTTAACTGTCACTTATATAATGTATATTCATTTCAACGAACTGAAACTTTGCCTGGTCGACACATATTCTGCATATATACCGTTCTTGAACGTATACGACACGTCTCTTGATCTAGATCGGACTATACAAAATACATGTATGTGATGCCATGATGTCCATCTGAGCGGGTTAATGTCATCAACCTTATCTTGTTACAGAATGGCATTGTTGCTGTGCCCCTTCAGCTAGGGATGGACGTGAAGGAAGATGGAGCCATATACAGAGGCCGGAAGCAGAATGCTGCAACGTCTCATGTGACACAAACCCACACAATGGTTTACATTAAGGCATCCAGTGTATCACACTCACGTAAGAAAACATTTCATACAACTTTCTGAACTGGGGGACTATCACGTGACTAAGAATATCCATCACAGATAGATCAAAAGTATAAAATTCACTTCACACGTTTCGGAAAATGAGTACAACACATATTACTACGATACAAAGCGTCAGATGTACAGGCGTGTTGCAGATCCCTGCATAACCTGTGACACAAACAGTTTAACAGCTGAAACTTCGTAAAATGAAAAACCAGGCAAGGTTTTTATTAAATATATCTTTCGATTTAGACAATATTAACATACCTATACAGCTACTACATAATATAACTACTGACAAACTGATAATACTGAGGCACGAACAGACAGCAGGTGGCAAAAGGTTCTCCCAGTTGTCACACGTGTAACTTATCATAACGTTTATCACTATTCAAATGAAGCGAGCGCAGCCACGTTTATTGTCATGTTTAAAGGTAACTACACGGGACAAATGGTTCTGGTAATTATATCCTTGTTAACCTGTTCCATTTGTTTGACAATCCCTGACACCCAGGACCCAATCGAAGAAGATGCATGGACACTGATCATATTGTATTGAGATTTATACTCAGTAGCAGAACGATACTTATTCCAGAACAGTCATAACAGGTGTGTGATCCGAGTTTTACAAACATCGAGGGACTGTTCTCAGCTGCTGATAATAGCTAGTGGCGACTTGAGTGATGAGGATACTTGTGCCTCTAGAGAGTTCACCAAGACGAAATAAAGTCTAAACAGCCATTTCCTTGACGGCCAGCGAGACCTTAACAAGCCTACCTTTACAGAAGTGAATTTGTCAGAGCACTAAATAAACATACATCAAGAGACAAATTGCCCCTAAAGACACAAATGAACTGGCTTGAAAAAGATCCTTGATGAAGATGAGAGAACTGGGCTACAAGTGGCGAGATGCACATCGGGGCGGGGGAAAGGTTTGCCTGTGTGTCGCATCATATATTTAATTTATCAAGGAAAAACATCCCGGCATATCATTTTGCTACATATTTTAGTGTCGTAAGATGATATTGTTTTTTAGTATAATTCCATAACACTGTGTCAGCACATCGTGGCAATACACAAAGGCTACGGGCGTTGTAACCACAGCAGGAACGAACTGGTAAACTTTTGAGTGATCTTTGAAAGAGTCAATCAGCATTTTACAGTTAGTTCAGCAGTAACTGAACAAAACGACTTTCTCTGAGGTCTTAATAGTGTACACTTACCATGAGTCAAGTCTGTATACATATATTACATTAACGACTTCTGTTATGGTTAGTTATTTGTCTTTAATTGTATCTCAGCTTGCTCTACCAGCAGTAAAGTAGGTCTGTGCAAACATTACATTACTAATTTGAGAGATCTTTTGCCGATGGTTGCTCTTCTGTAATACGTGGCGCTCCTTGCACTCATCTACCGCCGGTGATGCTTAGTGCAATAATATGCATATAATGCTTGAACACGTTCTTTTATCCATAGATAGCTAAACGTTATAGGTTATGGACTTGCTCTACCCCTCAGATGGAACTTTCGTTTAGTGTATGTATATAAAGCACTAAGAAGTTCTTTTCTCGCTAGCCACAGCCATTATAGGTTGTGTGCTTGCTCTAGCCAAGCAGCAGCACTAACACCAAGGTTCCTCTAACGAGCTGCAGCCACGGCAACTTCTCCCTCACGCTTGGTGAGCTGCGTCCGCTCATTGGGAAGGGCAGATTTGTCACACTCATCTACCTAATCAAACACGCCACGCCATCATCAACGACGTCGTTGTATATCACAACGTGGGCAAATACATCGTCCTATTTGTATCTGAGGCGGCGGAGTGTGATATTTACCTACGCAATATATTATCTTGGATTGTCAGGTGTAGTCAATTGAGACGAGAGTAATATAGACTCCACATCACAACGTTGTAATCTTATTCCTATTGGAAGATGGGTTTGAGGGACGCAGACACATTCTGACATTCAAATCCTTGTTGGCGATTGTAAATATTATGCTTTTAGTAGAGGAAAATGAGAGTTTATTTCAGATTTGAAAAAAACACCCGCATGAATGATGATTTTTACAAGTCGGATTGTATCATGTGGTTAGTACTGAAAATGAATATATTTTTGCAGGTTAGGTCTATTTAACTGTCAAACTGACAAGGTATTCTGGCGCCAGTTTGAATGATAGTAATGGGCGATTTCTTGAAATTAAAGACTGTATCTTTGATGCCAGAACCTAATGGGCGCAATGCCGTCAAAGTAAAACAAACAGCCCAGTAATCCCCATCGTCAGTTAACCACGATAAAAGCCTTATAATTGTGAAACGCTAACATTTTACTGGAGTGATTTCCCTATCCGTTACACATCATAACTCCAACATTACTACATTAGGTGTTCTTAAACGTCTTGAAGTGGAATTTGACATTGGCAATGAAGTTGCCTTGACGGTCTGAATGAGGAATACTTCAAGGTAGTGTCCTCTCACAAGTTATCACATTGCCGAAGGCAGCAACACATCGAACTATTATGTGTGCCTGTGTAAGCATCTGATGTCCTAAATTATTGCCTTTCTTACATGCTTGATGTAACAATCACGTTAAAAGGCTTAATAGCCCACGCTGAAACAGCCAACTAGGGACATAACAATCGCACTACAAAGTAAAGTCATTAATCTAAACCACTTAGCAAGTATAAATCAAATAGAGAATGAATGTCTTGTATGAAAATTAGAAGTCACTAATAGTGCTGTATTTCATTCCACACGCCACGAAACCATCATGTACATTTCTACAAGACAACACAAGTTAATTCCTGTGTTTTAAACTTAAATTAACCAACATAATGTTAAAATTAAAAGGAGTGAAATAAAGCTTCAGAAATTGGACTCCGATGAACCATGCCACCCGAGACGCCTTCTGCATAATTTCTCTTATAAATACGCTACTGATCAAACTGACTTTCCCTCTGCTGGGATCAGTCGTGGTACAGAGTGGTGAAATGGCAACAGAAACGAAATATGAACGCGAGTTTGTACCAAGATATACGGAGACACGTAAGGTCATGAATACGTGTGAAGAAACATGAATATCAAGTGGGTCCCTAGTGATACTTTGTCGATGCGTTAGAGAATTCATGTTAACGGTATGTTTTATAAAACCATTCAGTGCGTAACACAGTCGGAGAAGATGCCAGCATTAACGTTAGCATGTAGAAAGTTAGGCAAAAGACAGTGTTAACGTCAATGCACTGCAGAGTTCGGCAATATACCAGTACTAACGGTTGTGTGTTACAGAGTTAGGCAATATACCAGAGCTAACGGTGGTGTGTTACAGAGTTAGGCAATATGCCAGTGTTGACAGTAGTGTGTTACAGAATTAGGCAATATACCGGGTTAGGCAATATATCACTGTTAACGTTAGTGTGCGCTCGGGAATGTTAACGTTAACATGTTAAACGGTCGGTAAACGTAACAATGTTGACGTCAATATGTCGGGAATATACCAGTGGTGTAGGAGTCAAGGAGGGTTACTTTTCTACGCACGTGTCTCATTATCTTACAAGAATGGAGAATACCGGCATTAAGTCAACGAACGTCATGTACAGTCGCGGAATTATTTTAACGTGAATGGATTCGACAGCCGAGGGATACTGTTATGCTATGCAGTTGTATTGATAATGTTGTAATAATTCCCAATAACAGGTTCCCGTCGGTCGACAACAGAAGTAATTTGGCAACTTCCCTATACCATAGTGCACTGAACTATGTCTGGCTGCCAGCTCCTGGTAGAATCAATATGCGAGATAGAGAAGACAGCTGTATACAAATGTTTGTATCTGCGTGACGCAGTAAGAAACGAGAGTATTATCAACTTCAGCTCGGGGCATACTGCTTGGAGTCAACGCTGTTGATCTTACCAGATTCTCACCATCTTCAAGATCCACCAACTGGCTCAATAGATAACATAGGGTCATGAATGGGAATTAAAGGGGGAATATCAAACGTGTATATTGGAAATTGATGGTGACTGTGAATAGCCATCAGAATGGAAATATCATAACGGGAAATGGAAGCCGACTTGAGTGGCAAGGTCTGGCATGACCACAGCCGATATGGGGGCAACTTACTATCGAGAATAACGACTTTGGTGCTTGTAATCTGCAGATCCGATGTTCTGCAAACATACGTCCCAGCATCTGTCATCGTGGCTCTCTTGATGTACAAGGCGCTGATTATGGTTCTCTCGACGATGGACATAACAATCTGAATGTGAAGTCGGTCGTCCTGTGTGATCTTGTGGCCATCCTTGAACCAGTCAATACCGTCAGGGGGATACCCATCTCCGGTGGCATTACAAACAAGGCGCAGTTCATTCCCTTTCTCCACGTAGCTGGGACCGGAGATTTTTATATCTGAAAATAAAAGAATATTTAAACAACATGGCACAAGACACATGTGTAGATTGATATGTTCGTGAAGTAATCAGGAAGCATAATGCATCCACATTTTATCTTCGGTTTGATAGTTGTTACAAATATGGAAAATATTGAAGGTGGAATACAAATACTACGTTAAATCACTTGAAACTCCCTCTATCCGTGTAACTGAACACAAAAAACGTAACAGACTATGGCAAGACATGAGCCATCGTGTAGATTCTGTTTCCCATACTGAATATATATTACAGACGATATCCTATCTTAAACGTCTAAGTACGATTAGGCATTATGTAAGATAGTACATATAGCCTACCAACCGCAGTATGTAGTCAATAGTGAAGTGCGATAATGTGTTGATAACAAAAGCCATGTATTGTGTTTGTGGTGTAAATACTTTGGATAATACTCTTCGGAAGAAGGTTGTTCATGCCATGAGTGTAGGTGTGCCCCAATAACTGTACAATGAATGTTACACGCCAGCTGATATTAGACATGCACTTCAGATACACTTGTTTAAAGCACAACCGAACATCAAGTCACATCTATTGTACGGGAAGCATTTTGGCGTCCTTGCAATGAACAAGTTTTCATTCATTTCGCTGTTTCATAATCTCCTCTCCCATAACCTAATTTGACTCTGTCTTTGACCTCTATCTTAAAGCAGACTAGAGCACATATGGCAACGTTGTTCGGAACAATATATGACACTGATACCAAACTGAATCATTGAAAATGGTACATTTGAGTCGTGAACTGTCAATCTCCGAGGGCCAGTAAGTGGCCATTATGATGGAATATCTTGTCTCTCGGATTGGGAGCCTATTTAATGTGGCGTACTTTCAAACTTTATTGCCTCTCTGCGCTTTTCAGCTAGAAGCAAGGCCGCGTCTCACAAGAAGCAGCGATGTAACGTCCTGCATCACATGACGTATTACCGCTATGAAGATGCTCCGTATGCCCGCTGGTAATAATGTCGGAGACTTTGGTGGATGACTAATTCGATAAAAGTTTATATCATTACATCCGACTGCGAGGCAAGTGATGCCAAAGACTCAGTATGAATTTTCAATTACTCCTATGTAGAGCGTGTGGTGGCTAGCCCTATGGATTAGTGTCAATGAAACCATTATTACGCTTGTCTGCTCCGTAAAGCTAAACACAAATGTCGAGTTTATATCGTGCCGAAAAGTGTTTTTCTTCGCCAAAAAATGGAAATTATACTGCTGACATACATATGATAAAAACGTTGACATTTTGCTATGATAATAAAATGAAGTGATTTGGGCGATGCACATTCATTGACGGCTGTATTGTGTCTGGAGACATATGACCATTGCGAGATGGGCAACACAATTGTCATGAGACATAATAAAGAACAGGTAGGATGTTATGCAGTGTCTTGTTGACCTGAGGGGAGATGCAAGGTGTCCCCCACATACACGGCTGACCGACTCCAACTCAGGCAGGACTGGACAGGCAAACGCGAAATATATTTATGAGTTGAATACAACATGAACTTGTACTGAAGATGAATTTCTTAACTATCTTGTTACGGACACACTACCAGACATCCTTGGTAGTGTTATGAATATCAATCAATGACCCTCTTCCATGAGGACTTAATTTGTGAATATAGTTTCCTGTGATGCATCGATTCTTGCACCGATAAGACACAAACTAAGTTATGTTATACCAAGACAAGAAATTCGTATTTCCGGCCGTTACTTATTCAACAATGAAATGATCGAGTAAGTGCCTGGGCTTTTTTGCGACACGCTGTAGCAGGTTTTAGAATTATCTGTGTTCATATCGGCTTGCTGATGTTAGAAAAGAGCTTCACATATTTTTGCACACACCCAACCCGGCAGTGTGAAGCCAAAGACAAGCCATGGTATACAAACTGGGTACCTCGTATGAATGGGAAAACTCGGTGCGCCTAGCGGCAGCAAGAATTTTACAATATCCAGGGAGCTGAAACTGATATTCCGATGTGCCGTTGAGATTGGCATCCAATGATCGAGAGTAAAAATACCAGCGCCCTGAGCTTGTACTAGTGGCGTGGATATGTGCGCTATATAAATATCCTATAATAATGATAACTAAAACAACAGATTGCACTGAGCTAAAAACAATGTGTATGCCGGCAATTTGTGAATAAACGAGCTAATGATCGATATTGTGAGCGATAACCCATGTCACAGGGGTATTAAGACACACTATCAGACATGGCACCGGACCTGACTGACCACCCAAGGAATCCAACAGTTATTATGAAGACCTGTTACGTCATGTTTGTGGTTCCAGAGAATGGACTTCGTGTCTGCATCGCCCGGATGTGATCGTTATCAGGATTGACTGATATCACTGCAAACTAGTCCACCATAACAACATCAGAGTTTCTTAATGTCCATTCATGTTTAATGCACCATCTACCCCACACTGGGAATCTAAAGCCATTCTGGACAGGTTTTGTGTTCCATATAGAATGTATGGATTAAGTCATTAACAGTATGTGGTGTGCCTCGTATGTTCTCTGCCCGTCTAGCTGAGGGTTTCGACGTTTCAAGAGCCAAGGGAAACTACAGATTGATTGCACCATGTTCACACACCGACAACAAGCTGGCGGGTTCCTTATCAACCACGGGGTGTGGAGTGGTCTAATGGTTAAACCGTTCGCTCGTCATACGGAAGACCGGGGTTCCACTGTCCACAAGCGTATAATATGTGAAGGCTATTTCAGGTTTTCCCCGCTGTCATCTTGTTGGAGTGTTGCGGAAAGCTGCTTATATTAAACTTACTCAGCCCTTAACAACAAACAACATTTACAGCAATAACAAGAATCATCAGAAGACGACATATCCCCCCCCCCCTCCCACGTGTTTGAAAGGACAAATCATCTGCCAGTTACTTATTGTTCTTTTCCATGGAATTCATGAAAAATATAAATGCCATATATCTGTATTCAGCAAAAAGTCACCATTTCTAGGTCTGTCTCATATATCTGCCAAGGTCTGTTGAAAGATATGAAATGGTTTTCAAGTTGTGCTCCGTCCGAAAAGTCCGAAACGTTTCCATGGAACCCGAGAAAATCACAAAAACCTGTAAATACCTGAAGATACCACTTTGGGGTTTCCCACACATATCTACCAAGTTATACTGTCAGATATTCAAAAGTTTTTGAGTTTTGCACCGGAAACGAAACACGCCTCTCACTTTTGAGACTAAGTCCGAAACGTATCCATGGAAACCAAGAAAATAATAAAAAAAACTGTAAATAGCAAAAGGCACCACTTTAGGTTCTGATTAATATACTAGTATCTACCAAGTATTGCAGAAAAATATTGAACGGTTTTTGAGTTCTGCTTAGGAAACGAAGCCCATCCCTCCATTTTGAGACTAAGTCCGAGACGTTTCCATGGAAACCTCAGAAAATAATAAACCATAAGAACCTGTACATTGAAAAAGGTACCAATTTAGGTTCTGATTGATATATCTACCAAGTTCTGCTGAAAAATATTGATAGGTTTTTTAGTTCTGCTCCGGGAACGAAGCCCACCCCACCATTAGACTAACACACACATGTTCCATGGAACAACAACAAAAAATAAATAAATAAAAATGCCCAAACTCTGTAAATAGCAAACGGCACAACCATAGGTTCAGATTATTATATATATCAAGTTTGGTCTAAAAATATAGAACGCTTTTTGAGTTATGCTCCGGAAACAAAATGATTACGGATGGACAGGCGGACAGACGAGGCGTCCACTGTATCCCCTCGCATTATATGACCGACAGACAGAACCGTGTGTAAGTTAGTAGCCTTCAGAAGGTGTGGTTTAGTTAGTCCTAGACTGGCTGTCATCCCACACGCTGGCCTTAAAGTCTTATAATGATGGTAATCATTGAACACATTGTCCAGTTCCCAGACTGGACACATGACATCTGCCTGGAAAATTAATGTGCATTGTCTATATCCGACATTCGCACATTACTGTGGAATAATTCGCTTTTGTCTGGCGCTGGGCAAACCTCGGGCAGTGAAGAATGGCCAGCGTAACACTGACCGAGCTGTATCTCATAGTAAAATAGATAGGATCATCCCAGGTCTGCCTATATTCGCCTCCTCCACGTGCTTGAGAGTGGGCTGCCTCTATTTTAAGAACGATATTTTAGCTTCCGTGCTTATCCAAGCGTTAAACCCCGATATGGCTGACGATACAGTTCTGGTGTTATGATGCTATGCATCATTAAATTGATTCTCTGCATCCATACTCAGAACTATGACTACTTTCACTGTAATATGCACATGAAGTGGACCACTGGAGGCTTATTGATTTTAACTCGATGGGAACTAAACGTTCCGTGCTATCCGGACGATGTGCGGTTCCTGCATGCTTTCATACACTGGAAACCACAGACGAATTGATACGAACCGTCGCTGTTTTGCTTTAACTAGATTTTAAAGTGTCATTTTTGACAGAGCCGACTTTCTTTGAAATTCCTTAATCGGCTACTTCGTGCGAATTTCAAAAGAAAAACTGAAGATTCCAATGAGCTTCTGGATCTATTAGATTCCAGGAAATAGAACACGAGACCGTTATTTTGTAAAATTGATAATAACAGACAAGGCAAATTATCATGTTGTCTTGGATAAATCCGTTTAACAGAACGTTTACAGTTCTGAAGCCCAGGGTCGCTTACAGGAATTAATTCTGAAAACATTAAGTGTTAAAACATTCACATGATGGCGGGCAAAATCAATCAAGACTGTCAGATGAAAGAAAAAAGAAGGCAAAAACCAGGATCTGCTGTACATTTCATTCATCACAGTGCTTAGCAAACACAATTTAACATGCATGCTGACCTAACACTAACAATATTAGACAAATTATATAATATGCCAGCGTTAAAACACGTGGCATCAAGACGATATAAGTCCCTACTCCAGGCAGAGTAGCCAGATTACATTTGACAAAGCTCAGTGGTGTTTCTTGGAATGACGGCTTGCTATGGCGTAATGAGTGAGCTAAGCTACATTACAGAAAGCTATGTGACTACAGAGAGCTACAGATGTATGGGTGTGCCTGATACATTCAGAGCGCCACAGATGTAGGGGTATGCCCTATACATTCAAAGTGCCATACTGAGTGAACACTCAAGCTGGACGAAAGATAATGGGCATGCCCTTCTCAACCAATGAGGAAAGGGTCAAGGTCATTAGGACATTCGATCCCTCTAATAATATTCGTCATGAATGAAGATGATCAGTTCATCTGATCCATCTAATAACACCCATCATGGTAGAAAGGTGATCAGCATGTGATATCCTCCCAGCAACACCCATTGTGACAGATGTTCCAGGTCAAATCTGTCGTACTCTTTTAATTCAAGTTGACCTGATGTTTTAGATGCATCCTAAGAATCTGTTCAATACGGAACACCGGTTTTAATTGATACTGAGACCAAGAAATGAGTGCATAATTACCAAATGGACGCTAGTGTATTACAAATGGTTGTTATTATGGCCAGTTTTATCGTGCTGCATTCCACTCGATATTTCAGCATTACGTCTGGAAAACGGTAAGGTGGACGAAGAGGAAGTTCAACCATAAATCAGTCCTAATTATGACGAAGTACAGGAGCATATTGGCAGCCATGTTACGCAAAAGGACATACTGCCTCAGAATTCGATATAGCTGTTATGACAGGAATCAGGGTCAGCCGATTCTGAAGCTTGCAAACTTGCGCAGACGAGAAACCATAAGCCGGAATTTGAGTAAAATGCCCGTTTGTAGTTCTGGATCGGGCGGTGAACACTTGAATGTCTGGATTGACGTGATTGATCGATGGAACCGCCGACCCGAGACACCAATAAAGATAAATAGACTGCTTGACGCTAATGTTTGAACAAGAAGGTTGCCACGGGGTACATGTTAACTCCCATGCTGAATACATACATCTGATGAGGGCATTGCTCGAACAGTCACCTCACGTGCACCTTCCCGGTTTCTTCTTCAACTTGGCTAGCTGACCTTCCATTGATATAACATTTGGACTTTGAGTTGCCATTTAAAGTTCAAGTCGTTTTGTGTAAACACTAGGAATGGGATTTCTGTGAATATCTCAACGAGAGGTTTACTTTGAAATCTCCTGATTGTATCCTGTTTACAATCGAAGAAGGAGAAACTCTGGGAGAGATTTTCTCCGGTCTGATTGATTCGTCAATGCTCCTATTTTGTGTTAATCCCATCCAGATCAACAAACCAGCGATGATAAACATTTGTTACTTTACACGGCAAACTCACGTATAAATACTCCCTTCATTAACAGCGCCGATCTGATCGATAAAATATTACTTCCATGGTCACTGCCACTTGCCAGTCCAGTAACACTTGCTCTTTCACACTTAACATCACGCGTCTTCTATACATTTACAAAATATTAAAACAGCACTTCGAAACTGAATCCTTCTCGACATACATGGTGCCAATCATACACTTATCTCGGCTGATAAATCAGTTCCATTAAGCCAATTTACAGAGAGCAATAACCCTGTTAAACCATGCACCTATTCTTGGTCATCCGCAGTCTGAAATGTGTTGGTGGTGACCGTCAGTCCTTCACCAAAGCAGTATTTGATGGTGAATAATCTGGTGAGATGCATCACACGACGTTTAAGACCTTTGACATAATTGGTAACGGGCAAGATTATTTATGCTGCCATTAAACCGATTTGTTTATATCCTAATAAACCCATTGATCCTCCTCAATGACCAGATCACACACGAGGTATTCCTCACTCACAGCATTGCTTCAAAAGATTATCAATTTGTTCACATGAATTGCTTTTCTAAGTTTTATTTCACACTTTCATGGTAGCGCGTCTTCATGCTGAACATTGGATTGTCCCATTGCATCCTTTCTCATTTGTAGAGGAAATATTGGCATTGATCGCAAGTAACCGACGTGTGGCTGTAGCCAAACACTTGTTTCATTCCGCCTCTAAGTTGGCGGCTGACTGTAACTTAATGGTCCCAAAAACTAGCCACGTGGAATTTTAGAGTATGCTGCAGTTAAGTGCTTCAGATTTAACAGCTTGACGTACATTGCTTGGAATAATAATTTTTTAGCGTTGGTAAATACAATTATGTCTGTTGAATAGTGTATTTCCGTCCTATTCTTGAACGTATGCATAAGAAACGCTTCTCGTTCTAGATTTCTTGTATTGACTATTTTTAACAATCGAGAATCTGAAACATATGTTTAAGATATGCATTGCAAACATTAGGGAGAATTACACCAGCCTTTTGAACGTTAATATCTACAGTGTCTACTAAATGTACCCTATGTACACATTGTAGAGCATTCATATCGTTTTTCCTCCAATGTTTGTTTGTTCCATATATTGGTGCGTTTGAAACTTCGGTCATATTCTTTTGATGCTGTTTCACTAGGAATCTTATGCCAAAGCATTGTTTTATGCTTAGAGTTCACAAAGCTGAAGGTGACTGTGTCTTCAATGTGCCTTGCTTCTGGCTCCAACCGCAGAACCATTATTGATGTCAATAGAAATATGGCATGTCTGCTAATTATGCAGAGCATTCCTCCCGTATACTTTGTAATCAAGGTATTCGGTTTATTCACTCGCAGCAGGCGAGCTGTCATCACTGTACCAACTTGCAGGTAGCACGCTCCTTCTGCCTGCTGTTCTATGCACGACCTCCAATCATCGTGTTTTGTAAGTGACATTAACTACAATAACTGGAGACACGATATGCATTAGGAAATAGCTAACTAGGTTAGTCGAATGAACAATGACTTGCTGAGATTTACGAGCAGATGGTTGGTGTTTGCTTGGAAGCCTAAAGCCCACTTCCTTCAGAGGTTGACAAGATACCTCATTACTGTCACTGTCTCCGAGGATGTCGATCGATCATAAGCGTGTTTTAAATGTGTCATAAGTACTGATGAATGTTACAGTGAAGTACACGTTCTTTACACTTGCTGAGCAAATCCATGGTCAACTGTTCTGTGTTACAAATCATGTTCAAGTCATGATACACAACAAGTGGTCAGCTGGGAGATACAGTGGAATATTTTGTTTTGTTCGCCTTTTTGACCAGTATTCCATAAATAATATGACAGCAAAGCAGGGATTGAGATTAAGTATTGACAAGCTGAGACCAATTATGGCAATAATGATTGTGAGTTGCGCGTAACAATTACGTCATTACGATTGGGCGATGCGGTGATTAACGAAGGTATTCATGATCAGTTTTACACCATTTTAAAACTGAATATATTACATTAGATCATGCATTAATCTACAGGCAATACACGTTTCCCCTCATAGCACTTTGGCAAACCAGTCCTTCTATAGGCCTGATAGTACAAGGGCACTTCGCTTAGCTACAGGCAACTGGAATACTCTCAATGTCATTCAAAGTTCCCTCGAGATGCAACTGACATTTTGATGATGTGAAATATGTTCATTAGTTTAGATTAAATATATTCGTTTCTTTGCATAACCACAATCTCCGAATGTGCTGAATAAAGATGCCCGATGGCCATATTTATCACTGGACAGACCACGACACGAATGTGAGCATGTAATTCAATGAACACCTTTGACTGGTAGAAATGCGGCCGCGACTCGAAATGATTTGCCTGGAGATTTGAGTCGCGACGGTCACTACACAGTGAGAATTTATCCGCTCCATTCTTTTAAGGTAGCGTTCATCTCCATACCGTTAACACGTTCAGAAAGTGATTGAGATTTATATAGCCGCGAATTTCGAGTTGGTGAGAAAATAATTACAACAAAGCTCGCGGAAATTGGCTTTGTGTAGGTCAAGTTGCCTGGTCATTGTAAATCCGCTATAGTGTGACACAAGTGTTATGTACTAGCTTACACCAACCGCTGACCAGACGCTAGATCTGTAGGAATTGCTTCTCTGGCCATTACAGAAAGGCATTGGGCCACTGATCCCCTCTGCGCTAGGAAGTCTGCGGGACTAAGACTCCGACAAAGACATCAATGTCGCTCTTCTCCGTTCAGCCATAGGGTCGTTCTTACCATTGATAGGATCTTATACAACAGGTTTTGCAGCTTCCTGTCTATGAAGTAACACTGATTTTGTGTATAGTCTACATATACCTCTGAAGCCAATTTAATCATGTTATTCAACCTCTGACACTGTAGCACACACTCCCAGTAGTTAAATCATGTGAATTACAAGAATATAGATTTGATGGACAGTTTATGCCCATTTGTTGTTGTTGTCCACGGCCGAAAATATTTGTAATAATAATGGGATCACATACTGAACGCATGCATGGAATCAAACCCGCCGACAAGCAAGAGGTTTAACCCGAGTGCTACCAACCTAACATCCCTTACTTTATACAGTTGGATCCATAGACTGATACTGATATACAGGTATTACTTGACATAAACAGGAAAGTAATTTTCCAAATCTGAGTAAACAAAAAGCAAGTACATACGTATACGCAATAGCGTGTGTACAATCAGTGCATCTGTTAACGAATGTAACGTTAGGCAAAAAGGTTGTACACCATTGACAAAAGGTATATTACATCCTACTAGTACGTCTAAACTCTTCAAACACGATAGATAGAATCAATAATTTATAAATTGCATATTCAGATGGCACAACACTTACTGATGCTGTCTAAAAAGTATCGGTTGTCAAGTCTTCACTTTAAGAAAATGTGAAATAATGAGACTGTTTTTTTCATCGAGTACACATTCCAGCGACTGGAGTGTGTCTTTATCCTGGATGTTCACATGTGTAGATATCACATCGAATCGTGTCTCCATCTGGCCCCAACCAGGTCCTATATTGATTAAGTAAGTGTCATTCTATTCTACCAATACTGTTAAACAAACGTCATTATAAGTATAAGTGCGACAAGCGTTCACAAATCGTTGAGGTTGCTGGAAATACATTTACAGAAAATTAGCAGCTAGTTCATGCTGCAATATGGTGAAATAGAATCTCACACAACAGTGTCAATATTAGCATAGTGAAAAAGATTAGGAAGCAATCTAGTCTCTGTTGTTTTCTGTTCATTCTCATAAAGTAAGAAAAAAAAATAAATACAAAATTCAAACCTTCACGCGGACAAATAACGTCGAAATGATTGCAGTTTTTATCAAACGTTTTCGTCCTGAGAGGGGAGCAGGTGCAAGATAGCAAAATAAAGTTATTCACGCCGCAAACGCAAGGAGCATACAGGAACGTCTTTAAGGTTTTGTCTCTTCCTTCGACTATGTTCTTAACGCCTTCTCTTCTATTGCAGAATCAGCTGCCACAGCGCTTACCGAGGTTATCTAAAACCGTTTTAGTTATAAAAACTTCATCACAGATTCAACGAAAATTAATTATCTCCCCATAGCTCTCGACGGGAGTTTAAAAGTAAACTAATTGTAAGTAAATGATCAAAACATGATTCTAATCACTGTAATTGCCAATACTGAGCAACCAAGTTACATTTGAAAATTATGTCCGATGTTTGAGATACAAATGATACGGTGGTGAGAAAACCATAAACAAAGACCACATCTTATCTTGATCCTGCTGTCTGACACATTAAACATGGACCAAGGAACCAGGAGACACTGTCACAGCAAGTACGATACACAGCTGAAGAGTCATTAATATCAGACAACCAACACTATTGCGATACTGGATAAAACTAGACATTCTTATCACTGTTTCCATATTCACAAGTTTGTCATCGTTTGTTCACCCCTGCTGTTTATTATACGACTGTGTTGTTCTATGAAGGCATGCGTGCCCCGTGCTGTTGGTGTACACGCTGCACGGACCACCACGTACTAGAAGCCGAGGGTGGTGCGTTTGTTTACTAGGGAGTAAACGAATTCGCATGCAAAGCTTTCTGGCAGACGGTCCTTGGCTGCATCCCTGCTGCGGTACAGTTGGATGCAATGCCATTTGGGTTTTTTTATCACTTGCCTCACGGCATTACGCCTCTCCGTAGCTTGCAACAAGTGAATTCCTCGTTTCGTTCCATAGCGTATATGTGGCAAGATCCCGACCACACGAGTACTGACGTAGGAAGTTGAAGTTTGCCACGTGCAAGATGGCGGCGTTCCGTTACCCCGCAAACCTTCATTCAGGAAGAAGTTCATGTTTGGGGTGACATTGAAGACGTAACTTTAATAAAGGCTTCGTGAGATGCAGACGTTTAAAAATAAACAGCATATCTCTTCGATACTCTTAACCTTCAATGTATCCTGTTCACCATATGGTCTGTATCTATACACGGAGCAGGGTTTACTCATAACAGCTACAGTAATAGACACGAACTGGTGTTATGCAGATAGAGATAAGGCCAGGTTCTACAACATAGATCAAGGTGGCCATTGTCTCCGAACTGGGCTTCCTAATTTAGTATATCATTAATTTTCTTAATTCAGGATAAAAAGGGTTTGCATTTCAGGAAAGTGTTTACGATGCCAGTACAATGAGACTGGTCACGATACGAAGCTGATTAAAACGGCTTTCCTGGACATGCATCACGAGAGGTAAAATATCTCACTTATAGACTCTTCTTCACAACACACGTGAACAACATAGTAGTGTCCGTACAAGTCTCACGTTTGTTCACCACTCAGGGACTGACACACAAACAATCCATAACTTGATAGCCATCATGTCCTGACGTACATGACATTAGCCTTTCAGTCTGAGGACTAGGTTTACATTCGCGAGAAATCAGCACTCGGTCATACAGCTCAGACCGTGAGTCGCTAAATCCCCATCAAATAGTGACATCACCATGTGTCCAGGGAAAGGTAAGCGGATCCTGCTCTATCGGTGACAGTCTGGACAAAGGGAAACACAGAAAACACCTATCGCACTATTGATATGTTTCGTCAGTACAAATATTCATCTGTGTTATATTGGTCAGTACGTACGTGACATAGCTGTGCGCATGCCCTTTCTTGAACTGGTGAAAGAACATTTACCCCAGGGCGATGCTTTAAGCAAATGTCCCTCTACTAGGTTTGTTTGAAGGGTACATCATGCATGTCGGTTATTGATGCTTCACGCTCATGATAAACAGTGTCTACTAAAATCACCAGCACTAATTTAAGCGTCCCTGACCTGCAAATAAATCAGCGCTTACAAAAACGTAATATGTAAGGAGGGGGGGGGGGGGGGGGGGGGAGAAACCTTACCTGGTTTAAAGGTAGGCCTGAAGGGTGCATCTGAAATGAAACAAAAACACTTTATCAGTTTAACATTCTGCTTTACAAACATAGAACTTTAAAGAGTGACTCTAGTGCTTAACATTCAACATCGGTACGTCGTGAGTCATTTGTAGAATATTTATGACGTTGATGAACAACATATTAAATACCACTAGAACTCCGCAAAGCTATATATGAACATTAGATTCATTATCATTTAAAACACTGTGTGTGCAGCATGGAAATCATTAATACATACTTGGGATGTGTACATGAAAAGGATGTCCCACATTAACAAACGTGTTACACACAGCTGCCTAATTCCTTGGTTTGGAAATATGATCGTTCTCTTTATCTTCACCTGTTCAGCGTTACATCCGTACCATTAATTCAAATTAAAGTCTGGACGAGTGCACATAAAAAGACACTTGCGAAGAACCAGACAGGGTAATATCAAATTGCCTTATGTTTTCGAAGTCGCGGGTACTGAGGAGGAATCTTTGCAACGTTGCCAAACTGTTTTGCACATTTTTTACATTGTACACTTTTTTTCAATTTTTCAAGTATGTATTCGTACACCCATTAACAAGTAGATGTTTGTACAAATGCCCTCAAAGTACGTGTTTAATGTAAACTTTTTTACCGAAATTAAGATCGCATACAGTTTCTGTCATGCAATTAATCGGGGCGTGTGTCCACTTGTGTATGATGTGCTCTCATGGTGAGACGAAGCAAGCATGTACTCTTTTCTCTGCATATGCTGATATTTGTTGTTTCGCTGTGTACGTGAGAAATCCGGGTAGAACACAGTTTCTGAATCGATCTGAAAATCGTTCGGTAACATGTTAGATAAACATCGCCTTCTATCCATCCCGCCTCGGCAGTACAAGCTGTGTACGAACAATACATTCATTTTATTGGCGCATGTGCATTTCCTGAACACAAGGCTATCTTGATACGACGACTATGCGCTGACCGTGTGTGTGATGGGGAAAATATACCATATACGCAGATGTGTTCGCAAATTGACAGTCTCTACTTGGCAATATAATTAATGCAGTTACTGGCTACAGCAGCGAATGGTGTCAGTAATATAATGTAGGCGTGTGTCATCATAATTATGCATAAACTCCAATATACCTACACAGTGTGATCTCAATTAATTTACATATCGTTAAACGTGAGACGAAGATGATGTGCATGACGCACGCGTCCAATGTCCCATTCCGTGCGTACAATGAGTAAAGCTTGTGTGTAAAGCTATGAACTGTCACATTCACTGTGTTATACTTAGATTTGTGCCATACTTAGACTGTAAGGTACTGCAATGTACTTAGTCGCATGGGCCTTTCCAGGATAGCATACACCAGCATATTTGTTCAAGTTCACTGACACCATATATAAGGGGCGCGTTTGCCTCCGTTATCTCACCTTACAAGAAGACGATGTGACGATCACACTGACATAAACTCACACGCGCGCGCACACACACTCATGTACACAAACATAAACGTACATGCACACGCGCACGCACACGCACACGCACACTCACACACACGCACGCACACACACTCAGAATGCAATCTTATCACTGCTGTATTCCTAGCAGAGACTCCACTGTCCATTTTGATCATCTCACATGAAATGTTCCTGAATTACCACTGGATAAAGTCGTGGACAAATCTAGCCGCAAACATACGTGTCCTAAACATTTCTGCCGCGGTAATGTCAGAATACGAACATTTCCTCTGATCCAGTGTTCTACGTTTTCTGAAACGTATTCACTTCTTGTGACACGACATCCACATCATCCTCCAGCGAACTTCGCAAATTCTTATTTCCTTTGAACAATTCGACTTTCATAACATCCAGGCGCTTTAGTGGGTGGGTGTTTAGTGTTGACCAGCTAACAAGTGGTCAAACGTTTGCGCTTCCACATGTTCCTTTTCTGTATCCGATGTAGATTCTTACCTCGAGGTTACAACAGCTGCCTTCAGAAATGAGATTACCCCACGACTCTTATATACCACCGCAAACCATGGGGAAAATATTGATATACTTTGAAACATGGATCTCAGGATGATGTGTAAGTTTTTAGTTTTAGTTCATGATGTTTCATGAAACCAACTATACTCGTCTTACAGATTCCTCCATGAAAGCACATCACGAACATGAGATTCAGTTCCTTCTTGTTTTAGGTATTTTGGTATGCGTCATAACACGAGCTTGAAAACTCCCATTCTAAACGTTAGATAATGCATAGGCACTGTCATGTGGTATCTTTCCTTACAAAACAAATAATTTGAACCAAAATGAAAATTGCATAAAAGCTATTTTGTTTCGCACAGTTACATCGCAGGGGATTTGAACGTTCCTTGGTAAGACAGTTTTTTAATCCATCTTAACGCTCTACTCATTCGACGGACTAACACAAACTCTGCACATGGAAGACATGTTAAACACTGTGTGGAGCTCTCAGGTTTGTTACGAAATGGTTCCACAAATGCTGCCAATGCTGCTCCTTGGCTAGCATGATAGTAAGTGTTCCCTTAATACGTGCGGGACATTTAGTCAATGTGAAGAATAGCACAATATTTCAGGCATTGTCTAAATGCCAAGTTTGTCGTGCTAAATTTGAATGTTTTCAGGTCAGTTAAATAAAACGTACACACCAAAGCATTCTCATAGGCGAAACGGGATAGAAAGCGTTTTTTTTTTTTTTGTTTTGTTTTGTTTTGTTTTTGTATTTTTTAACACAGTACCGTAAACCTTACCCTCGACTCTCAGTAAAACATTGTGTCGAATACTCCTCGTCTTTGAGCTGATTTGACACTCATAGACCCCGGCGTCCTCCAGGGAGACATTTCGGATATGAAGGTTCCACTCAAGCGAGAGTTTCTCATGATATACATAAAGACGTTTATCCCGGAAGTACGTTGTGGTTCCGATAGTCAGAGGGTTGGGATCAGAAGAACGACGCCAAACTACCTGCAATTAAAAAAGAGACACATTTCTCAATAGCGGAAACGGGGTGAGCTGTAATGAGCTTACTTATCACCACATTATATCTGTAATTTTTGCTAAGATAGCGACTTCCTTGGAACCGGAAATACGCACATTCCATCTGTGCTGACATGGAGCGCGGGTGAACGAATGTATTTGAATGACGTAAAGTTAAATAGTTAAAAACGAGCCATGTAGATTATGTTGCATGCTAGAGACGAATCTTACACAGACTCTGCTTTTTGTACTCGCATGCTAGCCATTTCGAAATGTAAACACGGATATTGGTGGTATTTGGTTCTGGCGTGAACCACTTTCAAACGATTCCTGCGAGACACCAAGTATGCATGTCATTCTAAAACATAGACGTTGGTTACCTCGTTAGACCGTGGAGGAAAAAATTGGTGGCAGATTTGTATCTCTGGTTCACTGTATGGCACGACACTACACTGTATAGCACGACACTACAGCTTCAGATTGCTAAACCGATACAGGAATGGGTGTACTCACCCGTACAACTGTACAACGATACACGATACAAATCACTCTCTTAGCTGTATGGGAAAGGTCGTATGGCATGGCAATAATCTGTCATGTCTAAACTGTAAGCGTATTATATCCGGTTAGAACAGGCCCCGTTTATAACCATGGATCTCAAGTGTACTTACTTTGCCTTTGGCAATTACTTTCTAATCGTTATTTTGAGCTTCCAAATGTACCGCGTTTAATATCCATTCTTCTGAATAAAGTATGATCTATTTGTATGTAATCTGGGATTATTGAGAAAAAAGAGAAAATGAAATTCACGCCTTTAAGTGTCCATAATATGACACAAAAATCCCTGGCGACGACTTGCATTACTTTTTTTAAATTATACATCTATTATTAAATTAGCTCCTGGTGATATTGTAGTACGTTATCCGAAAGAAAACAGAGCAGCTGGGTTAGTTTCTCTGCTCATTTGAGAAGGACTTATGACAATTCATCATTCTTGAAAATGCTATTTTATGTGTCTATCTCCTGTGTGTGACACGGCGATATTGAACACGACAAGGCTTGGTTAAACAGTGTACAACACAACACAAGCTTCATCACAAATGGCTTCAATAAACGATCCATTATTTATTCATATTCCGCTAAATATTTGATCAAAGCAAGCCTGACCATGGCTTTAGTAATTCTTTGAAGCATATTGTGGTTTTGTCAGATGTAATTAATGTTTGGATTGATGTGTTATGCTTCGCTCCCATGAGCTCGCAACACAGGATTAAGTTATCAATAAACTTCTGACGTTCTTTATGTGATACAGTGTATGTCTACAGAAGCTACACTGATGATATTTAGGACGAATATTAGGACATCTGTTGTCACAGGATGAACCATTAGGACATCTGTTGTCACAGGATGAACCACACGTTGTACGTATGACACCACATCACCCACAAAACAGCCAGAACAAGGAACTATGCTGTAGACGTACTGGGTCATATTAGTATGTGAGTGTGTCCATCTCTTCTCATGCTGACAAACACCACACGCAGATCACACACATTCAGTTTGTTAGAGTTTGTAAGATGTCATGACTAAACAACCCATGTAGTGTGATGATCTTATAGCATGCGGCACTGCCATGGTATACGCAGTCTCTGATTACGTGAAATACCGTCAACTAACGGGATCGGGTGGTCAGGCTCGCTGACTTGGTTGACACATTTCATCGATTCCCAATTGTGCAGATCGATACTCATGCTGTTGATCACTGGATTGTCTGGTCCAAGCTCGATTATTACAAACCGCCGCCAAATTACGATTATTACATTACAAACCGCCGCCATATTGCTGGAATGTTGCTGTGTTCGACATAAAACTAAACGCACTAAATTAATCTGAAATTATTTCATCTATTTCTAAACCATATGTTTACAAAATAAAAAAATCCATGCAAATGAAAATATTTTCGTCTACGAGCGAGATTAGTCGAATTAAGACCGAAATGATTTCATTTTTTGTGTCATGATACTTATGAAGGCACCTTCATTCATCTACAACCTCCAAAACAATAAAAACCATGAATTTTGAGTGGAAGTGCCGATTGAGTGGAAGTACCTGTTATAAATTAGCGGAATTAAGTCAAAATGAGTTGAATTTTGCGCCATGATACTTATAAATATATCCTCATTCATTTACAACATCAAAAACACAGGAAAGATGTATTTTGAGTCAAAGTAATAATTCTGGCATGTTTTTCTAAAATCGCCCTGAATTCGCAAAATTAAGTCAAAATCAGTTGAATTTTGTGTCCTGATACTCACAAAAGCACTTTCATTCATTTACATCCTCCGAAACTTTGGAAAAAGATGCATTTAGAGTAAAAAGAAATACTCTCACCCATGGGCCAAATGTTTTTCGCCCATGAGCGAATAGCTGTCAGCTAGCGGGGTCAAGTCACAACGAGCTGAAATTTATGTCATGATACATGTTCACATTTTTTCATTCATTTACAACCTCCAAAACATTTAATCTGGGCGACATTAAACACTCTGGCCAATGGGCCTGGTCATCGGCTAGCGTGTTTAAATTTTGAGGTTTCGATCTTTTTTTTTTGTTTCATTTTTTCATCCATAGCACAAATTCATAACAGCTGCAAGTTATTTTTGCCAAATCCCTTGTGAGAGAGCGGGCTACAGTGCGGAGAGAACTAAATTGTGACGTGTTGAATTCAAATACCAGTGTGAGACTTAAATTTATTATTCTGAATACACAATACTTTGTGAAGTTCCAAACGTAATTTCGACTCGATTATGATCCTTGTTTTTATCTATTTGTTTTGTTGATGATTTCTTTGTTTAAAGTCGTCCACTCTCACTGCTGTCACTGACGGCGATATATATATATATGGTCCCAAGACGCAAGTAATTCAGGCCTGAAGCGTTTAGTAAGGTGATTCCGAACAGGATAGAATTACTCTAGGGTGACAAGTCGCATAGAACTAACATTATTTATAAAACTGATGATTCCGTATTTCAGGGTTTACCAACATCAGACGTTAACCTAGGAATTATGTAAACTTTATTCGCTATCCTAACAAAATTATTCAGCATTAATCCAGCAATCAAACGTTTGAGAAACCGTTGAAACGTCTGTATCAACATCGCGTCTTTCTACGGGAACAAACAGGTCTTAATTCTGTGACAATGGGAGCTGGCATGTGAACATATGGATGTTGGCCATGCTCTTCACAAAGGTGACCGCGATCGTTATCACTACATAGATTGCTGGTTCCTACACAGAATAATAACATGCTGCCCTCACATATCCCCAGTCGTAATACTGAAGTCCTAATGCGGAGGACTTCAGTAGTTTCTATGAAAAGACACGTGGGGTAATTAAGGCACACGTCAGATACATTCTACATGAATACCAAAGAAAATCTGCTTCTATTTAAATTAGAGACGGGAACCTTCGTTTTTGTCCCAGCCATGAATTGTTAGCCTTAATTATTCTTTGAAGTATACTCAGGTTATAAATTGCTGTCGTGGTTTAGAGGAGGGATACTCATTAGAGTTTGAGGGGCGCTAAAGGGAGACAGAATTGTTCTTGATGATGAATAGGAAGAGGAGAAAACTACACCTTGTTTTTCATATATGAGTTAAATTAAATATGCCGCCACAAACGTTGCTCTCTTGTGAAATGCAGCGCTTGTCACTGTTATTGAAATATATACAAAACACATGTAGTCTGGGATACAACAACGTGACAGTTATGCTTACATGAGTCTGCCACTCGTGTATCACGTGGTACAATATTTACAGTTACACACATATGTCGACTGGAGGATTGCAATAACGGAATTGAAATTAGCACTTTGGTTTGGATAGGACGAATATCAACCATGATGACGATTAAACGTCTCCATGCTAAGAATCGAACTAATATGGCAGAGGCTACATATCCAGCAAGGGAAAGAATATTCCAATGGAATGTGTACCTTGACCATTCATTGCTGAATAAATTCGACGGAAACATCATGTTCATAACGTGATATCCTAATAGCCTAAAAAACGCAGATTAATCATTAACACAGAAGGACGTGACATGAGTTCACATAACTGTTCTCTTGTAAAACACATGTCTGAAGCAAAGAGACAGCCACGTTTTCTAAACACCCATGCCTTTGTGTAACTAGAGAATAATGTACTGAAGTAGAGCACCGTTTACGCTCTTATTTCCACTCCCTGTCGTCAAACTGTTTGAGTGTTCAACACTGGCGACATTCTGCTGAGGGATGCTGAGCAGGTATACCATTACATTCGCATATTTATGTTATTATCTAGTATATTGTATAATTCCTAACGCTGACATCCACCCAGTTCCATCTGTGTGTATCCTGCTCCCGGCGATCACGGTAACATGGCCGATCAAGTGCAAAGCAAAGGTGGCAGCTACAATTTTCTTTTCTTTTTCGCAAATGAAACCTTTGGCGACTACAACTGTCCATTTACATAATTGGACTGAACAGTGGAAGTTTTTTTTCCAATGTGTCAGAAGGTAGTGTTTTGTTATCGATTACCCACAGGTGGGTTTTCGATGCATAGAATGTTTTCCTCACTGCTCTTTATTTGAGGCAGTCACTAAAACACTGATGAAGCCATAACCTTCTCGAGCCTGCTTATGTTTTTGCTTCGTTTGGGAATGTTTCTTGGGGTTTTTTTGGGGAATGGTTTTTGTTTTGGTGCTGTTGTTATACTGACGCGTTTTCTTGAAAAGATTCCTTGGATTTGTCTTATATTTAGGTATGCTTTTAGGAACACCTGGTATCCTGACTGTTTCTGTGATTCATTCATTCACCAAACGTATTTTCACAAAACGCATATTTTCACATAAATGACAATGACGAGGTGTAATTAACAGAAGTTTTGATTTGCCGTCGGGGCTATATTTCTGTCCCTAAGTGCAAACCATTTTTAAATAAATTTCTTAAGTTTAAGTTTAAGAAAATTATGTAAACAATAGGACGGTCATTGACAGGTGTATAACGGTTTAATGGCAAGATTGATAGGTCATGGTGAGATATGGTTGGTTAGTTGGCTGGTTGGTTGTTTAACGCCGCATTCAGCATTGTTCCAGCTATATGGTGGCGGTCTCTAAAAGATCCAGCCTGAACCACACAATACAGTGATCAATATCATGGGTATCGTCTTACACAATTTGTACACGATGACATGTATCAGTGACGTCAGCGAGCTTGACCACCCGATCCTGTTAGTCGCGTCTTACAAGTATGGGTTAACCTGGATCTTCAAGGATGATGACCTCCTCAAACTCGGATCTTCACGGGTACGATTAGGCATGGCCAGGTACATTGGGCAACAGGTAAAATGTGTCCTTTTATAGTCCAGTGCACTGGCAGCTTTTTAAGTGTGGTCAGTGTCACGTAACTTTCCACGTGTATGACGTTGACATTAATACCATACATGATAGCCACATATATTTACGCTCCTGGAAACCAGGGGAACAGTGTGCGAAGAAGGGGCCGAGAAGACTGGAGAATTGAAGGCTCTGTAATAATGTCTGTGTGAAGTCTGTGGTTTCTGTGGAAGTATGAGGGCGGTAAACGATTTTGTGCCCTGCGTAACAGCTTAACACCTTGGTCACTTTGTTGAATCATACAATATTCACAAGAACGAGTCGTCGACTGTTTTGTTTTAAGTAGTATATACTATTGAGTGAAAAGTGAGTGCGTATGGTTTAACGCCGCTTTTACCAATATTCCAGCAATATCACGGCGGGGGAACACCAGAAATGGGCTTTACGCATTGTACCTATGTGGGGAATCGAACCCGAGTCTTCGGCGTGACGAGCGAACGCTTTAATCATCAGGCTACCAAACTGAACTATTGAGTGAAAATGTCATTTGGAACAGTTGACAAAACTATATCAAACGTGTATATATGTAAGGCAGTAACTTACATAACAGCATTGTAGTGTAATCAAACCATAAAACCGTCCTGCATGTTACGATCTAAACGTGACTTGATGTCCTCCTATGACTTATATGTATAAATCGCATTTAACACAGACGACAAATATTTTTTTTTAAAAATATATAGCACGATTCAGAACATAGATCAATCACGCTCGCTTTCAATGCCAACAACCTGGTATGTTCTATCGCGCTTCACAGTTAGGACGTTCAAGACCTATCTCGATAATCCCCAGCCTGAAACTGAAAGGTGAATAATTCTCAGTGGTATGGTGGCGAAGTTACAACTTAAAGCTGAAACAGACACCTATTTTCTGTAATTCTGTGACTTGAGACACCGCTTCAAACAGATTTCACGTAACATTCAATCCAAAACACTTTTTTTCACGCTAAGTTTTGTTTGTTTGGCCCCACTGTAGTATGAGTTTATTCAAAGTTGACAAATTCAACAAATGAAGTAATAGCTAACACATTTATCCTTATATACATATTCAGTCCAATTTCAATTTCAACCTACAACCGTAAAATGTTCATACTGTTTCCGTTATTTTGCTTTATTACCCGCTTTAACACAGTGTGCACCCTGCATGAATTAATGGAACAAGCACCACTTTACAGTAATGTGCAGTCCCACTTATGCTACATTGCAGAAGCAGAGCCCTCATCTGAACCACACTACAGCTTGTTTTTGTCGTTACGTCATTTAGAAAGACCGGTTATCAGTCGGACGGTGAGAGTAAGTATGCGTAAAGTCTATTTGCAGGAACGATTTCTCACAGTGTTTATTCCAGACTTAAAATAACTCTATCTGCCGCATGCGCAGCACCCTCGAGAGTTCAGGGAGGGAGTACAAGCGTCATTTCGGGTTGATTTACATAAAAGTCAAACATGAATGTTTGGCTACTTTTTTACGTAAAAGCCCGATTATGGGAATTCTCAAGTGAGTAGATTATTTAATTCTTAGGAAGATATTCTCTTGTTGAACTTTAAGCCTGTGATAAAAGATGAAAGCTTTTTCTTACTGACGGCTAACCTTTTACAAATTTGAGACATTTAAGCGGTTTAAGATATTTTCAATTGATTTACCAGATCCCTGAAGGTATACTATGTTAAATGTATAATAACTAAAGGTGGAATCTCTTGAAACCGGCCATAGTATATGTGGACAACGTGTCCTCTCCATGGTTCAAGGTCGAGGAACAATAACATTTCATTTGTATTTACGGGGCCTGTTCGGGTGAAACAGGTGAACTCTTCACTATTGACCGCCATGTATAGTCTCAGCGGAGTCAGCACCTTCATGGTTTCTTTGAAAATAGAATGGACATGTTTGTGGGCGTTTTCATCTGAAAACGTGCCATAGATATTAATCGCAATCCACTTTTGTATCTGTTTTGAGAGCCCGTCATGATGCTGTATTCCATGAAATGTACCTTATTCAGTTTGGTATGCTTTTTAATCTTTCAGATAAGAACAAAAAGTAGGATCTCAACGCAATTTTCCAAGAAAGCCTGACGTTTAAACTAAATACTATCCTTGAAATAACCGCTCTAACGAGTCAAAGAAAGGAAGTGGAAAATTACAGTCTCTTAACAAAGTGAGCTGTTTTTGGTAAAAAGCCTAAAAGTAATTTGGAGATGGTGTATGGGATCTTGTAACATAGAAATCGTAGTGTTTACAAAGAGCAAAGTGCAGCATTTATTTGAATTCATTTCTTTCCAAGTAGATTTCATCGTGGAAACGATTGGATACCCTAAACCAAGGATGACGAACAGCTCCATGGAAACCCTCCAAAATGAGATGCTTTATGAGACACAAATGGAATCGGTTTTCAGGGGTCATACTAACCGTTCGTGTGCCGATGTTTTCAATGGCGCACTGCAGCTTGGCTTCTTCACCTTTATTGAAAGTCACATTTGTGTCCGTCTTCAGGAACTTCGGCAAGGGTGCTAACGTCGTCAGGTCATCGCCTACAACAAAATCAGTATTTAGGTTCGTCAACACAACGATCAGTGACGACAAGGGCCTACGATCGAGTCTCATCGTAAGGGTCCGAGTTGAAATACACCACCATCTATTGAATCCCACCATGGGAACTCTGGCTACAACATATATTGCTAACTATTTTTCCCACATTTCAAACCGGACTAGAGTACATTCCACCTATTGAATACCAGTTTGGGGACCGGGATAGATTACATGGTAGCTATTGTATCTCACCTTGGGAATCGTGGTAGACTACATCGCCAGCTATTGTATCTCACCTTGGGAATCGTGGTAGGCTGCATCGCCAGCTATTGTATCTCACCTTGGGAATCGTGGTAGGCTACATCGCCAGCTATTGTATCTCACCTTGGGAATCGTGGTAGACTACATCGCCAGCTATTGTATCTCACCTTGGGAATCGTGGTAGACTACATCGCCAGCTATTGTATCTCACCTTGGGAATCGTGGTAGACTACATCGCCAGCTATTGTATCTCACCTTGGGAATCGTGGTAGACTACATCGCCAGCTATTGTATCTCACCTTGGGAATCGTGGTAGACTGCATCGCCAGCTATTGTATCTCACCTTGGGAATCGTGGTAGACTACATCGCCAGCTATTGTATCTCACCTTGGGAATCGTGGTAGACTACATCGCCAGCTATTGTATCTCACCTTGGGAATCGTGGTAGACTACATCGCCAGCTATTGTATCTCACCTTGGGAATCGTGGTAGGCTACATCGCCAGCTATTGTATCTCACCTTGGGAATCGTGGTAGACTACATCGCCAGCTATTGATCCCAACCTGGGAATTGGGGTAGAATACATCATCATCGACTAAATCCACATTTGGGGACCGGACTACAATACATCTCCCACTATGGATCCAAACATTGGGGACAAGACTAGAATAAGCATACAACTATCGAGTAACAATACCTCCACAGAATACAGAAGTGGTTTAAGTTCAAGTATGTTTATTCATACCCATCTACATGTACATGGCAATGCATAATTCTTACACAATTCTGACAATGATCATACATTCAATAATGTTGCCTTATTTTAAGGCTATGTAACACATATTTACAAACTTTGAGCATTAGTGTATCATTCTGTCGTCATGAGGAGCTTCAAGTTGAAGATATTTGGGTTACTACAAAAATACAATGGGAAATATAATTTTCTTAAGTCATTATAATGTTCGCACACAAATAGAAAATGATACTCGTTTTCCACGTCTAATTCACACAGTGGGTATATTCTTGAACAATAATCAACATTTGACCAGCTGCCTTCATTTACATTTAACTAGCAGTTAAGTATTTTTCGGGAGATAGACGACTTTTATACTCCTTATATAATCTATATCTTGTGCTATTTTGAACTCCATTCCAAGATTGATAAAACATGTTTATAGCAACATCTTTGAAGCGTTGAAGAAATATCAACTTATTAAAACATGATTGGCTAATCCATACAAAACCAAATCCATGGTTAAACAACAAAAGACTTATTGATGAAGCATAGTTTGTGTATGAATGATTATCTAAATTAAACAACATGTCATGTGCTTTCTTAGGTATTCTATTATTGGGAGTTTCAATTAACTTTAGCCAATATTTTACAGCCCGACATAAGGCACTGATATAGAGTGAATATCGGCAACATTCGCCGTACGCTATAGTATTTAGCGTTTGACAATATTTAGAAATCTTTCACAAGCTGTAATATGTGCATTTTCGATTTTCTCGAATCGGTTTAGTCCCCACTGCCGTATAATAAAATAGGTTCAACCTGTGAGTCAGTTTGTTTTAGAATACAGCGGGGTCAACAGTATTCAGCTTATTCAAGTTATGGAGTATTTCCATCAGTGCACGTTTACCTCGGAGAGCTAGATCAGATTTTAGAGGTAGAAGAAAAAATAATACCAAGATACCTGTGTGTATTAAAAGTTAATTTCATTTAACTTAATTAACATAATTTCATTTCTATAGAACCCTATTTCACATTTTGCTAAACGACCATCCCTTCTAAATACAACAATCTTAGTTTTATTTAGGTTGACGCGTAGTCCCCAAGGGTCAGTAAAGTTTTCTAAAACATTTAGTTTTTTAGTCTATGCAATCGAGAGATAGCATCAGATACTAGAATGACATCATCAGCAAATATCAGTAGTAATATTTCAAGCATATCAGGAAAAGGTTAAACACCATATTTTCCATTCAAGATAATATCATCTGACAATTCATTGATGAAAGAGGAAAAAACGATTGGACATAATATACAACCTTGTTTCAGACCAACGGGATAGAAGTAGTGACAACTGTACAAATTACTGTGGCACCACGTTTCCAAGTCGGAAACATGCAAGTATTCGTTCATGTAACCTAAGTAGTACCTCGGAAAATTGGCCCCATTTCTTGAAATATGTACCAGATAAAATAGCATCGAGCAGAGACATGACTTCAAAATGAATTTTTATGACACCAACTTTCCATGCCATTTTGGATTGTGACCAGTTACATAAGTGTATAAAACTTCAGTTCTCCACAAGTAAGACAAACTATGTTACGCTTACATGTACAGTACAATTGAAACTTGGCTGTTGTCGCACGGAGATACTGACATGCACAGTACAATTGAAGCCTGACTGTTGTCGCACTAAGACCTTGACAAATACAGTACAATTGAAACCTGACTGTTGTCGCACTAAGACCTTGACAAGTACAGTACAATTGAAACCTGACTGTTGTCGCACTAAGACCTTGACAAGTACAGTACAATTGAAACCTGACTGTTGTCGCACGGAGATACTGACATGCACAGTACAACTGAAACCTGACTGTTTTCGCATTAAGACCTTGACAAGTGCAGTACAATTGAAACCTGACTGTAGTCGCACTAAGACCTTGACAAGTACAGTACAATTGAAACCTGACTGTTGTCGCACGGAGATACTGACAAGTACAGTAAAATTTAAACCTGGCTGTTGTCGCACGGAGATATTGACATGCACAGTACAACTGAAACCTGACTGTTGTCGCACTAAGACCTTGACAAGTACAGTAAAATTGAAACCTGACTGTTGTCGCACTAAGACCTTGACAAGTACAGTACGATTGAAACCTGACTGTTGTCGCACTAAGACCTTGACAAGTACAGTACAATTGAAACCTGGCTGTTGTCGCACTAAGACCTTGACAAGTACAGTACAATTGAAACCTGACTGTTGTCGCACTAAGACCTTGACAAGTACAGTACAATTGAAACCTGACTGTTGTCGCACTAAGACCTTGACAAGTACAGTACAATTGAAACCTGACTGTTGTCGCACGGAGATATTGACATGCACAGTAGAACTGAAACCTGGCTGTTGTCGCACTAAGACCTTGACAAGTACAGTACAACTGAAACCTGGCTGTTGTCGCACTAAGACCTTGACAAGTACAGTACAATTGAAACCTGACTGTTGTCGCACTAAGACCTTGACAAGTACAGTACAATTGAAACCTGGCTGTTGTCGCACTAAGACCTTGACAAGTACAGTACAATTGAAACCTGACTGTTGTCGCACTAAGACCTTGACAAGTACAGTACAATTGAAACCTGACTGTTGTCGCACGGAGATACTGACATGCACAGTAGAACTGAAACCTGGCTGTTGTCGCACTAAGACCGTGACAAGTGCAGTACAATTGAAACCTGACTGTTGTCGCACGGAGATACTGACATGCACAGTAGAACTGAAACCTCACTGTTGTCGCACTAAGACCTTGACAAGTACAGTACAATTGAAACCTGGCTGTTGTCGCACTAAGACCTTGACAAGTACAGTACAATTGAAACCTGACTGTTGTCGCACGGAGATACTGACATGCACAGTAGAACTGAAACCTGGCTGTTGTCGCACTAAGACCTTGACAAGTACAGTACAATGGAAACCTGACTGTTGTTGCACTAAGACCTTGACAAGTACAGTACAATTGAAACCTGACTGTTGTCGCACTAAGACCTTGACAAGTACAGTACAACTGAAACCTGGCTCTTGTCGCACTAAGACCTTGACAAGTACACTGCAATTGAAACCTGACTGTTGTCGCACTAAAACCTTGACAAGTACAGTACAATTGAAACCTGACTGTTGTCGCACTAAGACCTTGACAAGTACAGTACAGTTGAAACCTGGCTGTTGTCGCACTAAGACCTTGACAAGTACAGTACAATTGAAACCTGACTGTTGTCGCACGGAGATACTGACATGCACAGTAGAACTGAAACCTGGCTGTTGTCGCACTAAGGCCTTGACAAGTACAGTACAATTGAAACCTGACTGTTGTCGCACTAAGACCTTGACAAGTACAGTACAATTGAAACCTGGCTGTTGTCGCACTAAGACCTTGACAAGTACAGTACAATTGAAACCTGACTGTTGTCGCACTAAGACCTTGACAAGTACAGTACAATTGAAACCTGACTGTTGTCGCACTAAGGCCTTGACAAGTACAGTACAATTGAAACCTGACTGTTGTCGCACGGAGATACTGACATGCACAGTAGAACTGAAACCTGGCTGTTGTCGCACTAAGACCGTGACAAGTGCAGTACAACTGAAACCTGACTGTTGTCGCACGGAGATACTGACATGCACAGTAGAACTGAAACCTGACTGTTGTCGCACTAAGACCTTGACAAGTACAGTACAATTGAAGCCTGGCTGTTGTCGCACTAAGACCTTGACAAGTACAGTACAATTGAAACCTGACTGTTGTCGCACGGAGATACTGACATGCACAGTAGAACTGAAACCTGGCTGTTGTCGCACTAAGACCGTCACAATTGCAGTACAATTGAAACCTGACTGTTGTCGCACGGAGATACTGACATGCACAGTAGAACTGAAACCTGACTGTTGTCGCACTAAGACCTTGACAAGTACAGTGCAATTGAAACCTAACTGTTGTCGCACTAAGACCTTGACAAGCACATAGCACACTGTTCTGGCTGACTGACACAGCACACATGCTGACATATATGAACTCATCTTTCTTTAATTGGTGGGCGACCATGTTACCCATAATATAAGATTATCCTACTTTCATTGTACGCTCCCAGCTCTGGCATCATTATGAGGATATAACGTTATATACTGTGCCACCCCACTCTCCGGTTTGCTTCAGTGTTCAGTACCATGTGAAAGTAACTGTTGTAACACAACCACAGCCATCTGTGTAGATGTACAACCCATGTATAACCAGGTTGGTAGTGAGTGCATGTAGAGCGACGACATGGTGTCAACTGGTGGTGTCCCTGGTGGTGGTGTCAGCTGGTGGAGGTGTACCCGGTGGTGGTGTCCCTGATGGTGGTGTCCCTGGTGGTGGTGTCCCTGGTGGTGGTGTACCTGGTGGTGGTGTACCTGGTGATGGTGTCAGCTGGTGGAGGTGTACCCGGTGGTGGTGTCGCTGGTGGTGGTGTCAGCTGGTGGTGGTGTGCCTGGTGGTGGTGTTGCTGGTGGCGGTGTCAGCTGGTGGAGGTGTAGCCGGTGGTGGTGTCCCTGGTGGTGGTGTAACTGGTGGTGGTGTCCCTGGTGGAGGTGTAGCCGGTGGTGGTGTCCCTGGTGGCGGTGTCCCTGGTGGAGGTGTAGCCGGTGGTGGTGTCCCTGGTGGTGGTGTAACTGGTGGTGGTGTACCCGGTGGTGGTGTCCCTGGTGGTGGTGTCCCTGGTGGAGGTGTAGCCGGTGGAGGTGTAGCCGGTGGTGGTGTCCCTGGTGGTGGTGTCCCTGGTGGCGGTGTAGCCGGTGGTGGTGTCCCTGGTGGTGGTGTCCCTGGTGGAGGTGTAGCCGGTGGTGGTGTCCCTGGTGGTGGTGTAACTGGTGGTGGTGTACCTGGTGGTGGTGTACCTGGTGGTGGTGTCAGCTGGTGGTGGTGTCCCTGGTGGTGGTGTCAGCTGGTGGTGGTGTGCCTGGTGGTGGTGTCCCTGGTGGTGGTGTCAGCTGGTGGTGGTGTACCTGGTGGTGGTGTACCTGTGGTGGTGTCAGCTGGTGGTGGTGTCCCTGGTGGTGGTGTACCTGGTGGTGGTGTCAGCTGGTGGTGGTGTGCCTGGTGGTGGTGTACCTGGTGGTGGTGTAACTGGTGGTGGTGTTCCTGGTGGTGGTGTACATGGTGGTGGTGTATCTGTTTGTGGTGTATCTGGTTGTGGTGTATCTGGTGGTGGTGTATCTGGTGGTGGTGTCAGCTGGTGGTGGTGCACCTGGTGGTGGTGTACCTGGTGGTGATGTCCCTGGTGGTGGTGTACCTGGTGGTGGTGTCAACTGGTGGAGCTGTACCTGGTGGTGCTGTACCGAGTTTATGGCATTGTCTCGGTGGCTAATTCCATGCGCCTCAGCGGCCGTGTGCAACTGTCATTTTGATGACAATCCAGTGTGCGTATTTATGTTATTGTCTGAAAGCCGTTTTCTTTACTGTTATTGTAACATATCACAAATGAATGAACATGACGAGCTGTCACGTAGAAGTTTGTTAACGATTACAAAACTTCAATCAGTTAGTTGGGCTCAATATGACCATTTTACAAGATTAAAGATTTTTAATTCGGTATTATTGGCCAAATGGCCTATTGTACAATTACAGTCACATTTCTAATCTCTTAGAAACGTGATTTATAGGAACTGTGTGAGGAAAACATGTTTCAAGTACAAGGCAACAGACTCGGTGGTGTTTATATTTGTCGCGTTCAAAATTCATAACAACATTTTAACTGGGTTGAACATTATACAGTCATGGTAGGTATTTCTATAGTATAGTATGAGATATTTTGGGCAAACAAAGAATACATAGTAATCAACTTCAGTTTGAAGTAATTCACAATTGCTACACACAATATTGCCGTCACATGATTTTAATCTCCGATCCCATGTAATGAAATTCAGCATTTACGTCAACTTCTTTTTAAAGATTTATCACTTACGTTTAACAGGAAGTATTCAAGTTGTAAAACAGATTTAACACTTGCATAAAATGTCAGATATCTGGATGAAGAAATATCATCATGGCAACCCTGTTGTTGATTATGTAAAAATAGTTTTTTATTTCCAACATCTTGACAAAAATATACGAATGAGAAACCACACTTAAGCAATAATGAGCGCGTGTGCGAACCCACTCTTGCTTACCACTTTTATCTAGTAGTTAACAGCTCGTATTTTACTACTTACAAACATAATACAATGACCGAATTCTCCAACCACTGCCTTATTTAAAGCATACTTACGAATCGTAAGAAAATGTTTAAAGTGAATAGTTTGAACTTTGTTCAATGTCACTGTGGTGTTCTAATGCCCATACCTCAGCTCCATATAATAATACTGGGACCAGGTTTGTGTCAAATATATTACATGCAGCTTTACAGGACATATGTGGTGTTTTTCTAAACTGAAAATAGAATGCAAAGTTTTACGAACTGGAAATGTTTATAGTTTGCTTGCCATCGACTGGCTTCGTTTGAGAACCCCCATAGCACCATGTTTTAGTACGTTTCAATACGTGTCCATTCCGAAATGAATACTTCTTATTTTTTTCAAATTGACCTCAAGACCCCATTTGTTACAGACGTTATACAATACTTCAAGTTGCTGGTGGAGGCCATTATTGCCATACTTCAAGTTGCTGGCGGAGGCCATTATTGCCATACTTCAAGTTGCTGGTGGAGACCAGTATTGCCATACAGTGACTTTGGGCACAAAACTGAGCAGACCTCGGAAAACTTACGTGAAGACATGTGAAGCAAATTAAAGTCACCAAAAACATACGCACGCTTCATTGTACGATCCCAGTGGCATCACTGTATAATGAATCAAAAATACTCTTACAAACGTATAGAAACAAGATTTGTAAGTGAGGTCAATACATATTAAAATACGGGAAATTGTCGTAAGCAACATCCCTATCAAGATCGCCTGAACCTGTGAAACTTAGCATCATAGCAAAGTCAGCCTGAAACTTGCATGCGCCGCTGAGAGTACCGCCACAAAGGCGTGTAGGGTTTCAGTCCTTTGGACAATGTCATGTGGGATCGATTAATTTATGTGGGCCATAATGTCTTCCAATATCATTGATCCTGCTTATCACATAGGTGAAACATGCTTTAAGCCATACATTGTTTCTGTATGAAGTATGGACACAGCACATCGTGGAGGCCCTTTGTTACATGTACTCTGGCCTGGCACAGGTCAGCGAACATTGACCAATATGGTATTATGGACTAAGTACCAGCAACACTTGGTCTGTATATCGACGACGACCCCGTTTAGGACGCCCAGCGTCACAGACAATATCACAGGTGGATCATGGTGAAACGGTGATGAGGAACAGATTACATGCAGTTCATCTCAATACTCAACGGTCACGGGCTGTACCGCTTCTTACAAATCGCCATATCGCAAACACAGGTCAAAGAAAAACCCAGCCTCGAACCTGGGGTCATCGTCGCTGATCAAGGGTAATGTTTTTAGATTGTTCATGGTTCTCCTAGTACTATCTTGACTGGCGATGTCGGAATGAACGTCAAGCAAGTCTCGATCCCAGGCCTCGTGACAGACTCGTCGGTGGATGGGTTAAGGTGAGGGTCGGTATCATTAACTGAACTAACCACACTCCATGTTGTCCACGTTAGCATCATGACGTCCCTTTTGGTTTCCGACTCGCAACGGGTGTTGGCCCACCGTTGGTCTTTGATGTCCATGGTTTAAGGAGAATATCTGACCAAACAATGACGATTCGTCTGCGACAGGGGGAATTTGTGAGGTACATAAGTGAACAGTGGCGTTTGAATCGACAACAACGTATGTGATTGAGTCACGGTGCATGAATCAACAGAGAAACTGAACAACGTTTTGCACCAAACGGAGTTCCACAGGTCGTCAGGTCGACGAAATCGGTGGCCGAGAGTGTTATGGTGTTGGGTGTCATATCCTGTACACGGACATCTAACTTTATGACTCTACTAGGGAACAGCAAATCAGTACATCGACCAAACCGTTCTAAACCTTGTTCCGATACTAAGCCGACAAAGGGATTTGTTCCTACGTGACGAAATAGCTCGTGTCACCGTAGACGCCCTTCAAAATCCAATGACATTATGACAACGTCAATGTCGTGCAATGGCATGCCAAACCTACGTGTCTGAACTCGAAAGGGCATGTGAGGGATGACCTCGACCACGTTCCAGGAGGAGTTGATGTCCAGGGATGGCAACGCATTGTAGTCAGCTACTGACCCCACTGGACATGTTTGTCTGGCGACAGAACAATCAAATTACAACTACTACTTGAAATCAATCCTTTCAATGTTTTTAAATTTTAAAGCAATATTGGAACATACCTATTGCTTTCAACAGCATATTCAAGGTAAAGGGTGTTTACTCGGTTTCATCCATCAACAATACCTGCATATGTAAATCAATCGTTCACCTAAATTGATCATTCGTAACGGGCGTATCCTGTCATCACAGTGAACGGCGCGGCCTTCTGAGTTATCATGACGTTGTTCTCGTACCGTATCATGGGCGTGGTGCCATGCTTATCATATTTCAACTGTTTTATGGGCATGTCCATGAGAAGAAAGAAGAGAGGGTACATCAACATCAATCTGAATTATCACCGTTTGATAGCTCCTCTACCCACGTCTTCCAACCTCTGAAATATACTACACAGTAAACATCCCCTTTCTGGGGCAGGAACTACATTTCGTTGCATTTTCAAATGCTGACGTCGTATCGGTGACGTCAATATATCAGTTTGGACCTACAGCGCCTATACGCGCCTTGTCATATTTGCTTTGGTACATGTCCATTAAATACATGTACAAGGTATGTGTATGAATCACTGTTCTTCAATCAGGGGTCCAGGGGGCTACATGCATAAGGAACACTATTACTTGTAACCGCACTCCCTATATGTTGGATGTGGTTTGGCCAAGCAGCACTCAATGGCTCACCGGCAAAGCGGAATTATCTGAACCCTAAACAAGATCAACGTTGAACATAAACTTACACATGTCTTCAGTCCTGCTGATGTCATAGCCTAGCAGTTTAAGTACTATTAAGTATCTTCCAGATCTGCACATAATGTGCCAGCTTTATCGTTGATGCGCCCATAATTTGGCGTTCACTTGTGATAGACTTTGACATTTACGTTACATAATGGACATCACGTCACCACTTTGCGTGTCTTAGGCTTCAAATTCCATCATCTGGATTATATCAACCGTCACGGCCATCAACGGGTATATGCAGTGGGCATGAAGTAATTTAATCTGTATATAGTCTTGCAAGAACACTCAAATCAATACTTGGTAACGGTCAAGGCTGTACATGTCTACAGTGTGCTCCACACAAGATTTGGGAAGATCATGCAAAGATATATGTAATCTCTGTTTAGTGAGGCACGCTGTGCGTCTCCTCACCGTTTCAGTTTCGAGTCGTACATCAGAACCACTGACCGCGGTCTGGACACGAACCCCTCGCTGCAAATCTTGCCATTAGATACACGGTCTTTAGAGTCAGCACCCATGCAATCGCTTCTCATTTTCTTTAAAGAAACGGAACACTTTATTAAAAGCTCCTGGAAATGGAGATAAACTTGTTTGTGGAAGTGAGGTTTATGCGGTTGCAGGCTACCCTTTCGACTGATCTAAATGAATGTGTTTTTGTCAAAGACAGCGTTCAAAGAGCAGTGTTAAGGCCAAACATTCTGAACCTTAGAAAATTAGTAAACGTTCGCTCTAATGACTCGGCAGGCGCATGCACTTTAGGGTCCATTATTTTTTAATACATCTTCGCCGTGTAATGTAATTAGCTCAGCCTACGTTTTACTCAAACCAAGATTGTAGTAACTGTTATTCATTTGTATAGAAATCAAAGGAAACGTGTGTCCTGTGAGCAGCGTTGGAGGTGTACAAGTACACTGCAGCAAAGCATCAAATATGACAGAGCCTTTACATTACAGGGACACGTTAACGTAGTGGAATATGCACATAGCAATGTTATAACATGACAATACATGACAATCACTGCTTGTATATTAATTGCTGAGAATATAATGAAACAACACATGTGGAAAAGTCTTACTCTCAGTATTGTCACGCAGGGGGCATTCGGTTCTGTCGACATTTATTGTATTTCTACAAAACGACGACTTGCTAGTTCAATACTTCGACTCCAGTCATGATTACAGTGACTTTAGATTTTGCTGGGATAAACATGCATTGACGTACGCCATGCCGAAGCAACTGGACTACGTCAGTGCCAGTGAAAATATACCGAACCCAATAACAGGGTGCACGCGTTTTCTCTAAGTATCCGTCCTGTATGTGATAACTACAATCATGCATGTTAGATGTGCGTTAACGAGTGACATTGTTACCTAGAAGAGCACTGAAATATCAAAGGTCGCTGATCTGAGAGTCTTGATTAGCACAGTGCTGTTGCGTGTAATGGGTCTACATTACTTTGAGATTATCTACATTCAAACAAACGGTTCGTCAACGCATGAAATTTAACTGTGGAGGTTGTTTACTGAGATCATGTTGACAACACTGGATTCGAACCTTCTTCAGCTTCTAAGTATTTACATATTTCTGACTTAATTTAGACTAATCCTGTATTTGTCCACAACATGTATGAAAGGACGTGGTAATGTGTATATTGTACTTGCCACCAGGTGAGTTTTGACAGTCTGTAGGAGTATTGATCTGCATAGTCAGGCAATACGCCCATACATGTTATGAAGACTGTGTGAATGGCGGGTGGTACAGCAGGATATGCCTGATCCATGTCATCACCCACCGTCACTGATTCAATCATATCATGTTCACCCATTGCCTTTCACTCACACACTCTGATTCAGCAGAAAGTCGAGGCTGGTTGATCTCAAGCGATGACGTTTCGTGTTTTATCATGCACGTATCGTCGGTTCTATGTATTTCTCAGTATATGGATGATCATGCAGTCACATATATCCCGAGAGAAGTTTGACACATAGTGTAGGTCCATAAAACAAACGCATACAGTGGCTTACAAGAACGCTAAAGACTGCTTGTAGGGGTAGGTTCTGTGTGTGCCAGTATCTCTAATTATGAACTACATAAAACCAGTAAAAAGACATTTCGCAAATTGTACAGTTTGCTTGCTCACTTGTACAGGAATATCGGCTTCCATCGTTCCAAACTACACGTGTCAAAAGGCTAAACATAAAGGGATGCTTACCCGTAGATGGACACGCACTGACAACATGTAGACATACCTGAGCACGATGGAATGCTAACCCGCTGAAGGACACACACAAACAGGCTAAAGATGAAGGAATGCTTAGCCGTAGACGGACACACACAAACAAGGTAAAGATGAAGGAATGCTCACCCGTAGACGGACACACACAAACAAGGTAAAGATGAAGGAATGCTCACTCGTAGACGGACACACACAAACAAGGTAAAGATGAAGGAATGCTTTCCCGTAGACGGACACACACAAACAAGGTAAAGATGAAGGAATGCTTTCCCGTAGACGGACACACACAAACAAGCTAAAGATAAAGGAATGCTTTCCCGTAGACGGACACACACAAACAGGTTAAAGATGAAGGAATGCTCACCCGTAGACGGACACACACAAACAAGCTAAAGATGAAGGAATGCTCACCCGTAGACGGACACACACAAACAAGCTGAAGATGAAGGAATGCTTTCCCATAGACGGACACACACAAACAAGCTAAAGATGAAGGAATGCTCACCCGTAGACGGACACATACAAACAAGCTAAAGATAAAGGAATGCTTTCCCGTAGACGGACACACACAAACAGGTTAAAGATGAAGGAATGCTCACCCGTAGACGGACACACACAAACAAGCTAAAGATTATGGAATGCTTACCCGCAGACGGGGTGAGAACCCACAGGTATATGAAGGAGACAAACAGAGAGCACAAATCACTTGCTCGACGACTCATTCTGATTTTCCTCTTTCAATATGTAGATGACCTTGAGGAATGGGTCGTGCTTCCTTGAATTCCATCGATTCTTGTGGAGTGTAGTACCAGACTGAAACAAAGAAATACAAGGTAATCAACTGTTCACAAGTACCCTCTATGTAAACAGCTGGAGCACCCTTTACGTTCACAGCCGGAGACCCCCGTGCTTGGCTATGGCTATCCATACTGGAGGACTGTCAGCTGAGATTGCCCACGCTCCCCCCTCCCGTGTAACTAGTCGTGTGGCGAGTAGCATATCACACTTGTTCAAACAGCCTTTAGAAGGGTCGTTGATAAGTTTGAAATGTTACAAGAAAGGGCAGGGTTAATACTTGTGTTTGATTGACTTCTTATCTCAACAGACCTTGATTATTGTCAAAATGACCGAGCGCAAGGCGGCAGCACGCCATTCTCGTCTGCGCGAACACTCCACAGTCTCCGAGCATAATGGACGGATGTGATAAGGCTGATTAAGAATTCACTTGCAAATGATAATGTCGTAGGTTGTTACTCTTGATTCCAAACATATCATATCTTTAAATGGCTTTGCGTAAATCGTAAGTCCGTTGATTACTCCTGCTGGAGGACCCAGAGAGGCTAATGCCAACACCGTGACTCACAGAACATGTCAGTCATGACCGTAAACTTTGACATTTGTCCATTTTAAAACGGATGAGAGATAAGGTGGTCTGAGGCGACAAGGTAAGTGTGGCGCACTGCTTCCCTTTATCGTATCAGGATCTGCCGATCGTAGATTCGAATGTCGAATTAGTCTAAGATATCCCTGATATATATTCGTGTTATTAACACAATAGCTTGGGGTTTTATCTTCTAACGGACAGGTGGTGATATTCTATTCAATTCATGACATTGAGGAAAACGTTTATAAACTCACCTACTTATATATTTCAATGGTGTATCATCATGCAGACTACAGCTGTGTTGCAGTAACGCCACAGGGCATTCAGCACTATATGTCTTTCCGTCAGAACGCAAACGTTTTCGGTTTAGTTTCTTGTCGTTTAACGCCGCATCCAGCAGTCCTCCGGTTTCACCACGGCGGTTTCTAACTGGTCGAGTCAATCCAGGCAGTCCGATGACTGACGTCATGAGTATCGGTCTACAGAACTGAACCCGATGACGTGCAATAATCAGATCGGCGAGTCTAGCCACCCAGCCCCGATAGCAGCCCTTTACTACAGGCACAGGCACTAGGAAATGTCTGGGAAGACAAGACCTTCATACAACAATACAGCTTTGTAGATCCTTCCTTTACACGATAGTACGAAATGTGAAAGTATAGGTAGCACAAGCTGATAAATACAAAGAGTCGTTAACACTGTCCCAGGAATGTCACGATAGACGAGGGATCTGTGACACTACAAGGATACAAATGTCGTTAACACTTTTCCCGGAATGATACGATAAACGAGGGATCTGTGATACTACAAGGATACAAAATGTCGTCAACACTGTTCCCGGAATGATACGATAAACGAGGGATCTGTGACACTACAAGGATACAAAATGTCGTTAACACTTTTCCCGGAATGATACGATAAACGAGGGATCTGTGATACTAAAAGGATACAAAGTAACCCAGACTATAACTAACTGTACTGCGTCAATAATCCTCATCAGGCAGGTTTGAACTTACGCCTTTAATTTAAAAGGTCATATTGCTTACTTCAAACGGGCATTTTCACACGTGACAAAAGAGTAGTACCAAAATGTCAGAAGCAGTTCTCCAGTTTGACTTGTACAAAAAAGATACATTTAGATGAAGGCTTGATGTGTTTGTGACGAGAGCCACCGGTGGGGCTGCGAATGCCTAACAAACACCTAACGACATCAGAAATTAATAGAGATTCTTTAACATATGCTAACGATCGTGTAGGGAGTGCAAAATGGAGAATTCTTACTTTACGTGAAAGCGTTCCGGTGCCTTAATTTGAACTGAAATCCTGTGGCTTCCCTCAGATTCAATAATTCTTCGATACATTGGTTCGCTCTAAAAATAGGAATAGTGAGACGTCTGTCTTTACTCCAGGGTGCCTGGCTTGTTGTTTCATGTCCGTGTTTCTTCGTATGTCGGTGTTTTATATGCTGCGTTTCAGAAGAGTTTTTATCAGAGAAGACATTAAACCTCCAGTCTATACCCCAGTACATTTGACTTTATTTCTTTGCTCCCAGAAAAGACATTAAACCGAAGAACCATTTTGCACCCAACTTTTACCTCACGAGTAGTCTAGAGGGACTGGCCAGCATCGCCTCACTCCACATGTAAAATATCAGTGAAGTCAGCTTTGTGCTAATACAAAACGTAACCGTGTAATCAATCGTCAAAATAATTCCCTTTCTACGCCTCCGGTCTGATTCTTCTTTCGAGCGCATGGAGTTTATTACTTCCCATGTTCCCAGTGCTCCAAGCAGCTGACAGACTTCTTGCTACTCTGGTCAGCCCCTCGGGCGTTTGTGAATAGGGAAAAGGGTCGAGTTTTATTAAGACAGCAACTGTTTCGTTGTAGTGTGCTCCGTTTCTAGCTCTCTCGTTGAAAAACAGTTTAGTGGAGAAACTGACTTAAACCTATTAGAAATATATTGGTTAAACACACGTTAAAGCAGGTTCTTAACGTTTCGAGTACTAGTTTCAAGTGGGTGAATTTCTTCATGAAACGTTTTAGGGAAAACCTGCATTTACAGGAGGGAGAACTTCGTCTGGGGTCCATTCCGTGTGACTGCAGAGCCAAAGCTCCAGGTGTTTCTGTAACAACAACCTTCACACGGTGACGCGCAGGTGTAACGCACTTTTACGGGTATTTAAAACCTTTTATATGATGTATATACATATATATAACAACAATCGATATCTCATATTGACTGAGCTATTTCGTGCCACACAGGTCGATATGCTGTTGACAGAAATATCGTGAGCGTGGTCATGACGTCACCAAAGGGAGCACAATGTTCGTAATATTTCAGATACAGACGTTGTCTCCTTTCGATGTTCTTGAAAACCCATTTTTTGTCTTGGCGAACGTCTTTTCTCATTCAGTGCGTTATAATGTTTACGTTTGAAAAACATACTGTAAACTGCACGACTGTCACCTGTAACATGTTAATCAGTTATAAATTAGTAGGTAAAACTATCGGTGTCCGTATCTGGTTGGATATCTCTACTGAAACATTTGTTAGCTCGACTAACGAACAAAATTATGTCACTTTCAATATCAGTTAAAACCTTTTTTAGAAGGACCCACCGCTCTCAATACTGTTGAACACAATACAGCGTCACCCGAGGCCAAGTTTAAATTAGATATTTCAGCGTTTGCATTTGCTTTCTAAATGTAAATAGGCATCCGAGCCAGTCACTGCTTTTTATTGTCTCCATTAATAGCATCGAAATAGGAACGGCTGACATCGCCCGTGTGTATCAAACACGCACGTTTTCATGAACAGAATAATATGTTGGTTTTTAGTTTTCGCATCAACCAAGTTAACAAGTGACGATTCCTACCTGGGCGGTGCTGACGAACAAGGGCCAGGGACAGTCCATATCGCGCATCTGAATGGCGAGGAGGCAAGTGCGTGTACTTTGGCGTCGCTAATACACTGATAAGAACAGTTGGGAATTAACTCAAGCAGATGATAAAAGAGAAGGACAATAAAAGGTAACTGTGTTATCGGAGGCGACCTAGGTACAAGCGACATAATGTAATTCCATTACTATTGATTGCCGTCGGATTGTATAAAGGTAGGGAGGAATCAATTGGTCAATTACACGTCTGGTACAGGACATCTTTGCTTGCTCAAGATCTAACCAAGTAGATGAGGCCGCGGGGACGTCGGTAGAGCCACAGGCGGAGATATGAGTATATCTGCTTCAAGGGGCCGGCCAGTCGGTGGGGCTCTTCCCTTAGAGGGAAGATAAGAAGCTTGCATGATGTTGCCCCTCTTTGATTGAATTATGGCTCTAAGTTTGAGCTCCTGTTGCTGACGAACATCAGAGTCTAATGGAGCATGAAGCGTGGCATAACATCTAACTGTGCAGCATTATCTCGTGTGCTGCTTTTAATGACGAACTTCATTTTCTGTATATTGGTGATGACAACTTAATGCATATAGATGTAGAGCTACATGTCGTACAATGACGTGTTCATGGAGTGAAATGATGTGAATGAGTAATCTATTAATCATTTCATGGCAAGTGATCAACTACTAAAGGAAACACAGTCTGGTGTCGAAGATAACAGCCAAGAAAAGAAGCAGGCGTATTATCACCAAGACTCAGTCTACACAATAAATATTTATTTGGTTAAACGTGAAACATACGATACCAATAATGTCCACCGCTCGATATACACTGGGTCTTCGTTATATATACGACATTTGTCGATTTAATAAACATACTGTAAGTTTCGTCGTGATTAGATGATAATGAAACAAACAGTGTGAGTATTACCGCGGCTGACCGCCTCAATGAGGCATGCCTTTCGAACGTCACATGCCTTTGGGAGCTCTTAGCATAGCATACACCCTACAATTACCGATACAGGCTGAATTCACATCAAGCATGTTTTGTAACATGTTGTGGTTGTAGAATCAACATTCGAACCTTGGAAGCAGATAAACGTCCAGACTTATAAACGCAAATATTCGGTGATAATTTGCCGTGACTATGCAATGTTTAGCGATGTAAAATATGCGTTTAGTAAATAGATATACAACAACCAAGAAGAGACATTGAATGAGACAAAAACTGTTGCTCACTGCCGTAGTCAGACAGTCCAACCCTATCACAGCCACTAAATATTAACGTTTCGAAGAACGCTCCGGCCTGGGGTACGGTCTAGTCACCCCCCCTGTAATGTAGCCGCCTGCAGGGGGTACCAGCTACTCGGTATTTTTATTTACGGTGTCTTATAGATTCAGCAAAGATTCAACAAAGGTATACGGTCGACAAGTATTCTGTAACGGGACAATTTAAATGTCGGTGTCAATTTCATGATATAGATGGACCTAGGTCAAGACAAGCCAACAGTGATAGAGAGAATATATATTTCTGCTTTTCAACATAGCCGGGCTGTATTCTGTTGTTCTATCATACAGTACAGATGGACACCCACCATATGTCCTCTCTTGGTCCGGGCAACCTCATGGCCAGGTCCCCGATGACTACAGAACACATGACACCGAGGATTGACAGAAACCGATTCGTTGGTCAGCAGAAGATTGGTGCTTGGATCCACAGTCACACCCAAAGATCGTAAAATATGTTACTTGTTGTTTCCCAGTCTAGGTCTCGTCATTGACGGTTGTTATGAGTTAAAGAGGAGTGATAAACAAACTTTGACTTACTGTATTCACGTTATAATCACAGTAGAGTGCTAGAGCTCCGTGTAACGGGCATTAGATCCTCCGGTGGCCTGTATACGTCGCGGGATAAGTAAGGTATTTAACATGTAGACGTTAAGCCTCACGTCTCATCACGTCATCGAGGAATTATAGTGCGTCTCATTAGCTTTTTGTTCCTTGAATATCGAGCTTCAAAAACAAACGGCAAGAAACAAAAGAATATCTCGTTTAAGAAATATTACAACCGCAGCACACACGCTATATTTCCACATTTTGGACAATAGAGTACTGTGTGTGTAGTGACTTAATACCCGCGCTTTATCAACGCATCTACACCAACAGACAGCACTACCTACACGACTGTAGCTCACTGTAGGCAAGATGGTATGTCAATCTGGGTATGGTGGCCACACTCAGCAGTCATAAACAACCATGCATCATGTCACGAAGTGAGGTTTACAATCCATCACATCGGGGGCAAGTGTGGAGAAAGGAGGAAATAAGGTTGTAATGTCAAAATGATTGTATATCTCCACGGTTGTGACTTTGTGTACGGTGTGAGATACAGATACTACGACAGCTGGATATCTTGACGAGGCCAGGTTATTCCTTGCGTGTTGTGGTTTGGAGGATGCCGTGGTGTATGGAGGGCCATAGTCTTTGTAATAATGTTTGTGGTGGAACGAAGTCGGTGTTTCACCAGGTCATGGTAGGGAGAACCCACAGTCAACGGCTGCATGAGCTTCAATGTTTCGTGAAGACGGCCTCGTATTGAGTCACGTGGCATTACATGATGAACAAACCAGTCGGGTGTTGACATTGAGCCACGTTGCAACTCTCTGGGTTGACGTTGTTCTACGAAATCCAATATGTGTTTATCATGCACTGAGACATGTCGTTACACACATCCTGACAGAGACTGGCATACCACGTGTTCTGCACACCTCTGACAATACCACGGTTGCTGCAGTACCAGGCCGGCATGCATGCGAGTCGCACTGGGGGTCCATACTAGGAGACTGGGTCCCAACTAGGAGACTAGGAGACTGGGTCCCTACTCAGAGACAGGCTCCCAACTAGGAGACTGGGTCCCAACTACGAGACTGGGTCCCAACTAGAAGATTTGGTCAAAACTAGGACTAGGATTGGGTCAAAAACTGGCTCCCTACTAAGAGGCTGGGTCCCTGATAGAGGATTGGGTCCCAAGTAGCTAGGAGTCTGGGTTCATTCTAAAAGGCTGGGAGACTGGGTCCCTACTAAGAGACTGGGTCCCTACCAGGAGACTTGGTCCGTACTAGGAGACTAGGTCCCAGCTAGGAGACTGGGTCCCTTCTAAGAGGCTGGGTCCCTGCTAGAAGATTGGCTCCCAACTAGGAGTCTGGGTCCCAAGTAGAAGACTGTTCATGCAAGGTGCGTAAAAGAAAATGACATCTGAGAAACTGCGCATAGCAGGCACTGATCTATACGAAAATGTTGGACATTGTGAACAGTTTCTATTTCTGCCTCATACAAAATATTAGTATACAACCATATGCAGACCCTCAGCAGGTCACGCTACCGACAAACAACTTCACGCTGGAATGCAGTAATATTTCATCTTAATTCATCACCTTAACAGTAATACACAAAACTAGCATATGCCAAAAGGTCAACCTTCTACTGTAACATAATGTTAATGAAGCACACTATATTCACATACTTGGAAGTAATTACCTCCTAAACGGCAAACATGCATAATGTATTAATATGAAACATAACATTACCTGACTATATGCTGGAAACAACGACACTATGGTTTTGTTATCAAATAATATTTCGTTACAACAACATATAACTTAAAAAATAACACTTTTTCTTGTAAACAATCGTTATTAAACTTCTGTTTGAAATACACACACGCTCTGATGGAGTGGAAATCGACAATGCACGGTCCATAGCACGTGTGCGGGTTATGCGTGAGTTGTCAAGATTATAGAGGCAACAGGTGGTATCAGGAATGCATAATCATACTGGTTAGGGCATCTACTGCACTTGTTCTCACTGACTGTAGATGGAAGGTGCATTATAACAATGGATCAGATAGACGGTTTCTCATAACTGCACGAATACTTATGTGATTAAGTAACTTTGCTTGAATTCTGATGGCTACTGAGATAATGATGACTAAACCAGATAAGCATAACCGCAAACTGTCTCCATCATTTGGAATGGGTTATCTGGATCACAAACGTACATTTCTTTTACAATGTGTGATCCTGGGAATCTGGTCAAGTTGGCCTGTATTACATATATTACGTTTTTTCCCCTTTGTTACTCTGGTTTGCCTACATGTATCGCCCGATCGGGTTTCGTAGTCTGTAGACGCAGCTGCTTAATTAGTATTCTAGTTCCGGTTCAAAACCAACCCACTCACTCACTCACACGTCCATTATTATTTTGTTACTTAGGCTGTTTCCGCTATTCAGTCAAACGCACACGGGTGTGGAGGAGATTCATGTGAAAAGAAGCGCTTGTGTGGTTCCGATGTCTCCGGAATACGATATACCCGCGAAGCCCCAATCCGCGAAGAAGCTCCAGTAGGATAGTATTTAAGCCACAACGGTACATTTTCTGGTATTGGCATGTACTAAACCACAACGCTACATATTCTGGTATTGGCATGTACAAAACCACAACGCTACTTATTCTGGTATTGGCATGTATTGAACCACAACGCTACATATTCTGGTACAGGCATGTATTAAACCACAACGCTACATATTCTGGTATTGGCAAGTACTAAACCACAACGCTACATATTCTGGTACAGGCATGTATTAAACCACAACGCTACATATTCTGGTATTGGCATGTACAAAACCACAACGCTACTTATTCTGGTATTGGCATGTATTAAACCACAACGCTACTTATTCTGGTATTGTACACAAGTCAAAGGTGTATGGACAATGTCGCAGAGACTAGAAAACCTTTCAGTAAAGAAAATGTTACTTTGGGATTTCCTGTATAAAACAATGTTTCTTTAAAATGCCATAAGTCTGGTGATAAACTTCATTTTTAAATCATATTTCAAACAAAGACAGTTGAGTCGTGAAGCTGACCAGCAAGAGATAACAAACTACTATAACATCACTAAAGCAATAGCATATTCAACTTGTTATTACAAGTCCACTACTAGTTATCGCCGATTAATTGTTTGACACGGTTTGTGAACAATGGAACATTCATTTCTAATTCCAAATCAGCTTGTCGTCTGTGACGTGTCTATGTATGATTTATGATATGCTGTACAACATTAAACCACTGTCCGGTGACTAGGGCAGAGCGGTTTGTACCGCCGACATGGTGATGATAACAAGGGTCAGTGAGTAAAGTCAAGATACATCTACACTGATATACTTTAAGGAAATGACACAGACAAATATTTATGTGTATACTACTTGCACCTGTTGTCTACATCCGGTAATTCACCATGCATTGTTATAATACACCTGAAGTGATGTTAAATAAACGGCCATACCAGCGAGACCCCTCGCTGCTTCCCTGCGTGCGATGATCATTGTAATGAGTGCTTAAGCAATATGTTAGTAAACCCTACACCACTGCAATAGACCAATGTTACGTCCCGGAGCGCTCGGCACAACAGCAGATGCAATAGGCACATCACAGACACCTAGCCGTGCAAGTGGGTGAATATTTACTTAGCAAATAAGTAGTCATGCTTATGATATTAAACACCAGAGCTGATCAGAGATAGACATACGCAGCGCGGTCTAAACAAGGGGATATTCTGCTCGGCTAGCGTTTCCACATCTTAAGGATTCTCCGGGATGAAGCACTAGAAAGTGCTCTCCCAGGGTAAGGAGTCAGTCTCCCCGAGGGGGTGGAGATATCAAAGAATAATCCAGGTATCTGGTAACGACGGAGGAGAAGGCCCAGTCTCAACTGCCAAGAGGGTCGGGGGATGGGATTCATGTGGCAAGCACAGGCACCTGTATTGATATGATGTGAGGCTGTAGAACAGGTCTGGGCGGCAACACGCAGATATGTCGATACCAATAACGGCCGAGTAGATCATACTAACATACCAGCAATAGCACAGGACCTTCCTTACCATCGCCCACCAGCTCCACGCTGGAAACGATGTTCCGCCGACAGAAATGTTACCGTCACCTAGGAACGTGTCTCCATGAAACAATGTTCCACCGACAGAAGTGTTACCGTCACACACCTGTCACGTACTAAAAAGTATCGCTATTTTCGCGCTTGTATGAACTGGATTCAAGACGATACCATGTCAACTGAGCTACTGTATTACATCAAACAGGTTATTTTCCACCAGTAACAGGAATATAAAGAATAGCTTGGATGATTCGAACACGAGTAAGACGTATATCTGCTAGTTGAGATCATATTATACGCCTCGTTACCAAATACGTAACACAGTGGAATAGAGCACTTAAATACTGGAAATAGAATGGAGATCACATATCGAGAAACCTAATCCAACCTTTGTTTCTTCAAACAAATTAATAGAATCGTTTCAACTTCACCAAGTCAAAAGACGTTGATGATGGCTTTTAAACATAATATATATTTGTTCTCGACAGAGAGTTTGTATCTTCAGTTGGACGTTGCAGGTCATACAGTGTAGACAAACGTGTTTCTCATCACTCACACATCCAAATCCTTAATCTACGTTTCTTAATTCTAATCGTAATTAACATATTAATCCTCCTAAATAGGTAGGTCAGAATTTCGCTCTTTTAAAGATAAACGTTGCAGAAGCACCACTGTCAGGAATGGTTCTGTGATTGGAGAGTCGCTCCAGTCTGATTTGTTTGAGAAGGGCGAGTTCTGTGGGACTGGCACTCGTGCTGGGGTGGACTAACAACTAGTCTCTGAAATGAACATATTTTCCTGAAAAGGGTTGATAGGAAAAAGAATAGTATAATGAAATGGACCCCTGAGACTTTCTTCATTTTCAAATTTGAAGCTAGGGGAATCTAGACTTGCCACATTTTCTTGACATGCATGGGCTTTCTTGGATAAATTTGCTTCAGGGTCTGTACGATAGACTGGCACTGGAGATTCCTTAGTGATGAGGCGCAACACTCTCACTGGTCTTCACGACCATCTTCAGAGAGCATCATACAGCCAGCCAGACTTACCGCACATGACTTCGATATTTACGAGGAGTAGGTTTTATTTAGAATCTTGATATCATCGAAGTCATAAAAGCCGAGCCTTACAGCTTCGGAATAGTCCCCATCCTTCATCCCAGAAGAATAGGTGTCGACAAGTCTTTGTGTAAACGCTCTATAAATATTCCCATAACATAATATTTACAAAGGACTGTTGATTCGGGGCCCACATATGACTATAAATCAATACTTGGCCATTACCAAGGAAAAGTTTGCCTACGTTCCCTTCTGTACCTCTCACGAAGTTATTGAGCTTTGTTCTCCAACACATCGATAACAAAACACGTGCACCATCTTCGGAATACAAGTCTGTAAGCTCTTCAGCTGCGCGCTGCGTACACGGCAGGTCGCTCGTACAACAGCACGATCCGTAAAATAGGCGTCAGCCCATAGTGTGCGATTTTTATAGAGCGTAAAATTGAATTCTGTCCAGATTGGTTTTTAACGTCTCACGCAATTTATCATTCGTACAACTTTGGAAATTCATGTTAAATGTAACTGGCAGTATTTGTATTGTTCTGTTTGTAATAAATCAAACCTCTACATTTTAGGAATGAAAGGTTTTACAAACGGTTTTCGTTCTTCTGCGGTTATGTCCATGACTGACTTGTCAGATCACATATATTCTTTTCTGTAGGGGTTACGGAGTATTTATCCTATACATCGAGACCAGCCGAAAGTCCCAGACTGAACTGAGGGCACATTGTACCTTGCGGAGACTCAGACCAAGGTCTTCGCCAGGAGTATGTCTGTAGGTTCACTTGAACCCTTACCTATTTTGCTGCCACGAATGTATATAGATCCCTGACTGAAGGAACATGTATTTTCTGGTGAGGCTCGGTAGACATTCTGCGAATGTCCCATGGCCAAGACATGACGCTTTTCTCTGGAGCAGTAACAGATCATAAGTTACCTTCAGGCTAGATAGGGTATTCCCACATCAATGATGACGCCTCATTTTACAGGAGATAAATCTATCTTCAGAACCTATTATCGGAGAAAATACGTCGAACAGTTTTAGACAGCATTTACATTTAAATCGACTGTGCCCACCACCACACAGGACAAGAGTTCATGATCCCATCTCTTTATCACAGGAACTAACTGGAACTCAAGCAGGTGATTTCAAGTCAGTTTGGTTGAACAGCTCACTTGCGTGTGTCTTAATGGTGCCTTATTGAAGAGGTTTTAACCTTGCTTCTATTTACAGTGGATTCTCAGATGTCAGCATATGACGGACGGGCTTGCCAACATTAATGTTGTAGTTTCCTTGTCAATTATATTTCTGTGGAATCACATTGAGCCTGACTTGGCCCGATGCATAACTCTAGAGATTGTCTTGCTGGTAATGAGTGTTTGCAGGAAATCCAATAGTTTTGGAATAGACAGCTTAATTCGGCCACGCTTAGGGTTACAAAAGACACACTGCTTCGATTCGTGAGTCACTTAAAATTAGTTTCCAATCGTAATGGAAATTAATTCAATCTAAGAACACATCGTATTGAATTGAAATTGCTATCACAATTCCGATTGCTTGAGAAGTTTTATGCCAGTTGTGCGCTGAAGGCCTTACTCTACAGAAATTGGATAAATCAGTACCCTATTGATGCTAAAGGATATAGTCCTTCTTGGCTACGGACACAATTTATTAAACTCGGACGAAGCAGATGTCATTTTGTCAGTTTGGAATACACAGAAATTGCAAGACCTGAATTGACAATATACAAGGAAGGGTTGTACGACAAAGTGAAGCCTTGGGGCCTTAGGATAGCGATATATTACGTCCTTATCCGATCTCTGGACTGGACAAGATCTGGTTCCCCGGAGTTCAAACACACAGGTCTTCGCCTCTAGGCTAGGACATATTGACTTTTCGAAACCATTGACCCAGTTACCCAAGCCAGATGTTGTACAAGACGGTGCGCGCTTGGTGTGTACATGGGTCGTAGGCTCACGGAGGACAGGGGCAAGACCAGGATAAGAGTCACTTGTCATTAAAACACAGATAGAATTGAACAGATATGATGTACATATCGACATCATCAACACCTTTTGGTGGAATTACATCTCTTGGAGAACAGGAAAATAACGTAACGAATACACAATTCGAGATACTCCTGGCATATTTATCTCCCAAATTGATAGCCAGCAATAAACATGACATTGATGTATCTCACAAACGCCTGAGCATATCCAGAATGTAGTTTCTTATCTTTCAGACTTACCGCTAATGTAAAGAGGAGTATGACGAATTATACGCCTATGAAAGTTCACGTGACCTTTACAAACCTATCACCGACCTAAACACTGCTGCCCCTGACTCTACCATACATGAACTGCATTATAATTAGAGACTGCAGTCTTTATCTCCGCCTAAAATTCTCCATGTTAGATCCACAGCCTACTCCTATAATGAACAATTATATGGAATCCTCAGCGTTATATTACGGGCAGTTTGAGACCATCCAAACAAGAACTATTATATATAACATACCTTTCCGCGATCCCCTCATGCAATGTTAACCAGTGTCCTGTACGCCTTTGCTACCCGTGAAGCAGATAATCGATTATACTCTCGCCTTTACGTTTTATACAACTAATCCAGACACGCAACCGTTTTTATAATGTACATAGAGAAACGTGCTCCCTTTGCCATAACATATTGACAGGGGAGAGCTGTAGAGTACGTTATAGCAGAGGAATACCTCACCTAATATCTCATCCAATACCCCAAACAATATCTCACCCAATATCTCATCCAATACCCCACCCATTATATCATACATTACCTCATCCAATACTCCACCCAATACCTCACCCAATATCTCATCCAATACCTCACCCACAATCTCATCCAATACCTCATCCAATACCTCACCCAATACCTCACCCAATATCTCATCCAATACCTCATCCATTACCTCATCCAATATCTCATCCAATACCTCATCCATTACCTCATCCAATACTCACCCAATATCTCGCCCAATACCTCATGCAATACCCCATCCAATACCTCATCCATTACCTCATCCAATATCTCATCCAATACCTCACCCATTACCTCATCCAATACCTCACCCAATATCTCATCCAGTATCCCACCCAATACCTCATCCAATATCTCATCCAATACCTCATCCAATATCTCATCCAATACCCCATCCAATACCTCATCCAATACCTCACCCAATATCTCATCCAATACCTCACCCAATATCTCACCCAAAACCTCATCCAATACCTCACCCAATACCTCATCCAATATCTCACCCAATATCTCAGCCAATACCCTAACCAATACCTCATCCAATATCGCATCCAATATCTCATCCAATACCTCACCCAATATCTCATCCAATGCCTCACCCAATACCCCACCCAATATCTCATCCAATATCTCATCCAATGCCTCACCCAATACCTCACCCAATATCTCATCCAATACCTCATCCAATATCTCATCCAATACCTCACCCAATATCTCATCCAATGCCTCACCCAATACCCCACCCAATATCTCATCCAATATCTCATCCAATATCTCATCCAATGCCGCACCCAATACCTCACCCAATATCTCACCCAATACCTCACCCAATATCTCATCCAATACCTCACCCAATATCTCATCCAATGCCTCACCCAATACCCCACCCAATATCTCATCCAATATCTCATCCAATATCTCATCCAATACCTCACCCAATACCCCACCCAATACCTCATCCAATATCTCATCCAATATCTCATCCAATGCCTCACCCAATACCCCACCTAATATCTCATCCAATACCCCACCCAATATCTCATCCAATACCCCACCCAATATCTCACCCAATACCCTAACCAATACCCCACCCAATATCTCACCCAATACCTCATCCAAGACCTATAGTGTAGTAACATTCCTGTTTGTTTTAGCTCCCGGTTCTTATATCCTGTGGTTTTCCTTGTGTCTGGTGGACTGGAAAAACATTAATAATATCTGTTACAAGTATACGTGTGCAAACAAGCAATAAAAGAGGGGTTTTCGTTGTATTTGTTTCTTTCTTTTTGTTTCATTGATTAAAATGGTGATTTTAAGAAATAAAAGCAAAGGTTTGGCTGCGGAACTGAGATAATTATCTTTATGCTGTGACTGACATGGGACGAAGATGGTCGGTTCACAAAAGAAATTTAATTGAAAAGTTTAACCTCGGCGTTTTCTCTGCTCCTGAAAAACAAATACTTCTGTAAATGGTGCTCATAATCTCTCCCTTTGGCAGCAACTACAAACACATAGTCCATGTACAATATGGTCCAGTCACCACCAAGCCGTGCTCACCAACCCTCTCCGTTTAGTTCTAAGTACCATAGGGCTATTACGCGTCGAATGGAATGCTTATTTAGGAGTTTTATGGCTGGTTTTAAATACGTTAATTGTGTAAAGTGTTTCAACGTGACAACAGCTCAGGTTCGTCCGGAAAGGAGATGCAGAAATCTTACAGCGGTCTGTCCGAGACTCGGTTATTTACGGCTCCTGTGCCTGGTTTATTGGCGTGGAGAGGTGGGGTGTTGTTTCGGATGACATTTGATCAGGATGTTGGGGTCAACAACGGAACCCCGTTATCCAACTGGCAGCCAAATACAAACAAAATACATCGTCAGTGGTGATTGATGCGACACAACAATTGGCCTATTTATTTTATTAGAATAACGGTTAATGGGTTTTTTCTCCATTATGTGCAAGGTGATGCATAACCGTGGGCGCAATACGAAACCGGGGTGAGAACGGAGGCATTCTGCAAGTGGTATTCACCTCATAAACTTAATATGATAACGCATGTTGAAATAGTGTGTGCTTCTAAAAGTTGAGGATAAAGCACCAACGCTGTAAAACTCTGGATTCATTATCACCTGAATGTCGAACTTCAAACTCCTGCAATCATCATAAATTGTGAACGTGAAACTCTTGTTTATATTTGCACAGGGGGAAACTGAATTATTTATGATCTTCAAAATGATTGAAATCAATGAATATAATACCTCTGAAATGAGGAATTCTGAGTCCCCACTATTATTAGGGATATTAGCAATAGCATGGAAAGCTCTAGTACTAGCAGCACCAGAAGCAGTAGCAGCAGCAACAGTAGTAATAAGGGATGAAGTTTTGCGACGCTGTCAGCAATATTCTTTTCTCCAGTATCATTCAGGGGGACACCAGAAATGGGTTTCAAACATTCTTTCCATAATAGGAATTGAACCAAGCAGGAGTAGTAGTGCTAGTAGTAACTGTAGTAGTCGTAATAGTAGAAGTGTACTGGCAGCATCAGTGATAGCTCCAGGCTAGCTCCACTGTTGTACTGAATGCTGAGCCAATGGGTCTATAGTCATTCTATCTTTCGATGTGGCAAGTCTAGATATGCGGACAGTACTAAGGACTCAAGTCTATAGTGCAATATGCTTTAGACATTTGCACTAAAATTATCAATTTTTACCTTAGAGACTTGTGTATGTCTACAGGAAGATCTGCAGGAATAGCAACAGCTGTAGAGTTAGTAACAGGCCCCTATGATCCAAAGTGAGACATGAACACTGAAGTTTGTCTTACACCTATCCTGCCATGTCACACACCTGTCATACACCTATCATACACCTATCCTGCCATGCCATACACCTGTCAAACACCTATCCTACCATGCCACACACCTGCCATACACCTATCCTGTCATGTCATACACCTGTCTTACACCTATCGTGCCATGTCATACACCTATCCTACCATGTCATACACCTGTCATATACCTACCTTGCCAATCTTACACCTGTCATACACCTCTCCTGTCATGTTATACACCTGTGTTATATCTATCGTGTCATGTCATACACCTATCCTACCATGTCATAACCTATCCTAACGAGTCACACACCTATCCTACCATGTCATACACCTGTCTTACACCTATCCTACCATGTCATACACCTATCCTACAGTATCATACACCTATCCCGTCATGTCCTACACCATCCTGCCATGTCATATACCTGTCATACACCTAACCTGCCGTGTCACACGCATCTAGTTACTAATCTTGCATCCAGCTGAAAACCAACAGTACCACAGTGTCACGTATATTTTACTGGATAACTGCAGCTAAATTAGCAATAGCAGGCACCACCTGAAGTCGTGAGGACTGACAAACTCCTTCCAGCGAAAGATAAAGCCAATTTTCAATGACTCGTGATCAAGAGTATAAACGCATGTAGGCATGAAGACATAGCGATATCCATTAATTCAGAAGAAAGAGAGGTACTGACTTGGCTTGTCACCTGTCCGTTAACAGACACCAACACATAATCGGTGTCTGCGCATGCATGTAACAGCCATTAAATTATTCACCACGGAAATTGCAATGATGTGTTTAACATGACAGTAAGCACTGGAAATGCAGACAGATGGAAAATTGAACATGGCGAGGTATTAATCCTTTGGTCGATTTTTGTCACTTAGTTTCTAATGAATCCCAAATGACGCTCTGAAACTAATCGATCGGTTAGTTTCAAAGTAATTCCTCTTATCGACCAGGAAATATTTAGGAAATATTCACAATTTGTCATTACAGAGGCTATTCGCTTTCCTTTGGTTGCACTATTTTCGACGGTAACACCTGTGTGTTGACATAAAGCCCCTTTAAGGTGAATTGACAACATTGAAAGCCAGGTATCGAATATGTGCTACAGATGTCACTGTGGAGCAGTTCACTCTCGTACATTACAACTGAAACACATTAAAACATCACATTAAATTCAAGTGAATATCTGCACGTATTTCGCCACTGTCAAGGGTTCCACAAGAACGCTTGTTGCCCCATACCGAACATTGATCTCATACATCCAATCATGAAGATCAACACAACGCTGTAGCACTCCACTCCGAAGTTTATATCCAAAGTTCCAGTGAACAGAAATTCATATGCCACCGCCCTACGTACACGCGATAATTCGCTTGACAACATGAAATAAAATTAACTCCATGTGATAGTTCAGCCTTGCGAGTAATCTTAACAAATAAACGTTGTATAATCAGCCTGTAAATATATCTGCGAGACGTTGTACACGATTATGAACAAAGGGTCTATCAGACCTCTGCGGCATGTGATATTTATTGTCCAACCTTTGTCGACAATATATGAAGTCTTTCCCGGCACTGAAGGTGATATGGAATGCTCGTGCAATGTGCAGGGATATATTCAACACGAAGTGCGCAATTACTATGATATTGCCTTGAAGGTAATAAAAGACCTGTTTTCCGTGATTAATTGATTTTTCAACATAAAAGTCGCATATGTGGCCTTTATTGATAGTAGCATTAAATGTAAAAGGTAATAGTTCAAATTCATTGTCACCATTTTGAAAATACATGTGCTAACTTACAAGCTTTCTTACATAACAGTAATTTAATGATACTTACACCAGATGTAAATTACACGTGGTGGGGTGGGGTGACATTATTCGCCTATGTCAAGGCAATAACGATTCCCAGCTCACGTCGAGTTTAAGAGAGTGTCTTATCAACAAGCAAGGCGATTATTAGAACCAAACAACGTCGTGGAGACAGAAGTTGACGTTGTAACAATGCGTCATTAAAGCACAATGACGATAATACTACACTTGACGATAAACACAAGTGAACGCACTGGCTCCTGGCTAGCATAGGACTGTGTAATAATTGGTGACTGTACATCTTAAGGCGCAGATATATCTGTTATATGAACAATATTCACTTGAATACGCACCGCATTATTAAACGTCTCACTAAACTGGTTTTGTGGATGTTCGTGTTTACAGTTCCTCACGTACATCTCTCTTGGCTCCACGTGTACATCCATTAGCATCACGCTGATCGTTCTGTTCATTCTGTAATTCCTATGAAGTCCGATGTGTCGTCTTCCACCAAACGGTCGACAAGAACATTAACATTTGGAATGCATGATAGCTAATACTGCGCCATGTAGAGTTGCTGTACGATTGAACATATGAGGTGATGTCAGGGCGTTCTGTATGTCGGGTACATATCTCTCTACTTACAGTGATATAATACTGTCAAAGTAGAACGAATGATGATCGTTCAAACTGAAAGTTAGACTTTAATGGCCACCGCATGAGCCGCCAATGGTTTTAGATCACACGAGCTGCACACGGAGGACGAATGAACACCGAAAACAATACAAATGCCAATGGGTGTATCGGTTACACTTCTTCCGCGTGTTACATCGTCCATGTGTTACAGAGCTGAGCCATATGGCGCCAATTAATTTCTCTGAGTACACGCTAAAACATGTTGTGGTGTGTTCTTTACCACTGAGGAACAATAACATACGAAATGTGATACGTACTGGTGATGTGCTGTTATTGCAAGTCAGTGTTGTCAAAACAGGTAAGAAGATTGTCTATTCTTAGCCCCATAAACATTTAACGTGGAGGTTGATACGGTAACTATCACTGCAATCAGAAACAAAATGGTTCAGATCTACAGGTTGTTGTACATATTAACTCGTCGCACATTCGACAGCATTCGCACAGTACGGCGGATGCATAATCCCATGAAATGATGAGATCTGGAACTGCAGCTGAGTGCTTTAAGACTTTCTCTCTGTCTAACATCCTTAAAAGTAGCACTGCACGCGACTCACCCGTTTTGAAGTCATCAACGTTTGGGAAATAACCGATTCATATATTCAGTATTCGGTCATTCCCTGTGGAGTGATGTGTTGGTGTATATTTATTCCCATCCACTACATCGCCCAGGTTCTACTGGTTGTACTAGACCTACTGCCTCCACCGAGTGTTTAGGGCTTACATATGCCACATCCGTGTTCACCAAGTGTACGTCACGCTCACCACAACCTTGGTCCAATATAAGTAGAACACGCAAACGGCTTGTTATAATGCACAATGCCTTGTTGGGGATCAAATGTCCTGTTTAGGATTATACTTTCTCTGAGATGTTCAATGCCTTATGCTACCATGTTTTATTAATAATTAGGTTAGGACAAATCCAAAACAGTGACTTAATAATTGTTACCAAGATATATCGTACACAACATGTTTATGTCACTGGCGGTAAACATATGCTTGGCTCTTTAACTGTTATATTTAATATTTAATACAGGAATACCGCAACAAAGAAGGCGTCGTGGTCCCAGCACAGTCAGCGTCACTAAAGCTCAAAATCATCTCAAGGCTTTCGTCTAACCACCACCACCATCTTGTGAAACATGCTTACACGATGACATTTAGAAAGTGGTCAAATGCAACACATGTCATATTTGGGATTTCACTTTCTCAGTAAAACATATTCAAGCGACAAGGGACAGAATATTAATTCAAGAACATACATAAACATAATTTCCTTCGTTCTATAAAACGATAGACAGGGCTGTTGGTTGGATATGTCTCAGGCTGTGTCCTGCCTTATTAAAATATAGTTTAGTAGTAATAGCGTTGTTGATGGCTCCCTGTACATGGACTGGGTCGTACTGTGGATGGGCCTCTGTCAAACCCTCAAGCATGGCGAACATCGTCATCATGAGATGAATACTCTACGCCATCATGTCAATTCAGATACATGCAAACTGTGGAGTCACTTGTTTCATAATTACATTTTGATGTAAAATCACCATTGACGATTTTGAGTAGGAAGAGATTGTTCTGAGCAGCAGACGACAGCCTTCTGTTTCAGACTTGCCGACTTCATCCACTTGGACGTCCCAGTATAGTTCAAGCGCACAGGGCTCCAGCTCTCAATCCTGCACACAAACACTCTGCAACGGTCCTTCAGATATCCTTCAGTGTAAAAGTTACCGGTTTGGTAAGCCACCTCCCTCGGTTGGCATCTATTGCTGTGCCGTCAAGCAACCGGGAACCATCAACAAAATCAACATTGACATTGAGATTACGTCCTGAATTCTTGTCTCGATGAGTAAAACTTGACAAGTGTCACGAGGGGATCATCATACAAATAAACACGTGCAAGAGTGCACACTACACCTCTGTCATGAAGAGGGTAGCAGTAGTAGTAGCAGTAGTAGTAGTAGTAGTAGTAGTAGTAGTAGTAGTAGCTGCAGGAGAATCATTATTTTTTTTACCATAGGATATTTGTATCCATGCAGCTAGTACATGCACAAAATACAACAATTCCTCGATCTTTGGGTGGCAATCTTAACACAGCATTATCAGCCCCATCTCCAAGGGATCATGCGACTCTTCCAGCCACAAGGAGCACCAAGGTGCATCCATACGACGGGAATACATAATAACAGTACTTTGTCCAGGTCAACTGTACCCGCAGCTATGTGTTTGAACGTATGCGAGAGACCACAACCTGGTCAAATACCAACGGATTCGGTTCCGGATCGTCAAGCGCACAGCGTTGTGTACTGCACACAAGGTCTGCACACAATGCTGGCTCCTGGTCAGAGGTGGGCTCGATCCCGGCACCTGTCACTAACCTGGTGCCTTAGCTCACCCACAGTGCCCCTGCCAGTAGCAATGTTTGGAAATGAAAACAGGTCGTACAAATACACGCATGCAGAAAACTAACTACGACGTAATGTTATTACAACACAGTGAGTTGAGGTCACCTCGGCGTCATATAGCGACGAGACTGCATTAATACACATTTCAAGTATAAAGTTTAAATGAGTATAAAAGCAGATTTATTCATTACATTGATATATACAAACAGTAAGTCGACAGATGTCAAAATATTCGGTTCTAGTAATGTTACTCATACACATAAATAGATGTACATAAATATCTTACGTTTATTTCACATACATATTTTCCGACTGTGACCGTTTTTTCTACCTTTTTGATGCAAGGTAATTTCATACATGGACTTTTTGTTCAAGTTCACCAGGGCGTATTTACATACGGATATAAGTTCAGTTTTATTTTTAATTTGTATTCTCAAACCCATCTGGTAGTAAAACCTGGCAAATGAGCCATTTTTCACCAACGGTATCGTCCAAATTACTCTCGTTTTCATGCGCTCATTGTCGTTGCATATATCCTTCTCTATGTGAGATAAAATCCTGCTGTATGTACCGATTTCCTTATAAATCATTTATACAACTTCCTGTGAGAACTGTACATTCTTGAAATACCATATACACCTTTTACAACACATAAACAAACAATCTTCTGCCGTCAGCACTTTAGACTATATACTCTCAAGCACAGCATAACCCAACCAAAAGCTCCTTCTATTACAAGTTGATAAATCATCATATGTTTAACTTTGTGCCATAAACATGACGTAAGATAAAGACATATATGCCCAGCTGCTAAAATTGCATCATCCTCGTCACCAGCCGTAAGATAAATACACGCAGTAAATAACGTTTTCATCACACAGAATATTATTTAAGGATGTATCTAAGTTACATTTTTCATCCTAGTTTTCAAACACTCCATAAATAAATGCAGACTATCTTTATTTATATACCTAAATGTAGATAATAGCAAGACTTTTGGCTTTACCGCAGTTTAACTCTACATATCATCGTTAGACGCACGCGATAACAACAAGACTGACAACTGCAGAAAGTTAGTGCGTGATTCGAATATGGCAAGTTGAAGTGTTTTCAAATAAGATACGTACTCGCTCCCAAATGTTTTTCTCATCATCAGTCAGTACACACTGAATTGTCTCCCCACAACACGAGCGACTACACATACTTGAGTGTTTTTAACCCTGAAATTAGAAGGATGATGTATATATTTATCCTGCTGCTCTAAGTCTTAATTTATTAACATTGTTTTGTTGCTTAGTAACGGATCATGAACGAGAAAAACAGATACGATAAGCATGTAAAGAAAACAAACTGTTGTGATGACATTCGTCGAACAATGATGTCGGCTTGAATGTATTTTCTCAAGTAAAGTAGAACAACGAGTTCCAGTCTTAAAATGGCCTGACATAAACTCACCGCTCGTGCGGCACTGAAGGTTTACCGTGCTTTATATACTTGTAGTACTATACTGGTGATTTGTAACAGTCTGTATCGCTTCTTTCAGAGGCATTTTTAGAAATTGGTTTTCTTTAGTCTATATAACTGTTTTAAATATCCGCGTGTGTTATACATCTCCCTGTGTTACATCCGTGTTAAACATATCAGTGTGTGCTTTGAACACATACACACACACCTACACATATTAATTGTCTTCTGTGATTAGAGTGTGAATTCAGTGTGGATTATATAGTTGTAAGTATGTGTGTTCAGCGCAGGAAATGCAAAGGGAAACATTAACGGCTCTCACACTGACTTTAACATTGTAACTCTCACACCATGTTCATCCCGATACAGATTTGACCATTTCCTCTTGTACATATGTCACAGTATCAACTTCATCACAACTGTTTGGACTCACAGAGTGTGGTGATTACCTCAACAGCATACCGTCTACCGTGGTCGCAGCACCCGACGTAATGCCTCGTCAGAATTGTTCGCACCATCGTCTCCCGTGTCTACAATGTAAGAGACGGCAGACAAAACTACCACCTTGTCGATGCCAGCGTCAGAGGTCCGGTCGCATTGGTCAATAGACTGGTCAAGCAGTATGTAGGAACAATATGGTGGAGCTCTCAAGGTGGACACAAACAGACGCCTTGGGTCAATAGCAGCACTCTACCAAAGTTGTTACTGAGGACACTTGTAAGGATTCACACATACGACTCCATAGAGGTGACCAATTAGTGGATAGAATACGATATTCACACCATTAGTAAGTAATTAATCCGGCAATGTGTAAGTTGGACAAGTGGCCAGTGGACCACCGAAAGATCCCAGACATGAGAGTGTTAGACCTGTTGGAGCTGTACAGTGCCTTGGACAATTAGAATAAAATAGAGAGGCCATATAGACTAATACTATACGGAACTTATAAGACACCATTAGGGTGAGCCCGCTACTTAATTACACACAGACAAGTCACCAGGTCAAATGTGAGGTCAAATTAGTGGATGAGTTCATTAACGTTCCCAGTGAAGATGTGTTAGACTTAAAGGCACCACTGGAGACGCCATCATAACTCGTAAAAATCCTCCTCTAGGAACAGTAAGGTGCCTAGTGGTTTTCCTTGTAGTGCTGATTTGGGGGAGTTTCTCCTTGTGGTGTAAAACGAGGCACCCTTTGAAATATTACATTTCAGTTTCACTAGTTTCGGCACCCACGTGAAAGGTTTCTGATGGGTTGTACAGCACAGGCTAGAATATGATGTCTGTATCTACGTAGCCGGTTATATTACCTACAGCATTGGATTCATAAACCTGGCAAAAGTCACTAAAGTAGCGACGCAAGAAAATTTACAGCTTGATCTTCAGCTTAGTCACAGACCTCCTTAATCCTACATTACTATAATTAAACAGCGAGCTACTTTTAGTGTAATTTATGCCATTGACTATTCATGATTGGTCACAAATTTTCAATGATCCTTTGCGGATGTGCCTTTCTGGTCACTGATTATGATGTGGAGAAAAATAGCTGGTTCTTCAGTGATGATTATGTTAGACATTCCAAGTACAGTCGAGGCATGAGCGACTGCCACATACAAAGGAAGATTCACCAGAAGGTGAAGAATACCCTGGTCCTGACAATGTGAGTCAAATAATCACCTCATCGTTACAGCAAGTTCAATTCGGGTACGTGCACCCCTGTCCAATCTGTCTGTCCGCATTCAAGTATATGATGCAGATACTCTGTCCGCATTCAAGTATACTTACCGAGCTATCATACAGATACTCTGTGCACATTCAAGTATACTCACTGAGCTATCATACAGATACGAGCGATAAAAACTCGTCACATCCACTTGAACTCATGGAATTGTGAATTTTGTACGAGCGTGAATATTTCCTTTTTAGCTAAGATTTGAGCGAGTGTTTGTTACTATGAATGAACTTCTGCCAACAACTGAAAGCCTCAGTTTACTTTTCGTAAATGTGCGTTAACCGGTGCTCGGGAAAACACGTACTATCCATTTGAACAAAGAGAAACCGCATTTCCAAATCTCTTCTCATGCACCCCCCCCCCCCCCCCCCCCCCCCCCGCTACGCACGAGTTGACATACTGTTTGTGTGATATTTCGGGGGATAACGGCCCCAAATCCCAAAACGTTTAACTCTACGAGAGACCTAGTCGTAGTATAACATGAGTTGCTGCGTCCACATACAGGCAACTGTAAGCCTGTGATACTAACCTCTGGACGACCCCTGTATCCATCTTTATTTATAACAATGCTTTCAGGCCAAATACAGTTTGATTCGGAAGTGATATCTCGTTGCAAATTAAGTGTAATATTGAATGTCCATTCAATCTCTGCCGTCTGTCAAACGATATTCAGCGTCCGTGTCGGTTCAGACTGGCACTATCCATTTGTTGAGTTGTGGAATGATAACGTCAACTGACCAGCTCTAGTGAATGAATGATGCTCTGCAGAATTATTTGTAAGCTGTAATCAAGAAGGATGCGTCTACATATTACGGCAATAAATCGCATGAATCAGTGGCCATCTGACAAGAAGGCATAACAGCACACTCGGTGGACAATTCTGGCCACGACATGGTCGCTGTTGGAACCGTGGCGGCTCTCTGGAGACATAATAAGGTCTCATTGTAGCTTAGGTACAATAGCAGGAGTTATTTGCATGATGGGTTATCAAGAAACTGTTCTATGACAAGTATTTTGCAATTGATATTGGAGCGTACACAGACAAACGAAGTCACTGAAAGCGTGCGATCGTAAGGCCAGTTGGAGGCTATATTCATGTAGTACTTTGCATGTCTACAGTAGGGCTATATAATGGTGTAATGGTACACGTCTCCTTTCATTTAAACCACTTTTAACTCAAACGCATTTAGTAAAGAAAAACGACATTCTTTTAGCATTAACTGAGGTCATCTGCTGGGCATCCAAGTCATTTGAAGAAGTCATGTAGCATACTTAAGTACAGGCAGATGAAATAACCACGATAGATCCCATGATTTACGAGTCCACTTAAGCAAAAATGCACTCCAATCACAAAACAATCCAATTTAACCAGGAACAAATGCCTGGCAGATCTCATGTCATTAAACAATCTTTTTCCTCTGACAGCACGGATTGCAGTGCCACTCTTCAACGACGTCGCTTGTTACTGCATCGTCGGAGAGAGTACAGGCAAAGAGTCCCTTCATCCTGGTCTGAGACCGTCTTGGACGTCATTGAGGACGGGGTTAAAACAAATTGCCAGCTGACAAACAAACTAAATGGAAAACAACGGAAGGCATATTACACCCAAATGTCTTAACATACGATCAATTGAGTTGTAGTTGTTTGTTGGAGTTAAGTCTTGTTTTGATTAAAGAGAGAAATGGAAACCGACGTTGACGGAGACGTGCCCTGGAATGGAGAAACCCAATCCGCTAGTGGGAAGAAACACAAGTCGAATACTACTTTACCAGCACTTCTTTATCTGTGATTGATCTCATTGCAGTGTTTGGAGCTGCCGAGGTGTCTCTTCAGTTTCCGCCCATTTAATCATCAGTTCCAACCCACGACTTCTACAGTTTAAAATGAGCATGACGCGGACCAGGTCCCTATGCCCCAACTTCCCCCATCATGTTTCCGTCATTACAGTTACTCACGGCTGTATTGTGTGGAAACCTGCCTGCTCTGGGTCCTGGACATTCAGTACTGGGCACGTTGGTGAATTGTAATTGTTGCTGTGTTTCGGAAGGTATGAATAGGACAGAAAATACGGATACTACAGTTAAACAGATGGTGCACCTGGCGTATAGCTGACCAAAACTTTTCCCAATACGTGAATGTACGTGTGCTACATTGTGTGTATAACACGAGTGCGTGGGTTGTGGTGTACGCCGTTGTGAACAGTATTTAAGTCCTTGCGGCGTGTAAGCACACTGTGAAGGCAAGTCCGAAATGAGACGTTAACACGTGAAACTAGTCTGTATCTCAACCTATGAACCGCAGTAGTCTCCCTACTGCCCAACCCTCCCTGCAGTGCTAAAGCCCTAAATGAAGCAAGTCCACATTTCCCAGGTTATCCCAACTCACTGGGCTTCCTTTCAACTGAAATGGGACATTTCAAATGACATTTTTTGCTGGTGGTAAAATTATACATATTCAGAAACTAAGCGTCAGTGTATGGACATCAACACACGACCCCTTCAACACATATTGTCATCGTAACCTGATGACACACATACAACACAAGTTTGTAAAGTCCTTTTGTTTTTTCCGTGGTGAATTACATTGCATCTGCTCTGAGGCAAGCAAACTCAATTACAAATCCAACAATGCTGTGAAATCCTTCATACCAAGAACTGTTCTTTCGTGTAGCGGGTTATTTTGTATTTTGAAGCTAAAAAACTAAAGTTATTGTGTGGAAATCTGTCAGCCAGACACACGCCTCCCGCAAGTGGTACTTTCTGGCGTTCAGAAAAGATGCTGTTTCATCTATCTACATGTTTTTTAAGACAGGAAACTTATTCTTTCAATCAATTCAGTAAAATATTTAGAGCTCTTGTGTCCTTGTCCACGATAACGAATATAAACAAACTGTTACCCTTAAAAGTTTGCATTTGTTAAACTGAATTATTATTAGTTTGTGAGGAAAAACATGTGAAACATGTTAAGTTCTTATTACAAAAAGATGACCGTCTCAAGGCCGTTTATAACCATATTTCTGGAAGTGATACTGTGTACCACGCTGGGTCTGTCATTTGTAGTGCTTATAATTAGAGCAAAGTTGTTACCCAACCTGTTCCTGTGTTTTGCCAAACAATACAGCTTCGGGCTACGAAAATGTTGACATACGATTGTATCGTCTAATTGTGCTTTTACATGGGAAGGTCAACCATATATCCATTCACATGTTTAACGTGAGAGTTCAACGTCGGAATCTCATAGCAAATAACCAAATCAGAGCTGAGTAGGCCAGAATATTTCAAACCTTTACGACATGTTCTAAATTTTTATTCATCCGTTAGTGCGTTGCAGGACAAATAAACATCCCTGTTTGTGACATTTCGAATGGAAATGTCACTCATTGGTAGTCATGTTGCTGTAGTGAAGCGTCATATCAGGTAATAACTGAGTATAGTAGATGACAGGATATGTCGTATCAGGTAATAACTGAGTATAGTAGATGACAGGATATGTCATATCAGGTAATAACTGAGTATAGTAGATGACAGGATATGTCGTATCAGGTAATAACTGAGTGTAGTAGATGACAGGATATGTCGTATCAGGTAATAACTGAGTATAGTAGATGACAGGATATTTCGTATCAGGTAATAACTGAGTATAGTAGATGACAGGATATGTCGCATCAGGTAATAACTGAGTATAGTAGATGACAGGATATGTCGCATCAGGTAATAACTGAGTATAGTAGATGACAGGATATGTCGCATCAGGTAATAACTGAGTATAGTAGATGACAGGATATGTCATATCAGGTAATAACTGAGTATAGTAGATGACAGGATATGTCGTATCAGGTAATAACTGAGTGTAGTAGATGACAGGATATGTCGTATCAGGTAATAACTGAGTATAGTAGATGACAGGATATGTCGTATCAGGTAATAACTGAGTATAGTAGATGACAGGATATGTCGCATCAGGTAATAACTGAGTATAGTAGATGACAGGATATGTCATATCAGGTAATAACTGAGTATAGTAGATGACAGGATATGTCGTATCAGGTAATAACTGAGTGTAGTAGATGACAGGATATGTCGTATCAGGTAATAACTGAGTATAGTAGATGACAGGGTATGTGTTTTCACTTGTGATAATTTCATCGTAATTTCAAGAATCGATATCATAAATCAAAGCACTTACCTCCGGAATCCACACTGACTCGCCACCACCTTCCAGAAACTAACCATCAAACCAACTCCGAAGCTAGAAATATCACGAGCCGAACTGTTCTGTTAATTGACACAATTGTTTTTGCTATTGAATGATGCAATGAAGCACGCGTCGTGACATGAACATCAGTCCAGTCAGTGAAAGCTGAGAAAGTTTAAAACGCAGGAAGTTGATTCATTGCGTATCCTAAAGTGCCAATATTTAATTTAGCAAACGCAGTGAAAAAACCCAGATCGCTCACGCTTTTCATGTAACCGTAGACACTAGCGCTGGATGGTTTCATGCCGATGGATGCGGCAAAATATGGATCCATTTTTTATTTGGAAGAATAGACATTGTACACTCCATGGAAATAATATCAAATTTGATGAATGCTAAAAACATCAAAGGCGTTTAATTACTACATAATGTTTGCATGAATCTTGACCACAATGCCCAAATTGTGATTTATGACGCATTGGTTTAGAACGCAATCAGGAAGACTGTGTATTTGTCAATGGCATTTAATGAAATGGGTATATTCCTTCGGAGTCCATTACGTTATGTTTGATATACACACAGTACATTAAATTGGAATGTTGACCCTCCCTCCCACAGCCGTTGCCGTGTTTACACGTGGGGTTCTGTTTTACTTCGATCATCACATAATATTACATTTCAAACCAACGAAAATCAGTGAGGATTGCACACTTGCAGCCTTCAAAACGCTGGGATTATGGGGATCTATGACTAGACGTGTTGGATACACTTAGCGAGGATCAAGTGTAGGTACCGCACCTATACATATATAATACAGCGCTGAATATATGTGACTGGCCATTAAAACATTCGGCTTTTGGGAATTCGTACTTCTATCTGTTCCATGTTAGAATATCCAGAATTATTTCCGTCACAATCTGCAGAGTTTAAACTAACTAGCTGGTGTAATCTGTGGACGTCTGACATACAATGTATAGTATAAAAATTATATCTGAAATCCCGTAGTCCCGTGCTAGCGGGATATCGCCGACTGACAATATGAGATTTACACAGCCGTCTGAATCAGATACGCCCAGACCGATAAACAGACCGCCAGATTCAGACTACTATGCTGATTCGCAATCCTATTACAAGCGTCGTGGATCACCGATACCCTAGTTACCTTCCACGCTGGTTCTCTTGTTACCTCCCACGTTAATACCCTAGTTAGCCTGTACATTCATACCCTAAACACTGATACCTTAGTTACCCTCCATACTGACATCGTAGTTACTACCTACACTGATACCCTAGTTACCCTAAACACCGATACCCTAGCTGCCATCTACACTGATACTCCAGTTACCCTCTACATTGATACCCTAATTACCCTCCAGACCGACGCCCTAGTTACCCCACTAGGTACCCTCAGAAGCCTTACCAGTCGATGCCCGACGGATATCCAGGTCACCGTTACGACTTCTTGTATATTCAAAGTCAGTAGTTTCGGGTGAACCTTCAATCCCCGTGTGTCCCCTGTGAACCAGCACCAAATGTTCTGATTATAGCGTTCCTCATTCCCATTATGATATGAATGGTGATGAACCACACATCACCCCGTTTACATACATCTGTAAACGGTTGTTTTAAATACCTGTGGTGCTAAACTACATCAAACCTAGTGTTCATTTTCAGATGCATTCTAATGATTCAAAAAACACAGTAAATCTGGTCTTGTTTAACTTTTTGTGAACATAAACCATTATCATGCGTGCATCTGGAAAGTGGCAGTAATTATACTTAGAGTACTGATAAGTAATATTCTGGATGTTCCCATGCAAGATAAGCACGGTTCATAGACTGTATACTTACCTCACTGTCTGCCTTCATGTCAAGGTGCATATGGTACAGTCAGATTGTGAAATCAGTCATTGCATGAAACGACTAGAAATTTCAATCATTTCGAGAAATGACTGAGAGGGTCAGTCACTTTGTTTTGAAGCATTCACACCTGTTTGTTTGACACCTAGCTGGTTGTGTCCAGAGCAGTCACACCTCACAAGCCCCTGTCCACCAGATACATATGAAATGAACTTCCATAAAATGACTGAAGTATTGCTTGTTGTTACACAAAATGACGCGAAATGGCTGAACCTCTTCGTCATTTAACGAAATGACTGAATGTTTACCCATTTCAGGAGATGACTGATTTAACAATCTGACTGTAACATACACACAGTCCAGCCATTAACCTGCATGAGCTTGTCACCTCGCGTCCTAATTACCATCAGTAGCAGACAAGGGGTAGGCAATACAGCTGACAACAGATATGAGTATTTAAACTGTCAATCAATCATAGCATATCGATATCATTATGAAAGCTGATGCTTATTTAACCAAATATTGTATTCACTTTCACTATACCTTGTCTTGTTTAGTATGTAATCTGCTTCGTGGGAAGATATCTACAGTCCATTAGCGAGATCTCCACTCTACATGAATCTGGAGTAAAACTTTCACACATGATCCAGTACTTAGTTTGTCAGTTTACAGACACCTACCCACATTGGACACCTGCTGATTACACACGCGTGCCAACCACTGCGTAAGTCAGGATCATCGTGTCTATATTAGATTTAAAGATCTGTCGTCAGAGAATTATTACTTCTTATGATCAGTTCTGGTTGTAACAATGAGTAGTACAGGTATTACGACTTGGTTCCAACAATCAGTAGTACAGGTATTACGACTTGGTTGCAACAATCAGTAGTACAGGTATTACGACTTGGTTGCAACAATCAGTAGTACAGGTATTACGACTTGGTTGCAACAATCAGTAGTAACAATCAGTTGCATAGGAATTATTACCTCTTTTATCTGTTGTAAAGTAATTATGACTTTGATGAAATAATCAGTTGTAAAGGAATTATAACTTCTGTTGTAATAATCAGTTGTAAAGGACTTATGACTTGTGTTGCAATAATCAGCAGTAAAAGAACTGTGACTTGTGTTGCAATAATCAGTTGAAATAGTTAGTTGTAAAGGAATTATGACTTTTGTTGTAAAGGAATTATGGCTTCTAATGATCAGTTGTAAAGGAACTATTACTTCTGTTGTAACAATCAGTTGTAAAGGACTTATGACTTTTATTGTAATAATCCGTTGTAAAGAAATTATGGATTCTAATGATCAGTTGTAAAGGAACTATGACTTCTGTTGTAACAATCAGTTGTAAAGGAACTATGGCTTTGTTGTAATAATCAGTTGTTAAGAAATTATGACTGTCAATGCTCAGCTGTTGGGAATTTAGACTTGTTTTTTACTGATCTGTTGTTAGGGAATGATGACTTCTAATGATTTGATGTCAGTGATTCCTATGTCGCATTTACCCATATTCCTCTTGTCTTGCGTCCTTGATGTAGTATCATGTCGTGTTATCTTCTGCCTAAATAACTTCAACACATCGACATTAAGCCCTCTTTCCACCAAGTCCATAAGAAACAAGTGAAAGCAATATACGCAAGTAGACAATTTTCAAAGGACAGTAAACTGGCAATACATTTCTTCTGACAACCAACTGATACGAACTGGAAGTGAATGGCCAACGCTGTTCTATAAGCTACTAAGCACCACAATGCACGATTTCATCATATGCTTGGTCTAGTGTGGCGCGCCTACTGCAGCTTACTGGAAGAACCCTGCGTGGTGTCTATATCTAGACCAATAACGTTGATTGCCTGTGTATGTGATTAGCCTTCCGTGTTTATTATCTCCAATAATGCCACACTATCGTCAAAGGGTATCGCTTACTGTACAGTAAAACAAGGCGTCTGCGTTGTCGGTGACTTCACACTGACAACTCCACATTTACAACAACAGCGTTAATATATCAGTTGTGATAAATAAGATCCATCTCGCAAGTGTAACTCGCAACAGAAAACCCACTACACTTCCCAGTGCTACGTTCTAATAAATATAAAATGTACAAATTAATGGCATGCGCCTGATCAAATACACAGTTAAGTTTTCTATTTTCGTCACTACCGGGTCATTAGCCTCGTTACACTTGAGGCACTGGAGGTATTTTCATAAGTGTAAAGTCGCGAAGCAGAATAGGTGCTATTGATGCCAGTGAGCCTGTCTCAAGTTACATCTATAGTTAATGATCCTGCTGTGGGCCAATTATACCTCCGCCACATGGATGGATCACAAACGTGGCATAGCTTCCTAACTGCAGGTCACATGTCAGGAATACAGAAAGGATAGTATCGTCAAATTACCTTGTTTGAAGCGTTCTAGCCATATACAGTACAATCACTCCGAGGTACTTCTGAACGTAAAGAAATAACGCAAAGGTGTCAAGTTTCTGAATAGTCACTATAACGTTTGATTCTCGTTCAAGAACAGAAAATACGATACATTATTAATTGTGAGCTAGAAGTGGCAAAGTCAGTCGATAACTTTGAAAGTAATAACGGAAACATAATGCTATTAAGCAGTACAGAAAAATCCTTTATTAAGCATATGAATACTAACTTCAAACATTAATTGTTTATTATGTACTTAGAACAATCAAAACATCCTGCTACACAAACTTGACAACTGTGGTTATCAGTTCAGTGTGGAGAAACTACAGATGGTAGAGAATATTACTTGTGTCAAGTGACAGATACTCCGCGAGGAAACACGGTAATAAATGCATATCTCACGTGATTTATCGACTACTTCGCGCTTATTCAGACTGAATGAGTTACTACATAAAACGATTAGCTGTCAGTGAAGGATAATTGTCTCTTTTATCTCCCCATCGGGAAGTTGGTTTTGCCTCTTAAACTGCTAAGAAGACTTGTAGAGAGCGAACAACTATCTCGCCTTGTGTCGATAGCTACGATGTTTCAACCTCACGTTTGATTGTGTTTTTCAGTCGAATACAATCCATTCGTGATTTAGAGGCTGTCACTGGTTTAAGAGATATTAAAACTTTAACGAGACATGGAGATCTATGGTTGAGTTGTATTTCAAAGGAAACGTGGAACATCGTGAGATTTTTACGAAACAAAGAATGTTTTGGCACAGTGAATCGCTTCCAAATGCACCAATCGTTGCTGGAGCGAAAATATCTTTAGCATTGATTTATGTTGTATTTTCCTACACAACTTTAAAAAGTAGACAGAATATATGCACACGATAACCTCTACATCTCTATCAAATCACTCCTGTTTATTACCTCGTACGACTTATACACAACTTGGAACTGAGATAGGAAGAAAACGTTTCATGAGGTGGCATATTCTACTATTACCCCTCCCATGACGTCAGTGGAACTAAATGCCGTTATAAAAAGAACCTAAGTAGTCATATGATGTCGTAAAATACAACAGTTAGATCACCCCTGACATCAACAATGTTCTTTGCATTACCGAAGAAGATTCGGAAAATAATTTATAATATACCTGAGTAATTAATTCATATACCTGAATTAAGCATGAAATATGATATTCGTGCCTTTGACATTTTCGTGAATTGATAATCAAAAGTTAATACTTCCGTTGCATGCATTATATAGAGAAAGTAAGACTATAACTGGACTTTGTACGATAACGGAAATCAAAGGTGGATTCGTTGTTTATCAATTATTCATTAATAGCTCTCGGAATAGGTAGGCTCTACTACAGGTGTCACTGAACGTCATTATGGAGATGTTTACATTTGACAATAGAACAGTTGCAATACTGGATTGAATGACACCATCTCTATGTAATCTGTCGTCTGCACCCCATCCACGTGCGTGCGTGGCTAGGCTCACACTTTCGGGAGCATCACTGAACATAACATATTGTCATAACTGCTACACAGTCATTCACCAGCACATGAAGGTGATAAATTAAAGCCCTGCAGAAAGGGATACACAGCAAGGAAGATGATGCGCTGTAGGGACTGTGAGACACACTAAAAACTGTCACTTTGTATTTCGACCAACCGACATTGTGAAGACGATGGTCCGTCAGAATCAATAGGTCCGGAGACTTGCAATGCCTTAATTTCATGTAGTGATACAAGATATCATGATACGGGGATCCTGTGATAAGAACGGCTTCCTGTACATCTTTGTCCTTGAGATTTTGTCAGCAACGAATTACGTTAACAATTAGTTTTTGGTCTGGAACATGGAAAGTCACAAGGGAAGATTATCTGTCACGACTTCGTATAACGTGCATTACTTGATGCGAACTAAGTCCAGAATATCGAAAAAACAATGGCACATGAAGTTGGTTTTATTAGACAAGATTAACTCATGCAAGCCAAATGGAGGGACGTTAAACCACCGAGGAACTTTATAGGTTCAACAGTGTCATCAACAACATTACCCCTTGTTAACTTCAAGCCTTGCCTGAATAACACACAAGTCGTGAGAGAACAGTGAACACAGATTGTCGATCTGCAGCAATCTTAAGCAACAGAATCCAGATACACTATGAAGTGGATTAAATACAAAAGCCGAGACACACCAGTCTATCCTGACACACCACTCTATCCTGACATACAAATCTATCCTGACATACAAATTTATCCTAACATACCAGTCTGTCCTGACATATATGTCTATCCTGACACACCAGTCTATCCCGACATACCAGTCTATCTAGCTTATCCTGACACATCAGTCTGCTCTGACACACCAGTCTATCCTGACGCACTAGTCTTTCCGGATACTATTGTTAATCCTGACATACCAGTCTGTCCTGACACATCAGACTATCCTGACAGACTAGTCTATCCTGACATACCAGTCTATCCTGACATAACACTCTGTTCTGACACACCAGACTATCCTGACATACTAGTCGTTCCTGATACAATAGTTAATCCTGACACACCAGTCTATCCTGACATACCAGTCTATCCTGATATACTAGTCGTTCCTGATACAATAGTTAATCCTGACACTCCAGTCTATCCTTACAGACTAGTTAATCCTGACATACTAGTCTGCCCTGGCACACCAGCGGTACGCACACACACGGGCAAGGCAAACCGACTGTTCACCTAAACTGCGCGGACACACTGGTGATTGCAAAACAGGGAACTAATAATACATCAAATTTCCGGGTGATGAATCAAGTCTGGATACGCCCCTACCCACCGTATAAAAGTTTTGAAAGCCTCTTGAAGGTCTTGAATGTTGTAATCCTCATTCGACGACCTTGAGAAAATCAAGTCAGAGCAAGTTTGCAAGTCTAGCTACAGGTATACTCATACCTTACTGTTGGGTCGACTAGAGATACTGGACTATACCTCACAAACCTGGACGTCGACCGACCATAGCAAAGTTAACTCTTTCTCTTGAGCTGAATTTGTCTGAATGGCATAGATCTCACGGTGAAAATAACCTGGCAGGCTCTTATTGTTTCAGGTTTGGGTGAGTAGATCAGTGGAAAGGAACAGATTATTTGATCATTAATAACCGACACCAGGTCGTTACCATACCCTGACCTACTTGGTGTTTCGCAGGTACCATCCGAGGATTCAGTTTGTATGTATATGGCAATAGACATGCAATGACGGCAGTGGGTGTAAAGCCTTTCACACTGTTGCCATCTATAAGGAGGCCAAGCATTTCACACACATTACAGCTGATTCTACACATTCTACTACTTCTAAGGTTGTGGTCAAGGCTCGTGGGTCAAGGAAAAAGTCTGGCCTTACATTTCTCGTTGGAAACTATATTACAAAATCAATTGTTTTGGAATAACTGAAATCAGGATATTCTAACAGACTAGAGAGTGCATAGGACTGACAAATTACTTTCCAAAAACTACACAGCTTTAGTGTGATTTGCTAACAGAAGACTATGGTGGGTTAAAGCTAGGACACTCACAGAGATGTGTCCGACATTACCAAACGTCTGTGTGCACCACTAACAGAGAACAAATAAGTGACGACAAAAACAGACAACTCTTGGCTAATCTACCCGTATACAGAAGAGCATATACGACGGGTCGCGCATATATAGAAGTGCATGTAAATAGGCCTCTGACGGGTTAGCGCATGTATAGAAGTGCCTGCAGGTAGGCCTCTGACGGGTTAGCGCATGTATAGAAGTGCCTGTAAGTGGGTGTCATAAACGTGTAACTACCTGTAAAGGTAGATAGATGTCTGCTTGTAGATAGATGCCTGGCCATGCACTGCATCTAGAGAGGTGTTATATACGTGTTAGTGCTTGTAGATAGATGTCAGGCCTTGCACTGCATCTAGAGAGGTGTTATAAACGTGTTTGTGCTTGTAGATACGTGTCTCACGTGATACAGCCTCTAGAGAAGTGCCTGTCGACAGTGTCTAGATGTTTGTCTCGATTTCTCACACTTTCCTTAAAACTATTTCTCAAAACATTGACAGGTATATTCATTACGTCAAAGCAAACTAATCCATTTGTACCGCTTGTGTTTCTCTGGATCTCTTAAGAAAATATGTTTAATTACGACAACCTGACAGCTTAAGATCTGTGCACGTGATGGCCCATTCTTGCGTCTATTTAGCACGGGAAACATCGTTAAGTCAGAAGCAGTGTTTGGATGCCCTTACATAATAGTCATCAGCCATTAGTGCTGAGCAAGGAGGGCTCAGTACATAACAAAAATATTTTAAATTCAACAGAAAGCCAAATATATGGTTTCCCTGGTGCAAAGATACTTTTACACAATGGGTCTCCGCGATGCACTCTTTATTTCTCATCTATTTGAATCAAGAGATTAGTGAGATCCAATGTTAAAACCCTGTTGAGCATCTTTCTGTAATTAGATACAAACACCACAGGACCCGCGCCGTTAACAGATAGAGCTTCGTCAGTTCCTTCATCATCTGCTCGACTCTATCTCCTATAACACTTTAATCGCTGCACAGGAATTTATTTCAAGGCATTCGTTTCAGACATTAAATCTCACCTTCTCTAATTTAGTTTGTATGGCAGCGAAATCTGCTTGACGTTTGTGGGAAAAAGCAGTGTTCTTTATCAAGGGCTAATCGCCAGCAGGAAAATACGCGGCCCAGTGCGGCCCATTATCGATTTAGAGGTATTCTCATATTTCGCAAACATTTCGATAATTCGAGAATAATAATTTCTGTTTGTAAATGTCAATCCTGCCATATTGCAAAATGAAGAAGAATATCTAAATGACAGGTTCCCGGTAATGTCTTCAATGAAGCTGCAAGTGTCATCTTTATGTATCACAGGGTCAGGCGTAAACTTAATCAACTTATTGTGATTTGCATCTTTTTGCACCTTATGTAACTGATTAATTTACAGATGTCAAATGCATGTCTCATTTCGCATTAAATGTTTCTGAAACATATATTTTTGGGATCGTTGTCTTCCAGGAAAAAATCGGTATTTCTTCCGGCTTTGAAGATTGAGCTGAAGTGTGTCCCGATTTCTGATTCCCGTTGACCGACCCTGGAGCGCCACTCCAATATTTGTGTGATCACTTCTCTCCTTTAATCTTTCACCTGATTGGTTTAATGGCCAACCTTACCCTTCAACTCGGCTCTACTTGAAAACTCGGAGGAAAATTTGCAAGCTATAAGTTTCGATAGCTTTTCTGCGTTCAATATGCAATGGAATGTCAGCGGTTGAATCGTATCACCTCATGTAACCAATATCCTTTACATAAATAAGTGCAAAAATAATTATATCCGACGATAGTCATCAAAAAGTTGTAATCGATCTTTACCGTGGCGTATGAATGTGTCTCAGTAATCAGCAAGATTGGGAGTTATCTACATAAGACGTGCAGATATAGTGCATCTGTTCCAGTAGGCAGAATCTAGTTCCTGATAACATTCCGTGGCTGTTGCAAGAGTCCAGGCATCTGCTACATGAGAGTAATACTGTGCTGTGAAAGGTCTAAACTAATTGATCAATCAGAGACAAAAACATCTAATTTTGATAGGACTTGTGCAGCTTGGCTCATATAAAATATTCTGTTCTGCAAAATCAAGCAATTTGCACTTGAGTGACAAACCGAAAATTGATGCATTCACTGTTTTTCATTCCTGATTCAAATGCAGATTTTGTTTAAGATGCTGGTCGTGAGAACATTAACTCAATTTCACACCCGTGGTTACGACATGTGGTATCATAATGTGGAAAACAGTCTTTATTTATCTTTGATGAATTAGATTACACACCAATCAAGGTTCACATTTTCAATTCCGGTTGAGCGTTTATTCATGAATATATCAAGTGCTTGGATAACCGGTATAGTGCAGCTGAAAATAATATTGGATCAGTTTGGCAGAGACTGAGTTCCTGTTTTCATCTGGAATAAATAACTAACATTAACATAAAATCGTTTTGGTCAAGCTTCATAGCCGACATGCAACTGAAAAGTGCTTTGGGATGCCATGGCAGGCTAATAAGATGTACCACAGCTTGGTGCAAAAATAAATATGCATCTTTCAGCGAGACGGTACTAGTTACTGACAGGGCGCTTGTTAGGAGATGACATACAAATTGTTCCAGGAAGCAGTAGAGGCCCATTTTCTCAAAGCCTCCCAGCAACCATGGCCTTTCATCGCTGTTTTTAAATAGATACGCACATAGAGCAGTGTACCCCTTTGCTCTCTTAGAGAATTTCCCAAATACTTGCGAGTAGTGCTGCAGGTGACGAATTAAAATGTTATGACTGCTTTTCCAAACGTTGGGTACCTCGAAGACATTGAGAAACCTCATGCAAGCATAACACAAGACACGGATACAAACAAGACGTTAAGTGGATAATGAGGAGAGGACTGAGTAACGACGTATATAACGTCCTTGCAACCCTAAGCAGTTCCTAACACTGTAAGTAACAGTGACGCCATTCACCAAACTTTGACCTGTCTCACGATTCAAACGATGACATTTAATTAGAAAACAAACCACTTGCCTAAATAACCACATTGCTAAAAATCCAATCAGTTAAAAAACTGAAAATGGCAGTACTTCCGTGAAGTTCTAGTATTAGACTTGACTCGCGTAATTAGTATTTATCTTCTTGCGAAACTATCAAATGATGACAATGGCAGTTTTAAAGCGTCAGATATTCTAATATTGTTACTCTATAATCGCATTCAGTATCTTATGCCATTTTCCAGATGCCACGTTGAAACAAACAACTTTCGCTTTCATTCTTTAAATTCTTTCGAACACTATTTAAGGTTCTGTTTTTAACGTGATAAAGAGCAACAGGAGCCTAATACACCCTGATAGGAAGTCCTCTTGATTTATTTGTGAGCAAGAAAGTTTGAAACCTAGCTAAACAGAAGATCCTAATTTCAACACGTTGATCTCCAACAAATTAGAAATCAAGATATGTTGGCACCAGCCTATCAGACAAGACAGCGAGGGACTTACTTTTTTTTCCCTCGCAGGACGATTTGGCCAATTACCTCAGGATCTCAATGTCGGAGCGCATTCCAAGGTTCTGAAGACTCGTTTTCGAGAATTAAAAGGATGTATTAGCCAATTAATGTTTCTCTTGGACTAAATCTCAGTTCAGTATAAGCGAGAGAAGACATTTATGTTTTCATATTTATGGATTTCCTAATCACGTCCACATTGGTATTCTTAAATGAAGAGGCAGCTAATTGCCTCATAATTAAATAATGTAAGATATACCCTGAAATAGCATACCATTGATATCACATTAAGTAATCCTCTGGAGTCCATATGTGAAGAGTCATTACATCCAACTAGGTCTTCTTAAATTTCCGCAAACGAAGGTATATGACTAAACAATGAGATGCCTCTCAGGCGAGTTAACAGCTATATTGTACCGACCACACTGGCAATATCCATGTCTGAAGTGAATCACCGTGTTGCTGATTAAGCCGTACACTCTCGAGAAGATCTAGGTTCAGTCTGGTCTTCAGGAACTCATACCTTTCTCGAAAGGCGACTAACCAGATTTACAGATCAGACTTGGTGGCATTGTTGATGAATGTTATTGTATACTAATTGAGCAAATCGATGTTCGTAATGTCAGTCACTGGATTATGTGGTCCAGACTCGATTACATATTGATTTCCGAGTATTGCTGGGTGCGACGTCAGACAACTAACAAACAGACGTGAAAGACGAGAGGCAGGATCCGATGGTCAGTCTTGCTGATTTCATTGATGGGTGTCATCTTATCCCAAATCCACAGATCAATAATCGTGAGGTCCATCACTACACTGTCTTGAATATTTACAGACGGATGTCGTTTGTCTTGAATATTGCTGAGATCTGCGTCAATGAAGAAAGATGCAGTACTGTTGTGGCCTGTGCGACAGCAACAACAACATTTCGCTTTATAAGTGTTGTAATATTGTTCAGGAAACCAAACTAAAATTTTCAGCAGGCTTAACTTTCTTATCTTGCCATTTCCAGCTGTGGCCAAGCTATGGTGTCCATTCCTGAGTGGATGACGGCAACCTCATTCACCAACCCCTATTATTGGAGTAAAGTAGTAAAACACATACAAAAACACCATAAGCGGTCAGTTTTCATGTGTGGTGGTGTTTGGTCCTGGGCATGAAGCTGAGGTCACAGGTCAGCATAAGTTGCTCGGACAGTCCTTGGGTGGGCGATCGTGTTCTAGGACTGCAGTCCTGCCCCACAACGAAGCACATGTGACAAATGTAGTCTCACCTTGGACAAGTGAGTATGTTCAAATTGCCTCTGTTCACCCAGCAGAAAATGGGTACCAGGTGGCATACGTCATGTGACTATAACCTTCTAGCTCCTAACAGGTAGATTGGGTTATCCATGGTAATCATATGCCTGCTTTGACTGTTAGCGCTATGAGCATTTACCTCGTGAATGGAGTCTGGTACAAAATAAGTGCTTATGTTATTGTTCATCAATATTCCAGCTATTGTTGAGGTTTGTCTACAAATAGTCCAGGCTGGATCAAACAGTCCAGTGACTGACATAATGAAGACCGATCTACGTAAATGGAATGCAATGGCATGTGCCATCCAATCCCACTAGTCGCTTCTTTCAAAAAATACTGATTGCAGAACATCGATTCTAACACCTATTTGACCTAGTTTTGAACAGAACCGTGTACTTTTTGGTGTTCCTGACGTCTTTTCGATTCAGATAGAGCGGTCACTCTTGCAGCAATAATATGAACTTACTTACACGAAACTAAATTCATTTCTCCCAGGACCGACTATACTGGCGGCCAAAGTCGACAAGCCCGAAATAATTACACGGCATTGATGACAAATTATCACACTCTGAAAACCCGGCTAAATCCTGGTGGAAGCCTCCACATCAGTGTAAAATGTGTATGCCGACTCTGCCATGACTGAAACATACCCTATCCAGTACGCGATGCAGGGTAACGCCATGTGCACAGGGTTGCAGAAGATCAACAGAAAATGTTAAAACCTGTAGCTGCGAGATCTTGCAGATGCATGTGATGCTAAGCAACAGTGGCTTCTCGTGGAATGTGGAAGCAAAGTTTCCATCAAAAATAAATCAAGTGTCTCTTTTCCTCCCTTTCCCTCAGATCATGTTTTCATTTATATACAAACACATTTTGAATGTTTACTGACGGATGAGATGAAAGACCTTCATGCCTTTCTCCTGTGTCCCACTGTGTCTGGATGAAGATATTCGTCATGTGTTGTTGTCCATATCCAGCATGAATACATTCACCTGCTGGATCTGATGGTACCGGGTACCGGGTACCTCTGTGGAGTGTAATATCGCCGAAGAGGACAAATGTGAGCATGGAGAGTTCCATTAAATTATTCAACTACATGGCTTCACTTTTCTGAACTTTACAATTACCCTTTGAAATTACGATCAAAGGGTCCAACAGAACACTTTTCCTTTTAGAAATTGGCAATACTCAGGGGTGGTTATGGGGCAAGCAGCCAAAATGGTACCAGTAAATCAAACGTTCCAGGAATACAAACAAGTTATCACCAGCGTCAACAACAGTGACAGCACAGCAGTTACCTAAGATACATCTTCTGACTATTCATGTTGTATCACACTGCTGACGAGGAGAAGGGGTTATATCAGCTATTCAACTGAAACACCTGCCCGCTCCTGGGTTGGCAAAGATGACGACACAGATAATGTCTGTAGCACAACTACTTCTCACATATGTCTGGACTACAGTACAAATACCAGTAGGCCATGGGAGAGGTGATATTTGCTAGCAGAATACTGAGCACGTACAGACTGCTGGCTATGATATTTATTTACTTACCTGCACTACAAAATGGATAACACAATATCGTCCCTGAGTCCTAAACACAATTGTGTTCAATTTGCCCTATTGTTTTATTGTTCAACAGACGACTGTTGTTATTGCAAGTCTATAGCAAATGCCATTAAGTTCCGCAACTAATAAGACGAACCGTCAGAACACATTGCAACCGTTATGATTTACTACCATGTCATGGAAAAAAAAGATATTTCATTACAAAAAATGGTTAATGGAAAATAATTTACGTTGACAAAATGGAATCTATTTGCATATAATGTGCATATGTCAACAGTTGGTCAATGGAACAGGAAACAGAAGTATGGCGTATTAAACAAATTCAGACACTCGGGCTAAAAGGGTATTGATTTGCTCTAATCTAATATTAGTTTTGAGGAAATTCATCCGTGAGTTACACTTTATGCAGTCATTCATCACCATCACTAAAAGAACAAAGGCAGGGAATTACCAAGCATTCATTGCGTTGGTTTCCGTTACACAATAGAGAAGCGTAACTGAATTACCACAGCACCTGGTGGCAGGGCATATATCACATTATACTTTCTATGTATAAGTCCACGGTGTAGTGTAAGTATTGAATTGCACTAAACCCAATTTACAGCCACGCCTGTAGTGTTGGTGCAATAACGGGAGATTTATATATCTCCAGTGACTAACACCGTTCAACGCCATGTCATAAACTTGAACTATTTCTGTCAACTGCTGTGCACTTCTGACATTGCAGGTCTGTTTTAGCTCATTTAATTATACAAAGCGATGGAATGGTGTCACATCAAGTGAGGTGATAACTCCTAATTATAGGTCGAAAGCGTTGACTTATGCATTTGATATGTTCCGGATGGAGGTGATCACACAAGTGTATTCAGCAAGGTGCGGCGAGATGGAGATGGTTTTAACTCGACATAGAGGAGTGATAAGTGTGTGGTTTACCTCCAGATAGAGGAGTGATAAGTGTGTGGTTTACCTCCAGATAGAGGAGTGATAAGTGTGTGGTTTACCTCCAGATAGAGGAGTGATAAGTGTGTGGTTTACCTCCAGATAGAGGAGTGATAAGTGTGTGGTTTACCTCCAGATAGAGGAGTGATAAGTGTGTGGTTTACCTCCAGATAGAGGAGTGATAAGTGTGCGGTTTACCTCCAGATAGAAGCGTGATAAGTGTGTGGCGTTTACTTCGAAATAGAGGAGTGATGAACGTGTGTTTTTACCACGACAGCAAAGGGTGATAAATGTGTGGTTTTAGCGCGAGATAAAGGTGTGATAGGTATGTGGTTTGACCTCGAGGTAGAAGCGTGATAAATGTTTGGTTTTATCTCGAAATAGAAGATTGACAAATGTGTGGTTTTATGTCGAGATAGAAGATTGACTAGTATCCAGTTTTACGTCGAGATAGAGGAGTGGTAAATGTGTGTATTTTACCTTGTAATAAAAGGGGTGAAAATATGTGGTTTTACCTCGAGATGAAGGAGTGATAAGTGTGTGATGTATCTAGAGATAGAAGGGTGACAAATGTGTGGTTTTCACCTCGACATAGAAGAGTGATAAGTAAGCGGTTTTACCTTGAGAAAGGAGGGGCGAATAGCTTGTTTCGAGACACCCAGAATCGCGCGATATTGTAGTGATTAGCTTACACTTCCATTATATCATATTCCATTAAAGCAAGCCATCTATTATATCGATAAGCAGTAATGCATTATTCATTACAATGTTCCTAGATATGGTCACCATGCTGACACGTCTACCTGTCCAGTATGGGCGGAAGGCAATATCAGCGTCATAATGAGCCCAAAGTTTGAGACAGGATGTTGAACTTGTCATCTCTGTGTGTGCGTCCAAAGACCAAAGTCGGTGAAGATGGAGCTGTGGAAGCCAGCAATCCACATCTCCATCAAAGGAGGGTAGTTTTCAATGCATCAAAATTACATTCGACCACATAAATGGAATTGTTATGCAGGTGGGGCTCGTTGCAGGATCCGGGATTTGTCTTTTCACGTTTGTATATAAACAATAAACGCATGTCTCCAAGCTACCATAGAGTTTAATAAGGCTGGCATGAGATCAAAAGAGGAAACGAGTCATCACTGTTTAATGGTGCCTCAGAAACATAAAACCTTCTAGTTTACACCCTGAAACTACTCTCGGTTATCAGTTCAGGTTCAAGAAGGTTGCTGTCCAATGGCGCGACACACAGAGAAAGTATTTTTTCTTATGAGGATAAAACTAACGCCATTTCCTGCACATCGATTGTTACGGTGATGTGATAACTACAGAGGTATTCTTAAAGTACATGCAACGTTCACGTGTCTACAATCCCCCTGGTACCTTCCCATGACTTGATGGACAATCTACCATTGCTGCACAACCTCCGCTATACAACAGTGTTATGTAGACGCTGGTAGGAGCAAAGAATGGTCTACAGGCAGAGAACCCCGAGGAGTTTCTGCTTCAGGACTTTTGTGGTTGTTTCTGGAATACTGTTCTTCCTACTCTAATATGCGTATGTCTTTTTTCATTGCTTGAATAAATCATTTCCTGCCGGGGCCTTAATTACTAATCTGTGTGTGTTTTAGGCTTGTCGGAGCATGATGGTAATTACATCAGGGATCTGAGGACTGACACGTTGATGGCGTCAAGTCCTTAGCGGACCTACATCAATGAATATTACACTTGTACCCCACTTACTGAGGTGTCAGCAGCTCTATATAAACCCACACAATCACGCACCAATACTTCGTAACACTTTTCCTGCAAGGCACAACCGGTGAGCGCCACATGTATGTCGACAGGTGTTGGAATGAGGTTCAAGAATGAGTAACAGTGAGTGTGACTATCACAGTCGATTCCTTTCCTTCCCTCTCTGATAGTCAGTCTGATAGGAAGGTGTACCTTTCTCTATCTGTCCATCTCTCTGCCTGTAACGCAGCAGTGTGACAACGACATGTAAAATTGAATGTAGAATTCAATCCCTACCTACTAAACAAAGGCAAAATTGCACTACTCAATAGTGGGATTGCCTCTAACCGTACATCGAAACCCCGGTCATCTCCATGTGCAATTGCCTATAAGCTTATCCTTACTTTTACCCTGCCTGGTACCCATTTGATGCAAATATCAAGGTAATTGTTCTAGGCGTCACAACATGTTTCTGAAAACGTTTCGGTGTACATCAGAACCGAAACACCGGAGACAGTAGTGACGTTTGCCGAGTTTTTAACGTCTTTACCCATAGCACACGCTCTCCGCTGTCGCCTAGTAACGAAGGTCTCTCCTGCGATGCTCAGATGTTACCCCTCCTTCAAACTAATACCCAAAGTCCGACAGCCACCCACAAACCTATGTATCAACTTGAGACGGCGGCGTCTCGACCACTGAGGCTGTGTTTCCCGGGTCGCTATGTGAACCCTATTGCTGTAGGTTCAGAAGGCGTTGGTAAAATTACTTCAACGTGCGTGTACCCTTCCTCGCAGTTACGTGCTCAAAGGTGGTGAACTTCTCCAGCTAACCAAGCCATTATCACCCTCTTTGATGCGGTTCTGACTTTTTCAGAATGCGACCCAACACATCTCGGAACGTTATGCATCCCGCGAAGCCAAATAACAGAGATTATGCAATAATACACTGTCGGTCTCTGTGAATTATTAATTCCTTTTCTCTTTGCTCGCACGCGATGCTGAAGAAAGAAGTTCACCCGACAGATGAGTACTTTCTATAAATGTCATGAATGCAAACACTCAGCCTTTAGAAGCATTCTACAGCTCTTCTGTCATTTACATCTTATGGATATAAATATCACGTTTCAGTTGGTGCTTAATCAGCGGATGTGTATTCGCGTTTCGCATGCGAAAATGGATTGTCAAAATTATTTGATGTTTTCAAACCTGTGACGCCTATTATGTCCTTTCACATTCAAAAACTATGTAATTTTCATACAAAGTGCACTAACAAATGACATCATTGTATGAGAAATTCTAATCCTTCATATTTGGCATTATGTCTTATATTCAGTTCAGTCCATTGCTCTTTCTCCAAACCGAAACACACCACACGTGTGAGTGTACAACAGCCGCTGGAATATGTCATTTCTATGCACGACAAAACATCATATTGTTGGACAAATTGCTTCAAGCACTCCCTAATAGAATCGTGCAGGTCTACAAGCTACAATGCTTAGTGTGTCAAAATATGTTCTTATCAATAGCCCGCGCGGAGCGTGAACCAGCGAGTCTCATTACCGCCACCGTGGCCAAGATCGCGCATTGCCCACATTGCTGTGGAAGGTGGGCAAAATGTTACCACCAACGTAACATTTGCCTCTCGACTAACTTCGTCTGTAGTTATCAGAAGACACAGACGTTGATATAGAGGTTATAAAATGTAAAACACTTTACGTTAACTGGCCGCTGCATCTGTGAGCGACATGACTGCTGCATGATTATTCATGCCGTAATTGAGTGATCATTCTGATATTTACAGTTCGAATATGACCTAAACGCATTGTAATCTCATGGAGTTGTGGTTCGATAATTATATGAATTCCGGTTAAACGTTCGGTTTGAAACACAATTTACAGTTTATTATATCACGATATTACCCGCTTCTTGCTGTACACAGATCAATAGGAGTAATGACAACGACAAATCGCGATTAACAAGGCACGTGCTAATCGAGATAAGAATTGATCTTCAGCAACCCCTGCTTGTTGCAAGAGTAAGAGGCGACTAACAGAGGGTGGTCAGGCTAAATGACTAGATAACACATGTCATTGTATTCTATAGCTAGTTGTGTAGATCGATGCTCATGGTGTTGATCACTTGATTTGATTGTCCGGTCCAGAATCGATTATTTACAGGCTGAGGCCATATCTTGCTTATTGCGACGTTTAACAACAAACACACACAACATACAACAAGCACGATACGCACTGTAATATAATTCCACAGATAGTAATACAGTGTTCATTGATGTAATAATTTCTTAAAATTGGGCTTTAAAATATGCCATAAGGAAACACTGCTCGAAAAACATATCACGTGTATCTATCCGTTAAAAGGACCGTTTGACTCACAATGGCGCTGTATGGTATCGCTGTTGGGAACACAATGACTGGGTGTAGGGTGTCTATCTCTGCTCTTTACCGTCATCTGTTTCTTCCCCTCGTTAACGGTAATGTGTGACATACTTGATGTCAGTATATCTGTAGACCTGCGGGCAAATGAAGACGACCTGTACTCGCCCTTATGTTTGAGCGTGTACCTACAGTGTGTGCACACTGTATGACAGCAGGTGATGTACACTATCTGCTGCGCCAAGGGGGTGTTATAAGAAGACATCTATGACCTTGCTACACGCGATATTCACAACTAAGATTACACCTGTGTCTTGGTGACTTGCTCATGAGACTCGACAGTTGCAAATTCTGGACTTCTTGTCACATTTAGCCGCAGTCGTTGCGTAACTCAACTCGTGTTTTGAGCATCGTTTCCTAATTCGTTTCAATGAATACATTACAAGTCGCATGCAAACACAGCCAAAATGACATTTGTGTACGTCACTGTACAATAAAATGTTACTGAGTCACCTTCAACGACAACTTTACACTCAAGACACAATTGAACAATCAGTCACGGCGGCAATGCCACAGAGGGTCATCCTGGCTGTCTTCGTGGTTGGAGGTGCAGGTCGGAAATTGGAATGTCAAGACTTAAAATACCAATCCGTCATCGGTGCTGCGAATCCTCTTCACGTCACTGTGTTTTCGTCATTTTCGTGACAAATCTCCTGGATACTGTAATTGTGGATGGCAAATGACACATGCTACAAATCGCCAAGCAGTAGAGGGAAGTGGAGGTCTGCATGTTTGGGACACAGAACATAACTATATACACCTCTCCAACATTTTTGAGAAGGTCATGGGATTAATGGCAACACTTAGGAAGGAGAGGACACAGACTGCTTATCTGAGAGTTTCAGAATGAGGTTTAAGCCTTCATAAATTATATTGCACGTTATCCCCTGTGTGCAGGCGGTTCATTGTAGATGTTGTGTGTATGCAGATAAGGCAAGATGGCATATTATATATATATATATATATATATATATATAGAGAGAGAGAGAGAGAGAGAGAGAGAGAGAGAGAGAGATGTTCAAGGTAACACAATATTTCAGTGGACATTATTATTAATAGCACACTTATATCTGAAACTTCAGTATTGAACAGATTTCAAGGGGAGGACTTAATCATTCCAGATCCAGACCGCCACAGCACCGGGTGTTCCCAATCGCAGACATACTCACCACAAGTCAAATGCTGGAGGAGGGATTCAGATTCAGTAAATCTAAGTAAGAAAACAATGATTTTTCCTGTAGTATATATTACCTTATTTCTATCGATCTGCAATGGTGAAAAATAAATCATCTCATTGTAGCGTTTATATATGACGCTAATCCTGACGTGGGCTGGGGGTGATATGATGCCGTTATATAAGTTGTTCGGGTTCATCATGGCACAAGACTTGTTAATTCTATTGGTAGATGGTAACCAGTTTAGCAGTGACCGATCCGAGACGTACCGATGAAAACCACGACGTACCCCACTGGACCGGCCACACATGCCTCCTACCATTAATGAAATTTCCTATTAAGGACGTTATTTTCCAAAACCTAAGATGCGGTGATTGAAATAAACAAAAATATTTATAAAACAGTAGCTTCATTTAAAGATTGTCGGCTAGTTGAAATAAATACGAGGGATTATCAAAAGTAGCGAGCCTCACATGTAGCTGCTTGTAGGTCTTATTTGCCTACATAATATCTGTCAGTCTCACACAAATTGGTTTGCTATGCACCAGCCTCACGATCCTCATTTTATCTGACTTCTTATCATGGTACCAGCAAAAAAACGCAAAATCAGCAATAAATACATCACAACCGTCATGGAACAAAATATGCAAGGAAGAGTTTTGTAGAGGTGTGTAGGAGTCCGCTAAATTCAAACTTATTTATTAACGTGTATAAAAAAAGCAATTTACAATTACAATCGCGTGCTAAAGTGACTCCCCCTCTTCATGTTTACTGAAAGAGCTTGTTTTGGAGACACTACTCATTCTTTTCCTGTTGCCGTCATCATCAGGACATAACTGATTTTAATGTTTTTACTAGTCATTCATGATGCCAAGAGTTTAAGGTAAATGCTGAACGGTGTTTAGCTCCAAATATACAGCAGTACCAGCTGTTACTGGGGAGGAGGAGGTGGGGGTGGCTTATAAAAACAGCTCCTGTCTAAATCTGAATCAAGCAATCAAATCTTGATTTGATTATGAGGAGAATGCAAGCAATACCATTCTGAACATGATTTAGATGATATTATCTGGGGACATAGTTTTTTTTAATGGACGTAAAGAAAACTGCGCCTCAGTGTTCTTTTTTATACAGAATTTAAACATTTGAGATCTCTAAAATAAACAGAGATCCAGACACAGGGACACTGTAGCAAAATATGGGTAAATTACAAAAACACAAACAACAGATGTATGTGTATGTGTGTGTGTGTGTGTGTGTGTGTGTGTGTGTGTGTAGAGAGAGAGAGAGAGAGAGTGAGAGAGAAATGCATGCATCGGGTTTATACAATAACTGAATTACATCATTCATATGTAGGATTTACGAGCTGTATAACTGATTTACAGACGTATACTAATATTGATTACTCAACTATCTTGCCAAACATAATGGAATTATCGACGACAAGCATTCGGAACGTTGTGTTGACGGTACTTAATGATTCGCGTCTAACAACCCTGTGATGATATCTTGAGATGATATCTCTTACACCATCGATTCAATAAATGGCAGTAAGTAGGGAATATTGGTCTCCAACTGTGACCGTAAAGTACGTCTTCCTAGTCCTTGCTACGCACATAACAGCATAACAAAATGTTACATTACAGGAACAAAACCTAGCCATCAAAGGAGCAGGAGAATTTTGGCGTCGATGTTGGAAAGAACCGATTGAATCTCAACATGTCTGATAATGCGGGCGTCATTTTGATCACGTTTTCATTCGGAATCCACGTTTTGGTACAGTTCAAATTCGTGAGAAGGTCTGTTCTTTATCGGACATGCCTGTCTATCAGTAGGTCTGATATTGGGTTTTGACTGTAAAAATAAGAACGCATGCGTACCAAACCGAGAAGTATTGCACGGGACTCCTATTGCTCTTCATCAAGAGGTATTCACCCTTTTCGGGGAGGCGTCTGTTCAGTGGCACTGGGAGCCGTTCATGGAGGCTCCATCGTCACGATCATCATCGTCGTCGTCGCCGTCGTCGTCATCATCATCATGCAGGTCATCGTTGGGTCTTGTTAGCGTATGTGTAGCATTCAGGACACACTAACACCACAGACCGTATCCCTGACCGATTCCTCTGAAGCTTAGCACGAAATAACTGGGTATAGGGATGCATTTATCAGCGGACATTTCCATAAATCCTCGAGGCTACTTCTATAGTCCAAGATGTCTTCACCCTACCTGAATTAATATGGCACTTGAGAACGACAGAACACTGTTATCAGGATTCACATCAGCTTAGCTAAATAGTAAAGGACAAATACCATTAGTAAGATATATACTGCTTTCGAGATCCATTACCATCTGTGTATGACGTTTTAAACGTTTTTCAAGTGATAATTGTGACACAACATATTGGGTATTAACGCCGAACTACATCTGAGGTTTAGAGTCATATTATCCCATCAGATGTAATCTGATATTTCCTCTTCACAGCCATGGCTGTGAGATTATGCGCTAGGGTTCATTTGGTTCCAGAGGGCATATCTTGTGTTAGGGATGGACGAACATTCCTGGTGGTTGAAACTTCTCCTGACGCCATGGAAGTTTATGGGTGGGAAGTAAGACAGAGACTACACAAAGCTTCCCCGGGCTAGAATCTAGGTGGATGTGGGTGGGACCACTGGACATATTCTGACAGGTATATAGATATGTTCGGGGGGCGTGGAGGTGAGGGTCTTAACCCCCTGAAAACACCCAACCCCTACCCCAACCATTCCCTCTGTGGGTTTGAATGGGCTTTCTTAGATGCATTTGTTTCAGGGTCTGCATGAAAGACTTAGGATAGGAGATGTGACAGTAGATATACTCGGCTTTCCCAGGACTAGGTGCATTTGGTAGGGAGCACTGGCCATGAGGATGAGGAGGATTGACTGTAGATATACCTCCGGCTAGATGAGTAACTTCGAAAGACCCATGGGACTTAAAATGACGGCACTCTGTTACACACTTTCTGTAGCTTGCAAAGGGACATGGGGAAGTTCGATGTCTGTAGACTATATTCAACAGACTGTCTGCACTGGAAAGTTTTATGGAGTTTAGGAGACGAATTATTCCTGCAGACGAAACAAATCATGGTTCCATCCAACATATTGATAAATCTATCAAGTACATTTGACTGCAGACACACAGACGCTTGGTTAAATAAAAACAAAAGATTAATGGCAACGTGGTTGGGCTGTGATTCCTGGGTCGAGCTGCAGCAGTTTACGGCCTGATACCACAACTTGCCTTCCACGGACAGCAGCATTATCTTAAGCTTGTCCGGAAATATTCAGAGACGGCTTTACTAGTTCTTGTCTTGTCGTCCATAAACCCAAAGGCCATAATGAGCGCGGCGTATCTGTGGGCAACTATCCTACTTCCTAGATATGTTCACAAAGTATTGAAATGCCAACCAGCGAGTTAAACGATGGTCCTGCCTACATCACCTTATACAGCAATCATCGTATTACGCCAAAGCTTTGCCAAGTTTTCAAATCATGGAAACTTTCAATATTACAAAATCTTAATAAAAAATGCAAATCAGTGCTTTAGTGAACAGAATTTACGAGACGTCATCTCGCAGTAAATTGTTTTTAACACTTTCACAAATTCAATTATATTACTAGTATCACTCAGCTTATAAGGTAATAAATCAATATCACTTCTGGGGAAAAGTCTGAATGGAATCTGAAGAGGAAATTATCCCGTTTGCAAAGAATAAACATTAAATAAAAAACGTGCGGAAAATATTCTATTTACCGAGACTATCTGACGATTAAAAATCATCAGTCATCGACAAGATAGCATGGCTGCAGGAGTTAGTGACTGGACATGAAGACGATGCCTCGGTGGCGCCCTGGACGTATTTGTAAATGTGCAACGTGTTCTCAGCTATTAGCGACACCACGCAAGCACACTTTCAAACTTCATTTTATCATGTACTGCCAGAGTACGCCTGAGTTAAGAGCCAAGATTCAGCTGGTTGTAGATGCAGACATGCCGTATGTTGAGCCGCCTTTTTAACAACACAGATATTTGTTGGGTGATAACACCATGTATTACTGCCTCGGTTATTGGGATGCAATGGGTGCTTTGAGACCTAGACTTATTCCAGATAGCATTCACTATCAGTGACAATGCTGCAGATGGCTTGTCGGACTTGGTGTAATAGATATTAGTAACAAAAATAGCTCTTGTTCGATTATTTTTTCTCATTACTACTTTCGTAATGTCTCTTATACGGATGACCGATAGTTACACCGTTAGATTTCATCAATCATAGTCTTCTGCCGTACATATATTTGCCTGCGTCAAGACACCTCAATACAAAACAATTAACCTTTCACTTTTTTCTTCAGTATCCGTAGTATATCACAAAGGGCAGTGGCAGATGCTGGCAACTGCAGACAAATTCATCAACATTGTGACTTCGGCTAGGTAGCCGCTAAATCCTGCTATCCTATGTTATCAGCATCGAGTGAATACCCTGTATAGGGTTCTTCAATAACAATTCCATGTACAAAGTACCCGTCGTCCACCCAGGGCCAGGATCAGTGTACATTAAAGAAGAACGCTTTGACATTTGAGTTAGGTTTACTGTATTCCGGAATCTCATTAATGTGGAGATATTGGACTCCCGTTCGACTGTCCGACTATCCCTAGAGATCAGTTCAGAGATATTACAGAAAATTCTGATGTCATTATCTCATCCGCCGCTACGTTAATTACAAACTGACCACTTGGATAACCTATGTGGAGGCCAATTTTGTTTTATTTGGCACAACGGTCCCATCTGTGTTCTCACAGTAGACCCATCTGCCTGACCACATCTTGATATTACAAAATAAAGTTTCAAATACTGTTTCCTCGTTCGCCCCAGAAAACCGTCAAGTACACTATGACGCATTGCTGTTGTAGTTTTTCATGTACAAATGAAATAATTCGAGTACTCTCCTGTCTTCATAACATGGCCAAATGTTAATCCGCCAAAATGCAATCAATCAATAATTTTGAACTTTACATGGCGTGTTTCGTGGTGTCTGAAAAGAAGCTACTGCGAATGTCGCCCATTTTTCTAATAGAATTGTAACCTTCGCCTCAAAGACGGTGGAAATGTAAACGTAACAGCAGTAGATAGCACAATATATTGTGCCGACTCAAATACTGAATAACTGATGGTATCATTCTATTTATTTCGTCCAAAAGGAACATCCACCACACATACAAACACCCTAACAGCCCCATCAGACAATGATTGCTACCAACTCAACTACATAATATTTTCCAATCTTTGAATGTTTAATCCAAACATATAAAACAACAACTTCTGAACTGCTTCTTTTTAACCTCAAGGAAGCATAAATTGAATGGAATCGCTTCCTGGGAATCTGCAAATGTCAACACTGTCAATGAATCTTTTAGTGAAAGGAAATGACCGACGTTGAGGGGTCTGGCAGCATACCTATTACTAATAACTGTGGGGAGTGAATGCTGCCAGTGTGAGGTTGACAGCCCACCCCACTCGGTATGTACCCACGGCCACATGCCTTCATGCATGCTACCACCTTGCAGCACTGGCTTGTGACTGACAGCAGAGGCTAACTGGGACTTAAAGAAGTATTGAACAGACACACATTCACGATCAATGTGTCTGAATGTGTATCAAAGTTTACATTGTGCGAAACTATATTTGAAAAGAACTCATAAATATGTCCCGTTGCCGGCGTCAAGGGTGCGCCGGTTTGTAAAATCTGTTGTGATAAATACCCCGCCGAGCGAACAAAGAATAGGGAAGATACCGGTATTAATCACACGGCGTGAAGTGTACCTTCTGACATGTGCTTGACATTCGCTGAAATCGACTTGATAAAGTTGTCAGAGGCTATGTATATTCAATACATGAAGTCTCCCGTTTGGGGTATTGATGTCACAGATAGAACACTTATACGTCCTTCACTCTCTTCACACGAACTATCTGCAAGTGTGTAATCAAAGTATATCATACAGATTCCAAGATAAGCGAATATGTTTCAGGCACCAGTTCCAGAGAAGATAACCTTTTAAAATCACAAAATCACAATTTCATAACATACTGAGTTGGTAGAGTCGTACTGGCAAAAACGTAATATATCTATATTTAATTACAGCTAATGGTTTTCACATATCTCGAGCAAAGCATGCGAGAAACTTGCCAGACTAAACTTTGAACGTACTGAAAAGTCTACACAACGGATGTAAGAGATGCTGACAGAATACTGAGGGTTGGCAAAAGACGATGTAATAACCCACCTGTTGATGTTAAGTCCAGTAGTGTATATCCTTTCCACCGAGTCTAGCACACCGAGTCCACCGTTCGCTGTACATGCATCAGGCAGGCTCCACCAATCAACTGAACAATGGTGAGCCACTCACACAGTGACTCCAGGCGTCAGCTGACAACCTGTGCTACTCCCTTCCAATTCTCGCTCTCCTCACATCTCACACAGGACACACACAAAACTCGAAGAAAGACCGCCTCCTTTTTTCCTCAGGTCAAGCGTGGGGATACACCAATATAAGCCAATATCTGTTTAGCGTCTCTCGCTCCCTTTCATTGTGAAGGATAAACAACTACTATAGCCCGCCCCATACCGCCGTCTTCGCAGCTGTTACCGGTTCATTACGGGGCTGACAAGTTTGGAATATCTATTTCTTGTGTGCAAACTTCCCGCGTCCCTCGTCGCTTGGTTTGCAGTGGAGGCTGGCGATTGTTGCGATGCTGGAGCTACAAGAGAGGCGCTTTCACTCGTCTCTCAGCTGGTGTAGTTTCTCTGCTATCGAGAGTGGATGAGATCCGCACTTTGGTGAGAACGGGAGTAGAAATGTAGGGGGAGTAACTCTGTAAAATATTGGTTTACACTTGCAATTAGCATTACAGTGCCTTGTGTGACAGAAACGTCACGGTATGCATGAATTAACATGTATCCTAAATTTGTGATGAATTGTTAATCACATGTTGTTCGTGGTTATTTCCTGGCGCTGGTATACAGAAAGGAATTGGGATAGAGGCACTTAAACGAGCACATATGTATGCGTATGTACATTGTACACAGTTGCACTTACAGAACAAACTGGCTGACAATCAGAGGAACAGCGACAAAGAGCAGGATAGTGGTCTCAGGACAGATGTGTACGTACTGTGATAGATAGATAGATAGATAGATAGATACTGCACTAAGAAGAGATGTGTACGTGCTATGATAGATGGGTGATAAGTACATACTGCTTTAAAACGAGATATGTACGTACAGTTGTACACAGAAGCTGCTCTATAAAGAGATATTTAAGCACTGTAATTAAATATCTGGATACATAGATACTGTTTTAAGAATATATATGCACGTACACACAAATACACACATATGTGTATATGTGCTAACCTAACGAGAGATTGCTCGTTCTGTAACAGAGGGGTAGCTGAATAGAAATGCACCACATGAGTGATGTGTTTGTACAGTTATAGATAGGTAGACACAGCTCTGAGAAATATTTACGAGCTGTTATAAATAAATAGGTGGTTCGATAGATAGATTCTGCTCTCAGAAGAGTCATGTACATATTGTTATAGATGGATGGATAAACAGGTTTATACTGCTCTTAGAAGATACATGTAAGTCATGTTATAGATGGATGGATAAACAGGTTTATGCTGCTCTTAGAAGACATATGTATGTCCTGTTGTAGATGGATGGATAAACAGGTTTATACTGCTCTTGAAAAATATATGTAAGTCCTGTTAGATAGATAGATAGGTAGGTAGGTAGGTAGGTAGGTAGGTAGGTAGGTAAGTAGGTGCTCGAAGACACATATACGTATTTTTGTGGATGGATAACGAATATATATATATATATATATATATATATATATATATATATATATATATATATATATATATATATATGGATGGGGAGGCAAATGCATTTAAAAAGGTAGTTGTATTCATTCCAGGCAAATTAACATATAGTTAGATACACAGATAGATTAACACATAGTTAGGTACACAGATAGACAGAGTAACATATAGTTAGATACAGAGACAGAGTAACATATAGTTAGGTACACAGATAGACAGAGTAACATATAGTTAGATACAGAGACAGAGTAACATATAGTTAGGTACACAGATAGATTAACATATAGTTAGGTACACAGATAGACAGAGTAACATATAGTTAGATACACAGATAGACAGATTAACATATAGTTAGATACACAGATAGATTAACATATAGTTAGATACACAGATAGAGTAACATATAGTTAGGTACACAGATAGAGTAACATATAGTTAGGTACACAGATAAACAGAGTAGCATATAGTTAGATACACAGATAGACAGAGTAAGATATAGTTAGATACAAAGATAGATTAACATATAGTTAGGTACACAGATAGAGAAACATATAGTTAGATACACAGATAGAGTAACATATAGTTAGATACACAAATAGACAGATTAACATATAGTTAGATACACAGATAGACAGAGTAATATATAGTTAGATACACAGATAGATCAACATATAGATAGATACACAAATAGATTAACATATAGTTAGGTACACAGGTAGACAGAGTAACGTATAGTTAGATGCACAGATAGACAGAGTAACATATAGTTAGTTACTAAGATAGACAGATTAACATATAGTTAGATACACAAATATTTTAACGTATAGTTAGATACACAGAAAGACAGAGTAACATATAGTTAGATACACAAATAGACAGAGTAACATATAGTTAGATACACATAGATTAACACATAGTTAGGTACACAGATAGACAGATTAACATATAGTTAGATACACAAATAGATTAACATATAGTCAGGTACACAGATAGACAGAGTAACATATAGTTAGATACACAGAAAGACAGAGTAACATATAGTTAGATACACAAATAGATTAACATATAGTTAGGTACACAGATAGACAGATTAACATATAGTTAGATACACAGATAGATTAACATACATTTAGATACACATATAGACAGATTATGCTGCTCTTGGAAGACATATGTAAGTCCTGTTATAGATGGATTGATAAACAGGTTTATACCGCTCTTGGAAAATATGTGTAAGTCCTGTCTTATACACAGATAGACAGATTTGTAGACAGATGGGAAGTAGGCCACTGCTCTGAGACATTTGAACGTGCTGCTGAAGATACATAGACACTTTACTAAAATGATGTTTGCCATTATTGATGAGCAGACAAACATACAGACACACAGGTACAATTCGTGACCAAACTTCCTAAAGATGGAAGATCCCCAGTGAAGCTATCACAGTGTACATGATTTACACACATACACCTGATTACTGACTTACAAAACACACCAGGAGTATAACCTTGCCATACTTACTTCCAGACATCTATATTTCCGTGTTATCCTCGCTGATTGTAGAAATCCTAGGGTATAAACTTGACGGAGCTGACTGACAGCAGGGCGATAAACCAGCGATGTTATGGACCGGCATCAGGCACGTCCTGCTTACTCGCTTATCGCCCACAATCTCGGCATGTATTGCCGAAGTAGTCTTAACTTGCACAAGTTATGAGTTGGTGTTTTTGGACATTTTCTGTAGTTTGATGGGGATAATCTGAAATTCAGACTCAACGCACGCCATCCTCAGGGGATGAATAAAAAACACAGGCCGATCCGCCAGGGATGCACGTGGTTATTTTTATCACATTTGCTTGGAACTCAAAATATGGCTGTCAGTGAACACCACATTGTACTCATTTCATGAATCAAATTGAAAAAAACGGTAATGAAAAGTTTTCTCCTTTCCAGCGTTGCCAATAAAAGATTCGCAATCCCCTCTCCTCTTTCATCCATTGAAAACCTTTCAGGTCAATCCATTTTTAGTGTCCAAATATTCCCCCCGTGCCTCCCGTATCCCCGGAAATATACATAAACATCTCCGTGGCTCAAAGACTTCTTGAATATAATGTTTTACTTGGCCAGGAACAGTCTTCACTTGTCATCCTGCTCGGAGCGCCATCTATGTATGGCGGTGTTAAGCGGCCTATCAAGCTACCAGGAAATATCTCTTTACTTGTTCACCATCATCATCTACAGAATATCGACAGAAATATGTCCTCCACATGTAGGGGTATTTGCCAGTATCCTTTTACAGTGTAAACAGGATTTCGTGCAAACGTTTTTCACGTGTTAGAAAGGCGATTGTATCCAAAATGTAACTGGTGTCGGTCTTTGTCTGTATGCTCCTCAATACCGGCAGCACGAACACGTAAAGATGCAGGTATTGATTACAGGTGCGGAGGAGATACAGGTGTGTATAAGTAACTGGAACAGCTGACTTACCTATTATCTATGGGGGCATTTTCTGGGAAACCAACGTTTGTTGACTGATTGAAACCGTGATATGTATACAGATGTTATGTGTTGATCTGTATCAATAAGGGTTGTACTTCCCTATCGCCATTAAAGTGTTCTTACCGTGAGGCAAAAGAAATCTGTGAACACATATACTAAAGGTATTTACAATAGGTCTATTCAAATATAACGGATAAATGACATGAAATGATCGAGGCAGGACTTGTCTAATAATATTCCAGTTATTTTACGGATGATTTTCGAATTTCATTACATACTTGCATTGCCTAAATTATACAAACAATACGCTTAGTATGCTGTGTAACACGAAACGTAAACGTTGGTTTTTTTCTATATTTTCGACCCGTGAAGTTCTAGGGTAGGATATGTATAAGTCTTCAACAACCGACAAAAGGCGAGTTGGATTGTCGCAAGAGGCGACTAACGTGATCGGGTGGTCAGGCTTGTTGATTTGTTTGACACATTACATCCCTACCAAATGCGCAGATCAATGCTCATGCTGTTGATCACTGGACTGTCTGGCGCAGACACAATTGTTTACATATAGCTATGATATTGCTGAGTGCGTAAAACTAAACTCACTCACTCTGTATATTCTTTCTTTGCGCCTAAAGCTCAATAAAGCTCAAAGCGTTGCACCTAAAACTAGAACTTTGCGGAGACTATGAACTCCCCAAAACCTCAGCCATCTGCATTAACCAGAGTGTCACAAGGGCTGGGCTCCCGGAGGAGAATTGGCCACTCTCCTGATCTGCTCCAAATGGCCATGGGGTACCAAACCAAGGGCACCGAAAACGGAAGGGAAAGGAAAGGCATCCACTGACAATGTGTTGGACAGTCTCTATAAATTCATTGCACAGTCGACATTTTGTGCTAATATTTTTCTCTGAGCTTCAGATGTTTTAAGTGAGTTATATACTCGATCCGACGTTTTTGTTGAATCTTATCATTCTGAAGCTTATCTCGAACTTGCATTGCAAGTTATGTGTAACTCTGATCTTCCACAAGATGCTCGATAACTATACCCTTTGTAACGTGTCCGTAACTTGCCACGTTTCAAATCAGGCATTACATTTGTCGAGTCCAAATGCGCAACATCATTAGAAACCTGTTCTTTCAAACTGGAATCTCCTTCGGCAAGGGACACGATGTCATTCATATATAAGGGATGAGTAAGTGGTCTTGGGAATCTGTGCTGAATCTTGGGAAAAATGCAAAGGGCTAAATGACTACCCTTGGAATATTCCCCTTTCGATCGGAGTAGATTTCAAAGTCTGCACCTGCCCTGGAACCACACCCCACTCATTAAAGACATGTATATCAAGCAGCAGTCTATCGTATACGTGTCTCATATTGGTATACAATGAAGATACTTTAGAATCCATTCACGTGGGACAAAGTCGCATACTTTTCTGTAGTCATTCCAGCGGATGGAGAGGTTGCGTGATATGTTTCAGCCTTTTCCAAAATCACTTTTTGTACAAGAAATTGATCCTTGCACCCAAAGCATCCCAAATGCCCCTTCTGCTCTCTGTAAGTCATATCATTCGAAGAACAGTAAGGTGATACGAGGTTTGTCAAACACCCTGTGAAAATTTTATATTGTGTGTTCAAATATGTGACAGGGCGGAGGTTTGCGGACCAGTCAAGTCTCCTTTTGGGGGAAGGAGTATTGTGTGACCTTTCCAGAACCATAGTGGAGCACCGCCTGTGTCCAACAGTGAAGTGAAACAGTAAAATAATGGTGCTTGGGCGCAGTGTAATAGTTATTCAGCACCGGTTTCGGATGCCTTCAGGTCATAGGGCTGTATTCGATTTGGACTTTCTGATAACCCTTTTCGGGCAATCTGGTAAGGTGTAACAGACAAAAGACCTCGTAATAACGGACCCGTGGTGCCTCAAGCTTACAGTCACCGGGCACACACCACAACCTCAACCTTTCAGACCTTTCATTGGCATTCACGAGAGGCCGTTCATTCTCACTATCATCCTTTGTCTTCAGTTGCATGCAAAAGAGCTTTTCATTATTTCAGTACAGTCTATTTTGTGCTGGTAAATGTATTTTTCTTTTCCCATTTTTTGCTTTCTTTCCACACATTAAATTTTGTCTTGATGGAATCGAAAATTTGGATAAGTGTCTTTTCTTTCGTTGTCTTACACTGTAATTTTTATTTTCTCCAAACTGACTTGTTTCGGTTAGATATTACTGCTATAGCATATTTATATAGCGCACATATCCATGCAACTAGTACATGATCAAGGCGCTGTCGAAAACTGACACTCAGACTCAAAGGTACACAATATTATCAATCTCAACTCACTGGGGAGCATACAACAATTGTAGCCACTGGGCGCACCAAGTTATCGCGTCTTTCCGATACTTACTTGGTATTCATGCACTACTGGGTGGACTTTGTCTGTGTTAACTACCTGCAAGTTGGTGTTTGCACGTATTCATGTGGCCACCATCTGGTCATTTTCCAAAGGATTTGTCAGTTTGTCAGCACAGGATCATGCGCTGGAGATTGTGACAGCACTGAAAGAGTCTGCACAGAAAGCTGACTCCACAGTGTTTACACCCGGCCACAGGTGTACACTCCAGGTTCACTTTGTCAGTAGCCTGGCACCTCAGACAGCTCGCCCACCATGCCCTATTTGATCATATACCGGCAGCTGACATATTGCAAACATAGACCAAAAAAAAAAAGAACAATTATTCCGATTCAACAGTTACTATTTAAGCTTTAAAGCTGGCATTCATGAAGACAAAAACCTGAAACCGTATAACAGTTAAGTATGTGATACACTATACAACTCGGGGTCTACATACAGTTAGAGGGAAGGGTTCAACAAGGATCTGACAACATACTCAAACACAATAGTGTGATAACACGAGTGTAATGACATGAATTACTTATACAACAGTCATTCCATCTTCACCTGTCCCCCACCCCTTAACAACTAATCAACACAATTTCTCTTACGAAACTGTTACCCTGGATGAGGATATATCGGTAGGTTGTTCATCTGGTGCCGCCCACCGATGCCACAACTAATGCAGTGTCTGGGTGCCTTTCCCCGTATCTCACTGAATGCACGAGTGCCCAGTCTAGTGACCAGGAGGAAGATTGATGTGTCATATTGAACCCAATTACGACTTGCTCCATAGCACAATGATCAGGGTTGATTGTTAAAGACAATATCCTATTCCGTAGTGATGAAGCCCTCCAGCTTCAATAGACCTGAGCATCAGGGCCTATAATTAATACACAGAGAGAATGGGTTTGAATGCGCTGTAAAAGACGAGCTGAATTGGTCAGTTTAGCGGTCAACGAGGGCAACGTCCCATGGGAGTAATAGTGGACACCAGTTTCTCCGGTCAGTGTCGCTGGAACTTGTTGATGGTCAAGGGAAAGGAGAAGCAAATGGTTCCAACTGCCGTTACCTTGTTAAGGCTAATGACATGTACACTGTCTAAATTAATGCATGACTGAGCGAATGATTTCAGTTTAACGTCGCCTTGAACGATGTTACAGTCATATCCTGAAATAGAAACTTGACCACCCCGTCGACAGTCTCCGGGTGCCTGCTTTCTGGAGACCGCAATAAACCATCATCTTTATATTTTTTGTATTTATTTATTTTATTTATTTATTTTCATTTATTATGTTTTGGGTACTTTTCTTTCTATAATCCATTCTAAAAGAATCAAAAGTACTTCAACTATAAATCGTCTTTAACATTCATAAAATAATAAACAACAGCTGCTAAATTATCTCGACAAAATATGATAAAAGCACCCTTCCTCCACACCTCCACTTGTCCCTGTAGGTCCCAACCGTTGGCCCATGTCACCTTAAACACCCTTCCTCCACACCTCCACCTGTCCCTGTAGTTCCCAACCGTTGGCCTATGTCACCTTAAACACCCTTCCTCCACACTTCCACCTGTCCCTGTAGTCCCCAACCGTTGGCCCATGTCACCTTAAACACCCTTCCTCCACACCTCCACCTGTCCCTGTAGTTCCCAACCGTTGGCCCATGTCACCTTAAACACCCTTCCTCCACACCTCCACTTGTCCCTGTAGTTCCCAACCGTTGGCCTATGTCACCTTAAACACCCTTCCTCTACACCTCCACTTGTCCCTGTAGTTCCCAACCGTTGGCCTATGTCACCTTAAACACCCTTCCTCTACACCTCCACTTGTCCCTGTAGTTCCCAACCGTTGGCCCATGTCACCTTAAACACCCTTCCTCCACACCTCCACTTGTCCCTGTAGTTCCCAACCGTTGGCCTATGTCACCTTAAACACCCTTCCTCCACACCTCCACTTGTCCCTGTAGTTCCCAACCGTTGGCCTATGTCACCTTAAACACCCTTCCTCCACACCTCCACTTGTCCCTGTAGTTCCCAACCGTTGGCCCATGTCACCTTAAACACCCTTCCTCTACACCTCCACTTGTCCCTGTAGTTCCCAACCGTTGGCCTATGTCACCTTAAACACCCTTCTTCCACACTTCCACCTGTCCCTGTAGTCCCCAACCCTTGTTCCGTCACTCCCTCCTTCTACTTTATAGATAATCTCCATATGAACGTTGATGGCCATTGTGACTAATGGACATGTATAACTTTCAGTGGTCTGGTGACGGGGTGAACAATCATGAAAGACCTTTTTCTAATCATGTTAATTATTATCATATAAGAATACATATGTGTTCGGATTCATTCGTTACTTGGGACAAGCATGCAAACAATAGATGCAGCAGTCGTAGGTGGTCTAGGCACTCTACATCACCGTTCACGTCGCAGGTGATTTAACAAGCTACAAGACGAGGTTACAGCAGGAGGGTGACTGCAGGTACAGGGTTATATTTCCAGATAGTGTAATAAAGCCCTGGTACTGACTTACATGAACAGCTTAAGATGACGACCTCGAGAAAGAGCGAGTACAGGTGTAAACACTACCACAGAGGTAGATGAAAGTCATTGTATAGACGACCCACTGATATGAGGTGACTAAGTAGTATTTAAATATTTTGAGCTTAATACGCTGATAAACTTATATGAACACAATTCACGAGCAGTATTAAATTCTCCAACAAATGTTATTAGGCAACACAAATTGGCTTGCGTAGAGAGCTTGTTTGTTCAACAGTTATGTCGCCAAGATGTTTAGGTATTCGCCGGGGCGAAAGATAAAGTTGTAACTAATCTAAATAAATGTATCTCAGGTATGTACAGATACTCGGGAATGCACACAGCCTTAGAAAAAAACGCATAGCAACACAGATATTGACGGTCTGTGTATTCAATTTAGATTATTTTCAAGGCGAAGAGTATAGCCCACGTTAAGCTTCGCAACGCTCCTACTTTCCCATTTCACATTGGGTTTATCTCTTAGGGCACACTCAAGTCGTATACGCCGTAGCCGATGAATTTGTTTTCAAGATTTCCTTTGATATGACATGAGTATCACATTGTGTTGCAGACTGATAAATACACAAACCTGTTTGTTTTGTGTTGACAAAAAATGTCGTTTTCACTTCATAGTTCAGAAGCCTTGGGCAGTGCAAGTAGACACTGAAGAAACAGTACTAGGATACTTTGATGCTCAAGTATTACGAAAAGTATTAATTAGGAAGTTATATCAACTGCGGAATGTCATACCTGTTCGCTCGGGGCAACGAGTGTGGAACATGGATAACACGAGAAAAATGTACGTATCCAAGTTGAACGTGTAGCACGTGTAGAGTAGCGACAGGATTGTTCAAGGCGAACGTGTGGCACGTGTAGAGTACCAACGCAATTGTTGAAGGTGTCCGTATAGCACCTGTAGAGTACCGACACGATTGTTCAAGGTGGATGTGTATCAGGTGTTGAAGAATGACAAATGTGTCCAAGGTGGGCGTGCATATCTCATACATGTGTGTGTAATACAATCAAATCAACAGAACCAACACACTAGTAATCTCCGAAACAGTCAATATAAAGAGGACTGATTTCAGTTCGAAATTCCCCCGAACATTTACAAGCAACGTGACACTTATAACACCTTATTGAAAATATATACTGAAACGCAGATGTATCTCAATGCTATTTTCACGATTTCACGATTTTCCGAGAAAAAATCAGTGAGAAAACAAGAAGATTTGCGAAACAGTCATCAAAAACAGCTGTATTATAGACGTAACTAGGTTCACCAAGCAACACACATTACTGAAACGTAGCGAAATGAGGTGGTACACATAGATCGACAGTACGGAATCCACTGACAATAGAATATGAATTCAGTGATGATAGCGCCAATATCCAGATCACCTGCTCAAAGGTGAGTAACAGTTTCACTTATAGCAACACTTTAGTCATCAGCGAGGCTGAGGTGTCGGGATCGAACCCCCAGTGGCAGGGTATGAAAGACTTGGACTCTTTCCTTGTTGTCACAACCCCCTAGTGTGCAGTTCACAATCCTGTGCACTTAAAAGAACCCACGAATCCGTTGGTATATCACCACATTGTGCCCACATGAATACGTGCAAACACCTAGTTGTGGGTACAGCAACGTGCAGTAAACCTGGACAAAGTGCTGTACCCGAGTCTACCCAGCTGTGAAGTGGGTACCCCGTTAGGATGAGAGAGCCACTTTAATTTCGGTGCGCCTAGCGCCAAGAATTATATACTCCTGATTGAGAAGACGATGTGACGCTGAGATTGACATCCAATGACCGAGGGAAACAAATACCACTGCCTTGAGCAAGCATTAGTTGCACGGATATGTGCGCTAAATTAATATCTTATTATAATATTCTGCTATATTCATCCACATCGTTCAAGGAGAACACTGCACAACTGTCCTCCACTGAATCGTAAAAGAAACAATGTAAAACTGCAATACCTTACACTACCATTAATAACTCTCCCTACTGGGAAGGCGTTAATTCATGCTCCCAAACGTTCAATGTATGGCAAATAATTGCAAATATTATATGGTCTGGTCGAAACGTTCTGGTCAAAACGTGGTTCCAGTACATACTGGTAATACTAGTATTGTGATGAAAGTGCAGTGGGTTGTACACTATTGGTACACGCTGGTGCCTTAATACATCTCACAGAGTAGTGCTGACTATAGAGTATGAGTTTTTCTGTCAAATATTCATCAATAATAACAAACAGGATGTTAAAAATCTGAAACATCGTTTTGCTGTAGAACAGCACCAGCACTTGTGTCATAAGCACCTACTGTCAGTTGGAAATCATCTTCAAAATATGGTCCTTGGGGAGCATTAAAATTCATAGGAATTGACTCTATGTTCTCAAGAGCCGATTGACAGTTCCTCCCTAAACAGATTTCACACTTTTGCCTTGCACATTAGTGACAGTGACTCCTACGTGCTTGACAGCTTGACACATTTAACAAACAAGCCATACACACAGATAAAGCCCGTATTACTAAAGTGCATCTAGAGTCATATATATACCTGAAACTCGCTTGACTCTCTATCAGTGGAATCTGTGCTATCCAATACGTCACAATACGTCACACTATCAGTGGTTCTTGTCTTGGCTGCCTCTGATGAAATCATCAGTTCCTGGTGAACTCCAGAAACAGTGTTCATCCAGTTCATCACTGTCTGATTCTGTATCTACAGGAGAAACAGTGTCAACACACAGGATAATGTCAAATTTATTCACATTCATCTGACAAAGTTTGGTCTTTTACTACAGTCTGGTGTTTGTGAACCACAAAGCTAATTCCGTATCACTCACCTTCATATCAAAAACATGTTGACCAAAGCAACATATGTAGATGGGGTTTTTTTTCTTATCACATCTCGTGAATTCCTTACCTCCGACTTAGAAATATAAGGACTAGAACCAGAGGAAGAGGGAAGGTGAATTAACATTTCCTGATTAATAACTGTGCTAATAACAGCCTGGAAAACCAGTATGAGTGCTTTTAAATCAACGAATATTCATCAACGAAAGTTGCTGCCAGGGGTAACCGATCCACTTTGTGGGAGAATAGCCCTTGACATATTTTGCTTTAATCCTTCAGCAACATTCTCAGAATCTGACCTGTCGATTGACTTCCTTAGAAGTACACCACTTCCTATTAAACAGCGAAAGGAGAACCGCCTTTTCTGTTAGCAGAAACAGCGTTTGGCCTACGAGCATCAGGAACCAGTTCATAAACCCTCAAACCTGTGCTTGAGCAGATTGTTAATCAGAACTGTTATAATGTTGGTAACGGTAAATCACCACGCATGAACAATGTCGATACTCGGAAGGCCATTTTAAACTGTTCTCATCCTTTCCAAAATGTCAAAATTACTATTAATCGTCACGCCCAGAGAAGAGCAGAACAGGTCCAGTCTTCCTCGAAAGAGCATTCTCTGGCGGTTTGTGGTACCGAGAGAGATTCTGTGAACCAGCTGCCTACCTCCAGAACGGCCTATTCTGTATCTCTTCTCCCTCTTGACACAGAATTTGAGTTTTTCTTCTCCCATTCCCACTGTTGGCCACAATACTAATTTCTTTCAAGTCAACACATCAGTTGTTTCATTAGGCATATGTTAAGCAGCTTCATTAGTGAAAATGTCTCCGTCATCCTGGAAAGTGATAAACTTGTTCTTGGTATGATTCCTGTGCATACCTGTTTTGATACCAAAGTATCAATTCGTTCAGATTCTTTTAGCATAGAGATGAGTTTCGAGCGTTATAGCGTATTAACTCAAAATTGTCAGAGCATGTTCCCCTCATACACTAATAGACTCTGGAGTTTTAATCCATAGATTTTGACAAATGTGACAGTTTTGTTATACACATTGTTATCCCTAACCAGAGTCCTATTTCTCTTACGTGTTCCTTTCGATCTCAAACAGAAAATCTTAAAACCTTGGCAAACCACCATTCGACTAAGAAATGTTGTACAAATGACAATTGAATGTATGAATTTACTACTTTTACAGATCAATACAAATTAATGGAAAGTAAGTACAGTAAAATTACAACAGATCGCCGGATGTATAACATATAATAGCAATGTTAATAGCAATAACGCCTGTGATAACGTCACCGTTCAGCCACATTTATATGGGCCTTAGGCTGCATATCCACGGACAAAGTATCATCTCCCTTGGACCGTCAGATCGTGCAGATATCTATTTGTCCATTTCTCTTTACATTCTTCTAAAATGTTCTATATTACACGAGACGAACCTATGCTATTCTAGCAGATTCCAGATTCCACTCCGACAGGGATAGGTTTCCACACCACAGACCTCTAGTGAATCGTAACAAACACAATGTGAAAGAAATACATTAACAATGCAGTCCACATGACCCTGTTTTCCCTTGATCCGTCACGACTTCAAAAAATCAAACATATCACATATTAAATCGTATTGCAGTTTTGTATCGGGCCAGCAAAGATGGCAGGTACACATATTAATAATAAGGCAATTGTTTATCCCCGTTGTTGAGCAGAGATGTTGTATTAAATACATAGCATAATACAAGTACATTGGAGCAGGAATGTCAATTTTCATAGAATTGAATCTACATTGGTTTCAAATAAACTGTGTATCTCGTTACAGACAAACAGTGAGATAACGACAAACGTTACAAGATATCTCCATGATATGTTAAAGCTAAATGTTTTTGTTAAGGATTAGGTGCTGTAAGATGTGCAGGAAACCTTTAGCATATTTTGTCAAGATAGTTATATTTAAAGAAAACTCCACTTTCGTTCGAATTAATTGGATTGAACAAGAACGAAAACATGAAACAAGACTGAGGACATACTTTGCCCTTGATCATAATCTCCCTGTAAGCGGGATTGTCGGTGAAGTCCACGCTGACGATGTGCGACCAAAGCTTTGAGAACTATGATGCCGTATGTGTTTCCATCCCTGGTCCAGAACCAGCAGGACGTCATAGTAAGCCATGGTGCCGTGACAGCTTCAGTCTGAAGCAATGCTCAAAAACCACGCACCCTTTCCCTGTAAGCTTGACAAGACAGACAGCAGATCCTTATCTCTCCCTGAAAAGGTTTTAGACTGTCACGCAGACAGACACAATTTGGTGTTGTTAGGGATGTACTGGGCAGTGGTCAGACGATGAAAAACATGGTTCTGAGGCAGAGCGCGATTAGTGGTGTCCAGCTGGTGGCTGGTGATTGACAATGCGTCATAACTGTCTGCAACGTTGGCCTTTAGACAACCGTGTGATGAAACAAACGTTAGCCGGACTTTACTAGCGTTAATGCCGTTTACTGATGACACGGATAGCTATTCCAGACCCACTGTGGGAAGATGAACGATAGCATTGGTTATTTAACGTAGTCTCCCTCTCACGTGAATGTTACACTGAGGAATATGTTTGTAATGAAGAATATGCCAACTGGCAGGTATAACAAGTGTTTCAGAAGGAAGTGAAATACCATCTCACCATGCCAATAGACACATGTCCGAGTGATTGTTGAGATGACAGCTATGGCACAGCTAGGTGCGTTTGGTAACATTGGATTCGTGCTGCTTCTGTGTCGCTATTCAATATAGGCGATGGTTGCTAGATTTCCCCTTTGTGGACTGAGGTTATTTAATACAAAAATAGTATAATCTAGTGCAGAAAATAATAAAAACTACCACGCACAGTCGTTTGGGGAGGGCATACCTAACAGTATTATCACTGAAGTATTCTACCGACATTTCAGTTCGTTAGGTTAGGTTTCAGCAAATGTAGGTATATCATCTTTGTTACAAGTAAGCTATGAAATCCTGTCCACGCCTAGTGATGAGCTTGTAGCAGTACGTAACGCAGACTAACGACTGGTCTGTGAAATGAACAGACCAGTGTGTTCAACAAAATACCTAATCACAACTGCGTTCATCTTATAGCTACTGTACAGTTTATGTTAAGACAATCACTCAACACCTTGTTTCCTGAACAATAAACTGGCCTTCCCATTGGTTCGATTGACTTTCCAAATATTGCTTTGCTTCAAATAAAACTTTCTCATTCAGATTCTACCAAGTCGTGGCTAAAAGCCTGACATATTCGTCAAGCAGTGTGAAAAGAAGAGAAACTAATTTGATGTGCTACTTATTGTGCCACATAGAACGCGTATCGCAGGTGGATTCTGTTCCTGCTTGACGGGTGATCAGCCTTGGAATCCTGTTCATGCTTGATGGGTGATCGACAATGGTATTCTGTTCATGCTTGACGGGTGATCTGCTACTGTCCAATACTATCTGCAGTGTCATACCATACTGTATAGAATACAAATGGAATCACTTAGGATCAAATCAAATTCAAATCCAGTTACGGGACAAGATCCGACATTAACACCATGGCATGTTCCTAACCTCCTAGTTATCTGGACATCATAGTGTCGACACCGCAGGTCATACAGTTACAGCTATTGTGGCAAACCATGACAGTTTCCTACTGACCCACCCATGCAACACTCAAAGGTACACAAACATATCGACTTGGGTTCACAACGCAGGTTACGTTGGTGGAGATATGAAGTGATGAATGTGTGTAGATATAGACTGTCCGGATGTATTATAACGGCGATATAAAGTGATGACTCTTTAGACGTAGACTCTCAGGGTGTGTTATAACTTGCAACGGATATAAATGAAACGCATAGCAGATGTCGTAGTTGCAGCTAGCTTTGACTTTATTCCATCAAAGAACCCCACTAAATGTTCTGAATTGTTCACTGAGCAACCGCATATTTCGTCGGATCCGACTGACAATAGATGCACCTGCAAGTGTGCACCTGTGTGAATCAGGCAATGTTCAATGTATGCATATTACATATGATATAAACCTAGACATTCCTTTATCCAGAGACTGTGATGGGTCTATACAAATGATGTGACTCATTTCATTTTCAGTGTTACAAAAAATCCAATTATATATTATGTATGTAATCTGGCGAGAAAAGAGGCATGCAACATCGTGAGGTTCAAGATTTCTAGCCAAAGCGAACATGCATTGTTACCATTTCGTAGTTTTGTGTGTAGTGTACTGGGTATCATTTGTATACAGAAAGCATTTCCTTATACATCGATTGTCTCACAGTTGTGATTCTTAGTCTGACTCACAGTCCATGAACCACATTATTTCCCCTACTGCCTAGTCCTCTCTGCAATGTTAAAGCCCAAATGAAGCAAGTCTAGATTCTTTGTGCCGTAATTGCAGAACGCGGACATGAAGCAAACGAGCCTTCAGGACACTGATCGAGGGGACCCGGTGCCTGGCTTGTCGGAAGCTGTTAACCGACTACTAGTCTTTAGGGTGTGATAGAAGGTGGCATACGTCCCTTGGAAAGCGATAACAATTGCGTTCCATTTCTCTGTCACAGCAGCTTTTGACGAAGACTATGTTGTTGAACGAGGGCAGGAAGAGCCTTAAGGATAAAGTTTCCGGGTTCAATTCAGGGTTTAATTCTAACGTACCGGAAGTGCCACTGGAAGGCAGGGTCTAAGGAGGTTGTAAGTTTCAAACTGAACTTTGCACGGGCACTACCCGAAATAGTTGAATACGTTTCGTATCTTGTGCATTAGCAAGGGCTGCTGGGTTAGACACTTGCCGCACATGGAAATCACGTGACGCCACCGTGTGTGTATGGCTGTAACATTGCAGACAGACAAGCATGAGGCACTTCTCTTGCACATGTACATATAGTTTCGTGAACACAAAAAAGGTTATCCCACAAATACGATAATATATTTACCAATGGAAATCGAATGCAGAAACATTGTTTGTTCTCTAAAAACCACACCTGTGAAGTCATCCATATTCTGATATGAACAAAGTACATATTATAACTGGATCACAGCATCATGGCTGAAGGTTTTTAAGGAACAAACTTCAGAATCATCCCAAAAACGGTCATGTATCTTGATTCCGTGAATGTGGCATCGATACACACTGTACACGCCTACTGAAGAAGTGAAGTGTAAACATGAATATTTCACATCCTACTCCCTCGAGGTAAGCTGCACAGAAGTATTGATATGACGCACACTGAGAGACAAAGAAAATAGCATGGTGTCGCACAAGGTCTGGTGTCTCATGATTGGACATAAAGTGAACGGAAGCTACACATGGTATATTATGCGGGACTTGCTGTATGCCGACACAGTGAAACACTTTACAATTGTAGATATTCCATTGTAGTGTACTGTACTGTACAGCACTTCACTGTGCACTGTGACATAGATACAGTACCTGTAACAATACTGTAACAATCCCTTGCCAGTTACGATGTTTCACAGGCCAAGCAGTTATTATTTTGATCCTGGAAGTTACAGTACTGTATTGACCCTGCTAATTACAGTATTATACTGACCCTAGTAGTTACAGTTATATATTTGCCCTAGTATTTACAGTACTGTACTGTGCCCAGTAGTTAGACCTACATTGACCTTGGTAATACCCGCTCTATATTCACACTACCATACTGACCTGGAAAGTTACAGTACCATGCTGACCTATAGCTGATCGTATAGCTATTGTTATATGCTAGCCATCGTCTTCACAGTCCTGCACTAGAACTAGTAGTGACAGTACTGCACTAGCCCTTATAGTTACAGTACTACATATAGCCGTATAGTTACAGTTCTGCACTAGCCCTTATAGTTACAGTTCTGCACTAACCCTTATAGTTACAGTTCTGCACTAACCCTTATAGTCACAGTTCTGCACTAACCCTTATAGTCACAGTTCTGCACTAACCCTTATAGTCACAGTTCTGCACTAACCCTTATAGTCACAGTTCTGCACTGACCCTTATAGTTACAGTTCTGCACTAACCCTTATAGTTACAGTTCTGCACTAACCCTTGTAGTTACAGTTCTGCACTAACCCTTGTAGTTACAGTACTGCACTAACCCTTATAGTTACAGTTCTGCACTAACTCTTATAGTCACAGTTCTGCACTAACCCTTATAGTTACAGTTCTGCACTAACCCTTATAGTTACAGTACTGCACCAGTTCTTGTAATGCCGTGCTGACGCCATAATTTGCAAAACAACAGTCACAGTATTTTGTCTCAGTACACATCTTACCAACCTGAGTGATATCAGTCTGCTTGATATCAATCTGTGTGATATCGATCAGTGTGATATCAGTCTGTGTGATAAGACGAAACTTTTCTACCCTGGAAACATTGAAACATCAAATGAATATTTTGACGCAGTTAAGTTTTTCGGCGAGTTGAAATCATCCGTTTTCTCTTTATCGTACGTTTGTTTGCTGCTCAGCGCGGTAATAATCGAGCTTTATAGCTACTGTCTTTAAATAATCGAGTCTGCACAAGTGATCAACATTATTGGCTTCGATTTTTTCTTTGTGGGGATTTGGTGAAATGTTGACAGTAGTCTAGTGACGGGTCCTCGGCCTTGTGCAGTTATGTATAACATGTTAAATGAAGCTCGGAACTGCATCATGCATCATGCATCAAGCAAACATATATGTGCAGCTGACTGCCCTACAGCCTCTATAATTGCCCGGCTGCAGGTTGTCCATGGCTTCCCAGTGGCCAGGTAATCTCCGACTGACTCTGCTCTGTACAGTGTCAACCAAAGATTGTCTTCTTACCTGACCCCAGAAGAAACATTACACGGTGCTTCCGTTGCTTTTGGTGGATTTCTATAATAAATGACAATACTACATTCTTGTATGTGTCTGTGTGTGTGGTCTGTGTTTCAGGAAAGCCTCCCGGTTCTCGCGGCTTCTCGCGGCTTCTCCATAACAGCTCGTGAATCTTCTAAACATTTGCAAAATGTGTCCAAGATTGACTTTTCAGGACGAAATTTAATTTGGATAAGACAGTGGAGATAGGGGTTTAACAGTTTCCTGTGTAAACCATAGCTATTGAAGGGGAAATACTATTAAAATGCTCTGTTTTATTTCAGAACTCATTGTAAGCTCTCTTGAGGCATTAACTGCAAACACAAGGAGCTGATTGTTTTTCCATGTACAGCTATGGTGAACGTGTTTTTTATGTTCCTTAACGACGGATCTGAAAAACAACGGAGGTCAGGGTAGGTCAGGTTTACACTTGATTCCTGGTGCCGCCATGCCGCAGTTTCCTTAATTTTCCTTAATTCAGAAATAGCTCGGTGAGTTACAACGTTACGTTTGACTGCATGGATTGCTAGCTTTTCACGTGCAAGCTAAAAATTACATTTGGATCGATACACATTAAACTTGGTGATTTCTGGTTCATTTGCAATTTCAACCGACAGGAGAGTTTTTTTCCTACCGACTATAGGAGATGTGGTGGCCCAGTAGTTAACGCGTTCCGTCGCCACGATAAATATCGAGGTTGGATTTCTCTAATGGTGTCCTCAAAGAGGATATTACAAAACAAAAATTCCCTCACGGTCTGCATGTACTTGTAGGGCAACGGAACAGGTTTCGAATCTTCACATTAATGATGTGAATGAAAAAGAGAATTAATGTAAAACATGTCTGTAAGGCCTCGCGACAGCATCTTCTTGTCCAATTTGTCGTAAGCTTCCCTGAAACACAGACCACATACACAGGCACACGTGCGTTAGGTTACATGGACTGTACGGATGATAACGTCACAACGATTGCATAGTTGTGGATACACTGGCACATCCTGGATTCACGTCAGCCTGGTTGTAGCCCGCAGACGTGGACACAAGGAGGGTCACTCTACGTACTTGTTTCCCTGTATCGTTATCACTATCGGTATTATCACTTATGGTTGAGGAGGAAATACATCTAGCTAGGTGGCGGTTTCTGTATTTAACTGAATAATTAGAACCACAGGGAATTGTGAAGAGAATATTTCCATTGACAGAAAGTTGATGGATGGCAGATTTATATTCGATCCTGGACGTAGGGACTTAATATAACCGCGTGGATTATTGAACAAAACATGCAGTTTCAGCTGTGTGTCGAAAGAAAAAAATGTCATGCACACCAGACCTGCCTAGTCCGGAAACTAAACTTACCGGACACCGGGGAACCATTTATCTTGAATACCGACAGCTACGTCCATCTCGGAGACTGGTAAATCCGGACTGGCAATAAAACAATGAGGATGTCACTAAACATATGCTCACTACACTACTCTTTCACCCGATGAGGGACTGGGGTGGAAAGAAAGAGGGATGAAAAGAGGGAGGGGTTGGAAAGAGCTTTAGGGAGGGATAAGGGAAGGATGGAGACGGGTGGGGGAAGGGTGGAGAGAGGGGCAGAGGGAGGGGTTGAGAGAAGGAAGGATGAAAAGAGGGAGGAGGAATGCAGAGAGTAAGGGGGCATTAAACAGAAGTGAAGAATGGAAATGGGGAGAGAGGGATTGTGGATGGGTAGTGTGTGTGTGTTGGGGGGGGGGGGGAGTGTATGTGTGTGTGTGTGCGCGCGCCCGTGCTCGCTCGCTCCCTCTTATGAGGCATAGTCTTCTGACATAAAGTATGTCGTTGTGAATGACCCAAGTTGGAAAAATAGGCGTCGGTTGATCTAAGAGTTTTAGCCGTAAAGGAAATAAGTTGGAGGGATATTAAGGTATGTTGCTATGAAAAACACAGTGACAAACAGAATGTGAAAAGCAAATTTGCATCCTATCGCTTCTGTTGTAACAGAATTCTAATGTAAATTAAGGCGTCATCACCAATGCTATTTGAAAACCTAACGGTTTACCAGAAACACAAAATGCCATGGTACGTCGAAAAAGGACTGGTCTCCCATTGTTCAGAACCCGGCGAAGCTGGTCGATTGAAGAACCCCTGTGACACAATCAGTGCAGTTGCCTCGATCACGTAGGGCGCACTGCAGGACCTGGCAGAACGAAGTCTTAAACCGGTGGAACTTCAAACAGCAGTATGGAATTGGTGCTTGAATAAATGTCCCCATTCATCATCAAATGTGGGACTTTAACTGGATGAGAAGGACAGTTATGAGTTACCAATCGGACCGAGCCCACTGCACAAAGATTCTAAGCGAACCTAGTATTCTATCATTTTTTCACAAAATAATTTCGAAGGCTTCATGTTTTTCATATAAATCAGAGGCGTTAGTTTGTGGGCTTCTGTGAAGATGAAAGATGAAGACCCCGAGGTTCACAAATCATCTTTACACAGGGAAAAAACACCGCGACGGGTTACATAAACATTCATGATGCAAACGAAAACAAGGTATCATCTCAGAGCCGAAGGGGGCTTGAGGGGGGAAGAGACATCAGTGTTTTTTAGTATCTGAACGCCACAGTTCTACACAGGTGTAGAGGATGTAATATCGATATAACATGTGATAGATTTTGTTGCCATTAGTACTGTGCTGGACCAGAGTAGAGTGCTATGAATACTAAAATTATGTCAACGTCTTTGAGCTATGACTGATTGTGATTTTACGCCGCTTTTAGCAATATTCCAGCAAAATAACGGGGAACACCAGAAATGGGCTTCAAAATTTGGACCCATGTGGGGAATCGAACCCGGGCCTTCTGTGTTACGAGCCAACCCTTTAGCCACTAGGCTACTCCGCCTCCCCTCCACAGAACAGCCGGTTCCGATTGTCTTATTTTGTTTGCTTTGAAAAATTAAGATAGCTTTGAAAATTGTATGAAGAATTCACGAAAAATCTCTGATGACACCGGGTGTTTGGATAAGCCACAGAACTATACTGCGAGTTTCATGGGTTCGAATCTAGCATCAGTCCTGATTATGTACCTGTCAGCACCATATCCTGTTTCTAAAGTGTTCTTCGGTAGAAACAAAACGATAAATCCTGCATTATATGAGAGTCTGTTGCCTATGTTTATTGTCAGCTGACACTCATTTGAGTAAATGGATTTCTTCTATTGAGACCACAGACCCAATATGCTCATTAGTTTAAATAAACACATTGAGAGTTAATAAGAGACCGGTATATAGCGCAAACAGTTTAAATGATTCTATTCATTCCAAAGACCATCACGGATTCGTTGAACACAATAGGCATGAGACATTGAACATGTGACGCTCGCCTTATCCATCATTTTACGTTGTACTGGCTAACATGACGTATGGAATTAAATTTGATAAGGCCGGTCTTGTTGTCACGGGGTTACCTTTTCATTACAAGACAATGCTGATTAGTTCAACCCTCTTACTACCTTTCTCCTCAATCATCTTACAAATAATTGACTTACAATTCAACCCTTCCTATCCAGTTTCTAACATTTAGTTTGCCAATTCAGTCACCCTAAATTATCTAGCCCATTGTGACGTCATCAGGCAGATTTCGGAGAGACTGTGACACTTCGATTCCCTAAGGAAATATGTTTATTTCCATTATTCCTTCCGTAAGGGCAGCCCAGCGACAGCTGAGAGTACAATTACACCTGACTTCTGGGGGGCGTCTCAAAAATCGATTGAGGAGAAAAAGTGTAATGTGGTTAGGGAACTGTAAGAGGCCCCAAAATCGATTTGACAAACATATCGCGGTGCATGGGGCTCGGTGCGGTTACGATGGAGTGACTTGGAGGGTAAGCATTAAGAACAGGGTCTAATTCGGTAGCATTAACTTTCCAGTCGCTGACGTTTTGATCCCGTCCCTAAAGATATGGTGGTGTCCGCCATTGATTGTCGATTCAGACATCTTTAGTCTCGAAGATCAATTTCTTATTCATCTTCTTGAGTATTGACATCCGGTCTTCGGCATAAATAAAGCTAACAAGAATCTTAGTTCGCAAACTTTGACAGTCGACCATCAATTGCGATCTCAAAACATGTGGTACACTGGAGACATATGCAAAATCCATATTAATGCTGACAAGTCAAGGTAAATCAACGACTGGCGGGAATCTGCACGTGCGTACATGCAACGTGTTTAAGGCAGGGAAGTGCGTTATTCAGTACAGCTGTTATTTCTAAGGATTGGCGCATGTACATTCATGATATTTGTTTGTTTATTTGGGTTTAGATGGATTATTCCAGTTTAAGGACATGCGTAAGCGCCTTTCGTGCTTTCAGATTCAGCATCCATGCAGAGATGTGATACCCACAAAGAAACCTCCTTATTACAGACTGTGCAGATCCACATGAAACTGCCCGCATTAACGAGTGATTGAGTTAGTTAGTTTTATGCCAAACTTATCGGTAGTCTGTAAGTAATCAAGCCTAGATATGACAATCCAGTGATCAACAGCATGAGCACCGATCTCCACAACTGGGATGCGATGACATGTGTCAACCAAGTGTGTCAACCTGACCATCCGATCCTGTTAATTGCCTCTTTACGACAAGCATAGGTCACGGGTCAGCAGTAATCCGAGGTAGAAGGTTGACGATGTGTGTGACATGTTACCAGGCTCATGTGCTTGTGTATTACACGGAATGTATGTGTGCATGTGCTCTACAGTAATGCATGTGTGCATGTGTGTTACGGAAATGCATGAGTCTTTGTGTGTTGCGGGAATGAATGTGTGCTCGTGTGTTACAGGAATGCATGTGTGCATGTGTGTTGCAAAAATGCTTGTGTACTTTTGTTTTGTTGAAATGCATGGGTGCTTGTTTGTTGCGGGAATGCATGCGTGCTGTGTGAATTCACGAGGGCATTGTTTACTCTATGGCAAACGTTTCAGTTCAAGGTGATCGTTTCTAGAGATCTGGTTCCTTGCATTCTAATGCTTTTGTTTGTCTTTTTTTAAATAAAATAGTTCGTTGGCTGGTCACGACAAAAGGCGAGTTTGTGACACATTTCGCCAAATGATCAACTGATTGTTAATAATAATTTTGTAAGTTAAAACACCAATCGTCAAAGAAGACGGATGTACGTTCTTCAAAAACGTTCAAAATGGTTCATATGTTTTGACAGAAATGGTCATTGAGACAAATGCTATGATTGAATTCCATAAATCAGGTCGTGGCTATTGAGTATTGCGTGGAAACGGATCCAAAACGATACAAGAAAATTACATGTAGAAACTGCTATCTACGTGATGCACGTACAAATGTGTCGTGCACATGAGTAGAGACATGGACTCAAACATATCCAACCCAAAATTTTCATTTCATTACAAAATTTACCATGCAAACGAAGATTTAAAAATAATGCCAAAATTGAATGCACCTGGCAAAATGATGCCATTGGACGTTTAGAAACAGGGAGTCCCCGTCTGCCGATGCAAGATAATTTCAACGTCCACCAAAGCACCATATGTCGATTATGGCTTCGATATACCACTCCTGCTCAGGGCCTATTTATGGGGATGGTTCACCTTCGTCACCCGTTTGCTGCATAAACGAACACTGCAGAATAGGTGCCTGGTCTTCAAAGAATTTCCAACCAAACTATCGGAAATTGCATGAGAGAAGTGTAAATTCTGAACATTTTGTCCTCTCCTGGCACATCACTGCCAACGATAGTGTCCAACAAAACAACAGACGCGTTTTGTTCAACAATTTTGTACAAAGTTTGGATCCGAACTGCGTGGATAAGTTTGGCGAGGGAGCGTCATGGTGTGGGGAGCCATGTCCTACAAGGGTAAATCAGAGCTAATGGTGGTTCAAGGCAATCTTACAGTAAATCCGTATCCTACTTTCCAACCGCTACAGTGAGCTGTTTCAACACAACTACACACTACCCCCACACAGCTCGGGGGTGATTCTAAACCGCCACCAGCTGGCCAAGTTGCGACTAACTAGTGAAGACAATGGACATGTATTATTGTGTTATTTGTCCTGCTCCAGTAAGTATTTCAGCGATACGCGATGACAGATAACTGGCACACATGCTCCGGAGACAAGTAAATATGGGTATATGTATGTGCAAATATGTATGTGAATATATCAGTACCAAATTAATACTGCGTGGTTCTTCCAACGGCCAAATTTCATTATGTGTATATAGATGTATCCCACATGGAAAACGTTTGTCAAAAGGAAGATTAACACCAACTACTGCAGACTACCCCCCGCTAGGTGCCATCCGTGATTACGCCAATAATTGTCCCTGGCAATGTCTTCTGCAATTTCACATAAATCCTCTTCCGAGAAAACTTTCAACCTCGGTCAACGCCAGACACAACCATGAAGACCCTTGACACATCGAGGTTTTTAACAAGCCTAATGTGTCTTGCAGATTCTTTGTGTTTTATGCACATTAATCAGTCTTGTGTCATTGATGTTCGGGCTTTCCCCAGTGCTGAGAATTACGAACATATATGTTTCAAAAACCGAACAATTTCTCTTGGGCGTCATTGTATACGTTACAGCTTTAGGTTTTACATTCTTAGGTGTCACGCAAACATGCAGATATTAAGAAATTTTCGATTCTGGCCATTGCTATATCTGGTGTTTGTAATAGAGTTATGGGGGATGTGTGGGTGATGAGCGAATAAGTACATACAACAGAACACTCAAGAAAAGGTCACGTACTACAGGGGTCAAAGATTCAGTGTGCACTATATCCATACACTCGAGTAATGTGGCATCATGGTACCTATATTACCTGTTCGTCGGTAACACCGTACCTGTCAAAAACATGTCACAGTCGCTAATGTATGACACGTCTAGACATGGAGATGCCTAGCATGTTCTGCCGTTTAATCGGTGTCCCATGAACAGTGTCTCTATCAATACCCTACTGTAAACTTTGCCACAAATATTGGGGACGGTATGTCACCGTCTCTATCAACACCCTACTGTAAACTTTGCCACAGTATTGGGGACGGTATGTCACCGTCTCTATCAACACCCTACTGTAAACTTTGCCACAGTATTGGGGACGGTATGTCACTGTCTCTATCAACACCCTACTGTAAACTTTGCCACAAATATTGGGGACGGTATGTCACTGTCTCTATCAACACCCTACTGTAAACTTTGCCACAAATATTGGGGCCGGTATGTCACTGTCTCTATCAACACCCTACTGTAAATAGAAGCGACAAAACCATTTCCACATTCATAAGAAATGTCATGAGTAGATATTTGTTTCAGAGTTTTTCACAACTGTTGTGTTATTCGTAATCGAGTCTAGACCGAATAATCCACCTCATACGATGACACAGCATGTGTTTATGAATTGCTATGAAGAAGTGATGATAACAGGTGTTCGCGAAAGGGTAAACATGTGCTAAGTGTAGTCATTTGTTCACCTGAAATAATTCGGGAACATATGGTATGCCTGAATCAGTTTAGCGGGAATCCAGGACCCGGCAGAGTGAATAACACAGCGACATGCCAAGTGTTGTACAAATCTCGTTTCCAGTTGATAAAGATTCGTTCGTCAGTGCAATTCATTTGCTCATGTCCGGCAATAATGAAATCATAAATGTGATATTCTTTGCCACGCAATCAATCATGCTGGCGTCTCTTCTCCATCTCTGCGATAAGGCCACAATGTTACATACGTTTGTAAGATGACCCCGCATGGGAGTGAGGATCCGGAGGGGTCATGACAAACCCAGTCCCCTCCAGCTATCCCTGAAGCACGTTAACACAAGCTGGAACAAGCATAACATTCTTTACAATTTCGACAGCGCCATCTGGTGGGTTAATGTACCAGAAATGTATGAAAATACATCAAACTTTCGAACTTTCATATCATTTTTATTTGGTGGTGGGAGGTTGGGTGGCGCACACACTCTATGATAATGTCCTTAAGTGTATACGTTTCGAAACGAATGTAACTAATCGATGATAAATGAATGTTACCGACTCGTGGGACTCACGTACATGCCTATACACATTAATATATGTATATATGACAGTAATAAGTTGTGTAATGTAGCATTATTCTGTATTCCTCGTACTAATGTTCCCTAGAGTCAAGTAGCTCCAAACTGGGGAATCAGAGTGAAATACATACGTACAGACAATTTGATTATTTAAACTTGAGTATACTTTGTATCGTGAACCTGAGATCATTTGTTTGTGTTACTTGTTGTGTGGTTGTGTTACTTGTTGTGTGGTTGTGTTACTTGTGTCGTTGTGTTACTTGCGTATGCGGTGGGGGAAAACAGTCATGTACTGTAGGCAGTGAGTATTCTCATCAACCAACGTGTCCACTCAACAACGTCTTCACCGACTACCAACCTGTAAACTAGAATACCGTCTCTGTCGCTGTCCCACACGTGGGAGTGGACGGTTGTTGCTTCGCAAAGGACAACGCCGTGGAAGTGCGTACATGCGCATGGATGTCTGCTTGCGAGCCTTCTGTAGCCTCACAACTGATCCCAACCAACCTCATCAATGGTGTGAAGTGTTACGTTCTACTAGACTCACCGAACAATATCAAGATTGAGGAGTTTACAGATAGTGTGACTGTCTGCTGGAGGTGATCAGAGACGATTGAGGTGGAATCACACCCAACTCCACAACTGTCCTCTTTCAAGCTGTCAAAGCTGTTCAGAGAATATAATACAGGCAGTCCGATCTCGCCTTTTCCACCAGAGGTTGTTAGTCAACATGTGGACCGTGTCACAGCGGACTGGGGTGAGTGAGTGAGTTTAGTTAAGTTGTAAGCGGCTTTAAGCAATATTCCATCAATATTAGGGCGAGGGACACCAGGAATTGACTTCACAAGTTGTACCCATGTTGGTGCCTGGGTTGAGATGTTTTAATCGGTATTTGTATCTCTGAGTAGGAATGTGTTCCAATTATTGGACAATGGATTACTGCCGTTGTACAGACTTGTTCGAAGATCGATAAATTTCATGTGGTGAGTTGTGTGAATAGATACCCATTTTTAACATTTCCAAACAAATATCGAAACATATAAGTACATATCATAGAAAACTGCAATGTCAGCAAGGTCCAAACGAACCTACATACCACACACCCCTTCCGATCTCATTCCGCCTCATCAACAAAAGTACTCATGTTTTAATCTATTTTTGATGTGCATCTTGGTATTATGAGAAAATCTGTAATTGTTCTGTGTTGTGTGTCTCTTAGTGAACATGACCTAACGCTGAAATATTCTTAAAGTTTAGATACAACCAAAACACAAACATAGTTAAAACACAATTATCATTTATTCATGACGCATAATATACATTGTTGATTATGAAAAGAACGAATAAATAAAATTATACATGTATAATCGCAAATCAATAGTGCAATATTTTGTACTTGGGTTTACTGCATTCAACGAAGCACCCGGGATATCGAACCCAGTCAGAGCGGGTGGGAGAGCACTCAAGTGTAACGAAGACTGTCATTGGTGGTTCATTTGCCGATAGGCTCAACCGGTTCTTTGTTTATGGCGCAGAAGTCTGATAGGTGTTAAGTTCAAATTGCATTTGGTCAGTGATTAAAGCTGTGTATTGCATATTTTCAGAAGCAGACAGGCAGACAGGGTGTTTCGTTATTTTTCATAATCTTCATAAAGTGAATTTGTATTTTTGATAATTTATTACTGTCAGTCCACACCGAAAGGTATCAGAATCTGGCCTTTAATGTTGCACATCATCTTGTTCTCGGTAAGTATATGGAAATGTCAGGTGGCCTGCTACAAGGGCTTGAACCTAAGAGAGATTACTGCCACGTCGTTGTGAGGTGACAGATATACAGGTAACATCCCTCATTGTCTTCAACACCTGCTAAGTTCAAGTCCGATTAGTTTAACGAAAATCTGCCTCTACATAGCGTTACCATCTGTCACATATGATAGCATATGTTATTCATTGGTTACCTTACTGTCTGCAATGCGATAGCTTCTCTTCGTAACGTTTAATAATTAAGCTGGGTTAACATTTGGTTTACGTGGTCCAGAAATCACCCACATTGTCAGTGACCTATTCAAGTACTGAGTCACTGTCTAGTTTCGCCGCTCTGATATTAGCGGTTGTGATGTGATAATTCAAATATTCTTTAAATGTTTTTGCACGTCTATAATAGTGTTGTTAACAACCAGACCAGCAGTCTGTCAATAGAAATGTTATGGTCAAACAAAGGCGAAAAGTTTGTGGACGTCCGTGGACTGGTTGCAGGCCATGTCAGTCCAAACCTCTCCTAGACAGAAGGCAGAATCTGTGCATTAGTGGCTGTGTACACATTGTCAGTGAACGGATAATTGATAGCTTTGTAAACATCATGGAATTAAAGCCTGAGTGAATGCCATTGACTCCACCGTGTACGTCCACAATTAACATCTGGAATTTCGAAATCGGAGATGAACATTTCGTGGAGATCCTGACTAAATGGCTGCAGATAGTTCCCCTTCCAGTACAGGACGTCAGTGAAGCAGGTGACTGTTTCCTTAGATAAACGGACTGTTCCCATAACACAGATTATATTATACTTTTATCAGAAATGTTATTAACATTATAAAACACTAGTGACATTATTTACCTACAGAATGCATTCATGTCTAAATACAGTCACCGTCACATGCAGGTTTAATGGCACTGATATGCATGCAGGTTTAATAGCACTGATATACATGCAGGATTGATAGCACTCATATACATGCAGGTTAAATAAACATTGATATACTTGCAGGTTTAATAGCACTGATACACATGCAAGTTTAATAGCACTGATATACATGCAGGTTTGATAGCACTGATATACATGTAAGTTTAATAGCACTGATACACATGTAGGTTTAATAGCACTGATACACATGTAGGTTTAATAGCACTGGTATACATGCAGGTTAAATAATATTGGTATACATGCAGGTTTAATAGCACCGATATCACATCCCTCAGTCGCGATGATGGTGTGAGTTTCCGATGGAAATGTGCATATTTTACAAACGCTTCGTTCGATATTGCTTTGCGTGCTTCAGTCTCATTTTGCTCAATAAATCAGTTCATTTGATGAGTGAGTGAGTGAATTTAGTTTTACGCCGCACTCAGGAATATCCCAGCTATATGGCGGCGGTCTGTAAATAATCGAGTCTGGACCAGACAATCCAGTGATCAACAACATGAGCATCGATCTGCGTAATTGGGAACCGATGACATGTGTCAACCAAGTCAGCGAGTCTGACCAGCCGATCCCGTTAGTTGCCTCTTACGACAAGCACAATCGCCTTTTATGGCAAGCATGGGTTGTGGAAGGCCTATTCTACCCCGGGGCCTTCACGGGTAGTTCATTTGATGTGTTAACGTAGACTTGTAATGAGTACCGTCTTTCCATGGATATATTAAGAGTTGATTAGTGCAAAAGCCTCGTATCAATTGTCCCAGTTTATAATGTAAACGTCTTGCTGTTCTAGGACCACACTTTCTTACTGTAACGTATCTGTGCAACTGTTCTTGTTTTATATACTGACTGACTTACGGGGTGAAGGTCACAGTGTGTGTCACTAGGCACATACATTGCAGGAGAGTGTTCATGTTATCGCCCCTGCCCGAATATGTACACGCCTCTTTGCTACATCAGCTATAGGGCGACGGTCAGCAAATATTAGAGTCTGGATCAGACAATCCAGTGACCTACGCCACTGGGATAGGAACACATGTATCAATCAAGTTAGCGCGTCTGACCACCCGATCCCGTTAGTGGCATCTTACGACTGGCCTGGGTGGCTGACGATTATTTCTAAACCCGATCTCCCAGGTATGGTACTTCAAGAGATGGTAGCAACTGTACCGTCGAATGTGTGGGTTATGATGGATCACTGATTGCACCATGAAAGATCCGCCAGTATAAATTATAAACTCTTGACGCATTGAAAAATGACATTTGTGATGAATTGAGGCAACGTCACAGTCAACGTCTCATACAGTCAATGGGGGTCGGAGATGTTGCTCCAGGTACATCAGATATTGGAATGGTGCTTGTTTATTGATAAATGGGTCATGTCCTGCGCATCGCATGCCAAACTCGATTCCAACAAAACCAGACCACACGCAACAATGCTTGAATGCAGTACCACAGACAAAGGCACGCACTCACGCACTCACATACGTAGAGACACTCGCGCTTGAACTGAAAACACTCTTATAAACTGTCCATGGACTTGATTTCACGGTGATCATTAATATAACTTACTTCCCCCGAAGTCGCTGATGTGAATCAATATAATGACAACAGAGCAAAGTTCATTTCTGTTATGTTAAATTGCGATGCTTTATGTTTTAAATACACCTACTCAGGGCCATGCTATCTGTCTGACAACCCCAAAGTATGTATTAATGATTGTACGATGTGATTGTTCCGGCGGTGTTACCCCGCTCCATCTGGCTAGTGTACAATGCTTCAGGCTCCCGGATGTCGACCCTCCTCTGAATGAGAGGGACGAGTCACACAAGAACACTCAGTCATGTTAAAGTTACTCTTCACAGAGTGAAAACACACGACCTGACACACTGTGTTCCAATCAGGTTCAGTCTCTGTGTGTACTGACAAGCAAAGGGTAATGCCACTTTAAATGTGGTCAGAGTGGTATCATTGCTAACTTGGATGAGCCGTCATTAAGCAAGATGGCGTCTGTACGTCTGTACGTTGTTGTTCTGCTGTGTTCCATTCCATCACTGTCATGCTTCAAACGAGGTAAGATTCTCTGACGTTACTTCATACAGGTGGTACCTGGTCACTGATCCGTCCTTTGTCAGCCGTGTTATATCCAGTAATACAAGCATCAGGGAATGACATAAAGTCAGACATGGTGCAGTGTCTACTGTGTTATATCCAGTAATACAAGCATCAGGGAATGGCATAAAGTCAGACATGGTGCAGTGTCTACTGTGTTATATCCAGTAATTCAAGCATCAGGGAATGGCATAAAGTCAGACATGGTGCATTGACTACTGTGTTATATCCAGTAATACAAGCATCAGGAAATGGCATAAAGTCAGACATGGTGCAGTGACTACTGTGTTATATCCAGTAATTCAAGCATCAGGGAATGGCATAAAGTCAGACATGGTGCAGTGACTACTGTGTTATATCCAGTAATTCAAGCATCAGGGAATGGCATAAAGTCAGACATGGTGCAGTGACTACTGTGTTATATCCAGTAATACAAGCATCAGGGAATGGCATAAAGTCAGACATGGTGCAGTGTCTACTGTGTTATATCCAGTAATACAAGAATCAGGGAATGACATAAAGTCAGACATGGTGCAGTACCTAGTGTGTTATATCCAGTAATACAAGCATCAGGGAATGGTATAAAGTCAGACCTGGTGCAGTGTCTACTGTGTTATATCCAGTAATACAAGAATCAGGGAATGACATAAAGTCAGACATGGTGCAGTGTCTACTGTGTTATATCCAGTAATTCAAGCATCAGGAAATGGTATAAAGTCAGACATGGTGCAGTGACTACTGTGTTATATCCAGTAATACAAGCATCAGGGAATGGCATAAAGTCAGACATGGTGCAGTGTCTACTGTGTTATATCCAGTAATACAAGCATCAGGGAATGGCATAAAGTCAGACATGGTGCAGTGTCTACTGTGTTATATCCAGTAATACAAGCATCAGGGAATGGCATAAAGTCAGACATGGTGCAGTACCTAGTGTGTTATATCCAGTAATACAAGCATCAGGGAATGACATAAAGTCAGACATGGTGCAGTGACTACTGTGTTATATCCAGTAATACAAGCATCAGGGAATGGCATAAAGTCAGACATGGTGCAGTGTCTACTGTGTTATATCCAGTAATACAAACACCAGGGAATGGTATAAAGTCAGACCTGGTGCAGTGTCTACTGTGTTATATCCAGTAATACAAGAATCAGGGAATGACATAAAGTCAGACATGGTGCAGTACCTAGTGTGTTATATCCAGTAATACAAGCATCAGGGAATGGTATAAAGTCAGACATGGTGCAGTACCTACTGTGTTATATCCAGTAATACAAACATCAGGGAATGGCATAAAGTCAGACATGGTGCAGTGACTACTGTGTTATATCCAGTAATACAAGCATCAGGGAATGGTATAAAGTCAGACATGGTGCAGTGTCTACTGTGTTATATCCAGTAATACAAGCATCAGGGAATGACATAAAGTCAGACATGGTGCAGTACCTAGTGTGTTATATCCAGTAATACAAGAATCAGGGAATGACATAAAGTCAGACATGGTGCAGTACCTACTGTGTTATATCCAGTAATACAAACATCAGGGAATGGCATAAAGTCAGACATGGTGCAGTGACTACTGTGTTATATCCAGTAATACAAGCATCAGGGAATGGTATAAAGTCAGACATGGTGCAGTGTCTACTGTGTTATATCCAGTAATACAAGAATCAGGGAATGGCATAAAGTCAGACATGGTGCAGTGTCTACTATGTTATATCCAGTAATACAAGCATCAGGAAATGGTATAAAGTAAGACCTGGTGCAGTGTCTACTGTGTTATATCCAGTAATACAAGCATCAGGGAATGGTATAAAGTCAGACATGGTGCAGTGTCTACTGTGTTATATCCAGTAATACAAGAATCAGGGAATGACACAAAGTCAGACATGGTGCAGTACCTAGTGTGTTATATCCAGTAATACAAGCATCAGGGAATGGTATAACGTCAGACATGGTGCAGTGTCTACTGTGTTATATCCAGTAATACAAGAATCAGGGAATGACATAAAGTCAGACATGGTGCAGTGTCTACTGTGTTATATCCAGCAATACAAGCATCAGGGAATGGTATAAAGTCAGACATGGTGCAGTGTCTACTGTGTTATATCCAGTAATACAAGCATCAGGGAATGACATAAAGTCAGACATGGTGCAGTGTCTACTGTGTTATATCCAGTAATACAAGGATCAGGGAATAGTATAAAGTCAGACCTGGTGCAGTGTCTACTGTGTTATATCCAGTAATACAAGAATCAGGGAATGACATAAAGTCAGACATGGTGCAGTGACTACTGTGTTATATCCAGTAATACAAGCATCAGGGAATGGTATAAAGTCAGACCTGGTGCAGTGTCTACTGTGTTATATCCAGTAATGCAAGCATCAGGAAATGGTATAAAGTAAGACCTGGTGCAGTGTCTACTGTGTTATATCCAGTAATACAAGCATCAGGAAATGGCATAAAGTCAGACATGGTGCAGTGTCTACTGTGTTATATCCAGTAATACAAGAATCAGGGAATGACATAAAGTCAGACATGGTGCAGTACCTAGTGTGTTATATCCAGTAATACAAGCATCAGGGAATGGTATAAAGTCAGACATGGTGCAGTGTCTACTGTGTTATATCCAGTAATACAAGGATCGGGGAATGGTATAAAGTCAGACATGGTGCAGTGACTACTGTGTTATATCCAGTAATTCAAGCATCAGGGAATGGCATAAAGTCAGACATGGTGCAGTGACTACTGTGTTATATCCAGTAATACAAGCATCAGGGAATGGCATAAAGTCAGACATGGTGCAGTGACTACTGTGTTATATCCAGTAATACAAGGATCGGGGAATGGTATAAAGTCAGACATGGTGCAGTGTCTACTGTGTTATATCCAGTAATACAAGAATCAGGGAATGGCATAAAGTCAGACATGGTGCAGTGTCTACTGTGTTATATCCAGTAATTCAAGCATCAGGGAATGGTATAGATTCAAGCATTGTGCAGTGACTACTGTGCTATATCCAATAATACAATCACCAAGAATGGTATCAAGTCGATCATGGTGCGGTATCCACTGTTGTATCCAATAATACAATCATCAAGGAATGCTATAAAATAAAACGTGGTGCAGTGTCTACTGTGTTATATCCAGTAATACAGTCTCCAAGAATGGAATAAAGTCAAACATGATGTCAAACATGAAGTCAAAAATAGTGCAGTATCATCTATGCCATATCCAGTAATAAAAGCATCGTGCTATATCCAGTAATGCGACCATCAATAATGTCATAAGGTCAAACATGATGCGGTGTCCACTATGATATATCCAATAGTACAAGAATCAGAGAACGGTATAAAGTCAAACATGGTTATACCGGTAGTCATCAATCTTGTCAGTAAAGTTTACATAAATATGTCCCTTGTTACTCTGGGCGATATCATCAGGTAAGGAATCGTCCTACACAACAAGTTGTCACCAGGCACCACATGAACGCAGGCAGCACAGCCAGATGGTTACGTTTCATGAACTGCCCACTCCACGAGATAATTAACGATGCCTTGAATTGTTCTACATCACATGCCACACCAATGATGACAATCGTTCAATGACGTAAAGGTGCATATTTGTCCATGGAAAACCGCAACGTTTCAGATTCTCTGTTTGGAACATGTTTTGGGTGCAGTGAAATCTCATCACAGTGTAAGCACCTCCTTAACAGAACACCCAGTCCTCTAAACATGTATGGAATTGTAAAATATTTAGATTTTAAACGGTTTTGGAGGTGAAACAGCATCACATTAAACAAAATCCACACCGCTTACAATCGTGTGAAAATTATTTAAATATGTACTGAATTGTGAACTAAGTAAATTCTAGAAGGTACATTTTAATTCTGAGTTGTTTGATTGTTGGGTTCACCCCCACGCCCATGTTAGCCTCAGCTTGGGAATCTACACTTTGTCGCCCTGCTACGCTCCTAGATGTGTAGTGTCTGTAGACCTTATAGTACTTTTACCACACGGGAAACGGAAGGTGTACATTTATCTGCCTACCGTTCAAGATACCCGTATACTTCCATAGCTATCAAATATCATCATACATAGCAAACGTATCTCAAAATATAGATACACAGCGATGTGTGTGTTTTTGTGCGTGAGGATGTATCTGTCTGTGTTGTTCGTGTTGGTCATGTGTGTTGTGTTTGTTGTATGTATTGTGTGTGCTGGTCCTGTGTTTTGTGCGTGCAGCACGTGTAGTGTGTATTATGTGTGGTTACTTTGTGTGTTGTATCTGATTTCTATTGTGTTTTGTATGTATTGGGTGGGGTTTTTGGTGTGTTGCCTGTCTGTGTCCTGTGTGTGTGTTGAGTCATATTGTGCGCGTTGTTTGTTGTGTGTGGTGGGATGTGCTCGCACGGTCTTTCCTTTAATAAACGAGTAATTGCAACAGGACCAGATACATTCTTTGATTTGTATTTGGTGTCATGTATATTGTTGACAGTGAAGAATGTGTAATACCAACATTTATCTCGTGTCAAGTGTGTTACTTAATGGAGAGTGGAGTGTTTCCGGGGGTATCAGTCATTGGGAGATGGGTCAATGAGAATAATACCAACATTTATCTCGTGTCAAGTGTGTTACTTAATGGAGAGTAGAGTGTTTCCGGGGGTATCAGTCATTGGGAGATGGGTCAATGAGAATAATACCAACATTTATCTCGTGTCAAGTGTGTTACTTAATGGAGAGTAGAGTGTTTCCGGGGGTATCAGTCATTGGGAGATGGGTCAATGAGAATAATACCAACATTTATCTCGTGTCAAGTGTGTTACTTAATGGAGAGTAGAGTGTTTCCGGGGGTATCAGTCATTGGGAGATGGGTCAATGAGATAATACCAAGCATCAACACAATTATTACTGTCGGCTACATATTTGTACCCAATTCCTCTCAAAATCCATGCAGCATCTCTGACCAAAGCACAATATTATGAATCTCTATCAATGTGGCGAATTATCCTTTACCTTTGACAATAGAATTTTACTTTGCGTGTAGTTAACTGACCTTTACACAGTATTGTAACCCTAATCCAGTCAATAAACCTGACGCTTGCTCATATTTGTTGCTTGATATGGGTGTCAGAACATACAGTGAATCGTCGCTGCTACTAAACGGGACACGTTGTTCATCCATGTATTGTAACCATTCCTTGGCACTAACAATGTCTAGTCCCCTCTGTAACTAACACTGTCTGTGGTCATCTACGACGTCACGCCCTTGCGTCCCCTTACTTCCGAACACATGTCCATGGTTCTCTAGAACACTGTGTGTGTCTCTGGTCCTTTTAACATGTATATACATATATGACTGAGTGTGATTCTCACTGACACGAATTAGATCCTGTCTGAGACAATAAATGTGGCTCTGTGACGGTGTGTTGGTTCTATATGACACTGACTCCCTATGTTGTCTGATACCTAATACCGTGACCTCTGATATGCATATTAACTCTGTAATGCCTGTTTACAACTGCTCTAAACGTTCAGTGACCCTCGACGGCCTGAATAAAAAACACAACAGAAATGCTGTGTCGAGACTATTTAAATTTAATTATCATCCAGAATAACATGCAAGCACAAAAATAGGTAATTCAATCAGTGCCTTACATGTGAAGTCAAACCAAGTGTCAATACACTTGATGTCACTCTCTTACCAAACTGACTGCATCGGCAGAGTGTTTCATGGGTCATTTATCACAACAAAGAATGAAACATTTGTTTTCATAATTGTTATGCTGCCAAGGACTGATATACCTGCAGTTATAACAGCCAGACAGCAGTTATCTCTGGCTACTAGAAGTATTGCCGATATCTCAGTGAGTATTGTTTCGGCGAGTGCTATTTCTGTCCACTTTCTTCTAACCTCGAAATTAAATTTGTCTGAATATTTATGTACTTTAGGTCCCCAAACCTCGTAATTCAAATCACCTCGAAGGCTCTTGTGGTCTCAAACCTCGAAATTTTAGTACCTTGAAAATTTCCCTGCGAACGGTATGACAATACATAAGGGTTAGACTCTGTGGATGTGTGTTTGTTCTACATGACATTAGCTGCATTGTCTGATGTGACAGTACATGGGGTGTGACTCTGTATCTATGTGTTGGTTCTGTATGAGAACAACTACATCTGTTATCCGATATGCAATACATGGGGGTGTGACTCTGCCACTGTGTGCTGGTTCTTTATGAGAACAACTGCATCTGTTGTCCGATATGCAATACATGGGGATGTGGCTCGATAAATTGTGTGTTTGCCCTATATGACACTAACTGATTCTGTTGTCCGATATGACAATACATGGTGGTGTGGCCCTGTGACTGTGTGTGTGCTCTATATGTCACTAACTGCATCTGTTGTCCGATATGACAACACATGGGGGTTGTGGCTCTGTGAATGTGTGTTTGCCCTCTATGACGATGTTTGTTGTGCACTTTCTGACACCGACGGTGGCTCTGGTCTTCTATAACGCTGACTAAATCCCATGCCCCTTTCTCTGAGGTACTCCATTACAATGGCTATGTATGTAATCCATAATATTAAGTACTCCTGTCTTTCCTGTGCAGGTTATGATGAGCCTTTCGCTCTGGTCACGGACTTTGACGGCAAGATCTACAAGTACAGCTTGCGGGACAAAAGCATTGCACGCATCCCCGTGTCGGACTCTGGACAAGGGCCCGAGGCCATAGACTTCGATCCTGTTACTGCTCAGATATTCTGGTCCAACATAAGATCGGACAAAATAAAGCGAGCAGATCTTGACGGTGGGAACGAAAGGATCGTCAGATCAGAAACAGAAAGTAGGTTCTTTCAGAAATAGCTGAGGAATAAAAACATTGAAGTGTGCTTGATGTTCCATTGAGATACTCAGTACTGTGGGTCCTTTAACATCTCATATTAATGACCCTCGCATGTACATGAGCGTGTTGTCACACGCCAAGATTACTGCATCAGGATTTAGCACTGGTATTACGGTGTTTGAGCAAACTGTTGACCTCGGGAATCAAGAGAAACTTGAGGAACTTGCATTGACATGCAGATAAGGGCGTTACACCAAATGATATGTATTGCTGTCCTTTCTATACCCCATTGTAGATGTCGACATAACCAGTGATTTTCGTGAGAACACACTCAAAGGCCATGAACGACTGGCGAGTGACAACGTTATACTGCCGTTGCAGTTGAATGCAAGAGAAAGCTCCTTCCAAACTGGTGTTCCAAAGCTTCCGATATTTGATTTAAAAACACCTAACAAAGAATGTCCGTTGATTGATGTCGGTGGCTTCGTGTAGACTGTAACTACGAATTGTGAAAGCTCAGCAAGGACAAATGAGTCAACGCCACACGGCAATCCTCGAGTGTACCTATCGGCTCCTTGGTTCACTATATTCTCTTGAAGTGGCCAACCTGTGATCTTGAGGACGAGTTGGACAACCAGCAGAAGAACTCATGCCAACCATGGATGAAAGAAGCCAAATGTCGCTGGCAAATATGCACCAGAGCGGAAATGGACTATGTTGAAACAGAAACCATTTGTGTCTCTGTGTGTTTCCATGTGAGGCTCACATTGTATCAAAAGATTCCAAACCCACTGTCAGTTCCTCTTCAATCGATAAAGATAGTAATTTCTGTGAACTAGCATTATGTAATGAAGAACGTTTTCCTGCGAATGACAAGTTTTTTTAATCTGTATCCAAAACCTTTCAACTACATCATTTGTCAGATGGTGTGTTCTGAAATGATGATTATCTGTAAACACATGCTATACACCTGTAAGAGGTTCAAATACTGTGTATTCCCGACAGCGCCAAGAGGCATTGCCGTCGACTACATCAACCGTCTGATGTTCTACACTGAAGAAAAAGTAGACATCGTTGCCATGCTAAACCTCTCCAACTCAGACCACAAGATCCTTGTCCGTACCGGCATGGATCGACCTTTGGCCATAACTCTAAACATGAAGACGAGGTACGTTTAAACTTATTTATTGTCATGTATTATTTACGTGTCCTGGTATATGCACCCTTCCGACTATTAGAACAAAAGTGTCGACAAGTAGGACAAACCAGCTGCAGTGACGCTGCCAATAACAAGTGTACTTGTTGACAGAGTCATTTACTGGAGTGATATCGGGTCACCAGCGAAGATAGAGACGGCTAACTATGACGGGACTGGCAGAAAAGTGTTGAAGTCTGACGACCTGAGGTGGCCTATAGCATTGTCTCTTGATGAGACTGGTAAGGCTGCATTTTATGTTTCTTCTGACGTCACTGTCCAGCATTAGTTTGATGTTTCATAATATGGTTTCTCAGTAAGGGTACAGGACCTCCTTTCACAAACCTCTAAGGTGACAGTAAATCAGTAAGAAAATCTTAGTGCAATGTTACAGAATGGGAGTTAACTTTAGCAAAGACTGCTTCGTAAAGGGAACTACTTGATGATATTCTACACTGTAGATAGGGGTGAGTGTTCGGGTACGAGGGTCCATGTGAGTAAACGTCGAGGGTCCAATTCGTATGCGAAATGGATATTTCATAAGTGCAGAGTGGGTTTATTTTATGTTGGGAATGTTAAGTTCAGTGTCTACTGAGTCTATTCATACAATCAGGGTGCGCTTAGTTTGCCACCCAGTGGCGGTCTATTCTATCTATCTTCACTTTGTGAATATAGACAGGGACCATTGTATCTTCAGTGAGGGTCCATTGTATCTTCAGTGAGGGTCCATTGTATCTTCAGTGAGGGACCATTGTATCTTCAGTGAGGGTCCATTGTATCTTCAGTGAGGGACCATTGTATCTTCAGTGAGGGTCCATTGTATCTTCAGTGAGGGTCCATTGTATCTTCAGTGAGGGTCCATTGTATCTTGAATCGATCCAAACATTTCCACCTTCAGTCCGTGAATTCATACAAAGGTCCATTGTACCGTTAGCCTGCCATACAGTGAGGGTCCATTGTACCGTTAGCCTGCCATACAGTGAGGGTTCATTGTACCGTTAGCCTGCCATACAGTGAGGGTTCATTGTACCGTTAGCCTGCCATACAGTGAGGGTCCATTGTACCGTTAGCCTGCCATACAGAGAGGGTCCATTGTACCGTTAGCCTGCCATACAGTGAGGGTCCATTGTACCGTTAGCCTGCCATACAGTGAGGGTTCATTGTATGTTCGGTCTGCCATACAACTAGGACCCGTGTTTGTAGGCTCCAGATCACATTACATATCCTCAAAACACGTTGAAGGAACCAGGGCGTAATCTTGCGATTGGTTTTCTGTTGTGTTTTTCTACTGCAACTCTTGCTTTGACCCTGATTGCAATATATCCGCGCGCTTGGGGTAAAGATTCTGTTTTCATTTACAGCTACCAAACTGTTCTGGTGCGATGGGAGTAAGAAGAAGATTCAGTATTTAGATTTAAATACGTTGAAATCCACTGTGGTACTGTACAACTACAACAGCCACTACTATGATGTCCAATACGTAGACGGAACACTGTACTTCGTCGATCTCCTAAAAAGGTACTTCTGTCACTTCCTGCAGTGAGTTGAGGCATCTGAGCAGTATTTCAGTTATGTCAATACGTCTCCGTTCAGCCTTGGTGGATGGAAAGTCATGCAATTCAAAGACTTGTACACTTTAGTGGAAGCCAGAAGTTTTTTTGACAAACGCGTACACTTGGTGGTAGCCAGGAGCATGTGGGACATAGCACAGAGACCATAAGACGCTTAGGTTCAAACCATAGCCCTTGTAGACATGGGTGTAAGGTAGGTAATTTCGTTCACAAAGTTATCAAAGTAGGATGCATTTACTGTTAGCGCAGAACATCTACATCGTAGGTTTTATGTTGGTGGTATCAGACCAGTGATGTGACAAATGTTTTGCATGATTTTCCTGCAGAAACGTTTTTCAGTCAGTTGCGGCGACAGGCGGGAAAGTTACAACCTACCCCTTGGGGAAAACAATGTCCAAGTGGCGAAAGATAAGGCTGATCACCATCAGAGGTAAGCTGTCGTCGCGTATTTTATCACTTTCATTTCTGAACCCTCAACGTTCAACCCTCAACGTTCAACCCTCAACGTTCAACCCTCAGGTTCAATCCTCACTATCCTTTCACAATAAACAACTCGTTCGTCGTCCCTACAGCCTCACCCTTCACTCCTGATCACTCCCCCACCCGCCCCAACCCTGAACACTAAGTCCTAACACTCCACACACCTAACATCCCCTTGTAACTCATTTCTCATATTTGTAGGAGTACTGAAGTTTGTTTGTTTCGAAGCAACTGTCAATAAGTTGACGTCAAATCATTCCAGGAACTATTGTGAAAAAGGTCTCATGAATGTCAAATCGCCTCCTAGTAACCATCTGTCCTTAACAGACAAAATCATACAGATCGATCTATTGCTCATGAACAAGTGATTATGTTATCCTGTCCGTGTCACAAAAACGTCAGCACGGATCGCGGCAACATTGATGATCTCAGGGGTAAGTGACTGAGTATAGTTTTACGCCGCTGTTACCACTATTCTAGCAATATCACGGCGGGACACCAGAAATGGACTTCACACAGTGTACCCATGCGGGGAACTGAACACGAGTCTTCAGCGCTTTAACCAGTAGGCCTCCCCATGGCTCCTATAATCTCAGGGAATCGTCCTGTTACAGCTGATGGGTATCTACTGTTGTGGAAATTATGTGATTTGCCGAGTGTTCCAGTCGTCATTGACTAAAACCACCTAACACGCTGATTACTGTTATTATTAGTGTGTCAGGACATGACATGGGGGGAGAACTGCAGCCACAACTGTGGGAACTGCCAGCACGATGCGGTGTGCAACAAGGCTAACGGATATTGCCCAGGGAAGTGTAAAGCCGGATTCGCCTTGCCCACATGTCAGAAGGGTATGTAAGTTCATCATTACTGGAGGAGTCTTAATATTGCACTTTTATGGCCATGGGTGTGAGAGGTAGTTGGTACTACTGCCATCCTAGACCAATGTACATGAGCGTGCGTGAGAGGTAGTTGAAAGTAGTTCCGTCCTCGACCAATGTACATGAGCGTGTGTGAGTGGCAGCTAGAATTAGTTCCGTCCTACATCAGAATGTATGAGCGTGTGTGAGAGGTAGCTAGAACTAGGTCCAACAGAGACCAATGTTGGTTTGATAGTGATAGTCGATTGGCATACCGGAGTGTAATACGAACATCTCACTCAGACAGGACACTCTCACTAAGAGCCGTTCTTGCTTTGTCCCCTGATCGTCAGACAGGGTGACTACAAGTGCCATCTTTTAGTGTGGCATGACGTCATGTCGTGGCCTTGATCAAACCACTTCTCTGGGTTGTAGTTCTATCTATTTCACCATTTCACTATTTCTCCTTTCAGAATGCCCTGTTGGCTTCTTTGGTGTTGACTGTAGCTCTCTTTGTGGACACTGTCATAACCTGGAAACCTGTGACCACCTGACCGGCGCCTGCTTGTATGGATGTGCTGCAGGTTGGGACGGGAGAAACTGTTCGCGAGGTACGTACACATTGTACACTCTACATTAAATGCACACTGTACACGTAATAGATACACGCGTAATAGATACAAACTGTACACATAATAGATACACACTGTCCGCAATAATAGTTATAGACTATGCCCGTAATAGATACACATTGTGCACGTGATAGATATAAATTGTACACATAATAGGTACACACTGTACACGTAATAGATATACATTGTACACGTAATAGGTACACACTGTACACGTAATAGATATACCCTATACATGAAATAGATATACACTGTACACGTAATAGAAGCACACTGTACTATAGATATACACTGTACACTATATAACACACTATAGTAATAGATACACACTGCACACACAACAGACATACACTGTACACATGATACATATACACTGTACGCGTAATAGATATACACTGTACAGGATAGGCATGTACTATAAACAAAGGCGATATGCACTGTACAAAAGGTAAACTTAATGTTGTGCATAAGGCAGGCATATGCACAAGAGATAGGTATGCACTACACTAGGCACATGTACATGCACAAGCGGTAGGTATACACTACGCCAGGTAGATATTATATATGCAGCAAAGGGTGGACATATACAGTTCAACGGTTGACACGGCAGTACGTATTATGAACGTTTACATTGATTATATCTACTGCACATAAGAGCTGATTTGCAGAATGCCCAAAAGGAAAGCATGGTCTGAAGTGCTCCTCCAACTGTGGCCATTGCAAAGGTGGATCTCCCTGTATGACGTCCAGCGGAAACTGCACAAAAGGATGTGAGCCGGGATGGGACGGAGCCCAGTGCAAGGATGGTGAGTATCTGCAGTGACCTCAGGATGCACAGGGGTAACATCTCATGTAAGTACGGTGCGAAGAGGTTAAAGCTCAAAGACACGGGTTGTGTGACCAGGTTGTCGTACTCACTGAATTAATAGTGCGTGTGTGTGTGTGTGTGTGTGTGTGTGTGTGTGTGTGTGTGTGTGTGTGTGTGTGTGTGTGTGTGTGTGTGTGTGATTGATTGTGTGTGTTAGTGCGTGCGTAAGCCCTACTTATTTAAATATTTATGGTGCTTTTACGTTTTTCCAAACTATTCTCTAAAATAATTAAAATATACATCAGAATGCTTAAACGGGACCTTTGGTGAGGACTGCAAGTACAAGTGCCAGTGCTGCGATGGGTCAGTATGCAACAAGGTGACAGGACAGTGCCCGTATGAGAACGTCACAGTGAGAGGTATGTAGCCGTGGTATGACCGGGTCAAGGTCAGAGTACCCACAGTATCCGTCTTTCCTTAAGTACCAATGTATATGTACATACAAGGAAGCCAAAATATGTTTGACATTATGTCCCCAAGAGACAGCATCTGAAACGTTAACTGTTGTGATCAAGTGATGTGAAGACAATAGTTGGTAATCTGGGCTATTTGGGGGACGCTAAACACTGTTTCCATCAACTATGAGCAGGACACCTCATTGTGTTGACAAACAAATGCAATGCTGTGTATACCCTTGTGTATTAAATCCTGAGAGGTTAGAATGTTTAGTTCACTTGCTCCTTTAGTGATGAAACAAGCACATATTGTGACTGCAAATGGAGAGTATGATAAATGTGCAAAGTCACCCTCAAACCACAAGCACCTGCAGGTCACACTCAACTGATTAAGCACATCCCATTCTTAATCATCTTTCCAAAAGCAAATAAATATGAGTCTGGTTTTCTTTGAATGACACTTGACATAGTGCGCCTGTGATAGGTGTACACTAACGCATTGATAGGCTGGTCCAGTGAATTATTCTATAGGGGTGGACAAAGACACTATATTTGATCAAATTTTCTTGATTTTAAACGTTGTCAAATCTCCAGCTGATTCTATGTTGTTCTGACAGAATGTCCCGCCGACCGTTACGGGTTCAACTGTAGTACCCCATGTGGACATTGTATGGATGGCCAGCCGTGCAATGAGACTACCGGCAGATGTCCCACAGGGTGTGACTTCGGGTGGATGGGAGACGTCTGTAAAACGGGTAGGTGTCGACAGTCAGCGACTAGTTGAGTACGTCTGTAGGTGTACGTAAACATACATGCATGACTCTTCTACTTGTATAGTCTACGTTTTGAAGGAATGCTGTGTTCCACTGGGGTTACATCTGATGCTGGTATAGGGCAGTAAATACAGCTCTAGGCAAATTTGTACCTCTGTGGAATCTATGCCGAAGATCCCCATGGACCATGACATGAAAGTTGTAATAACGGTAAATTGAGCTGATTAAACGAGCGCTTCAGCCGAAATCAGAAATAAAACGCTGCCAGTTCCGTCAGCTATCTACACCTCTTCTCGGCGCAGTGCTGTATATAGATATTTCTAACTTGCAGAATGCATCAGCGGCAGGTACGGGGCTGACTGCGCCCAAATGTGCAGATGTTTCGGCAGCAACGTGTGCGACCCAATCAGCGGCCGATGCTACACAGGAAACGCCGGGGCGGCAAGACAAGTCAGCAACGTCCACATCACCGGTACAATAAATCGCCAAATACCCGCGTATACATATACTATTCAACTTTTAATAGGAAATATTCCTACCTTTACATTTATATCTTTTTTCAAATCATTATCCCCAATACATATCTGAATTTCGATTTAAACATATCTGATTATCCCTGTGTAAAGTTATACAGTATGTAGTGCAGCATAGGATATGGTTATCATGACGTTGTCACTTACAGTGGAAGAGCCACACTTTCCGCTCTGTAGCCATGGAGTGTATTCATGTCCCGAAACTTTGTAAAAATATATAAGGAACATTGTTCATACACATCATGACTGTAACCTTGAGATATGTTCATCTCTGCCGTTATTCCGCGCCTCTGCTTCCACATCTGCCACACCAGACTCGAGAAAGGCTTTAATTAGGGAACCAGGACTGCGTTTCACAAAAGCCTCCTAAATTTAGGAGGTCGTAGCCCATACGACCTTGTTTACGACCCTCTTCCGACCTCCTTTACGACCGTTTCACAAAGGCATCGTACTCATGTCGTACCACGGGGTCCTAAATCCATGTCGTACATCGTTTAAAAGGTACGCAACGCATACCACGAGACCAAACAGGCACCTACGTATCTTGTTATTCCCAAAGTATTTCAAAATAGAAACACGGTTTCTGTAACAATGTAAATATCATGTTTTTAATTGAAAGTACAGGTTATTTTATCGTAAAAATTGGATTCTCCCACTAAATTCTATTGAAAATTACAAGATAAATTGTATAAATAAGTTCCATTAATACTATCAGTTTACGTATAAGGTTTGAATTAATCGCTGTCCAATAACCTGTTCATGTAAAACTGCTTTGATCATGCATACAGGTATAGAGCCATTCAAAGCAATGAAAAGCTGGTTGGATGTCGGAATTTGTTTATAAAGTGCTACACACTGTAAAATCGGAATTTCTGTTTGTTTATATTTCATACTAGCGCAGTCTTTGTTTTCAAACGCAATATGTTTCGTTTCATTTTATCTAGACTGTTGGTATTGGTGACATATGTTATATCATGTTAACATGTATGGAAAATTCAGTGATGCATTTGTCACAGCTGACTATGGAATATTCGTGATGTAATAGGAGTAGTCAATACGAGATTTTGTAAACACTATCCAATATGCCGGAAAGCGCACTTAGGCGTTCGTGTGGGTATATTTTCGAAAGCATTCCAACCGATACTAGGTTCATCGGCAGATTTATCATTGGTAATATCTTGAAAACTGATTTCAGTTATCGTTAGCATGTTATCTTTTAAATTAAATTATCATAGTAATTATCCGATTTTCACATTTGAAATCATACTGTACACCAAAAAATGTTGTGAATCATGATTTCGTATTGTGTCAAACATGGTGTGTCTCTAACGTCAAGATCATCCACAGTATCCAACACGTTCGGCCTGTCTCAAAAATTTCTCAGGCCTTATTAATAAGCGTATTTAATTACTTGCAGTACATAACCGTTGACGCCATCTTTGTACTAGTAATGTTAACGACCTCCTAAAGTATTTACAACAGGTGAATCGGGGGTCTTACATGTGGGCTGTTTACGACAGGTCAATCGGGGGTCTTACATGTTGGTTGTTTACGACAGGTCAATCGGGGGTCTTACATGTGGGCTGTTTACGACAGGTCAATCGGGGGTCTTACATGTTGGTTGTTTACGACAGGTCAATCGGGGGTCTTACATGTGGGCTGTTTACGACTGGTCAATCGGGGGTCTTACATGTGGGCTGTTTACGACACAGTGTAAATGTACGAGGAAACGGGGTAAAAAGATAAGATGTGGTCTACGACCTGCTTTAAGAGGTCGGACCGGTAGGAGGGCTTTGTGAAACGGGCCCCAGGTAAGCTAGGTACAATGGAAAAACAGAATCCAGAAGGTGATAAACTTTCTTAAATAAGTGTTGATCCGTGTCCATGTTTCCAGATACCCCACTGACTACCGGCCTGTGTGTGATGATCGTCGTCCTGGCCATTCTCCTGGCTATCGCCATCTTTGTCATATACAGGCGGAACAGGTACTCCTCAACCACAACATTCGCGACGTTTACAGCACACTGCGACTTCTACAACTAATATCGAAGCAGCATGAAAGTGTATTGCAGTTAATTAAATCGCCATGTCACATACGAGTGTGCAGGTTGGATGTGTGAGGTATAAGAGAGGGTGTGATTATGGATCGCAAGTACTGTTTATGTTTTTATGGTTATATATCAAGACATGTTGACGCCAATTCATGTTGTTCAGCCAAATGACTTGGCGGTGATTTAATGTATCATGGATTTGCAGGTCATTTCAAGGACGGCCATATCAACTACAGTCAAAACATATTAACGAAGTTAGCGCAATAACCAGTTCCACGTGTCCCTTATAGCTCAGGCCATTTGTTTCATTCTGTGTACATTTCAGACATCAAAGATTCGAGGATGAACCGGAGACGCCCGGGAAGGGCACAACGATGGCTTTCACCAACAACCACTGTGACCCTCTAGTGACGATGTAACGACAGACGCGTCAGTTGAATCATCTCCATAATGGCGACTTGTACATACTGACCAAGTGCTTGAACTCTGCCCTCCCAGCTGAACGTTATCATTGACGTCTTCTGTGGTACCATCGTCATCACCGGCATGTTGTCCTGTAACGCTTTTGTAACATAGATATACAACAACCCGTCAGCTGCAAATATGCACATGTTCATCCGAGCTCTGGTTCTCCGCATCCGGCGAGCCACCTTGTAATATATCACACATCGCTTACCACAGAACATTGCAAATGTCTCTTGTTTTCTCGTTTCTGGCTTCCCCTTGTCCGACCGGATCCCAAACTGCCCTAGTCGCCAAACATCCCTTCTGATATTCACGTAGTAAAAGTGGCAGTGTGGCATCCGTCACAGCTGCCGGTTTTCTTAAATCTACATACTTATATAACATTATTTACATAGAAAGTTAAAAACAATTCATGCAACGTTGCATTATTGAACCCTCGCTCTCTCCACCACCAATTTTCAGTTTCAGGCAGCTCGGAGGGGATAATAAGTCTTGTATTGCATCAACAGGAAGCTGAAGGTAGTGCCTAAATATGTGCAATATAGTCCAAAACGATGTGAATATGTGCCTCTAACGAGAAATACTGTCTCCAGTGGGCCATTCAAATAAACTTGTTTTTTATATGCTATGTGTTATTCCTAGTTGGTGTCGTTATCACGCGGTAGATGATGTGAATGTCAGCAATATTTACTTATCCTATTCCTAGCCCTTAACATCAGAATTGTTATATTATGAATTTGTATAGTCGACTTTCAGACAGATGACTTGGGACATCCGTTTACACAATTATTGCCACGACCATTTTATCGGTGTGTACTCGGGTTTAGAAGATTAGCGAAGTGCATAATATGTGACTATTATATATAGTATATTAGGTGTCTCCCAATACCGTCATGTGTTGAAACTTATAGTGCACTAACCTTGTTACTCCGGACTGACACACACCCAGCTTACTCAACTGCCTGACTAAACAAATATAGGGGTAACTATTGAACTTATATAGTGCCATATCGGTATACAGTCGCTTAAGTATCGCAAGCGTCAGGTGCAAAAATGCATCGTGGATACAGAGAGGGGAGATTTTAACAGATTAACAGACATCTTTACAACTATACCTAAATGCATTAAAGGTCACATGTAACGTAAAACACAACTTTGCAGATTCTGGTACCTTTGGGTATGCATTTACCGAAACAAATCATAAAAAATGCCAATTCAACCTATACGCGACCTAAAAAAATCGGAGTTCAAACGTTTCACTAAATTCCCCCCAGCGCTGGGGGCAAAAATGGTTTCAACAGCTGTGCTGCGCTGCGTCCATACGCATGCGCAGTGAATAGATTCGCGGAGCTCGAAACAGTATGCGTGTGAGGTTGTGAGCAGTAGTCTAATCTTGGTTGTGTACACAAACAAGTAAATACTCTACTCGTTACGTAAAACAACTTGTTGATTGTGGTAAGCAGTCTCTGTCACAGAGAAAGCTCAGTGTCTGGTTTATTCACACCTATATGTCTGCCTGCCTGTCTGCTAAAGACAATATGCAATACACAGCTTCAATCATTGACCACGTGCAATTTGAACTTAACACCTATCAGACTATACGACATAAAGAAAACAAGTTGATTTATGACGCGTGCACCCGAGTCCCGTGTCTGCCACATTATGTAATTAGGCACGTGTGATACACATGACAGGTTTTTATGTCTGTGGGTTGCAAACATACTACATTCATTTTTTTCGGATGACTGGATCTGACGGAAACTGGTGCAAACTCTTGTCAGTTTCAAGTCCTGCTTTGTACTTGGACGAATGACAGATTCCAGGCACGCAGTAATTGACCATCTCTACTGACATGATTTTTAATTGGATCGAGCGCAAATTCAGAGAACATGTATTTTCCAAACCCAACATCACTCTGTACATTCTTCATGGATAACGACTTCTTTTAGTGTATATGATTTTGTTTGACAACAGTATATGAATCCACACTGAAACGACGCATCAAGTACACAAAAAGAAGTTGTTATCCATACAGAATCTTACTGTCTTGGGACTCGCCATACTTCTAAAATGCCCATCAAACAGATCATCTTTCTGTGCACACAATGAACCCTCAGCATATCAGCAATGAAACAGCCAATCGGAAACCGTCGTTACACTTGAGTGCATATCCACCCGGTATGACTGGGTTCGGTCTCCCGCAGGCTTCGTTTCGGAGGAAGTAAGCTCAAGTACAAAATATTGCACTTTTGAATCGCGATTGTACGCTTATAATTTTGTTTATTTGTTTTTTTAAAGCAGCAGTGTATATTATATGTCATGAACAAGTGATAAATGTGTTTTAATTATGTTTGATTTTTTGGTTGCATGTGACCTTTAAGGAAAATAGTTACAATAGGTTTTCTGAAAATTCGATGTAATCTGTGTTTATGAATGTTTGACACAATGACACAATCCTTGATGTCAGTGGGTGCCAGACACACCAGCATTCAACATACAGGTGTCTGTGGACGGCTAAGGATGGCGGTATGTGTTGTAAAATGAGTAATTGCCAACACCAGACCATCGTAGTCGGCCTGTTAGCCATTTAAAATTGTAATATTCCCCGCGTACAGTGTATGTTTGAAGCTTGCTACGAACAGTCAGAATGTGATGGTGTTATGCATGACAGTTGCATCCACATGCATGTTTACTGAACACAATGAAAATACTTCCAAAGGCCTAAGAGTTTCAAGGAGGGAAGAAGTGGTCAGTTAACTCGAGAATACCCCATCCATCCACGTCTACTTATACCTATTGAAATGTTGTACTTGGTCCGGAGGTTGATGAGGAGGGGGCGGAGGTTGATGAGGAGGGGGGCGGAGGATGAGGAGGAGGAGGGCGGAGGATGATGAGGGGGAGGGCGGAGGAAGGAATTGTTGACACTAATGTGTGTGTATTATTAATAGACTATTAGTAATGTCGAATGGCGTCAGTGTCCTTTCCCAGAGCCAGTTTGTTACATATGGAGTACTGTAGGTGACATCTCGGGTTCCCACTATCGCGACCTTTGGAACCAAGGTACATAAGCCACAATTGTGAAAATGTAGCCTCGTGAGAACATAAGAACTTACGGGAACACGAAAATACGACACTGGGACAAGTTGTGAAATCTCGTAATATCGATACCGATCACAGCACACAATCATTCAGAACATAGTCATACTGTACCATGTGTCATATTGGGAATTGCACAGTTTGATGTTGACTTCCATCTGAGATTCGAACCCATACTCTCGCAGCCGGGCAGCACACACATTCATCAATCTCACCTACTCAGTCAACGCGTCTGTCAGAAACAAATGGGAGTCTGACAACTGGTGGTCATCTACTTTATGTTCCCTTCTGTCAGGTGTAAACTGACCGTGATCCCATGCCTGAAAGCTATGATAGTACTATGAGGCTCATAAGGGCTGGCTCATAAAAAATCGACAAGTATTCTGAATGGTCTCATATTCCCGTGACGCTGAGCTTGAAATTAAGCTGGTGTTCTGGGTATCACAATGGCTCTATACCAGGCCAGTCAAAACGATTTTAAGCCGTCTTGTTAAACGAACATCGGTGTGGAAGCCTCTCCGTTGTCAACAAACCTAGTGACGTGAACAGATGAAGTTTTGTGATTCTGGGAAGCGTGGTACTCTCACTGTTGTCACTCGTGGTCACTCGTGGTCAGCCTGAACACTAGTTTAACGGTTATTGTTTTGCTGCTGTTTTCTGGCAAATCCACTGATAGTCAACGAACATCACGTTCATAGCCAGCATTTCATATGACATCTTCCAGCAATCATCAACAACGAAAGCAATTTTCCAAATCGAGCTGTGAGAGCAATTTAATGAAACTGTATATTTACAGTTACGCGTACACGTACTGTACGTGACTCACGCCTTAGATCGAAGCACGTACTTATCTAACATCAATGTATGGTGCACCTGAACGGTCCAATATATCAGTGTAAGCTAGCATAGACTGTACAGCGGGATAATTTGGAGTTACGAATTCCCTAGGCAGCAAAGTCTCAGCATACAAATTACGGATTTCCTCCATCTGACAACCAACAGTGCAATGAGTATGAACACGGCAGTGTAGCTGACAACCAATACCACGATGGGTATAAACAAGCTACAGACGGCAGTGTAGCTGACAAAAAATACCATGATTGGTATGAACAAGCTACAGACGGCAGTGTAGCTACAACACCAATATCACGATGGGCATAAACAAGCTACAGATGGCAGTGTAGATGACAACCAATACCACGATGAGTATAAACAAGCTACAGATGGCAGTGTAGCTGACACCCAATACCACGATGGGTATAAACAAGCTACAGACGGCAATGTAGCTGACAAAAAATGCCATGATTGGTATGAACAAGCTACAGACGGTAGTGTAGCTGACACCCAATACCACGATGGGTATAAACAAGCTACAGACGACAGTGTAGCTGACACCCAATACCACGATGGGTATAAACAAGCTACAGACGGCAATGTAGCTGACAAAAAATACCATGATTGGTATGAACAAGCTACAGACGGCAGTGTAGCTGACAACACCAATACCACGATGGACATAAACAAGCTACAAACGGCAGTGTAGCTGACAACACCAATATCACGGTGAGTATGAACAAGCTACAGACGGCAGTGTAGCCGACGACCTTTGCCCCGACGGCATCTGACTAAAGGTGTGTGCCGTGCAATTGTGAATTACAAGCAGATTGGTTATTTTGGAATTTCAGTTGGTGTCACGATGAACCCTGACTAAAGACTGAATAAGCCATACTTATGTACTTAAGTACTAAATATAGCTCAACAGACATTTGTTTGCTTAAGTATTTTTTTAATTCATCCTTTCAGGAACAAAACCATGTACTATCAAATGAGAAAAAGACATAAACCATGTACATCAAATGAGACAAAGACATAAACCATGTACATCAAATGAGACAAAGACATAAACCATGTACATCAAATGAGACAAAGACATAAACCATGTACATCAAATGGGACAAAGACATAAACCATGCGTTTGTATGCAGGGTCTGGTGGTATTTCACACTGACAAGCATATAACAAAAGACATTGTAGGAATATAGGGAAGTTATACGATAATATCAATCAAAGAGATGATACTATTCAGACCATAATCCAACAAATTTTATAAAATGACACTATAGACATTTGGCTACAAAAGCACGGGTGCGAGAGACCGACACTGGTGAAGTATACACCATCTGGCGTTCTTGTATACTCACGCTTTTAACATATTTCCACATAGTAATGAACTACATTTACAGAAACGCATGAACAAGTGCCCTGATGAAATCACATTTGTTTACAAGATATGTAGGTCATGGAACATTTGTTCACACGAGATGTAGGTCATGTCACATCTCTTTACAGTAAATGTAGGTCATGTCACATTTGCTTAAGAAAATGTAGGTCATGTCACATCTATTTACAGTATCCTGTAGAAATAGGTCATGTCACATCTGTTTACAGAAGTTTTTAGGTCATGTAACATATGTTTACAAGAAGGGTAGGCAATGTCAAATCTCTGTACAGGAACGTGTAGATGTACGGATATCACGTCTGTTTTCAGGAAATGTAGGCTATGTCACATCTGTTTAGAAGCAAGGTAGGTTATGTCACATCTGCTTAGAAGAAAGGTAGGTTATGTCACATCTGTTTAGAAGAGAGTTAGGTTATGTCACATCTGTTTAGAAGAAGGGTAGGTTATGTCACATCTGTTTAGAATAAAGGTAGGTTATGTCACATCTGTTTAGAAGAAGGGTAGGCTATGTCACATCTGTTTAGAATAAAGGTAGGTTATGTCACATCTGTTTAGAAGAAGGGCAGGCTATGTCACATCTGTTTAGAATAAAGGTAGGTTATGTCACGTCTGTTTAGAAGAAAGGTAGGCTATGCCACATCTGTTTAGAAGAAAGGTAGGTTATGTCACATCTGTTTAGAAGAAAGGTAGGTTATGTCACATCTGTTTAGAAGAAAGGTAGGCTATGCCACATCTGTTTAGAAGAAAGGTAGGTTATGTCACATCTGTTTAGAAGAAGGGTAGGCTATGTCACATCTGTTTAGAAGAAAGGTAGGCTATGCCACATCTGTTTAGAAGAAAGATAGGTTATGTCACATCTGTTTAGAAGAAGGGTAGGCTATGTCACATCTGTTTAGAATAAAGGTAGGTTATGTCACATCTGTTTAGAAGAAGGGTAGGCTATGTCACATCTGTTTAGAATAAAGGTAGGTTATGTCACGTCTGTTTAGAAGAAAGGTAGGCTATGCCACATCTGTTTAGAAGAAAGGTAGGTTATGTCACATCTGTTTAGAAGAAGGGTAGGCTATATCACATCTGTTTAGAAGAAAGGTAGGCTATGCCACATCTGTTTAGAAGAAAGATAGGCTATGTCACATCTGTTTAGAAGAAGGGCAGGCTATGTCACATCTGTTTAGAAGAAAGGTAGGTTATGTCACATCTGTTTAGAAGAGAGGTAGGCTATGTCACATCTGTTTAAAAGAAAGGTAGGTTATGTCACATCTGTTTAGAAGAAAGGTAGGTTAAGTCACATCTGTTTAGAAAAGAGGTAGGCTATGTCACATCTGTTTAGAAGAAAGGTAGGCTATGCCACATCCTTTTAGAAGAAAAGTAGTCTATGTCACATCTGTTTAGAAGAAAGATAGGCTATGTCACATCTGTTTAGAAGAAAGGTAGGTCATGTCGCATGTGTTTGCAGAAAATGCAGGCCATGTCACATCTGCAAACGTTTCATACGTTGAGCGACACCTGATCTGTCTGTCACTCAGCCTGTCAGAGTTCAGCCAAAATGTCCGGCCTCCAACCGAAGCATGGCACTCTCTGTTCTGCTGTTGGACGGGACATGTAAATGTTGATTTCCGTATGCACTGACAAATGCTGGAAGCTTTTTTATGTTCCACTGTACATCGTGATAAGACAGATTCGAATCTTGAATGGGAATCAACCCAACTAATTGCGAGAATAGCTTCTTTACTGAATAAGACAAATTCAAAACATACCAGGCATCACATCTGACCACTTCACCAAAGTGTGATCTGTGATGTCATATACGATTAGCTCTGGTATACTTTATTTTGTGTGTCAGTGTTTCCAATGTGTCACATATTACATGAACAGAGTCCCAACAGTCCCATCAGTTAGAGTGTCTATGTCCCGTTGAGTGTGACGTCAAAACAGACACACTGAAATACTTGAACTTACAGTGTATACACTGAGTAGGAGACAAGATGGCATCGGCATTTCTGGTCACTGTGTCAGCGTTGTTTGCTGCAAATCTCCAATGGCACCTTGTCCAAGGTAAGATAAGTTCGCGTTGTGCTTGATGGCTCCAATATGTCATTAATTCTAGTAACTTATGTTGAAGTGACCATGTCACATTTGAACAGGCGCTACTGACGTGTAGTAGCTTGGGGTTTAATTTCAGTGCCTAGGAGTAAATGAATAACACTACATGAATGGGAATATATACAATGATACCATATACAGTAACTGACAGACGGGATACTTGTACAGGGATCGATTACATAATTGCCTCAAGGCAATCGTAGGACTACGACATTCGTACGTCTATGATGAACTATACCTACGACTCCTCCTATTGCTAAGAATGTTTCATGAATCGGGGCAGGTCCTCTTTGGTTTTCATCGGTCATGTTAGGGATGGTGATGGACTCATAACAGTAAGCTTTCTATCTCAGTGATTTATCACAGATGAAAGGCTCATCTCATTAATAAAAGTGTATATATATGTGTGTGCCACCGTTATAAAATGTGCTTTTCTGCAGATAATGCAACGTTTCAGTGCAATACGTGTACGTTGTAATACATCTTATATTTGGGGTTACAGATTATATCATGTTACTACGATATTGTCATGACATTACATGTTACATGTGACCACTGTCCTCATAGTGTTGTGTATAGAGGTATCGGTTGTGTTATATGGCTATATATGACACGGGATACACCAGCTACACATTGACACATGGTGTTGTGTATCCAGGTATCGGTTGTGTTATATGGCTATATATGACACGGGATACACCAGCTACACATTGACACATGGTGTTGTGTATCCAGGTATCGGTTGTGTTATATGGCTATATATGACACGGGATACACCAGCTACACATTGACACATGGTGTTGTGTATCCAGGTATCGGTTGTGTTATATGGCTACATAGGACACGGGATACACCAGCTACACATTGACACATGGTGTTGTGTATCCAGGTATCGGTTTTGTTATATGGCTATATATGACACGGGATACACCAGCTACACATTGACACATGGTGTTGTGTATCCAGGTATTGGTTTTGTTATATGGCTATATATGACACATGATACACCAGCTACACATTGACACATTGTGTTGTGTATCCAGGTATTGGTTTTGTTATATGGCTATATATGACACATGATACACCAGCTACACATTGACACATGGTCACAAAGATCACATATAAGTGGGTACCAGACTTATATTGCCATATCAAAAGTCGGTAACTCATATATATCGTATTTAGCGTACAAGCTTGATGGAACTGATCTTGAAATACTCACACATGTTGAACCGAGTGCCACTGTATGACATATATCAAGCATGAACCACACGAATATAGTTGCATGGTGATATATCTAGCATTTCATTTCTGGTGGTTTCCAGTCACCTCCAATGAAGGAATGGTCCTGTTTAAACATAGTTTCTATGTGAGCTGCTGAAACAACTCATGTGTTGATGTATTTGCATCTTTGTCAATGATCTAAATGTTAAGAATGTAGTTTTCTTAGCTCAACTATATCTGTGGACCCTTTTACCCAGCAGTTTGTCTGGAAAGAGTGTGAAGGGATCCATCTGACTGGTGCTTTTTAACAGAACAGTTAAGTATAGCTGTAATATATGAAACTGATGAAAATATGTGAGGAAACGTTACGGCTGTTCTGTTTATCTTCATTCATAATCAGTGCCTACTTTTTTTACAGGCTACAGAAATGGCAGTGAATAAGCAGACATTGTCTTAGTTGTGGATGGGACAGTCAATTGCAATGCTAACAACGACTTCCTTGACAGAGCAGAACAAGGCTATTTACAGAATTCCGTTGTTTTATTTTATATGAATAATATAACACGTATGGCCTCTTTTTTAACAAATAACAGAGAAAAATAACATCCCTTTTATTTTAGGCGAGATCCCGATACCAAAGTTCCTGACGACAGTCACTAATGTGACTGTCAACAAAGGCTCACACGCCGTGCTGCCCTGCGCTGTGCAAAACATCGGCACGCTACAGGTTAGATTCGCATCCTAGCATTTACAACTTCTAAAGTGCTCAAAGAGGTCAAATTGCAACCTGCATGGAAATCAATAAGACTTTGTTATGTTTCCGCTTGTACTGCACTCGTGAAGATCGGCATCAGGGAACATACATATCGCGAATACATCAACCCATGCCCCCCTCGTGACCAGTGAACAACTAACACGTATAATGTAGGTTTCTAGGCTATCGGGTACGTGTCGTCATGTAGGATTCTATGGCATAAAGAACATTAAACCATGTAGGGTTCCGAGGCAACAGAAATATGACATTATGTAGGGTTCTATGGCATCAAGAACATGACATCATGTAAGGTTCTATGGCATCAAGAACATGACATCATGTAAGGTTCTATGGCATCAAGAACATGACATCATGTAAGGTTCTATGGCATCAAGAACATGACATCATGTAGGGTTCTATGGCATCAAGAACATGACATCATACAGGGTTCTATGGCATAAAGAACATGAAATCCTGTAAGGTTCTATGGCATCAAGAACATGGCATCATGCAGAGGTCAGAAACATGTCATCATGTAGAGTTTCCTTTGTCAACAACCCCATGGCATCGTGTATGGGTCAAAGGCATCAAGAACATGAAATCATGTAGGGTTCTAAGACAACAGAAACATGTCATTATGTAGGATTCTAAGGCATCAGGAAAGTGTCACCAGGTAGGATTCTAAGGCATCAGGAACATGGCATCATGTAGGGTTCCTTGGCATTAGGAAAGTGCCATCACGTAGGGTTCTAGGGTATCAGGAACATGTCATCACGTAGGGTTCTAAGGTACCAGGAACATGTCATCATGTCGGGTTCTAGGGCATCAAGAATATGGCATCATGTAGGGTTCCAAGACTTCAGAATAGCTACACCCCACGTTCCCCGCCTTCATAAGAACATGTCATTATCGAATCAGAGACGTCTGATTTTGTTGAACGATCTGTAAACATGGTCAGGTCTTGGGCTCTCAACTTCATCTAGAAAGTAAAAATACTCGGTACATCTATCTAAGGTCTTCTTGGAAGGAGGCTAAACGTGTCATTTAGTGGCAGGGCGTTTTCGGGGACATCGACAGAAATACTCAGTCTGTTAGAATACCTCCCGAAATACCAAACCATTACTAGTCAGCTGTTAAATATCTGATAACGCAACTGCGTGAGAATAGCAAGGCCAATCGTCCTGTAAACTCAGAAGGAAAAGTCGGATGTGCACAAATCAGTTGTCGTCATTCTTGTTTTAAATGAATGTCACTCGATGGCTTACAACTTTGAGGGAAAACGAAATATACTGGACAAAATAAGTTAAGGATGTGTACTTTAATAACTGATACTTTATCAGTGTTTCAATGAATAAATAGATCACTATTCTTAATTTCAAAATTTACAAACATCCGTAACTATTTTGGTCCAGAATAGATAAGATAATAACGTTTGCAGGACACCGTCTATGCCGAATACTGTAACACAACACCTTTGAGACAGAATGCTTCCACGTGTAAATTAGTTTTGATTCGCATTTCCCTCGAAATAGGTAATCTGGCGTCGTGACTCTTCCGTCAGTCCCTTGACTGTTGGTTCTTTGATATTCGTCGATGACGGCCGTATAAATGTACATTCTAAATCACCGGCCTGGAACCTCCATATCAGACAAGTGTCGATCGAGGACGCCGGTGTTTATACGTGTGCATTGTCCGGAAGAAGTGGCTTGAAACACGCAGTGTCCCTGACGGTGCAAGATACTGCTGGTATGAGAAATGTCGCATCAAAAGCAGGTAATATATCCCAGCCTTATCACCCATACCGCAGATCTTCACTATGTTGAAGATCAGTGCTTGTCACCATCCATTACATTGATAGTGGAGTAAACCGTGTTGCTTTTAGTGACCTGATACATTCAGTAGCTAGTCATACTGAAACACGAGTCTCATTAACTAAATCAGACAATGACTTACTTTTCAGCCGATCCGAATTTTCTCCTGCGGAAGTGAAAATAGACATCACCAACAACTATGGTTACACTGCATTTCAATTCCTTTTCCATAGAAAACTGGCATTTACAAATGAATTATACTTTCAGACTTTTGTATTTAATGGCGAGGTGTAGGCAGCATGGCTTTAACTAAGGAATCACAGACTGACCCTGTTAGATGAGGTCGTAAAATGATTCACAATGCATCTGGCTCACCAGTTACACGTGTTATGTGTTTTTGCGCTCATTCAGTGTAGTTCTGTAAAGCACAGTGAGACTGATGTAGCATCAATTCCGTAGCAGACCGCCCAAACCTTCTAGTGGCAGAGCTTCGTTTCGATATTTCCACGATTTTTCAGGTTTCCGTTTGTCAGAGCTCGCTGTACGACAGCACGCTGTGCGACGTGTTTGTAAGGATTAGAAAGAGTGTAGTTCTGCAATATACAAGTGCCTAGACGTATCTAATCGCCTGATTAATATGTATGTATCCACTTAAATGAATTAGTCTAAAACTTCTTGGCTTGTTATAGCACTAAGTTGCGCAGTAGGACGGAATCCAGTAAATAGGAAACGAGACTTTCTGCAATCAATGTTTTGACTTGCCGTGTAAAAAGAATTTCTGCATGGTGGTGTTGGATAACACTTATGTTTTCGCTCCTGAGAGCATTTGGCCCAGGACCTGTAGATTTTATTTCTTGCAAGAGTAATCAGATCCAACATTCAAAAGAAAGTCTACCCTTTAAAGCTACATTTGAATCAAACATCGCAAATGTCACCTAAATATTACCCCTCCTTCCTGACGCTGAACTGAACGCTTTCAGAAGAAGTTCTAACTTCAGTAGGCTGTATTAGAAAATTTAATAGCTGTCGGGAACATATTATTCAAAAGTGATAAGAGCGGTAGAACGTGTTTTATTGGGGGGGTTTTCTGTTGTGTTTTCTTTTCTTTTTGTTTTGTTTTGTTTTGGTTTTTTTTGTTTTTTTCTTTGTTTTTTTTTTTTTTCGTTTTTTTAATTCTATTTTTTACTTAAAAAAGTGACACGGAGGAACATATTCTTATTTTTATTTTCTCAGAAAAACAGTTAGGGACGTAGCAGATTCAGTCACACTCGTTCTTACAGACACTCATTCTTATGGTGGACAAATGGATGATCGGGACTGGGCCAAGTCAAAATGGTTTTTTTTCTAAATGGCAAATTGAATGAAAAATTGTTACGGGCACAAATAAAAGTGACGCGCTGATGCCCAAGAAAAATTTCCAATTTTTTTATTCAGCCTTATATATGGTCAGTTCAGTTCATACACTGAAACGTTTAAGGTATAAAATGTTATCTACTTTAATTTCGGTGATGCAGCATATGCCAGATGTACCTTCTGTTCAGTCTTTTGACGATGGAGTAGCATAATGATTAAAGCGTACGCTCGTCACGCTAATGAGCCAGGTTCGATTCCCCACACTGGTACAGTAAAAGTTGCCCAATTCTTGTGTCGCCTGCCGTGATATTACTGGAATGTTACTAAAACGCTGTGTAATGACCTTTTCAGTGCGATTAATAAAATAGATATTATTCACGCTATATTCAGGGTTACGGTATATGTAAGGAATTGTGTATTTTACGAAATGGGACCGAGAAATACATTATTTGTCGACAGGGAAATAAAGGTCTACAAACCGTTCTATGGAAATCGCATCTTTTTCAAGACGTGTATAGATAATTCTCTGAACGTGTTTGATGAACAGTTTAAGGAGTAAGTTATTTTCCAGGAGACATGATACTTTAAAAGAGTCGTCAGTTCAAAGAGCCGTGTCACCGCTGCAGTGTTTGATTATATGTCCCAGCACACACGTAATCCTAAATGAGATTAGTAATCAGGTAGGAGATTTGTGATCCCGATCGTTCTGGAACATGTTTGCTTATTAGTTCCAGGAGATTGTGATCCCGATCGTTGTGGAACATGTTTGGTAATCAGTTCCTGATCCCGATCCAGAACACTTGTTTTCTTAGCAGTGTTTAGTTCCAGGTATAACGATATCCGGTGGGCAATACGTGGAAGAGGGACATGCAGTGCGCCTTGTTTGTACCGCCACTGGAGTTCACTCTCCTCCAAAAGATATTGACTGGTTCAAGGATGGCGACAAGATCAACCGGCATGTCCGATATCTGGTCACAAAAACAATCTCCATGGCGAGGAGAACCTTAAACAGTACCCTGAACATCAACAGTGCCAAGATGGCCGATGCTGGATCGTACATTTGCAGAGCATCGGATCTTCAAATCGCCAGTACCAAAGTAAATATCATCAAAGGAAGTAAGTCGTTCTTTCTTCGTGGGTGGTGATCATGCTAAATCAGTCCCCTTCCATTTTGGATATCTGTTTTCTGATTGCTGGTGTACATCCGCCGACCTTTGAAAATCATGTTTTTGAATGAACAATGATTATATGTTGTTGCAGTTTCATTCACAAATATTTAATTCCATTGCATACTTTCATCGAATTCACATTTTCATTCTTTCACTTCATTTCAGCATCTTTATCTCACTCTTGTTGTATTACACATGTGACGTTTTCAGGGCACGTATTCTAACACGTGAATATGAATAACCCAATATGACACGCGATGTTGCTTCTCGATAAGTCCAGCACTGCTGGAAACTCAGCCATGCATGAACCACTGAACGTATTCCAGAGGGAGAGATCTTATAAAACACAGCACGGGGAAGCATCAGGCTGTCATCTTGGTGTGTATTACTACAGGTATTAACAGCGGTATGTTGAAAGATGGTATATTCTCAAAATATAGTCTTTTCGTGGTATAACAGACAATATACATATGCATCACCATCCTCGATCATATCCCCCACACTACCCCCTTGACCCATCACCATTCTCAATCACATCCTCCATCACAACATTATTGATCACATCCTCCACACCACCCTCTTGATCCATCACCGTCTTCGATCACATCCCCCACACCACATCCTTGATCCATACCAGTCCTCCGTCACACTTCCCTTATCACCTCCTTGACCCTTCACTGTCCTCGATCAGACCCTCCACACCCTTGACCCGTCACTACCCTCGGTCACATCATCCTTGCCACCCTCTTGACCCTTCACCGCCCTCGATCACATCCCCCTTACCACCCCATTGAATCACATCCTCCACACCACACCCTTGATCCGTCACCGTGCTCGATCACATAACCCCTTATCGCCTCCTTGACCCGTCACCATTCTCTATCCCATCCTCCTCAACACATCTTTGACCCACCACATTTCTCCATCACATCCGTCTTATCACCTCTTTGATCTATCACCGTCCTCAGTCACATCCTCCTTAACCCGTCATCATCTTCTACCATAGCCACCTTACCACATCCTTGACCCGCCACCCCTCTCGATGACATCCCCATATCACACCCTTGACACGTAACCATCCTGGACCACAGCCCCCTTACCACCTCCTTGACCCATCACCGTCCTCGAACACGTCCCCCATACTATCCCCTTACTTCAAACGGTCAAGAATACCGGTTCCGACATACATGTTTTAGCAAACTTCAGTCTGAAGAAGAACAAATAATTTGTAACTTTTATCCTTGCTTTTTTCTCCCCAGTTCATGGTTTCTGTGTCCACTGAATATTGCTGCGTCCACTTTGAATATTATGCCTTCAGTCTGAATCACCTGGTCGCAAACTGGACCGTAAAAGCACGGATACTAATGGAATTATTATACTGTTACGAGGCAATCTACGCTAAGAGCTTTTTGACACGAACAAAGGATCATGGGCTAATTAAGATGAAAGATAACATGACATGGCTAGTACCGTTTGAGGCGTTTTGTCTTTAAAGGTACTTTAAAAGAAGATCGTATGCCCCTGCCTTCTATCTACAGTTAGGACGGTATGTGTAGTTACTGGGGTTTTGTATGTAAATGAGATGAATCTTATGCCGGACAGAATGAATTATGTTATTGCAAAGCTACTCTTGAACGTTGAGAGCTTCTCATTTCGTTCCAGGTTTCCTAATTCACAGTTTTGTATCCTCTTTTTATCATTTCAGGAATGGGAGATTACCAACAAAAAGGGATGTACTACATCACTCATAGCACATATCCTTTCTTTACCGTGGAAGGGACCATTGCCATTTGTTTGATACTTCAAGTCACCATGGTTACATATTCACTCCATGTAAAAGTAGGGCTTGGAATGAAACATGTTTACCTTCCTCATTGGTTGTGTCATGAATAAACGTACTGACGAATAGTGCAGAACCCTGTGGCCACTACACCCCAGCAGTACATCACAGGTGGTATTACTGTGTTATGTTATATATATCAGAAGATGTACTAGTCTTCAAAGCTAGTTGTGGTCTTCTCTGTTTCGCTTAAATGTGAAACTCATGATTAACAAGACAGTGGTGCATTTTCAGAAATGGCTTTGACTAGTCACACCATGTATAAATTCAGAGGTCATGTTGATATTGGCGTATTTTTCTCAAAACACAACACATGTCACTCGTCCTTACGCCAACATCGCCGATAAATAATGTGTCTTTCCTAATGAGCGAGCTACTTAAACGCCAATATAGCAAAAAAATCGGATTTTGATTTTAGATTCCATTAGCCATCGACAGCAAAAGATTTTCAGTATAGTAATTAGCTATTCCAGTGTGGCCAGCACAAAGGAACCTCACACGAAGATGTAAGAGGGAGTCACACTCTTCTAATGGAGCTCGTACAGTTCCTTAAGGGCGGCGGTTGTGCTTTGATACAATCATACAGTGATATCATCCCAATGAAGACTTGACGTGAGTTATGATTTTACGTCTCATCGACAATATGTCAGCCATATCATGACGTGAAGATTTGCAGTATATGCAAGAAATGGATATCACAATGATCAGTACAACATTGGCAAGTTATCACATTTTCTGTCTAAAACAATTAATTCCACACATTAAAATACTTTATTCAATGAAATTTCAAAAGTGGGTCTGTTACTACTAATGTACTGTTGCGAGTGAAGGTGTGATATAAGGGGTATATAACAAACTCACTCGCACAAGGAAATGGATCACACAACAATAAAGGAGACGATTTATTCATACTAATAGAATGGAGGCTGATTCTGTCTAGTAAGCGTAAAGGGCAAACTCTTAGCAATCATGTTGTGGGCAAAGCAATACCTCATAGTTACCTCATTATTAAACCCTTCCAAAACTGTATACATCATGACTTCCTGGTTTCACATTGTCCATCCTTGTCACAGTCCCGACGTGGGTACAAGTTCATGAATCAACGCTGAACCTTCACATCATGGGTATAATATCAACTGGCAATAATGTCTAGTCCTCGGACAACTTCCCAACCAGTCTACCGCAAAACTGAGCTTCTCCCTATAAGCTGGCTGGCCACATTCAATCAACAGACAAAAGCTTACTTCATCACACCCCAAACTGTACCTCAAGTTCCATAAGTGAAAGGCCCCTCACCTCAAGCTAAATCTAATTACATCAGGTGTACTCATCACAATTTAAACTGTACATTATATTGGTATAATATGTTTCATTACTCATAACAGTGCGAGCTATAGACCATCCGAAAACAAAGTCAACCCAACTTGGAATCATGGTTGCTCACAATACTTCCTGCATAGATCCCAAACGCCGTCATCAGAGGGTAATCTTTTAACAATACTTCCTGCATAGACCCCAACTCCGTCATCAGAGGGTAATCTTTGAACAATACTTGTACTGTCGTAATAGTGAGTGTGCGAGTTAAAATTTAGAGTGACATCGACAGTATTTCAGCATACTGCAACTAGACAAGTGTTGCATACATCGTAGACACATATTGTTATTTCAAAATCTAGACATTAAAGAACTGTAAAACATACATCTAGTTTTTCACAGCTGTTGATTAGAACCAGTATGTAAATATATAAATATATTGCCATATTTAACAAAGCAATATAAAACGAGCTAAGGATCACCAGCAACTAAATGGAGATCACCACACTAGGGACCATGAGAACAGCATGGTCTCGAGCATGTCGTACATTATCCCCCCAGCAACTGGCTGTTATCAACAAATCGAGCTACATTTATAATAGTAACAATTCTACGAATGACGTGGTCTGTAAACTCCCTGTCTTCTCTGTAGCAGTCACTTGAGGTGCAGCATCTGGGTGCAACCACTTGTGGTGCAACATGAGGATGTAAGCACCTGTGGAACACTATAAGGATCAATCCCTCCTGGATTCCGCGATTCCGCGGTTGCAGAAAAAATCGGGGAATTTACCTTGCCATGCAGAAAAAAACACACTTGAGTGCAGAATCCGTGCAGAATGTGTGTATGTATGTATGTATGTATGTATGTATGTATGTATGTATGTATGTATGTATGTATGTATGTATGTATGTATGTATGTATGTATGTATACATTTAATCTAACACGTTTGTAACTATGATGATTGTGATAATGTATCACGTGCAAATTGCACAATCCTTACCACATTAGATATCCATTCCTGTGTTATGGATGGTCTCACATTCCTGTGTTATGGATGGTCTCACGGCAATGTTGAATTAACACACATTTTATGCAAGGGTTGAACATGTTCAAATTGGTTATCATTCAGTTTACTTGTACAACACGACTACTGTTGGTGAAACAGTCAGTTAGTGGAATTTACATAAACCGGACATGTCAGCCAACAAATGACCTCTCGGTGGACATACCGTGAAACATGTTGGAGAACGATTAGCCGTGTTTGTGTTATCTCTGTGTGTCATTTCATTATTACTAGCCTGAAGATGTAACCCATCCACAATGTGGAACTGACTGACTAAAGTGAAATGATCATCAGTACAATAATAGACATAAGTCACAAGATACATGTTGATACGAGGCACTAGAGACTGTTTAAAGACAATGGAGGATGTTTGCATGCTAATCAGCATGCATCAAGTTTAGTGTTCGTGCATTTTCCAATATCAGTTTTGTCACGGTGCAATGTGGAATTGTCTCAGACAAAGCCCATGTATTCCTCGCGCCGTTGTCCCAGTAGACTGTCCTTCTGGTACAGAAGGGTTGCTTCCTGGCGCATCAGCGACAGCTGTAATACAGCAATAAACATACTAATACTAAGACAAGGCGACATAATTCACACAACATAACTAAACATGCGGTATATATGGATCATCTAGCAATGTCACAAATAGTGCCGTGATCTTAAGTATGTAACAGATATAAACATATAACATATAACATATAACCGGATGCAGTAATCACTGATTAGTCATCGATACACAAACGTGCTTTGCAGCCATACGCACCTGCTGTGGATGGAGTTGGTTTCTTGGAATATGTTTCAGTTGCTGGATCTGCCTCAGTTTGTTTTTGATGTCTATCAGATGACCCACGTCTGTATGTAGGGCTGGCTGTACACATCTGACAGTCGACATCACATGCTGTTGAGGTTCCAGGTTCTGTGCAGGAGTGACAGCTCCGCGGTTGCCTGAATCTGTTTGTACGTCGCATGCCTTTGGACCTGACCAACCAAACCCAATCACGAAACTAACGTGCTTGTTTCGTAGAGACTGGCGTGATTCTCTTGTGTGGAGAGGTATGGTGAAAGCTGGTAATTTGTTACCGCCTTCCGTCTCCCATCGAACGCTGACATTCCATCCGTTTCCTGACAGCAAGCCTTCAAACCTTTGTAACAGATCCTGATTTTCTCTTATGTTTAAAAGTCTCTGAAGTTTGTAATTCCTAGACGCTTTGTTGTAATTCCTCAACTGATAAACATGTACAACACTTTCAATACCTTCCTTTTTCGTAAGAAAGAAAAACGGCCTTTCAGTTCCATGAGGACTTCTTTGTTGTCTGGGGTATTTCCTTTCATATGCATCCTTCCATTTGCTCAGTGCTTCAGCAAGTTTGACTGGTTTGGCAAGTTGATGACGCTTCCTGTTTGGGGTTGGCCAATGAAGCAGCAGCAAGAAGAGGTAAGGTTCAAGGTCAATGTATTTATCCTCATTGTTCACATCATACAGACGAGAGCTAGCCTCTAACAAAACAGCAAACGACGGTAGATCTGATTCTGATTGAGCGACATGAAGCAGGGCCAGTGCTGATCCAATTGCAATGCGACAATCAAATGGCAAAGGGTTTGACAAGTTCATATGAGTCAACCTGCAAATGGTCAACAAGATGTCTCTTGAATTTTCTTCCTTCAGCAGCTGAAGTAAATGGCGCAGCGAGTAAACCCCAAAATTTGTAACTTGGCGGCGACGTTTATCTGGAGTTAATTTTTCAGCTCCAGACAATGTGGGAGCATCCTCATCACCAAAGTACCGGCTGACTGTTTGCCTCAATCTGTCAATATTTCTTCTCTGAAAGAAGAAGTAATTCCGAGACTGGGCACCATTACCTTCCAGCTTGTATTTGTCAGCCTCGTCATCCAGTTTTCTCAGTGTCGTGAAAACATTTTTTTGAAGGGATTGCAACCACAAGTGTTGTTCCTCTGTTACTAGACAGAGCTCTGTTGGTGTTGGTGATTCGCCTTGCAGAAACATCCTCAGATTTGCTTTGTTCTTGAAATCCGGAATGAGGGACAGAGTATCCAGGAGAGAACTGCAAATGTCAACTTGCCCAAAATAGCCAGCTGCGTTACGATCGGTGGTGGTTTCCAAGCTGCTGAGTTGTTGGACCGTGATGAATCTTTTAGTGCCTTCATAAGCACATTCTACAGCTTCTTTCATAAGCCTCTTAGTGTCTTCAGAGTCTGTTGCCAACCCTGTCTCGAACAGTTTAGAAAGCCTGACTTTATAGATCTGTCCGTGAGTGTCCCACAAATACGAGTTGTTTGGCTGTTTATCTGTAGCTACAGATGCATATTTGATTGCCTGATCCCAATTCTCACATACAATGAACAGACGTGCTATCTGCTGAGCTATGAAGATGTCTGAAGTTTTCTCAAAAGTTTTTTTTAGGATCTCTGCAGCTGAATCAACATCCTTTGAGTCATAAAGCTCCTGAATCAGACGTGAAAAGGTTGATGGTTTTCCAGATGCAGTAGGTTCCCTCAGTTTCATAATATCCCTCAGGATGTTGAAAAGGTTTCTGCCTGCTACATCACTCCGCCATTTGCAAAATTCTGAATATAGGAATTCTAACATGACATCACTGAGTGTCTGGCCATCCCCTTTCATAAGAATTGTCAGAATCCACTTACAAAGTAACGGATTTATGACACGTAGAGATTTTGGTTGATCTTTCGTACTGGTTATTAGCATCCTCAATGGGGCGCTTAAACATTTCTCCCATTGCTGTCCTGTTATGCGCTTTCTCTCTGACATGAGAAGGTCAAAGCACGGAACTGGTACACCACGGTAACGGTGGTCATAGGCATTCAGGAGTGCTACATATTTCAGCAGAGATTTCTCCTGGAGTGACCTCATACTCAGTATGATCTCTTTTACAGTGTTTTCAATGTACGTTTGGCTGAAATTTTCCTTCATAATGTTTAGTGACAAAAGATTCTTTGGATTGGGACCCTTTTGTTTTTTGAAACTTTCTGTTAATTCTGAGTATTTCAACTGAAACCAGTTCTTTTCTTCAGCACTTAATTCTTGAGTCAGCATAAACATCATTCTTTCTCTGTTTGCAGGAAGACACGTTTGTCGATGGCATATGAGCAAAACACATAAAACACCAGGAAATCCTTGGAAGTGACTGCTTGCTTCAACTTTCAACAATTCAACCAGAGTTTGGAGTTTATCTTCTTCAAGATTATCAATCATCACAAGCACTGGATTGCCTTTCTCTTCCCCGTACTCCCATAAGGATACAATTTGTTTGTGAGATTCCTTGGAATATTTGTGAAGAATGCAACACCTGTACCTTTCCTTCAGGTCCCACAGAAGACGTTTTGCTGTTGTGGTGCCACCCGATCCTGGCTGGTGGTATAATGTCACTCGGCCAATATTTTCGTTATCTGAAACATTTCCTTTCAGTGTATCTTTCACATTCTCCAGAATACTGTCATGAATCTTTCGTGTAAGAACATGAGCAGAGTAGAAATTCACCCATGATGGAGGGTGACCTTCGTAGAAGTGTTTTTCTTCCTCCTTTTGGATTTTGTATTTTTCTTCTTCATCCATTGTTTCCATCTCACTACATGCTGTGGCACTTAATATCTCAAGATCACACATTTCATTCTGCATGTTCTTTGGAAGTACCGTACATCTACCAGTGGTTGTGGTCAACTGACATTCAGTTTTTGTCAGTGGGTCATCTGGACCTGTTATCTCCTTCATACATACATTGACTTCTTCCCACTTTACCGGAGTTAGACATCGGGTGTTCAGAGAAACTCTGTCTTCAACTTGCCTGTTAAATAGCTGTTCCTTCCAGTGCGCAGCTACAGAATCCGATTCTGCCAACATCATCCACTGATTCTGGAATCTCTGGATCAGTTCCTCTGCGGCTTCAAGCATAACATCATATTCTTTGGAAAGCAGAAGGTAAACAAGTATGGCCCTGTCCTTTGGTACCAGATGAGAAAAGTATCTCACTGCCTCTTTAAATCCCTCACTTCTCTTTCTCTTCCATTCCAAAACTCCCAAACCTGGTTTATCCAAAGGTTCAAAGCCATTACAGAAAATCCACGGTTTAAGATGCGATGATTCCAAGTCATCATTTAGTTTGTCATCTCTGGACATTTCACATTCTCTCTGGTCAAAATCGTCTGTAAGCCTCAGCTTAAAAGCCATCTTCCGTTCTTCTGTGAGGTATTCATATATACCTCTTTTTTGCCCGTCGGGATCAAAGTCAAAGATGCACACCCACTCGATGTCCGCAATGAAGGAAAAGCGAGCATGTATTTCCTGTTTTGACATGCTTTTGTCAAGAGGACTGATTACAAGAATAGGATATATATCTCCCATTTGTGCATCCCCGTCACAAAGAAACATGCGGAGTTGCTGAAGCATGTTCATGCCCTGTGCTGTTTTGGCCGCATATATTCTCTCAGCTTCTTTCCTGTTTTCATCAAGCTTTGACTTTGTATGCATAAACTGATAAACACCATCTGCACTCTCGTGATCTGGTGTACCCGATTTCAACCTGAACAGTTGTTGTTCAGATCCTTTCTGATGTGGTTTTATATACTGATCTTTTATGAAATATGCTTGATCCTTCACAAGGCGTTCTTGGGGTTCGACATCTATCTCTAGAACGTAGCCACAGATTTCTTTGTGGTCAATAACGTCTACATATTTGACAGGATGAATGCATGCCGAGGCAGTGCTTCGTTGATCTGAAGGAAAACAGTTCTGAATTGATTTGGCAATAGTGTCTTCACAATCCTTCCGTTCCAGTGTTATACCCAATACTTCGCCATGTGAGTGATTGGTATCCGAGCCATCATAGACGCCAAAGTGTATCGTACCATTAGTGCGGTCATTCATACATGCTGAGGCAAATTTCATGGTTTCCCATCCAATTGTCTCAAGAGCAGAGTCTTCATCTAAACCGTCAAGTGTGATACAGTGGTGGGTGGGGTCAATCATGTTGCCGGGACGTGTCTGGAGGTTTTCCAGAATCTTTCCTTTCTTGTACTTTTCTGTGCAGCCTGTTTGGGCATCAAACCTTCTTGCATATTCTCTTTCCTGCTGACAAGGCTCTATGGACACAACATTCCCCTGTAGTCCAGTCAGCAGCTCAGCACTCTCAATGAATTCATCCCTTTCCATTAAGATCTTCACTCTTTCTCCAAATTTCAAGTCAGGGAATACCTCCTTCATTGAGCTTCTGTCCATGGTCAAAAATACTCTGCCATCAATTTCCTCCTGTTTAAATATTTTAAGAACATGCTCATCAATATTGTTCTTCTTGAGCAATGGGGCTAGAAACTCACAAAGCTGGCCTGTGTCCATGTTCTGGATATAATCCACATGTCTCCCTTTGCTTGACTCTGTTGCTGGATGGAAAAGAATAACAGATAAAATAGACCCACAGCATAGGTTCACATTGGACTGCAGTTTACTAACAAAACAAAACAGAAAATGAGAAATGATATCATCTCATATGAACTTGAAGTATCACTAAGGGCTGTGCAGTTTCATATAGTACAGTATGTATAAATGCTAGCTGCCATGTTGTCGATGGACACTGCCACACACATTTACTGGAGTAGCATCATCAATCTCCGTCAACGCTTGATCTACATACCCGCTGCCTGACTGCTAGCTGGGTTACAGTCTGCATAACTGTTTCTCACTCTCTGGGTAAATCAAGACTTTGGTGAGTTTGCTATATATTTTGTGACCCATTGCCTCAGATTTTGTCTCACTTGTATTGTATTTGAAATCGTAATTGTGAAATTGACTTGTGACTTTGTATAACTTGCTCTCTTTGCTTAAATAATACAAAATGTGAATGTTTTAGACTTGTCTTTGTTCCGTTTTGCTGGTTCACAGAGGATTTCTTACATCATTTGTCTCGGCAAATTCTTAACCGTAACAAAATTGGGGGCTCGTCAGGGATAGAATTCATTTGACATTTGAAACCATTTGTGAAGTTCATTTTAAATTTGTGCAATTTTGCAGCAAGTAAATTGAGGAACCAGCAAAATGGTGTTTGAACTCGAGAAGTTCGTATTGTCCCCTGACTCTGAGACAATTAGTCAGTTGAGGAAATCAGATTTATTGCAGTTTTCTTCACATCTCAAACTTGATGCCAAACCTGCAATGAGGAAATTTCAGATTTTGAAAATTGTGTTGAATCACTATAATGATAATCGACACACAGAACTAGGAGAGAGTCAAGAACACCAACTTTCACCTCACCTGAAATCAGATCTGAAGTCAAATTCACAAAATGGAGAGGAGCAGAAGAATTGCCACCTATACCCTGAAGCAAAACATCTGAGTTAGCTGAAGACTCATCAGAAAAAGGCAAAATATCCTTCAAAATCAGAGATTGAAGTGTCCAGTATCCCTCAAGATAATACCGGGCCGTGGGGTAGAATTATCTCCCATAAGTGACACAGAACCCTTAGACACAAAGGGCAAAAACTCCTTCCCAACTACAGAATCTGGAGACTTACTCTCACAAACAAAACTCTCCCCAGAACCGCCTGGAAAGAAAGGCTTAGCTGCGATGGACACAAAAGTCAATTCTAATTCCTTTCTATTTCTGTCTCTTTCTAAATTCATGGAAAAATTTAAGGGAATGCATGAAATAGCTGTGACTTTTAATCTTTGAAACAGTAAGAGAAAAGTTCATACAGATGAAAAGGTTTATGTCAAGTGGTGAAAATCAATATCGGGTGTGTCCCCCATGTCTCTGGAGAACTGCTTGGCATCGTCGTGGCATGCTGCGAATGAGTGTATGAATGGTATCAATCGGAATTCTACGCCATTCTTCCTGGAGAGCCATGAAAAGTTCATCCAAATTGTTGGGTTGAACAGGTCTTTCACGAACATTGCGGCCAAGAACATCCCAAAGATGTTCGATGGGGTTAAGCTCAGGACTTTTAGCCAGCCATTGCAACACCTGGGCACCTGCAGCCCTCAGTCTGTCCCAACAAACATGAGCGATGTGAGGGCGGGCGTTGTCATGCTGAAACTCGAACATTCGACCTGTACACGCAAAGGGGATCACAGTCGGGTTCAAGATCTCGTTATGATATCGTACACCTGTTATCCTGCCATCAACACGCACAAGATCTGTTTTGTAGTTAAAGGTAAACCTGCCCCACACCATAACAGAGCCCCCTCCATAACGATCATGTTGTTTGATGGTGCAGGCACTGTGACGTTCCCCAAAGCGTCTCCAAACTCGAATTCGACCGTCATTATGGTCTAGTGTGTACCTGCTCTCATCACTAACCATGGTGTTTCTCCATTGACGTACGGTTTATCCTCCATGGTTCCGTGCCTACTGCAGTCTCAAGCGCTTGTGTTGCACAGTCATGTTGATTCCAACCAATGGAAGGCGGCTCTTTAGACCAGACGATTACGCACTGTATGTGAACAAATTCTGACGTTTGTTCTTCGCCTGAATTCCGTATTGATTTTGGAGGATGATTTGAACCTGTCTTTCAGGGGTGGTTTTCTTTTCCCTCCACGACCACGCCTCATTTTGACGTCACCAGTCTATCTCTATAGAGATTCCAAAGTCTGGATATCACGCTAACAGACTTGTGAAAAGTTGTTGCAACCTGTCGTAATGAGCTTCCATCATTAACCATGCCAGTTGCCTCCCATTTCTGTGCCAAAGTTAAGTACTGTCTCGCCATGTTAACAATGTTTTTAACCGTTGTGTTTGACAGTGCACATTCATGTCACGTATTAATCTAAGTGCATGTAACTTTAGGAGCATGTAGTGGACGTGCATGGAAAGCATTATGGTGAGTTTGAGTGAACTGCTCTTCACGAAAACGACAATACACGGCGCTGAATTTAGTAAACAGAAATTTTGAATTGCCCTACGAAACATACGTTCCCTTAAATTTTCACAATCCCTTGACTTTTCTTCACAAAATGAAGAACAAGAACCAAAGACTTATGAGGTGGAGTTTGACCTTGCAAGGGTTCAATCTTGTGATCAAACACATTAAAGGCAAAGACAATGTTTGTACTGATGCACTTACCCGGGTGTAAATGTATGAGGACTTATGATGCTGTATGTATGTATCTGCATTTTGTCATAGCAGTTCTGCAATAAATTTCTCATATTACTCATATTATTACATGTCATGTTATTGTGTTATTATTGCTATGATTGCTACAGGGGGAGAGTGTACGAGTGTATCTTCTGTATACTGTGTTATTAATTAATAATAATAATAACAAACCTGATCTTGTTCTTTTTGATAAAGCCAATGAAATTATTTATATCATTGAATTTTCTGTCCCTTTTGACAGCAACGTGATTGGCAAGATTCAGGAAAAGCATGATAAATATGCGGACCCCGCCTTTGAAATGTCTCGCTTGCATCCCAAGTACACTGTCGTCAGGATCCCCATTGTTCTAAGTGCCCTTGGTTTGGTACCTCCTGATCTCTTGGCGCAGATCAGGAGAGTGCCTCGATTCTCCACCGGGAGCACAGCCCTTCTGACATTCTGGCTAATGCAGAAGGCTGCAGTGTTGGGGAGCCTCCATATTCTCCGGAAAGTTCTTGGTGGGTTCGACTAGGCAGTGTTTCCTGGGAGAAGTCCCATTCGCTGTCTGGGCTGCGTGTAGAGGGGGTGAGAGCCCTGAGCTGATGATGAGCTTTACCGGCCTGACTGTGCCAGGATCACCCGAACCCTCTCTGCTGCATATCAATCTTAATCTGTGAAACATAATAATACGCATACAGGTGATGTTCCTCCGTGGTTTTGCAAAGGTCGCACAATACTTCTCCCCAAAAAAGGAGACTTGACTGATCCCCAAAACTTCCGCCCTATCACATGTCTAAATACTCAATACAAATTATTCACAGGGTGTTTGACGAACCTCGTGTCATCTTATTGCTCGTCCAATGAGATAATTTACAGAGAGCAGAGGGGGCGAGGAAGGGATGTTGGGGGTGCAAGAATCAACTTCTTGTACAGAAAATGATTTTGGAAGAGGCTAAAACGTTTCATCTCAACCTCTCCATGTGCTGGATAGACTACAAAAAGGCATATGACTCTGTCCCTCACGAATGGATTCTGAAGTCTCTTCAGTGTATTGACCTCCCTGAGCGACTACTTCATTTACTCAAGTCTTTAATGAGTTGCTGGTCGACTCAACTTGAGATGTATTGGCAAGGAGAGGTGCAGACTTCAGAATCTATTCCAATCAGAAGGGGAATTTTCCAGGGGGACTCCTTTAGTCCTTTGCTTTTTTGTCTGTCTCTAAATCCTTTGAGTTTTCTCCTCAATAGGAAGGAGGGTTACCATCCCGGGCCTCCTCAGCACAGACCCCCAACACCTCTTACTCATCTCCTATACATGGATGACATCGAGCTCCTTGCCAAAGGAGAGACCAATTTGAAAGAACAGGTTCTCCTTGTCGAGTCCTTCTCTAATGATATTGGCATGACATTTGGACTCGACAAATGTAATACTCTTCATCTGAGACGTGGCAAGGTAACTAATGATGCATCGGTCAGGTTACAAGGGGGAGGAGTTATTGAGCATCATGTGGAAGATCAGGCCTACACCTATCTTTGAATGCAAGTTCGAGACAAGCTCCAGAATGCCCAAATTCAAGATAAACTTCGGGCCGAGAATAAATCTCTTTTGAAGAAAATCTGGAGCTCCCAGCTAAATGCTCGAAACAAGGTCAAAGCCACCAATACTTTTGCTGTGCCAGTCCTCTCCTATTCCTTTGGAGTAGTTGATTGGACAAAACAAGACATCCAGGGTCTTGACCGCCTGACTAGAAGGATCATGTCTGATAACAGAGCACACCACCCTCGTTCCTCTCTTAATCGTTTACATATGTCAATCAATTCGGGAGGTCGGGGTTTGATTAATGTGGAAGCTCTTCATGATAGAATTCTATTGTGCACTTTCGCACATATTTATTTATCAGATGATCCTCTGGTGATGCATGTCAAGACTCACGATGAAAGCAAGGAATTCCACAGCTATTTTAAGCGTGCCAAGGTTGTTGGACACAATTTGAAATTTGAAATTGATTTTGTTGATGGCGATGTACTGCTGGATGGTACAGTGATGGGAGTAAACCAGGTGAAGTCCTTCACCAAGTCTGCTCAGAGTCGGTCCTTTGTGGAGAAGCTGTCTGAGAAGCCATTGCACCGAGTGTACATGCAGTGTGTGGAACAGAACAGCAATCCAACCGACTCCTTCGCCTGGATGAAGTCGGCTGGTCTCAAATGTGAAACTGAGTGCTTCCTTTTTGCTGCTCAGGACCAGTCACTTCCCACTCGCAATCGCCAGAATGTGATTCTTAAAGAAAATATCAATATGAAATGTCGTCTTTGCAATGAATTTACAGAGACTGTCCAACACCTTGTCAGTGGATGCCCTTCCTTGGCGCAAACAGCTTATCTTAAAAGACATGATGGCATGGCTCGCTGCTTTTACTATCGTCTCTGCCATGCCTGTGACTTTGACCCCAAGGTCCATCCATGGTACGACCCTGAACATGTCCAGGGCGTCCTGGAAAATGACAGCTATAAACTTCTCTGGAATAGGCCAATATACAGCCTGAGACGAATTCCAGCTAACAAACCTGATCTTGTCCTCTTTGATAAAACCAATGAAATTATTTATATCATAGAATTTTCTGTCCCTTTTGACAGCAACGTGATTGGCAAGATTTAGGAAAAGCATGATAAATATGCGGACCCCGCCTTTGAAATGTCTCGCTTGCATCCCAAGTACACTGTCGTCAGGATCCCCATTGTTCTCGGTGCCCTTGGTTTGGTACCTCCTGATCTCTTGGCATAGATCAGGAGAGTGCCTGGATTCTCCACCGGGAGCACAGCCCTTCTGACAATCTGGCTAATGCAGAAGGCTGCAGTGTTGGGGAGCCTCCATATTCTCCGGAAAGTTCTTGGTGGGTTCGACTAGGCAGTGTTTCCTGGGAGAAGTCCCATTCGCTGTCTGGGCTGCGTGTAGAGGGGATCACCCAAACACTCTCTGCTGCATATCAATCTTAGTCTGTAATAAAAAAAAATAATTATTACTGGGTCACAACGTTTGGGAGATTTCAGAACATGACACGTAGGGTAAGGGTGGTATTTAGGCTTTCCAGTAAGGACACCATGACGGTCAAAGATTTAGACTTCACACAACTCGAAAATAGAAATAGGTGTATTGGGGACCATTGATTAAAACATATATCCTAGATTCCATTCCAACTTGGAATAAATGGAAATAAACATTTCAGGTTTTAGTATGGTCGGCTTATCCAGGAGTAACAGATGTCAAACAAGGCTAAAAGGGACACCCCTGTTCAGCACTGCATCCACATTTCATCACATATGTTGAGCAAATGACGAAGTGGCAGCCATAAAAATGTTTTTCAGTGTGGCCAGACACCATTCCGGATGGGCCACAGCCATTTTGGTAAGCATAACTTCATGTAAAGTGCTACACACATAACACATTATTACTTGATCATTGCTTAATGGCGACAACAGTATACGAGGAACCGACGTATATAATCATTGGCTGCACTATGACACACTGCGTTTATCCGCCACAGTTAGGAATTTACATCTGAGAGGCTGCGCAATACTCTATGCGCATTTGTTAAGAGCGTTCCTGGTACACTCGGCCTTCAAAAGACCACATCACAAATAAGGTTATCATTGCACCTCAGTAACAATTCTAAAAGTCAAACATGAAACATACACGACTAATTGGATAATGAGAGCAGCAGCTAAACATTATCTTCCTCCGAAAAACACACATAAGGGAGCTTACTTAGTGTTATCCTCATTGCTCTGTCTCCCATGAGCACAAATACCTTCCTCTACACCCTATCCAAGACATTCGAAGACTCGTCACCCTATGATATGTGCTAATACAACAACCCAATCAGAATGCGCGTACTCTGATAAAAATATGTTCGACTACTTAATTAAGTCGGTTAGGGCTATTTATGTTACTGTTTCAAATATCGTGAAAAATATTTATCGGCATTTTAACATTACAGAGAACACAGTGAAGAGAATCGTGTTACAAAATCTGAAGACCTTTTAGGGCAGCAAACTGTTTGAGAGATCCAAACCAACATCGTCTGTTCACACAATGGCAACATTGTTTCACATTGGCCGTTTATGCTGATGATCTTGCGTGTGTACTTGAGATTTTACGTGCGCTTATAGGCATGACGCGTATACCCTCTGAAGATTCATTTGGTTTCCAGGTGTTTTTCATTTGTACATCGATTTTGACTTTTGTTAACTGGTGACAAACTAGTATAATCTAGAATGGTTACGAGTTTCAAAGCAATATGTGTATGAACCTACTGTGCTTACATTTCACCACAGAGGGCTTATTTTGACATGACGTCATAACATTTTCAGTGGATTTCATTGAACATAGGATACGGTGGACGGTGATGCGAATTCTTCATATTGAGATCTATTTGAAATCAATTTTTGAGTATCCGTATTGGAACTCATTACAGCTGACAGAAACATTTTAGAGCCGATTAAGTAGAACAATCAACTGTATTAATAAACAACAACTAAACGTTAGCATGTTTCAAGCACATATCTTTCTTTCTTTTAGTTGCCACAAATATGTTGAATTCTTTAGAGTGAGTGAGTGAGTTCAGAATTTCCACCGCTTTTAGGTCCGGGTTACAACAGACCTTCAGCAACACATGCTTGCCATAAAAGGCTTGCCCTACAAGGCGACTATGCTTGCCGTAAGAGGCGACCAACGGAATCGGGTGGTCAGACTCGCTGACTTGGTTAACGCATGTCATCCGTTCCCAACTGCTCTGATCGATGCTCATGCCCTTCATCACTGGAATGTCTGGTCCAAACTCGATTATTTACAGACCGTCGCCATATAGCTTGAATATTGCTGAGAGCGGCGTAAAACTAAAATCACTCAATCCACAGGCTTTGTTGTCAACATTTAAGTGTTTCCATGCAGGTTTTAAACAGTGTTATACCAATATAAACGTGAGTTCAGGCCACAGTCATGAAAGCTTTCAAAAGTCTTAATGGTGGACACGTGGAGCCCATGTACCTATTAACTAAACTGATCTGTTGATTTCATCTGTCTTTTGGCGACATATTATGAATGAAGAAAAATAAACAAATCGTTATCCACTTACCCGCTGTTTTTTGTCTTCTAGCTGTCCCTGGTGGTTTCAACATATCCGCCAAGTGAGGCTGGGTGCGCCTCAGCTGGGCCAGAAACACCTTATAAACATCGCCCTCTTGCAGCTCCTTGTTCCGAAGTATGTCTAGGAGTTTAATTGCTCTGTCTTTGCGAGTTGCCTCGTGCATGATTCGTTCCTTGTCATCGTCTGTGAAAACACGCTGCTCATACAGGTGCTCCACCAGGTCCTTGGCCTCCAGTTCATCGTGAAGCTCACTCAGTTTTTCCTTGATCTTGTTCCAGTCGGAAACCCGCATTATCCTATAAAGAAACATGTACGCAATAAGTCTCTGGAAACCTCAACGACTCCGGATCCGCGGTATGGTTTAGCCTATTCTGAAAATAACACTGCGATACTGGAATCTCATAACATAAAATACCCGAACAGAAGCGGGGATCCCTTCCGGTCTGACCTTGGAAAGAGAAGGGTTTCTTTTGTCTAAGTAATAAAATAAGAACAATTTATAAGCATTTTCAGGCATTTCAAACCTGCTATTTCAGCTTTAATTACAATCAAGAAATGTTCCACAATCTTTTAAATCTGTAAATCTGTTGTACGTATACTCAGTATTGTGTGGCACGTGTTAAATTAAAGATTGTGTCTACATTCACGATTACAACTGAGAACGTGCATTGCCTTAGTGTCTAAAATAGGGTTTTTGGTTTGTATTTCCTCATATCACGTTTCAGTTTCCTTGCTAGTAAGACAGGATATTTTTCCTTTCTCAAAAATACATAGAAATATTATACCATTTACGTTTCACAAGTGGTGTATTAAAAACCACTACCTCTTCCTTTGGAAAGATCTTTTTGCTCAAAACAATATTTGATCCTATATATTTGATCCTATCTAATGGTGATCGATCACCGCAAATGTTTGTGAGAGGGTGAGTTTTGTAGCCACTTTCTGGCTGCTTGCCGGGAACCAGTTCATGTGAAAAAAAACTAACAATAGCATCACTGTCTGTCTGAATCTGACGAGCTCGTTACCAATAACATGTGTACTGGACCAGCAAAATATGTATTTCCTTTACCGAACCTTTTCGACCAGCCGAGACAATCGTTCGTGGATTCAAGTCACAGAGACCTACCTCCAGAAACAGCATTCCTTATAGACTTCGACATTGTGGACTGATGTCAGTGTATCTATTTATGTATGTACATCTGTGGCACTTGACACATGTCAAGTTCTCTAGAAATGTTTTGACGGGGAAATGTCAGTACAGGTTACCAGGGAGAACAGCCATGACACACAAAACAGGTGCCTATTGTTCTGAATACAGTATTACACAAAGCACGATTTATAACCGTTTCTTGCATATCGTAATAGCTGTAGCGGGTGGTATCTCATCAGAGTTACACCCTGTGATCACTACCTCCATGTGCAGCTGATGGAGTAAATTGTAAATGTAAGACACATTCACAAATGTTTGCATACTTACGGTTCCCAGCGGTATGTCCTGTCAGCTTTACAACCTAATTACGTGAAAGTCTTACGCAACTGTGATCGGTCAGCCGCCATCTTGTCTGCTGATTTCAGTCGAACATTCGATACTTCTGAGAAATGAACAGGGGAATTCCCGGAATTTTAGCTAAGCAGCCAACCCGTGATCACTAACTGCATAAAAGGGGCACTGATCCGAGGCGAACCCGACATTGCAGTTAGACATTTCCCTACATATCGAGTGCACTGTATATCCTGTGAATACAATGACGAAAGTGTGTGTTATTTCCGGCATAGTGACCCTTGATACAAGATAGCCCAGACCACACCCAAACTGTGGGGGCGTTGGGGGTGGGGGTGGGGGGTGTCTCTGCTTCCTCTCAGTCTGTAATTCATTTGAAGTTAATCGTAGTGAAGAATAAAGCGGGTGCTCAAATTTTTAACTGTATGTGTCTACAATTGCTTGTGACAATTGAGTTTTGTTACGAATATTTTACACATTAGTATTATGTTGTTTTCTTTAGTACTGTTAGCGAAGCCATGAAACGTCACATCATGGATAGAGGGAACCCGGATAATCTACCGCTCTTACTCCAATAGGTTCCGTGAGTTTAAATTAACACAGTAGGGGAGGTAACCGCACATGATGCAGATTAAAAGATCTGCCTCAAAACGTGAGACGTGCATCAGTCGAACACAATGCAACCTGCGCCGACCATCCACAAAGTAGTCTTAGCGCAACGATCTAAAGGCTATGTTGGAAAATGGGAATTACAATCATTGTCGCTCTGAGATCGATTTGTGCAAGTGAGCCCAGCTATTTCTTCTGAGTGGGTCTGTATTGACGTAATATACTAAGTCAACATTCTTTGTCACGGTAACTCTTTAACATTTATATATATACTTCAGTCGTAGCTGGCAATATGAGGGCGGTCACTACTCGGATAGCTAATGTGAATATATATATATGTGTGTGTGTGTGTGTGTGTGTGTGTGTGTGTGTGTGTGTGTGTGTGTGTGTAGATATGTGGGTAGGTAGGTAGAGAGATAGAGAGAGAGAGAGAGAGAGACATAGATATATAATACTACGTCTCAAGATATATATAATAGCATAATAGCCTTCGTATGTACCACAACGAGAGTTAGCATATTCACTTCCGACAATATCTCTAAATCAAAACCTTGAGTGTTAACGAATGTATTACTATCTAATACTTACTTTTGGAGTCAAATGTAAACCTGATATGTTTTTGTAGAATATGGCCAAATCCAGCATACCGTGGAAGAATTTGTGGTATTTGTACTATAAGGGGAGAAGCGCATGTTTTTCAGGCACCGCACATTACACGTTTTATGTCAAGATCATTAATAGTTTTGCAAAATATTCTTTGGACTTGTAGACTTATTTTATTCTGATACACAATTTAACACCATGACATTTATTTGACGATGGTTTGTTTGCACACGGTCTTTGCGTATATTGTTCTTGGTTAACGTATTGTTTCAACTTGGCAGTTGACAAGAAACACAAGCAGGTGCCATACTTGTGAATGTGTACATGTTGTTGAGTGTGATGGATGAAATTGCCTGCCAAACGTGTGAATGTGTGTCGGTGTTAAATGTGATGAGTTGCTGTGCTCAGCATCCGATGGATGAATCTCATCCAACAAGCTTAGCCCCAGAGTAACACTTCTCAATATCTGCACACTGGAACTGATATGAGAACAGATCTAAGTCCATGCCCTGTTGTCTGCAGGACCCGTAGATCTGGTGTGTCCCGGCCTGCGTCAGGACCCGGATCTCACGCCATCGGCCCAGCCAACTGAGAGAACAAGAACAAATCAGCTTGTTTTCTTGCAGGTTGAGTGCTGTCAGACGTCCAAGGTGGCAGACGACGGAGTAGTTCAGGCTCTCGAGGGAGTTGAAGCTAAGGTCAATGAATCCAATATTACTTGAGTTTACGAATGTTTTCGTTTCAATTTCAGTCAAATTGTTATTACGCAGGAAAAGTAAATCCAGTTTCGGTAGATTGACAAACGTTCCATTTCGGAGTATGGACATCCGGTTGTGAGAGAGACTCAACGTTGTCAGAGACTGGAGATCGGAGAATGCTCCTGGTGCCATGGAATCGATGTTGTTGTAATCAAGACGGAGCTCGAGGAGGTGCAACAGATCCCGGAAAGCAAACTGGTGGACGTATGTGAGAGACGGGTTGTGCTGGATCTCTATTGCCATTGTGTTGACCTGGGAAAAAGCATCAGCAGGAACGTCGGTAATGTTGTTGTACGACAGCGTGAGCTCCCGGTACAGTTTAGGAGAAGAAGTGAAGGTGGGTATCTGAAAGAGTAGCATATCGAGATATGAATTCAAGCTGGATATTTCACTGTTAATATCGTAAGTGATCATGGTCGTCATGTGGACTACTAGAGCTGATGAGACGCACCAAACAGGATGCATCACTTGGTGACAAGGCAGTCCTTATTTATATAACGTCAACGAAAGAGGATATCCCGACTCGGGCAAACATATTAAGTCAAAATAGCGGAGAAACGAATAGAAACGGATGCTTGTACATCAGCTATGGTTTCAGGCATTACGGGTGACTATTGAGAGGGAAACAACAGTTGCGACAGCGATAGTCTATTGCAGCATACTAGCGACAGCGATAGTCTATTGCAGCATACTAGCGACAGCGATAGTCTTCTGCGACCAACAGTTGCAATAGTGTTGCAATAGGATATTTCTCTCCTTGAATAATTCTTATTGTCTCGTATGAAATAATTTCCCAGATGAATGTATAGTTTATATGAAATAAAACACGATGACGTAGTTTCAGTCTCTAATAACTGACGAGAAACGTGAAACCCAGATCAAGTAAACAGTCATGTTTGTTCAAGAGGTAGCAGGGGTGGATAACTCTAAATCAAAGTGAACGAATCTGGTAATACCTGCATTTCGCATATCAACAGTTAATTACTAAACTATCGATAGTCACATATACTATCGATGAATCCATGGCATTTTGTTTCTTCCATTGATTATTTGCTATTGGGTGACTCAACAACTGCGATCCACCGATAGTTCGACACAGCGTTAATGAAAATGAATGGAAAGTACGTTTGGCTCATACCGGTACCACCTGCCCCTCATACTTGGAACAAGTGCTCATCACGACAGGACAGTCAAGAAACGGATTCCATCCAGTGACACGATATCATTATGACACCTATTTACATTATTGGCTACGGTTATCTTGAAATGCTTAGTACGGCTTGCGTGCTAAATAATGTCATGGTTTTTTGTTTGTTTGTTTGTTTGTTTTGGGGTTTTTTGTTACAGTTGACTGAAAGTTCTTTTTCAGTATTTACACGAAAGGTAGAGAGGTGTTTGTTGACAGTAACTAGACATATGATACGTGACAAGTGGCATTCTTGCACAGTGCCAACCGATGTCATGGTCACATGCACGTCACTTCTAGTGCCACATATCATTTTCATCGCCACGTAAGAGCGTCACGAGATGTCCGGAAGGTCTAGGTGAATCTGCTCCTCGAAGTGTCATCAGAAAGCGCTCAAACAACGAATGGCACTCTCCTGTCACTCCCAGAAACGCCAACAGTCGACGTTTCATGTGGCACTCAGAACGAGCTATCGTCATGCAGGTGAATTTGAGGTATGCGTTTACAATATCTGGGAATAGTTTTACGAAACTTCTAAGCATACACACATATGATGTAAAACTTTAAAACACGAAACTGAATCTTTATCTTCAGGCACAGCCGGTGCACTGACGATACAAGATATCATCAGATAATTAAGGGTCACAGCTTGACCTAACCGTCCTGTCCACTATTGGATTGCTGCAATCTCAGTTCCACTATAAATTAGGAGATTAGGATGGCATGAATGTCCATCAAGTCAAAGTCAGTATATTCATGTTCATTCAAGTAAAATTGTTGCTTATTAATTGTATGCACTGCAACCACTAATTCTGATAGCTTAAATTATCACCAAGTAGAAAACGTTGTGCTGGAATTAAACGTCGATGCCAACCAGTGTCCGTGAAATAAAGTCAGTACCTACAGTAACATGGGATCCAACAAAGAATGGAGTCGGGGGACGACCCTTGAAAATGACTTAAAACCACATTGTTGCCATGCCAGAGGGGGGGAGGGGGAGTGTGTTCTCCCACCTACCTAGGGGCTGGCCCCACCCCCCTCAAAATAGCTGGTCCCGCTCATGTATAAGTCGTGACTTGTGTTCGGCCCCGTTTGTTGAATCTGTGACTGTGCCAGTACTGACTAGACCATCAGTCGTCATTTATTTATGTGCACAAGACCTGGATAGACCTGGAATTCGTAATTTCCCGTGTTCGCTAGACGTGTGAGGAAATCACGACAGTCTGTTGAGTTGAACTTGCATTACACGCAGATAGCCAACAGACCTACCTTGTTGAGGTTCTTCCCGTCACACCTGATGACAGCGTCGTCGCACGTGCATGGTGCTGGTGCTGGACATAGGTCAGATGCAGACACCAAAAACCATGGAAACAAAACAAAGCCCCAAACGCTCATGACTGGTAGCTACTCCAGGTTCCAGAAGTATGTTCTCGTGCAGGTTATCAGCTGTTGCCACCTGAAACAGACAGCTGACAGTGCAATCTTGACTGGAAACGTCACATGACCGACCATGTGATGTCATGGCGTGTGTCTGCATTGGTTGGCCGGAGATCTACCAGACAGGCCGTGATGCAGGAACCCACACTCTACCAGACAGGCCGTGATGCAGGAACGATGATGATGTGCCAAAGACGTTTGGAATAAAGCTGATAATTCCCACATAACTGGATTGGGCTCTGGGGTTTACTTACTAACGTACTCACTTACTTACTTACTTACTTACTTACTTACTTACTTACTTGTGTACTATTGGCTGTGTACTATTGCTGTCAGCACAAATTGTGGAAACCTTAACCTCATTATAACTCCATTTATTGTTGCTTAGTAACTTCCACAAAATCATATTCCCTTTAATGCAAGAAGCGCATTACAGACAGACATTGAGACAGTTTATTCCAGCAAAGGCCATAGGCCCAAAATGCATTCAAAATTGAAATCAATTGTTATAGTCGGGAGCACAGTGAAGTGTCTTTATAATAATCCTTTTAACACAAAATAGCTACAATGCAACATATTTTACAGTGTGTACATTAGTATTCTTGAGAAGATTTGCTAAAGAATATACAGTATAAGGCCTTTTTAACTATTTTTGGAATAAACATCTCTCTTAGTTGTGAATAGGAATCACATATAAACAATACAAATACAAATTCATCTTCAATACAGGATAGACCTTTAGATTAACATGATAAACAAAACCTTTGATTATAGTAAGTGTTGTTATAACGCCCAGTTTCTACAGCCACTTAAAACTTACTACACACGAATTGTGCTAAAACAGCTCTTCAGTGTTTAGAAAGGTTAACCGATAAATAACATTCGACATTTAACATCGATTTAAAATGCTGATAATAGTTACATGTAGGCGAATTACTCAAGGTAGAGTATCAGCACTGTTTTGAATTATCTGATAATCTCTATTTATATAAACTTATAAACCTCTTTACATCACCAACATCTTGGCTCAACGAGACATATCCAGTACCAAAATTAGAAAGACTTTTAACTTTTGATGCCCACGTTGTCTCATCATACAATGATATAAGCATAAGGCAACTTTGAAAAGGTAATCTGTCACGAGGAATATGCAGCATTCTGCACCAATATCTGATTACACGGGTCTCATAAATACGCCGCAGGGGCAGTCTGCCACGTTCACCTGGGCCATGGAATCACACGATGACCTATTTATTTTAAGATACGTTTTACAAACACCAAGCCGAACCGATTCAATGACTTTGTAATAAGACGTTCCCCGTGTTTCTGGGCCATATCATTATATTGATGTGATCAGTGCATCAAAGGTTTTGAATAAATCTGTACAGTTAATGTTTCCAGATTTCTTTTGAAAGTGATTGACTGATATCTTTGCCTTTCTAGCTTGACATGCTGAACATAATTGTGCCCTAATTATGAACAAGTTTCGGTATAAATCTAAACTGTTTCTTGCCTGAATATTTCTGTATGGCAGCCTGAAGTGCAAATATGTGGTCTGTTGTAGAATAGTTTTCCTTGAAACCAGCCTGATATTCACATATGATATTATTTAGATCGCACAAGGTTTTTATTTTTTAATTTAGAATTGATGCAAATAATTAACAAAGGGAGTCAATGAGGGATATACCACGATATGTATCTGGGTCGTTTTTGTCGCCAGAATTCAACAAAGGGCAAATACTGCCCTTAGCCTAACAAGGGGACAATAGCCAGAATCATTATTGGATTTGAAGAGCAGTGAGAGTAGCTATAGTAGAGAGACAGCAATTCCAACTGGACCAGAGGCTTTACTGGTTGACAGAGAAAGGATATTTGGAGATATTTCTCTTTCGGAAAATGTTGGTTCAAGAAAGAATCGGTGTTGCTTGTACAAGCTGTAGACTGTAGAAGAGAAAGTAAATGCTCTGGTGAGTTTTGTGGAGTACTAAGGAATGACAGATTTGAGAATTGGTCTGTCCACTGTTGGCATGTGATCTTAGTTGAACATCGTCCGGATGATCTGCAATTTAGTTTTCGAAAATAATTTAGGATTGACGCTTGCTGCTACTAGTTTACCTTCCTATGTGTTTTGGCACTGTCATCTTGTTTGTTTGAATGTGCATTTGAAGAGAGTTCGTTGCTGTCTGAAGATACTGAAGTCTGCATTATGACCTCTATGGGCTCGGAGTGCTTTATGTTTGCCATGCTTCAAGTTTTCAAACTCCTGATCCCATTAAGATGGTTGTGTTCTAGGTTGCAAAGGAAAAAAGCCATTATCTATGGGTTTTTTGTGTGATCGCCTGCTTTCAGAATAGCAATACCAATACATCCTCGATATCTCCAGGGTATACGTTCCGATAAGCCTCCACTTTACCCTCGACGCATCTACGGCTCTGCCAGATACATTTATCACCTCCCTTGGCTGTCTTTTTATCCAATCAGGTGTCTACGCTAGGAGGTTGAGCCATATGGTCTCTGGTTGAGCGAACCAATCACAGCTCACTTTCGTTTTGTACATTATCTAACCGATTAAACTTGGCAACAGAAACTATGCAGAGGTTCTCTGGAAGAGTGAGTGAGTTTAGTTTTACGCCGCACTCAGCAATATTCCAGTGGCGGTCTGTAAATAATCGAGTCTGGACCAGACAATCCAGTGATCAACAATATCTGCGCAATTGGGAACCGATGACATGTGTCAACCAAGTCAGCGAGCCTGACCACCCGATCCCGTTAGCCGCCTCTTACGACAAGCATAGTCGCCCTTTACGGCAAGCATGGGTTGCTGAAGGCCTATTCTACCCCGGGACCTTCACGGGTTTCTCTGGAAGAGGTAGTTCTTGCATATGTTGTTTTAAAGTTTCGGACCTGTCAAATTGAGCAAACCTTCGCAGTTGTGACCGCTACCTTTGTTGACACTGGCAAGCTCTGTTATAACAGCGGCCTAGCTGATTGGCTACTGTGAGAAGGCGGAGCCAGCAAAGGGAGGTAATAAAATTATCAGGCAAAGCCGTACAGGCGTCCAGGGTATAGTGGAGACTTATCGGAACGTATACCCTGGAGATATCGAGGCTGTACTAATAATGCTATAATGCTAATACAATGAAAGGCTGCTTGGCACCATCCCCTTTCAGCTTCACTGATCCAGTAATTTCACATTTGTTGAATATGTTGAAGACTTAATCTTTTCAGAGAATGTACAACATAAAAATAATGTTTATGGGCCGATTACCATCTAAATGCATAGCAAAACTAAATTCAGTTTGACTTAAAATGACTGAACTCTGTCACCGGTTCGATTTGCCTCGATAGAGAGCGGTCATATTGTGGGCCGCGGTGTCCAGTTGATTGGTCTGTTGTTTATTCAGGCTACATGACGGCGGTCTGAGAGAAGTCGACTAGTCGATCCAGTGATCAGCATCATGAACATCCATCTACGTAGTTTTGGATGCTTGAACCATGTCAGCGAGAGTGATCACCCGACCCGTTGGTCGCCTGACTTGCTGAAAATTAACCCGGACCTTCAATGGTCGACTGTCTCTAAAGGTGCCAAATCCTAACACATATGGTCAAAATGTGTAAGGTCAGTTAAGGACCCTATCGAAACCAAACAAGGGGTTTCGATGGTCAAAACAGGACCAAAGCATTTCTAAGAAAGACATGTAATTTCTGCCATTATTCCATGAGTCCGTGTATGTATGGTGTAACGGAGTTTCAGTAAGTAAACATATGTTGAATTCTTTTGGTCTTCAACTGCTTAACAAACGGGTTCCCGCACCCTGTGATCCCATGTGGAGCAAATAGGAATGTCATCTTGAGTGCGATATAGCAGGAGAATCTACAGTTTAAAATATGTTCAGTGTGTTCTGTGAGTATACGGTCACAAAAGGCGACACTGGCATGGTACTGATCACGGGCCAAGGTGCGGTTCAGCTTCGTCGGTAGTAATCCATGCTTGTCAGAGAGATCATTCTATCGTACTTGGTTGATGCGCGTTCGAAAGTCTTTCAACCTCAATCATTACTGATTGAACAGTTAAGTATAGTCCAGTAAATGTCCTTGTGGGAGACACATAAACGAATACTGACAGAGTATGGGTGACATATCCTAATAGCAAACAGAACCTATCAGGCGACGCAGTACTCGTGTGGAGGATGACATACTACTCATTACTGTCAATCACAAGTGCAGTCCATGTCAATCTTTGACCAACAAGTGCAGTTGTGGTCAATCTCTGACCAAGTGCAGTCCATGTCAATCTCTGACCGACAAGTCCACAGTCCATGTCATTATCTGGCCAACAAGCACACAGTCTATGTCAGTCTCTGACTAACTAGTCCACTGTCCATGTCAACACCTGCCAACAAGAAAACGGCCCATGTCAACCTCAGACCAACAAGCAATGACATCAGCACAATACACTTTTAGGCGGCCTTGTCAATAAAAACTCTCAAATGTTTTTTCTTTGTGTTTTATTAAAAATATTAGCTGACAGCTTTCAGCTCCACTTCAAAGACCAAGGTGCTGTTTGGTGGAATGGGTCCCTGTCGCTGCTTCCCATATCTGAAACACAGACGTTACCATGGTAATATCCAGCTGATGATCCCTGGCGACCAGGTTTTAAACAATATGATCTGAATTCTGTGAGGTTGTCTTTCTGATTCATCTATCGTGAGTTTTGATGGCAGTTTTGATGACACAAGAAACACATGGGTATATGAATGTTCAAGGGGGAACCTTGGTTGTGTGCTGTAGTGAAGAATATAAAGAGTGCACTCACCCCATTGAAGGAGGTATCACTAGTTTCCTCTTGCCTCCAACCTTCATACCTGAAACATAATTGTGTAATACATCAATTAAAACCTAACTGTTTTTTTCTGGGGGTACTAAATGAATGGATATATTCCACAAGTTAAACTGGATCTTCTGTGAAAGGGCTCTTCCTACGATTATGATGAATGTATACATAGAGTGTTATATCCCTGCATCCTGAGGGTGCTACTACTCACCACTGACTCCAACATCCCAGCCACGTATCACTTCACCTTTGCCCAGTTTGAACTTGAATGGCTTTCCACCTTTACAGGAGTCAAACTGTTTGCCATCTTGTAGCGTTCCAACATAATACATCTGGGCCTGAACATTGAACAATCTCACAATGAACTGTAATGCATGGTCAATGTTTCATTGCAAGAAATATTGCCTTGACATTTCAAGAAAGGAACCTTTCAAAATTTCCCATTAGACCACAGGACCAACGAGTGAACAATAATTAGTGGTGCCATCTGTACTTCTCTAGTCCAAAATAAGACATAATTTTTCACTGCCCACAAGGACAACTGCAAACTTATTATTTAATGGTATTTGTGCATTACTACTATCCAGGGACCAAAGGACAACCGTAAATGTCACACAGGCACCAGAGTGCATGACAACATGACATGGGCACCTGTGACAACTGCAACCTGATATACAGAACTCTGAATATAAATATTCTGACTCTCAATTATCCCATGTACATGTTGAGGGGGAAAGAAACAATACACCTCCACCAAGCACATGACAATACACCACCACCACACAAACATGCTAAAAAACACATGACAATACACCACCACCACACAAACATGCTAAAAAACACATGACAATACACCACCACCACACAAACATGCTAAAAAAACACGTGACAATACACCTCCACCACATAAACATGCTAAAAAACACATGACAATACACCTCCACCACATAAACATGCTAAAAAACACATGACAATACACCTCCACCACATAAACATGCTAAAAAAACACATGAAAATACACCTCCACCACACAAACATGCTAAAAAACACATGACAATACAACTCCACCACATAAACATGCTAAAAAACACATGACAATACACCTCCACCACACAAACATGCTAAAAAACACATGACAATACAACTCCACCACACAAACATGCTAAAAAACACATGACAATACACCACCACCACACAAACATGCTAAAAAACACGTGACAATACACCTCCACCACATAAACATGCTAAAAAACACATGACAATACACCTCCACCACATAAACATGCTAAAAAACACATGACAATACACCACCACCACATAAACATGCTAAAAAACACATGACAATACACCTCCACCACACAAACATGCTAAAAAACACATGACAATACAACTCCACCACATAAACATGACACAATACATCACCACACAGACACGATACGACTAACACACAAGACACATAACACATACATCTGCACAACACACATGACACAATACATCACCACACAGACACGATACGACAAATACACAACACACATAACACATACATCTGCACAACACACATGACACAATACATCACCACACAGACACGATACGACAAATACACAACACACATAACACATACATCTGCACAACACACATGACACAATACATCACCACACAGACACGATACGATAAATACACAACACACATAACACATACATCTGCACAACACACATGACACAATACATCACCACACAGACACGATACGACAAATACACAACACACATGACACATACATCTGCACAACACACATGACACATACATCTGCACAACACACATGACACATACATCTGCACATCACACTTGACACATACATCTGCACAACACACATGACACATACATCTGCACAACACACATGACACAATACATCACCACACAGACACGATACGACTAACACACAAGACACATAACACATACATCTGCACAACACACATGACACATACATCTGCACAACACACATAACACATACATCTGCACAACACACATAACACATACATCTGCACAACACACATGACACATACATCTGCACAACACACATAACACATACATCTGCACATCACACATGACACATACATCTGCACAAAACACATAACACATACATCTGCACAACACACATGACACATACATCTGCACAACACACATGACACAATACATCACCACACAGACACGATACGACAAATACACAACACACATACATCTGCACAACACACATAACACATACATCTGCACAACACACATGACACATACATCTGCACAACATACATGACACATACATCTGCACAACACACATGACACATACATCTGCACAATACACATGACACAATACATCACCACACAGACACGATACGACAAATACACAAGACACATACATCTGCACAACACACATGACACAATACATCTGCACAACACACATGACACAATACATCACCACACAGACACGATACGACAAATACACAACACACATAACACATACATCTGCACAACACACATGACACAATACATCACCACACAGACACGATACGACAAATACACAACACACATGACACATACATCTGCACAACACACATGACACATACATCTGCACAACACACATGACACATACATCTGCACAACACACATGACACAACACCCCTCCAGAACTCAGATAAAACACTGTGCCTCCACTACCTACCATACATTGTACCACACCTCTGAACTAAAAGCGAACAAGATCCACCGTATAATTATTCCTTACGTATTCCTTGTTTCCTCAAATCCTTGTTTCCTGACTCACACTTTAAAATGCTTTAAGATCACTGCATTTCACAAGTATACTGGTAGTATCAAGTGAGACAGTATTTACCACTACAAGTTATCTCGCTGCTACATCAGAAAAACAAGATTCACATGTTGGCAAACAGGTACAAGAAGCAATCGTCTCTCTGGACAGTAACAAAGAATACTAGGAGATGTTTGTTTCTTGTTTTTATTTTGTCAACAGGTGAAACATATTCTAAAATACGACAGATGTAGCTACAACATAACCAATAGTGGCAAATACAGCCACCACTGAACATACTATGAGTATACTTGTGATGAACAACCTAGAAATCAGTGATTACTCCACTGTCTCAAGGCAGGTTGAGACAATGTTTGTGTAACAAGCTGATCTGAACAAGTGACTGTTTTGCCTTACCTGTTTCCCAGACTTGGCTTCTGGACCATGCCCCACTTTGATATCTTCAACAATCACACCACCAGAAACCACGCGCTTCTTTGGTGTCTCTTTCGGGGTCTGGCTGGCTGAGGGTTTGGGAGTGTCTTTTTTGGGTTGATTTGGTGTTGACTTGGGTGTGTCTTTTGTGAGCTTAGGGACTGATGATTTCTGAAACAGTGGATGAGCGAGTTTAGTTTCACGCCACTTTTAGCAATATTCCAGCTGGTGTGAGGGGGAAAGACACCAGAAATAGTCTCCACACATTGTACCAATGTGGGGGAATGACACTCATGTCGATTCTTCTAGGAACATATTATACCAAGGACAGTTTCTTCCCTGGAACTTAAGGCACCAAGGACAGTTTCTTCCTTGGAACACAGGGTATTAAAGACATTGGGACATGAGGTTTTCCCTTTGAATCTAATGATGAGGGACAACACAGATTTGCTTACCTCAGGTGTATTCTGTTGTGTTTCTGCTCCCTCCTTGTTTTTGTTTTTCTTCTTCTTCTTTTTCTTTTTCTTCTTCTTTTCTTCAGTGCCTGGAGTATTTGCTACACCATTTTGTCCAGGACTCTGAAACAACACAAGCGTAATGTTATGATGCTATAAATCAAAACCATCAGAACCAGAGGTAAGTGTATTGACCTACTTCTCAAGGCAATTCTTGAACAAGGACAATGGCATAGACTGATGCTCATGCTTTTGATCACTGGATTGTCTGGTCCTGACTCAATTATTTACATGCTGCTGCTATATAGCGGCCATTCACTCACAAGGAATTCGGACATACATTGAAGATAAAATAACATTGGACTATCACATAAATCTTCTTAGGACATTGATTAATTTGAAGAAGCAACAATTCTTGAAGGAAGGTGAAAAAAAATTACTAAAGGCTGTCACCTTTTCTTTTGAGGCACTGTCTGCAGCTGCCTGCTTTGTAGGTTGTTTCTTCTTCTCTTGTTTTTTGGCTTTGGGTGATTTAGCTGGCACTTGTTGGTCCTCTGCTTCCCCATCCGATTCATCATCTGTATGGGATACACAATCAGATGATACACAATTCATACATAATCGGTTGCATCCCACTAGAGGTACACAGTCAGCTGACTCAAACATGGGATACACAATCAGATGACTCTCAAAAGGGATAGGCAATCAGCTGACTAAAACAAGGGATATACAACTAGTCAAATCAAACAAGGGAAACACAATCAACTGACTCGCACAAGGGATACGCAATCAGTTGACTCACACAAGGGATACACAATCAGTTGACTCACACTAGGGTAACACAATCAGTTGACTCACATATGGGATTCACAATCAACCAGCAAATCACAAAATCAATCAATTAACATGTCAGTCAGGTACGAGTCATTCTCAAAAGATGCAGCTTTTTCACGTATCAGGATTCAAACTTCAATATAACCGTCAAATTTTATCAGTTATGTTAAAAATCTGACTTCTCCTTCATTAGGTATATCTAATCTATCTTGGGAATTTTTTATGACAAACAAAATGAAGAAATACTTTTTATTTTATTCCTTTATGCGACAAAAGATATGCACTTTGTCATGTATCTGGGTGCAAAAACCTAACATAAGGTGTCTGTTGTGCTATAAATTTCATTGATGAAAAGAACAGACCTTTTCCCCATTCCCGGCAGATGTTTGAGATTTCGAAGCTGAATTTTGAAGTAAAAAACAATCTTTTTCTCTTGTATACAAGAAGATGTCTTTCCTGTAACAGTTCAATATACGTATCAAATCATCAGTGATCTGTCATCTTGTGAAGGTGGAACTCCCATTAACAACTTCTGGTTGAGAGTGATAAACATGTGGCGTTAAGCTCAAGACAGAACTTTTAAAGAAAATCAAGTAGAATAGGTAAACATTTGCAAGTACTTTGTATGGGTGTCTTTTAAGTAACATCAATTAACAAAAGAAACAAACAATTTTCCAAAAATATGTGTTTCTCTTTGCATTTGGAACCATAATTACAACACAAGGATGTTGTCTGAAAAGGGAAAGGGAATAGTCATTATTTTTTTCTGAATTTACTTTTGCAATCTGTCTCTCAAATAACAGTCTTTTCTTTAACAGCCATTTTGTTATTGGAAAGGCCATCAGTGTTACTTCAAAGAAAAACATCTTAGTTTAGTCACATATTCTTTTTATTTTACATCATTAACAGCTTAATTGTGATAAAGATCTAAGGTGTATATATGCAGAAACTGAAACATGTTTTACGCTTTCTTTTCTGAATGCAGCTATCCTTATTTTTGTAAAAGGTTGTTACTAGAGAGAAGTTATGTGACTGCAAAGACAATTCAATACAAATTTGAAAATACCCAATATATCTAGAAGGTCTTTGTTCATCTAGATTTGCTAAGTCCTTACATTAGGACCATTAAGTTTATATTTGAAGTAACAATTGATATTTTCCTTAACAATTTGTATGTTTCACACCTTTCAAAAATACCTGTTATTTAAAGGACTTATGTTGTTACTGCAAAGACAGTTTAATATACATGATCTTTCATTTTTGTTTTTCTTTCCTGATTTATTCAGATGTGCATTAAGATATGAGACAAAATTACCTTATGCTTAACACAGAAGTCTGTTCTTGAAACTTTGCATGCTTATATCCATCTTAAAGACTGTTATTTGAAAGACAGTGTGTGACTGATCATACTAGTTATGGCACTGTAATAATCAGTCTGCAAAAACAATCAAAATGTTGAACATCCAATTTCCTGAAAAAAGTTAATTGGTGATCATCTAAATTAAAAAGTCAGTGAAACATTCATTTCTGTATGTTTTTCAGAACTGGCAAAATGGGTATGACAACTACAGAGATTAATTTTGTTGATTTATTTGTTACTTTGACAGCTTGAGGCAGATGATCTAAACTTGATACTTTTGTTAGTTGTAAACCTGTTCAACAGTTTCAGGATGGTGATCCAAACTTTGATACATTTGTTACTTGTAAACCAGTTTGACAGTTTCATAAATTCATTACAAATATGATGTAGGCTATTTAATACTGTCAAACTTGTCATTAAATTGTTTTTCTGACTTCCCAAAAGAAACAAATTTCAAGATGGTAACTGCTACTTTAATTGGTGTTTATATAAAGCACAAAATCTATAGTTTTTTTAATTCTTCCTGGTCTTCCATTAACTTGTTCTGAAATGTCTTTCCAGTAACACTGACATGCCTATAGGCTAACAAAGAGGCAAAGTTCTAACATACAGACTATATATTTTGGTCTACAAGTATGGAAAAAACAATACTTTTTAGTGAGTGAGTGAGTTTAGTTTTACGTCGCACTTAGCAATATTCCAGCTATATGGCGACGGTCTGTAAATAATCAAGTCTGGACCAGACAATCCAGTGATCAACAACATGAGCATCGATCTGCACAATGGGGAACCGATGACATGTGTCAACCAAGTCAGCTAGTCTGACCACCCGATCCCGTTATTTTATTTTATGGCAAGCATGGGTTGCTGAAGGCCTATTCTACCCCGGGACCTTCACGGGTCCAATACTTTTTAGACACTGATTGATATGAACCTAGCTTATCATCAATGTCACTGATGTATTCTTATCCTAACTAAATATACAATCGAATTGTCTTTGTTTATGTCATTGTTAGTCACCTTATTTGGAGATATGGATATAACATGTAACACTTATTATATTTCCGAGGGTAACACACAAAGAACTCTTTCTTTCATTACAGATAGATCAAAGATTTTTGTTACAAATAAATAGCTTTTCTAATTTATTTCACATATTTTCTTTCCAATAACATAGAGTGTCTTTGGCATAACGATACTGTCTTTCATATAACACTACTTGAAAGTAAATGTTTTATGATCTTATGAGTAAGACATTGTCAGAAATCAATCAGAAATATTAAAATATTCTCTTCAAATCGCCTTCAGTGCAATATTTTTGTATGACAGACAGCTGAGGGGATATCAAGAACATTGAAAAGTACCAGCAGATTTCACTATTTCATCTGACACAGTGTAGATCAGGTTTATTTCATAAACATGCAATCATGGAACTGAATTTTTAGGTGTGTGTAACAAAATAACAGGTAAGGTAGAATTTACAATGCAATATCTTTAGGCATCAATGTATTTTTTAAAAAAAAAATATAAGTACTAATGTTCTTACAGGAAAGACAATATGGCTGTGACCTAATTAGTTTAATTAGTCTTCATGACAATACTGAACATAATTAAGCCTCAAATATTATTGACATGTGAATCTTAACAATGTTGTTTCCCATATGTGAAAATAGTGATTGATTATTATGTCTTTGAATTATGTTGCCTTTGTACACCAAACAGCTGCAACTTTTGAGAATGACTCGTATAACGGTGGAAGAGTGCTCATGGTAACAATGGAAGAAGTTCTGTACACTGCAGTCATTATTATAGTGAGGGACAGTAGAGGTGTACTCCAGACATTATAGTGAGGGACAGTAGAGGTGTACTCCAGTCATTATAGTGAGGGACAGTAGAGGTGTACTCCAGTCATTATTACAGTGAGGGACAGTAGAGGTGTACTCCAGTCATTATAGTGAGGGACAGTAGAGGTGTACTCCAGTCATTATAGTGAGGGACAGTAGAGGTGTACTCCAGACATTATAGTGAGGGACAGTAGAGGTGTACTCCAGTCATTATAGTGAGGGACAGTAGAGGTATACTCCAGTCATTATAGTGAGGGACAGTAGAGGTGTACTCCAGTCATTATAGTGAGGGACAGTAGAGGTGTACTCCAGACATTATAGTGAGGGACAGTAGAGGTGTACTCCAGACATTATAGTGAGGGACAGTAGAGGTGTACTCCAGTCACTATAGTGAGGGACAGTAGAGGTATACTCCAGTCATTATAGTGAGGGACAGTAGAGGTGTACTCCAGTCATTATAGTGAGGGACAGTAGAGGTGTACTCCAGTCATTATAGTGAGGAACAGTAGAGGTGTACTCCAGTCATTATAGTGAGGGACAGTAGGGATGGACTCCAGTCGTTATAGTGAGGGACAGTAGAGGTGTACTCCAGACATTATAGTGAGGGACAGTAGAGGTGTACTCCAGTCATTATAGTGAGGGACAGTAGAGGTGTACTCCAGTCATTATAGTGAGGGACAGTAGAGGTGTACTCCAGTCATTATAGTGAGGGACAGTAGAGGTATACTCCAGTCATTATAGTGAGGGACAGTAGGGGTGTACTCCAGACATTATAGTGAGGGACAGTAGAGGTGTACTCCAGTCATTATAGTGAGGGACAGTAGAGGTGTACTCCAGTCATTATAGTGAGGGACAGTAGAGGTGTACTCCAGTCATTATAGTGAGGGACAGTAGAGGTGTACTCCAGACATTATAGTAAGGGACAGTAGAGGTGTACTCCTGTCATTATAGTGAGGGACAGTAGAGGTGTACTCCAGTCATTAAAGTGAGGGACAGTAGAGGTGTACTCCAGTCATTATAGTGAGGGACAGTAAAGGTGTACTCCAGTCATTATAGTGAGGGACAGTAGAGGTATACTCCAGTCATAGTGAGGGACAGTAGGGGTGTACTCCAGTCATTATAGTGAGGGACAGTAGGGGTGTACTCCAGTCATTATAGTGAGGGACAGTAGAGGTATACTCCAGTCATTAGAGTGAGGGACAGTAGAGGTATACTCCAGTCATTATTATAGTGAGGGACAGTAGAGGTGTACTCCAGTCATTATAGTGAGGAACAGTAGGGGTGTACTCCAGTCATTATTATAGTGAGGGACAGTAGGGGTGTACTCCAGTCATTATTATAGTGAGGGACAGTAGAGGTGTACTCCAGTCATTATAGTGACGGACAGTAGAGGTGTACTCCAGTCATTATAGTGAGGGACAGTAGAGGTGTACTCCAGTCATTATAGTGAGGGACAGTAGAGGTGTACTCCAGTCATTATAGTGAGGGACAGTAGAGGTGTACTCCAGACATTATAGTGAGGGACAGTAGAGGTGTACTCCTGTCATTATAGTGAGGGACAGTAGAGGTGTACTCCAGTCATTATTGTAGTGAGGGACAGTAGAGGTGTACTCCAGTCATTATAGTGAGGGACAGTAGAGGTGTACTCCAGTCATTATAGTGAGGGACAGTAGAGGTGTACTCCAGTCATTATAGTGAGGGACAGTAGAGGTGTACTCCAGTCATTATAGTGAGGGACAGTAGAGGTGTACTCCAGACATTATAGTGAGGGACAGTAGAGGTGTACTCCTGTCATTATAGTGAGGGACAGTAGAGGTGTACTCCAGTCATTATTGTAGTGAGGGACAGTAGAGGTGTACTCCAGTCATTATAGTGAGGGACAGTAGGGGTGTACTCCAGTCATTATAGTGAGGGACAGTAGAGGTGTACTCCAGACATTATAGTGAGGGACAGTAGAGGTGTACTCCAGTCATTAAAGTGAGGGACAGTAGAGGTGTACTCCAGTCATTATAGTGAGGGACAGTAGGGGTGTACTCCAGTCATTATTATAGTGAGGGACAGTAGAGGTGTACTCCAGTCATTATAGTGAGGGACAGTAGGGGTGTACTCCAGTCATTATAGTGAGGGACAGTAGAGGTATACTCCAGTCATTATAGTGAGGGACAGTAGAGGTATACTCCAGTCATTATTATAGTGAGGGACAGTAGAGGTGTACTCCAGTCATTATAGTGAGGGACAGTAGGGGTGTACTCCAGTCATTATTATAGTGAGGGACAGTAGGGGTGTACTCCAGTCATTATTATAGTGAGGGACAGTAGAGGTGTACTCCAGTCATTATACTGAGGGACAGTAGAGGTGTACTCCAGTCATTATAGTGAGGGACAGTAAAGGTGTACTCCAGTCATTATAGTGAGGGACAGTAGAGGTATACTCCAGTCATAGTGAGGGACAGTAGGGGTGTACTCCAGTCATTATAGTGAGGGACAGTAGGGGTGTACTCCAGTCATTATTATAGTGAGGGACAGTAGGGGTGTACTCCAGTCATTATTATAGTGAGGGACAGTAGAGGTGTACTCCAGTCATTATAGTGAGGGACAGTAGAGGTGTACTCCAGTCATTATAGTGAGGGACAGTAGAGGTGTACTCCAGACATTATAGTGAGGGACAGTAGAGGTGTACTCCTGTCATTATAGTGAGGGACAGTAGAGGTGTACTCCAGTCATTAAAGTGAGGGACAGTAGAGGTGTACTCCAGTCATTATAGTGAGGGACAGTAGAGGTGTACTCCAGTCATTATAGTGAGGGACAGTAGGGGTGTACTCCAGTCATTATTATAGTGAGGGACAGTAGAGGTGTACTCCAGTCATTATAGTGAGGGACAGTAGGGGTGTACTCCAGTCATTATAGTGAGGGACAGTAGAGGTATACTCCAGTCATTATAGTGAGGGACAGTAGAGGTATACTCCAGTCATTATTATAGTGAGGGACAGTAGAGGTGTACTCCAGTCATTATAGTGAGGGACAGTAGGGGTGTACTCCAGTCATTATTATAGTGAGGGACAGTAGGGGTGTACTCCAGTCATTATTATAGTGAGGGACAGTAGAGGTGTACTCCAGTCATTATACTGAGGGACAGTAGAGGTGTACTCCAGTCATTATAGTGAGGGACAGTAAAGGTGTACTCCAGTCATTATAGTGAGGGACAGTAGAGGTATACTCCAGTCATAGTGAGGGACAGTAGGGGTGTACTCCAGTCATTATAGTGAGGGACAGTAGGGGTGTACTCCAGTCATTATTATAGTGAGGGACAGTAGGGGTGTACTCCAGTCATTATTATAGTGAGGGACAGTAGAGGTGTACTCCAGTCATTATAGTGAGGGACAGTAGAGGTGTACTCCAGTCATTATAGTGAGGGACAGTAGAGGTGTACTCCAGTCATTAAAGTGAGGGACAGTAGAGGTGTACTCCAGTCATTATAGTGAGGGACAGTAGAGGTGTACACCAGTCATTATAGTGAGGGACAGTAGGGGTGTACTCCAGTCATTATTATAGTGAGGGACAGTAGAGGTGTACTCCAGTCATTATAGTGAGGGACAGTAGGGGTGTACTCCAGTCATTATAGTGAGGGACAGTAGAGGTATACTCCAGTCATTATAGTGAGGGACAGTAGAGGTATACTCCAGTCATTATTATAGTGAGGGACAGTAGAGGTGTACTCCAGTCATTATAGTGAGGGACAGTAGGGGTGTACTCCAGTCATTATTATAGTGAGGGACAGTAGGGGTGTACTCCAGTCATTATTATAGTGAGGGACAGTAGAGGTGTACTCCAGTCATTATACTGAGGGACAGTAGAGGTGTACTCCAGTCATTATAGTGAGGGACAGTAAAGGTGTACTCCAGTCATTATAGTGAGGGACAGTAGAGGTATACTCCAGTCATAGTGAGGGACAGTAGGGGTGTACTCCAGTCATTATAGTGAGGGACAGTAGGGGTGTACTCCAGTCATTATTATAGTGAGGGACAGTAGGGGTGTACTCCAGTCATTATTATAGTGAGGGACAGTAGAGGTGTACTCCAGTCATTATAGTGAGGGACAGTAGAGGTGTACTCCAGTCATTATAGTGAGGGACAGTAAAGGTGTACTCCAGTCATTATAGTGAGGGACAGTAGAGGTATACTCCAGTCATAGTGAGGGACAGTAGGGGTGTACTCCAGTCATTATAGTGAGGGACAGTAGGGGTGTACTCCAGTCATTATAGTGAGGGACAGTAGGGGTGTACTCCAGTCGTTATAGTGAGGGACAGTAGAGGTGTATTCCAGTCGTTATAGTGAGGGACAGTAGGGGTGTACTCCAGTCATTATAGTGAGGGACAGTAGAGGTGTACTCCAGTCATTATAGTGAGGGACAGTAGAGGTGTACTCCAGTCATTATAGTGAGGGACAGTAGAGGTGTACTCCAGTCGTTATAGTGAGGGACAGTAGGGGTGTACTCCAGTCATTATAGTGAGGGACAGTAGGGGTGTACTCCAGTCATTATAGTGAGGGACAGTAGAGGTGTATTCCAGTCATTAATATAGTGAGGGACAGTAGAGGTGTACTCCAGTCATAGTGAGGGACAGTAGGGGTGTACTCCAGTCATTATAGTGAGGGACAGTAGGGGTGTACTCCAGTCGTTATAGTGAGGGACAGTAGAGGTGTACTCCAGTCATTATAGTGAGGGACAGTAGGGGTGTACTCCAGTCATTATAGTGAGGGACAGTAGGGATGTACTCCAGTCATTATTATAGTGAGGGACAGTAGAGGTGTACTCCAGTCATTATAGTGAGGGACAGTAGGGGTGTACTCCAGTCATTATTATAGTGAGGGACAGTAGGGGTGTACTCCAGTCATTATTATAGTGAGGGACAGTAGAGGTGTACTCCAGTCATTATACTGAGGGACAGTAGAGGTGTACTCCAGTCATTATAGTGAGGGACAGTAAAGGTGTACTCCAGTCATTATAGTGAGGGACAGTAGAGGTGTACTCCAGTCATTATAGTGAGAGACAGTAGGGGTGTACTCCAGTCATTATAGTGAGGGACAGTAGGGGTGTACTCCAGTCATTATAGTGAGGGACAGTAGGGGTGTACTCCAGTCATTATAGTGAGGGACAGTAGGGGTGTACTCCAGTCATTATAGTGAGGGACAGTAGGGGTGTACTCCAGTCATTATAGTGAGGGACAGTAGGGATGTACTCCAGTCGTTATAGTGAGGGACAGTAGGGGTGTACTCCAGTCATTATAGTGAGGGACAGTAGGGGTGTACTCCAGTCATTATAGTGAGGGACAGTAGAGGTGTACTTGTAACAATGGAAGAGGTTCTGTACACTGCAGGTATTACTATAGTGAGGCTATTGACATTAAGACACATGCACATCATCTTGCTACTAGTTGCGCTATATTCAGTTGGAATGACTTCCATTCAACAAACCTTCCTCCTCCTGCTCCTCTTCCATACTGTCTTCCATGTCTTCCCCCATCATCAACTAACAAACACATACAAACATTCATGTTTCATAGTGCTTCTCAATTTTACAAATTAGCAAAAGGTTTCAAAAATATTAATGCAACATAAATTGAAAGAATGAACTGTCTGTTCAGTCATTTCTGTGATAAAACTGTTGACTGTACGGATCATTTCTTGAGACAGTTCATTCTACTAGCTCATTTTAGCAAGGGAGTAAGTATCGGGATCGAAAGCTGACATCTGTGATCAAATACACACATGGCACACAACGTCTAATCATAACCTAGTTCTGCTTGAAGCCAATCCAGAAAGATTCTTGCAGTCATATGTGTGAGCATGAAGGAACAAACCTAGAGAGTGCATATCTGGTATTCTGCCGACACAGCAACTGTCACTTCAAACACCTCAGCAGGGCAAGTTTTGGATCACCAAACACCTACTGGCATGCCATAACATTTGCTCGTGACGCCACCGATCCATGTTAGATATCCCACATAGGTACACTGAGGAGTGAAGCCTATATCTGGTGTCCCCTGTCCCCATGCCACAGCCATGATATTGCTGGAAAGTTACTAAAACTGGTGTGAAATCATACTCACTCATTCAACTCACAATCATCCTTATAATTCTAACAGCACTGACTATACATAAAAAAAAAGCATTTACCTCTTCATCATCATCATCATCCTCTTCATCATCATCATCATCATCATCATCGCTGTCATCACAATCAAGGTCTTCACAGTCATCATTCATGCATAACAACTTAGATTTCTTTTGTTGGACAGCTCCAGTGTCTTTGGCTTTTCTTTTCTTTGCATCTACAAAATCAAGATCTCTGTGACATACACTTGAATTTAACCCTGAAGATCCAGTGTAGAAAAGGTTTTTAGCAACCAATGCTTGTCACAAAAGGCAACAATGCTTGTCGTAAGAGGTGACTAAAGGGATTGGGTGGTCAGACTCGAGGACATGATCCACATGTCATCTGTTCCCAAATGCGAGTATTGATGTGAATGCTGTTGATCATCGGTTGTCTGGTCCAGATTCGATCATTTACAGAACGCCGCCATATAGCTGGAATACTGCAGTGTGTGGCTTAAAACTAATCAGACTCACTCACTCACTACACTTTAATTATTCCAGCTACATGTTTGCTGCCAGTACAAAGCCCAGGACAGAAAGTCCAGTAGCCGACATGATCGGCAACAACCTACAAAGACTGGAGTTGACTATAATCAAGTCTCAAAACATGAAACATGAAGTTGCCAAATTTGGGCCTGTATCTTCAATCAGGTGCCAGAATCCCTAGGGGGCACAGTGTATCATATCAATCTGCAGCAAACTTTCAAAAACTGAGCATGCTATAGTACACCAGCTGAATACTTGATCTCATCGTACAATATGGTACATGTCTATAATTATGGCTCATGGCATTGCAGCAATATTCTGGTGAGTCAGTACTGTACTATGGTGGCATACACTTATGCACTGTATGAACCAGAGCCATTGATAGTGTCAGGATTGCCCTCAGCTGTACACATGTCCCACCTTTCTTCAAGGCCATCTCTATAGCAAAATCTTCATCATCACTGTCATCATCACTGTCATCCTCACTGTCTTCTTCTGCCATACCCAGCAGCTCAGGTGCCTCGTCTGTAACCATAGCAACAAATACTGGTGATTACAAGACAGGAATGTAAGATCACTTCCAGAAGAAAGCAGCAGGTTGCTTATAATAGTTCAGCAGCAGCAACAGCAGCAACAGCAGCACTAACACAAGTTAACCCACTAGGACATAATTTAACTTCACTTCCAAAGGCTACTAACTTTAATTATACTCACACTGCATCTAATCTATGATTTCCCACATCCTTCTTCAATATTTCACAGCCAGACTAGGGTGTCATGGCTGCATCAAAGCAACATGAGGAAATACTCACCAGCACTGTTGGGAACACTGAACCCCTGGTGTAACATGACTCGGCTACTTACAAGACAAACACTTTTGGGCAATACTGACCTTACTAGACACTCAAACATATATCTTCACATGTTCAGTTACAAATAAGCAGAGCACAGCTTCCCAACCACACAGAGTCCTCATAGTCATGTCACTCACCATCTGACTCCGAGGAATCTCCGCTGAGCCCCATCTCGTCATTGTACTGCCCCTCATCCAGCAGGTAACCAGTGAGATGCACAATACCTACAGCAAACATCAACATGGTCATTAGCTGTACATTTGTTTCAATAAACATAATGTGTCATTGTCTGAGAAGAGTGCAGTTTGGTACATATGTCACAGTCAGACGCGTAATCTGAAACTTTCAGTCTTTTCATCAAATGACTGTTTTGATCAGTCAGATAATGAAATCACTGAAATCTCTAGTCATTTTACGAAATGACTGCAACTTAGCCCTGAGAGTTACACTATCTGACTGAAATGGCTGTTCGTTGGTCATAAATGCACTTAATATGCGACATAACAAAATATACATAGTACATTTTTCACTTCATATACATGCAATCAGGTAAATATCATTATTCCTAGCCCACACACAGAAGGGCAGGACTTGGCACATACAATTACTACTTGTTGCAACAGTTTAAGCTATTATGGCAACCACTGTTACATCTCAGTTCGGCCCTAAAACACTTGCACCTATTTGTCTGTCACCTTTTAAGTCCTGAACAGCCACATTTGACAAAACCCTGCCCAACTGATATGGATGACATGGAAACTGCCTCTCTCTTCGAAACACATGTGTCTTTGTTAACGTCTGTGATGTCTAAAGATGCTCAGGGCAAATGTCAAACTGATTTTGGGAGTAGAGTCCTTTGAGAATACCACTTTTGGTATCAATTGTGTACATGTCATTCTCATTCTCATCACACCAAATATAGTGCACCGATCTCCTCTACCATGACCAACCATAGGAACTGGCACAGCTACATTATCACCAGGTTCCCCAGCACTTCTGCTGCCTCTTTGATGACAGGGGACGAAGGATGCAGAATTTGGTATACCATAATCTACTTCAAACTACCATGGCTCATGGACTGCATGTCAATGAGGTCAACTTGTCGCTAGGATGCAAATTCACTGGTAAGAACAGATTTGACTACTCAATCCAAACCTTGGTCATCGGTCTATTTCTCTTTTTCTGTCACTCTTGACACTGTGATTTAAAAACCTCAACACTGTCATGCAAGATACTGGCGTATCAGTTGTTTCATCTTCAACATGATCATTGCTCACATGTTCAATGCTAACAAAGCACACAGGTGTATCATCTGGGGTCTGGTGCTTCTTTATCAACATGTAGACGTCACCCACAAAGATAGTACACATGACGGCTCTTTCACTTGTTGATTCACTAGCCTGCCTAACCTCCTCTGCCAACATGAAGAACTCTTCCCTGGGAATCATGTACTTCGAGCACTTGGCATATCCCTCTTGTAGTTTATTAAGAAACCGTTGCTCAGTACTGTTACCCATACTGAAAGCTGGCTGCAAATGTCTGTTGGTGGCAGTGTTCGGGGCAATTTAAATGATTCAGGTGGTGTTGCAGGTGATGTTTTCACCTACATATTCCTAGCGCTTGAATCTTCTCCAGGACAGAATTAATCCTTGAGAAGCCAACTAACGGAGAGCAGATAAGGTTGTTGTTGCAGCTATGTCTCTTCATAGTACACACCCTGTGAACTCCTTGTCAGATTAAGCTAATTAGGATGTCTTCATAACAATCAAAAAACTGAAAACTAGATATGAGAAGCAGTATCACCAATGAACCATTTCAGTCAGACAGCGTTACACCCAGGGCCAATCTTCAGTCATCTCATGATATGACAAAGAGATTGCAGTCATTTCCCAAAATGACTGATTATAGTATACAGTCTGACAGTCTTGTAACATATGCAGCAAGATCAGTAAGGGAGCTAACTCAGGACAGTTTCCTAAATTATTCACATATGAAAGAACACAATGTAGTATTTCCCAGGGTTTTCCTTTGTATTAGGTATGCAGGATCCCAGAATATGTTAGTATATGGTATTATGAAATCCTTCATTCATGATTCTCAACCACTGTTCATCACGTTCATTCAGAACAATTCACAAACAACTCGGACAAATTTCACCTTACGTAGTCAAAACGTGTGACAGTGTTTGATTTAGCAGTGTATAATGTCCATCACATAGTGAAACACCTTCCTCACTCTGCCGCAGCACAAGCAGAGCAACATCACTGTGATGAGCTTTGTGGATCTCTCAGTGGCACCACAGGTTATCAGAATTACCCAACCTTGTGACTGTGCCAACGAGAATGAATACTGAGACCTAGCAGGGCTGCACATTGTCCAGTAAAGGAATCTGTATTGTGGTAAATAGGGAGCTATATTGTGCATGCAGTTCTTATTGTTTACATACTGGAGAAGGTGACAAATTCCTCCCTTAAACAAGAGAAAATAGCTGTCAAGTTTCATGATATTTGCAATCAATTCAAAAATTCATTTTAGAATGGATTTTGTAATTCAACAACATAAGTGATAATGAAATTGTTAAAAGAATTTCACCCACTACACCGGAACGCAGATCACAGTCTGACATTAATTCTGTGAAGTCCTATTTCTCTCACACCTACCTGTACCATTGAGAAAGAATGTCACCTCCTCTCCCTCAGTGAAGTTCAGGTCCAGTGGCTGTTGGTAGAGGCGCCCAAACTCCAGTGTGCACATAACAAACTCTGCTTTCTCATGCTGAATCATCACAGACACATGCTTCTCCTTTGTTTTGGGGGCATCTGTCAGTACCACATATACACCTTACCACCAATGGCAAACAATAGCAATTACAATTTCCTTAAACCACAAGCCTTGTATTTACTGTATTAGTGAAATACCCCTTAGAAACTAACAGACCTACCTGAAAATGCTTTTTAAGAATCATAAACACTCAGAACAATCAATACCAAGCTTACACATGTACATAACAGTCTGTAATATCCTGTGCATAATCCAGAGTTGAAGATGAGCTTGGTACAATGATTCTTTCAGTTGTATTGACGATAGCCTGTTCTCCACTTCCCAATAAGCATGTAAACAAATAGTAAGAAGCTTCATTTTGACAGATAACAAACCTGTACCAGACTCCAAGGCTGCCATTGAAATGTGGAAGGAGCGCTCCACAGTCTGTGTGTAGCGTTTACCGCCATCTAGAGTCACACCTGAAATAGCAATTAGTCTCAATGAACCTGCATCTGTGTCAAGACAATGCCTACATTACCACACATACTTGGCTACCACCAGCTGCTTGGCCAAGGCAAAGCAACTGTAAATATGTTTTATATCTCATTATCGCTTTCCTAACCCTGATATTGGTACAGCATTATTCTGCATATACTAGGGAAAGTTGATCACTGTCACTTGCACTGAGGTTGTATGTATGTTTGTGGTGATTAAGGAAAGGTAGTAGGAATGAGTCATGGATCAATAATCAATATCACAAAGATTTACATGCCATCCTAAACACCCCCGTGTACCGCGAAAAGTTGATAGGGGACCATACAATTCATAGTATGAAATAAATTGCTGAAAGTTTCTTGTCAACACATGGTCTATAGCTGTGTACTCAAGGCACTTTTTTGGATACGAAGGAATGTAGTCGAACCAAAATAAACACATTCTTCAAACCCAAACTTGTTCAAGATTACAAGATCATAGAATTACAGTATATACAAGACTGTTTCTTTGTTCTGTGTGACGTCCAGTACAGGACTGTATTCAGCAGTTTAACAGTGCCAGATGAAATAAAGGAGATGAAGACAGATTGCCCCTTTAACAAGATGAAATGAGGCAAGCATACTAACACACTGGCTTCTACTATTCTGGCACTCACAGGGAATTCAGAGAACCAGATTAGATTAGACCATTCCAAGGGTATTCATCAGTGTTCTCATTTTCATTAGAGTATATTTCTGTACCAAAAGCTATCTGGCTAACATATCTGCAGTATACATACTACTACCAGTAAAGAGTGGAGTTGTTTCGATTCTTTTTCGACATTGATGGAACAAAAGACACTGAAACAATCTTCATGTTTCACATCAGCTAGAGCAAATTTACCTGTACATTCCCCAAATTGATCAAGGATATTTCACCAACACACTGATAAACAAACATTTCATGATTTACAGGTGAAATTTCTACTGTACATAAACGTCTTCCAGTGTGATGGTGTGCAAATGTTCCTACTTGTAATTTTTATTATAAGTAATAAAACTATTTAATTTCAGCTAATGTTTAATTTAACAAACATAATTGATACATTTTCATTTGAAATCTCATATGTGTATATTCGTCATACATTTGAACCAATGTTTCTTCCAATGACCCAAGAAAAGCCTTCACATTTCAAACTAACAATAGGTGTCCACGTGTTCTAGACACCCATACACCTATCCGACACATATACTGTAGATCTACCAAACACTTTAAGGTTAAACATTATAGAACTTCTCAGTTAAGATATACTTACTGTGTCCAAAGGCAAAGTGAGAATGAGATCAACAATTAAACCAGACATCACGTGGAAAATCAGCATTTCTACCAGTTGTGTATTGACTCGTAGACCCACGTGGTCTACTCATCATAAACATCGACACTCCTCAACACACTAAAACATTGACAAGCATATGTCTCGCATGGAAAACGACAATTCTTGACAACTTGACAGAAACATAAATAAACCATTCGATATTTATCACGATCTTACCCCAAAACATGTTCTGAACGTCTCTTAACTTCACCATTAGATTTAAACTTGTTTCTTCCCCTGACCGCAAACTGGTCTGTATGTACTTCCGGCTAATGTCGTAAAGGTGGACGCGCGGATGTTCTGGCAGTATCAGCCCGGCGCAGTGATACCCAAGCTGTACTGAAGGCTACGCCCACGGGCGTTTAGTAATTTCAGTCATGTCAAGATGGACGAACACTACCAATTTATTGGAGATTACACTTATCATTTACACTGTAATTATTACCTTGGAGAGCATTGCTTTTAAACTCGATTTATTAAAAAGTGTGTTATGTTTTCCGATCAATACTTTATGGTAAAAAGATGTTTCAGCTATGTTATAAAACTAAAGGAAAATATCTGTCATTGTTTATATTCAGAGATGTTATACTGTTTCAGACTGAATTAATCACGAGCCGACGTCTTCTTGAACGTTGCCGCGCAACGCGTCAACCAGCGAACTGATACCGGCGTGAAGAACATAAGCATACTACCCTAGCTACACAGTGATTTAACTGTTGCGAGGAGACCGGTAATGAACAGGCATAGCTCTACTCCGTACAGTGTTTTACAAGTTCAAAAATATTTATTTTCTGAAGTCAAACAGTGAGAGCAATGTGATAGTCGGTATCAGGAGTCGAATTTTTCATATGCAGATATGTAATTTATCAGATGTTGAATAATTTCAAAGATTTCAAATTTAACAAGCATAACAAGCAGGGGTTCCTTTGATGTCGCCACGGGAAGGCTAAAATATATTTTTGCAGATATCCCGAAGGCTAAAATATATGTTTCTTATTTCCGGGGAGAGTTAATTTCCAAGGGAGTAAGGGGAGTAAGCCATCTTTGAAGCTATAGACACGGTGCCGGGAAGTATAGTCCATGTCGGGAGTACATAGACTTCTTTCAGAACATTGTTCTTTTTGGTCGAGGTTTGTGGCCAGAAGAATCTGTTTGTGAATGAATGGTGCTGGACATGGGCAGACACACTAAAATGTTAGCGCAAAAACAATTTCCATTTCACAGGGTTCATATTGTACCATGCAGACTATCAGTTAAGATTTCTTTATGAATCGCTACAGAATAGTGGCGATAGCAACGTTTTTGCCAACGGTCATCTGAGGAGACGATTTCCAAGTGAAAACATTTCCTGTTGACAGGCTTCCGTTCCATTGCGCAACTTAGTGCAGTAACCAGTCCAGAATTTTGAACTAATTCATTTATCTTGATATACAAATATTAATTAGTATGATATGATACATCTAAGCACCTGTATATTGCAACACTACGCTCCTAATCCTTGCAAACACGTTCTACAGCGTGCTCTGTCGTACAGCGAGCTCTGATAAACGAAGACCTGGAAATCGTCGAAATCTCAAAACGAGGCTCTGCCGCGAGGAAGTTTGGTGGTCTGTTACGGAATTGATATCATCTCAGTCTCATTGTGCGTTGCAGAACTACAATGAATAAGCGCACGAAACACATGATAGGTGTAACCAGTGAGCCAGATGCATTGTGAATCATTTTTCGGCCTCATCAAACAGGGATAGTCTTTGACGTCTTCGTTATATCTTGCCGCCTGCACCTCGACAAAAATATAGAAATGCGGTATTATTAAATTTTAAAATTAAAATTCATTTGTACAAACTTTTATCTTATGAAACAAAAAATTGGAATTCAGTGTAACCAGAGGTTTTTTTTGTTTTGTTTTGTTTTGTTTTTGTCTTTGGTGTCTATTTTCACATTCACACGGGAAAATTCGGATTAGCTGAAATGTTGGTCATTGTCTAAATAAGTTACAATGAGATTCATGTTTTTGTTCGTAGTTTCGGCTTCATTGGCTGCATTATTATGGCGTCAACAGAGTCGATCGCTGGGAAGACCCCGTAAAATCACCCCAAATCCACACTTTTTATGTGATAGTTGAAGGTGATCATGTGTGTCGCCTTTAGAGTAAATTATTACCAGATGAGCACAAGAGTCAGTCGGGATCGAACCTCTTCTATACAGAACAGGAAAACAAAACTTCCGAGGGTAATATGTAAACAAAAAGGATATTTAAAGTGAGGCCGGGGTAAAATATGTCCCCTCGGCGAAACATAATCTGCCCGTGGTAATTCACCTGGCCTCATAACGTGTTCAGACCTGAGGAGGTATACTTCAATCGAAGTCGATAATAGCCGCATACAACGCTATCAGATATATGTATACGGAAGTAATACTGTAGATAAGCTGTATCAAGTGAACTACTTCAGGCGCTGATCAACATCGCACTTCTCACGAAACTACCGTGAGAGTTGCGTCCCCTTGACCGCTTGTCGTAAGAGGCGACTAACGGGATCGGGTGGTCTGGCTCGCTGACTTGGTTGACACATGTCATCGGTTCCCAATTGATGCTCATATTGTTGATCACTGGATTGTCTGGTCCAGACTCGATTATTTACAGACCGACGCCATATAGCTGGAATACTGCTGAGTGCGGCGTAAAACTAAACTCACTCACTCACTGTACTAAGTGACTGGATAAATACGATCTATTTATCTTGCCAGATGTTGTAAGTGCGATTAACGAGATCGGGCCGTCTCAGCTAACTCAGCTCGCTAACTTGGTTGACACATGTCCCAGTTGTGTAGATCGATGCTCATGCTGTTGATAACTGGATTGTCTGGTCCTGACTCGATTACGTACAGACCGCTGCCACATGGCTGGAACATTGCTGATAATAAAGGTCACATGCTATGCAAAACACAACTTCTGCAGATTCTAGACTTACAGAAACAAATTATCATAAATGCAAATTCAGCATATAATGCTGAAAAAATAATTTGCTGAAAAAAGCCCGCGAAATGACAGTTTATACACGTTTATAATTTTCTATATTTCTTTCTTTTAACAATCAACAATGTATATCGCATATGTATAGATGAATATGTGATAATTCTGTTGTAATTATGTTTGAGTTTTTGGTTGCATGTGACTTCTAGACCCACTCTAGTCAGGTAGGTTTACGAGATGGCGATATGTTACATGATTGCACCTAACTTTGTAATGTTTTCACAACTATTGTGTAAAGGCCAAGGGTTTAGAAACCATCATTCAACAGTTGACAACATATTCACCCCTGTGTCTATTGTCATAATGCGTATGACGTGAAGAAAAGGCAGATTCTGTGCTTTCATGGATTTCATGAAAGCGTTCGACATGGTTAACCGAAGTAAGTTACTTTAAATGGCACTTTAAGTTATTTGAGTCTGTGGTCGTTTGTTAAACATATTTTATCCGAAGTTGAATAAAATTATGAGACTTAAATTTCCAAATGGCGGGGTGGAATTATGAGGATTCGCAATCTTAATTTCACTTTATTCGATTTACTCTTTTGCTTAAAGTGAAAGTTACAGTTTTCACTGCAAACAGACTAATGTTTATAGTTACAAGCCGGATACTCGTACACATGGACACGTATACTTAACACCACAAGAAACGTGACCCTCCTTCCTTAGTGACGGAGGTACCTGTGGTGCGTGGACGTCTACTTCTTGGTCTGTCTACGGTAACCACCCTCCTTTTTGCGCTGAGTGTGTCGTAAAACCTTGATGCGAAGGCATCTGCGGGTGTTGGCAACATCAGTATGTCGACCTCCACCTTCACCATCCCAATGGATCGCTCTCTCACTTCAGCTGTTTATCGCGGCATATTCCTCGTGCGTATGTCTGATATCATGCAATCTAGTCTCACTTTATACCCTGTAGAATTCCTCTACATATGAAATGGTTGCAAATGCTGCTCCAATATTGCTACGTTTTGGCGATTGATATTGCTGTGTGTAATCATAAAATGGAAACATGTTACTTAGCGAGCAAAAGTGTTAACAAAGGTAACTTTAGATGTTCCTAAAGACTTTTCACAATATTAAAGACACGTTAAAAGGTTGAAATCATACGAATGATTCTTCTACAATTTGTCACACTCTACAACAATCGTTTCTTGTCTTAATAGCTGAAAATGGTGACCATAATGGTATATCTTTGTCAGAAAGCTGAATTTTATTTCAACCTTTCTTTTGGACATCTACCTCTCTGTAATTGGTTTATTTCGGCGTGGTAGAAAATAGGGCAATATAATTCTACTGAGAAAGATGCATTTCACTTAAATATGAATGCATATGAGAATTTTTTGTCGTGATTGGCATAAAACTTTGTTGTTTGACTTGTAAATTCGCAATGTCAGTCCCGATTGTGTAACGAGCGTTTTGAGAAACGTGGTAAAGATAAAAGAATACCTTTTCCACAGTGTGTAGATATCGTTATTTCAAGTAATCATTCAGCTTTTTTAGTAAATATAGGACAATAGCTCAATGAATTTTATGGCGGACACAACGTTAATTTTTACTTGTTTAGCTCTCAAATGATTATTCTTACTTCAGTGCAAAGTCTGATACACGAGTCTTGCTCTTCCACTCCTGTTAACCAGTCTTAAATTTATCTTCTACGACCAGGTGTAACTCTTCCACCCTGACATCCGAGTCCCGCTCCTCCTGTAAAGTGCAAAAGTCTTGCATCTGTCCTCCAACGATGACCGAGTCTCACTATTTCGCTCAGATCTCCGAGTCGTATTCTTCCTTACATGTGCTCCATTTTGGTTGTTGGGATTTTGTTGTTGTTGGGTTTTGTTTTGGTTTGGTTTGGTCTGTGTTTTTTTTCCAATACCCGAGTCTGCATAACATGGTCTCTCCATTAATGCACCTTGCAGCCATGGCTTCTCAAACTGCGGATGTTGCGCAGCGTTAACTCGCTACATACACCATGTTCCGGTAAACCGACCATGCCCCTGTCTTCTTCTCAAGTCAACGAAGAGGTGGCATAGTCAAGTATTGTATAGACACCTTTCTCCTACCTCCATGTAATCAGATCCCGTTGTACTCAATCCGCGATGACTTCAAATCATTCACTTATTACCTACTATTTATGTAACTCAGTGAATAAACTATGTTTAAAAACACTGGACGCGAATTAGAACGAGAGACGATATTTCAATTAAATTATTTATTCCTTTGTTCTCGAGCTGGCGGTAGTTATCATTCTTTGACTGAAGTTGCCGGAATTATGTCCATTCTGCTCGGCCGTTGTGAAGCCCCTAACATGTATTCGGTAACAGATCGTCGCACATATTCCTCTTGTAAACGGTGTTCCCTAAATATTTCTTTACGATCCCCCTCGCCACCATGAATATCCAGCGTTTTTATCCCCAGGTTCGCGTGACCAAGTTTGTTTTTGCAGGCTTGTCTACCGCGTTGATCGTCTTAGTTAACTGTCGTATCATTCTATAAATACCATTATTCCTGCTTGTCGCTGATATTGATCCCGATAAGTGTCACTAATTAATGTAAACAAAAACCTGCCGACGAAGACAGGGAGATAACTCGATATAAAAACGATCAAAAACAACATGGTCGCATGCTCAATCCGCAAGCAAATAGTGAGAAAAAACAAAATGGCGTCGTAATCGTCGTCTGTCAAGATCAAGATTCAAACGTAGGCTACGACAAGTCACGTGAGCGTTAAACAAACAAATCTGTGCCCACATAAGCCGTTAATTATGCAGAAATGATGCAGCACAGCGGAGTGAGAAAATGTTTTATTTCATTTGTGAAGCAATCAGCGTTCCTCATTGACGTCTATTAACTTAACTATGAAGAATAAACAGATAAAGATGAAACGCAGAGTTTGCCAGACATGCTCACGGCCCCATGAGAGTTAAAAGGCCAGCAGAAGAGGGCAGAGAGGCAGAGCAGTTTTCATTTTACATTTTTCTATTCTTACGCAAATACCACGGGAGGAGAGGCTGAATCAATTTGAGACTAGTCTGTCCCCTGTGAGAGGACCAAGCAATGTCAGTCTGTTGTTGGACCCCGCGTGTGGGGTCCCAGGGGAACCCCGGCTTTAATCAATTCTCGTCCCCAGCATCTGCCCTGGGACCATATGGACGCAAGAAGCACATGTTCCCAATGACGTGTTATATCTAATAGCCCCAGAAATAACACTCTTCCTAGAATGTGTCGTTTGAATTATACTTGTGAATTATGTCATGAAATTTGGAAAATATTAGATCTGTAAAAATGGTTGTTGCAATGTATGTACATATCAGCAAGCGATGAGTATTGGATATATATGTATTGTTGGATGGCATGAAGATCAAGGAGTTTGTGTACCAAGAACATTGTGTACACCGTGTTAGGTTAGGGTTGCTAGATTTTGTTGTTTGCTGATTTGTCTTTAAATCGAAATGCCCTTCACAACATGGAAATATTGCTGTGCTGTTGTTTTCCTAGAACAGGACAAAGTGTATTCTTCGACGAAAAGATATAATAAAATGAGCTTACAATTCCTTGTACCCTGGTGAAATGTTGAGTGATTTGTTTCTTGAGGAATTTACATCCGCAACTTTGTTTGGTTACTGTGTATGATTGTACAGAATCTCACCTAAGTGTCACCATATGCCATACATAAGCATAGTTCAAAGTAAAACCTGTCTTGGCTTCGAGTAAGGTATTTCATACTTGAACTCATTGTTATGCGAACAGTGAAAATGAAACAAAAAAAAAAAAACACACAAAAAAACAGTCAGTGAAAAGACAACGTCACGACAACCTTGTGTTAAAATGATTTAACATATGTATTTAAATTGTGACGTCAACAACCCATCACTTCTCAACAATGAATAGTGTGACGTCATAAGGCTACAATGGCCCAATCAAACTCGTGAGACAAGTCATATTTCTACGAGGCTACTTATGCTTTTCACTACAGGACTGTATGATCCACATCCGGCTATGGTGATCAGCTGATGGCAACAGGCTCGCATCCTTACTGTATCTGTGCGATACAAAGTCATATTGAAACTTATTTTCAGAATATTTCGAAACTTAATGTGAAATTTAGATAATTTGTAAGTAATTCTAATTGGTTGTAACTTGTAATATGCACAAGTAATAGACTGCCGAACACATACATACACCAGTTTTTGACGATAGCTCAGAACAAACCAATTAAGGCGTGGTCAGTCGAAGGAGATGTGTCTGTTGGGGTATCACAGGTATGCTTAGCGACTTCTGTTGGGGCATCACTGGTATGTTACAGTTTCAGGACAGGTGCCTGCACTCTTGCACGCTCGAACACACGCGCACACAAACACACACACACTCACTCACCCTCATCCTCAAACCTCACTCTCACCTTCACCTTCACCCTCACCCTCACCCTCACCCTCACCCTCACCCTCACCCAAACCCAAACCCCTGGATCCGCCTATGATTACGGTGTATCTGCTGCAGGTTTCAGCATTGTATCATGTTGATAGCGCATGCAACTGATTTTGGAACATTGAAATTATTTTGGAATGTATTCTTCAGCTCAACATTTCAGAAGCCGGTTAGGGTCTCCTCTGTAGCTGCTGGAGACCTTGGTGACGGGAACTCACAGCGAGTGACAGACTTACAGCTTAACACGATGACAGTCTTTCTCACTGAACCAAATACAACGGTGGAAACAGTTGAAGTAGTGTTGGTCATATCTTTCTGAGTCAATGAACTAAAATCCCCACGGTTCAGACAGTGGCACTGAACCAGGGTCACAACGATTCAGACAGGGGCATTGAACCAGGGTCACAACGGTTGAGACAGTGTCAATAAACCAGGGACACAACGGTTCAGATAGTGACAATAAACAAGGGCACAACGGTTCAGATAGTGGCATTGAACCAGGGTCACAACGATTCAGACAGTGGCATTGAACCAGGGTCACAACGGTTCAGATAGTGGCAAAAACAAGGTCACAACGGTTCAGATAGTGGCATTGAACCAGGGTCACAACGGTTCAGATAGTGGCGTTGAACCAGGGTCACAACGGTTCAGATAGTGGCATTGAACCAGGGTCACAACGGTTCAGATAGTGGCAATAAACCAGGGACACAACGGTTCAGACCGTGTCAGGGAACCATCGCCTACATGTTCGAAGCCCTCTTAGCCCCGAGACCTATAAATGTCATACATGAACATTAACTTATGACAATCTATGCACTAAGAGAGCTTCGAAAATCAAGACCAAGGGTCACAATGGTTCAGACAGTGATGACGTGGTCATATTTCCCCGAGCTTTGTCAGAGCTCGTGATCTGTTCATCCCACTGTTTTCAGATGAAAATGTCTGATATTCTGTTATCATCCGTAGTTATGGCAGAAGGAATATTTACGCAAACTGACTATACCACAAGAAACATCTGTCATTTAAATGTTTCCTGCAAAGTATCTCCTTTCTGAATATGAAAATGTAAAAATTAGTTTTTGTCACACGCCATAATTACAGTATTTTACAAAGCGGGTCACATTGATCGGTTTTCACTCTTCAAGATTAATCTTTAATTACAACAAGGAATAGGCGTTTCAGGACGTATCCGGTGATTACCAAGGGACATAACTCCGTCGATGATTGAATGTGAAACCGTTGGACCATATATCAAGCAATGTAAATCAATGACGATGTCTCACCGAGACTATCATGTTACATAGACAATTGTCGGAGTCAAAACTAACCACCGTGGAAGCGATGACCTCCAAGGATTGAGCCAGACAATGTGTGACTCTTAGCTGCTTGGAACACCGTTCTGACGCCGGGATGGAAAGATCTGAAACAATTTAACAGCTCCCCTGAAAAGTAAAACCGATGATTTCATTAACCATTTGTCTTTCTAATTTTGTTTTTTGTTGGCTTTTTTATGACATGTGTTTTTCAGGTTTTGTCGTTAATGCATTTCTCCAGGGGGCTATGTGTATCGTATCGTGCATTTATCGAAAGCAAAAGTGTATAACATGGTTGGTCTATATGACATTTCAGTAGAAACACTTGGGTCTATCTTTGAAATGTGGCAAATTTGTCGACGCTGCTTGGGGCATACGCTGCTCTCTCATGTATAATATCTGTCAGTCGCTCCCTGGGCACCTTCATGTCTGATGCATCGACGCCTTCTGCTGCTCAGTTGGAGAATCACGCTTCTCTTCAACGACATTGTTAATTGCACACAGCCCTGTCACAAAACAACATCATATTACCATCCCCAAACTCAGGAGCAGAAACACAGGGGGAGATAGCAAACGCCGCGACAATCCTGATTCTGTGCTAAACCTACATTTGATCAGTTGATGTAGTTGACGCTCTTTGAAGGTTTCGTGTGACGGGTCTCCCAAGATATACTGTGGCCACTCATCTGACCTTTGACTCTTTACTCGTTACCTATAGTTCAACCGAAGTATAAAGAAAATACGTTTCTACCGAAGACTTGTTATTCCGAAGATGTGCCCGTTTCTTTCCTGCAAATAGACACAAAACCCTTTTACCCGTCTTCATTTTCTTCTATTTTACATACATTACATAAATATTGGAATTATCTGAAATTCAATGCACAATGTGCCTCTCTGGAGGATGGGGAGTCTGCTTGGATATTGCCTCTCTGATGTAGCAGCTAGAACTTCTGTCATCCTTAGTCTAGTTGTTAGGAAGTCTGTAGATCCCCTCTTCGGTCTAATGAAGTCTATCCAGAGATCTCCTACTTGGTTTAGTGGTTAGAGAGTCTGTACGGAGATCCATCCTTGGTCTAATGGATAGAGTCTGTACGGAGATCCCCTCTTTGGTCTAGTGGATAGTCTGTAGGACATCCCTCCAGTGTTTAGAGTGTACGTACGGAGATCCTTTCTTGGTCTGGGGGATAGAAAATCTGTGTGGAGATCCCCTTCTTGGTCTAGAGGTTAGAGAGCTTGCACAGATATCCCGTTCTTGGTCTAGTGGATGGAATCTGTAGGACATCCCTCCTTTGTCTAGTGTTTAGAGAGACTGTACGGAGATCGCTTCTTGGTCTAGTGGGTAGAGTGTCTGTACGGAGATCCCTCATTGGTCTAGAGGTTAGTCTGCAGGGAGGTCCCCTCCTTTAGTCTAATGGTTAGTGTCTGTGCGGAGATCCCCTTCTTGGTCTAGTGGATAGAGAGTCCGTATGGAGATATCTTGCTTGGTCTAATGGGTAAAGCGTATGTACAAAGGTCGCCTCCTGTATCTAGTGGAGCGTCTGTCCTGGGATCAGTACAGAGGTCGCCTATTTAGTTTAGTGGTTAGAGTCTCTGTACGGAGGTCTCATGTTTGGTCCAGTAGTTAGAGCGCATACAGAGGTCGCCTAATTGTTCTAGTGTTAGAGTGTCTGTACAGAGGTCGCCTCCGGTCTAGTGGAGAGAGGTCGCCTGTTTGGTGAAGTGGTTAGAGCGTCTGTCTGGAGGTCGCCTCTTTGGTGAAGTGGTTAGAGCATCTGTCTGGTCGCCTGTTTGGTGAAGTGGTTAGAGCGTCTGTCTGGAGGTCACCTGTTTGGTGAAGTGGTTAGAGCGTCTGTCTGAAGGTGGCCTATTTGGTGAAGTGGCTACAGCATCTGTCTGGTCGCCTGTTTGGTGAAGTGGTTAGAGCGTCTGTCTGGAGGTGGCCTATTTGGTGAAGTGGTTACAGCATCTGTCTGGTCGCCTGTTTAGTGAGGTGGTTAGAGCGTCTGTCTGGAGGTCGCCTGTTTGGTGAAGTGGTTAGAGCGTCTGTCTGGAGGTGGCCTATTTGGTGAAGTGGTTACAGCATCTGTCTGGTCGCCTGTTTGGTGAAGTGGTTAGAGCGTCTGTCTGGAGGTGTCCTATTTGGTGAAGTGGTTACAGCATCTGTCTGGTCGCCTGTTTGGTGAAGTGGTTATAGCATCTGTCTGGATTTCGCCTGTTTGGTGAAGTGGTTAGAGCATCTGTCTGGAGGTGGCCTATTTGGTGAAGTGGTTAGAGCGTCTGTCTGGAGGTCGCCTATTTGGTGAAGTGGTTAGAGCATCTGTCTGGTCGCCTGTTTAGTGAAGTGGTTAGAGCGTCTGTCTGGAGGTGGCCTATTTGGTGAAGTGGTTAGAGCATCTGTCTGGTCGCCTGTTTGGTGAAGTGGTTAGAGCGTCTTTTTGGAGGTCGCCTGTTTGGTGAAGTGGTTACAGCGTCTGTCTGGAGGTGGCCTATTTGGTGAAGTTGTTAGAGCATCTGTCTGGTCGCCTGTTTGGTGAAGTGGTTAGAGCGTCTTTCTGGAGGTCGCCTGTTTGGTGAAGTGGTTAGAGCATCTGTCTGGAGGTCGCCTGTTTGGTGAAGTGGTTAGAGCGTCTGTCTGGAGGTCGCCTGTTTGGTGAAGTGGTTAGAGCGTCTGTCTGGAGGTCGCCTGTTTAGTGAAGTGGTTAGAGCGTCTGTCTGGAGGTCGTGTCATTCATGAAGTGGATACAACGTCAGTACTGAGACCGCCTCCGTGGTGTAGTTGATAAACTTGTTTACTGACCGCAATCATGTTGAAGCGCACAGAACGTCTGTCCGAAGACCACCTGAAAACTGTGAATTACATTGAGTCCATACGTCTAATTTCACTCTGACAACACTTGTGAAACAGTTGTACCTTGCATTGCACTGTTTTGGATGAAATTCGGTTGTGCGTCAAAAAATTGTATACTAACAAATTTAGGTGTCGGGAATGTTTTACTACCCATTGCTTGCAGCAGTGAGGAAGTTTCTACATTCAAGCTTAAACTGTAATCATCTAGAACAGCACAAACACACACGTATATTATGGAACATCCTGGAATGTTGTGTAAAGATAGTTTTGTTTACACCATGAACAGCTCGTCCAGGCTGTATTTTGGAAAATGCCACTTGGATATTGTAAACCTTGAATATACTCCTATTATAACTGGTGTTTTGTACTGTCAGTCGTTTGTTTATTGCCATGGTATTTACCTTGCAGTTGGTTATATTGATTAGTAAATCCAGTAATTTACGTGCTACAATTATTAATAGTGTTACAATTTTGGAATATTTATTTATGTAAACTCTGTCAAAAAGAAACGCAACCCCTGTCCTCAGATATTAGAAATTCGTTTGAATAAAGCTATTGCTTCCAATCCAAATTTGATTCAAATGTATTGAACTTATACACGTATTTAATGAAGACGCCATCCAAACAACTACATCTTCACACGTAAGTGTATTTTATTGCTAATTCCGTCACTTCGCACAAAAAAACTAATGCACGTACAAACCATGAAAATGGCAGTTAATGTATCACAGCCCATGTGCTTTCGTATTTTATCTATTGATTTGTGTGAAAAATGCCACGAGTGAGTGCTGCAGACCGAAATATCGCCATTTGTCGTCTTCAAGCTGGAGAAAGTTTGGAACTGTTGCACGGCACCTCAATGTTCACAAAACAACGATAAAATGCTGTGTCGTCCTAAAACTAAAGATTAAATTCTCCAAAATACAGAGTTCATTCATTCATTCATTCATTCATTCATTCATTTGTCAGTGGCTTAAATTCATTTACGACCGAAATTTTGGATTAACGTGTTTGGAAAATGCTACTACCCAACATTCTGACATCGGAGATTAACATTTTATGTGTTCGTAACTCGTTGTTCTTCGATTTTGAAAATGAAAATTCTAAATTCTTTGCAAACATACCCGTCAAATGTGTAGACTCACTCAAAACACTCGCAATACACACACACACACACACACACACACACACACACACACACACACACACACACACACACACACATATATATATATATATATATATATATATATATATATATCGTGTGCAACGTTTCGAATTTGTTTACAATACATCTGTTCATATGTAAACGGTATCTTTAAACAATATTGAATATTTTGCAAAATCTAGTTTAGAAGAGTTACCGAAGTAAGTGGCCATATTTAGACAAGTGAGTCGAAACTTTTGACGGGAAGTGGATATACTCTATTACTCTTTACAGTCATCAAGTAAACATGCATTACTCGTTTTCGGTGCCAAGCTCGAGGTTCTTTAGATGTTATCATCCAAAAATGTGCCTTTATATTTTAAGTACAAAACTTATTTTGACGTTTTGGTGTTGTTTATCCATATACATGTTATTCTGTGGCTGGAACTCACATATAATGGATTCTTGAGATTTGCATTGCACCCCAAGATCTTCGAAAGCAGTACACACCGATTCCTTTGACCACCCATAGTTCTGAGATACACGACCTGACTGTCGACTATCTCTGATCCTTCAGTTGTACACCCCGACACCATCACCACCATTGATATTAACTAACTCTCAAAGACACCACCTGACTGTCGACCATCTCTGATCATCCAGTTGTACATTCCGACACTATCAGTGCAAATAGGATAGTTTTGATTCGCCTGCATGTAGGATAACTTCCGGAAACCTTGTGACTTTTGAGGAATGAGGTCAGTAACCTGTACAGTGAGTGAGTGAGTGAGTATGGTTTTACGCCGCTTTTAGCAATATTCCAACGATATCACGACGGGGGCACCAGAAAATGGGCCTCACACATTGTACCCATGTGGGGATTCGAACCCGGGTCTTCGGCGTGACGAGCGAACGCTTTAACCACTAGGCTACCCCACCGCCCCCAGTAACCTGTACACGATCCTTTGAAAGAAAGCACCTATATAACTAAACATCTCAAGCTTTGTGAATCACTACGTCTTGTTACATAGTCATGTCAGCAGGGCCGTTGCTTGACTACAAATAGAAACGACAACATTCACGTTTATAAGAAATCTCTGCTAGAAGTAAAAGATTGTACAGTTGTGACTATGTTATGAGTTTGTATTGATTCAGCTGTATTACAGCTGTACAATATTCGTTTGTAAATTTCGGAGTGTCTACCTTCACAATTCTGAAACATTCCCCGAGGCCTTGAATGTTTTACCCATGATCTAATAACTTCTGAGCAAGAGTAGCACGACGCCCTTCGAAATCTTGGTAAAACAAACTTGCTCAATTGTATTTCAAAAGGCATGATCGTCAGTCACACCTTTTCCAACATTAACATTTCTAGCATGTTGGAGTCAAGAGTACATCATACGTGACTAAGCTTAGACATTATTATAGGGGAAACACCAGTTTTCAAACTTGACATATACATATTTAAGTCAACGTGATACATACATACACTCAATACACTCAATGTATCACGGATAAGGAAACGTATCGTTAATGTCATATTGGTTCCTTTACGGAAGCTATCTTGTTATGTGCATGGAACTTCAAACATACACACGTCGATCATCTGGGTTAAATACAATGTCTTGCAATGTATTATGCGACTGATTGTATATTCTTATCCTTTCACATACTATCGTCCTAAAACATGTTATGGTTTTGATAACAGGAATCTCAAAATTAGGTTGGGTAGTTAGGGGTTCTTTCATATTTCTGCAAGTTTTAGTATGTAAACTTTGCCGTTTCGTGGAGTTAATCACACGTTGAGATTGAAAGTTTGTTTAGAATTTAATTTCTATATTGTTTTTGTGTGTCTTTCTGTGTGTGTAAGGAAGGTACTGGTAGATTACAACACCGTTCATGAACATTATACTGAAATGGGAGAAAATTAATACTGAAAATGATAAATAGCTGCAATCAAAATAATATTAAAATTGAAATTAAAATTTGGAATCATGGTCTTTATCTAAAAAGCCACTCCCTACTTGTCGGGCCATGAGTTGAAGGAGCATAAACTCGGCACAATACGTTCTGGTGTCTGAGCTCTTGGTACATCCATCCAAGTTTTGCATCTTATTGATCGTACCAAGAATTACATCAGTCTTCTTCAGAACAGTCAAACACATAACAGATAGCATTCAGTAACAGTCAGCAGTACCTTACAGCGTTTACAGAGAAGAATCTCAGGAACACTCAATCTCAATATCTTAATGCCAGGCTAACAGATCCAGTAAATCATTCATATCGCCCAAACAATGCATGACACAGTAAGTAAGGAGAGTTTTCCTATAGATGTCAGATAGGTGTCAGGCATCTTCTCTATTCTGCAAGACCGTAGTCCTCTTGGATGTTCCAGTCAGGGAATGGTGGTTGATTGATCAGTAACTGGATGTGTAAGTGTACCATCTATACGAGGCAAGCACTGTACAATGGGGCAAACTAATATCAAAAGCTGACAGTACTTTAA